>NC_072824.1:29499734-30842234 GCF_027744805.1 Dunckerocampus dactyliophorus
TTTAGCTGTGTTAATGAGTAGAAACTTACAGTATATAAACAGTACCATTATATAAGGGCTGCCATGCTAATATTAGCATAGTTTTTCCATTTACATAAGTATTAACATGTGCAGACACTTAGCTCTACCATGCTGTGTCTTGCATGTTAACAATAGCATGTTAGCATGCTGACATTAGCATAGTAGCATTTTAACCGTTTTCATAAGTAGCAACTTACATAAACACTTAGTGCCATCATGCTAGGTATCATTCATACATCCATTTTAAATTTCAGCACAAATGGCGCGGCTTCACCTCTTCTGCTTCAACACTTATTTTTTGGATGGTTAGCTTGTCGCGGCGGTTGCGCACAAAGGAAGCTGCCTGCAGGTGATGGCGAGGGCCGCAGACGTGGAGGTGACGCATATTTTCATGGACTGATTACAATTTGATGTTAAAGTTTCACTTGGAACTCCAAGATATTAAAAAAAAACACATTTCGGTGTAAAAATTCCGTATTTTCCAATAAATCATTCAAAGCTACTGACTGTACTGTACATGTGCTCGGGGCGCATATTTGGACAGTAATGAGCATGTGTGCATGCATGCTAGATGGTGGGGAGGGACAGTTTAACAAGGTGTCCATCAGCTCCTGGAGGGGCTTCGGGTGGAGGTGATGACACGCAGCCCGCGTAGGACGGACTGGGTCGACTTTCCGACGCGAACGGGACTCGCAAAACCGGGGAGAAGCTTCCTCCTACCTGCACTTGAGGTGCGAAGCACGGTGAAGAAGAGGAGCAGCGTGCACGCCTCACGTGCTGAGTTCCAGCCGTCCATCCCGAGCATCCTTTCCCGCCGTCCGAGGGTGTCACGTCTTCCGCTCCTCTCCTCCTGATCAAGACGGTGCAGACATTCGGGCTGATGAAGCAAAATGAATCAAAGCGGTCGGACGAAGGAAAGGAGAGGAAAAAAAATTCCCCCAAATATAGAGATAGAGAACTTTCCTCACTTTCTCCTCCCTCGGGTAGGTGGGACGCCCTCCTTGCCCCCCCCCCCCCCCCCCTCCCCTCCAACATGTGCTTTGACTTTATTAGTTGCTCTGTCTTAATTAGCCGCGTTACACGAGTCATGTATAGAAAACAACACACAATGAATCCACGTAGAATAATTCAACACTGATTGAATTATATTTCCTTTAGACTCAGACACACGCGCACACGCACGCACGCGCAGTCAAAGCATGCTAGGACAGGACAAAGCTGCTGCCCAACTAATAAAAATATGCTGCTGCAGATTCCTGTCTGTCTTTGCCCACGCCGGCCTACACACACGCACACACTCACTTGAAAGCATCACGTCAAAGCTTTTGTTTTCTTCCAAATTCAGCCAAAGGACGGCAATAAAAGACCAAAGAATCCATTTGCACGCAGGAAGACACTTTTTAGGAGACATTTACGGGGAGGCAGCACAGGTTACAGCTTCACGTGCACACACACGCGCGCTCACACACTGCAAACATATACAGAGTTTCGTCCAAACGTACTCAAATACAACACTCCCGCAGGAAATCATGTGAAACTAAATGAAAAACATAAAAAAAAATAACAACTAGCTGAAAAAGGGAACTAGGGAAAAAGCGGAAACGAGATGGAAAGGCGGGAGCGTCGAATGACTTTTGCGTAAAACAAAAGAATTTGCCACGTGAAAAACAAGTAGCCCGAATGTCCTGAACGTGTTAACAGTTTGATGCTGGAATGAGCTGAGAAATCTGGACGTTGAAAGAAACCTTACGAGAAGAGGGAGTAGTGTGACAAAAAAACAGGATTTTTGTGAAAAATCCCAAATTTTCTCAATGTGAAAAATGGTCAGTTTGAAAGTTAACTAGATGGATTAGTATCATTAGATTATCTCTCAGTTAGATAAATAACTATTCCCGAATGAGCGTAACAATTTCATGTTTTAATGGTTTGACTCGCTTGAAACATGAAGGAGGAATTTTTTTTTGTTTTTTTGTTTGAAGGAGGACTTAAAAAGACTAAGAAACAACGTGTGAATTCTGCGTAAAACGGAAAATTTGGTGACAGGAAAAATAGGTAGCCTGACTTTCCTTAACATTTGAACAGTTTGATGTAGGAACGGCTTCAATCGCTTGAGAAATGTGACAGTGGAAACTATTTGGTAATTTTTTATTTTATTTTTTTTTTTTACAGAAAGTGAGAATTTTGCGTAAAACGAAAAATTTTATAAATAGGTAGCCTGAATATCCTGAACGTGTTGAACAGTTTGATGCTGGAATGAGCTGAGAAATCTGGACGTTGAAAGAAACCTTACAAGAAGAGGGAGTAGTGCGACAAAAAAATGTGATTTTTGTGAAAAATAACAATTTTTTCAATGGGGAAAAATGTTGTGTAATTTTGGAAAATCAGGGAATGTTTTGAAATATCTGAATACATAGATACAGTAATGATTCCCGAATGAGCGTAACAATTTCGTGTTTTAATGGAGGAGGAATTTTGGAAAATCTGGGAATGTAATACATAACATGAAATACCTAAATAGAAAGCAAACTATTCCCCGAATGAGCTGAACGGTTGATGTTGGACTGGTTTGAATCGATTGCGTCATGGAGTGAATATTTTCTCAACTTTGCTTAAATATGTCACATGCTGTTTGTCATTATGTTCTACGGTGTTCCGTTTATGAAAGCCAGCGGTAAATTTGTAAACAATGACATTGGTAGCTCACGGCAGAGGCCATGACGAGCTACATTAGCTCTCGCAGTTCAGTCTCATTTCCAGAAGTGACATCATCAGCGTACTATCACTCATTGAAGCAAACAGCGCTGAAAGAGACAGATGATGTTTACAGTGATTATAGCGAACGTTTGAGCGTTGTGTCGATAGTTTTCAAGGAGAAAATCATTTTGGATGAGGCAAGGTGAGTTAAGCTTGGTATTGATCGAAGCAGGAAAATAAATTCCAGGCATATTTCCAAAGGCATCTCCTCCCGCTTCAGGTTGCCTTTTAAGGCTTGACCTCCGGCAATACTTTTAATGCCCTTTGTGAGAGAGAGAGAGAGCGAGACAGAGGAGATGTTTCTTTGATCCAGTACAGAGGAAATATCACATATGAACACCGGGTGGCGCCAGTTTGCAAACACAACTAGCGGCTTCGGAACGCCAGGTTTTGCAGAGTATCGTAATGAAAGATCTGAATGGAAAACGTCGACTAGCACAAAGGTGGGTGAGTCCCGAATGGTTAATCCCTGTCTTGCTGAGCGTCATGTGACTTTGATCCTCTTAGTGTGGCTGCCACTTAAGGACGACTGCTCATCTCGCAGAGTCGTGTTTGTGTACGAACATCAGCTGGACCAGTCCAACAGACATGGCGAGTCCTGGGCAGAAAGTGGTGCTGATCACTGGCTGCTCCTCAGGCATCGGCCTGAGGATGGCTGTGATGCTGGCCAAGGATGAACACAAGCGCTACCACGGTAGGCTCCTTTTTTTTTATGCGCAGGCACAGTGCTGTCATTTTTCCCCGTAAATAACATTTGTGGCTCCCCCTATGGGTTGTAGTGAACATTCTTTGTAAGACATGCTAGCACAGGTAGAAATTGAATGAGTTCTCTCTCTAGCTGTGGTTTCTTACGTGATACAACACCAGGATCACCTCTTACTGACTCCAGCTTGACCTGACCTCGCTATTTTTAGGACATGTGTAGCACCAGACTATCCAATGTGGCATCCCAGCCTCGCCAAGGCTGCTTATCCTCTCCGCCGTGGATGAGGGCGAGTTATTCCTGGCTAATGCTAAGATGCTTTAAGGCCGAAGGGAATGTGCCGAGGTTACTTGACGTTATATTTAACCACGTGCAAGCCATCTTTAGGCATGTACTCTCTCTAGGAGAAGCGGCATAGAAAATGGAAGGATGGATGGATGTTGTACAGTAATCTAATGAGAAAAATTTAATCACTTTTTTTTTTAACTTGTACTATGAGAAAGAAGAAAACAAAATAAAGCTGTAATTTTTGGAAAATTAGGTTGAGGAAAAATGTCTAATATAATGGGAATAAAGTCATAATATTATGAGAAGAAAATTTTACAGAAGAAAGTTGAAATAGTTGGGGGAAAAACAGCAGAAATGGAAAAAAACAGCTGTAATTTTGCATGAATAAAGTCAAGATAATAAGGGGAAAAAGTTGTATTCTGACGAGAAAGGAAGTTGCAATTTTACTAATGTAAATATTTCATTTTAGTGGCGTAGAATTTAAATATTAAAGCAAAAATATGTTCTGTATATTTAAAATATGTTGTAAGTATAGAAAGTATAAATATGTTATGAGAAACAAAGAAAATCAAATTGTGTTGAGGAAAAAGTTCTAATATTATGGGAATAAAGTCATAAGAAAATGTACAAGAAAAAAGCTGAAATAGTTGCAAAGAAAAAGAGCAGAAATGGAAAAAAAACAGCTGTAATTTTATGAGAATAAAGTCAAAATGTTAAGTAAAAAAAGTCATATTCAAGAAAAAGTTGCAATTTTGCCTGAATAATCTCGTAATATGACAGCAAAAATTCATTTTAGTAGCATAGAAAAATATAAAATATTAAGCAAAAATCTGTTATTTATATTTATATTTTAAATATGTTATAAGCAATAATATGACAAACAAACAAATCAAAATACAGTCGTTATTTTTTTTTAATTAGCTTGGAAAAAAAAAGTCATAATATTAGGAGAAGAAAATGTACAAGAAGAGCACAAATATGAAGAGAAAAAAGTTGTATTCTAATGAGAATTTTATCAAAGTGGTGAAATTGCATCCTTCCATTCTTCACTGTGGCCCTCACTGGAAAAAAGCTTGGACACCCCTGGTTTAACTTATTTGCAATGTTTTGATCACAAAATGAGTGAGGTAGGAAGACATGCTGATGCCGTGGTGAGCCCACATCCTCTACTAGATAGAAGTGGACCACTTATGTGTTAGCGGGAGCATCGTTAGCCATACTGTTGCGAGTGATTGGACACATGATGGTGTTTTAGTCTTGTAGAAATCTGAGATTCTCTCTCATCTCTCTATATTAGGGGTGTAATGATTCGTTTTAATAACGATTCGATTTGTATCACGATTCATGGTTGCCGATACGATTTAAGGACGGTACTGGTTCTAAAATGATATCACATCATATTAATAATGTTAATAGCCAAATAAAGTGCAAACAACATCTCTTCAGGTTAAATTAACAGTAGGTTTACCTGCTCCTTTTGCTGTTGTTTTTCAACACAGAAATAATGCTATAAACTACAACATTAATATCCAAAATAAAGTGCAACCAACTTCTCTTCAGGTTAAATGAGCAGTGGTTGAACCTGCTACATCTCTCGTTCTTATAAACAAAGAGCAGCGTACTAATATTTAACAAAAGATCAAGTGTAACCAACTACTCTACAGATTTTTTTCCCCCAAATACTGTATCAACTCATCAACAAGATCCGGCCGCAGAACACTTCTCTGTGTGTTCACTATGTCGCCAGCAGTACTAAAAACTCGCTCTGCCGGCACACTGGTGCTGCGAATACACAGGTACCGTTTAGCAGGGTTGAAAGTAGAGGTAACTCTTTCTCCTGAGATCTCCACCACTTCACGGCACTTTCAGTCTGACTGTCTCGCATGTGGATTGTCCTTCTCTTTGGGAGAAGGAACCACCAAACAGTGCATCTGAGGCTTTCTTCTTACAAGGAGGAGTCGTCCAGAATGGCAACTGGCCGATGTAGTTGGATCATAGGAATAGAAATCGATACATCGATGTCGTCGATGAATCATTACACCCTATTCCATATCATATCTTCATCTTTGACAGTCCCTCTATGTCCGTTGTCCAGCTCAATGTCCTTTTGTCCAATTCTTGTTTCCCATTGACATTTATTTTCTTTGTTGGAGTGTTTGTTCCATCACTATTCTATTGGTTTCCTTTTCCTTTCTTCTCTATCCGATCCCATCTCAAAAGCATACAAGCACTTGTATCAAGAGTTTTGAGGATGGTCAAGCTGGACCAAGGTGTAACACTTCCCTAACCTCAGTCTTTGTTTCTTGTTTTTGTCTAAAAGTCCAAATACATATGCAGTATATTCCATGTTTCTGTCTGCAGTCATTGCTACAATGCGAGACCTGAAGCGCAAAGACAAGCTAGTGGAGGCGGCCGGCGATGCCTACGGGAAGACGCTCTCACTGGCTGTGCTGGACGTATGTGACGATGAATCTGTCAAACAGTGCATCAACGGCATCAAAGATCGCCACATTGACGTCCTCAGTGAGGCGATAGTGATATGACTGTGTGAGGCTACGCTTTGTGAGAGCATGCTGGCTAAGACGGTTTTGTCCCTTTCCCCTCCCCCCCAAAACTAGTCAACAACGCGGGAATCGGCCTGGTGGGCCCCTTGGAGAGCATCCCCATCGAGGAGATGAAGAAAGTGTTTGAGACCAACTTCTTTGGCGTGATCAGGATGATCAAGGAGGTGATGCCTGATATGAAGAAAAGGAAAGCGGGACACATCATTGTGGTCAGCAGTGTCATGGGACTCCAAGGTGGGCACTGCATTCTGGAAAGCTGGGACGTTAGCCATTTATCCAACAAGCGCATGGGAACACAAATCTACAGTATGTCCTTCGTAATACTACAGAGTACATACGACTGGCAACTCTGCGGTTGACTGAATAGAGACGTTAACTGGAGCATATTCGGCAAGCTATATTTGTTTATTATACTAGATGGCAGCATTGAAAACAAACCAGATGATGCAATGCATGAAGACAATGTGTGTGAATGCTGAAGCAGAATGAAGAAACACGCCCACACTACCATCGCGATGTTACATCCTTCTTTGATGAGATCTTGCCAAGCAGGTGGATTGGAAGGAGGGGTTTTGTTCAATACTCTCCGCGTTCACCAGATCCCACACCACTAGACTTTTTTTTATGGGGGTACCTAAAAGACAAAGTCTACGCTATGAGAGCTGCAACAGTCGCTGAATTGAGAGCAGCCACTGAACATGAATGCACGCAAATACCAAGGAAATTGTTTCGTGACGTGTGCAATTCCTTTGCTTCGCGTTGTCAGTATTGTCTGGACAAGAATGGATGTCAGTTTGAAAATAGGCAGTGTAAATCATATTAGACTATGAAAATTGAACAAATAATAATAAAGACCTAGTTTACAATTATTTTAAGTGCGTATACATTTTTGGGGACACCCTGTATATTGTGACATCACCTCACAAAGTGATTTGGTTCCATGTTGAAGTACGATACCAATAACAAACGTTGTTTTGTTGTGCAGGAGTGGTGTTCAATGACGTCTATGCAGCTTCCAAGTTTGCCATGGAAGGTTTCTGTGAGAGTTTGGCGGTGCAGCTGTTGAAGTTTAACGTCACGTGAGTGTCACATATTTTGTTTTCCCTTCGTATACACGACACAACTGAAATGTTCCTCCAGTCAAGTCCAGGCTTCTCAATTCCCACTCTTTTGAAATGAATACTCGATTATGTAATGCCAGTAGACACTACGTGTGAATGTTGAAGAGCTGTAGCAAAACTGAAATGCTTTGAAAAATATGAAAGTTGAAATGTAGAATGAATGTAGGAGTTGTTTAGAAGCTGAAGCTGGACTGAAATGCTGTGGAAATATGCTGAAACACAGAATTAATCTAAGAATAGTTGGAAGCTGAGCTTTGTCCGTTCATCACATTGATAGAACCGCCTTCCTGGTGTGTAGCGTTTCTATTTTTTGTTGTTGTCCTCCTCAGGTTGTCAATGATTGAGCCTGGCCCGGTACACACTGAATTTGAGGCAAAGATGATTCAAGACGTGAGGCAGAAAGAGTACCCCGGAGCCGACTCGGACACGGTGCATTACTTCAAGAACGTCTACCTCCCGTCTTCTGTGGACATCTTTGAGACGCTGGGACAAACGCCAGATGACATTGCAAGAGTAAGTTCCCAAAAAGTCCCCGCGGTCTCGTCCCGTGTTGGCTCAGGCGATTGTCCCTCTCTCGTCCTGCAGTGTACCAAGAAGGTGATAGAAGCCAGCAGCCCGCGCTTCCGCAACCTGACCAACCCTTTGTACACGCCCATCGTGGCGTTAAAATACGCCGACGAAACAGGAGGCCTGTCGGTCCATGCCTTCTATCACATGCTCTTCAACCTGGGCCCGCTCATGCACGTTAGCATGACCGCCATGAAGTACCTCACCTGTGGATGTCTGAGGAGCCGAACTGTTTCGCCAAACTAAGAAATCCTGACATGGACTGGACTGAAAGAAACACTAACTACATCACCATACAACACCTGCTCAGGGTAGTCAAGTCACTTGCTGGGATGAATAATAAATACAACTGCGTCATGACATCTGTGTTGATTCATTGTGTTATGACAAATCTGTACACACAACTGCCGTCGTTCATTTTGGGTGAGAAAGGAAACGAGACCAAAGAATGACTCAATACAATGGCGCCATCTGGTGGACTAAATGCTGCAAGAGTTCCATTCAGTGCAGTTCCCAACAGGGAAGGGGAACAGGGGAACAGGGGGAAGTAACATTTGACTATAGTGGAAGTTGTAGGAAAAAAAGAAATTTACTCCAGGAGAAAGATATGTTTGGAGAGACTGACGCCAATGGTTTAAGCAAACAAGTATAAAAAGGACTATGGGACAATCGGCCAGGAGCTCTCTTTCATTTTCTGCCAGGAGATGGGTACAGGTGAAATGTAACGTGGTGCAGGTACCTGTAGACTGCGGAAACTATCCTGTCTGACTTATTTTTTAATTATTATGTCTGATTTATCTTTCAATTACTATGTCTGACTTATTCTTCAGTACATTTGAACAAAAAAAACAATATGATTTGTGGTGAGAGTCTTTCTTCCTTCTCATAACTGGAGATTAAAGAGCACGCAAGGGGGAGGTGAAATTGGCTTAATTAATTTTCCAAAGTGGTCCTTTGACCTTACGCAGGTTGTGGAGAATTTCATCTCCAACAAAGTAAAGTACAGTGTTCCCTCTTTTATCGCGGGGTATAGGTTCCCAAAATACCACCGCAATAAGCGAAATCTGCAAAGTAGCCCACTATATTTTTGTACAATTATTATATATGTTTTAAGGCTGTAAAACCCCTCACGATACCCTTTATACACGTTTCTCACAAGGGCATTTTTCTCACATTTCTCTCGTGTTAAGTCTGGCAATTAAGAATGTTCTAAATGCTAACAACAAAACTAACGCGAATTATATTAAACTCTAGTAAATCTCTTCATGTTGTCATACAATAAAAGACACACACTGTCAGCACAATCTAACGGCAGCATTGTTGTAATTCACATGGTGTCTATCTTCAAGATATTGCTAGCTAATTCATTTGACCCAAAATGGCCGCTTCGGTAAACGTTAGCTTCTTATGTTATCCGAAACAAACTTCCTACTTCTGTAATTGCCGGTATTTTTGCGGCCTTTTCAACCGAACACAAGTTGTAAACTCCAGTTTACGCTGACTGGAGTTGAATTCGTAATGACTTTAGCCCACTTCACTTGTTAGAACTCACCCATCACCGAGAGATGACAGGACAACGATCGAGTCATCGGCGTTCCACTGCTTTCGCCTGCGTTGCAGGGCAGTCGCGGGAATTTGGAACCGAATCGATGTTAGGCGTCATCGATCATCACAGCAACAACTGCATGGATTCACCCCAGGAGGAGTCGGTGTGTGTCTTTCGCTCACTTTGACTACTTTAACTGGCAGTTGGTGGACATTAAACATTTAACGTTCTACTTTGTCAGCAATTACACCCAACGACAAACTTTACGCTGTGTAACCATTGGCCCAGACGGAAGCTAACAGCCACCTCGCCGTTATTAACCTGATGTAGCCTACTGCAGTTTAGCACCGCGTCATGTCCTTTAAAGTGTTTGTTTGTTAGTGACAGCTAGCAGGATGCAGGGCAATGTTGGTGATGTCCTTCACTGCGAGGAGCTGCTGAGGTCCACACTCCACTGCGATGACAAGGATAAGGTAGTGTACTACCGTGAAAGTGGTAGCACACACACCCACGACAGGCGCACGGGAGGCTTTCTTTGCATGTTGCTCCATTTATAGCATTTTTTTCTCCACAGCTTCGCGAGAAGTTGGCCCAGCTTCGGAGGGAATATCTCAAGACCGCCCAGAAACTACACGTGAGGGCGACACGTTAGTAGTGATGTGTTGTTTTTATTCTTCATCACACAATCGTGTGTTTACAGCGTGCTGAACGACTGGAAGCCATACGGAAACACGTGAAAGCCAACGTCCTTCAACATCAGGCCGGCCGGGACCAAAGAGAATCAGAGGGGACGTCTAAGCCCAGTACTGCCCCTTCATCGCCGCTACTGGACACAAGTAGTGGTCGTCAAAATGTTTTATTCAGCTCTTGTGTCCTATCATTAGACTGTGCAGCGGTTCCTAATGTTGTGGCTGGTTACATGCGCCATCAGGTCCCGCAGACTCCACCATCAGCAGTCATGTGACCAGGAACCTGCGATGCCACGACGCCTCCAGAGGTTCTACTGCCAGCCCGGCTCTGCGCCTCCGGACGCGCCGCAGCCGCCTGCGCTGGCAGAGGCGGAGCGCCGACGAGAGCGAGGAAGGAGGACGTTCTGCGGTCGGAGCGGAAGAGGCGGCAAGGTTTGGGAATGAAAGTCAAGCGTCTCCTCCGGAGTCTGGGTCGCCTTCTCTGCTGCTTTCACACTGGAACACTCAGGATAAAGAGGGAACACAGGATGTGGACAAGGACACAAAGGAGACAGAACACGCTGAAAAAGGACTGAGTGAAGGGAAGCATGATGAAGACACCAAGCTGTGCGATGGACGCCAAACAGGGCAAAGCATTGCGGAAAAACAAGAAGAGATGACTGGAGCAGAAGTGAAGAGCAAAGGCCTGCTGGAGTCCTGCACCCTGGTGGAGGGACTACTTTTCCCTGCGGAGTACTACGTCCGCACCACCAGGCGCATGACCCTTTCTCAGAGCCAGCCCGACATGCGAGCCATCATTCTCTCCCAGTTGAGCTCGGGGAGGAGACCTCGCAGGGGCCGAGGACGGCACGCCGACACACAAGTGCGGCAAAGTTCTGCCGAGCTCAGCAGTAAGCATTCAGGTCCGACGTCTATCAGTGAGACTCCCACGGGGGCCTTTTCAGCCCCTTTAGTTGGTTCCGCCTGTCCAGGGAGGGGCCGAAGGAGGAGAAGAGGGCGTGGTAGGGGGAACAATCTGGTCCAGGGGCGCACCCCAGCCTCGCTTGGCGCGTCCCTGCCAGGGACTGGTTCCCCAAAACCACAACTCAATTCAGAGCAGCAAGCCACACCCCCTGAAACACCTGGATCTCAGAGGGTCTTTCTGAAGAGCAGTCAGACGGCCACGCCCACTCCCACACATTCGGGTAAGACCAGTGTTTCCCATACATGAGTTTATTTGTGGTGGCCCGCCACAAACACATTTGGATCGTCTAGATTTCCTTTCCGTGCCAGTCGTCAGTCATTCTGCTTTCAGCTACGTGCTAATTATCTTATGTTTATTCTTAAAAATATGTCTTCTCAGGTGCCCAGAACTGGCACTCCCTCCTCCTGCCCTCCCCTAGACCCGCCTCCACGCCGTCACTGCCTGTCCACTCGCCGCTGGTCAGCAACCTGGTGAACTTCGAACTCCACCAGGACTTCCACCTGCCCGATGACCAGTTTGCCTTACTGAAGCTAAACAAATTGCGTCAGACAGCCGCCGTGGAATCGGGAGTGGAACCTTTTGCATCGGCACCCTGCACCGCACCCGTTGGTGTCCTGCGGCGCTCTGGCACGCCGGCGACGCCTCTCGTGCTGCCGCTCAGCTTCACGCCCACGGCTGGAGAATCACCTCCGTCCAGAAATGCAGACCGGGACCTCGCCGGAACCTCCTGTTTGGACCGAGAGCTGTCGTTCCAAGAGCAAACAGACGACCCCCGACAGGAAGCTCCTCGCACCTGTGTTTGCCCCCTAGAGGGCGCCACCCCTGAGCTTCAAAGCCTCAACTTGTCCCCAGAAGAGGTCAAAAAGGAGCACAGCGTCCATTCTCAGCTGCGACTGAGCCCCCCGGGGGCCACGGCCCCACTTCACCCGCCCTCCTCCAGCCCGATGCTACCCTCGCTGGGGGTTACCCCCCTTGCCACGGTCGCCGCCCTCCCGCACACCTCCGATGCCCCCTCTCTCACCCTTCCTTCCCCGCATAGCCCGTCCACCCAGGCCCTCTCCCCGCCAACGCTGTCTCCACACCCCAAAGCAGAGGGGGCGGCCCCGCACACGGCCGCCTCGGTACCTGGCGCCCAAAAGACTGCGGCGGAGGACCCCAGGAGGTGCACCCTGAAGGTAATAAACGTTGAGCATGCGGCGGGGTGGTTCCATTCCCAAAGCGTCTGCCGTGTGTCCAGGCGCCGGCAGGCGGTCGTCTGGTGGACGCGTGCTGCCTGCTCGACACGGATGGCAGATTGTGCGTGGCGGCGGCGGGAAAGTGGGCGGTGTGCCTGTGGAGTCGGGATGCGGGGTCGTGCGCTTGGACGCCACGACACACGTGGACCTTCAGCGAGGTGAGTGCTCTCATCTTTTCTTATGTCTTATTCCTCATGCTTTTATTTTGTTGAATGCCCACAGCCCGTTATCAGCGTGTTTCCTGTCTCGGACGCCTGCGGTCTGGTGTGCGTCACGCTGGGTCAGCTGGAAATCAGACAAGTCAGGTAAAAAAAGAGATATAATTCTCTAGAATGTGATGAAGGTTGGAGACGTGCTCACGCCGTTCCCCAGGGTGCTGTCGTGCCGCGGCCTTCAGTCCACGCTGCTGTGTGACGGCGGCCTCCAGGCGGCGGTGGCCGTGTCTGGGTCGAGGGTGGTGGCCTCCCGGCGCTCAGCGACAGGCAGCACGCTTGAGGCACTCAACCTCTCCGACGACGGAAGGTAAGTCAGAAGCCATCTCCTCCTCCTCACCCGTCTTGCTCACCAATGCTGTCACGTGTCCCGCCAGCGCGTCCAGCCGCCGTCCGCTGGGGTCACCCGGTGTTTGCGTTGGGGCGCTTGCCCCCGTGGACGGACTCCCGGACGCTTTGATCGGCACCAATGAGGGGGGACACCTCTTTGTGTGGTGAGACAACGCTCTCTTTTCTCCAGACGGATGGTTATTCTTTTCTAAACCATGTTTTGTTTTTAGGAACGTCAAGAGTGGGCACCTGCTGCAGAGAATGGACCTCAGTGACACTTTGTCCCACACGTCTTGCCTCAGAGGGTTCTCCTACGGCGTAAGTGGACGCACACGCGTGGATGCTTGTAAATCAAAACCAAAGAAAATCCCTGACCGTTGATGAAAGATGGAGGACGCATTTACTGTACAGCAAAGGACACCTCAAGTCCCGCTCCTAGTCGAGCTTGGTTGCTAAAGTGCTAACATTTTGATAGAAGTGATAACAGATGGCATACTGTACTGAATAGCGCATTCAACAATATACCGTTAAGGAGCGGTGCAAGGGGACACAAGGCTAGCATAGCTATGTGAGCCAAAGCGCTAACATTACATTTTTAACAGCAAACATCATGCTAGGTTAGCCTATTCCATGTTACAAAGAAAAACACCACAGCATCACACGCAGTTCCCACGTCTGTAGCTGACTGATGGATGGTAGATGGGTCGTTTTGAGATGTGTAGCGAAGCCTGTAAGTGGTGGGTGTGTCTCTCAAAAGTAAAAGCAACAAGTGAGGGAGATGATGGATTTCTGCCAGTAGTCCGTGTGTTTCAGGGGGTGCTGCTGGTCCTGGTGCAGCATTCGTCTCTCAGCATCACCCAGCAGGAAGAAAGCAAGAACCGGCACGGAAAGTTCCACAAGGAAGGAGAAGAGAAGAAGTCGTCCCTCTTCTCCTTGGTGGCGGTGAACCCTCTCAACGCTAAAAGCGTGCCGGCGGCCCGTCTGGACCCGCCCACATCCTGGTCCGGAAGGCTGTGCGAGGCGGACGCCGGCAGCGCGGCCGTAGTGGGGCTGAGTCAGAGCGGACGCGTGTGCGTGTGGGAGCTGCTAGGGCCGCCATGGGGCGCTGTGACGGTGGCGTCCCCCGAGAGCGAGGGCTGGCAGCTGGCCCGCTGGGCGGAGGACGGAGCCACGCTGGTGACGGGCCACCACAGTGGAGACGTCACCTTGCACTTTGACCTGGTCGCTCGGGATGGTTTTACCTGATTTGAACTTTTACGATGAAATGTCTCTTTAAAAAAAAACGTCCATCCTTGGACCTCAACACCGACAACAACTTTTAGTTCAAGCACTCATACGATTTTATTGCTCCTGTCCTTACTTCAACAGGGAAAAAAGGTTTGCTCTTTTGTATTAAACTCTTGTCAACTTCATGGCCTCTTTTAATTCTTTATATTTAGTTTATATTGATCTTTTTTTTTTTGTCCTCAAAGCAACTGTACCTGTCTTTCATTGGAAGTTGGGTTTTTTGTGCCTAAATTAAGTCAATATAAACCAAATATTTAAATATGTAATTAAAATGTGAAATTAATCTTCCATTAATACGGTTGTGAAGTTAAATTACTGTAAAAGAGATGCAAACATAACTTTCTGCTTCTTAAGGCTGAAACTATACTGAATTTCTTATATCTACTCCTTTTTTTTTAGGATTTAAGTGTAGTTTGTGGACACATGGAGGTAAGAGGGACGGGAACAAATTAGGATTTGACCAACTGTACCTGTTGATTTGTCTGAAAAAAATATGACTACTACTGCCACATCACTGCTATCAGGAGAACCAGAGCATAGAGCAGAGGGCCGTCTGCTGTGGCCCAGCAAGGTGCACTGTATTCGGGCACACGCTCCAAGCAGCCGATGTGATGCCCCCGGAGGTCTCTGGCAAACTTTATGCATTTTTCAAACAGCACTGGTGTTTTTGTGTGCTCGATTGGTACATCCGTCCTCTTCAGTTCACGTTTAAGTATGAGCTCAGGGGAACTTATGAGAGTCTGTTAACGTCACAGGCAGGAGAAAAAGGCAGCACTTAATTTGCTCACCCGCACAGTACGGGTAATTTCGCCTCATTGGAGGTTGTGTTTTTTTTTTGGTTTTTTTTTTATAACATGATCAGAGCTATTGTTAATGTTATTTGATTTATCGGTATGATAATTATCATGCGCCCCGAATACATCCTGTACTATACTACAATAATACATCCATCCATCCATTTTCTATACCGCTTCTTCCTCATAGGGTCGCGGGGACATGCTGGAGCCGATCCCAGCTGACTTCGGGCGACAGGTGGGGTACACCCTGGACTGGTTGCCAGCCAATCACAGGGCACATATACTTGTAAACAAACCATTCACACCTATGGACAATTTAGAGTCGCCATTTATAATCACTTATATTTGAGTTACTTTGCAAGATAACGCAGGAAGACACAAATCACTGCAACCACCTGGGGAGCATAGATACATAAAAAAACCCATCTCATCAGGCTTTGTCAAAATATACAGGTTTTATGTGAAACCTCTTATTACACGAGAAAAAAAAAAAACAATCTGTTAAAACATAACTTAACTGAGACTAATTGAGATTCATCAGTCTATAAGGTTATGCTTATGGGACTTTCGAATCACAGCAAGAGCCATTATCCACAAACGGCAAAAACATGGAACAAGAATGGATTTGCTCACCCTCACCGTACGAATAGTCTCACCTCCTTGGAGCGTTTTTTTTTTTTTTTTAAATTATCAGATCTATTTTTAATATTATGGGATTTATTGTATGACATAATTCTCCCTTATCGGCCCGTTAATTATCACGCACCCTTACTGTAAAATGATATATTCTATACATTTTATGACAAACATATTTCATAAAGTACATGATGGCATTTTAAAGTCATGAAATGTCTGTCAAGTAAACAGGTAAATAGTACATTTGTGCCAGCAAGTACTTTAGTTTACGACCTAGTTATATTTCATGACATTTGTTATAAAATGTATTGATCAAAAGAATCTTTATTTAAACTCGGGTAGAAATTAATTGTACAACACGCATATTCAGTATGTACAAGTATACCAAATAAAATGCTTTAAAAAAAAAAAAGGGAATTTAAAAAAAGGGAACTACACAGAGAGAAAGGATGTAGAAATAGACGACGTGAGAGCAAAGAAGCTGCAAGATTGCTTCAATAACAGCAGGTGGAAAGGAGATTAAAAAAAAAAAAAGTTTGGAGAAGGGGCGTATCGGTTCCTCTTAATGGGCGGCGGGGTTGCTGTCCATCAGCTTCTCCACCATGAGCTTGGCGTAGCGCATGCGGCTGGCCAGCTCCTTGCTGCAGCCAAACTCCTCCAGCAGGGACAGCTTGTACGTGCGGAAGTCACGCTTCTCGTCAATGTAGGTCACCGCCCCCATCAGCGGGCACAGGATCAGCTTGGTGTGGTCCTGGGACACGCAGACACCAGGGGAAATTACGTCAGCATTTGGGAGTCCGTGAGAAAGCAGGAAAATAACCTGGTGCTGTTACTGTAAACAGTGCTGGACTTCTGTTTACACTTAAGACAATTGAGTCACGTTAAAGCACAAGTGTGGTCTTTTTTTTTTTTTTTTTTTTTTTTTTTAAATACATATTCTTAGCTTCTTTTTACACTTTTATGACAAGTAAGAATGTCCAAATGTGACTTAGAGATTGTTTGTACGCTTGAAGGATTATTTATGGTGGAAAATTTGATTCCCGGTATCCGATCGGCTAAAATGCGGCGCCTACGATTGTTTTGGGGTTTTTTTGGAGTGTAGGAAGATAAGATAGTGTTTGGTGTCCCACCTGGAAGAAGTTGATCTGCACGGTGCCATTGCTGAGGTGCAGCACGATGGCACTCTTGGTGCGGAACCACAGGGACAGGTAGGGCAGACGCGCCAGCTCGTCGCCGTCCCGCCGTGCCATGTTGGCGCCAGCCTTCAGCAAGTGCTCGCTCATGTAGTTGCGGAAGTACTTCAGCAGCGTTATCTGCAACAGCGACAAAGTGCTGGTGAGCATCAGGCCAAGAAGAAGGAGAAGAAGAAAAAGAAGAATCCAAAAGTCAAAGCGCTCACCTTCTTGTTGAGCGCGGGCGGGTACGAGCGCACGCTCAGGTACGACTCGGCCGTGGCTTTGTCGATGTACTGCAGGCTGTCACCGTCGGCGTACATGATGAGGCGCGTGTAGTCGTTGAAGAGCACGCCCACGCTGTTGTCGCACAGCTGGTAGCCTGAAAAAAAAAAATAAATAAATAAAATTCTAGTTTCACTGATTCATGGGTGCTTGGCAAAGACTTGAGGCTCGCTGCTTCATAGGCAATAGAAGACTCCAGTTTCACTGATTCAAGTGCTCGACTTTCACAGTTGAGGGATTACTGACTCGCGAGTGCTCGGCAAGAACTCGAGTTTTGCTGCTCCATGGGTCATCGATGAAGACGAACATCGCTGATTCACAGGTGCTCAGCAAGGACTAGGGTTTCACAGGCGCTCGACAAAGTATCGAACTTGGCTGATTCACGGGTGCTTCACTGACTCACGGGCGTGTGCACAAGTGAGTGGAGAGAAAGGAGTCCCTGATTCACCCGAGTGAGTGACTGGTAAGAATGGGGTTCCCTATGATGATACACCCCTGCAGATAGCGCCATCAACACTTTCTATTCAAGTCACCATAAAATAAAACACACACAAATTGACAGTTCAAAGTACAGAAAAGCAATGTGCAATAGGCTTGGATCTGCGGTACACAGCAAATGCCACCAGGGGTCAGTCGATGTGGGCAAAGATGGCACTCTCTGAAAGGCGACTCTTCCTACCTAATCCGTATTTGTCGGAGTAGTCCACCCACTTGCTGATCCAGAAGATGGGGATGCAAGCCGGATCCTCCGCTTCCTCTGCAGAAAAACGCTTGTGAGTCAGCGAGTCCGTCCACCTTTAAGACGAGCCGGCGTGAGAAGGAGGGAGGGACTCACCTTGGCGTACGAGGGGTCTCTCTGAGGGTTTGGCGGCCATGATGCTGTTGAGCTGCTGCAGCATGTCCTTCAGGTGGTCTGACGCCTCCGCTTCCCTGACAAAAACAGCATAATAAAGCACACACACCGAACATCCTGGACTGATGGAACCACTTCCTGCACATCCCAGTCAGCTGCCAACGCTCCTACTTTACGCGTCTGGAACTTTAGCATATCTTTTTGGGGTTTTTCCGACCACAAGAAAATGGAATATTCAAGCACGTTTTCAGAAGTGTACCTCACGATCAATAAAAGAAAAAAAACAAACTAAAACCACCGTTGTCACCCAACAAAAACTGACATTTTGGCCCCTGGGCCTCACTTCGGGAAACCCTGTTTTAAGTTGTCTCAACACTGCATGTGCGTACACATGCTAAACATGAGCAGTGCCTCACCTCGGAAGCTGCTCATCCTTGGCTTCCACCTTCTCAGACCCTCCTACAAAAAGACAAAAGTGTTGAGCAAAGAAAGCGAAATGGCGGCGCTTTCAGGGGTGGTCGGTCTGACCTTTGTTGTTGATGGCGCTCAGGGGTCGCCTCTGAGCGATGTCGGCGGCGGTGGAGGGCGCTATGGAGAAGCGCGGCGGCACGGTGAGGCAGGTGGTGGGCAGCCGCTGCGGGATGTAGCCGGTGGCGAAGAACTCGTCCGTCTGCATCTCGGCGATGGTGGGGCGCTGGCTGGGGTCGGCGTGCAGCATCCGCTTGATGAGAGACGACGCTGCCGGGTTGATGTGCTGACGGTCGGGGGTGGGGGGGAAACGTGAGGAGGGAAAGGGCGTGCTTGGAAGACATCCTCAAAGATGGCGGTGGTGGCTTACCCAGGGGATGGCGTAGTTGTTCTTCTTGATGCGGTTGTACGTCTCCTTCAAGCACGACGTCTCAAACGGCGGCTTGCCCACCAACAACGTGTACCTGGAAGGAAATAACTTCCTCACACGACGGCAAAAACCCTCACCAAAGATCCTCTATACAACAGGGGGGCATTGCTCTGAGGAATATTCAAAGATCCTCTACATGAAGGACTGACATTTTTAGGAATCTGCTGCAACAACACTAGCCGAAGAGTCTCTGCAATACAAAAGCACACTGCTGTTTTTAGGAATCGGCTCCAAAAATACAAGCCAAAGATCCTCTAAGAGCGTTCTGCTGTTTAAGAATCATCTGTAAAAACACTGGTCAAAGATCTTCTATATGACAGGAGCACCCCGCTGTTTTTAGGAATCCTCTGTAAAAACACGAGCCAAAGATAGTCTGAGAGGAGGGCTTTGCCGTTTTTAGGAATCTGCAGCAAAAATATGGGTCAAAGATCTTCTAAATGACAGGAGCGCCCCGCTGTTTTTAGGAATCTATTGCAATACTAGTCAAAAATTCTCATATTGACAGGAGTGCTTTGCTCTTAGGAATATTTTGCAAAAAAGGCTAGTCAAAGATCCTCTATATGACAGCTGCCAGTTTTAGGCATTTGCTGCAAAAACACTTGTCAAAGATCTTCTACATGGCAGGAGCGCTGTGCTGTTTTTAGGAAAGTGCCGCAAAAACATGAGCCAAAAATCCTCCGACATGGGCGCTCTTGTTTTTAAGAATATGCTGCAAAAACACGAGCCAAAGATCTTCTACATGACAGGAGGGCCCTGCCGTGTTTGGGAAACACACTTGACAAAGGACCCTTCAAATAACAGCTGCCATTTTTAGGAATGTGCAGCAAAAACACTTGTCAAAGCTGATCTATGTGACAGGAGCGCTTTGCTCTTAGGAATATTGTGCAGGAGAGGCTAGTCAAAGATACGGGACAGCAACAGCGCTGATTTTAAAAAGAACCTACAGTAAAAACGCTCAAAGATCACCTATATGACAGGAGCACTGTGCTGCTGATGCTAGCCAAAGATGGTGCATGTGCTGAAATGTGAGGTTCGCTATGGTTTGAATGATGAAAATGAAATGAGTGGTGAAACGGTGTGTCTGGTACTTACAGTATGCATCCCAGGGACCAGACGTCCACCTCAAAGCTGTGTCCCTTCTTGCAGAGAACCTCGGGGGCGATGTAGTTGGGCGTCCCGCAAAGAGTCTTCTTCCGCTCGCCATCAAACTCGATCTTGGTGGCCAAGCCAAAGTCGCCTGGGGGACAAAAAGATGCCAAGTTTTGGACACAAAAACGGGCCAGTGTGTTTAAAGTGACCTGTGTGCATTTCCTCTCGACACAATAAAAGCCTCCCCCCTTTATTGCTGTCAGGAGTGGAAAGACCTCATCCTGACTGAAAAGGAGGTTTTATATATTTCGGAAAGGGAAACATCGCTCCACTCGCCTATCTTGACGTCCATGTCGTCGTTGAGGAAGACATTTCCCAGCTTGAGGTCTCTGTGGATGACTTTGTTGTCGTGCAGGTACTGGACGCCCTTGAGCAGCTGCATCATGTAGTAGCGCGCCTCGGGCTCCGTCACCGCCTTGCGACGCTTGTGCAGCTCCAGCAGCGACTGCAAAGCAGCAAAAACATACGTCTACGCATTTCAGCCATACAGTGGGGGACATGCGGTGGGGGAGACGCCGATATTGCCGCTGAAATGAGTCTCAGATTGCGTATTTTCAGTCCGAGACTTCAAAGCCAAGCCAGCTACTGTACATCCACTCCTTGACCATCCATCGACTCTTATTGTGCCCAAATAATGGAAAGACATCTTACGTCGATATAAAAAGGCTATGTTCACAATAAGCATTCATTTTTTACAAATACAACCTTCAGGTGGTGTGAAACCATTTTCTTTAGGGCTGCAACTAACCATTACGTTAGTAACCAATTACTCTATGAATCAGATTTGAAAAAACACTAAAAAATAAATTTGAACTGGTTGTCGCTTGTACAGTATACTCTGTTAAATAATGTTAAAGAATTTTAAAAAAATCTAAATGTTTGTCAAATAGCTCCAGTCAAATATTAAATGTACACAAAAATACAATCATGGCCATTGTCTTGGTCCATTAATCTGAAGCTTGTTGTTTCGTTTGATGGAGTAATCGCCTAGGGCAGGGGTCTCAAACTCGTGGCCCATGGGCCATTTGCGGCCCGCAGAGTCACATTTTGCGGCCAAGCCAATGTTACTCGTAGGATGCACACATAAGCCTACACTGAACTAAGAGTGAGTGAGTCACTTAAAATGTGGTAAAAAAAATTCCACCCATTTTTTATACCGCTTGTTTTCATTAGGGTCACGGGTAAGCTGGAGCCTACCCCAGCTGAATGCAGCAAAATACAAACTGTGAAATGATTTATTTCTTTATTTGATTCACCCTATTACTGTATGAAGATATTATTGTTATTGTGAGCCATGTATCGCGTGTCGTATCGTGAGGAAAGTCAAAGCTGGTGTCTCGTTTTGGCTAAAACACAACGACAATAGGTCTGCTTTCATGGATCACTACGGAAATTCAAAAATATTCACATCTGAGAAGCTGAAATCAGAAGATATTTACATATCTAAAAAAAAAAAAAAAAACAATGACCAAAAGAGCTGTCGTTTAATTAGGTAATCGATTAATTGTCACAGCTGTAATTGTCTTTATATCATTTTCACTTTCAGTATAGTTTGTATTGGTTCAGACTATAAATCCAATCTTTGCAATCATTAAAATCTGCCCTTTTTAAACTATGCAACAAGGACTTAAAAGGGAAATGTCTGTTGGAAATGTTTGGTTCCGTTCTTTGCTTTTGGATGAGTAAACTAAAGAAACATTTCCGTACGAATTCATCAAATAAATACAATTTAAATGAATTTAAAAAAAAACAACAATCTGTACCACATCTAGTAATCAATTACATTTTTATTTTAACAATTTGAAAAAGCTATTTTTAAGCGTTTTAAAAATTATGTTCAAAAACAGTTGATTTATTTTTACGTTTATATATTTTAAAGTAAAAATTAAATTTAAAAAAAGAAGTATATAAAAAAAGCTCTTTCTGCCTACGTTGCTGCCCCAAAATATATTTTTAAAAAGCACACAAAAAAATTTGCTTAAAAAAACATGTTAAAAAAACAAATACAAAAAAAAAATGTATGTTATTTGAACATCCACATCATAGTTGTCCAAAACTGGTCTTTCGAGTGGCTGGATATATTTGAAATCAACATAATATCACTAGAAATAACCAGCATTTCATTGTATTTCACAACTTGACCTACATAGGAGTGTTTTTAGCTCCTTTCGTAAAATATATAAAAAGGGAAAAAACGTGATGAGTATCACAGCGGCACAGGAATCCTCGCATTTTTCTTCCGTATTTTTCAGCGGAATAAATTTGGACAATCTTAATGTACGTTGTACTGGCCTGTAGAGTAGTGTGGACCCCAAGCACATAATATTCCATTGCTGGGCATAAAGTTACATTTGTTATTTGAAGTACATGACAAAGAATCATCACCGCACAGTTGAGTTTTAAAAAAAGTGCCTTTTTTTGTTAATTATGCGTTTTGAAAAATTCCCAAGGGTTTAACATAAAAAGAAAGCAAATGTCACTTGATAATTGAGCTAGTGTTTATATAAATGCATGTTTGGGAACATTATTTGTTATAATCAGTCATAAAGTAAACATTGATTATCGCTGCTATTTCAAGGTACAACTTTAGAGTAAATGTCATCATGGCTGACTTTGTTTCCTGGCAGTATTACTCATAAAGAGTAGTAGCACTTTTAAAAAGAGTTGAAAAGCAAAAGGACACTCACTCTTCTCCTGCAGATCTCCAGCACGACAAAGACGAAGTCGTCGTCCTCGAAGAAGCCGTGGAAGCCGACAATGTTGGCGTGGTGGAGGCTCTTGTGGATGGTGATCTCCGAGGTCATCTTCTCCCGCTGGTGCTGCTTGAGGATCAGCGATTTGGGGACGATCTTGCCGGCGAACACCTGCTTGCTCTCCACGTCGGTGATCTCGTAACATTTGGCGAAGCCCCCCTTACCCAGGAAGCGGCCCCGCGTGTAGCGTCTCATGGTCCTCGGGTCGACCAGGACCTCGGGGATCTCCTTGAGGGGAGCCGTCTTGGGGTCGACGTGGGCCGACGGGTTCGCCGGCTTCGCGGTTCCGGCGCTCATTTCGAATCAAAGTGGCTTTAAAATCGATAAGCTAGCTAAAGCAGCAGAGGGGAACCAGCTAGCTAAACTACAAGCGACAATTAGCACAAATTCTCTGTGTTACCTTCAAAATAACCGCACCAAAGTCACTCTGACATCTAATTATACGAAAAAATTGTCGTTTGAAGATTTACAATGAAACCTGAGGTAGAAAACGGCAATAACTCCTCAACCACCACGACGTCGTTCCGTTTACTGCCCCTTTTTGACAACAGTCGCTGCTAACAAAATTTAAAAAGCTGCATCGGGTGCACGGCGGCCTGTGATTGGTCCGCTGGATTTGAATTACAAAGTGTCACAGCAAAGCACCATGGGACTAGTGCAAACCAGCCAATCAACGCTCCGACGGGGCAAACCGTGGCGTGTGATTGGCTGTACGGGTTTTCTTTTTCACAGTGATCATGGGAAATGTAGTTGACTGTGTGAGACTTCAAAGTCGTTTCTGCTGTCACGGCTGCCATGATAATGATCACTTTGGTCATTTAAAGTTTATACAAGTTTATACAAAGTTTCTATATTTATGCATTCATACATGACTGTGGTTGTACTTACAAAAATAATGTAATCAGATTATAATATTTTCAGCCTTTTATGTAACTATTTAAGGTAACAAACGTTTTAGAAACAGGGTTGTTCAGTTCATCAAGAGCTGATCTTAACAATTATCAGCCTGATAACAATAAAAACGCAAATAGTAAGTATATGAATTGGTCATCATTACAATATATACCATTATTTTTCACATTTAAATCTATCAATTGCAATTTGCAGTGAATGGAGTGTTTACAGGCTTATATGAAAAAAAGGCATGTCCACAATGACTTTGATGCTGTCCTGGTGTTTATTTGCACGCCAGTAGCATCTTTTTGATGTGCTTCTCACACCTTTGTAATAGTTTTGTGCTTCTTTTTTTCAATAGTGTAAAATAAGTAAAGGGAAGCAAAAATGTTCCTCAATTATAAAAAGAGACCGTATTTGTGACAATAAAAACTGATGAGAACTGGAAAATATCGATCTCATTTCACACCGGAAGTACCCATGGTATGCATGCTATGGCTATTTGGCAGGCTCCGCCCACTGCAAATAATTATTAGCTTCTTTTTGAGTAGGCGGAGCAAAGACGGGGTTACACGTGGTCACAGGTTGTGCTCAATTGGAGGACACTTGAAGCCAGCGGAAGTGCACGCGTCATGCGCGTGTTGTCCCTGTTCTTGTTGCCGATTGGCTGCTCCTCACCCCCCACCCTCTTGTCACCAATTAACAATCAAAGACCTGGGCGCCGGGCAGTCTCGGCTTTTTATTTATTTTATTTTTTTTAATGGCGTGAGTGGTAAAACAAGTTGAAAAGTTTAGACGATGCTAAGTTTAGACTTCGGTGCGAATTTCCAGTGAAGGACATCCTCTCATATGGAACCAGACGGCGCACGGTTCCAACCCTGGCAGGACTACTTGGGCTTGTCGGATGCGGTTCGAAAGATCCTGGGTCAGATCCCGTCCACGCCGGCTCCTTCAGACGCAGCCAACGCTCCACCGGAACCGGACGCTTTCTGTGCGTCTTTTGCTTGTCTGCAGGTCAACACTCCTCCGGAAAGAAGCGACTGTCAGACAAACTATGTAGCAGATGTTCCCACCCAGTGCTCAACAAGAAGCGAATTCCTCGGCCGTGCACCAGGTGACGATCTGCTCAATGCTCCTGCACGCACACCCACCGCAGGAGGGCCGAAAAGCCTGAAGAAGCATCTGAAGACACCCGAGCCTGCACCCGCACGCATGATGTGCAGTTTCTGCAAACGTAACAAGGAGTCTGAGCAGGTCTACAAGTCTCATTGGCTGAAGAACATGTCCGGAGATGTTCTGTGTCCTTACCTGCGGCAGTACGTGTGTCCTCTGTGCGGCGCTACTGGACCCAAAGCCCACACCAAGCGCTTCTGCCCTAAAGTGGACAGCGCGTACTGCTCCGTGTACGTGAAGTCCAGACGCTGAAATTCTAGTCTCCCTGCAGGGTTTCATCCACGTGCCTTCAAACCCATTTAACATGCATGCTGTGTGTTTTGGCTTTGTACTGCTGTTCTAACTTTCTTTTGGTTTGGATTTTGCTGTGTGTGTTGATTTAAGTGTGTTGTTATTCCAAGTTTTATGTTTTAAAAGGCCACTCAACCTCCAAGAACCCCCACTCCAAAAAAAGTCATCAATAAGAAGTCCCCGCCCAATGCAATCATCAATCCATGATCATTATTTTAGAATGATTGTTTGTGTTGTAAACACTATACTGTACAGTGTCGTTTTCACTATTGTGCATGTCTTTTAAAAAAACAAAAACAAGTTTGAAGTTTTGTTCCGCATGTGCTGTGTGAATATTATTCTTCGAAATCTCCGTGCTGCACATATTTATTTGTGCATGTTGGATGTTTGGTTGTAGAATGCACAAACACAGCAGTGCAGCGGGGTTGTTTTATTGTCCCACTGCATATTGTAGGAATACAATTCAACCAAAACACCAAAAATTGGAAAAATAGAGCAAAAAAGGAACAATGGAAAGGAAGAAAAGGCTGAAACGCTGATACTAGTATCTATGAATGAACAATACTTTGTCTTTAAATGCAGTCAAACCCCAGTTTGGTCCAATTTTGCTAACATGTTGTCTGTTTTTGTACAATATTGCACTTAACTAGTTTGTTTGCCCTGTACTGTATCATTACGTGGAATAGAGTGCCTATACACGTCACCGTCCATGCATTTTTTGAGTACGACTGCTGAAAAAACCCCACCATGGGGCCAAATAATGTTGCAAGTGCCGCTGTGCACTATTGAATTTAATCACACCAACAATAACTTTCATCCATTCATCATTTATAATTATTTCATTTTCTGCATGTAAATCATAATTGTTATTATAGAAAATGTGTTTTTTTGTTAATACTTTTGATGTCTGTATTGCACTGTATACGGTTCCACTGCACATGTATGGTAGATCCTCACGACTCTCAAGAGTTTGGTTCCGGACTCGGCACTAATAAACAGTAATGTAAGATGATGCCTGAACAGATGGAATTAAAGTTCCAATGAGGCGATGATGCGTTCAAGGACCGCTGAGCAAAGTGCGAAGACTTTGCATGCTGTAGATTTTACCTTTATTATCACGTATTTTTGAATTATTAGCGTAGGGTGAATGACGTGTTCTCTGAGGAAAAAACATTCTACTTTTGGAGATTGAATAATAAAAACTTTTTTTGTGACTCAACTGTACTGTATACTGTATATGTACAATACACTACCGACAATTACCGAAACAATTTCCTGTGTTATTAAATGTTAAAGTGTCTCCAAACTTTTGACCGGTAGTGTACATATACAGTACAGTGGCTCCCCACACATTTGGTTTTTGGTAAAAAAAAATGTTTTTTTGTTATTGAATCTCTGAAAGTAGGATATTTTTTCCTCAGAAAACACACCTCATTCACCCTACATTGATAATAATTTATGAATATGTGATAATACAGGTCAAATTTACAGCATACATGCACCAGCCCACATTTTTTTCCCATGTTTATCTATTTATGCTGGACTGATTTTTCTTCAGTGAAAAGTTTGGAGACAATTTCTTATGTTACTAAATGGTAACGTGTCTCCAAAGATTTGACCGGTATTAGTTAGGGTTATCGGGCAAAGTAGTGAAACCCGTAATATTTTGACTTTATTACTGTAATATGACTTTTTGACCAACCTAAGTTTCCCAACAACTTTATTCCTTTGTTTGTGTCTCATTTTCTTCCGCTATCTGGGTCACGGGGGCAGCAGTCTCAGTAGGGAAGCCCAGACTTCCCGGCCACCTCTTCCAATTCCACCAGGAGGACACCAAGGTCAGCTGTGAGACATAATCCCTCCAGCGTGTCCTAGGTCTGCCCCGGGGCCTTCTCCCGGGTGGGCATGCCCGGAACACCTCACCAGGGAGGCGTCCGGGAGGCATCCGGACTAGATGCCCAAGCCACCTCAACAGGAGTAGCGGCTCTACTCTGAGATCCTCCCGGACGGCCGAGCTCCTCACCCTATCTCTGAGGGTGAGTCCAACCACCCCACGGAGGAAACTCATTTCAGCTGCTTGTATCCGCGATCTCGTTGTTTCGGTCACCACCCAAAGCTCATGACCATAGATGAGGGTGGGAACATAGATTGACAGGTAAACTGAGAGCTTTGCCTTCTGACTCAGCTCTTTCTTCACCATGACGGTCCGGTACAGCGACTGCATTACTGCAGACGCTGCGCCAATCCGCCTGTTGACCTCACGCTCCAATCTTCCCTCACTCGTGAACTAGACCCCGAGATACTTACTTACTCCTCCACCTGGGGCAGGACCTCACTCCCAACCCAGAGGGTGCAATCCACCCTTTTCCGACTGAGAACCATGGTCTCGGATTTGGAGGTGCTGAGTCTCATCCCAGAAGATTCACACTCAGATGCAAACCGCCCCAGTAAACGCTGAAGGTCACAACCCGATGAGGCCATTAGGACCACATCGTCTGCAAATAGCAGAGACGAGATCCTAAGGCCCACGAACTGGACTCCCTCGAAGGCCTTGGCTGCGCCTAGAAATTCTGTGCATGAAAATTATGAAAAGAATTGTTATTCAAACGTTCGCCGAAAACCGGCTCAACTTAGTGCTGGCAATGCGAATCAGGCTCCTGCTCCGGTTGTACAAGGACCGAGTGGCACCTAGTAGCGTACCACCAATCCCGTACTCTCGGAGCACCCCCCACAGGACACCGCGAGGGACACGGTGGAATGCCTTTCCCATGTCCACAAAGCACAAGTAGACTGGTTGGGCCAGTGTTCCGCGACCGGGAACACATAATATTACGACTTTTTTCTCTAATATTTAAACTCTATGCCACTAATATTACTATTTTTACTCGTAATGTTATGAGTTTATTCTCATAAAATTACAACTTTTTTCTCATTAGAATACAATATTTGTACTTCACGCTTGTAAAATTACTGCTGTTGTTTCCCCCCCCAACTATTTCAACTTTTTTCCACGTAAGTTTTCTTCTCATAATATGATTACTTTTTTCCCCGTATTATTTTGATTTTTTTCTTGTAACATTATAACTCATCCTCCTGCTATGTTTCTTATTCTCTGGTGGCGATTTTTTTTGCCTTTTAACAACAAAAAAAAGATCTTTTGATTTTTCAGTACGTGTCCCTCGGTGGACAAAGTTTGGACACCTCTAAAACGCGGGAAGAATGACGGGCTTTTACAAAAGCCTTCATAATAAACAAACAGGGCTTTTATTCAACAAATACAACAGCAAGAAGTACCTGCTAGTGAACTTGAAAGGGTACTTCGTGGAAGAAAGATGATCATATCGTGTAGAAAAACTTACTATAAAGTCCAAAATATCAGCGTGGTACGCTCCTCGAGTTCTTCCTGGCACGCCGCATGCTGTCAATCTCTCGGTGAGCGGCCATGACGGTGCGACTGTAAGAAAACACGTTCCAATGAGTACCCAGTCCAGAAGCCTTTTTTTAAGCAGTTGAAGAAGACGGGGACCAACTTGAGAAAGGAGAGTTCCCTTATGAGGCCACACATGAGCTCTGTGGCATCTTCATCCTCCTCCTTTGTCGTCTGCTCCTCACTGCAGACACACCAGCATCTCATGCATCTCACATGCCTCATATATCTCATGCACAAATACTCTCACACACAACAAGCACGTTTTTTTCTAGTACTTTTGTGGCTAAGTGATGTTAGGTAAGTAATGCTTGGCGTGCAACAGCGTTCATACGCTGTAAAAAAAAAAAACATTAAAATTGCACTGACCACACTGTACGGGACAATTCACTTTCACTTTCTGTGTACACGGAGAACTTGTATGTCCGTGCGAGCGCTTACATCAACGCAATGCTGTTGAGCTGCGTGTCGGACACAAAATCCAAGCCTCCAGACGCCAGCGAGTCAGCCATGCTGTTGGTTTGCGTGTGCTCTGCCTTCACAGCAAGAGGAGCATCTTCAACAGGAGTTCCACGCTGTGTGCAAAAACAAAACCATCATTAGAGGGTTTTTTTTACTGCACATTCGCACCCTGCTGTGTCAGGCACTGGAAGGACGGTGGCAATCCAAAGTGCAGCCCAGGGGCTGGCCCGCGCCACATTCTGAAAATATTGAACAGGAAACCTTAAAAAACTGACAAATCAGCAGTAATTTTAAAGTCAAAATATTAAGAGAAAAAACTGAACCAGAAAAAGTCAGAAATTTACGAGAATAACGTCATATTATGAGGAAAAATAATGTCATTTTAGTAGCATTAATTTTTTTTTAAAGCTGTAATATTATGAGAAACAAAAGAATGGATATAGTCGTAATTTCTGAAAAATTAGGTTGTGGAAAAAGTTATAATGTGACAAGAATAAAGTGGAAATATTATCGGACTGAAGTCATAATTAATGAGAAGAAAATGTACAAGCACAAGTTGAAGTAGTTGGAAAATAAAAAAAAGAAAACAGCCGAAGTGGGAAAAACAGCTGTAAGTTAACTAGAATAAAGTCAAAATATTAAGAGAAAAAAGTACTATTCTAATTGGAACAAAGTAGCAAATTTTATGAGAATAAATGCGTAATATTACGAGGATTTTTTTTTGTAGCACAGAGTTTAAATATTAAAGAACATTTTTTTTAAGTCATATTATGAGAAACAAACAAAACAAAATAAAGTTGTAATTTTTGGAAAATTACATTGCAGAAAAGTTAGAATATTATGGGAAAAAAGTCATAATTATGAGAAGAAAATTTGTAGTATCAGTTGAATAAAATCCCAGCAGGAATGGGGGAAAAACAGTTGTAATTTTACGAGTATAGAGTCAAAATATTAAGAGAAAAAAGTTGGGCTCTTACAATAAAAAAGTAGCAAATTTGACAAGAATAAACTTGTAATATTATGCGAAAAAATAAAGTAATTTTAGTAGCATAGAGTTTAAATATTAAAAAAAAAAGATGCTTTAAAAAAACCTGAACAAAATCAAATAAAATTGTAATTTTTCAAAAATTGCATTGGGGAAAAGTTATAATATTATGGAGATAAAGTCAAAACATTAAGACAACAAAGGTGGATTAATGTCATTTTATTAGCATTCAATATTAAAGAAAAAATATGTTTAAAAAAAAAGTCGTAATACTATGAGAAACAAACAAAACCAAGTAAATTGTAATTTTAAAAAATAGCTTGGGGAAATGTTATAATATTATGGGAATAAAGTCGAAATATAAAAACCTTTTTTTACAATGACTATTTAAGAAGAAAGTAAAAATAGTTACAAAATTAAAAAAAAAACAACAGCAAAAATGGGAGGAAAAAGAGCAAAGAGCGAAGTTCATACTAATAATATGCTTTTTTTTTGCACATAGTTTACTCTCTTTCATAGAGAACATTGGGGAACTGTCGAGAGTGATCTATAATAATAATAATAATAACAATAGAAATTGATTAGATTTTTATAGCGCTTTTCATTACCCAAAGCGCTTCACAATGAAGCCATGATTCATTCACTCCTCATTCACACACTGGTGGTGGTATGCTACATCTGTAGCAACAGCTGCCCAGGGGTAGTGTGACGGAAACGTGGCAGCCAATTGGCGCCTACAGCCTCTCCGACCGCCACCAAACATCCATTCGCATTCATACACCAGTGTGGGCAGCACTGGAGGCAAGGTGGGTGAAGTGTCTTGCCCAGGGACATGACGACAGTGACTGGGTAGAGGGAGAGAGGCTCCTGAGCCACTGCCGCCCTAGGACACGGGTATGTTGTAAATGTTTATATACTACATTACCCAGAAGGTTTAGCGCTGGCAAGAGGGGCAACTATTTTGACGGGGCTACTTGCAGTATATACAGTATTTACACAGGCTGACACTTGACAAAAAACAACCAAGCCAAGATAAAGAGTTTAGCCATAAAAGTGCACCAAACAGCTAAATCCTACTTGAGTGTCTTTGAATTTGGAGGTTCCAGTGCATTCCGACTCACCATGTCGTTCCTCTCCGAAGCACCCGAGAGCGCAGCCTCACACAGTTCAGCACCGCTTTGTGCTCTGCTTTCGTCCACAGGGTCACCATGAGTCTCATCCCGCGTCTCAGTGGTCGCTACGGCAACACACCGCACATCCATCTCCGAATGTGTGACGTTTGACGGCCCACAGTCCACTTCCTGCGGCTTTGGATACCCAAAATGCTGGTTCTCCTCCTCCTGTGGGGGCCCAGTTTGGTCCAGACCAGGAAGCGAGTCCTGCTCACGGTCATGATCTTTGTCATCCACGCCACTTGGCTTGCACACTGTTTCACTGCCGTCACACAACATATTGACTTCATCTCAGCTTTGTGATTTACAGTAGGTGAAAAAGCCTATTATTAGTGTATTATTAGTAGTAGTAGTATTTGCTCTTTTTTCCCCTCCTTTTTAAAAAAATATTTCAACTTTCTACTTAAATAAGCTTCATAAATTTTCTTTTCGTAATATTATGACTTTTTTCCTATATTTTCACTTTATTCCCATAATATTATAAGTTTTTCCCCAACCCGAAAATTACATCTTTAGTTTGTTTCTGATATTACGACAAAACAACATATATTTTCTTCAATATTTCAACTCAAAATGACATTACTTTCCCTCAAATTACACATTTATTCTCGTAAAATTGTGACTCTTTTCTAGTTAGAAGACAACTTTTTTCACTTAATATTTTGACTTTATTTGTGAAAAATCACAGCCATTTTTAAAAATGTTCCAACTATTTCAACCTTTTTCTTGTAAATGTTCTTCTCATAATTGTAATTTTAAAACTTTATTACAATATTTTGACGTTATTCTTGCAACATGAAAACTTTTTCCGTGACCTAATTTTCCAAAAATTACAACTTCATTTTGTTTTGTTTGTTTCTCATATTACAACTCTTAAAAAAAAAAGATTTTTTTTTCAATTCTGTGCTACTAAAAGGACATTATTTTTCCTCAAATTACAAATTTATTCTCGTAAAAGTGCGTTTTTTTTCCCCTCTGGTTAGAATACAACTTTTTTCTCTTAATATTTTAACTTTATTCTTTAAAATTACAGCATTTTTTTTCCCATTTCTGCTATTGTTTTTTTTAATTGTTCTATTTCAACCTTTTCTCTTCGTAATTATGACATTATTCTCATAATATTTACTCTTTGTTATCGTAACATTACAACCAAATTTTCCAAAAATTACAACTATATTTGCTGTTTTGTTTGTTTTTCATAATATTATATTTTATATTTCAATTATATTTCATAATATTACAACAAAAAAACAGTTTTTTTCTTTAATATTTCAATTTCGTGCTACTAAAATGACGTTATTTTGCCTCATAACATTATGCCGGTATTCTCGTACAATTGCGACTTTTTTTCTTGCTAGAATACAACTTGTTTAACATTTTGACTTTATTCTTGTTAAGTTTGTGCTGACTTTTCCATTTTTGCTGTTGTTGTTTCCTTGTAAAATCATATTTTTAGAACGTGCCACGGGTCTCAAATTGCCCCCGTGCCGCACTTTGTACACCCCTGGTGTCAGTGTTGGACTAACCTGTCGGGTGTGCTATGCTGACTTGATGGGAGTACATCTTGCTCCCTTGGTTGTGTGACGACCACAGACGTCCTACTGATAAATGCTGGCCTTTCCTCTTGTGTTTGTCCATTTTTGCAGTGTAAAAAATGACTTGCTTCTTTCGCCATCAGGCCACACATACCCATCCTTTTCTTCTTCTTGGCTGGCTCGCCTGTGGCTGCTTCGGTTACAATACTCAGTGCCCTTTTTTGCTTTTTTTTAAAATCGCACTCGTTCTCCGTTGTCTGCTGATCTTCCAAAGCAGCTGCGCCAGACCCACTTGCCTCCACGGATGTCGGCGGTAATATTTGGTGCTGATCAATGCCCGTTTGGGACAGTGTTGGGCCACCTTCCTCATTCATGTTTTCCTCCTGGTCATTTCTGTGCTCGCTGTCATTCCTCTCCAGCTGAGAAACACCGATGGGATTGCTGACGGATTGTTGTTGTTGGTCTTCAAAAGCATCACTCGTGCTTGATTCTGCATTCTGCTTGATGCAACATTCTGCAACCGTTGTCTCAATGACAACATCTTCTTTGGTGAGAGAGTGTTGTTCCGCTGCTTGAACCTGCTCAAAAATGAAGATAGGCTCCAGTGGAAGGGGTTGGGAACGCTGTGGTGAAGCAGGAATTTCTCTACTGCAGTGGTCACCAACCTTTTTGAGACCAAGATCCCTGGTCTTGGCCGTGAACCTGCACAAGATCTACCCCTCCAACCAGGATACGTATACAGTGGTGTAAAAAAGTGTTTGTGTACTACCTGATTTCTTATTTTTTTGCATGTTTGTCACACTTAAATGCTTTGGATAATCAAACAAATATAAATATTAGTCAGAAAGAAATTCAGATCTTTCAGTGTGGAAAAGGTGATAAAGGCATTCCTGAAGCTTTGGGACTCCAGCGAACCACAGTGAGAGCCATTATCCACAAATGGTGAAAACATGGAACAGTGGTGAACCTTCCCAGGACTGGCTGGCCAACCAAAATGACCCCAAGAGCGCAGCAACGACTCATCCAAGAGGTCACAAAAGACCCCACAGCATCCAAAGAATTGCAGGTCTCACTTGCCTCAGTTAAGGTCAGTGTTCATGACTCCACCATAAGAAAGACACTAGGCAAAAATGTCCTGCATGGCAGAGTTCCAAGACCAGAACCACTGCTGAACAAAAAGAACATTAAGGCTTGTCTCAATTTTGCCAGAAAACATCTTGATGATCCCCAAGACCTTTGGGAAAATACTCTGTGGTATGACGAGACAAAAGTTAAACTTTTGGAAGGTGTGTGTCCCATTACATCTGGCGTAAAAGTAAGGCCGCATTTCAGAAAAAGAACATCATACCAAAAGTAAAATATGGTGGTGGTAGTGTAATGGTCTGGGGTTGTTTTGCTGCTTCAGAACCTGGAAGACTTGCTGTGATAAATGGAAACATGAGAATGTCCGGCCATCTGTTGGTGACCTCAGGCTGGAACCAACTTGGGTTCTGCAGCAGGACAATGATCCAAAACACACCAGCAAGTCCACCTCGGAATGGCTGAAGACTTTGGAGTGGCCTAGTCAAAGTCCTGACCTGAATCCTATTGAGATGCTGTGGCATGACCTTAAAAAGGCGCTTCATGCTGGAAAACCCTCCAATGTAGCTGAATGACAACAATTCTGCAAAGATGAGTGGGACAATATTCCTACCCAGCGCTGTAAGAGACTCATTGCAAGTTATCGCAAACGCTTGATTGCAGTTGTTGCTGCTAAGGGCGGCCCAACCAGTTATTAGCTTTAGAGGGCAATCACTTTTTCACACAGGGCCATGTAGCTTTTTTCCTCCCTTAAGAATAAAAAGTTTCATTAAAACTGCATTTTGTGTTCAGTTTCCAGTTGTCATTGACTAATATTTAAATTAGTTTGATGATCTGAAACTTTTAAGTGTGACAAACATACAAAAAAAAAAAGAAATCAGGAAGGGGGCCAACACTTTTTTACACCACTGTATATGTTTATGTCAGCCATTTCAGCCTTTTGTCATTGTGCCTTTTGCTCTATTTTTACCATTTTTAATTTTATTTTGTTTGTGCTGTGATGCAATGACAAATTATCAGGCACAACGCTGCGCTCTGTCACTCACTCTCTCTCCCTGCTTAATCTGGTGTGCATGCGCTAGTATCGGGTGGGCCAGGTTACGGGGACTGGGCTCTTGGCTAGATTGCGGGTTGCGTGCCTGGAGGACGGGGAGGCGTACGGGCGTGTTCAGTCGTCAAAATGCATGCCTGTTGGTCATTCTCCGGGAGGAGAGGGCACTGATGTAGTAATAAATATTTTTGGAATATTCTCGCGATCGACCGGCAAAGTCCCAAAGATCGACCAGTGGCTCACGATCAACGGGTTGGTGACCCCTGCTCTACTGTAATCCTGGAAATAAGAGTAACAACTCCTTTTGGTACTTTGAAGGGATAATTACAACGGAGCATTCGGGCCACATTAAAAAAAAAGGTAATGTTATGACTTTTTTTCTCGTAAATTTACGAGAAGAAAAGCCATACATTTGCGAGAAAAAAAGTCGGAAATTTACGAGAAAAAAAGGCGTAATATATAGTCGTGATAATATTACTATATTCTCGTAAATTTCCGATGTTTATTCTCGTAAATTCACAAGAAAAAAGTTGGAATATATAGTCGGAATAATGTTATATATATTCTCGTAAATTTACAGTGTTTATTCTCGCAAATTTATGACTTTATTCACGTAAATAAGGTAATATAACGACTTTTTTTTCTTGTAAATTTCCAAGAAGAAAAGAAAAAAAGTCGTACTATATAGTGGTAATAATATTACTATATTCTTGTAAATGTACGACTTTATTTTCCAAATCTCAGATTATTTTTTTCAATGTGGCCCTCATACTCTGTCATAAAATTAAGTCTTTTTAGCAAAAAAAAACCCAAAACAACCTGATTACCTGTTGTTGAAAAGTATTGCCAACGTCATCATCACAGAGTTGGGGTGGAACTGAGCTGCCTTGAAATATAAAGTACCATATTTTGGAATTTAAAAAGTTATATCACATATTATAGTAAGATATACCTTTGCTCTGGGTCTTAGCAATCCTCTTCTCTTCCATGTTACCTTTCCAAATAAGTCACATTAATAAAATGTAGAATGTATAGAAAGGTAAAATGTTCATTTTGGCTAGCTTGACGCCAACTAACAATACTTTATGGATTTCCTGAGATAATTTGGGAAATTACATACATAATACACGTCTGGATACATGCCAAATTTACAAAACTGTAATCCTATATATTTGCGTATATCGGCATATTCATTTTTATGTCAATTTACCTAATTAAACTTGACTTACGTCTGAGCCTGGACATACGCTAGAAGACGAATTAATTGTTTTACGTCAGTCAGGGGCGTATTGCGTCCTGCCGTAAAGCAGGTTGCGTGTTGCCCCGGAGACCTAATGTAGGAAGTCATTCCACTGCTTACCGTTCTTGTTTTGACAGCTACAAGTGCGTGTGAACGTTAAACCAGCTTTACTGTGTTTTTTTTCCACATTTATCTCATAACAAATTCCAACACGAAGAAGTGCCCAGAGGAGCTGTTATTGTGGACACCAGAGTGCGTCAAATTGACAAGGTAAATAGTCAACTTCCAAACGCATTAGCTACCACAAACATAAAAGTGTAATGACTGGCGATAGCATTTAGCCAAAATCAATACAACAGCAAATAGTATACAACTACGCACACGTTTTACGTTACAAAATGGCTGCTATTTGAGTACTCTTAAGTGAAGTAATGAAAGTGAACACAGTCATAATGTGTTGTCTTTGGCAGATGAATTTATAAAAAGCCACTTTTCTTAGAGGTATCAGTCCATGAGTCGCAGCCGGAACCCTGCACCTCACCGGGGTCAAGGGGCTGCCCGCGCCAAACAGGTAACTCGCCTCAGTTGTGATAAAAGGTATACAAGGGGTGTCCATTCCTCAGCATGTGTCTGTGCTTCCACCCGTGAAACCTTGTCTCAGATGGGGCTGCTCCTTGATCTCACCCCGGAAGAGGGGATGGATGATGACGGCAACGATGAAGATCTTGAGGCAGAGCTTCTGAATCTGGTTGGAGGAGGAGGAGGAGGAGGACTGCAAAGGAAAAAACGTGAAAATAAAGGTGAGAATAGAGATCACGAGATTGTTGAAATGAAAGTTTACCTGTGGCTTACGATACATATGCTTTAAATGTGTCTAGCTCCTGTCGCTATGGCTGAAATTGAGCGGATGGCAGCTCTTTGTATGAAAGACCTGGATGAGGAGGACGTAGAAGACGGGGATCTGGATGATGATGAAGATCTGCTGGTAAAACACCTACTTACTAATATCTATAAACAAGGATTGTACAATAATGTGTGCAGAGCAAGTACAATACATTACATTACATACAAAATACAGAAAAGTTGACTATGATTTGAACACATTTTTAATCAATAAGTTATTGGTTGGGGCCGCAATTCATGGTCAGAAGTTCGAGGTTTCACACGTCGCTCGGATTTCTGTCTGGAGTTTGCATATTTTCTGCTAGTGTGCGTGGGTTTTGTCCTGGTACTCTTCCTCCCACATCCCAAAACCATGAGAAAATAAGGCATTTGATGTGTAAATAAAAGTGGTGCTCGTGCCTGTCGCTGCCTCTTCATTGTGACACATACGCCTTGCTGTTGCCTCCTGCAGAGCGGTTGAAGTACTGCATGAACGAATGTTTCTCTAGCTAGACTGAATACATTATTTGGCTAACATTTGGCGGGCCAAATGAAAAGCTTTGGTGGGCCAAATGTGGCCTGCTGGCCACCTAGTGAGGACCATTTGTTTGAACGGCCCATAAGTCTGAATGTGAATGTGAATGTGAATGCTTGTTTCCATATGTGTATTACTAGCGACCAGTCCAGAGTGTACCCCAACTCTCACCCAAAGTCAGCTGGGATAGGCTCCAGCTCATTGAGGACAAGCGATTGGGATGTTTACTTGTTGAACATGATACTCCTTGAAGTCTCCAAACTGGAATGTCTTTGTTCACAGGCAGAATTGAATGAAGTTTTGGAGGATGAAGAAGAAAGCCGCTCTGCTCACACCTCACAGGCTGGTACCCCTACTGTTCCCAAAGCAAGAGTCACATCCCATTCTAGTCCTCCCGTCAACTCCAGCAGTGCAACTGGTCCGGAGTCCCGCTTGTTAGAGCGTATGGAAATGTATAAGGCCGCCATATCCAATGCCACTGCAGCCGGCGAGACAAGCAAAGTCCGAAGATATGAGCGTGGATTTAAGGTTTTGCATACTCCATCTCAAAAATCCTACTCTCCTGTGTTGAAGACATCAAGTATGCTTACGTGTCCAGTCGTTTCCACCCTTAGACGCTGCAGTCCATGCTTACATCGGTAAGGAAAGGTAAGCCGGTCAATGAGGACGAGATGCCACCTCCTGTTGCTGCAGGCGGACAACTCAGTGCTGCAGAGCCTGAATCCATCAAGGAGCGACAGGTCCCAGAGCCTGTCTTAATGCCCTCCCCTCCATCCAATCAAAAACCTACACGCGAGGCAGCGCCAACAGCTCCGAACGCTAAGCCACGCCATCTAGCTCCACACCAGAACCAGGCTACTGCCGTCACTCCAGGAACTCCTGCTATCTCTCCCCTCGCACCTCAGCAACCCAGCACACGACACTCTGGTGATCCGTCACATAATTCTCCCTAATCTTATTCATCAAGTAAAACACGATCCGTTCAACACAAGGCGCACAGCCAGGACTAATGTTGATGTTTTTTTCCTTTCCTATAGAGCTTAAACAGGCCGTGTTATCCCGACAGAGGGAGTTCAAAGTGGCTGCCATACAAGCCAAGCAGAGTGGCGACATTGACCTGGCCAAACAACAGTACGTCACTGCCAAGGTAACTAAACGTGTGATAGAATACATCTTACTTTGTTTTAGCACAAGCTGATGAAGATGATGTTAATGCAGAACCTGGACTCGTTGTTGGAGGCCATAGACAAAGGTGAACCAGTAGACCTCAGCTTGCTCCCTCCACCCCCTGGTGAGCGTGACTTGTTACCTGAGATTGTCTTTTTGTCATTTACCTATCCACCACAGCATTCGCGCCCTATGTCGTCCTCACAGTGTTGATTTTTTTTCACATGTTCAATGTTGTTACATGTTCGTTAGATGTTCATACTACAGTTTTGGTTTCATTTATATCTTCACCTATGTTGCCTGTTCATTTGCAGGAGATGTAGTAGCAGAGACCAATGTACCTCATTCCTCTAAAGCAGCACCTCCTGCTGCTCCTGCTGGACACACCCAGTTGCCACCTGCTGGTACTAACCTCTCTTGTTCCGACTGGTTGGCATTCTGTGGCGAGGCTGACGTTTTCAATGTGTGTGTGCTCCTTGCACAGACGTTCGTGCTCCCAGTAGTGTGGCAGAAGCCTTGCAGCAGAGGCTGGACATATACAAGTCAGCAGCGGAGACGGCTAAGAGCAAAGGAGAAGACCGTAAAGCCCGCATGCATCAGCGCATTGTAAAGGTATTTGCCAAATAAGACATACAAACTTACCATTTGGTCCGCCCTGCACAGGACAATCCACCGCTATGGACCACGGTTTTTCACTACATTTTGCACTGTATGTGTATACTGTATGTGTGTGTGTGTGTGTTTGTGCGCATGCCTGTCTAGGCTGGTGAAACGCCCTCCCCTCGATGTAATGTCCACTTTTCCACACAGTGCATATTTCAAGGGAGGGACAGTCTGCTTAAAAGCGGACGAAAAGGCGAGGCATTGGGCGACAGAGTATATATTGGAGAGGATAGGTGGGCCCTGCTCATCTGTGTCTGTGATACACGGAGGCGACTCGGACCATGCAGGTCTCCTCAGCTTCGGCTCCGTCGTCAGGGCCAGGAGGCCCCTATTTTTGAACACTTCACCTTCATAAAGGGAAAAAAAATGACTGCATACAATGAAAGCTGAGTGCTGCCATTGTTCAGTAGAGATGAGAACGGTTACCTGTACCATTGCACTCCTAATGGCTATATGGTATACATTGGTTCCTCACATATTCAGTGTTCGCAAACCCATATATTTGGGCATTTTTGGGCAAAAAAAATTAGTCTGTACATTTTTAAATTTTTTCCTCTCTGAAAATAGACAATTAATCCCCCGCCACCCCCCCCCCCCCCCCCCCCCAAAAAAAAAAAAAAAATACACATCTCATTCACCCTAGGTTGGTAATAATTCATAAATGCTCATATATTGTATACAATGTGGCATGCGTGTAATGGACCAAGATGGCGGTCCCGTGTCAGCTTTGTTGCAATCCGGCCTCAAAACTTGCAGAGAGGTGAGCACAAGTTAATATGCTGTATGAAATTGAATCATTAGTGGAATTACAATAGGCACTGTGGATTATGTAGACGCGGCTTGCAGAAACGCTTTCCCAGAAGCCTGCTAGAAGTGCTCGAAGCTCTTGCACTACACCATGACTCCCAGTTCCATCTATTCTATTGTTGGTCTTACATTATCATTCATTAGTGGTGACTAGCTTGATATTTTATACTTAAAAATGTGTTAAACAAGTAAATAAGTGTGTGAGTGTCATATTTAGGGCTTAAACCTGGATTGTGTTGCAAGTGAACAATGGTAGTTGAAGAGAGAAGGGGAGGGTTCTGGAGCTGAGTCTTATCTGGTAATTGCAAAAGTCACTTTTTTTGCAAATGTTCACCTGAAATCAGAGGAGAATGTCAACGTCAAGCTAGCAGGAGGGTTTGGACGTGGAGGAGCGGCCCGTGTGTCAAAAATAGATGTTTTTATAGGCGTATAAATGACTTGTTTTTCACCACTGGCGGGTGGCCTGGAAACGCCACCCCTGCAAATAGCGGAGATCTGCTGTATAGAGTACATGCTGTATATCACAGCAGTGACACTCATCAGCCCTTCTTTCACCAGCAATACCAGGATTCCATTAAAGCGCACAAGGCTGGACGACCTGTCAGTTTGTCCGATCTGCCCGTACCACCAGGTATGTTTGTGATTGCATACATTTACCAATGGTTTGTCATTGCATAGAAATCATGTCTGTGTTACTGTATGTAGGGTGCCCACCATTACAGGGCTCAGAGAGTGAGCAGCAGAACTTCATGGGTGTCCTGGAAACAGCTATGAAAATTGCCAATCAGGATCCAGATGCAGAAGAAGAGGACGGTCCAAGAGAATCTGCCAAAGTAAAAAAAAAATCAAATGAATGAACTGCAAAATGATATATAGTAGGTGGGCGATATCATGATATTTTAAAAATATTGATATTTCTTTTAAGCACAATATCAAAAACAAACATGTCGTTCGTATCGACATAGACTGCATTTGCGCTCTTCTCTTGTATCTTGACACGGTCTTGTCTCACGCTTCACCCTGCTGTGTGTGTCAGCGGTCCGGGCGGGGCTCCTGCTTGACCCCCCTCCGTGCATAAAGGAGGAGGAGAGAGGAGGGTCGGAGCATAAGCTCTTGGCGGCAAATCTAGATACTTTTTCTGGCGTTGTTGGACTTTTTTCTGGTATTTGGGGACTTCAAAGTGAAAGTAGTATTGTTGTGCAGTTTGTGCGTTGTCGCTGACCAGCAGCGGGTTTTCCTGCGACGTCCACGCCGCCCCCAAAACAGTCACAAGATTCAAGAGAGTTTTATTGTCATGTGCATGGTAAAACAGCAGTTATACCATGCAATGAAAATCTTATTCTGTTCATTCGCCCAAGAAAAGAAAGAAAACACAAGAAAGAATAAGAACATAAGAAACATAAACACATAAACATATATACCAATAAATTAAGCAACAAAAACAGGAGACATTAATACAAATAAATAATACAATAAATAAATAAATAAAAGTGCTATGAGTGTGTGCTTGTGTGGCGTGTGTGAGTGCTTCGTTGAGAAGCCTGATGGCCTGTGGGTAAAAGCTGTTTGCCAGCCTTGTGGTCCTGGACTTCAAACTCCTGTAGCGTCTGCCTGACGGTAGGAGTGTGAATAATGAGTGTTGTGGATGTGTGCTGTCCTTGATGAGGTTGTGTGTTCTGCGTAGGACTCTAGATTTATAAATGTCTTGCAGTGAGGGGAGGGCTGCCCCAACAATGTTCTGTGAGGTCTTGATTACCCGCTGGAGTGCCTTCCTATCACGTGTTGTACAGTTACCGTACCAAACAGTGATGGAGGCGGTAAGGACACTTTCGATAGTGCATCTGTAGAAGCAACTCAGGATTGTGGTGGACATGCCAAATTTCCTCAGTCTTCTCAGGAAGTACAGTCTCCTTTGGGACTTCTTCATAATTTGTTGGGTGTTGTGAGACCAGGTGAGGTCCTCGCTGATGTGTGTGCCAAGGAACTTGAAGGTTTTCACCCTCTCCACCTCAGTCTCATCAATAAACAGGGGTTTATGCGGCTCCTTTTCCCTTGTTCTTGGGTCAATGATCATCTCTTTGGTCTTATCTGTATTGCCGCCATCATTTGCAGCCGTCGGCTCCCTCGAGGCGCACTGCCACAGGGGTCGATCTCAACCTTTTTTACAGAGCGGGATCTAAAACGTAAATATTTCTCAATCTTCATTAAATGACTACTCATTACACTCAAGCCTCATTCGGTCAGTGTGTCAGAACGTGTGATGGAAGAACGATTTGTGATAAATAAACAAGTAGTCCAAACACCAAGATGTAAGGTGGAGGCTGAATAAGAGTCCAAATGTAATTATTATGCTGTCAAGACTTTGAGAGGTGCTAGCCAAGATCAAATATTACATTTATTTTATTTCGATGGGCAATTTTTAAATTAACACAACTAAGAATCAAGTTTATTTGTAGTTGTAAATGTAATAACGTTTTTTTTAATCTCTTTTTTTGTCTCTCCTACAATGTTCTGCTTTCTAACAAAAATAATACTGTTCAAAGTAGAGTATATTTGAGTATATTCTTAAAAGTTTCCTCTTAAACGGGGGCACTTTATTACTTATTTTGTTCTTTTGTGCTTCAGGTATGAGGATTTGAGCATAGCTAAAGGTTTGTTATAAAGATTGATTATATTTGACTTTTTCTATATTTATTTCAAAAGGAATGGACTGTTTTATTTTAGCGGCTATTTTTATTTTATTTTTTCATTTTAATGAAGCAACATTGCACGTAAAGTTGACTTCGAATTTGTCTAAACGCACTCAGTAGAAAAAAAAATTGGGATATATAAAGTATATCGATATGAGTTTTGGTCCATATAGCCCAGCCCTAATATACAGGTATTTTGATTAGATTGCCTTTATATTCTTGCGAGTGCTACAGTGTATTCTGTTTGAATCCTATTGATTCTTACTCGTCACAGGGGTATATGTTGATGTGATTATTTGTTATGTATTATTATCCAATGTAAAGTTATTGTTGTCATGTAGTGATCCTAATGAACTATTCTCTTTAGCCCTCAGCGCACCCGCCTGCCCAGAAAGCCAAATCTCCAACTCCAGGCAGCTCCACAACACTAAAACTAGGACCCAGAGGTGTGTTGAGAGTGTAACTCCAACCGTGCTACACAAGACTTCCACTTATTCTTTTCCTAATCATCCTTTAGCCCAACAGCAAGTGGACTTCCTGTTGCTACGGCGACAGGCTTTTATGCGTGCAGCACTGCGCTCCAAGCAGATGAAGGTCATTAGAAGAGTTTTTCTTTGGTCGTTTTAAAACCATGACTTTGTTTTTCTATAAACTTCTATAAAAGCAGCCTTTAAAAAAAAAATTTAAAAAAGAACTATTGATCATATCTTTTAGGACATGACGGCAGCGACGCAGCACCTCAGGCACGCGAAAGGATTCGACCCCATGATTGATGCCGCCAAGTCTGGCCTTCCTGTTGATATTACCAAGGTTGTAAAATATTTGCTACTCATATTAGTACAGTGGAATGGTGGAGTGAAGTGGTTATTCAGTCATTCCAAAAGTTCAAAAAACCATCCATTTTTCTCATAAAAGATAATGCCAATCCAAGTAATTCATTCCCGACACCCAAAATATGAACAAAAAACAGTTTTAACAGAGAATGATTATACTTTTACATGCAGAAAACAATGTGAAATAGTCGTTCCTCACCATGTCGCCTTTAGGACATCGCACCCCTTATCGCATTTTTTTCCAAAATTAATTCGCAAATTTCACATATTATTGGCCTGAATTAAACATTTTCAACTATAAAAATGGCTAGAAGAACTCAGATACAAATACAGTTTCACTTGAAGGCATCAAGATGTTGATGAAATGTAGTATTCTACGTTGGTCACTAGGTGTCACTAGTTATGCACCAGACCTGACCAACAGGCTTTTATTGCAGGTCTTAATTATCTTGCAACAGGCACAATAATAACATACTAATAATAATCATAATCATAACACAGGCTAATGTTATGGTAAGCTAAAACTCAACGCCAACGTCACTTCCTGCCCACCCGTCCTGAAGACACACATTCCAACACACACAAGCACGAGTTTTTCCTCAGATTACGTCTACTATATATGAGTGTAAAGTTGGTTATTGTTGAAAACGGTATGTAGAAGGTCGTAAACAGGTTTTCTACACTATGTAAATATTTGATTTATAAATAAGGAATTCTACCTTGCGTAAATTCACTTATTACGGTCGGGTCTGGAACGAGAGATTACTGTACATATTAACTCATTCAGTCCCAGCCATTTTTCAAAAGACAACCCCTTTAGACGGGGTTTTGACTAATCCTTCAAGGCATACAAAATATTGTGTTCTATGGCTGTATAAACCTGGATTTACATACATTAGACTCCCGTCTGTCAGGAAAAAAATGTTTGTTTCTACCATTTTCCGTGCTTCAGTAGTCCGGGTAGGTGAGTTTCAGGAAAATATCAGTTCCCGACAAAAAAAAAAAAAAAAGGGTGAAAACCAGCTTTTTGTGAAAAGATACATTTCATGCATAGCTTTCACTTTGACACAAATATTTTTTTGCGTTCGTGACAGCTCAAATATCTAAACAACTACACCACAACATAAACACCACAAAAAAGGGGGTGTTTTACATCAAAATAACAATTTATTTACAAATATAACATCCTGAACTATTTACAATTTTCACATTTGGAACTGAACTATGTGATTCTTACGTCCACATGATTTCTGCCAAGCTCTTATCGAACGCACTTCTGCCACCTCGTGGCCGTTTTTATGGCTTAAAATTGCTCTGAAGGCAAATCCATTAGTGGGGAGTTGCATCATCACCTCTTTTAGCTTCTCTCGCAAAAAAAAGTAAAAGACGTATCAATACGTTGTTGGGATTGGGCGTTCGGGTTTATAAAGAGTTATAACTTGAATGAGTTAAATGGATAAATGAATATTTAACTTGACTTTTACCTTTCATTGAAGACTTGTTGGAGAACACGGTGATGAGTGGATGCGGGCACATTTTGTTTCATTGTAGTTCGGCACAAAATTGACATTAAAAAGTGGGCGGTTAGAGCTGTATACGTGTTCACTTGAACTTTATTGTAAACTTCATCACCAGGTACAATCATTACACGCGCTGGGCCGCCTCACTATCTGTTATTATGCGTCTCCTTTAAACTGTTCCCCCTGCAACCTGTGTTAAGTAGGAACCTTTACATTACAATCCAATTGTAACAGATGTTACCTTCCTGCTGTACTATGAGTTTTTTTTATTTTTTATTGTAGTGTTTCTCTTCTTGTTTATCAAAAATCTGGCACTTGTAGGTTTCTTTGGCTTAGTGGCTTATTTTGCAGTCGTGCTCAATAAAAAAAAAAAAAGCACATTTTTGTCTGACGCTCAGAAATATTCAATGCGCTCGAAAGCCTCATCAGTGCAGGCTGTTCAGTGCTTTATAGGAGGAAGGTAGGAGACCGATACGGAGTTGTTCATTGCCATATGTGTGTTCTATGAACAAATAAACCAAACTCTAAAAGAACCACTATCGATTCTTAACAGAGACTGAGTCAGCAACGTGTGGATGCATTGTTTGGACTCTCCATTCCGCAAAATGACACGCGGGCAAACAGACCAGTTTGTTTGGCGCATTGTTAGGTCATATGAAAACCAATACATTCTTACAGTAGCAATAATTTTAGTTGAAAAAAGAATGCTACGAAACAAACTGTTATTGTATTTATATTATTATATTGTGTTATTGTTATATTTACAACTAATGAAACACTCTATAATACAGAGCACTGTGACATGCCATGAGGTTCATGGCTGGTGAGGCAGACGTGTTCATGTCTTACATAAGGATTGTGGATGGTGGGCAAAGTTAAAAAAAAAAAAAAAAAGGCACTTTTCCTTTAAATGTTCAGTTGTCCATGCATTTGCCATTTGTAATTTTATGCATGTAAAACTATAATTATTGTCTATAAAATGTGTTTTGTGTTAACATTTTTGGGTGTCTGGAATGAAAGAATTGGATTTACATTGTTTTCTATGTGAAGATTTTTTTGGTTAGAGTCCGTTTTGGTTTGAATCGGACCTTCTGGAACGGATTAATGACGTTAACCAAGGTGCCACTGTAATTCATTTTATGTCTTCATTATTCAATTTTTTTGTATTTTTCACCATGCCTGTCACTGATAGAGCCCCTTTGGTGTGTGTCACAATACTTGCAAATGAGTTTGTCACAAGAGTAGCGGAAGGTATGAGGTATAACCAAATTCACTGTGTGTGTTAGTGAGCGACGGCGATGGCGAGAGAGCGAGATGGACTTATTATGTTGTGTGTAACTCCAGGACATATCCCACGTGACTTTTTTTCCATTTGAGCTCATGTTTTGTTTCCTACAACTCACAGATTTCTCTGCCTCAGAGCCAATATCTCATTATTAAAAGAATATTATTCCTGGGCCCTGGTTCGTTTGCCTTTTGTCCACTGTCACGGTTTCTAGTATTCATGACTTGTAGTAGAAGATAGACAATGCATGTTGTACGGGTAAATACTAAATGTTTTCAAAAGAGTTCTGCATCTTAAATTTTTTAATTATTTTCCCTAACGTTTTGTGCTCAGATTCCCAACAGTCCAGTCAGTGAGGAGGACTGCTCGTTGGCTCGTTCCCGGACATCTCCACTTTCTCCTCGCACCAGTGAGCAGTACCATGGCCTCATGGATCTTTTGCGGAAGCAGCATGAGGTTGATATACTCAATATGTTTTTTTGTTTGTTTGTTTGTTTGTTTGTTTTTTTACCCCATCAGAGCAACTTTTCAGGCATTTTGACATACGTACTGTACGCAACTATAAATGACTGTCCCTGTTTCTCACCCCAACTTGATCTCCAGAAATGTGTGAGCTACTCTCAGCAGTTCACAAACATGGGCAACGTTGCAGAGGCTCTCAAGTAAGAATATGTCCTTAGATAGGTATTATTATATTATTACACACCTACAGTATACTTACATCATAGCTTTTCCGTGTTTCAGCATTTGCAGGATGGAAGTGAAACATTTTTGATGTGTTTTTATTGTGATTACATCGCCACAACATAAAAAAACTGTCTGCATGGTAGAGTACACCCGCATAATCTCATTTGAATCTGTTTCCGCAATACAGCAATCCCTCGTTTATCGCGGTTAATTGGTTCCAGACCCGACGGCGAGAAATGACTTTCCGCTAAGTAGTATTCGTTATGTATAAATGGGATATGTTTATAGGTAGAGCATAGAGAACCTGTTTATGATCTTCTAAATGCAGATTTTAACACTATTCTAACACTCCCTTACGAAATATCACTCCTATAGTCCCTTACACTGGTATTACCCAATATAGTAGACAAAATAAGAGAAAATACGCCATTTAAGACGTAAATGAGACTCGTACTTGTGTGTGTGTTGCTGTAAATGTGTTCTGGTGCCAAGGGAGCTGAAAGGAGGGGCCGACAGGAAGTGACATTGGGGGTTCAGCATTGAGTTTTAGCTTGCCGTGGGTTACGGCCGCAATAGTAGCTCGTGTTAGGGATTATTGTGCGTGTTGTGAGATCACTCAAACCTGCAATAAAAGCCCATTGTTCTGGTGATCAAGTCTGGTGCTTGTGTGTCTCACCCAACATTACGGTAAAATTACTGACACCTAGTGACTAGTGTAGAATACTACTATCATTTCATCGTCTTTTACTTGTAATGTGTCTTTAGAACGCCTGATATTTGTATTTTACTTTAGTCATTTTTATGCTTGAAAATGCTTAATTTAGGCAAAAACTAAAATACATAAATAGTTAAATATGGATATTTTTCTTACTAATACTACACTGTATTTATCCATTAAGCAGCAATTATGTATTAATTAATTTTTGAAAAACCGCAATAGAGTGAAGCTGCAAAATTTGAAGTGCAAAGTCCTGAGGGATTACTGTAATGATACTAAAAGCAGACCAATTACAGACATTAGGGTCCGCGTCGCTGCCACGCAAGGTTGGAATTTGTTGAAAGCGTACATCACGCTACTTGAGAGGGTTGGGAGGGGGAGGCGCGAGCTCACCCCAGCGCAGCAGCTAAAGAAGCACTGGATAGAGAAGACAAAAAAAAGTGTGGAAATACTTAGTTAAGGTGAACAATGGCGGGGAAGGAGGTGTGTGGCAACGCAACAATAATGTCACACCGAACTAATGCAAAGAAAAATATGGAGGGAACAGAAAGAAAACACCAACAAAATAAAATGCACAATACAAAAGAAAAGAACAAGACACGAACAAAACGTGTCAATGTTTTTTTAAAAAAAACTCTATATGTCGCATAATCTTCAATTCAGTGGTCAAATAGGTTTTGTGGTAAATGGTTGTTTGTATGTGTGTGTCCTGTGATTGGCTGTGATTGACATTCCATCTACAACATAGTGGAATACATATGCAACACAATACGTCAAAATCACCTGCACTTGTTTGGTAATATTTTCCAATATGCAGTGGTGTGAAAAAGTGTTTGCCCCCTTCCTGATTTTTTTATTTATTTTATGCATGTTTGTTACACTTAAATGTTTCAGATAATCAAATAAATGTAAATATTAGTCAATGACAACACAACTGAACACAAAATGCAGTTTTTCAATGAAACTTTTTATTATTGAGGGAGAAAAAAAATCCAAAGCTACATGGCCCTGTGTGAAAAAGTGATTGCCCCTTAAACCTAATAACTGGTTGGGCCACCCTTAGCAGCAACAACTGCAATCAAGCGTTTGTGATAACTTGCAATGAGTCTCTTACAGTGCTGGGGAGGAATTTTGTCCCACTCATCTCTGCAGAATTGTTGTCATTCAGCCACATTGGAGGGTTTTCAGCATGAAGTGCCTTTTTAAGGTCATGCCACAGCATCTCAATAGGATTCAGGTCAGGACTTTGACTAAGCCACTCCAAAGTCTTCAGCCATTCAGAAGTGGACTTGCTGGTGTGATCATTGTCCTGCTGCAGAACCCAAGTTGGTTTCAGCTTGAAGTCACAGAGAGCACAGCAAGTCTTCCAGGTCCTGAAGCAGCAAAACAGCCCCAGACCATCCCACTACCACCACCACCATATTTTACTTTTGGTATGATGTTATTTTTCTGAAATGCGGCCAGATGTAATGAGACACACACCTTCCAAAAAGATTTTGGTAGACAGCAGAATTCATTCTTCCATTTATCACAGCAAGTCTTCCAGGTCCTGAAGCAGCAAAACAGCCCCAGAACATCACACTACCACCACCATATTTTACTGTTGGTATGATTTTTTTTTTTTTCTAAAATGCGGCGTTACTTTTACTTTTGGCCATTTGTGAAAAATGGCTCTCACTGTGGTTTGGTGGAGTCCCAAAGCTTTAGAAATGGCTTTATAACCTTTACCACACTGATAGATATCAACCAATCTCAGTTATGTTGTGTTATGTTTTAACGGGGGGGCAAATCACCTTTTCACACCACTCTATGTATCATAAAATACTTGCTCATGGATAAACCAAACATTTCATGGCAAACAACATAACATTACCTTTCTGTAATTTAGCAATAATTCATGTCATTCGTGACTTTTGATTGGCAGTCGGTGTACATGTTTACCTTTCTTTTCATAGACTAGATTCATAGGAATGCGCATGCTTCTTACATGAGCAGGCTATTGTGCAAATGTTGTTTATATTACCGGTCTTACCAGTCTTTGTTGGGTTTTTTTCCCCCAGGTGTGAGAAGCTCATGGAAGAATCTTTCAAAAACATCGAGATACTGAAGAATGCCCACGCCAAGGGCCATCCAGTTCCCAAGTGCCGCACAGAGGAGAAGACCTTCAGTGTCGCAAAGTCAGCACCAAACTCCTTGCAGACATTTCAGTTCTTAACCACTGACATATTATACACTGTATACATACGTACTATACAGCGTATAGCTGGGGCCACCAACGTTTTTTCTTGCGAGAGCTACTTTTAGAAAATGAAAATGGCCACGAGCTGCTCATTTTTGTAGAAATGATTTTCATACCTTATTTTAACCCAAACAGATCAAATATGCTTGTTTTACCAAAACATTCACAAAATGCTGGTCTCCACAACTCACATTTTATGTTTCAGAATACTTTTCTTTCTAGTGTTCTCACATTATTAACTGAAAACCTGAATGAAAAGCAGGCTTGCGGGCACCTCATGGTCGTGGGGGGGCTATCGGGTGCCCGCGGGCACCACGTTGGTGACCCCTGGCGTATAGTAACCCCTCTCCACTATGAGCTTCAAATTTTGCGTCTTCGCTCTACGTTTTTTTTTTTTCACAAATGCGTTAATTAATCATGTTTTGTGGTTGAATACGTTTTTTGCCTAAATGAAGCATTTTCATGCATCAAAATGGCTAAATGAAGTAAAATCTAAATGTAAGGCACCCAGAAGATGCATTCACCAAAGATGTTGCGATGCTATGTAGTATTCTACACTGGTCACTAGGTGTCAGTAATTACCACCACAAGTACTGTACAGAACAGGAAGTAAAAAAAAAAAAAAAAAAGAACAACTAACTCTCCCATTGCTCAAATTTCTGCTTGGCACCTTGACTTCTCATTTTAATGTAAGTGAGTAAATAAATAATGGAAGTAAATAATGAAATGTGTAATAATATCATAAGGCCATTACACGTTTATATTGTTTCAGACAGGTGGTCCTCTGAGGGCAACCATAACTGCCATTTGGCCCACGGTGAAAACGAGTTTGACGCCCCTGGTCGATATTCTGTCTAATTTCTGTCTTATTTCTCTAATATGTACTATATTGGTTAATACGATTGTAAAGGTGACTAACGGGATGTTATTTCATGTCAAAAAGAATTTTGATGAGGTGATCCCAACATAGACTGTTCAGTGGCGCAGTACAGTTGATCCTTGATCTTTTTAAGACCACCTGCGAATAGCAAATAAATGCAAATCATTGAGATGCACGTAAAAATGTCTATTTTTGAGGTGTTTTTTTTTTTTTTGACCCTTTGGATTATGCTGCTCTGTCTTGATTAATTTGTAAATACTAGATCAGATTCAGCTCCAGAATGCTGCCCGTCTCTCGTCAATTGCCATTGTTGTTTTGATAATAAGAGATGACCGGTGAAACAGGCGTCGTACATGTATGCTGTACTGTACTATCACATATTTATAAATGAGTCCCGACTTGGGGTGAATGAGATGTGGTTTCTGCGGAAACAACAACCTGCAGTAATCCCTTGATTGTCATGGTTAATTGGTTCCTGTATTAGCCAATATATTAGACATAGTAAGAGAAAATAAGACACATAAGACACAATATAGACATGTAAAATTTGCTTAAATATGCATTTTTTTTAACAGGCTGTATTCAACCAGGAAACAGTGATGACTTATTTATTAATTTATTTATTAAATGTGATGGAGTGAAGCTGCAACATTTCCGCGAAACAAATGTGAAATACATTTAAATATATATATATATATATATATATATATATATATATATATATATATTGCAATTTTTTTTCAAATTAATTATTTTTGTTTTTATTTTTTTGCAGTGCAATTTTACAGTTGTGTTTACAGTCCAAACGTTTTTTGAGTGACTTAGATTTTTGCTGTCTTTTATGTACTGAATATAACAAGCAGGAAAATGAAAAATTTAAGTCATTTCCAAGGCTTTTGGCCACGACTATACATTATTGTTTATTTCGAAAGTCCCATTGTTGTGACAGCTTGTTTAGGACATGCAGTACGCTATTTCAGGCATTTTACTTTTTTTTTAATTTTTTTTTTTAGTTTTTATAACTCACCTGTTAATGAGAGTCCCTGCCAACAACCTCTTAAGTTCATGTTGAATATTTTCACTTCCCGTATTATATGTCGTGTTTTGTATGCCATCATCATTATCAAATGTATTAACAGTGTACCCACATTCATGGTTGTGCTATTATACCAGTGTTTGATTGACAAGTGACTCACTGTGACAGATTTTCAAGCCAAATGAGTCATTTATCAGTGGTGCTGTGCTGATGCCACCTGTCTGCATGTGTAGGAACTACCCCAATGTGGCTGCCAATGAAATGCTGCTGTACATCATCAGAGGCATCAACTTGCCAGCTCCCTCTGGGGTCTCACCCAATGACCTGGACGCCAGCGTCAAATTTGAGTTTCCTTTTCCCAGCGCGGTACGTTTCTGTCACACAGAGAGACGGTCCATTTCGGGACGTGATTGACCCATTTCCTCTGTATGTTTGTGCAGGAGGAAGCACAGAGGGACAAAACCAACACGGTCAAAAGCACCAGCAGTCCGGAGTTTAAAGAGCAGTTCAAACTCAACATCAACAGAGCGCATCGAGGATTTAAGCGAGTCATCCAGTCCAAAGGCATCAAATTTGAAGTCATCCACAAGGGGTACCAAATAGAACGGCTTTGATATTGACACCTGGATTCTCCGCATGATGTCAATGAGATGCACTCGTGTGTGTTTGTGTTTACAGGGGCCTCTTCAAAACAGACAAGGTTTTGGGCACAGCTCAACTGAAGCTGGAGGGCCTAGAAAACCACTGTGACATCAGAGAGATTATTGAGGTGATCCGCAAAGGCAACTTATTTCTTGGAGACATTTCACCTGTTTTAAGTGTGGGGTGTCCTTAGTGGGTGTGTCCCCTGGGTTATTGTTTTTGTAGCCCGAGAGTCCTGCATGACAACAGGTTGTTCGTCTGCCTGGTCTGCGAAACAGCTCGTTAGTGACCACTGTTCCTGTGGAATAAGACAATCTTTGGTGTTAAAGTGTGGCCCGAGGGTCCTTTGCTGTTCTGAAAATGTAATTTCACAAGAAAACTCAAGACAAATAACAACAGCAAAAATGGGAATATCAGCAGTATACAATCGTAAAGTCAAAATATGAAGAGAAAAAAGTTGTAAAGTCATAATTTTGCGAGAATAATAATAAATATTATGAGGAAAAATAATGTCACTTTAGTGGCATAAGGTTGAAATATGAAACAAAAGACATAACATTTAAAAAGTAGTATTATGAAAAACAAAAAACTATGTTATTTTTGGAAAATTAGGTTGTGAAAAAAATGTATATGATATAAGAATAAGTCAAAAATATTAATATTATTAAATACCACAATCTGTATCTGTTCACCCATCTAAATTATCCCTGTACGTATCTGTACTCGGTATCTGCATGAAGTTGGTGATTTATGCAAACATCCAGTGATGGTAAACAGGGAAATAATCAGTCAGCCTTGTTCACGACGAGTTTTCCAACTTACTTTATATCACCAGCCAAATTTACAAGCAAGCAGATGGAAATAAAACAAAAAACACCGACAGTGGCCGACGCAAGACAAGCCGTTTACACCTCTGTCTTGCCAAATGCACCGCGTACGTCACAAAACAAGTTTACCAAGTAAGTTTAGGTACGAGCTGAGCTGAGGCAAACCTAAAAAATAAACCCGTCCGGAGTGGAGGCAGTGACCAACGCGACACAAGCCGTTTTCAACTCTGTCTTGTCAAATGCACCGCGTACACCTCTCTTTGGCTGTAGGGAGTCCGCCTCAGGAGGGGTGCGACTGGCCAGTCACAGAACGTGAAGAGTGAATACATAATCAGTTACCCAATGAGGATTTTCCTTCCTCAACATTACGGATAATGACGAGCTGTACTTGTTTCATGCTTGTACTCGGCAAAAATGCATTATCCGTAACGGATACTCGTTTAAAACGAGCATCCGGGTCATCCCTACAAAATATTATGGTAATGAAGTCAGAATTACAGGAAGAAAATTTACAGAAGAAAGTTTAAATAGTTGGAACATTAAAAAGTAAAAGCAGAAATACAATTTAAAAAACAGCTGTAATTTTATGCGAATAAAGTCAAAATATTAAGAGAAAAAGTCATATTCTAACAAGAAACGAAGTTGCAATTTTACGAGAATAAATTTGTCATATTAAGAGGAAAGATAGTGTAATTTTAGGAGCATAGAGTTGAAATATTAAAGAAAGTATACGCTATTTTTGAAGTTGTAACACTAATAAAAAACAAACATGACAACATAAAGTTGTATGTCATGGAAAATTAGGTTGGGGGAAAAAGTTATAAATTATCATAATAAATTTGTTATATACAGTATATATACTGCTCAAAAAAATTAGAGGAACACTTTGAAAACACAGATCTAAACTGGGGGAAAAATGATCTCATTAGGAGCATGCCCCAACGTTGTCAGGCATGCGTACAAGCATGTGGGGGCTACACAAACTACTGAGAATCATTTTGAGTTGCTACAATGACATTTTAGCCAAATGGACCTGTCTGCTGCATCATTTTTTCACTTTCATTTTTGGGGTGTCTTTGATTTCCCCCCTCTATAGGGTGATCATTTTCATTTCTATCAAGTTATGTGGCATCATTTTGTTACTAATACATCACCCACTTATTATCAGGAAAGATATTCAAGATAATTTTCCCCCAGTTTAGATCTGATGTGTTTTCGAAGTGTTCCTCTAATTTTTTTTAGCAACGTATATACTGTATATGACACCCTTGTTGTAAGCAGACGATAGGTGATAGCGGAAACCTCCTCTGTTTCGAGAGGGCCTTTCTAGCTTGACATACACTGCTTTGGATCGCGTTTTTATAAGGGTTGCTTGGTCTCTCCAATACAGAGGTCATTGCACGCCTCACTACACTGCACTGCACTGCATCAACAACATGGATGAATTTGCTTCTCATGATTTTGTCTTTGGGGTGAGCCAGCTTTTGTCTGAGGGTGTACGTGATTTGTCAAATATTCATATCATATTTACTTGTGTGCCTCTCAGGTGATGGACGGACGTAAAGCCACAGGTGGAAAGCTGGATGTGAGGGTGAAGCTCAGGGAACCGACATCCGGGGTGGATCTCCGGCCAGTGACCGAGAAGTGGCTGGTCCTTGAACCCGTCACCCCACTCTCACCTCCAGAGAGAAAACAAGAACGGGTGAGTAAGTGACCTGCCAGTCACCACCCTCTTGAGTGCTCATCACTGAGCCTCTGAGCTCTCCTGACAATTTCGACATAAATGTCAGCAAGTAAATTGTGCAATTTTATTAATACAAAACCTAACATGAAGACACTTTGTGCTTGTGTGAATCAGGCTCCATCTCCTCGGTTCAAAGCCAAACATGAAGCGAGCAGCAGGAGCAGTCACCCCAACAACTCCCCTCCTCAGTACAAACTGCACAGCTTCAGCCTCCTCAACTTTGACAAAGAGCGCTTAGAGAGAAAGGTATGTTTGTGTGCCATTTGCTTGTTGTAAATCTCTCAAAATAAACTTCAATTTTTGTCTTTTATTTTCACCTCTGAATCTCATCATACATTAATCCCTCACAGGTTCATGCTATCACAGTTTTTCAAAATATATTCACTAATAAATCATCGCTGTTTGGTGGTGGAATGTGGCCTATTATTAGTCAAGAGATCTGCACAGTTAAGCAAATTCCACATATTCGTTGCCTAAATTAACTCATTCCATACCAAAGACGTACTTTGTTTATACATTTTTATGATCCCCAACGCCCAATCGCAACAACGTATTTATACGTCTTTTAAGTTTTTTTGGGCGAGAGGCAAAACGAGGTGATGATGCAACGCTCCACTAATGCATTTTGCTTCAGAGCACTTCTAAGCCATAAAAACGGCCACAAGGTGGCAGAAGTGCATTTGATAAGACCTCGGAAAGGAGCATGTTAGGACAAATCACACATGACAGGAAGGAGGACGTGGGAGAGCGTGGTGGAGTGTATGCAGAAGGTTAAGCATTGTAGGGAAATTTTAACGCGTGCACACACATAGTTCTGAATGTGAAAATTGTAAATAGTTCATGGTGTTATATTTGTAAAGAAATTGTTATTTTGATGTAAAATGACCCCTTTTTGTATTGTTCATGTTGGTATAGTTGTTTAGATGTGTCAGCTGTCACGAAAGCAAAACCTATTTGTGTCAAAGTGAAAGCTTGAAATGTATCTTTTAAAAAAAATCAGGTTTTCTCCCTTTTCTAGTTGGGAACTGATATTTTCCTGAAACTTACCTATGTTCTACTGCAGAAAATGGTAGAAACAAAAAAAAAAATTTCTGACGAAAGTTGGGAGTCTAATCTTTCTTTTGGAAGGTTCCATGTTTATATAGCCATGGAACACCATATTCTGTGTGCCTTAAAAGACCAGTCAAAATTGTCTAAAATGGCCGATACTGAAGGGGTTGTCTTTTGAAAAATGCCTGGGATTGAATGAGTTAAGCTTTTTCAAGCATAAAAATGGCTAAATGAACTACAATACAAATATAAGGCATTCAGAATACGCGTTGAAAGAAGTTGATGTATGATGACAGGTATTCAAGAAAAAATACCTGTATTATAAAAATAAATAACATCCAAAATAAGTAACAGGACTGTGCTGAGTGTTTAATGTCCCCAATATCATGGACTACACGGATCTACAGAGGATCTGAATGATGCAAGTTCCTGTGGACCATGTGACTTGAATATTCCACATATTTCAGAGGGGGTAATGTGTTAGGGTAACAGGACTGAGTGAAAACCCAGGGACACAACTAAAGTGGGAATTTTAACTCAAACTTCTTTTTGTTTTTAAAGAAAGGGACGATGCAGCGTGTTCCTCCAGCTGCATGGAGGGCATCGACATTCTAGGTTACCGCTAGCGTTATATCCCGCCTCTTGCTGCTTTGACTACACCGACGTAACATGGTGCATTTCATGTCCTCAAGGGCTCTTCAGTCACTGCTTGCATTTCTCTCAGCTTGCAGAATACAAAAAGAGCAGACGAGACCCCCCCGGTGATGTGCTGCATCAGTACAAAGAGGTCACACACAGGCTGCAGTGGCAAAAGGCGCAGCTTGAGGGAGCCTCTCCTGCTCTGCTAACAGGTAAGCCATAAACGTCCTATTCCTGTCAAAATAACATGACACATTTAATGTAACACAGCCCTGTCTTCTCCGTGTGCAGAGTATGAAAATGTGTTGCGGCGCTTCACCCAAGGACTCGCTGACTCTGTGAAGAAGTTCTCAAGTCAAGGCAACAGGGTGAACGCAGGCTTTGGCTACCTCTTACTTACTGTACCATATTTCCCGCATCTAGGGTGAGGTCTCACGATGGACACAAACGGGCGGATGCCACTATTCGGCATCTAGGTTGCAGTCTCCCGAACACTGCGTAAAGCTGCTAGCAGCTTTTTTGGCCCGAGAACTAAGTGTTTCCTTTCCACCGTATACTTTGCCATAACGGGATATCATCATCATCACACATAAACGATACTATTGTCAAACGTTTGTCGAGATCAAATTAAAAACTGATTTAAAGAAGTATATCATATAAATGCATGCACACCCTTTGGGTCGGATCGGAAGCCAAAAACTGTGGATCGGGACATCGCTAGATGGTGTGTGTCAGTATGTGTCTCTTTTTAAAGCCTCCCTCCGTCCTTTCCTTCCAGGATGCTGCCAAGGATGCTCTGAGCAGGTTGAAGATGGTGGAGGCTGAGGTGAGGCTTGTTGTGCACACATGCACTGAGAGGGTTGATAATGTGTGTGTCTCTTTGATTCATCAGTTGGAGTCACTGAAAAGGAAACGCGCTGGATAAGAACAGGCGAGGGAAGCGACGCATTGGCTGGAGTACTCTTATCATCTCTTCTCTCTCCTACACACACACACACACACACACACACACACAAACACTTCAGCACTCCACTCTTAAGTCCTTTAGCACGACTCTGCTCGTAAATGCATGATGCCGTCTATTCAGTGATATCTTTCACAAGCGACAGTCATGTTATATGCTAAGAGAAAGGCATTCTGGTGTTCGTGACCAATAAGATGTCCTGCAAAATGTCCAAAATGTTTTTTCTCAGCCAAGCGGAACGTCGCTATAAAGCTGTCTGAGGTCACACAGGGTTCCGCTATCAGATCACGTGACCGCGTCCACGCCAGCATCTGGTGTGACGTGCGGAATACGTCGGCCCTCGCAGCCGACTTCCCGCTAGTCCCTTTCACACAGCCGCTCTTCTGTTACGATTGCATGCATTTCGTATTTTGTGTGGGTCAGGATCTTAATCTGTCTGCTCCAATGTTTCTAGATTATAGTAATCTGCTTCATTTGGAGTGCTGTGATATGGGGGGGGGGGAAGAATCACAGCCTATATCCCATAATGAGGGATTAGTGCTCATGTCACCAAGGAGACGAACAGATCAGGCGCAAAGTCGCCTTTGGGGTTTCAAAGGGGGGCGAGTGTGTTCGTGGTTCTTCATCGCCTCCTTCACCTCCACTTTCTTCACACTAACTCCTTCACGTGCGATCACAAATGACTCCCAGTTACACACTGTCCCATTTGGCTTTTCCTCCAACTCTGACAGCTAAATCCATAACGCTGTCTATTAGAAAAAAAAAGATTCATTCACACTCCTGTCGTTGAGTTACATCAGGGGTGTCCAAAGTGCGGCCCGGGGGCCATTTGCGGGGGGCAGCTGTATTTTTATTGGCCCGCAGCACATTCTAAAAATATAATTTAACCAGAAAAACAAACAAACAAACAAAAAAAAACAGCAAAAACGGAAAAATCAGATATTATAAATATCAAATATTAAGAAAAAAAGGTGCAATCTAACGAGAAAAAGTGGTAGTTTTACAAGAATAACGTCGTAATATTATGAGGACAAATAGCACCATTTTAGTAGCGTAAAGTTGAAATATGGAAGAAATAAGACATTTTTTAAAGAAACTAACAAATCAATGAATCAAGTCATAATTTTTGGATAATTAATTAATTAATTAATTAATTGCAGAAAAGGTTACAACGTTACGAGAATAATGTCAAAATATTAGGGGAATAAAGTCATAATTACAAGAAGAAAATTTACAAGAAGAAAGTTGAAATAATGGGAAAATTAAAAAGGAAAACCAAGCAGAAATGGAAAAAAACAGTTCTCATTTTACAAGAATAAAGTCAAAAACTAGGAGAAAAAAATTTGTATTCGGACGAGGAAAAACAAGTCTCCATATTATGAGGAAAAATAACATCATTTTAGTACCATAAAGTTGAAATATTAAAGAAAAAAGATTGTATAAATTATATTATGATGAAAAACAAACAAAACAACAAATAAAGTCATACCTTTTGGATAATTTACTACTTGCAGAAAAAGTTATAATGTTACGAGAATAAAATATGGGAATAAAGTCATTGTTACAGTTTTACAAGTTTACAAAAAAATAGCAGAAATGGGAAAAAACAGCTGTAACTTTGCAAGAATAAAGTCAAAATATTCGGGGAAAAAAAGTCGTATTCTAACGAGGGAAAAAAAGTTGCAGTTTGTAATATTGTGAGAAACAAAGAAAACCAAATAAAGTTGTCATGTTTGGAGATTTAGGTTGGGGAAAAAGTTATAATATTATGGGAGTAAAGTCATAATCTTACGAGAAGAAAATTTGTGGAGATTATTTAAGAAGAAAGTTGAAATATTGGGAATATTTAAAGCAACAACTGCAAAAATGTGGGGAAAAATGTTTTCACTCATATCACAAAGCTTAGATTAAATATATATCACGTCTTAGCATATCTACATGTGTTACTTTGTAAAATATCAAAGTGGCAAAGTTGCATCCTTTCATTTTTCACCGTTTGTCCCTCTCTGGAAAAAGTATGGACACCCCTGATTTACATTAACAACACTAAGAGTTTTTGGTCACATGACAGAGCAAAGCGTCCTGGTGCAGGCTGACCTGATAAGGTTTTGATGGAACACTCCTCCCCCCGCAGCAGATCCCCGCTTTTCACGGGGGTCACCAGCAAATGGTGAAAATACACGGGTAATTGATACACCCATAAAAATGTCTCCTTTTGGCACACAGCTCGCTTCTCCCCCTCCAGACCCTCCTGCTGGCGTGATGTTGGATCAACATTTGCAATAAAAGGAACTGTTGTCATTATTACCTTCAGCTCCAGACCCCACCCCTTCTCTTTTCAATTGCCGTTGTTCGGTCATGACACAATCCAGGTTTAAGCCCTAAATATGCCTCACATGCTTATTAAACTCATTTAAAGTTTAAAATGGATAGCTTCTCACCACTAATCAATGATAATGTAAGATAATCAATGAACAGATGGAATCGGATCCACGGTGTAGCCTTTAGCCTGGTCGTCAGGCTAGCGTCAGCATCAAAGGAGTTTCTCCGAGCCACAGTTGCTTGTTGCGATTCCACTAACGACTCACCGTCGTACGTTAACTTGTGTTCACCCCGCTGCACGTTTTGAGGCCACATTGAGCGCAAAAGCTAGCGCTAACATAGCCAAACAAACTTTTGCGTCCCATATTTATAAATTGTTACCAATTTAGAATGAATGAGATGGTTTCTGCTGGCTATTTTTGGAGGGAAAAAAAGAAAAATTGTCAAATTTGCGAATGCTAATGTGCGGGATCCGCTGTCTAAGAATATTTGCTCTCTATTAGAGGTAACTTTGGGTTCTCTTAAGCAAGCGTTTTTGGTGAAATGGCAATGGAGGGACAAATGGATAAGCATCTGCTTGAAGGAAAAGTAACCTTTTGTGTAGTTTGTCAACAAATGACAGGAAGTGGGACAACCGAACAACATTAATTAAAGCTGCCAGCAGCGTTGAACGGGCCCTCGCACCGCCACACAACTTGGTGGTCATGCGAGTTGGTGCTCACGCGGACGCAGGACTTGACGCAGTATCCCGAATTCGAAAGAAATCCAGGCATCTCGGGCAGCATTTTAACATGCATAAAATTTATCCAGTAGGGGGCGCCATCTGAGTCGCTGTATACACACAGTCAGGGGGTGGACAATTGAGGCAATTAACTTAGGGACTGTACCAATGATGATGATGATCTGACCTTGTGGAGCCAAGTTATTAACCTTTACGGTGGTTCAAAGCAACGTTCAAATCAGAGCACCAAAGTTTGTCACCATGCCCCGCCCACATCTCACGGACAAGCCTCAAATGCTTCGTAATTTTACATCGCCCATCTGTCTAGTGTCCGCCGATTTTCATTTGGGCACATTTGGTTAAAGTCCTTAAGACTAGTTTGTCAAAATGCAACCTGTGGTTTTTGCCCAAAAATCGCCATTGCGGACCAAAATGGCCGACTTCCTGTTTGTTTGGGAACATGGGTTCTTGAGACTTTTTTGTGCGTCCTGTCATGATTGACATCACCACCAAATTCCGTGACGCTCCATGAAACTGGTGGCACGGGCTTTTTTTTATTATTATTATTTTAAAGGGCCGCTATTGAGTGAGTTTTGGGAACTTGTGTTTGGGACCCCTGTAAAGTCAAAATTTTCACCGGACCTGATGCCCTTGCAGATTTTGGTGAGTTTTTATGCATGGTAAGGCCCTCAAAAATGCATTTAAATCAGGAGAATAATAATAAACATAGCAGTTTCAAACTGGCCTTCACCCCGCTATCACTGGTGCTCGGGCGCTAATTACGGCTGAATTCAGTTTGGCGGCCTGCAGTATTATGCACGTTTACTCACTGCCGTGGTTCCCTGATGTGATGCACACCTGTGTCCTCTTTACAAGTCCTGTGTCTAAAATGCATCACAGTAAACACCCGATAGTGTTATGACATGTTCCACATCGTCTGTAAAGTCATAATAATAATAATAATAATGATAATGAATGAGTAATGCCAAACGTTTCTGGCCACTTTGAGTTCATTTGAACCTGATCTAACACACGCTTAAACCGCACATCACCTGGCAACACAAACGCATGACCCCCTCTTTGAGTAAGAGGCTGGCTTGTTGTCATGGTGACCAGCTCATAAGCATTCAGTGTGGATTTTGGGTGGTTTGGGTAGGGCAGAAGGACATATTGCAAAAGTTTGCTCAGCTGGTAACACACACACACACTTGTTATCCTTTCTCATCTTTGTCTCTGTTATGAGGCTACACTACCTTAAAGAAAGCTGCTCAGTATGTTTGTCATTGAATGCTCTACAATACTGTTTGTATTCCTCTTATTCAACCAATCATTGAACAATCAAGTTTTTATGCTGTTCTTTCATGTCTGGGCAATCCGAGAAATATACTATTTATATGAATCAAATAAAGAGCTTGGTATGCTGTTATTTGTGGGAATGAAACAAGGCCTTATTAGTCTTTATTGTATGACAATGTACATGCTTTGTGTTTATATGAATACATGGTACAAGTTGTGAATTCTTGTTGGGGGGCATTTTTTTGCATGTTTGTCACACTTACATTTTCAGATAATCAAACTAATTTCGATATTAGTCCATGACAACACAACTGAACACAAAATGCAGATTTTAAATGCAACTTTTTGTTAAGGGAGAAAAAAAAATCCAAAGCTACATGGCCCTGTGTGAAAAAGTGATTACCCCCTACACTTAATAACTGGTAGGGCCACCCTTGGCAGCAACAACTGCAATCAAGCGTTTGTGATAACTTGCAATGAGTCTCTTACAGCGCTGGGGAGGAATTTTGGCCCACTCATCTTTGCAGAATTGTTGTCATTCAGCCACATTGGAGGGTTTTCCAGCATGAAGCGCATTTTTAAGGCCATGCCACAGCATCTCAATAGGATTCAGGTCAGGACTTTGACTAAGCCACTCCAAAGTCTTCAGCCATTCAGAGGTGGACTTGCTGGTGTGTTTTGGATCATTGTCCTGCTGCAGAACCCAAGTTGGTTTCAGCTTGAGGTCACCAACAGATGGCCGGACATTCTCCTTCAGCAGAATTCATGGTTCCATTTATCACAGCAAGTCTTGCAGGTCCTGGGGCAGGAAAACCGCCCCAGAACATCACACTACCACCACCATATTTTACTGTTGCTATGATGTTCTTTTTCTGAAATGTGGCATTACTTTTACACCAGATGTAATGGGACACACACCTTCCAAAAAGTTAAACTTTTGTCTTGTCAGACCACAGAGTATTTTTTTTGGGATCATCAAGATGTTTTCTGGCAAAATTGAGACGAGCCTTAATGTTCTTTTTGTTCAGCAGTGGTTTTGGTCTTAGGACTCTGTCGTGCAGGTCGTTTTTGCCCAGTGTCTTTCTTATGGTGGAGTCATGAACACTGACCTTAACTGGATGTTGTTGTGGGGTCTTTTGTGACCTTTTGGATGAGTCATCGCTGCGCTCTTGGGGTCATTTTGGTTGGCCAGCCACCCCTGGGAAGGGTCACCACTTTTCCATGTTTTCGCCATTTGTGGTTAATGGCTCTCATTGTGGTTGGCTGGAGTCCAAAAGCTTTAGAAATGGCTTTATAACCTTTTTCATACTGATAGATCTCAATTAATCTCAGTTAAGTTATGTTTTCACAGCAGAGGCAATCACTTTTTCACACAGGGGTCATGCAGGTGTGGATTTTTTTTCTCCCTTAATAATGAAAAGTTTCATTTAAAAAAACGCATTTTGTGTTCAGGTGTGTTGTCATTGACTAATATTGAAATTTGTTTGATTATCTGAAAATTTAAGTGTGACAAACATGCAATAAAAAAAAAAAGAAATCAGGAAGGGGGCAAACACTTTTTCACACCGCTGTAATTGAATAGAGAATTGTACATACAAAATGAATTACAGTATCAGCAACCACCTTATTACAGTAATTTTTTGTTTATCGTGGTTAATTGGTTCCAGAGGCGACCATAAATAGTCAATTTGCGCAAAGTAGGAGTCCTTATTTATAAATAGAATATTTTCATAGCTAGAGCAGAGAATACCTGTTTACAACCTTCTAAATACGGGTTTTAACATTAATAGAGTCCCCTAGACATTAAATATCAACCCTATAGTCACCTTTACAATCCTATTAGTCAATGTAGTAGGCATAACAAGAGAAAGTAACACAAGACATAATGTAGATTCACACTTTCGCTTTGGGACAGTTCCTTCTTGTTCTTTTTTAACTTCCTGTTCTGTGCAGTGCTTCCTGCGGTAACATTACTGACACTTAGTGAACAGTGTACAATACTACATATCATCACGTCATTGAATGCATCTTCTGAATGCCTTCTAGTTGTGTTGTAGTTCATTTAGTCATTTTCATGCTTGAAAATGCTTAATTTAGGCCAAAAATAGGTAAAAGTTGCTTAAATACACACTTTTTGCGATAACAGACCGTATTTAACCACGAGACAGTAATTATTTATTAATATATTTTTAGGAAACCGTGATAGAGTTTTATCTCCTCAAGGGCCAATATGAGAGTAGCCAGTGGACAGCATGCACTGTGTTGCCAGCTATTCATACAGTATTCGCTGTGTGTTGCGGTTCAAAAGCAAAACACTCAATACTCAAAGTAGTCTAGTCTAAATGTAATTTTTATAGTACTGTTCAAAGAGACAGACATATTCTGTAATCAAGTGGTTCTTGAAATGTGAGGGTGTACTCATTTTTGTGAAATTCTGTATATCAAACGGGTTTATCCAGAATATTTAACAATTACATTTTCAGTACAGTTGTGTAACAAACACAACAATGAAGAGCGCACACATACACACACACACAGAGGAAGAGTAAAGTGTGACACAAAAATACAAAGAATTGTTCGTAAATGCTTTGCATTTATGTTAATAAGGGACTGAATGTGACAAAAGAGAGAAGGGGGGATGGGCACAGCGAGCGTTGAGTGGGCGTGGCTAAAGGGGCGAGGACTTCCGGCTTGGTGGACACGTGGTTCCGTGTCTGTCTGCCTGTCAGCGCGTGAAGCGCTTCAACCCTCTTCTTCTCCTCCTAAAACCTTCTCCTCTTCTCCTCCCTCCTCCTGGCGTCAACTTTCTTCTTAGCAGCGACCTTCCCTTCAAACCAGGAAAGTGTGAGAGTCAAAGTGTGTGTGCGCGCGCGCGTGTGTGTGTGTGTTAGTGTGTGTGTGACTGTGAAGTGTGATAGAGAAGCAGCTACCGGTCCGTCCGCGGTCTCCCCTTCCACAACATCCCGCCTCGTCTGTCGGACATGACGCTGGAATCGATCCGCTACCGGAGCGGGTCTCTGCAGATCCTCGATCAGCTGCTGCTGCCTCAGCAGACCGTCTACGATGACATCCGCTCCGTGCAGGACGCCTACGAGGCCATCAAGTCCATGAAGGTAAGATAAGGTAACGTAAGGTAAGTTACACTCCATCCCCCTCCCCTTACGTGCACGCCGGCTGCATGTGCGTCTCCTCCCGTCGAGTGTGCGCGTCTCCTTTGTGCTCCCGCCACTGTCAGTGCACGCGCCACCCTCGGCCTGGATCTTTTGTTTTGGATGCACCTGCAGCATCCTTCCATTAATAACATCAAATACAAGACATAATGTATAGTTTATTTGATTATGTGTCGTCTTGTGTAAGATCGATAATGTTGCTATCAAACGGACCCTCCTCTTCTTTCTATGGGATTCTTATTGATGAATAATTAATGTTCTTGCCAGGGTTTTTGTTCGCTTTTTGCTCCTGCGCTGCACTCAGTGACACCTCCACTGTATTTTACACACTTGAATGTTGTTGGAGGACATGTTCCCTCATAATTTCATTTGGCTCTTTTGTCCTCCAGGCTCCATTTATGCTCCGCTTTCAACTTAAGTGTAGTATGAAGCAATGTGCTGTATGTAGAGAGGTGATGTCATGATGAGGATGTTTGATGGTAGACCCTAAGGCATGACTAACCAGTTGTTTCACAGCAATGATGTCACACTTTTTTTGCTCAAACTCAATTATGGTGAGAGATTCACGTGAAAAGGATATACTGTACAGTAGGCATGCCTGTGCATGAATTAAAAACATTTTGGTCCATAAGCACGAGACTCGCTCGAGAACTAGTTTACAGGATGAAGAGGAGGTGGTCGGCCGCAACCACGCCAAAACAACGTCAGCAAACTCACACAGTCAGGACATGTTCACAGACGGTCGGAAATCACAAAACTCTTTAAAGGGTCCCTGACATGATTCATCAACTTTGCTTAAATATGTTGTATATTGTTTGTAATTATGTTCTACATTGTTCCATTTTTGAAAGCCAATGGTAAATTCACTATAAGTGACATTTATAGTTGATGTCGCCAACCATGTTTAGGCTCATCTCCGGAAGTGACGTCATCAGGGTGACGGCTCTCAGCTAAAGCAGAGTAAACAAACGCTTCTCGAGGTAGATGATCAACTTGGTTCAGTATATTTTTCATCAAAATAGTAGTGATGCCAAAATGTTGTGTTGCTGCTGGATGTTCATATATTCGAGTGATACTGTAAGTTTGTTTTTTTTTCCAAAAGGTGACGGTTTAAGACAAAAATGAAGGAAGCAAGTGCAGAGAACGAGAGACAGATATGAAGGAACATCGTTACAAGAAGCATTTGGCTTGAAAGTACAGTAATTATGAGAGTTGTCCGATATTGATATCAGTAATCCAAAGAGCCCCAAGACACAACGCCATCCATGAATTTCATTTAAAGTTTTATGTTTATGATAATAAAATCCTATTTGTGTGTGTGTTGAGTGGGGTGTAGCTTTCAGCGTCCGAGCAGGAAGTGGGCAGAACGTACACATTCGATGGGATGTCCGTGATCTTTTGCTAACTCTCGCCTGCTCCTTTCTGCAAGGTTCGGGGGGCCCCAGCCATCGCCATCGTGGGCTGCCTCAGCTTGGCCGTGGAGTTACGAGCAGGTGCAGGTGGCGATGACCCGGTGACCTTCATCCGGGAGTCTCTGTGTCACCTGACCTCAGCCAGGCCCACCGCTGTCAACATGGGCCGTGCCGCCCGCGAACTGATGGAGTTTGCGGAGAACGAGAGCATGGAGAAGAACTCTGAGCAGCTGAGAGAAAGGTGGGCATGTTTAAATTGGTACTGTATTTTCTCTGATGCCTTTTGGTGAAATGAAGAATACACAGCGGAACCTTGGTTAGCATCATTCATCTCTTTCACGCCAACTGAAGCGTACCCGCAAATCAATTTTTCCCATAAAGAAATAACGTCAGTCCAATTAATCCGTTCCAGAAAGCCAAAAATATTAACACAAAACACATTTTTATAGTTTTACATGCAGAAAACAGTTCAGTTGAGTGTTTGCACATAAACACTTATAAATGATGAAGGGGATAAATGATTACCCTTATTGAAGGCATGATTGTTGCCAAAGACGATGTGGTAGCGAGATCAACACCGGCACCACCTTTGTGTTTTGCTATGAGTTATTTCTTGAATTAAGTAGTGCTTCTTACGGCTGCAAAATAATCCAAAATGGAGCCCAAAAAAAGTTGCAAATGCCATAATTTTGATAAAGAAGGTGAGAAACACCATTGAATTCAATAAATAACTCAAAACACCAAGGTGGTCTGTGTGCCACATTTGTCTTCAATGAAGGTAAAAGTAACCTTAAATGTTCCTTTCATTTTCTGCATGTAAAACTATAAAAACATGTTTTGTGTTCACATTTTTGTAGTGTAACTATGTTAATTAGCAAAGAACTACAGGGTCAACCGCTGATGAATCATAGAAGGGCGATGGAGCTGACTTCCGCTTCCTGTTTCCATGTATCAGCGAGCTAAAAGGTTGCTCACAAGGACGTTTTGTGATAAAACTACCGTTGGACTCACGCATTGTATTAATAGTGCGATAAGACATGCGCCATATTGTACGCAAACCGAGCCAAAAGTGTGCCGTACATTTTTGACGTTAACAAAAAAACACGCTGACTGGAGCTATAAAAACATTTTAGGTACGGCAGATGTGCATTCAACCAAATTCAGGGGCGTCATCTAATAAAGCTTGCGTATGCACAAAACGGGGCCGAAAAGTTGTGTACACCATTTTCCATGCAAAGTATGTGATCTATGAAAACTAGGAATGTCAAAGTTAACGCGTCAATGGAAGGTTCCTTGGTGCTATTTCTTTTGACGTGTGAGTAACGTGTGCATAAGTCAGTCGTGATAACAAATCTTGCTGGTCGATAATTGTGCTACAAATTATCGTCGATAATCGATTCTATCTGCATTTTTGAAACAATTTTTCATTCTTTAAATGGCATAATATACGCCGGTGTGTCTGGTTTGCCGCTTCCCTCAGCTCACTGTGATTGGCTTTATCTTTGTTTTATCGTTTGTTGTGAGGACTGCGGGAGGAGCTGTTTGTATGTATGTATGTATGTATATACTTTATTTATCCCACAGCGGGGAAATTTACTTGTTACAGCAGCAAGCAAGCAAGACAAGTAAAGAGAACAGTGTAAAGAAAGCATAGTGACTACAACATGGTTCAGGTGGTGCAGGTGTTGTAGAGCCTGACAGCGGTCGGTATGAAGGACCTGCGGAACCTCTCCTTCTTACACCGTGGGTGTAACAGTCTGCTGCTGAAGGAGCTGCCCAGGGAAACAACAGTGTCATGTAGCGGGTGAGAGGTGTTATCCATGATGGATGTCAGCTTAGCCAACATCCTTCTCTCCCCCACTTCCTCCACGGAGTCCAGAGGACTGTCCAGGACAGAGCTCGCTCTCCTGATCAGCCTATTCATCCTGCTCCTGTTCCTGTCCGTGCTGCCCCCTCTCCAGCAGCCCACAGCATAGAAGATGGCTGAGGCCACCAGAGAGTCATAAAAGGTCCGTAAAAGAGTCCTGCACACACCAAAGGACCTCAGTCTCCTCAGCAGGTGGAGGCGACTCTGGCCCTTCTTGTAGAGGGCGTGGGTGTTGACGGACCAGGAAAAACGTAAGCGCAGCGGTGGCAGACTTGTGAAGCTCAAAGCCTCTCTGGCACTTGGTGGTGGTGCGGTTCCCACATAATGTTTCGCCGCTTCGTCTCTCTCGGCGCAAGTTGGTCGTGTTCGCCTTTTCCCTCGTCACTACTTTGGAACAAATGCGCTCACCACCTTGTTCATTCTGTTTAAAACCGAAATATTCCCGCACTGGGGCTTTTGCGTTTGCCTTAGAAACCGTCGCTTCTGTGCATTCATTCATGTTAGCATATGCTTTCTCACAAGGCTCGTTTGTTGCTAGCACTCTGTGTCCGCTCACTAGTAGCCCCGCCTCCACAAAGAGGCTGAATGCGAGGACAGGAGGGTTCACGCTCTCCGTTCACTCCACTATAGAACCAATGTGCACAGACAGATGTAGAAGGAACCCTCTTGTCATCCAGCCTGTGTGGTACAGAGCAACGAGCAGCTGAATCACATACGCATACATGCACATGTGACTTTATCCAGGGCATCATAACTATCGAACCGGTTTATTTTTATTGTTCAATTAATCCATTTATCGATTATCGTGACAGGCTGACGTGTGCACGTCCCATTTGACCCTCGGCCCACACCGTAGTTTAAGGTTTGTTTGTTTTTTTAACAGTCGTACATGTATGCTGTACATTTTACATGTATTATCACGTATTTTTTAATTATTACCAACTTAGGGTGCATGAGTTGTGTTTTCTGCAGGAAAAAACGGCCATTGTCCTGCTCTCTATTTTCACGGGGGAAAAAAAAGTCTGACCAAAGATAAAACAACACAACACAACAACAGTGACTGGGATAGAGGGGATCAAACCATCAACCTTCCGATTTGTGGATGACCTGCTCTTCCTCCCGAGTCTAATCTGTGCTATTGAGTGTTAGCGGTGGTTTGAAGTGTGTCCTCGCATGCAGTACTTTAACACACACACACACACACACACACACACACACACACACACACACACACAAGACTGAAGCAGGTACCTCCGGATATTTTGAAAAGCAAAGTCTCTGCATTTAAAGCTGTGTGTGAGCAATTCCTAGTCGGCCATTCAACCACCTGAGCCATGCCTGTGTTCTTTCTGTAGCAGTTATATGCCAATCTCGGCAACAACTAGATACTGTTACGCTATTTTTCTTCATCCATAACGTTTGTCGTGGTCTTCCAGGCCTTTGGTGGCTGCCTTTTTTTTTTCTTTTTAACAATCAACCAGACTGTACATTTGGCAACCCGTACGGTGTATGCCATCTGTCTGATAGGTCTGTTTTTCCCCTCATAACGTTCCTCTTCACTTGCATGGACTGCAGAATAAAAAGCTTCCAAGAAAAGCTAGCAAACGTTATTCCAAACTTGAATCAACTCCAGACATTTGAATATGTTCTATAACTGTCGGATAAGCTCTTTTGTCCAATTAGTTGACTTTAGGGCAAACGAATTTGGGTTTGGAGGACCGGATGGCGTGTAAAGGAACATTTTAACTAAAGCTGGAGATTGCACTTTAGGCACAACTTTGTATCTTTAAGTCGACCATAAGTCGCTCCGGAGCCGCACCAGGCAAAAATGCACAATGAAGAAGTAAATAACAACATTTATTTTATAAAATCAGAGACCAAGAACAGACATGTCATCTTGAATGGCAAGTTCTAGTAGTAACAATAAAATGGAGAACACCAGGCTAAATAGGCGTCTGTTAACGTAACGTGAACAGGTGGTGTGTTAACAGTTATTCAGATAAGCATAGCTTAAACAAGCCACAAAGTGTATACTATATTCATGATTCATGGCCTTGGCACCTACCTGGGCGTGGAGACGTAATAGGTGGTGTGTTAATAGTTATTCAGATAAGCACAGCTTAAACAAGCCACAAAGTGTATTCTATATTCATGGCCTTGGCACCTACCTGGGCGTGGAGACGTAAGTCTGCTGTTGTCTTTATAAGCGACGTGTGGTGCTGTCAACAGGCACGCAGACGGAACCACGTGACACTCCAAACCATAGAAGAAGAAAGAACGGATGTGCGCAAGTCTGTCGTCTTCCGCTTACGAGAAGTGGAATCACTTCTGTGAGTCATTATGAAGTATAAGACAACAAAATGTCCGTCGAAGTATTCAGATATTATGTTGGCTTGTCGTCCAAGCTCACTTCTGGTCACGTGACAGCGACAAGGGGGCGTCATCGTTCTCGTATGCCTGCATACACGGCAACGACAAGCCGGCGTTTTCAGAGTTTTCCACTCTGGAAGTCGCTGACAAAAAATACCGTTTCAGGTCACACAGAACGCCGTTCCCGTGTGGGTGAGAGGCTGAAACGATAAAATTCTTTACCGTTTTGACCTGGAAACGTTTCCGTGTGGATAGCCCCTCAGCCCCTCAACTTTACAAGTGATAGGAGTAGCAGACACCTAGAGCGCCCTCTCAGGAGTAGCAGACACCTAGAGCGCCCTCTCAGGAGTAGCAGACGCCTAGAGCGCCCTCTCAGGAGTAGCAGACGCCTAGAGCGCCCTCTCAGGAGTAGCAGACGCCTAGAGTGCCCTCTCGCGGTTGGCAGTGTGGGGGGGAAAAAAACGTATATAAGTCGCTCCGGAGTACAAGTTGCAGGACCAGCCGGAAAATATGGTATATGTATTTTATTTAATGTAGTAATAGAAGAGAGCTGGAAGCTGCTGAAAACAGCAAGTATGCTGAGTCAGGCTTGATTGTTATTAATATTTTGCTGTTTTAAAAATCTTTAAATCTTCATTACTTAAAAGTAGCAAAATAATCTAAAATAACATATAAGATAAATCTGCTATGTGGAATTGAGTGAAGACCTGCGCTGTTGCACCGCTTTGGCCAGCATTATTCTGGCACCCAAGTTGTTTGTTTGTTTTGAGTAAAAAAGCAAAAAAACAAGAGAACATTTCTGTGTACAAGGAACTAATATTAAAGCAAACACATAATTAAAGGTAGAAGCTGCTGTGTACACTAATAATAACAAAGGAAATACAATAAATATAGACCACAGAAGGAAGGGGGGGAAAAAATGTTTTAATCCCACCCCCATCTCACTTTTGTACAACATAACAGTACTTTTACTTCCTTAATGATATTTTGCCATGTGTTTAGAATCCTCATATTGAAAATACCCAAAAGGAAAGCTGATGCTAAAAACTGATGTATATTACACCTAGTAACCATCTTACTGATAGTTGACATAATTTACATTACAAATTATTCCAACAATAATCACATACCGACAATGGTATCGGAAGTGACACATACCAACATGGTAAACAACGACAAACGCGTACCAACGGAGGTAAGAAAGAGCCATGGATTGAGACTATCCGTTTGTAAAGTGCTTTGGATATTTTGGCGAAAATCCAGACTATTCCACAGTTACACCCCACCTACAGACACACAAAAGCTCTTCCTGGCAGTTCCAACTTGAGGAAGGCAAAATTTCCAAAGCCTCTTATGCCGTAAGTGCTCTCTCTAAGTGCAGAAAACCTTTGTATGTTATTTAGTAGTAATTTGCTAAATGCTTTAGTTCACAAGGTCATGATTCTTGAATAAATATAATTGAATGAACAAATTATTATGATGTGCTAAAAATTCGGCCTTGTGTATGATCCTCACTGCTCGTTTTTGTAGTATGAATCATGGACACATGGAACATTGATAATTGTTTCCCCACACAAGTTCATTATAATTGTCACTACTGTAAAATGTATTTGTGTCGTCGGCAAACAATATTAGTTTTAATAACTGATACATTGAAGGAATCATTAATATACAGTATAAGTTGAACAGTTGAGGACCTAACACTGACCCTTGGGGAACACCACAAGCAACACCAAGTCCCTCGGATATATGCGCTCCCATTTTTACACATTGTGTTTGTCCTACTAGGTAGCTTTTTAACCATTTCCTGGCGATCCCTCTGATTCCATACTTTTCCAATTTATTAAGTAAAATTGTGTGATTTATATGATTTCTGAAATACTTTTTTTAAGGTCAAGAAATATTCATATTCACAGCATGTTTCCTTTTAGCTAGAGCATGTGTTCTTTCTTCCACCGCTTCGATGAATGCCGTTGAAGTACGGTAGTCCTTTTACTTCTAAAGCCACATTGAGCTTCATTTATTATTCAGTGTCTTTCTAAAAACTTAAACAAGCATTGAAAAGCTTTTCAAGAATTTTTGGAAACTGTGGCAACAAGGAGATTGGCCTATCAATAGTAAAATTATACTTATTTTTGTTTCTGTGTATTCAGTTCAGAACCAGACAGAAGTATTAAAACAGGTACATTAAAACATTGAAAAAAACTTACTTTTTAAATGGAATCGAATTGTATTTCAAATCTCAATATACACATGCAGACCCCATCTCACCCCTGGTGTGCCCCCCCAACAGTGTAATAGCCTGGATTGAAGACATGCTAGAGCGAGACGTCAATGACAACAAGAAGATCGGTAACTATGGTGCCCAGCACATCCTTTCTGGCGTCCCGAGGGACTCTGTGACCATCCTCACACACTGCAACACCGGCTCCCTCGCCACCGCCGGATACGGGACTGCACTGGGTAAGAGTAGGGCCGGTAGGAAGGATTGGGATAACACCGTTAGAACTAAGCACCAGTCTGTGTGTGTGTGTGTGTGTGTGTGTAGGAGTGGTACGAAGCCTCCACACGTTGGGCAGGCTGAAGCGTGTCTACTGCACAGAAACCAGGCCGTACAACCAGGGCTCTCGACTAACAGCGTACGAGGCGGTAGCAGAGGGAATCCCCGCTACGCTCATCACAGACAGCATGGCGGCCCTCACCATGAGAGAAATGAACATCACAGGTTTGTTTCGTCTCTTTCACCTCCATCATCATCATCTCCGTCATGCAACTTCATGCCTGCCGGTTCTCCTTACAGCTGTGGTGGTGGGAGCAGACAGGGTAGTTGCCAACGGAGACACGGCCAACAAAGTGGGAACGTACCAGCTAGCCATTGCTGCCAAGCATCATGGGATACCGTTCTACGTGGCGGCGCCCAGCACCTCATGCGACCTAAGCCTGGAGAGCGGCAGGGACATCATCATCGAAGTTCGCCCGCCTGAGGAACTCACCAGTATTAATGGAGTCACCATTGCCGCGCCAGGTATGTGCGTGTGCGTGCACGTGTGCCGACACGTGACATGATGCCATCTGAACTGTGTTCGAATCTCCGCTAGGGCATCTCTGTGTGGAGTTTGCATGTTCTCTCCCCTTTTCTCCGGGTACTCCGGTTTCCTCCCACATTCCAAAAACATGCACGTTAGGTTAATTGGCGACTCTAAATTGTCCATAGGTATGAATGTGAGTGTGAATGGTTGTTTATCTATATGTGCCCTGTGTAAGTCAGCTGGGGTAGGCTCCAGTACACCCCCGCGACCCTAATGAGGATAAGCGGTATAGAAAATGGATGGATGGATAGCAGTTGCTCTTTTTTCCCCCTTTTTTTAAAAATTATTTTCCAAATATTTCAACTTTTTTTAATCTTCTGAGATCTTTTTTTTATATTATGACTTTTATTCCCATAATATTTAAACATCATTCCAATAACTATATTTTTCCCCAACCTAATTTTTGTTTTCAACATATTTTTTCTTCAATATTTCAACTGTGGGCAACTAAGATGATGATATGAGTTTATTTGTGTAAAATTGCAGCTTTTTTCTCGTTATAATAAGACTTTTTTCCCATAATTGTAGAATATAATTACAAAAAAATGATGACCTATTTAAGCAAAGTTGATAAATCATGTCAGGGACCCTTTAAACATAGTTTAGAAGGCCCCTTTTAGGTTTCATCTTTTTGCGCTGGATTTTAGTTCCTCTGGTGAGTGCTGGGCTGAGTCACTGATCTCTAATTACATTATGCCCCAAAGTAATTAAAAAACGCTCCTTTAATGGGCAGGTGGGTCCCTGGAGAAGACCATGTGCACCTGAATGTCACACGTCTCCTTGCCCCTGTCTGTCATTCCATGTCGGCATGATCTGAGACACTTCTTCACTTTTCAACGCATGGGCTCTCTTTTGTATCCAGCAAAATGATACCGATACAAGATTTAAATAATAAATTCTGATCACTTTTTTTTAAATGTATCACTTTAAAGATATGCTGTATACATTAAAGTGAAATGGAATGTGTTTATGTCATGCATCTTAAGTAAGAAAAACAAAAAAACAACAATTCAAAATGCAATGGCATTAGCAGGTAAGCTAACAGTGTAGTTCTTTTTATATTTCGGCAGTCTTGGCAGCCTGTGGCTCACTCCTGCCCTCACAGGTCAGGCCAGGTACTGCAGTGGGGAAGATGGACACAGTGGTGCCTTGGTTAACGTCATGAATCCATTCCAGAAGGGCCGACTCAAACCAAAATGGACTCTAATCAAAGCAAATTTTCCAATAGAAAATCATGTAAATCCAATTCATCCGTTCCAGACACCCAAAAATATTAACACAAAAGACATTTTACAGACAATAATTATAGTTTTACATGCAGGAAATGGTGCAAAAATAATTACAAATGAATGGACAACTGAACATTTAACATCGCTTTTACCTAGTTTTGTTGGAACCCCCCACCCAACCGTCAATTAACAAAATAACAGCAAATAAACACGATTCTGCTGCCACCACCAGTTTAAACATGTAAAAATTGTGTCAAACTAAATATCAACGTTCTAGAATCAATAGGAAATGGGGGGAAAAAAAACAAACACTGCCAGCTGTGACGTCGCTGAGGGTTACACAAGTGAGGAGTTTGGCTTTGAGGAGGCATTTTTGGGATTCAAATGTATTACTTTTTTGAACGCATATTGTTTTGAGAAGCCAAACTCCTTACTTGTGAAACCCCAGCGACAAAGCGTAACTTGCTTGCATGTTCGAAATGAATTAGACCATGATCATGACCATGGTGATTTGTGCAGGTATCGAGGTGTGGAACCCGGCATTTGACGTGACTCCCCACCAGCTGATCACAGGAGGCATCATCACAGAGTTGGGGGTCTTCCTGCCCTCCGAGCTCCAAGCAGCCCTCACTGGCCGCCTCACTGCTCTCTAGAGCATTACCTGCTGGAGTCTGTGCGCCACGGCACCTTAACACACACACACACACACACACACACACACACGCTCCATCATGATGTGGTTTCCATGATAAAAACAGGTTTTTCTCACACACACACATCCACAAACACACACACACTGCAGGGAGTCAAAGAGACATGTGCAGCCACTTTCCACAATTCCACGATGTTCCTAGAATTAGTCATACGATTCATGACAGTGTGTCTATTCAAAAGCGACGGAAGCACATTTACAATCACAACCGAGGGGAATTTTAATTTGTACAAACTGCCAACTAGACTGTTTTTTTAATTTATTTAAATGTTGGGCATCCGATCAGCTTTGCTGTCCACTTGTAAATACACGTGCCCCTGCTGGTTGCGTGTACATAATGTACAAAATGAAGCCACTGCTAGTTTTAATCATCATAATGTTATATTAACATTCACGTCTGTGTTGCTGTAGACACGTTTGTAGGAGCTTCATCCACGTTTCTAGCTGTAATATCAACAGGCCTGTCACCATAACTAATTTTGCTGGATGCTAATTGGCCCACAAATTATTGCCGATAAACGATATTATTGTCAACATTATTTTCAGACCGTTTTTTCATGAATGTAATGATAATACAGTGGTGTGAAAGTGTCTGCCCCCTTCCTGAGTTCTTATTTTTTTGCATGTTTGTCACACTTAAATGTTTCAGATCATCAAACAAGCATAAATATTAGTCAGTGACAACACAACTGAACACAAAATGCAGTTTTTAAATGAAACGTTTTATTATTAATGGAGAAAAAAAATCCAAAGCTACATGGCCCTGTGTGAAAAACTGATTGCCCCCTAAACCTAATAACTGGTTGGGCCACCCTTAGCAGCAACAACTGCAATCAAGCATTTGCGATAACTTGCAATGAGTCTCTAACAGCGCTGGGGAGGAATTTTGGCCCACTCATCTTTGCAGAATTGTTGTCATTCAGCCACATTACAAACTGCATTTTTCGTTCAGTTGTGTTGTCATTGACTAATATTTAAATTTGTTTGATGATCTGAAACATATAAGTGTGACAAACATGCAAAAAAAAAAAATCAGGAAAGGGGCAAGCACTTTTTCACACCACTGTATATGACATAATAATGCAAGGACACCGTATTAAAAGCAACTTTAATTTTAATTAGAGTATTTACCATTGTAATTGGAATGTCAAGAGCTTTCAAATAAAAAACAAACAAAAACCCCCAATGAACATAAACTGGACAGAAATTGCACTAAAATAAATATCACAATATTTCTGATTTTGAATCAGTGTCACTTTCGTTGTGGCAAACAGTGCTCTTATTTTGAAAGCCGGAAGTCTGTTGTGTGTGTGTTGAGAGTGTCCATTGACTGTTCAGACGAGCTGGGTGCAAGAATAAACGTGACTCGTCTTTTTAACTCAGAACCTGCACGTCGTCAGCGGGCGTTGTAAAACGCTGGCTTACATTAAAGCGGTAAAACACAACACGTCGCAAACACTCATCCAGCCTGAGTCGCACTAGCATGCTCTGCTAAACTAAACTAACCCAGCTAGCTTCCATTCACGAACCATAAGAAAGGAGCTTCCAAGTTTTTTCGCCACCAGTTTGACGTGTTTAGTTCAGGAGAGTGTGAGTTAGTGTTTGGGCTGAGATTCCGCCACGACTGAGCGGTCCGCCGGGGTGATACTTCACATGAACGTTCCTCATTTCATTCACATTATGTCACTTTGCGTGAGATTCCGCGTTTAAGAGTAACGTCAATTTATCGACTTTGTTTTTATGTATCGGGCAATTCATTGGTTTGTTGATTAACGTGACAGGACTAAATATCAACAACCATTTTTTTTTGTTTGTTTGTTTTTTTGGTGTTGCCCGTGCAGCCACATTCTGAGCAATGGAATTTCTTAGTGGTCCCTGAAGAGACGCACAGCTGTGTTTATACCTCATGTCATGTTTACATCCCTTACTTTATCATACCCGACTCATTATACACTACTCACAAAAAGTTGGGGATATTATTTTAGCTTCATCCTGGAATTTCACCCCAAAATCTTTTTGTGCGTAGTGTGTATGTAGTAGTGTAGTAGTACATATGTAGCCATGCTGATGTTCACAGTACAGTACTGCACTGGACACTCTGTAGAATAAAGACTATAGAAAAGAGAGCGTATCAACAAAACAGCTTTAAATTACACACATATAAAACACACACACTCAGCTAATGAAGGAATAAACGAATTTAGTGTGAAGACGGTCAATTAGCCATTCAGAAGCCAGGGTGAGTGAGACATCTCTACTTTGCGCCTTCTTTTTTTTCCACTGTTTGAAAAATATGACGACGTATTACATTTGTGTCACTGCAGACTCACGCTGACGAACACAGCAAACACCATTTATAGTCCGTTAACATAAACACTGCCAAAACTGGTGCGCACTGTCCAAAAGTGAATTTTCATGAAAAAATATATGAACAAAGAGTCAAAGAAAAGAGGTGTGAAACTCTTTGTTTTGGTACTTATGTAGGCATTCTTTGCATCGAGTGAACGCCCGGAAATGACAAACAATCACAATGTAAAGTTGGATCCCTTCAACGAGGACTTTGTTCAAACTTTCTTTTCGTGATCAGCTTGAGAAATTAAAATCAGACATAATGCTTTTTGTCACAAACTCCGATCCTTGTCGGTCTTTTTCGTGTCATTTCATAGCAAACACTTCTAACGAACACACATACATTTACACTGACTGACTTTACGCACACGCACACACAAAGACTCAAATGTTATTGTAAAAAAATGAAACCTCTGATATGAAAATCCGTGAAGGTGACATGTCCCGGGAAAAACAAACGCACCTGACACAACATGCTAACAATTTGCAAAACACCAGCGAGCTCACGGAGTGACAGAGGGGCTGGCCAATCACATGCCTAGCGCGATACGGCAGAGCGAATCGGTGAGCTTGTGGGCGGTCCAAAGGCTTGAGGGGCCGTTTTCCGATGGGGTCTAGAGCTTGATCCACTTATATCGAGGAGGGGTGTCCAAACTGTTTCCAGCGAGGACCACAACTGAATAATGAAAGGATGCAGCTTTGCCACTTTGATATTTTGTAAAACAACACATGTAGATATGCTAAGAAGTTATATATATTTCAAGACAAAAAACGCATCTCAGTGTTGTGATATTGGTGAATAAGCCTATTATTAGTATAAACTTTGGTATTTGCTCATTTTTATTTTTACGATTTGCTGTTTTTTGTTGTAATTTTCCAAATATTTTAACTTCTTCTTAATAATGTTCGTACATTTTTTATCTTGTAATGTCATAATATTATACCTTTTTTTTCCCAAACGTACGTACTTATTTTGTGTTGTTTCTCATATTACGATTTAAAAAAATAGTTTCTTTAATATTTTAACTCTATGCAACTAAAATATTATTTTTCCTCATAATATTATGCAATCGGCCACGCGCATGCACAAGGACTACGTCACTTCCTCCTTGAGCTAATTTTTACAACAGCGCTTCTGCGACGTCACGTTGTATGGTAGTTATTTTTTAAATGTGTGAACATAAATGGTCAATAACCATCCTTCATATATGTAATATGTTGGGAGGTTATTTTATAAGTGACTCTTGTTAAAATACTTGGCTAGCATGGGGATGTTTCTATCGTCTAATGCATGGGTCACCAGTGTTTTTTCTTGCGAGAGCTACTTTTGGAAAATGAAAATGGCCACGAGCTACTCATTTTTGTAGAAATGATTTTCATACCTTATTTCAACCCAAACAAATCAAATGTGCTTGTTTTACAAAAACATTCACAAAATGCTGGTATCCACAACTCACATTTTATGTTTCAGAATACATTTCTTTCTCATGTTCTCACATTATTAACTGAAAACCTGAATGAAAAGCAGGCCTGCGGGCGCCTCATGTGGTCGTGGGGGGCTACCTGGTGCCCGCGGGCACTGTGTTGTGACCCCTGGTCTAATGACATCCACCAAGACTGAGCTACGTAAAAACTTACGCAATGTAAGTAGCGCAGATGTAAACGTCATATCCTGTTACGTTTCACATACATAAATAGAATAAAACACATAAAATGCAGTTATATTTCAGTTTAAATAACCATGAGTAGAGTGCAATGATGGATTCATGTAGAGGAGTCAGCTTTTTCAGTTTTTTTCTAAACGGGGAAATACCAGCCATCCAAAAATAGTTTCTTTGCAAATGCTTTTGAGGTTTATTTTTTCAGTGGCGAAAAAAAAGTAAAATAATTTAGGAACAAAGAAAACAGGGCATATAAATTGTTCACACAATCAAAAGATTGATTATGTTGTTATTTCTCAAATTTCTATCTTAACGTTTTGGGGAGTGGAGGGGGAACGTTGCTGCCGTAAAATAGATCAACGGATTACACATGCCTAACATGTAACTGCCGAAAAAAATAGGCCAACCGGATGTAGACGCGTTTTGCACATGCGTAGAACCCAGTTGAACCGATTGCGTTCCGGGTACGAATTGCACAGTGACATGTTGTCTTCCGGTTAGCAAACATGGCGCAGGGTTCGCAGAAGTTTAAAGCTCAACGTCCTGGAGCCACGAAAAAACATCAACAGAACAAACAGAAGGGCCCAAAGAAAGGAGGTATGGATTTCATATTCTACCTTTTATCAATCGACAACAAAAAACGAATGCTCAAATAGTAACACGTGGCCCCGAAACGTAAGAGTAAAGATCCACTGTTAGCAAAATGTGCTACACAGGGTAGCCATAAAGTCCCTTTACAATAAAAAATAAATGTATGTGATATATTAATCACAAACGTAAAACCGACCCCAAAACAGATGGTTTTCGGATGATCGGGGATTGACCTGTAGGTGGTGCCGTACACTGCTTCGGAAACAGCAGATTAAAGTGATCATGGATCAGTAGGTTGTTTTCAGACACAAGAGAAGAGTGTCTCTGCGAGAGATGACCTGCAGATGTCAGGCCTCGTTTTGTGCCATGTCTGAAGTCATTTGTGAGCTACAGGCACAAATGTGTGCTGTAACAGAGTTATATGTATTTTTTGCTGGCATGCTTTTATTTCGAAGACCGGACTTTAGCGGATATGAATTGGCCCGAGTGTTGCCGAAAGGAGCCGTTGTTGTGGTGAGTTGCGAATGAATAAATCGTTTAATTCACATTCATGAAAAGAATATTCAATGTCCAGATGTTACACATACCGTGTATGTACAGTATTGCAGTTACCCTGTGTGTTTGTGATATCGAACATTTGTATAGCGCATATCGGAGGGATGTTGGTGTGACGTCATCGCCGTGCGCCGCCAGTCAAGCGTGTGCTTGAGCTCACTGATCTAAAAAAAAGACTGGATCGAGCTTCTATTGTTTTATTTTTGAAGCCAATGGAAATTTGCGGCGGCCATCTTGGTGAGACCACTTTGCTGTGAGACAACAGTATGGCAACGCACTGGTAAAACTTCGATTGATCGTATAGCCACCAAAATCAACTGCTAAAGGTTATAACTACTCAGATTTATACACTTTTGTGTCATTTATCAAGCTAGTAAGATGTATTTTAGCTTCGAGACGGACGAAAAATTGGCTGTGTGGCAGCCTGCAAACATTGTTTACGTACGGAATTTAAAGTCTATCTTTGTCTAATTATTTTCCTACGGTAAACCATTATTATTTTTTTTCTCAGGATAAGGTTAAGGCAGGAAGAAAGCAGAAATTTTGTCACATGTCTTCTACCTTTGCGTGAATCATGTGTGGTATCAGAATTAAAGTAACTTGGTAGTTGTGGTAGCTTTTAAAAAAGCTGTTTTTTGGTACAAAAAGACATTAGATAAGTGCAAATACTCAAAGCCTACTGTAAAAAACTGCATAGAAATAATTTTATCATTGATTGCTAGGCTAGGCACCAAAAAAAGGCCTAGTTGTTACAGGAAGGTGTAACTAGAAAATTCTTGCAAAACCACCCATCAAAGTTCATACTTTAACTTTTGGTTACATTTCGAGAACTTTTCAAAGCAAAGCCGTTCAAGTAGTGGCACATATATCAGGTCAAAAAAAGGTGCCAAGTAAAAGTACTTACGAGTGGAAGGTTCTTGGGAAGTGCTTTTTAAGTTGTGTTTCCTCATCCTCGCTTCCTTCACTGGCACTCCTGATGTTTTTGATGATTTTTCACTAATTCTGCGTTCGTATACCAGCACAATCACAAAGCTGTGGCGCGTAAGGTGGTCTCACCAAGATGGCGGCGATCGAAAAAATGTGGCTTCAAATTTTGGCGCGTGAAAACAATAAGTTGCTCGATCCAGTCTTTTTTTAGATCAGTGCTTGATCTGTGTTCAGTTGTTTCTTCAAAAACAAACCTGTAATTGTTTGAAATTGTCTTAAAGGGAGGATTATCGCACCCAAGAAGGTTCAAGTAATTCAACAACAGAAGTTAAAGAAGGTAAGATGTTTGTGTGTGAGACAAAAAAGTACGCCAAAAAGTAAGTGTATTTGGTTATTAAGTGCTTAAAAAGACAGGCCAGACAGAAAACATACTTTACTACAAGGAAAAATGAAAACCAGCACTTTGAAGCTACTCACCAGGCTAACACCCCCCACCCCCAAAGGGCCTGGAAGTCGCCATCAGAAACAAGATTGAGCAGGACGTGACCCAGAAGGCGAGCTCATCCCTCCACAAGCCGCTGAGCGTGGTCAAAGGTTCTGAGGGCAAAGGAAAGGCAGGAAGCAGCTCCAAATAAGTGTCGAGGTGCTACAACACACCTCAGTGTGGAAGTACAATGGATGAACACTGTACGACTTCCAAGCCGTCAAGGTTGGTAAGCTTCGTCTTAACAGTGAGCATCCATAAGTTTGTGTTTGTTTTCTTCAGCTGTAAAAACATTGACTCCTGTGGACATTTGTTTTTGTAGTGTGCACAGACATGTCTACGCTCATTTAAGAAATGCTTTTTCCTCACGGATGGTTGAGTCTTCTTTGGTTGTTAGATTCCTTTAAATGGATTCTTGAAATGCTGAAAGAATGCTAGAAGTTGGAAAAAGGTGCAAAATATTATAACATTTGTAGTAACGGGGTTAAACGGTGTGATCAGTTTATTACTACGGTAAATATGCTTTTATTGCCATCTAGTGGTGAACATGAATCAAACACTGACCTGCAAGACAGCGCGTCACAAGACGTGTTCATTGTGGCAAGGAAATAAAGTACTTTTATTGAAAAAAAAAAAGCTGTTTATATGATTACTTTTTGAAAACTGTATGCCGAGCCTTACTTTTTTCAGACACACTTGATTTTCATTTGTTTTTAATATTATTTAACACTGTTTAGTTTTATTATTTAACCCATTTCATCAATCTACAGCATTATTATTAATCAGTAGAGCGTAAAATGATCATGGTCAGTATGCATTTATATACTGTATTGTGTGTGTGTATTTATGTATGTGTGTGTATATATATGTGTATATATATATATATATATATATATATATATATATATATATACACACACACACACACACACACACACACACACACACACAGTATAAATATCACTAATAATTACACACAAGTATGTTCGGTGGAACAAATAATCCTAATGTTCCACTTTTACGGGCCACACATTGAAGCTCATGCACTGGAAATGTCATATTTGGTTATAAAGTCATATTCTTTCACATCACACACAATGCTATTTTGGATTTGAACTCCGCCTGCTCTCCTCTTGACAGGGCATCGGCACTGATGATAAAGTATGATTTCTTGTTTTTTTATTTATTGTTGCCGTCCACAATGAATGCTTTCTCACCCCTGAAGTGTAAATGGATTATTCATAAGTAAGTCAAACATCCACTGTGCGTTCATGTCTTCATTGCATCCATCAGCCAATAAGGTCCTTTCTCCTTTAAGAGCACAGACGCTGACATGAATCTCCTCTTTTACTAAAAATACGTCTGGACTTCTCATGCATGCAAGTATTATCTTATGGCTAAATGCATTACACATTCTGTACTGTATCAGCCTTTCATGAAAATCCCAATTTATTTGTAGAATTCCTAGGATGGTAATATAAATGAGTGAATAATTACATTAAAGGTCTTGATTAAAAGCATTAAAACATACACTGTAGATGCTATATGAACAGCATAAAATGAGTTTGGAGTGATATGAAATGTACTAGGCAGTTGGTATGTTTTCAAAACATTTATTTCAAGATTTAACATTTAATTTAGCATTTACATATTTTGATTCAACACCTTTTAACATTTATGGTTAGATGTAACTTTTGGATTTAGCGTTTCTATTTACATTTAATATTTATATTTAGATGTAACATTTAGCATTTATGAGACATTTAGATTTAACGGCCGCAAGGTGGTCTAGTGGTTAGCATGTTGGCCAACACAGTAACGGCTTGGAAATCGGAAAGGGTTCGATTCTCCCCTGGGCATTTCTGTGTGGAGTTTGCATGTTCTCCCCGTGTGCGTGTGGGTTTTCTCCGGGTACTCCGGCTTCCTCCCACATTCCAAAAACATGCATGTTAGGTTAATTGGTGACTCTAAATTGTCCATAGGTATGAATGTGAGTGTGAATGGTTGTTTGTCTATATGTGCCCTGCGATTGGCTGGCGACCAGTCCAGGGTGTACCCCGCCTGTCGCTCGAAGTCAGCTGGGATAGGCTCCAGCATGCCCCCGCGACCCTAATGAGGAAGAAGCGGTATAGAAAATGGATGGATGGATTTAGATTTAACATCTATTTTAAACAATGTTTAGATTTAATGTTTATAGTTATGTAATATTGAAATATTTTGATTAACATTTATATTTACATATAACATTTAGGTTTAACATTTGTCTAGATTTAACATTTGGATGTATCATTTATATGCAACATATTTAGATTTAACATCTATTTTTAACATTTGTTTAGATTCATGTAATTTAGCATTTATATTCACATTTCAATTTAAAATTTATTTTTTGCATTTATATATATTTAGATTTAACATTTATGTTTAGATTTAACATTGGCATTTATATTTACATTTAAGTTATATTTCAATTTATCATTTATATATCTTTGAATTAACATCTAACTCTAGTTTAGATTTAACATTTAATTTAGCATTTACATTTACATTATATTTCGACTTAACATTTATATTTAGTATTTATATAACATTTAGATTTAACATTTGTTTAGGTGTAACATTTGGATTTAGCATTTTTATATAATATTTTGATTTAACATTTATTTTAAACAATAAATTGAACGTTTATATTTACATGCAATATTTAAATATTTCAATTAACATTTACATTTAGCGAGGGAAAGGCTTCTTGAGACGTCATCTGTACTTCTGTGAAGAAGGTGTCGGACGTTTCGCTCCTCATCCGAAGAGCTTCGTCAGCGAACTAACAAGTGTTGGTAGCCTAGGCCTTAAATACAGTAAGAGTGGGCGGAATTGGTGTGCCAACGCCCTCCTCCTACTACTGCTGCTCCCAGTCTTAGTGTAAGGAACCAATAGGAGGAGGGCGTTGGCACACCAATTCCGCCCACTCTTACTGTATTTAAGGCCTAGTCTACCAGCACTTGTTAGTTCACTGATGAAGCTTTTCGGGTGAGGAGCGAAACAAAACGTCCAACACCTTCTTCACAGAAGTACAGATGACGTCTCAAGAAGCCTTTCCCTCATTGGACAACTCCTGTACGACTGAGAGCCTACACAGACATATAACATTTAGGTTTAACATTTAGGTCTGGATTTAACATTTGGATTTAGCATTTATATGCAACATATTTAGATTGAACATCCATTTTAACATTTGTTTAGATCATTTAATTTAGCATTAATATTTACATTTCAATTTAACTTTTTTTTAGCATTTATATGTAATATTTAGATTTAACATATTTGTAACATTTATGTTTAAGTTATATTTCAATTTACCATTTATATAACTTAGATTTTTAACATTTATGTTTAGATGTAACATTTGGATTTAGCATTTTTATATAACATTTAGATTTAACATTTGGATGTAGCAGTTAGATTTAGATTTCTACCTCAAATGTGAAGATGATGAGTTAAATGTGAGAGCAGTGGGCTAAATATTCAAAATATATCGGCTAAAAAAAAGTGAATTTGTGCATTGGGCACCCCATACAAAAGCAGCATGACGCCACGAGGCCAGATTATGACGTCACAGGTCTCAGTGCTCACACACGCGCACACACACACTTCTCCCCGACCCCCCCTCCGTTTCTTTCTCCATGGGAGCTCCGTTCTCCGGATCCTTGAGGACTTTAAACTTGAAGATGAAGACGATGGACAACAAGATTGCAGGTGAGCCAAATGAATCGAAAAAGACCGTATTCAGCATGAATTTGATCGTCCCTTTTTGCCTCAAACAAGTTTATCGTCCGCATTTATTCCAGCAACAAACAACTGGAGTTGAAAGTTGATCAAGTACTTTAACGACAAGCAATATGGAATTTGACCTTTATGTACTTTTTTGCATTTCTTTCCCTCAAGTTCTACCAACGGTGAGGACGATCATCAACACTCTCCTCCTGCTCTTCACCCTCTGTCTCACACGTAAGTTGCCTTCTTTTCCTTCTAGACAAACTTTATATGTGGAATATCTGTAAATTATATTCACATGATTCACCATCGGTGACGTGCAGGTGTCATGACTGTGGCGATACGAGGGTTATGAGATTGATGAGATAGATGAGAGATTTTAACAAAGAGACCGACAACGCCACTTTGGAATGACACGCAAGGAAATGATTATCCAATTTAAGTTACCACATGGAAGGGATTGAAATATTTATCCAATTCGAAAAAAATTCACACTCTGACATCAACTCCACATTAAAAGCAAGAAGTGATAGAATCAAAAGATGATATCGTTACACTAAATCAGAATTAATAAGTACAACGAAAACAATGACTAAATTAACTAAAAACAGCGGGACCTTGGCGCCGCTCCCCCCCCCCCCCCACCACCCCACCCCACCCCACACACACACACACACACCTTCCCGGGGTAAACTTGGCCACCAAAGGCCAAAACGGTTAAAAAGAGCGAACACGGTAAGTATTAAAAACACAAACCTTGGCAACAAAAAAAGGGCAACGCATTAAGTGTCCTTAAGGCAAGCAGCAGCCGGTCGTTACCATGCACGTGGCGTCATGAGCGTGGGCACAGATGGAGGTGGAGGTGGAGGTGGAGGTGGGGTGGGGGGCACCTGAATTACACACCCAGTCCCAGCTCCGCATCCGTGACGTCTCCGTGTCGGAAAGGGGAAAATCAGGCACCGCACACTCTAATGGCGAAACTGTCTGTCGACGTAAAGAAATGACGCAGTTTGGACGCCGCAAACAGCTGGGACCACACACCTGTGAGACAGCCTCAAGCCAACAACCCACTTTGCAATAACAGGAACTCTATAGCAGCAGGGCCACATTATAAATACCTATACTTTCTAACGGTAACTACCATATAGATACCTACCTTTATTTCCTGGGGAACCGGCTTGCACGAGGTGACCACAAAGGGGTCAACCACAAAGGTCTTTTGCAGCAAGCAAAAGACCCGGGACGATAACACGGCCCCTTTTTATAGCGTGCCCTCTAGTGGCGATTGGCTAACAATCACAGCGGCAACACGCTATTAGGTTGGATGACCAAGTCCATCCTGCCACATGACGAAAAAAAACATACAAATAATAACATGAAATCAATATGAAAATGTGTATATTGAGCTGTATTAGAAATTTATTTTCTGATGATTATAATAATTTTTTTGATTAAAAATTGCTGAATTTGCACATTTCCTGATCAAATACAAGGCAGAAACCAAAGATGAGGCTGCCGCCAGCATCTCTTCTTGGCCTAATGCCCGAGCCCTGCCCACCATCTGAGTGCACCGAGTGAGTACATTGAGTTGGAGCATGTCGCCAATCATTGGCCCCGCCAGAAATTCTGGGCCCCATGAAAAAAAAATCACATTGCACCCCCCTGGGCAGCTGTGGTCACCCTACTTCTCTAGGATTTAAAGGGTCCCTGACAGGATTCATCAACTTTCTTTAAATATGTTATATATTGTTTGCAATTATGTTCCATTTTTGAAAGGCAATGGTAAATTTGCAAAAATGACATTTATAGTTCATGGCGCTAGCCATGACGACGGGCTAGCTCTCTTCTGGAAGTGACGCCATCGGAGTACTACCACTCACCCACACAAACACAGCGGTGTACGAGACAGAGGATGTTTACAGTGATTATAGCCAAAATTTGAGTGATGTTTCAATAGTTTGTGAGAAGAAAAGAAGGGAGAAATATTTGTAGATGAAATAGAGAACTTGCAGAACCTGGACTTAAGCCATGAGATGAACATTGGTCAGCTTCAAAACACAGAATGGTAAGTCTAAATTACTCTGGAGTAATTTACACCATCCCCATTGGATTTAGGTGAGGGGAACACGCAGGATGGTCCAAGAGAGTGAGCTTATTCCTCTGGAAGAAGTCCTTTGTGAAGTGCAGCGTTGTCGTGTTGAAAAAGCCAGTCATTACCACACAAACGAGGACCTTCAGTCATGAGGGATGCCCCCTGCAGCATCTCCACAAAGCCGGCTGCCGTTTGACGCCCGTGCACAACCTGAAGCTCTATTGTTCCATTGAAGATTCATGACAGCGCCCCCTCCACTGTGACATGTGGAAAACATCTCAGGTGGGATCTCCTCGTCATGCCAGTAACGTTGGAAGCCATCAGGACCGTCAAGGGAGAATAAAACTTTCTTCCACCTTTCAATGTCCCATGTTTGGTGCTCTCCTGCTAATTCCAAACCTTGAAAGAGACAAGCTTTTTTTTAGGCAGATGGCGTCTGATGGTTCTTGGACTGCACTCGGCACCAGTAACAACCTTATTTTGGGCCGAGGATGGTCCCGTGTTTTGACGGACAGCCAATGGGATCCTCCGGCTCTACCACTTGACTTTTATGTTCCTTTTATGAGCCTCAGGATGTTAGAAGAAGTTTGAAATGACCGTCTTATTGCGTCCAACCTCAGCAGCTGCGAGAGGCCTTGCTTATGCAGCTCAACAATCCCACCACGTTCAAAGAGAGAAAGCTTTTTTGCCTTTGCCATCAAGAGATCATGACAGTGTGAATATCCATCCATCCATTTTCTTCTGCTTATCCTGGTCCGGGTCGCGGGGCCAGCAGTCTCACTAGGGAAGTCCAGACTTCCCAGTTCCACCAGGAGGACACCAAGGCTTTCCCAGGCCAGCTGTGAGACATCATCCCTCCAGTGTGTCCTAGGTCTGCCCTGGGGCCTTGTCCCGGCCGGGCATGTCCGGAACACTTCACCAGGGAGGCGTCCAGGAGGCATCCGGACTAGAGCCACCTCAACTGGTTTCTTCATGTGAAGGATCAGCGGCTGTACTCTGAGCCCCTCCCGGATGACTGAGCTCCTCGCCCTATCCCTTTTTTTTAGTTCCCGGACCACCGATGAATGGCAAAAATATGCAAGTAACTGATACGCCCATAAAAATGTTTATTTTTGACACACAGGGCTGCCCCCTCAACCCTCCTGCCGATTTTTAGATCAACATTTGCAGTAAAAGTGACTTGAAATTATTCAATGAGATTCAGCTCTAGAACCCTCCGTCTCTCTCTCTCTCGCTCTTCAATTGCCATTGTTCACTCGCAACACAACCCAGGTATAAGCCCTAAATGTGCCTCACACACTTATTAAACAGATTTAAAGTATAAAATGTATAACTACTCACCACTAATGAATAATCCTGTAAGATGGAATCGGTGTCACAGCTCACAACTGTGGTGCGTTCAGGGACTGTCGAACAACGTGCGAAATACATGCTGAACATTTGACCTGTATTATCACGTATTTATAAATGATCACCCACTTAGGGTCAATGAGATGCGTTTTCTGAGTTAAAAAATGATTAACATTTATTTTTTTATTTACCAGAAATCAGAATTTGCAGGGCCATGAATGAAGCACTGCGAATACATACAAATACACGGACGTTGCTGTATGTGGTGTCCATTCACTTCAAATATGTCCTAATAGCTGGCATATATACTGTATATATAAATATCTCTAGCTAGAGGCAGATGGCTGCTTTCAATAATTCACTGATGGTCCTTTTAACCTAAAATCAAGGAAGCGGAAAGACGGTCGGAAAAGACTTGCTTTGTTTTCGAGAGAGCTCTCATTCTTCACCTACATATTCATCCGTTTTGCTTTTAAAAGTGTCGTGTTTTGAAAGTGTTCTCCAGACAAAGACACAAATCAGAGGCATCGGCTTTCAAATCTGCTGGGCAAAAACAACTCCACTCTGGACAAACATGACGTATGACAGAAAATCAAGTCGAGCATTTTTCTCTACGGCATCCATCAGGGCAGAGATACCTTAAATGATTCAAACGATGGAATCCGTGCTGGTGTCTTTCAACATGCTGTTGGAGACACAAATCAGTCTTGTCATTGAAGCCAAATGTAAGACCCTGCAAACGCAACCAATGATACTTTATCATCTGCATCTAATATTTAGAGAATTTGCAATCGCGATTGACCGGGCAAGCACCAAAGATCGACTGGTCGATCGCATAATACAGGTGCGACTCGGATTACGGCATAAATTAATTTAAAACTTAATTTTAGGAAGAATACACTGTCAGGGGTGTCCAAATTTTTTTTATTTTTTTTTCCATTGGCCCACAGCACATTCTAATAAATATAGTTTGACAAGAAAAAAATCAGCATTAATTTTACAAGAATGAAGTGAAAATATTATGAGAAAAAAGTTGTAATCCAACGACAAAGTGTGGTAATTTTACAAGAATAACCTAACGCAATATTTTGAGAAACAATAATGTCATTTTAATGTCAGTATATGTTGAAATATTGAAGAAAAAACATATAAAAAAAAAAAAGTTGTAATATTATGGAAAACAAACAAATCCAAATTTAATTGGAAGGGAAAAAGTTATAATATGTGAATACATTTAAAGTATTAAGTCATAATAAAAAACAGCAGTAAAAATGATAAAGTCAGCAGCAAAAAATCTACCGATTGGGACAAGTGCAGACGTGTCTAAACTTTTTCCACTGAGGGCTGCATATTTAAAAACCAAAGGATGTGGGGGCCATCATCTCATCTCAGCTTTGCGTTATCATTGACAACGTGTATTATATTAGTATGAACGTTTTAACTTTATTAGTCTTTTTTGCTGTTTTTTTTACATTTTTTTTTAACAAATATTTCAACTTTCTTATCGTACTTGACTTGACCTTATTCTTATAATATTTAGACTGCATGATTGTCATAACTTTTTCCCAACTAAATTTTCCAAAAATTGCAACTTTGTCTTTGTTTTGTTTCTCATATTTTGACTTTTTTTTCCCCTTTAACCGAGTAAAGTTCAGGCTGGTATCAACTGGTATGCAGCCTCCGCGTTGTTATTAACGGCTCTTCAACGGTTGGCACCTGTGATGCCTCCTCCAGCACAGGGGGGGCATGCAGGTGTTTCTATTTTACCCCAGGTGCACAGGTTAGGTGGGCTTGGGAGAACATCATTGATCCACTGGATTAGGAATTTGATCCTCTAGGGGTTCCACTGCCAGATGTCCTTCCAGGTGACACATTGCTCCGTCGCCTGCTCCCACTTCATTCAGGCACCTTGCTGCCTCATGGCCTCTGCTCTGCTGGTTCGCTCTTCCTCAACTGCAGCTCGCACCTCCTCCTGCACAAGTCCTTGCCTCTCCCTCATGCTGGCAGACTCGTACCGGGTTGATGTTATGCTCCCAAGTCCTGCCCTGCCTCGTGCCACTGTACCGAGGATGGTCTTGTGCTTCAGCCGAGTGTCAGCTTGCTGGACTGCCTCCGCTGCCCTCCACTTCCTCCCTGTCCTCGCCACAGTTCCTGCCCGGGAACCTCGTAAATGAGTAGAGGCCAGAGGATTCTTGGGAAGAGTCCATGTTGGTATTTCCAGGCCTTGAATGTTCCAGGGAGCCCAGACTTGTCCACTGTTCTCAACCAGCCCTATAAATCAGCAGTGGTTGCCTTCATGGAATCTCGGTCATTCAGGCTTCCCAAGGCTCTTCACTGGCTTCTCCATGACTGACGGGATCAGCTCTTCTCCTAGCCTGAAGCGGAATCTGTCTGTGACTCTTCCCCTTTTTAAGAACCACAGACCTGGACTTTCACTGGCTTCTGTGTGGATTTAAACAAATGTATAATAAATTTCATTCTTGTTTATTAAAAAACTGAAACTATATTGAGGCAGCGGCGTGATTTACAATGAAGACAAGCTAATATACAACAAAAGAACAACGTCAAAATCATATAAAATATGTGAAAATGGTATTTTAAAACACGAAAAAAACAAAACAAGTTTAATAATAAAACCATTAAAATAAATGATTAATTATTAGGAAATACTATAAGAGAGAAAACTTGAAATGACAGTTCACACGTCCGTTTACGATCGAACATCGTTTCTACTCACATTACCTCAAAGTATCCATATTTTGATTTGAGAATTGATTTTAGAGCATGAGCAGCTGGTATGGGAAGTATCGATGTATCAATATCATAAATAGGGAGATTCACACGTAAACATTTACAACTGAAGAAGCCTTTCAGATTCAAGGTGGAGCAACGCCAATAAACCAGAAGCGAACATGTCTCCATTTGTGGAACAGCGGTTTTCTTGTGACTAATCATGCACAGCATGACAGTTTTGTCACTTGAATTAAAATGTGTTTTCTTTCTGTCTCGTGACTTTCCAGGAAGCAGAGCAGAGAGCGCAGAGGAGCGGCTAGTCAACGACTTGTTAGGCCCGCAACGCTACAACAAACTGATCAGACCGGCTGTCAATAAGAGCCAGCAGGTCACCATCTCTATTCGAGTGTCACTGTCTCAGCTTATCAGTGTCGTGAGTATCCTCATCCTCGCCCTTGTTAGTTTAAAAGAGGGAGGAGGCCATGGCTCAGTATGCTTGTACCATCATTTTATGAAGCTCAGATGTACAGTGTTCCCTCGCTATAATGCGGTTCACTTTACGCGGCCGTGCTATTACACCGATTTTTTTTTTTGTGCAGTTTTTTTACTGCATTGTTTTTTTTTGTGCAGTTTTTTACAGTGTATGAACGCATTTTGTTCTGCATCCTGATTCGTTAAGGGACAACCCGTATTGTCTTCTGCGTTCCCGATTGGCTAAGGGACTGTAGACCATCAATCAATCTCCTTCATGCCAGGTGTCCTGTACAGTACAGAATGTGTTCAGCTTGCCTGATTTACATAACTGTTCGATCGCTAGCAGTGTGGCTCTTTAGTGCCGTATGTTTGCAAGTTTTCTCCCCGACAAAACTCACGACGTCGACTAAACGCTCTGCACCGACAAAGGCACCTGCAGTTGCACCCAAAAGGCAGAGGAAGATGCGCAAAAAGTTTGAATTCTGGACATGCTGAAGGAAGGGAGAACCTACGCAGCTTTAGGGTGCCATTACGGAATAAATGAATCTTCAGTGCGTACCAATGGAAGGACGACAGTAGCAGTACATTTTAACAGGGATGCCAAAAAGGCTTTAACTTTCCGCAACGAGACCACAGAGAAGCCGCCTCTGCAGATGCCGGGGCAGAGACATACGTGAACAAATTTAAAGCCATCATGGAGGAAGGGGGATATAAGCCTGAAGACGTTTTCAATATGAATATTTTGGAAAGACTACATCGCTGATTCAGCCCATGGACCAAGGCCCTCTATATGCACAACAGATATATTTTCTCATGTCTGAGAAAAGTGTATAAAGTGTGTGGTAAGGGGTTTTACAGCCGTAGAACGTCTATAATAAACGAAAAAACATATCCTGTAAAGGAAAAAAAACATCCTGTCAACAAAATCGCATGCACTGTGAACAAAAAAGCATATAATAAATGAAAAAACATATCCTGTAAACAGAAAAATATGTAATGATTAAAAGAACGTATATAAAAAAAATGAAAAAACCCCAACCTCTACTACACGGATTTCACTTAACACTGGTATTTTTTGGAACCCAACCCCCGCGTAAGATGAGGGAACACTGTATATGAAAATGTAAACAGTTGAACGTCAATAAAGCCAAATCACTGTGTCAGAATCAGAATCAGAGTATGTTTTATTGTGCCAGCAATTGAGTCAGATTTGGGTTATTTTGGGTAAAGTCATGCATCACGCAGGCAGAATCCAAGCATTTTGCTTAAAGGGTTCCTGACGTGATTCATCAACTTTGCTTAAATGTGTTATATACTGTATTTATTTCACATTTCATCGCCGTTGCAGTAAACCCCACAGTATTTTGACGTCTTTCTTTTTGTCTTTTTTTCCTGTGTACCCGCGGAATAGCATCCTTTTTCAAAAGTCGTTTGTACCGTACTTTCAAGCCAAATGCTTCTTGTAAAGGTGTTCCTTCATAGCAGTCATCAGTGAAATGATCACTGCAAAGAACAGAACTCGAGGTGGGCGTCCATCTGTGTATCATTCTCTGCACTTCCTTCATTTTTGTCTTAAACCTTCCTCTTTTGGAAGGAAACAAACTTACAGCATCACTGGGATACTGTGAACATCCAGAAGCAAGACAACGTTCTGGCATGACTACAATCTTGATGAAAAATATACGGAACCGAGTCGTCTTGTTTTGCTTCTCAAAATTCCACGACATCCTCTGATCAGCTCCTTTCTAATCTTGTCTACCCCCCTCACCCCCAAGGAAAAATCCACGCATGTTCAACTCAGCCTCCTGTCTGTTGGTCAGACCAAACATCAGGGCTGGCCACACTACCGTCCTGTAAACCTTTCGCTGATGCGCTTTTGTGAAAAAGGACTCCTTTTGACATCCTTCCACTCCACCCTGCCTCCTCCCGCCCTCACTTCTCCACCTCTTTGCAATGCTCTCCTTTGCTCTGAACGCTTGACCCCAAGAACTTAACACTCCGCCTTCCTCACCTCTCTGTTCTCTTGCAGAACGAGCGAGAACAGATCATGACGACCAACTTGTGGCTGTCTCAGGTAAATGATAAAGTCAAGGGAAAAGGTTTTTTGAGAATAATGACAGGTACACTTTCATAAAAACTTGCTTTCACTGAGACAAATGAAGACAACCTGAACAGACGCTTTCTAGAGGAAAACGTCTGACAGCTGATGCTGGAATGTTGGGTAATACAGGAAACAACATATGCGAGGGGAAGGGGTGATCTCCTGTGAGGGATAGAGACGGCGAAGGTCAGACTCGCATGCCCAGACACCCAAGGCTATTTGAACCAGGAATCAAGCATATGGAGGACGTCTACAAAAAAGATTCTGTTGGAGCATACCACCTATTGTGTTCTAATAGATAGCCACTGTGCTTGAGTGTAGTTTTATTGGACTTTCCTGTCTTTCCACAGGAGTGGAATGACTACAGGCTGAGGTGGGACCCAGAGAAGTACGAAGGCATCAAGAAACTTCGAATACCATCCAAACTCCTCTGGCTTCCTGACATTGTGCTCTACAACAAGTGAGTGCAAGGACTGACCTTGATATTTATCTCTCGGGAGAACATTATCGTGTTGGATTCATGCTGTTTCTCCAGTTGTCTCGCCAAACGTGATTGTTTAGTTGGAGGATGACGATCTCTAATCTGATGTGTCTCCCCAACATGCGGTCACAGTGCTGACGGCGTGTATGAAGTCTCCTTCTACTGCAACACGGTGGTCTCCAGCACGGGGGACATCGTTTGGCTTCCTCCGGCCATCTACAAATCAGCCTGCGCCATTGAAGTGCAGAACTTCCCCTTCGACCAGCAGAACTGCACCCTCAAGTTCCGCTCCTGGACGTACGATCACACAGAAGTCGACCTGATTCTCACCAGCGACTTTGCCAGCCGTGACGACTTCACGCCAAGCGGCGAGTGGGATATCGTCTCACTTCCCGGACGCAAAAACGAGGACCCGAATGACATCACTTACCTGGACATCACCTATGACTTTGTTATCAAGAGGAAGCCGCTGTTTTACACCATTAATCTCATCATCCCCTGTGTGCTGATCACCTCTCTGGCTATCTTGGTGTTCTACCTGCCATCGGACTGCGGCGAGAAGATGACGTTGTGTATCTCAGTCCTGCTGGCGCTCACTGTCTTCCTGCTGCTTATTTCCAAGATTGTGCCGCCCACCTCCCTAGCAGTACCCCTCATTGGTGAGTTGCATCTATCTTTAATTAGAAAACCACAATTAAGGATTATAGTCATGTGAAAAAGCCAACTAGCAAGAAATCCACAAAGAAAATAACATTTCGAAACATAAATCAAGCCCATGTGAGTATTTTTAAATTATTTTTTCTGCTTGAAAGAGTCCAGTAATCTCACCATAAGCGGATTAATTATTTCTGATGAGCAGCATAGGAAAACAACATCTATCGCCATGTTCCAGCATTTACCTTTTCATTTAAGATAATGCAAGGGCAGCTAAGAGGAAAGGCTGGGGTCAGGTTAACAGGGTCCCACTGCAGTCGCCTCAAAACGTGCTGCAAAAATACTAGCAGAGTCCAGGAAAATAACTTGATGGCTGCTTTATGTGCTCCCCAAGGTGAGATATGGTGGAAAAATGTTAAAATGTCCAAAATCCTGACAAAGACAAAAAAAAGCATTGACAAATACATTTACCAAGATGACACAAAACAAAAAAAAATACATTTAATTGACATTTTCATTTATTGTTAGTCAATGACGTGCAGTGAGGTTCATGGCTGGTGAGGCACTGACTACACAGGTCAAATCAAAAAATCAAATTGTTTTCAAATACTTGTCAGTCCCATTTATTTTTTTTTTATAAACTGAAAAAAAAATTCTGTTCTTCCGTGTTATTTGTACATGAAGCACATGCACACTAGCCTTCTCCAAGAAAGGTTGTGATACTTTGTTGTAAAAGTCTTGATCACCTTTTGGTGAGCCTGGATATATAATCCTCCATCTTGGCAGTCAAATTCATTCATTCATTCAGGAGAGCATAAAATATTTGACTTGCTGCTTTCCAGCTGGTGCTGTTGCTATTCAAAAAAACAAACAAAACCAAAAAACACTTTTTTTCCTCCCTATGGAAGGACGGCAGTGACGAGCACCATTCCAACAACAAAACCATTCATTCGGGACATGTGGGCTATCTATCTGGACTTTTCTAAAAACTCGCACCTTTTCCATAATTACATTTTTGACATTTTACCCATTGAAAATGAATGGACAATTTCAATGTGGTCCCCTATTGGTGGAAATTCATCATAAATGTAACATTACATGTAACATTCTGCTTATTTAGTGCACGGTTGCATGGCTCAGGTCGTAGAGCAGCCTTCTCCCAACCTGATGGTGGCTGGTTCGATCCTCGGTTGGTGAAGACATTTCAACACGTTTCTAGGAAATGTCATGTACTTATTATTCCGCCTCATTTTTTGTCCTCAAGTCCTCTCACATTTCTCAACCGGTTCAAACCAATCCAACTTCAAAATGCTCATTCAGGACGCGTTGGCTATCAGGGCTTTCGGAAAAATTCCCACTGTCATTTCATGTTTTCTGTGACATTGCCCCCACTGAAAATGAATGGCCAATTTACAGTATTTGGTGCCCCCTACCAGTGGAAAATCTGTTTACATTTTATATTACTGTAGCATTCCGTTTATTCTACAGGGTGACATGGTGGTACTGTAGATTAGGAGGTAGATAGTTTTTTGTTGTTTTTTTTTTCCCCCAACACGACGGTTGCTGGTTCGTGCCTCGATCTCACTGCGTTACGCCCCGGCTGGGGGAACGCTAGGGTTTAACACAAAGTGGAAGAGTTCCCAACTCCCTCTAGTCCCAAATTACCGCTGGAGCTAACCTTTTTTTTGCTGTACAATGAATTTATTTACAGGAAAAGAAAAAAGAAACAGCAGGTCTCTAACATAAAGTGTCTCCAAGTTCATATTGTTGTTGTTGTCACACGACTACCCAGCATGCCTTGCGGGCACTTGCAAACAACAGTTTAAGTTAGGTGTTATGTTTAGCGCTCACTTGTTGTTTATCACCCACTTAGTAGCAGTAGCTGATTTGTGAGATTTGCGTGAACTTGCTGTGGATGTGTGTTGTGTTTTTATTTCGTTGCACCGTGAGTAAGTATGTTGCATTGTTTGACGACCCCCTATATTCTGAAGGCCCCTCGGACAAATTATTTTAATCCAATGTGGCCCAACTGCACCCAACTGCGGTGCATGCACCGACCGCAGAACAAAGTACAAAATCTCAACGCATTGTCGGTGAAGCATAAAGATATAAACATGTAAAAAACTGTGGCCGTTTTTAACAGAGGTAAGAAAGAAAAATCTGCGGGATCTTGTGGGATGCTGACCCTCGTCTTCAGCAGTTACAGTACATGCGTACAAAACGGAGCTATTGACATACTTCTCGTGTTTACTGCTTGAATCTCTTCCTTTAGGTAAATACCTGATGTTCACCATGGTGCTGGTCACCTTCTCCATCGTGAGCAACGTTTGTGTCCTGAACGTTCATCACCGCTCTCCCTCCACTCACCATATGCCTGAATGGGTGAACCGCCTCTTCTTAGTCCAGCTCCCCACTTTTCTTCTCATGAGGCGTCCGGGCGCAGCTAACAAACTCAAGCGGACAAATGCGCAACGGAGGGCCGTCCGAAAAAATCCTCCCCAGACTGCGACGGATAAGCGACAGTTCCCAAACATAAAACTCGGTGGTGTTCGGACGGATTCAGACTCGTTCTATGTGAACGCGGACTGGGCCCACAAGTATTGCTGGAGGGTGGGAAACATCCCGGACGTGGGTGGTGGACGCTCAGACTTCCAGAGGCCTTTGGCCACTCAGTGGGATGCGGATCTGCAGGAAGCAGTGGAAGGAGTTCAATACATTGCTGAGCACATGAAGAGAGAAGATGATGATGAAGGGGTAAGGATGCGTTTCCTCAGGCTTGTGTCACCTACTGCTTACCTGGGACGGGCGATACTGCACATTTTGATATCGATTCGCTGATACCGATACTCTTTACTTGAAATGTCTCAAGATTCTTGAATCATTTTGTGGTTTTTGTTATTCATTTTGTTGATTGTGATTATAGTCAGAATAAAACACAATATTTTAAGAAAGATATATAACAATATATGATAACATCATATATGATTACGTTATGTTCCTTAAAATAGTTGTTGTGAATAAAAGAATATATTCCAAGGAACCATCTTACGGTTTCTTCATGAGGGCACGGAGACAGCAAATTTCCAGACTTGCACAAAGCTCCCATGCTTCATGAATATTCCAAAATCATAATTGCACATTAGCCTAGTGGATCATAAGCCGTTGTAAGCCCGCAGCCATGAATAAAACACATTTCAGCTTCAACACCCTCAAACATTCAAACGTCTTTGTGTTCTTTTTCAGGTCATAGAGGACTGGAAGTACGTCGCCATGGTCATAGACCGTCTGTTCCTCTGGATCTTCATCTTGGTGTGTGTGGTCGGAACACTGGGGCTCTTCATGCAGCCGCTCTTTCAAAGCTACAACACACCCACTGCTGATGACGCTGAGTAAGCAAAACACACAATGAAACACACTGAAACTAACTCTGAAACACACTGACTCACACCCTGAAAACACAGTGAAACACACCGAAAAAAACACACACACAATGAAACACAGCCTGAAACAGACTCTGAAAAAATCTGAAACACACCCCGAAACACACAGTGAACCGCACCCTGAAACACACTGAAACAAACTCTGAAGCACACAATAAAAATCACCCTGAAACACACACCCCGAAGCACACTGTGAAACTGACTCTGAAACACACTGAAACACACCTTGAAACACAGCCTGAAACACACAATGTAACACACCCTGAAACAGAATCTGAAACAACCCGAAACACACTCCGAAACACACTCTGAAACACACCCTGAAACACACCCTGAAACAGAATCTGAAACAACCTGAAACACACACTGAAACACACCCTGAAACAGAATCTGAAACAACCTGAAACACACTCCGAAACACACTCCGAAACACACCCTGAAACACACACTGAAACACACTGACTCACACCCACAAAACACACTGAAACAAACTCTGAAGCACACAATGGAACCCACAATGGAACGCACTGAAACCAACTCTGAAACACACCCCGAAACATACACTGAAATCCCCCCCCCCCCCCCCCCACAAAAAAAAAAAAACACTGTGAAACACGCCTTGAAACACACTGACTCACACTCTGAAAACTCAGTGAAACACACTGAAACCAACTCTGAACGACACAATGAAACACAGCCTGAAACACACTCCGAAACACACACTGAAACAAACTGAAACACATTGACTCACACCCAAAAAACACACTGAAACATTCTCTGAAACACACGCTGAAAAACACAATGGAACACACTGAAATCAACTCTGAAACACACAATGAAACACACCCTGAAACATACACTGATCCCCCCCGCCCGCACCCCCCTGTGAATCAGACCCTGAAACACACTGAAACAAAATCTGAAAACACAGTGAAACACACTGAAACAAGCAGTGAAACACACAATGAAACGCACCCTGACTCACTTTGAAACACACCCTGAAACACACAATGAAACACGCTGAAACAAACCTTAAACCAGGGCAGGGATAGAAAAATCTTTTCTTCCTCCCGAGTAGTCAGGTGATCCATTTATGCTTTGAAATATTGATTCCATCTACTTTACAGAGTGAGCAGTCTTCAGTAGAGCAGAAACAACCTTTATCCCCAACCTGTCTATCTTTATCTGCACAATTCATGCTGGTTGCATCTTTTACTCTTCTGCGGAATTTCACGACATCCCACGGCGGTGCACTTAGGACATGTGTGTCACTGGGCTACACAAACGAGTAAACACACACACAGAAGACAGTGTGTCCAGGATTGTAGCAATGTTGCCCATTCCTCAGTAAGGAAAATAGATACTGGCTGACCTGAAAGTCGCCAGATGACGACATCGTCATCGTCTCTCTATGGTTGTCATCGTTCAGTCGCGATGAAGGAAGCTAACAAGCTTATGGGTCACCGAGAGATGCGGTTGCTCTCAGGAAAACAGCCCCCCTCGTGTTTCGGCAGAGAATTTCACGTCACGAACTCAACCCCAACAAAGAGCGATGAAAGGATCAAGATGGCGTTGGAGGGGACGGCGTAGTGACCGCACAGAAACATCATCTGCACTTAAAGGGACCCCGACATGATTCACCAGCTTTGCTTAAATATGTTGTACGTTGTTTGTAATTATGTTGGACATTGTTTGATTTTTGAAAGCGAACGGTACATTTTGCAAAAATGACTTTTATAGTTCCTGGCGGCACCCGTCCCGAAGTGACGTCATCGGGGTGACACCTCCCACCTGAAGCAGAGTAAGCAAACGCTTCTCTAGGTAGATGGTGTAGAGGTGTCATTCACAAATAATTCACAATTCATTTCAATACAGTAAGATAATTACACATAATTCCTCAATAGTTGTGTACATAAGTAAGTAATATGTCCGTCAAAATAGCTAGCTAGCGTTCATTAGACACATACTTCATGTATTACGTCCAGTTAGCATTTGCTATCAAACATTACCCATATACAAGAAATGAAAATGATTATGCAAAAGGCAACGCAGCCGAAGTCGAGGCAGCATATTAAAAAGGTTTCAGCAGCAGGCATTTTTCTGGTTCATCATGAAATAATAGTTTAAGAAAGGGAAGAGTAGAAAAACACGCATTTCTATAGCGGAGTTCATGACCATCAAAACAACTGACTTTTTTTTTTTTTTTTTTTTTTTTTACATAAGTAGCCGCTACAAGTGAACGGATAACTTTTGTTGTTGATACATTCATCTTACCGCTAAGTTAGTTGATCGTAATCGGAATGATGAGGATGAAAGTTGCATCTCTTGTGTGTAGCTTGAGACGTGATGTTCTCCATTGCCGCGGGGGAGCAAGAGCGAATCAGGAGGGGAGCTTAATGTCAGCTGACATATACAAAGTGACGTTTATGCGAGCGACCCACACCACCTTCGTGATCGACCGGTAGCTCGCGGTCGACGTAACGGCCACCCCTGAATTACAGTAATCCCTCGTCTTTTGCAGTTAATTGGTTCCAGAATTGACCGTGATACGTTAATTAAGATAAGTGAAGTCGGGTTCCCTATTTATAAATCCAATACTTTTGTAGTTAAAACATAGAAAGCTTGTTCAAGACCTTCTGAATTGTTTTTTTTTTTTTTTTTTTACATTATTGGAGCCCTCTAGACAATAAATGACACCCCTATAGTCACCTTTACACTCCTATTACCCAATATAGTAGACACAAGAAGAAAAAAAATCTCACACAAGACTCACACATTTGTATTGGGAAAGTTCAGTGTTGTTCCTTTTTTTTTTTTTTTACTTCCTGTTTCTGTACAGTACTTCCTGTGGTGGCTATTGTCTCACCGATGTAACAGCACTGACACCTCGTGACCAGCGTGGAATACCACATATCATCACGTCGTCTTTGAACGCGTCTTCTGAATAAGGCCATTAGTAATGACGCCGACATACTGACCATGTTGTGTTCTCCTTTCTGAAGGTATGGGGATTTCTAGGACGCCAGAGTGGATACGGACTTTTGTAAAACTGAAACTGGGACGCCGTGTACCCAACTGCCGGTGCTCTCCCGAACCGGTTGCTGACTCGGCGTGTATGGCTTTGAGTTTGCCCAGACTTCACTGAAGCTTTACTCGTATCACTGACTGTTCGCACCATCTTGAATCTGTAGTCAGCTTTCACTTTCACCAAGTAGAGGCACAAAAAGGCAAGGTCGTATGAGGTTGAACAACAGCAACCATTTTAATGAAGTATGTTTGTTGTTGCACCACATGCCATATCATTGTACGCCGTTGTTTGGACTTTTTTTTTTCTTGCTCTGTTCCTAAAACACGTTATGTGTCAACATTGTCTCGTCTAACTCTTGAAGGAAACGCCTCTCTTTGAAAAATGGTGATGATGTCATGTCCTCGTGTTGTATCACTGCTCGGCGTGATGAAATAATGTTTGTAAAGCCCAAACGGAAACGTTACACAAACTGTCGCATCCTCCGTTTGCACCTTTTTGCTTTTGTTTTGCGGTTTTGTATTGCTGTGGTTTCATGCAAAGAGGGAACGCTCCGATCATACACGGCAGAGCTCGGGGAACGAAACATTGCAGTGGAAAAGCTAAAACGTTTGATTGCAAAGTGTAATATGTTGCTGGAAATAACTAAGAGCAATGACGGGAAATCGGTGGGAAACTGAGATATGTGGTATGGAAATGAAAAAAGATAATAATAACCTGTGAGGAAAGTACGTCACCAATGCCAATTCTGCAGCTTTGCAGGGTGAAAGATGACATTGAGGAAAATATTGCATTATCATGATATGCTATTTATTATTATTATTGTCATAATCTGTCATAACAACAGTTTATTTGGTCTCAAAAAATGTAGACAATAATATCATTAAGCATCCACTTGTGGGACAATAAACATTTCAAAACACACCTGCATGTTTTTGTGTCTCTGTTAAATAAAAAAGTGTGTTTGTCCTTATTCTCGTGGACCCAATGTCGCACATCACCTTGTCTCGTGAGTCGGTTGTCTTGTGACACTCCTAGTATTAAAAAAAAAAACAAACTCCAAAGGAGTCAGTGCCTCACCAGCCATTATTCGAGCGCTTTGAAGCACTTTCTCCTTGCGTTCAGCTCGCCGAGGCTGCAGATTCACGTGATCGTGTGTTGTTTGCCTGAATGAGGAGAGCTCTGCATCACGGTCTGGCTCCCTGTGCTGCTTGGCTTTCTGGAGGGTGCGCTCCTAAATAAGCAGAGTGCGTCAGACGCCCCTGCAGTTGTCCGTAAGACTCATTGTACTGTCTGCATGCCTGCAGGAGAAACAAACATGACCGCTCCCTCATAAACACTCCAGCAAACATGGACACAATCCAACCTCCATCTCTGTGGCCTGCTACCTTCCTCTTCTTTCTTCCCTCCATCACCGCTTCCACCCCACTTTAACGCTCTGTTGAGCAACAGGAAGTACAAATATGCTGCCGTTAAAGCCGGCTAGCTGTCCTTTTCCGTGCTACATGCCCAAATCGTTTCGGACAAGCTGTGCCAGATAACCAGCCTTGTTTTGCTTGTGTACCAGCTGCGGCTAGCAAAGAATGAGACGTAAATCATACTGTTCCCCTCCCGACGCCTGCGTCAGCCGTAACCACATTTGAAAAGACAACTAAAGTATGTCTCTGTCACAGTTTATCTCTCATCTCTCATCTGCCGCCACCTGCTCTCTTCAACCGTGCTCATCGCTCGTCTCATCGGGTACAATGCTTCTCACTTTCTACTGGCTTTCTATTGTTCTACTGCGCTTCTACTGTCTTTCTATTATGTGTCATTACAGTGGTACATTACATTATGACATTGATGTTGATCTAAATTGAAACTCACATGCATACAGTATATGTGCAAGGCAAAGCTTGTATGCATACTGTACATGTGTCACATAATAAGGAGTGGTTGTTGGTTCATTTCCATTGGAAAGCACATTTATGTATTGTTGAAAGGTGGCGGGATCATTGACACTTTTTGCAAAAATTAGAGGTAAACTCTGGAGGGCGCAAAAACCTTACGTTTTTGGGCGAAACAACCTGGAGTATAGAAAAAGAGAAAAAGGGGAAAGCTATTAGTTATCATGACATATCACACGTACACTGTTAAGGGGAATTACTACAGTTCTACGTTATATTAGGACTTTTACATGATGATTTAAACAAGAGTATTCATTTGCACATAGTGCAAGGCTGTTTTTCGTTTTTTGCCTGTATATATGCAGATAATAGAAAATAAGAACCGCTTGCTGGTATTGGATTGAAAATTGGGTTGGGTTTGAAATCACATTTACGTATGCGAGGTCGTCATAAGAGCATTCTATTGTACGCGGTGCTTCTGACAAACAACCAGGCCTAAGAAGATCACGGGGCCGAGCCACACGGACTAAGAATGCGTTGGGAAGAAGGCGTCCATCTCTGCATGAGGTGATCAAATCTGCATCGTGCTCGGCCTAAGAAGATCACGAGGCCTAGCGACAAGGACTAAAAAATGCGTTTGCCTTCTCCCATCGGAAGGATAAGGAAGAAGGCACCCGTCTTTGCATGAGGTGATCAAACCTGCATCGTGATTGGACTAAAGACGACCACACGGAAGGACATAGATCACCAACATGGATAAAAGCTGCAACAGGAAGAAAATCGGGGGTCAGACTTCTCTCCGCTAGCCTCACTAGGTGGGCTCCTTTGTCGTGAAGGTTGTTCTCGTCCTGGTGCTTGGTCTTGTCACCAAGTTGGACTGTAGGGAGGACAGTCTTTCTCTTGCTCAGCCACTACATTAAGGTTGTGCTGGGTCAAGTAGGAGACTCTTGAACCTCACGGTGACCATTCTGTCTGATCACTTCAGACCACTGGGCTCTGGCTGTGATCGCACGCATTTGAGAAGATAGCTACAATATCTGTGCTCGGTCCATCCCCAGGGGAGCTTATGTGAGGGCCAAGTAAATAATGTAAATATCGACTCCTTTGCTATCAAGTCATCGGGCACTAACACGTACAGTAGGTGTCACGAATGAGACTAGCTTCTGGTATAGCAAAGAATCTTCATTGGTTCTGAGCCGTTAGTCCCACACGGTGCTTATAAGGAGCGATTTTCCCTCTAATGCAGAACAACTAACATTTGATTGTTACTGTATTATCTCAAGCTCAGAAATAAAGTCGTTAAAGCTGCATAAATTCTCCAGAGACTTCTTCCATCACCAGAGACTGTGTTTCTGTTATGTTTTTACTGTCTTTCGATTGTTCTATTGCGTTTCTACTGTTTTTCTATCATGTTTATACTTATACTGTCTTTCTACTGTCTTTCTATTGTTCTACTGTCTTTCTATTATATTTATACTCTTTCTACTGTCTTTCTATTGCGTTTATACCAGCTTTCTACTGTCTTTGTATTATGTTTCTACTGTCTTTCTATTATGTTTAGATGTCCTGTGTGTTTCTACTGTCTTTGTATTATGTTTCTACTGTCTTTCTATTGTTCTACAGCGTTTGTATTGTTTTTCTATTATGTTTAGGTGTCCTGTGTGTTTCTACTGTCTTTCTATTATGTTTCTACTGCGTTTGTATTGTTTTTCTATTATGTTTAGGTGTCCTGTGTGTTTCTACTGTCTTTGTATTGTGGTTCGACTGTCATTCTATTATGTTTATACTCTTTCTGTCTTTTTATTGTAGTTCTATTGTGTTTCTACTGTCTTTCTGTTTATACACTTGTATGTACACTTGTGTCTCACACATGAAGTGTGGCATTTGGCTTTGCAATCATCTTTTTCCCTCCTAATTATTGCTCGGTTACTTTGCATGTTCAGGCTAGCTACAGCCTTGCCGATACGCCTGACTAACATTTCTGCTGGTAACTCGGAGCGTTACGTGACATCACCGAAATCCCCCTAAAAAAGAAATAAAATGTCCAAAAAAGGACTTCCTTTGTGAAGTGCAGTGTTGTCCTGTTGAGAAAGCCGGTCATTACCACACAGACGAGGGCCTTCAGTCACGAGGGATGTGCCCCATGCAACATCTCCACATAGCCGGCTGCCGTTTGACGCCCCCGCACAACCTGAATCTCCATTGCTCCATTGAAGGATCATGATGCCGTCCCCTCCGCTGTGCCGTGTGGAAAACATCTCAGGTGGGAAAAAGAATTGTTCAAATGAATGATGAAGGGCCCCAAATGAGTAAAACAGCGAAGAGCCATGATGACGTATGTAAACCTCCACACCTACCTAGTTCTGATTTGCATGGTCGTGTGTGTCTGAATACTAACCCAAATAAGAGACTTCTGTATACTGCTGACCTTTTTTATATAGCCTCGGCCCAAAATGGATGTCCCAGTTGGATTCCTGTACAGCATAAGAGCGTAAGTAAAGCTATTTGGGCTCCATGCACCAAAGCACATGACCGTCACCGTCCCAGAGGAGCTTAATTTTCTACAAATCAGCGCGTATATTTGTGGGCACCTGCAGCTGATTGTAAATCATCTGTACTGCATGTGTGTCTGCTGCTGCCTCAGGCACACGTGCACCATGCACATGCACACGCACACCAGATTGATTTGTTTCTGATTTTTTCCGAGGAGGCATTTTTATCATGCAAACGTATTACTCGTCTGAACGCATGTTGTTTTGAGAAGCCAAAGTCTTACTTGAATGACCCAGCAACAAAGCGCAAGTACGTTCCTCGTCACGTAAATCCGACCAGAACTGGATTCGCGGGACCAAGTGGGGGCGGGGGGAAGTCACTGTGGATGTACTACACTGCTGATGGGGGTGTCATACAACTTCATGTCAAGAAATCCCAACTATCCCTTTAACAGAATAAGCGGAGGCTGCTTGATGTGATTGAACTACAGCTTCCACAATCCGCAGACAATCTTGTGTTCCTCTCAAGCCGCCTCAGGGAGACAAATAAAAAAGGACATCCAGATTTCATTCCCCGGGATTGAAAATAAAAGCACTTTTGGGCTCAGGAATGTGCTGCAGATATGCGTGCCTAAATAATTGAGGAGAGTAAAAGTTGTAGCAGGGAGGCTGATATTGTTATGGGCGGTGTTTGACTTGAGGCAGAGAGATGGCACCACCGTACGTTGTATGAGCGGTGGGGTGGGGTGGGGTGGGGGGCGTCTTTATGTGTGAGGTGAAAAGAAAGACGCGTCGGAATGCGAGACATGCATGGAGGGAGGAGATGTAGAAGTCGGTGACAAGCAGAGACTGTTGGACGAGATGAAGAAAAAAGGTGACATTAATGGCTTTTGGAGTGTATGCAGCCTGCCTTTACAAAAAAGAAACATGAATTAAACATCGCTCATGGCTGAGCTGCGGCACACACTATGGTGCGTCACGCTAAAGAGCCCTGGCAGAAACACTGATTCTCACCTAGTTCTCCCTAGAAATGTCCCCACTAATAAGGCGATGAAGACGAGCGTGTCATGATGTGTTGTTTCACTCGATCACGGTTTTTGCAAAATTATATGAATAAATAAATGGTGCTGTTTTGTGGTTGAATATTGCCTATTATTAGTCAAAAGATATGCATATTTCAGCAAATGTTATGTATTTTTCACCTAAATTAAGCATAAAAGTGGCTACATGAACCAAAATGCAAATATAAGGCATTCAGAAGACGCATTCAAGTGATGGTATGTAGTATTGCACACTGGTCACTAGGTGTCAGTAACGTTGGGTCTCAAGCACCAGACTTGATCGCCGGAATAACAGGCTTTCACCGTAATTTCCGGTGCATAAACCGCTACTTTTTCCTTAAACTTTCAACCCTGCGGTTTATACAGCAGTGCAGCCAATTTATGATTTTTTTTCCAAGCTCGTGACGTCTCCTAAACGATCACTAATCGTGTAAATTCGATGCTGCTCACGAGACAGTGAGCCAATGCTAGCTCTTTCTTTGGTAGAAGTTACACTAACTCAAACGAGCTTGTTAACCCATCGCAGGAGGTCATTACTCAATACAGCAGTCTGACTCACGCTGTCAACTCACAAAGGAAGCTAAAATAACCACACAGCTGCTAAAACTCCAAATAACATAACATTAAAATAACAAACAAAAGCAATTTTAGCTTTTACCCACAATGCATCACTGCAAGCAGAGACGTTCGTTGGCCGAAGGCGGCCCGCTGTCGGGCGCCGGACTACCAGAGCTCATGACTCTTGACTTCGCAGACCGTGTCCAACATTACAACAATTTAATGTGTCTTATTTATTATGTATTGTGTAAAACTAAAGGGGTATTTCTGCAAAGCGAGTTAGCGAACTGTGTTGAGCGGAAAGCCGGACTTGCCTGTTCAGCCGCTGTATCACCATGGTAACTCATAACCTGGTCCCGACCAGGTTATGTCCGGCCTTTCATCTTAAAATGGGCTGTGAAAGTGCCACTGTTTCACTGTTTAACTAATTCCGAGAGGGCGTCACCATTTATTGAGGACCTATGTTCCCGAGGGGACATGGAGAAAAAAAAATAGGAAAAAAAGAGCATTCCCTGATGGTATTATCAATCTATATATCATATGCTAGACATACTCACTTTTTGAGGCGAGCACCAGGAATAAAATGCAATCTGAAATATTACTAATTAGGCCAACATAGCAGACGTAAACGTCACAGGAGTCCTTGCGTGAGTACTCAGCCCGTTAGTCTTTTTATATTACAATATCCTCTGGAGGAATAAACACTCTGAGGCATCAATCAACTGCAAAACAAAACAAAACAAAACACTCGTTGTATTATAACAAGGAAAAAAATGAAAAAGGTCGCCACAAAACACGTCTCACACACACAAGCACTGCCACCTAGTGGTCACAACGCGGTGCAGCATTTGAAAATATTTCATGAAAACGTAACATGAAAAAAGAAAGTTGCTGCTCCGATGTGTTCATTTTGTAAATGGATAAGTGTTAATAATAATTATACGTCAAACTTGTGCAATGTTGAGCGCTGATCAATGAAAAGACTTGTAGGGTATACAGTAGTTAGTGTAGTCACACAACACAACACAACACACAACATGGACTGTTCACGCGTCTGCCCTCAGCACGGAGGTACAGGGGTGTAAAACGCAGGACAACCCGTCTAAAGAACTCGTACTAGTCGGGTGTAGTTGGTGGAACAATCAGTGTCGACTTGCGCATTCACACGCTGCATGCCGGCATGCCAGCGGCCCTCCCTCGCTCTGTTGGCGGCGACAGCGGTGCTTTTAGCGGTCATCATGTTTTGGGAACTCCTCGTAAAGCTCCATAATAACGACTGGCTCATCTTGTGTGAAATACACTGGCTGGGATTGCCTCACTTTTCAGCAGAAATGGAATAATATGACGTCAAACGCCCCCAAAGCCGAAAAGCGGACTTGACAAAGCAAGTTGATAACCACCGTCGAAGTACCGTTCAATTTTGTTTGGGGGATTTAGGTTTAGTTGAGTTGCGTCTTGAGCGCAAAGCCTGGGATGGTTGAGCCACTTTCACAGAATACCCCCCAAGACAGTAACAACATCAAATAAAAAAAAAATAGAATCCATGACATTAGCATCCGATCGTCTTTATTTTTAATGATGGTAGCCACAGTCAGTGGGCGTGTCTCCTCTCTCTGAGCTTTTTATGACGTTCGTTTTCACTTCCACGGTGATGGCTTTCCTTTTCTTTGGCGCACTGCCGCTTGGGAGGCTGAGGGGGGGTATTCTGCGAAAGTGGCAAAAAGTGACAAAACCTAAATTCCCCCCAAAAAATGGAAAGGCACTTCGATGGTGGTCATCAACTTAGCTTCGTGCCAAGTGCGCGTTCACATGAAAGGAGGCGTTTGGAATGTAGCCGTCAGCAAAACAAACGTACATTATAGTGATTTAATTGATCTTATTTATATCGTATTGTGTAAAATATGAGGTGAAATAAAAAGGGTAAAATACAGTATAGTAGGCTGTGTATGCAGCGTGGGACAAAGTTACATGGCGCGTTCAAGGACGGAAGTGGGAGACGGTCGTATAAAACATGCAAAAAGTGGGATTATAATGCAAATAATATAGCTGTCAAAAGTTTTGAAAGCAATGAAAACTCAAAAAGCACAATTAACTTTACGACGACGAACGTCTGAACCTTACTTTCTTCTTTGTATCATCATTGATCAGACATTCTGCAGTGTAAATATTTAGATTACTGCGCGCGGGTGTGTGCGTGCGTGCGTGTGTGTGTGGATGCAGCGGGAGCGGGAGCAGGAGCGAGCTGGAATATCCATCCTGCTTCTACGCGGGAGAGACGCGATCAAGTGCACTTTGTGTGTGACATGGAACGAAAGTGATTTGCTGTCTTCTGCAGAAAGGAATCGAACTGCGCCTGTAAAAATTAAAAAAATACGCTGAGAAGATGCAATCAGCTTCAAGATGGACTTTGCTGCTTTTTCTTGGAGGTTTGCTGCCACAAGGTGAGAAGGATCTCACAGCGTCGCGGTGCACATTCTAACCTTTTGGCGCCAACGAAACGATTTAGTGCCGTTAGAGATGAAATACGGATAAAAGGACGTCAGAAACAATGTCAACTATTTTATCTTGTGCATCAACATCATATAACTTTCTATTTAATTCATAGACTTGTTTGAGTCGAAGATAATTGGAAAGAAAACACATTCATGAATATTCCTATGTTGGCGTTAACTAGGCCGTGAAAATGAATGTAATGAATGCTAATGTTGTTTTGGAGGCATGCGTTGTGATTTGAGGAATAGAGATGACGGGATGTGTTTTTTTTTCCAGCTAATGAGGGTTTGGAGTTTGGTGTGTGTTCCCATTTTGTTAGAATAAGATACTGGATCAGCTGGAAGTTTGGATGGGTCGATTTATTCCCACTTTGTTCAGTGGCATTGAACGCATCGGAGTTCTGTGTAATGAGACAAACTGAAAGTTACGTCCTTCTCTGATGCTGCCACAAATAGACTTTATATATTTTTCCCTTTCTCCTTTCACCTCCTCGTTGTTCCCAAATGCTGATGATGTGTGTGAATGCGTAAAGGTGAGCTTTTATGATGTTATTATCTTGGTGTTGCGAGCTAGTGTTTGTATTTGTGGGGTGTTAAGTTAATTTATGCTAGCACATCAACGTGATCGTCGTCTCCCTGGAAACTCGTAGCAATGGTTGTGCTTTTAATTTAATGTTGTTGGATGCTACCTTTCTGAGTCCCTTATTTTTGTTCAGTGCAGCCAGACAGGATAAAATGCGCAGCGCTTTTATTGTGAAGGCCAGACGTGTGTTGTTGGTCTCTATGAGTTTTTGAAGGCTGTGCTGAAGACACGTGTCAGTAAGGTGAATCACGAGGCTGTCATCCTTTTTCATTTGTCATTTGCAATTATTTCTGCAACATTTTCTGCATTTAAAACTTATAATTAGTGTCTATAAAATGTGTCTGGAACAGATGAACTGCATTTACATTATTTTCTATGGCAAAAATTTCCTTGGTTAGAATCCGTTTTGGTTTGAGTCAGACATTCTGGAGCCAATTAATGACGTTAACCAAGGCACCACTGTATATTTAATGACAAAACTTTGTGTTTCAGGAGACAACGCACACTGTTATGGGTGTTATTGGTATCAACATTTCAACTTTTTCTCATTGCATTTAGACATTTTGCTCTTTTTCCCATTTTTGATGTTTTTTTTGTTTAATTCTATATCTACAATGTGCCTTGGGCCAATAAAACAATCAAGACACCGCTGACTTCAAGTGAAATAAGTAGCTGCTAATGATAGCTTGGGTCATAATATGATGACTTAAACATACATAACACAAAGTAATTGTATTAATGTTCTGATTTGTCAAGTGTAAAAAGAAGTGAAGCAGTGTACAGTAAAACTTATAAAAGGAGGTCACTGCTTGAATTGGAGATGAATCACGTTCTAAACACAGCTCTTTTTCCATTTTTATTCACTATTCAGTTTTGACTATTACCACATTTTATTCAGAGCAGCCAGGACTTTACTGTCACTGGCATCTGCTTTGGTGGCTAGCGGTGGATATCAAATAATTCAATTCGTTCTTAAAGGAAAACTGCACTTAAAAAAGAAAAATTTTGCCCATCATCCAGGAAGGATGTTCCACGAAAGCTTAAAATGACTGTACAATACTGTAAGCATTACATGATATCATGAATGTGCCTGTTACTACATGCTCACAGCATGGATATAAAACCTTATGGTTGCTTTTTGGAGGTGTTTTAACAGCGGTCTTTTTAGGTGTGTCTAGGCCTGCCACGATAACAAAATTTGCTGGTTGATAATTGTGATGCAAATTATCAGCGATATTCGATGTTATCTGCAACATTTATCAAGACCATTTTTTCATTCTTGTCATGAGAGGTGTAACTCACATTTGAACCACTAGATGGCACTCAAGTATAGTGTACGGCGTACCCCTGTGCGACATTAGCTTGACACAGAAGTAGCCTGTATGTTTATGCAATGTAGCCAGCGACGTTACGTCCAGTCATGAGCTGTCTCTTTTTGTCTGTTTTTATACCTTTAGAATGCACAGAAAAGAGAAAGACGTGTGTTCATGTCTCACATACGGATCGTGGACGATGGGCAAAATTTTTTAAAAAAGTGCACTTTTCCTTCAAGTTGGCAATGTTGCCTCTTTTGGGAAAAAAAAGCACATGCAGAGATTGCAGACAAGAGCGTGTTTATGTATTTGAATGCTTGACTGATGGGCCACTCAGTGAACTGTGCAATATAACAATTGTGTGTGTGTGTGTGTGTGTGTGTGTGTGTGTGTGTGTGCGTAGTTGTGCACTAACAAGGGTTATATCACAAGAACATTTATAGAGCAGAACGTGGAACAGAAGGGGCTTGGCTAAACGCTAAATGACTCACGGACAAATGTGCTGAAAATACCTCGTGCTTCCAAAAGCTGTCACTGTCTGCCATTCAAAACATTGATACATGACATGATATTTTCCAACAGAATACTACTACTTATTCTTACGATCACACACTGTAGTTGTTAAATCTTGTTCTGGTGGTTTCAAGGTTAAAGGGACGCCCCAGAGAAAACAACCTGACCTCTACCCAGTTCTCATTGACATTGACGTGCCTTCCACTAAATGAGGAAATCAGCTCCAGAGCAGCAGAATAAAAATAGTATTGTAAAGCTTGAATGATCATCTTAGATGTAGCCCACCTTTGGAAGTGTGCTCCTCCGGGGAAATGCGTGCAATTTCTTTTTGACCTGCTCAGTGTGAAAGCACGAAAAAGGTTCCTTTTCTTTCTGCATGAGATGCTATGAGAAGACTGATATGTGTGCTGTCATCTGTGGCTGTCACAGAACCTTTCATTGAGGCAATAAAGTGTCCCTGACATGATTTATCAACTTTGTTATATATTGTTTGTAATTATGTTCTACATTGTTCCATTTTTGAAAGCAAATGGGAAATTCGCAAAAATTACATTTATAGTTCATGGCGTCTCGTTTTCGGAAGTGAAGTCATCGTTGTGACGCTTTTCAGCTAAAGCAGAGTAAGCAAACGCTTCTCAAGGTAGATGGTCGACTTGGTTCAGTATATTTTTCATCAAAATAGTAGTCATGCCAAAATGTTGTGTTGCTGCTGGATGTTTATAGTGTCCGATTGATACTGTAAGTTTGTTTTCTTTTCCAAAAGGGGAAGGTTTAAGACAAAAATCGACGAAACAAGTGCAGAGACCGAGAGACAGATGGACGCCCACCTCGAGTTCTGTTCTTTGCAGTGATCATTTCACTGATGACTGCTAGAAGGAACACCTTTACAAGCAGCATTTGGCATGAAAGTACGGTGTTATTCCGCGGGCACACAGGAAAAAAAGACTAAAAGAAAGACGCTAAAATTGCCACTGAACAGAGCAAGTCATGTCTTATTTACCTAATGTCTTCTAAACACTATTCCATGATAGCGACAAGACTGTAAAGCATTATACATGTTATATAAACATTTTTTGACAGCAATATGTATGTTTACTGTGAATAATGTGAAATAAATCAGGCTATAAAGACCCCTTTACGCAGTAATTGAAGGATAAGCAACTCCAGAGTAATTTGCACTTACCATTCTGTGTTTTGAAGGCGACCAATCTTCATCTCCATGTCTTAAGGCTTAATTCCATGTTCTGCAAGTTCTCTATTTCATCTCCAAATATTTCTCCCTTCTTTTCTCCTCACACTATCGATACATGGCTCAATTCTTCACTATAATCACTGTAAACATCCTCTGTCTTGTACTCCGCTATGTTTGTTTACTTGAGTGATAGCGTCACTTCCGGAAACGAGACTGAACAGCGAGAGAGCTGGCTCGTCGTGGATGGCACCATGAACTATAAATGTCATTTGAAAAATGTTGCTTGTGAAACGTTGACATTTGAGTTTGCCCAATAAATGTCCCTTGCAGCTCTGAATCTCAACTGGTCGGTCACGACCCAAAAGTGGGTCACGGAGCCGTTTTCAGTGGGTCATGTGTCTATGCGTAAGCGAAAAAAATACTGTTACGACCCAATGCCTGTGAATGCACCTTGCATTCGTGTCTGTGCTATTCGCTTGCTATGCCGAGCCGAGGCAGACAAACAGTCCCTTTAAATATAAGATATTTGAGAAGTTTCTTTAATTTGGGTTGCCGCTTGTCACTAAGGGATGATCGTGGGTCCCCCAACCAAACCAGTTGAGAACCACTGCCTTACAAGATACTGTAGTATTCTGTCTAGGGATGCTCCGATAGATCGGCCACTGATCAGTATGGTGAGTTTTGGAGGCTCACGGTGTGATCATCAGTCAAACGCAGCCGTACAGAGAACCCTCACCCGTATGTGTGTGACAGTCAGAAGGCTAAGCTAATAACCCGAAAACTAATTCAATTAATCAGACGAGATGACTGGTCTTTCTCAGTGGTGGAAGACACCGGGTTCGCCGACTTTGTCATGTACCTGGAGGTCCTGCTAGAGCTCCACCAATGTACTATGACATCCAAAGACGCTTTAAAGAGGTGTTTCATCCTCTGTGAGTAAGTAAAACATGTTTTTGTCTAAATTAAGGTAACTTTATAGTTACTTTTTTCATATCATATAGACAGTCCCTGGGGTGCAGGCAGGAATTCTGGGTCCCATAAAAAAAAATCATGTTGTCCCTCCCCTTTATTAATTAATTACTAATTTTATTAGTAATTAAGTATTTTTGGGTCTACCTTGCAGTCAAGGGACCTTGGAATTGTCCTGACATTTCCCCTTTATACCGCACCCCTGGCTAATGTCACTCATCATAAATAAATTGAAAAATGTATAATGAATCCATATGTTCAGTATCAGTATCGGCCGATTTCAGTCCTGCATGACCAGTATCGGAATGGGCAGCATAAAACCCTGATTGGAGCATCCCTAATTGTGTCACCTAAAGCGGCATTTACATCCCGACGTACGTGTTGCCACACGCACAATTTTGGGGATTTTTTTTTTCCCCGGGCCACCACGTAGAGGAAGTAGGGTATCAGAGGGTTTGCAAGTGTTTCGTACTTATGGAGCAAGTGACTCGTGACGCCCACGTGCTTGCCGCTCACCCTCCTTTGGCAGCTTTTAGATCGTGAGTACGGTGTGAAGCTCGTGAAGCCCACTCACTTTGATTGCAAGATGGGCCTACTGGCTTCCTACGGCACCTATGGCTATCGTGACCGGGAGAACCAGAGTGTACAGCGGGAAGAGCCCGCCCCTCGTGGCCGGCTAAGCTGCATTAATGTCGGATACGCAATGTGAGCAGCCCCCATGCGTCCACGCAGGTCGGGAGAACCAAAGTGTACAGCTGGTGTAGTCGCCCGCTGCGGCAGGAGCCGCTGCCGTGGCCGGCCAATGTACACAATATACTTTTAAACTTGCGTCACCGCGCTCCTCCTCTGCCTTGCCCTTGCGACCTGGCTGCACGCAAGGTTTTCCTGCGTGCATGCAGAAAATTATTTGCATCCCAATTTTCTTCCTACGGCTTTGCGTGCTGTCTGCGGGTGTGAAAATCCGTGCGGGCAAAGCGCGTGTTGTGTATTGCTAAATACCACAAGATTCAATGTACCAAAGGTAAAATACAAAACTTTATGTACAGTGTAGGACAACAGAGACAGTGTACAAGAACTGAGGTTTGGTGAAAATTTTTGTCAATAACCGAATAGTACGAAAATCGCAGCATTTGAAAACCAAGGTTTGAAAGTATTTCAAATCCAAAATGTAAACTACGTGTTTTCCCTTTGGAAGTAATTTCCCTGGACACGAACACACTTTCCCAGCCTTCTCTGCCACACTTTCATGCACACCTGGAAATATTCTTCCGGGATCCTCCACAGCTTCGTTGTCATGGCTGTCTTGATGTGGTCCACCTCCCCTCGATGACCCTTTGAGCTTGGGAGATTGGAGGAGTCACACTGTGAGGATTAGGGGTTAGGGTTAAGGTTAGTAGGGAGGTTGCTCCAGCACGGCGATGTTCTTCTCCTCCAAGAACCGTCAGACGCTCAGGGCATTGTGACCAGGCGCATTGTCCTGCCACAACTCTTGCCTCTTCTCACACACTGAACCAAGCAAACGCTGCAGGATGTCTTTGTAGACGTGCTCGTTGATCCTCTGGCCCCTTGGCCCCATCAACAGTCCTACAACGTTTCTCGCACACCCTGCATTTACCTTCAAAGACATTCAAAGTGAGGAGCATCCAGTGCCTTTCACTCCACTTTCTCTCCCTTAAAAGCATCTGCATGAAGCCTAAAAGGCTCTCACACATAAGAACTCATTCCCTTCATCAGTCTCCCCTCCCCCGCCTCCTTTTCCATATATTCCCTCTCCATCATTATCCCCAATGACATCCGTCCTGAGACATTTTTCTTCACACAATCCAAGTTTGCCTCCAAGTCAATGCTTGGCTGCGTTAAATATCTCTCATGAGATCTACACTTCAAGTCATTTGCCCTCCAAGTTTTGACAGGTTGGCCACATTATGTTGAATAATTCATATTGTGCATTTTAGGACATGAAATGAACATTCCTTGCACTTCAGAAGCTCTTCCCTCTATTCGATTCTCTGCTGTCTTTTGACATAAACCGCCTTATTTCACTTTTTGACTTGTCTTTTCTCAAAGACAGACAAACTGTGCGCGACGAGTTTGTTGAGCGCGCATACACGTCAATACGGATGCTTTCAGCTAATTCCAATGTAAAGCCCTCCAGCATTTTCACACATGCTAAATAACATCACAGAGTGGGTGGAGTGAACGCATCCTCATTATATGGCCAGCAAAGAACATGCAATGGCAAAACCATGCATGTTTTTCACTGAGTGAACGCAAAAGGACAAACAACAGGGAGGAAACTTTGCATTGGCCGATGTTCTAGATTTCAGTCATTGGCTCTTGATGAGCAGTGGGCAGCCACCCCCAGGGACCGGATGCGGGTCAGCATCTTGGTCAGTGAAGCATCTATGTGTGGGCGACCCTGGGAGGGTTATGCGGGTGAAGTGTCCTGCCTGAAGACGCAACCATAGTTAGTGGGATGTCGCAAGTGGGATTGGACCCACCGGTCACTGGACGACCTGCTCTACGTCATCATAAAGGCAGTATGTTCTCACATTGAAGCTTGAAGGTCTACACTTCCATCTTGATTGGTTTGAAGTGGTACCTTGAAGTTCAAATGTCCCAAAAGTTGCCTATCAAGACGCTGACGATGTGCATTCAGGCCTTCCGTCTTCCCAAACTGGTTTTATTAACCCTGATTTACTATTCTGTCTAAACAGTCCAAAATGAGATACCATTGTATGTAACAATATATTAGTCATAAATTTAGTCATATAAGTCATACATTTACGAGAAAAGTAGGTGTAAATTTACAAGAAAAAAAAAGTTGTAATATTACCTTTTTCTTTAGGAGAATAATGTCATAAAGTTACGAGAAAAAAAGTCGAAAATTTACAAGAATGAAATTGTCAATTTACGAGAAAAAAAGTTGTAAGGTCACATAAGTTCCACATTTTGAAAGCTGTCTCAAGCAATGCCTGTTACACGTGAATTTACGACTTTATTTTCGTAAATGTAGGACTTTTTTCTCGGAAATGTACAATTACTTTTCTTGTAAATTTAGGACTTTTTTTCTAAAAATCTCAAATTTTGTTTTTGTTCAATGTGGCCCTAATACTTAATGCAACAAGAACTGCAGAACTATTTATTTATTTTTAACGAGAGAAGAACTGTTAAGTTGGAAGTCTGGCGTGCACTAATGCTATGCTACATTCAGCAGAAAAGTAAGATGGCGTTTACCATTTCAAACTCTGACAGAAGCATCTAAATAAAACAGAAGGAGGAAGAAAAGTAATTACAGGAGGACTTGAAGCTTAATGAACCGCCATGGTGTTTTATTTCATCAAATTACAAGTGCAGAACGGACTTAAGTCGCTCTTTGATCATTCCCTGACGCACACAAAAGCACATTTGATACGGTTTGCATTCCACTTCATCTGAGAAAGATTCTGACAGAAAATGACTCGCAGGTTCTGCCTAATTACATCTTAAGCGTTCTATTTTCAGAAAGCTCATCTCTTACTGTGTTGTTCGTTATTATTCCATGTTTCAGTGGAATGCTAATTAATTCAAAGGCTAGCACATGACCCGACCAGATACTGTGTTGTATCACCTGATTCAAACCACTCTGATATGTTGTATTAAGATTACTTGCAAGCCCAACATTGGTTGATGTTACAGCAGGGGAAACAGTTGTTTGATCCCCTGCTGATTTTGTCAAGTAAAAATAAACTAAAATACAATTCAATTAAATTAGGAAATGAAATAAAAAATAATGAAATACAAAAATAAAATCAAATGAATAAATAAATGCATCAACAAAATAAGATAACACAAAAGCTTTTTGTAACCCTTTATTTTACTTTTACTTCTGCTTTTCCCGCACCCTCAGACAGCTTTGCATCGAAGGCAGAGGACCACCTCTTCAGGAAGCTTTTCAGGAGGTACAACCAATTCATCAGGCCGGTGGAGAACGTCTCAGACCCTGTCACGGTGGAGTTTGAAGTCTCCATCTCACAGCTGGTCAAAGTTGTAAGTTCAACACACACGAATTGATAGATGCATTACGCAAAGGATTTTTTGTTGTGGCTTTGTATATTTTTTTGGAAGTGCACGTGTCGACAAAACAGTACGGTTGTAAAAAATGAATGAATTAATAATTGAAAAAAGATTTAAAGATAAATCCTGGAACAAAAGCAGGTTGTAGAAATGCGTTTTAAATTCAAAGCAGGTGGAGCTGCTATGTATTCTTTGGAGAAATGCAACTCAGAAAAGATATCCTCCGACGAGGGTGAGAAAATTGCCTGCAAGAGCCTCCTTCAGACTGGACTGATCCTCTCAAGGTGGCATGATGCTGAAGGGTGTCAGCGGACGTATGAGAAGATAAACACTGACAATGTCCTGTGTGGGAGTCCACTCCAGAACTGACTGATTTGACTTACGGTTTACTTTTTGTTGTCGGATTTTTGAACTGTCATTTTCTAAGGTGCCACTTGAATCACGAATAAAAGTAGTTGAAAGCAAAACCAGTTTGTCTAACCGAGTTGTTATATTGTATGTAGTTAGGTAACAGTTCATTCTGTAACCAAAACAAATGGTTGTGTTGATGTCGGGAGCAAAGCCATTGAAATCGACGTCACGCTAATTATCGTGTTTTGTCGTCAACTGGGGGCAGAGGACACTTCCTGTTCATCAACCGTTCCAGTGCCAGTATTTGCCGGTACAAGTACAGTAATCCCTCGCCACTTCGCGCTTCGAATTTCGCGGCTTCACTCTATCACGGGTTTTCAAAAATTGACTCATTTATAAATAATTTCTGTTTCGTGGTTTAATATGACTTATTATTTATTCAAAAATATGCATATTTAAGGTAATTTAACATATTTTTGGCCTAAATTGAGCATTTTCTAACATAAAAATGTCTAAATGAACTAAAATACAAATTTAAGGCATTCAGAAGACACATTCAAAGACTTTGTGTTATAATGTAGTATTCTACACAGGTAACTATGTGTCAGTAATGTTACATTGATGAGACAATAGCCATTGTAGGAAGTATTGTACAGAAACGGGAAACAAAAAAGGAACTCAACAAGAAACTCTCCCAATGCGAGTCTACATTATGTCTTATTTATGTCTAAAATGTCTTATTTTCTCTTCTGTCTACTATAATATGTAATATGAGTGTAAAGGTGACTATGGGGGTGTTATTTCATGTCTAGAGGGTTCTAATAATGTTAAAAACGTATTTAGAAGGTCGTAAACAGGTTTTCTCTGCTCTCGGTACGAATATACTCCATTTATAATTGAGGAATCCTACTTAATCCTACTACAATAAACGAGGGATTAATGTACAGTAATTTAGGAAAAAAGTGCCTTTACATATCGATTCGCACATGTAATTTCTAAATATCGGCAATTATTATTTTTTGTTGCATCAGAGAAACAAACACTGACATTTTACTCAAGGACTCACGCTGCACTGACATTGGCACTGCTGGCCAGGGCAGTGGAGCCAACTCGCCCTGGCCGGTGCGCTTTCTATCATTTATCAGCTCACAGGAGAAGCAATCGCATTAATTCATTGACTTGTTTTTATTGCATGCATTAATGTATTGTGGAGTGAGCGAGTGAGTATGTCGTTCTATTCAGATAGTGCTACTGTACTTCTGCGACCTCCCAGGTACACGTTTGGAGGTTTCTTTGAAACGAAACAAGAGAATGAGGAGTCTCATAATAATAATAATAATGATAATAATAATACATAATCATGATAATAACTAGATGAAGCAATTTCAGTAAAAAACGTGTATGAATACTAAATTGCAGAATGCAGAATGTGTGTTGAAATATCCTACAAATGTGTTGAAATCTACTCGCCGACTGGGGATTGCACCAGCAACCATCATGTTGCGAGACGACCACTACACGACCTCAGAGTGCTTCTCAGCGTCCGCACAGTAATAAGGAGTGTAATGTATTTAAAATGAAAGTACACGGCCCCTGAAAATGGTGTGGGTGTGTGGAAAAAAATCGTCCCAGAGAATCGCAACCTCAATTCTGCAGTTCCTTACACCGCTTTAGCACACGCAAGGTGACTTCTTTCTCTGCTTCTCTGCAGGATGAAGTCAATCAGATCATGGAAACTAATTTGTGGCTTCGGCATGTAAGTACACACACACACACACACACACACGCGCTTGTCAATCTTGTCCTTTCTATTTTGCTTCTTAGGATAGAAATAGAGGTGAAGAGAAGGTATACATATTCATCAGTATGGAATGCCACATGCGACATTCACACCCTCGTTCCATCCAGGGGTGTACTGTATGGTTGTTATCTGTCACTGAATTGTGGAAAGATAGGGATTTCACATACATTGGATCCCCGCACCTTCGCTATTCAGCATTTGGTTAAAAAAATGTAATCGTAAATATATTTATAGGGTATAAATATACCCTGTTTATACAGTGGTGTGAAAAAGTGTTACTTATTACTTATTTTCTTATTTTGATCTTTTATTTTGTTTGCCACATTTAAAGCAGGAAAAAAAAATCCAAAGCTACATGGCCCTGTGTGAAACAATAATTGGGCCCTAAAGCTAATAACTGGTTGGGATGCAATCAAGCATTTGTGATAACTTGCAATGAGTCTCTTACAGTGCTGGCGAGGAATTTTGGCCCACTCATCTTTGCAGAATTGTTGTCATTCAGCCACATTGGAGGGTTTTCCAGCATGAAGCGCCTTTTTAAGGTCATGCCACAGCATCTCAATAGGATTCAAGTCAGGACTTTGACTAGGCCACTCCAAAGTCTTCAGCCATTCAGAGGTGGACTTGCTGGTGTGTTTTGGATCATTGTCCTGCTGCAGAACCCAAGTTGGTTTCATCTTGAGGTCACCAACAGATGGCCGGACATTCTCCTTCAGCAGAATTCATGCCTCCATTTATCACAGCAAGTCTTCCAGGTCCTGAAGCAGCAAAACAGCCCCAGACCGTCACACTACCACCACCATATTTTACTGTTGGTATGATGTTCTTTTTCTGAAATATGGCGTTACTTTTATGCCAGATGTAATGAGACACACACCTTCCAAAAAGTTCAACTTTTGTCAGACCACAGAGTATTACCCAAAGGTCTTGGGGATCATCAAGATGTTTTTTGACCTTACTGAAGCACTGACCTTAACTGAAGCAAGGCTTGCCTGGAAGAGACGCTCGCGGCAGCCTCATCTCAGGTTTCTGCCCTGTATTTGATCAGGAAATGTGCAAACTCAGAGATTTTTACTTCAGAAAATGTTAAAAACGATCGGAATCAAGCAGAAAATAAATTTATAATACAGTTCAATGGACAAATATTTATATTTATATTACATTATTGTTTTTTCATCACGAGGGAGGCAAGTGATGCCGAGCACGTCACTGTTCAGCCGTCCATAGTTGCTGTGAGATGCAAAAGCGAACCTTCTATACTGTATAAGTTGTACACCGTGACTCCGATTCCATCTGCTCATGGATCATCTTACACGTTATCATTCATTAGTGGTGAGTAGCTATACATTTTATACTTTACATATGTTTGATAAGTTTGTCAGGCATATCAAAGAGAGAAGGGGAGGGTTCTGCATCTGAATCTAATCTAATAATTACAACAGTCACTTTTATCTAATCTGAAATCGGAGAATGTCAAGCTTGTTAGTGGGTTCGGCACGGGGGGAGCGAGCTGTGTCAAAAATATAAATTTTAATGGGTGTGTCAATTACTTGTGAATTTTCGCCATTTGCTGGTGGTAACCCCCGCGAATGGCGATGCTCTACTGTATATGAATTGATGCATTAGTTCAGGGGTCACCAACCTGTCGATCATGAGCTGCACGTCGATCTTTGGAAGTTTGCCGGTCGATTGTGAGAATATTAGAACAAAAAAATTCTTATTACATCAGTGACCTCCCCTCCCAGAGAGTGACTAACAGGCACGCATTTTGCCCACTGAACCGCCCTCCAGGCACGCAACCCTCAAGCTCAGCCAGGAGCCCAGTCCCCACGCACACCTGCTCGCCTCGACCCTCAACAACAAGCTTCAGAGACAAGCGAAAGAAATGGAGAGAGAGAGAGAGAGAGAGAGTGAGAGTGACAGAGCGCAGCGATGTGCCTGAGCACGCAACAGCAATTATTAAGTTAATGTGGCTTCATATCTGCCTTTGCTACCTCAAAATTTTGCACAAATATAACTCCATAGACGTGCACGTCAGAAAAAATCTTTGGGGCTCAAAAAGGCTGGTGACCACTGAATTAGCTGATGGTCCATGTTTGCATTGCGTCTCTGCAGATCTATAACCACAGACGCTGCCCTATGCCACGTCCTCATTGAAACGCCGCATCTTCTATCAGTGCATCAAAGTGTTCTGATACCAGCCTTACCGAAACATTACAGACAGGGACATGATGTAAACTGTGCGCTTGTCTGTTTGACGCTGATGCGATTCAACAGAACATCAGCTGGTGCTGTGATCACTCGTTCCACTTAAAATGCATTAAAATCTCAGTAAAGGCTGCTCTTGTTTGTCGTGGCTCAGCCGCCTGTGTTTAGGCTTTACTAATAAGCTGTGCCATCACTCACTGATGATTATAGTGGATTGATGCCAGTGCAGCCACTCTGCAGGGGATTCCGTCTGCAACTGTGTATTGGCTTCATTCTTCTAAACCAGTCAACGGCCTGTCCGTGCTGTTCGTTTATAGTCTTTATCTATGGAATCACTGATGTTTTGTTAGTCTGTGATGTCTTTTTGCATCTTCCATGGTATCGATGTATTCTGCATGATACTCACTCAGTGTATCAAGAGATTTGAGGTGTTGGCATCAGTGTAGAATTAGTGTCGTTTTACACAGAATATGGCATCCTGCTCACACCACCAGCGATCTCATCTCCAGCCAATCATAATCCCAGATAAATGGAAAAGCCAGTGCAGCATGAAGTGGTTAATTAAACAGCGCTCAGGTCGTTACTGGGCATTAATCCACCCTGCTAATGAAAGACTTTATCTTGAATGACACGCAAATGCATCCAAGACTCATGAATCGTTACCTGCAGGATTGTTGACAGAATAGCAATTCAATCCTGTCTTTCTTTCGGCACACTACTTCCTACTTCCTACTGTATGGTCCCATAGCGACACTTGAAAAGAATGTTATGTACAGTATGAATATGGACTTTAAAGGGGCCCTGACATGATTTATCAACTTTGCTTAAATATGTGATATATTGTTTGTAATTATGTTCTATACTGTTAAACTTTTGAAAGCGAATGGTGGTTCATGGCACCAGCCACGCTGTTCAGTCTCATTTCCGGAAGTGACGCTATTGGAGTACTATCACCCAGATAAACAAACATAGCAGTGTAGGAGACAGAGGATGTTTACAGTGATTATAGCCTAGATTTGAGCGATGTGTCAATAGTTTTCAAGGTTGAAAAGAAGGGAATAAACATTTGGAGATGAACTACAGAACATGGACTTTAGATGTAAGACATGGAGATGAACACCTTCAAAACAGAATGGTAAGTGTAAATTAATCTGGAGTTGCTTATCCTTTTATAATTGTTTTAAATCAGATTCTTAATTGGTGTAAAGATATCTCTATAGCCTGATTTATTTATATTTTGTTGCCATTACAGCGGCAGGCACCACCTCCGCCCCCCACCGTTAATATCGCTGTGAAAAAACATGTATAATGCTTTGCAGCCTTGTCGCTATCATGGAATAGTGTTTAGAGACCATATTTAAACAAGGCATGACTTACTCTGTTCTGTGGCAACTTAGTAGTGGTCGTTCTTGTTTTTTTCCTGTGTACCGTTCCCATAGTATCTGGTGGAATAGCATTCTTTTTCAAAATGCATTTTTACCGTACCTTCGAGCCAAATTCTGCTTGTAAAGGTGTTCCTTCATAGCAGTCATGAGTGAAATGATCACTGCAAAGAACAGGAAGAACTCGAGGTGGGCGTCCATCTGTCTCTCGTTGTCTGCACTTGCTTTGTCCATTTTTGTCTTAAACCTTCCTCTTTTGGAAAAGAAAACATACTTACAGTATGACTCGGAAACTGTGAACATCCAGCAGCAAGACAACTGTTTGGAATGGCTACTACTTTGGTGGAAAATATACTGCACCAAGTCCACCATCTACCTTGAGAAGCGTTTATTTTAGCTGATAGGTGTTACCCCGATGACACCACTTCCGGAAATGAGACCGGGCGAGAGCTAGTTCGTAATGGCCATTAACTATAAATGTATTTTTTGCAAATTTAGCATTGGCTTTCAAAAATTTAACAATGTAGAACATAATTACAAACAATATATAACATATTTAAGCAAAGTTGATCGACTATGTCAGGGACCCTTTAAGCTATGAGAGAGCCTGTAGCTTTGTAAGCAGCGACGACTGATCATGAACTTTATTTGTCTTCTTTTTCAGATCTGGAATGACTACAAGCTGCGATGGATGCCAGCTGAGTTTGATGGAATTGAGTTCATTCGAGTTCCATCAAACAAGATCTGGAGACCCGACATTGTCCTCTACAACAAGTGAGACTGTTGCCACCATTATACGTATGTCTCGTAGTCACCACTAACAAAAGTATTGCAGCGGCGGCTGCTGGTCTTTGAAATGGGAAGCTCATTGGGGCGTGAACATGCATTTAATATGATTGTAGCAACGCTGTCTGTGGACATCGTAACTGGGCTAACTAGCAAGCTTCCACAACTGTGATATAATTTAAAGAACCAAGGAATTAACAAACCTGACGCTGGGAATCTGCGTAACTGCGTCACATCGGGAAAGGGGAAAAAATAATCTGCCCACTCTGGCTGCTGTCAGTCCAAATCAGCTCCACAGACTCTCAGTGAAGCTCAGCTTCCCTGGAAGTGACGTTTTTTTGCAGTTCATCCAATCAGGGTCTTACTTTACTTACTGATAATCTGGACCCCTTTTTTTTCAAAGTGGCTGCCGACCACATTGCAAAGCCGCTTTCTTACATTTTTAATTTGAGCTTGAATTCAAACAAAATTCCCAGAGGCCAGAAATCGGCCTTTGTGCTTCTGCTTCTGAAGGGTGGTGATCCTTCAGAATCGATCGACGCTATGGACACTCCTGGTGTACATTGTCAGTCATCCAGGTTGTGGTCATCCGCAAAGGTTGAGTGAGGGCAACTGGACTTGTTTGTTAAAAACGTTTCACGTTTCATCCCAAAGGCTTTTTCAGGTCAAAATTTGTGTAGAACTTATTTTGAAAGCGTGGGGTCTCCCTATTTATCTCTTTAGTGGATGTGCCCCCTGGGGGAGGTTACAATAGGGTTGTTGTTGTGGCTGGTGAACAACCGTCCCGTATAACAATAATCTGCTAGCAAAAGTGCACGTTCCTGGCCACGCCTTCTCTGGAATGAGACAATATTCGGGGGAGAGCTGTCGGGAAATTGTTGTAAGGCGACAATAGGTGATGGCGCAAACCTCGTTGTGACATTTCTCCCCCAAAGATTGTCTCATTCCAGGGAAAGAGTAGCCACTCACGAGCTGTATTTACCACCAGGCAGGCAAACAACCGATTGTTATGCAGGAGGGTCGTCAACCCGCCAGGAACACAAATAGGGAGACTCTGCACTTAAACTTGGAACTGAAGAATCCTTTTGGATTAAAAGTGAAACGTCTTCAACAAGAAAAGTCCAGTTGTCTCGAGTCAACCTTTGCATGATAATGGTGCCGCATCAACATTTTTTCCCTTCTTAAACGATAGTTGTGATAATAGTAGAATTGGTGGAAATAAAAGACGTCATTTGTGCTGTAATGGTTTCTTTCTTTCCTCCATACCTTGCCCCCCCACCCCCGCCTCTTGTGTTTCTCCATTTCATTTCTTCCCCACATTGGACACAATATTGGACATTTCTGTCTTCTTCTGACCTGTATGTCCTTTTCTAATCCACACGTGCTTGTAATCGTTTCCTCATTGCCATGGCTGCACCGCTGACGCTGCTGCACACACACGCTGCTCAAATACAGCGCTGTCGGGGATTTCCTGGTGGAGGATAAAACCAAAGCTCTGCTGAAGTTTGATGGTACAATTACCTGGATTCCTCCCGCCATTTTCAAATCCTCCTGCCCCATGGACATCACCTACTTCCCCTTCGACTATCAGAATTGCTCCATGAAGTTCGGCTCTTGGACCTACGACAAAGCCAAGATTGACCTGGTGCTGATCGGGTCGAAGGTTAGTGGTGGTTATTATTGGAAGATATTATTGATTTTCTCGAGCGAAAAAAATGAAACAAGCTAAAACAACACTGAGAAACAGCCAGTGTTCATTCGTTCCAGCAAGAAATTCCCGCTTCTGATAAAACTGCTGCTGAGGCCTTGTCCACGCAGGAACACTCCTGAGATTTTATTTTATTTTTTTGGCGGGTTGAAAGAAATTTGCGTCCACACTATCCCGGATTAGTAAATAGTTGCATCCAGACGGGAACGGACGACTGAGTGAAAACCGTGTGATACACAGGCACACCTACGTGTGGCGCTGTCTACAGACACGCAGACGGAACCACGTGACACACCAAACTATAGAAGAAGAAAGAACGCATGCGCATAAGTCTGTCATCTTCCGCTTTCCAAGGCTCGTCTAGACTTACGACAATGAGGAGTTACAAGTGCGTCATTTTGGGAGTATAAGGACCGAGAGAAAGTCGACTGCGGTGAGTCCGTGTGGATAGCCACTGAGGCGTCCATGGTAATATCAGAGTTCTGTGTTGATAAAAGATGCTAATGCTAAAAGATTACATCGTCTGATATTGACTGCAAATGAGTTTTGATAGAAAAACAACAAAAGAACAAAGGGAGAATGAAATGCAAATGGGGGTTTGTATTTGCATTTTATTCCCAAAGACACTGATCTGCATCATCTTGCAGAAACATATGTTCATTCACGAGGGCCACATACGGAAAATCAAAGGATACTCTCTCTATATATATTTATATATATATATATATATATACATACAGTATATATACAGTATATATAGAGAGAGAGGGGATAAAAATCCATTTGCATACAGTATATTTAAAGCCATACTTTTGTTATTAATTATTAGTATCAATATTTCAGCTTTTTTCTTTCTATTTTGCCTTTTTGCTCTAGTTTTTCCATTGTTGCTGCCGCGGGCCAATAATAGACAAGTCACGGGCCGTAAATTGTCCCCGGGATGCACTTTGGACGCCAGTGTGTTAGATTATATTATTATCATTATTGTTACGACACTTTTAGATTTGGTCTAATAGCTCAGTGAATTGTCAGTCAACACAACATTAAATTCACAAGAGAAGAATGTTTAAACTGACAAGGACACAAATTGAACCCACACAAGCTGAAATAAGTCACATTTTAAAAAATATATGGATACAATAAAACCATACGTGTTTAATAAATGACAGAAAGTTGCGGAAGAAGACACTTAGTTACGTGACATGACACCTGGACTCATCCCGGTGTGTAGAAGCGTATCAAACTGCCGTATTTGAACACCAAAACGTCATGTTTGTATTCACAAATGAATGAAAATAGACTGAAAATCATATGTGTGTATTTAGTTAGTCAGTGGCTGACACAACGGCTACAGTCTGCAAGCTAGACATAATTAGTGTCCATTGCTGCTGTCTAAAATATCACACAAGTATCATGTTATTATAGCGGCACATTACTTACAGACACACAGGCTACGTTCACACTGCAGGTTATGATGCCCAATTCGGATTTTTTGTTTAAATCCAATTTTTTTATGTGGTCGTTCACATTACCCCCCCAAAAAATGTGACTTGTTAATGTCAACGCAAAGCGTCTGGAAAGTGACGGAAGGAAAGATTGCTGCACTGTGTGGTCTAGTGATATGCGATGCCGCTGATTTAATATCCGATCCGATACTGGGTAAAATTCAGGCGCCTACTTTGAAAAAGTCGTTTAGAGTATTTCAAATCATAGCATAAAGAATCAAAACATCCGTCATTTATGGATTTATTTTAAAGTATGTTGAGGTAGCGGGGCGATTTACAATATAGCCAAGCTAATATGCAACATCAGAAACAAACAAAGGACAAAATCATATATCGGAAGTATCAAAAGTATCGATATTTGATGTATTTTTTATCATATTTTATAAAGTCATTTTACTTGTTTTCTTCATGAAGAACGCATGCGCCATCACGACCAAATGCAGGCATATCCGGGAGATGGGGGTCTTTGAACACGTGTCATGTGGTGCTGATCTGTCTTCATTCATGGAACAACTTGAACTTCCGTCATCTAGGTCAACCTCAAAGACTTCTGGGAGAGCGGCGAGTGGGAGATCATTGACGCTCCAGGCTACAAGCATGACATCAAGTACAACTGCTGCGAGGAGATCTACCCAGACATCACGTACTCCTTCTACATCCGTCGCCTGCCACTCTTCTACACCATCAACCTCATCATCCCCTGCCTCCTCATCTCTTTCCTCACAGTGCTGGTTTTCTATCTCCCGTCCGACTGTGGAGAGAAGGTCACGCTCTGTATCTCCGTCCTGCTCTCCCTCACTGTCTTCCTACTGGTTATCACCGAGACCATCCCCTCCACGTCTCTGGTCATCCCGCTTATTGGAGAGTATCTGCTCTTCACCATGATCTTCGTGACACTCAGCATTGTCATTACCGTCTTTGTGCTGAACGTGCATTATCGCACACCCATGACGCACACCATGCCAGGCTGGGTGCGCTCAGTCTTTCTCAAAGTGCTGCCGAGGATTATGTTGATGCGGAGACCGGCTGATGAAGACGCCAAGGCTGGAGGGTTGGAAAGCAGTGGGGAGGCAGGAGGAGCTGGAGGGGGAGGAGGAGGCAAGAAGAGGAAGAATAATTTGATGCAGGCAAGAAACCATTTCTTCTTGTTGGACCTCTGTGTGGATGATGTCAACATCAAACCTGTTGCTGGGTCCAGTCATTTTAAAGGAAAACTGCACTTTTTGGGGGAATTTTGCCCATCATCCACAATCCTTATACGACACATGAACACATACAGTATGTCCTTCTCGTTTCTGTGCGCTTTAAAGATATAAAAACATAAAAAGGGACAACTCAGTAGTGCACGTAATGGGATACACCTATGCTGCCTAAAAAGCCCGCTATTAAAACACCTCCAAAAAGCTCCAACAAGGTTTTATGGTTTTATATCCATGCTGTGAGCATGTAGTAGCAAGTACTTACAGTCATGATAACATGTAATACTTAAAGTAGTTTGCGTATTTCGGCCATTCGTAGCATTAACGGAGCTTCCTTTCTCGGCGCATTGATTTGGCATAGCGACGTCGTAGAAACGAACGCCTACACCTAGCGTTAACTTTTCCAAACTCAGAAATGAAAAAACAGCAGCATCTCGAATATGTAGCCTTACCTTTTGGCATAACAATGTTAATAACAATGTTATTAATAATAATAACAACAATAGCAATGTAGTTGTAGCTTGGTTAATATGCACGCCACATGATATGTAAATGCAGCGTTGCTGGCGCTTTTTGGAGACTTTTTTCAGACGACTTTATAGGCACGTCCCATACGTGCAGTACTGAGCTGGCTGTTTTTATTAGTTTTTATATCTTTAACACGCACAGAAAAGCAAAAGACATATGTGTTCATGTCTCACATAAAGATTGTGGCTGATGGGCAAAAAAAAAAAAAGTACCGTTTTTCTCTAAAGTTCAAATAGAGGCTGTCGTTTTATGTTCTGTCACGTTCTGCTAGGATTGCGTTACCCCGTGATGTGGACACATGGTAGCACGAAAGTTAAACAGTCTTTTTTTTTTTTTTAACAAAGTAGGCTAGGAGGCACAGCTAGGGCTAACATAAACTCAAACAGGAATGCGCCCGACCAGGAGAATAATAGCAATGAACAAGAAAAGAATCAGCGAAGATGCGACGGAACGCATGCAGCCCAGGAAAAGTGATGTAAAGACAATGAAGATGCGTAGCAGGCCAGATTCACATGTGAACACACATGCCTTTCTCTTTTCTGTGTGTTCTAACGATATAAACATTGATAAACAGAGGCAGCTAAGAATGCACGTAATGGGACGCACCGATTCTGCCTGTAAAGCCTGAATAGCTGGAAGGATATGAAGTGACTTGTACAAGCCGGAACTATTCCAGTGGAGGAGGTGTGGCTGTATATGTGGACAAACATCTGAACGACAAAATAGTGAAGAATATGTCATTTGTTACTGACAACATCTTAGAATGTATAACGATTGAAAGATGCAGAAAGGATATATACGATCAAATACAAATAGACGGAGTGGATATTGAAAGAGTGAAAGAAAATACATTTCTGGGGATCATAATAGACGAAAAAATGAGTTGGAAATCTCACATCAAAAATATACAACAAAAGGTGTCGACAAATACTTCAATATTGAATAAAGCAAAATTAGTTCTTGATCAAAAATCAGTCCACACTATTTACTGTTCTTTGGTGTTACCATATCTAACGTATTGTGTGGAGATAATCTTCACTCGCTACATGTACTGCTAAAAAGATGGGTGAGGATCATTCATAATGCCAAGTATAGAGAACATACCAAGCCTTTAGTTTTTAAATCACAAATACGAAAATTTGCTGATTTTGTAAATTTTCAAACTGCTAAAATAATGCATTAAGGTTAACGATAACTTGTTACCCAAAAAGGAGAAATATGATCTTCGAGGAAAATTAAACTTGAAACACTTATATGTGAGAACAACGCTGAAAACCCACAGCATTTCTGTATGGGGACTTAAATTATGGAACGGATTGAGTAAGGAACTCAAACAATGGACCAAGACGAGCGAATTCAAAAAACAATACAAGCAGTTGGTGTTTGCTAAATATAAGGCAGAAGAGTCTTGAAGTTCATCTTATTTATTTATTATTATATCAACGATCATACCTGTCATACCTGTTTTTATTTTTTATTATTTATTGATTATTACACGGATTATTATATGGAATAATATTACATGGAATGCAGGAAGTGAATAATATGTACTGCACAAGATGTGGAACGGATGGGGGCTAGGATTAAATAAGCTTTGCTTCTTCCTACACCTTTTGGACATGTGGAACTGTGAAAGGATGATTCATGAGATGTTTTCCATTGTAACCTGCATGCATGTTCAAATAAAATTAAACCAAACCAAGCCTTCTGGAAAAAAACTCCAAAAAGCACCAACAGCGCTCCATTTCCATCATGTGAGCTGCATATTAACCACATTGTTATTATTAACATTGTTACGCCCAAGAACTACGTTACAGGCGTAGTGACACGTCGCCACGCCACACTGGCTAGCGACTAGCTTCAGCAAACATTCGCTCAACGCTAGGTGTAGCGTTCCTTTCTATGTTGCTATGTGAAATCAATGCGCCTGAGAAGGAAGTTCCGCTAATGCTTAAAAGGACAAAATATAGCTAAATAATGTAAGTATTAGATGTTAGCATGAATGTACCTGTTACTACATGCTCACTGCAGGGATATAAAACCAGAAAACCTTGGAGGTTTTTGAAGGTGATTTACTGTAATAGCGGACTTTCTAGGCGGCGTAGGGGTGTCCCATTATGTGCATTAATTAGCTGCCTCATTTTAGCTGTTGTTATATCTTTACAACACACAGAAAAGTGAAAGACGTGTGTTTATGTCTCACATAAGGATTGTGGATCATGGGCAAAATTCCCCAAAAATTGCACTTTTCCTTTAAAGTTGTTGATTAATTGGATAATCGATTAATCATTGATTAATTGTTGCAGCTCTACAGTTAACTGCACGGATGTTCAACAAATATGTTCTCACGTTCTTTCTGTTAAGCCTCAGTATATGCTGTCAGACTTAGAAGCTGATTGACACTCCCATCTCCAACAAAACAATGAATAAAGGGTGAGATTTCGCTCATGTAGGACGTACATGACCACATCCGTGCATGCAGTGGTTAAGCAGATGAAATTTATGCAAGATGCATTTGTGCTTCTCGGAACTGTGCCCACTATTAAGTGTTTGATCGCTTGCATTAGCCTCTCTGTGGTGTAAAACACTTCTCCATGAACCCAATACTGCATTATTATTGATTCCAATGCTCTCGGGAGTCATGGTTAACAGGACAAGCAGGACCTTTAGAAATCAGGAAGTGTATCTATAGTGGTGTATCTCAACATCTCAACATCCTCGGTATGACTGAAACGCTGAAGCCAGTGTGTGCATGTGCTTCTCAGCAGGTTGGAGGAGGTTCCCTCAACTGTTTGGAGTTTGGGGACAGCAAGTTGTCCTCTGTGGAGGGCTGCACAGGGAAACAATGCTCCTGCCCCTGCCAGCATGGGAAGCAAAGTCCCCAATCGACAAAAGCCGGAACGTTACCTTGTCGGCTGAGTCCGCAGAGCATCACTTCAGTGGTCGCCTTTTCGATGGTGTCACCCGAGATTAAACAGGCCATCGAGAGCGTCAAGTACATTGCTGAGAACATGAGGAGCCGGAACAAAGCCAAGGAGGTTAGTTGATGTCGTGCTCTACTGGGGTGTATTTTTGCAAAGTGGTATCATTTACACTATTTAAATGATTATTTATATGTATAGGACGCATAGTGTTCTCATACTGTGTGCATCAGTATCAGACGATTAAAAAACGTAAAAAAAGCGCATGGTCGGCATATGCCGAGTTTATAAACTGGTTGTCTTATCTAATAAGAAATAATGTCCAAATGATAAATTCTAGTCTGAACAAGTAGAGACTTGTTCAGACTACAATTTGTTCACAACAGAATTCCTGCCGGTGACTGAGAATACATTCAATTAATACAAATAAAAGTATTAAATATAACAATGAAACTTTACTGTTAAGTCTTCTCTTTAAACAGTCGAGGAAATATCATAATTGACACAAATTCAGAAATAATCTCCTAGGAAATACATGATTCCAGCGTTTTGACACGATCAAACCCTGCAGCTTTTTATAGACGGTAAACACATTGAAAGCGAAGGCCATGCATAATGCATGAATGCAAAAACACACCTCAGAGAGCTCTGCCAGCGCTCTGAACGCAAATGTTGCAGATTGCAGCTTGCCCCAAAACATCAACAATAGTACTATTTAGACTGGAGTAGTTTTCCCTTCCTGCACTCTCAGATAGAAATGCAGCGGCGGCTGAAATCCCTCACGCAAACCACAAAGTCGTTGTTGTGCGAGATGACTCGCTTGGAATGAGACTATCGTGGTCATAGAATTTGATGTGGCGTTGCTTCTCCAAGCAACAGTTCCTATTTTCTGTTTAATAATGCACACTTTCACTTTTATTCATGGAGTTTGATCTACTAATTGTATACAATGTGGATCCTTCCCTTCCTTCCAGGTGGAGGATGACTGGAAGTATGTTGCCATGGTGATTGACAGAATCTTCCTTTGGGTGTTTGTGACCGTGTGCGTCCTGGGGACCGTGGGCCTCTTCCTCCAACCCCTTTTCGGCTTTGTCTCATAACACCAACTCTGATTTGACCATCCTGACACAGTGAAGAAGAAAACATGGACTCTTTGAAGCGCTGCTTTTGCTTTTTGTACTGCCTTCATTTCACGCCTGTTACGGATGCGTGTTATTTTACCCGCGTACCACACAGTAATTAGGATTTTGTTTATAAATAACTAATAAGCAGGGCAAGAATTCAATGATGAACTTTCTGTTTGCTTAATAATGTCATTTTGTGTTGGCAAAAGCAAACGGTCTTGAAAAATGGAAGAAATGCACAGTGGAACCTCGGTTGGCGTTGTTTGGTGCTTTTTCGGTTAATGTCAAAAATTTAGAGCCAAAAATGTACCTCGGTTTGCATACATTTTCCGGTTAGCGTACAATATGGCGGGCGTCTTGTCGTGTTACTAACTCATTCAATCTCAGCCGTTTTTCAAAAGACAACCCCATCAGACAACCCCATTTTAGACGATTTTGACTGATTTTTCAAGGCACACAGAATATTGTGTTCTACGGCTACATCAACATGGAACCTACCAAAAGAAAGATTAGACGCCCGTCTTGCATCGGAAAACCAAAAGTTTGTTTCTACCTTTTTCCGTTGTTTAGTAATCAGAAGTAGAACATCGGTAAGTTTCAAGAAAAGGGAAAAAACGGCTTTTTGTGAAAAGATACATTTCAAGCATAACTTTCACTTTGACACAAATATTTTTTGCTTTTGTGACAGCTCAAATATCTAAACAACTACACCAGCATAAACACAAAAAAGGGGTTGGTTTTTTTTGGAGTACATTTGGAACTGAAGTGCGTGTGTGCACGCGCGTGCATGCGTGTGCATGCGTTAACGTTTCCCTGCAATGCGTAGCCTGCACGCTACACTCCTCCACGCTCTCTCACTTCCTCCTTCCTGCCATGTGTGATTTGTACGATCCCCGCTGAGCTCTCATCCAATGCACTTCTGCCACCTTGTGGCCGTTTTTATGGCTTAAAATTGCTCTGAAGTATTAATGCATTAGTGGAGAGTTGCATCATCACCTCTTTTTGCCTCTTGCGCCAAAAAATGTCTAAATACGTCTTTGGTATTGAATGAGTTCAAAAGAATAAATTCAGAGACATATTCTAAAATGGTTGGTCCTGCTTAAAAATTCATATTTAGTTGTATTCAATGTTAAAAAAAATACGACATGGCTCTCATGGAAATTTTAAAATATGTGACTTTCATGGCTCTCTTAGCCAAAAAGGTTCCCGACCCCTGGGTTAGGGTATGTTTTGGTTAGAGTCTGGAACGGATTAATGACGCCAACCAAGGTTCCACTGAAAGCCACTCTCCACAGCGGGATCACTATCTGGCAAGTAGGTCCTGTTTGCCTTGACGAATGAGTTGTAAGAGTTCATTAGGGCTTGCGTTTGACCATTTGTCAACCCTTCAGGGTACCCTTACTGTCAAGTGGTACCTACAAATGAAAAGTAATGCTCTCAAGAAGTCCAATGTATCTTCGTCTTTTAGTTGTTTGGTGTGTAGGAATCTAATGTTCATTTCGGCCTTGGATTCAGGAGAGAATGAACTATTTCACCTTCACGTTCATGTATTCCATCCGCTACACTTGCTGTAATTTAGTGTCCGGCACATTTCTCCGTTTGCGTGACTGAAAACATGGATTGCATCTCTGGCTGGAAATCAAATACACTTCAAAAATATATGAATTACTAAGTCATGTTGTTTATGGTCAAATACGGCCTTTTATTAATCAAAACATGCATATTTTAACTAATATGTATGGTTTTCCCTCCATTAAGAATTTTCAAGCATCGAAATGGCTAAATGTACTAAAATACAAATATCGAAGATGTTGACATAGTATTGTCCACTGGTCACTAGGTGTCGCTATTGTTACTGTAATGTTCGGTGAGACACACAAGCACCAGACTTGATCGCCGGAACAACAGGATTTTATTGGGGGTTTGAATTGTCTCACAACAGGCGCAATAATCTCTCATGAAAACACAAGCTACTTCTCTGAACGCCCCACGTCACTTCCTGTCCGTCACTCACTCCGCTCCCCTAGGGAACCCATTTGAACATATACAGTATGTCTTAAATAACTTATGTGCTCTTATTATGTCTACTCTATTGGGTGACTATAGGGGTGTTATTTCATGTCTAGAGGGCTCTAATGAAGTTAAAAGCTGTATTTAGAAGGTCATAGACAGGTTCTCTTTGTACTACTTCACGGAAATTGACTTCTAACCGCGATAAACGAGGAGCTGCTGTACGTGACGTTCACCCAGACGCTTCCTCATGAGGACTGTGATTAATGTCGTACACGAGGCTGAGCCTGCTTCATCAAGCTGCCTGCGGTCACAGCCAATCATTCACACACTCGTTTTCATACCGCCGCCATTAGAGCGTGAATTTCATGAATAAAAGGAGGCTGTTTCTGTTTTGTGGTGAGGATGCACGTGTCGGTGAACGTTCGCCGTGATTAACGTCCCACGTTTTAATGAGTTTGAATTAAATGCACTTGCTCGCTTGCTCCGAAAATAGCGTGACGTTTCTTCATCAGGGAATTGTTTCTAATCCAGCGGTTGTTCGTGTGTGTTGTTCTATTCTAATGATGCTACGTAAGACACATGTATGGAAGACATTCGGATTACGCACAGGCCTTTTTTGGTGTCTCATGCTGAAGGGTTTATAAAATGCTATTTGCCTTTGCGTCATTTGACTGTGGAATACTTGTAAATGTACGGTTTGGTCATTGTGATGTCTCCTGAATGGTACACCCCGTGAACTCATGTTCATTTCGGTAGGTAGAATTAATTCTTTGCAGGCAGAGACTCTCCTCCAATTGTCCATCCATTTAAAATAGATCTACCGCTTATCCGAGGTCGGGTCGCGGGGGCGGCAGTCTAAGCAGGGAAGCCCAGACTTCCCTCTGCCCGGCCACTTCGTCCAGCTCCTCTCGGCGGGTGCTGGGGTGTTCCCAGGCCAGTTGAGAGACATAGTCTCTCCAAGCGTGTCACAACAGCACTGCAATCATGTTGCCGGCTGCAGCGTCGATGGTACAGGTTTAAAAAAAGGAATTTGAAAATGCCCGAACAACATATAAATATTTCAGCAAAATTGATGAATCTTGTCAGGGACCCTTTGAGTTTCTCTTTCTAAAAGAGGGGTGCAGAAACCGCTATACATGCGAAGTTTGCTTGCATTCTGGGCTGTTTCCTTGATCTTTGTCATTGATGCAAAGAGTCCAGCGCTGTGACCAACTATGTTGCTCTTATCAAATTTTCCGCCATTTATTTATTTATTATTATTCTTATTCCGCCGTTTTTTTCGTCTGCTAACTCAATTTTTCAACTGATTCACACCATTCAAGCATCAAATAGTTCAGCTTGTTCGGGAATACTATGAGACCATTTCAGTTTTTTCAAAAAAGTCCCAGATTTTCCAAAAATCCCACAGAATTGTTCCCATTGATAATGAATGGGCCATTTGTCCATTTTTCCACCAGTCGCACATTTCTCAACCAGTTCAAACCATTCCACCATGAAAACATTCCACACATCCAGGGCTTCAAACTAACATTCCAAAAATTCCAACTTTTTCTGACATTGCCACTTTTCCTTTAATCTTAATTACTGTAATTTCCTTTGATCTTAATTACTCCACTACTTGAATTTTTCATTTTTTTTTTCATTTTTCAACCAATTCCAACATCAAATCATTCAGCACAATTAAGGCTACCTATTTTTCAAATTAAAAAAAAATGCAAATTTTTCCCAAAATTCCCACTTTTCCAGAAAACTAATGAACTCTTAAGGAATGCTACTACTTGTACATTTCTTAACCCATTCACCTCATTCCAACATCAACTCATTCAACTAAGTCAGGAGATTCGTGATATTATCCACAGCACAAAAAATCCCACTTTTCCTGACATGCCCATTTTTCCCAACTGCGGAATGCCTTTGATCTAAGTAGATCAAAGATTCCAACCGTTCCACCATAAAACCATTCAATCAATCAATCAATTCATTTGTGCTATTATCCACAGCCGACTTTTCTCGTCATGCCCCTTTTTCCAGTAATGTTGAATGCAGATCAAAGGCATTCAGGACATCAAACCATTGAACTAATTCAGGACATTTGTGCTATTATCCATATTACAACAATTCCCATTGTTCTCGATATTTCCATTTTTCCAGAATTATCTTAGCGCTATCATGCTATCATTCATACAGCCGTTTTAAATTTTGGCAGGTTTCTGGGCCATTCCAGGGCGCATTCGCCGCTTCCGTTTCGACACTCGTTGGCTTGAACACACATCATATATATTTTGTCTTTCATGATATAATGGTCTTGAATACTTTTATACATCACATTTTATTCCTTTTTTCCTTTTATTATTCCATTTTTTGCTCATTTTTGTTCGTCATCAGTTTCGGGCATTCACACGCAATGTCTCCAGACATTGCAACCATCTAGTTTTTGAATACAATTGTGTGATCATTGTCTGCTTGCCCGATAGCAACGCGGTCCAAAGAACCAGGAAGAAAGGCTAAAGAAAAGAACTCGCCTTTGCACTTGTAAGACGTGTATGTTTCATTTTCTGTGGACAAACCTTTGCTTATTTGGGGGCGTTGCTGACGTTAGCTTGTGAGATGCTGGGGGAGGAAGAGGTAGGCAAAGAAGAAAGATGCAGTCCACTGCAGCAGAGAGGAGTTTGTTTGATGGTGAGCAGAGGTAGAGAATGATCGCTTCTAACATGCATTGTTTCCACTTCAGATGGAACAGTGGGAGGAGAGCGGAAAGCCAACTCTTGCTTTATGATTTCACAAACACAAACATGTCCTACTGAATGCTGTTTTGTAATAATATCCTTGCCCACCCACCAATGTCTTGGTTAATAATCCATCACGCTAGCATTGATCACTCATGCATTGTAACCTGACACCTTGCCTCTGTAAAGCTGACTTCAACAATTTGAATGTAATTTCCATGAAGACTGTTGTGTGGACACTGTTTAAGAGTTACTGTAGTTTTGTGTTTGATTATGTTTTTATGTTTGGTTCATCTCAAACTTCAAACATGTATCCTGTTAAGATGTATTATTTTTTTGCTTAAACTTGAGATATTTAAACTAAAATAGGCTGTTTGCTGTCTGGTTGTGATTTTTTTTAAAACAACATAGTCAGACAAAGATTAAAACGATCTCTTGTGGTTGGTGGTAAGGGTTAAGTATCCACAAAAAAAGACCAAAAGTAATTTTCCATATTGACCCCCCCAGCAGCAACATGAAATGGTTTGGTTCACTACCACCCGCACCGTGCTTGTAACTGCAGCGAGTCGACAGGTGCGGCAGAGCAGAGCGAAACGACGCTGCCAGTGCCTCGTAAAATAAAGCCTGGGAGTCCAACAAAGAAAAGAGAAAGGTGAGAGAAGAGAGGCAAACCAAAAGGATGTCCAGGGGATGTCCCGATCTGACCTTCAGGATCGGGATCGGCCGCCGATCCGCTGTATTTTGAAGATCAGATAATATCGGCTACTGCCACGAGACCGGCAGGCGCAGTGATGCGCCTCAAAGCTGGTTGCCACTCGCAAGAAGAAGAAAGCACAACACCACCATGCAGACGTTAGTTTCACGTTGGACATTCAACGTAGTTCCCCCTCGCTGTGCCCGGACTGCTGTGTCCTGGTGCGGGGAGCTCGCACGGGAAGGAGTGGCGGAGCTATGTGGTGGCTGATGGATGGATGAACTTTAAAAGATGGCCTTTAGCACATATGTTATGTTCTCTTGCACGGACTACTCACTAGCAGTAAATATGACACTGATAGTATTGAACAATAACAAGCAAGACATTTGGAAAACTCTTGTTGAGTTAGTGATGTGATGACAACAGCTGCCCGAGGGGGGGCCCAAGGTGATTTTTTTTCATGGGACCCAGAACACCTGGCGGCGCCCCTGATTATGACTGTCAAATAAACATCAGGCCTTCACATAATATATTAGACGATGAAGTAGCACGACATGGTATTTCTTAGTCTGATTCCTTGCAGCAGTCATTGCTGCCGAACATTTTCCTTTTGCGTGAGTGTGTGTGTGTGTGTTGCGTTTCCTCAGGTTAATTATCATGCCATTCCTTTAATTGCTTATTTTATCTGAATGAAAATGATGGCAAAACTGTAATAAGATCCATGGTATAACAGACAGATTTGACTGGAAGTCAAATGACGCTAACCCACCCTTTTGCATGTTATTATTGCACAAATGAGATGCATTGTATTCATAATGACTTCTTTGTCAGCCTTTTAAAACTTTGAAAACCAATCAAGATATTCCCCACAAAGAAAACTTTTTCAAAATCACAGTACATTTAAAAGTGTGATTTATGCATGAGGGGGCGCATATTTTTCTCCTCTCATCTCCGAGTGTTCATATTCAAACAAACGGTGTCTGATATCCCAAAGCATTCATCACATCTGGTCTGCGTGTCTGTGGCGCTGTGCATGTGTGAGTGGAAGTACTGTATGAGAAAAGATATTGCACATGCAGCCGAGCTGGTGAGTCATTAGAAGATAGTTTGCCCCCAGGACGCAACAGTGACTTTATACACTACACAATGATGCAAAAAACTGCATCACAAGGCTTGTGTATGTGTGCAAATGTCTTGTTTTTACCACATAATGACTCTTTAAATGTATCTGTTATGCAAAAACAGTGGAAAAGATCATTAGGAAAGCTAAGAGAGTCAGAAAGTGATACGTGACTGCAAGCTTGGCGACAGTATGCAGTGGTGTGAAGAAGTGTTTGCCCCCTTCCTGATTTCTTATTTTTTTTTGCATGTTTGTCACACTTAAATGTTGCAGATCATCAAACAAATGTAAATATTAGTCAATGACAACACAACTGAACACAAAATGCAGGTTTTAAATGAAACTTTTTATTATTAAGGGACAAAAAGAAAAAATCATAACTTACATGGCCCTGTGTGAAAAAATGATTGCCACCTCTGTTAAAACATAACTAAGATGAATTGAGATCTACCAGTGTGGAAAAAGTTATAAAGCCATTTTGCCATGATCCACAAATGGCGAAAACATGGAACAGTGGTGAACCTTCCCATGAGTACCCCAAGAGCGCAGCGATGACACATTTAGGAGGTCACAAAAGACCCCACAACAACATCCAAAGAACTGAAACCTCTCTTGCCACTGCTGAACAAAAAGAACATTAAGGCTGGTCTTAATTTTGCCAAAAAACATCTCGATGATCCCCAAGACCTTTGGGGAAATACTCTGTGGTCTGACGAGACAAAAGTTGAACTTTTTGGAAGGTGTGTGTCCCATTACATCTGGCGTGAAAGTAACGCCGCATTTCAGAAAAAAAACATCATACCAACAGTAAAATATGGTGGTGGTAGTGTGATGGTCTGGGCCTGTTTTGCTGCTTCAGGACCTGGGGGACTTGCTGTGATAAATGGAAGAATGAATTCTGCTGTCTGCCAAAAAATCCTAAAGGAGAATGTCTGGCCATCTGTTGGTGACCTCAAGCTGAAACCAACTTGGGTTCTGCAGCAGGACAATGATCCAAAACACACCAGAATCGAAAAGTCCACCTCTGATTGGCTGAAGACTTTGGAGTGGCTGAATCCTATTGAGATGCTGTGGCATGACCTTAAAAAGGCGCTTCATGCTGGAAAACCCTCCAATGTGTCTGAATGACAACAATTCTGCAAAGATGAGTGGGCCAAAATTCCTCCCCAGCGCTGTAAGAGACTCATTGCAAGTTATCACAAACGCTTGATTGCAGTTGTTGCTGCTAAGGGTGGCCCAACCAGTTATTAGCTTTAGGGGGCCATCACTTTTTCACACAGGGACATGTAGCTTTTCTCCCTTAATAATAAAAAGTTTCATTTAAAAACTGCATTTTGTGTTCAGTTGTGTTGTCATTGACTAATATTTGAATTTGTTTGATGATCTGAAACATTTAAGTGTTCTTATGCAAAAACATAAGAAATCAGGAAGGGGGCAAACACTTTTTCACACACTCCTGATCAAAATGTTAAGATCAGTTCAAAAATTGCAAGAATTGACATTTGGATCTTTGGATCTGTTGGATGTTAAGGAGGTTCACGATGCAAAAAGAAGAAATGGGAGTGAAACGAAAAAATGTGAGTAAGAAATTAATTCCAAACAACTATTAAACTGAAATAGGCTGTTTCTCAGCTGATGAAAATTTTAAGACCATAGCTAAAAAAACAGAAAAAGCCTCAGTAACTAATAACTGTACAATGTTAATTTCATGAAAAATAGTGGCAAATAAAACCTTGGACTCATCCACATATCCACAGTAAGTCAGTGATAACATTTGTGATGATTGGACACCACATGATTTTTAGTCACCAGTACATAATGAATTTGGTATGGTTTTAATCACGTGGAGTCACCTGGCCCCACAACTATAGATAGCATCTTACTTTGCAGCTGGTCTGTTAGGAGCAAAACAGAAGACGTTCAAGGAGCTTCCCGGCGCCGGCAGACACGAAGGGTAACTGTTTTTATTGGATTTCCAAAGTTCCATTACTTGGTCAATATTATCTGTGTGTGGATATCATTCCCCCGCACTTATCTAGCCTAGATGACATTCCGATGTCATTGCCGTATGTCGTTGCGCTGCTTCGGAACCTCTGATTGAGGGGGCTCAGGCCTGTGCAAAACAGCAGCAGGGGGCAGAGCATCTCCTCGGAATATGGCCTCCAGCGTTGTCTTCCACAGCCTCATTGACTTCTTGATGAAGGTTCTTGCCCTCCTGTTGACGTTATACAGTTTCAGGCATCCCAGTATTTACAGTACGTGTGTGGCATTGAGTCAGAAACTTTCTTGTAAGCAATCCAGTGCACAGGTTGGTGCTTCTGGTCTTTCAGTCCCGGGTGATTGCCCGATCAACAGTAGTAGGTGTTGGCTCCCCTGGTGTTACTGCCAATGCTCTACTCTGCCGTACTGATCCATATGCCGACTCACTTTGGATGCTGTGATGTCCAATAGGAGCTTCCTCCTTCAGGCATGCAGGTTATTGCTCGGTAGTTTGATGGTGCTGTTCCCTTTTGGGGGTCCTTCATGACGAGAACCGTCCGAACTTGGATTAACCATTCTGGGTTCATGGACTGCAGTTTGCCTCTTAAGCCAGTCGGTGTGAATCATGTCAGGCCCTGCTGGTTTCCAGATCTTCATCTTGGACACTCTTGCTTGGATATCTGCCATTGTTGTGATTATTGTGTCCTCTTCTGGGAAATTGCTGTGCTCTGCTTGTACGTCTGCCAGCCACTGAGCATCCTTCTCCCAGATATTCTTCCAGTATTGCTCGATCTCATCCTTGGGCGGGTCTGTCACGGTCTTGTCACTGAGGGTAGACCTTATCCGGTTTGTTGGACAACATCCAAGAATGTCTTGTTCTTGTTCCAGTGGCCAACGTCCTGGTTCCCCAGCACCTGATGTGGACCTAGATAAAGATTAGCAAAATAAAATATATTTTTTTAACCTAAATATACTGTACATACAGTATGTAAATACAGTACATTATGTTGTGTCAGAATGTCTTTCCTTCACATTAAATAAAAAATGAATAAAGTTATTTTGTAAGAGAAACAATGTTTAAAACCTCCTTGTGTGTGCGTGCGTGTGTGCGTGTGTAAATGTTTGCACGTATCTACAGTATGTAACATGCCCGTGTTGTGACACCGTGTCTCACTGAGTTAGATATGGCTTTCCATCCCACCATTTTTTTGACAGCCTCAATGGAAAAGAAGCAAATCAGTGGAGTGGAAATGACAACTGCTGTCCCTCTGCTTTGTATTTGTTTGTTTTCACTAAGCGCATTGCTATAAAGTATTATAAGAAATAAACATCACAGCCATGAAGATGTCAGCTGACTTAACATGCATCCTACTGAGAGCTTATGGAAGTGATTTATATATATATTTCTATATATATATATCTAGTTTATAGTGGTTAATTGGTTTCAGACCCGACCGCGATGAATGAATTTCCGCGATATATGATTCAATGTTAATAAATGGAATATTTTTGTAGTTAGAGCATAGAAATCTGTATGGTAAACCTCACTGCCTCTGCCTTGAGGGCTGCGCTGAACACGCGGTCGACAGTCCGGGCTTTTGGCCGTGTGGTCAGCGCTCTCGCCTCCCATTGCAAAGGTCCTGTGCTCGAGCCCCGGTGCGGGCGGTGTAAAGCAGGGTGGGTTACAAATACACGCAAACGGAGGCAAAATGGTGGCGTAAATTATCGACTTTAACCAAAAAACACGTTGTTAACCAAGGTTCCACTGTGTATGACTTCTACACCGTTACGTCAAGTCCATCTGTTCATGGATCATCTTACATTATCATTCCTTAGTGGTGAGTACCGATACATTTTACACTTTCAATGTGTTTAATACGTGTGTGAGGCAAATTTAGGCATTAAACCTGCATTGTGTCAAGATCTTGACTAGATCTAGGGTGAGGTCTCACGATGTACACCCGAGCACTAAGTGTTTCCTTTGCACCATGTACTTGGTCATACCGGGATATCATCATCATCTCACATAAACAATATTATTGTCAAGCGTTAAAAATTAAACACTATCGGCCGGTTAACCCAAATAGTTGGCTTTCTGTGCGTTTTAGAACACGGGTTACGCTGACGTCACGACAAACATTATCCACCAGATTTCACGTCAAACTGGTGGCAAGTTACGGGGGCAAATGTATCAAAAGTGAATATGGCCTTCTTCCGACTGAGTTTTGGAGCTGCGGGTCCCAGACCACCAAACTATCTCTGGTCCTGATGGATCTCCAAAGTTTGGTGAGTTTTCGTGCATGTTTAGTATCCGAAAGGAATAGTAGGCAAAAATCAACATTTTTATGACTTTTTCTTTTCCTTTCACCGTTTGCTGATGGTCCCAGAAGGTTGAAAAGTAAAAATCCTTCTTTAATGAGGGTATATCTGGTCCCCCTTTGAGCATAACCTGGTGTGCCAACTCAGCCGGCAGCATGTCCTCGCTCCTGCTTAGGATTCAGTCCATACAATCCCTTGTGCGTGCGCTGGACAGTGGGCCCGGCAGGATGTTCCTAGCTTTTCCATATCATTGGTAATTGGGTAAAGGAGCAGTGGAATGGTGGAGCAACTGCTACCTCGCCACTACAGCTGCTTCTGGCCACCACAGCAACTGGGGCAGAAAATCACATCTCTTTGTCGTAATCAGAAAATAATTGCAGCCTCCAATCCCTCCATACTTCTCTGCCATACTTGCCTGCTCTTCCTTTCCAGCATTGCAGCATTAGCATGTTTGTCTAGTGTAAGCCGGAGGAGAGGAGCGTCTTGTGGGTCACTGCTGCATCCATGATTGTGCGTCTTTGTGTCGAAGAGGCCACATTCATGGCGGACTGTGGTATTAGCTGCTTTTGCTCACCTGACATCTGGCATCATTGGGAAAAGATACCAAAAAATCCTGGAACTGCGAGCCTGATCAGGATTTTTTACATTTTCGACCTGCCAGAAAAAAAAAATCAGAGGAACATTGCCGTGCGGACGGGGCCTAAATGACAGAAAATGGAACTGAACTGCTGTAGTTGCAGATGTAGGGGGTGGGGGGGGGGGGGGTGACACCAGGACAAGTGCATCCACGCAGCACAGAGGCTGACGAGCCTGCATGCTTGATTGTGTTCAGTCGTCGTCTTGATTGTTTTCTCTTCCACACGCAAACATAGGTTGTTGTCCTTAAAACGGGCATTTTCATAGACTCAGGGTAAAATGAGATGAGCCTGAAAAGTTGAAAGGAAGAGTGCACTTTTTGGGGGGAAATTGTGCCCATCATCCACAATCCTCATGTGAGACACCAACACACATCTTTCTCTTTTCTGTGCCTTCTAAAGATATAAAAACAGATAAAGAGAGACAGCTCGTTACTTCATGGAATGGGACACACCTCCAAAAACCTCCAACAAGGTTTGATGGTTTTCTATCCATGCTGAGCATGTAGTAACACGATAACATTCATGAGAACATGTACTACTTCAGTATTTTGCTCATTTGAAGCATTAGCGGAGCTTCCTTTCCTGGGTGCATTGATTTCACATCGCAACAAAGAAAGGAACGCTACACCGAGCTCGGAGAGGAAAACACAGCAGCAGTGACGGCAGCTCCAATATGTAGCGTTACCTTTGTTTACCTATTGCCATGACATCCTGCGGTTTGAGGCTCCATGATTGGCCGCCAGACTGGGTGACTTCACCAGGCCTACACACACATGCATCCAAGGCCACTCACACATGTGCACATAAGCGCACACACTCCCTCCCTCATCCCACACCTTTGTCGCTTCATATCCCCCAGTGCCGACAGGCGGGGGTCACGCCTAATATGGCTGCCGGCCTGCGCTGGAAAGCGTACCGTACACCTTTTCCCGCTCCCCTGGTGCAAGTTTCGTTGTAATGTGTGCTTACCTGTGCCTATGTTGCCGAGGTTTGTGGCCGGTTCCACACTATGTGACGAGGTTTAGTCATATAATACGCCGCTGCGTATCAGTGACCAGATGCTTGAATGTGGCATCTTTGGACGGATGTGAAAAGGAACCGAAGAGCTCTCGCATCACATCAGCGAACGACTCATCAATCTCATGTACTGTGTGTTTGTGTCAAGTATACCCCATGAATATAAGAGCACACCATTTTATGTCTGTCTGTGTGTGTGTGTGTGTACGGGAGCAGAATAATTCACCTTACGCTTCCTCTTCCAGCTGCTGGAAGCTCCAAATTAATTAGGAGAAAGCAAGAGTTCATTTCCCTCCTGAGTTCGACATGACTTGTTTATGAGTCAGCCGAGCGCTTATTTGATGGCTTGAACAAACGACATGCAGGCTTTCTGCTCTTGGCCTTTCGCACATCCATAAATCTCTACCAAGTTTCAACATGGGGAGAATCCTACTTTATTTGGGCTTTGCAAAATTTGGATTGATTGATTCTGTGCATTAACATTCACATTCACACGTAGAAGAGCACATGCAGTAGTAGAGATATTATGACAGGAAAAAAAACCCTTTATGAGTCATAGTATTATGGTAATAATGCCATTTTATTATGAGAAACAGTGCATAATTGTATAATATTCAATATGTTATTAACACAGTAAAGTTATAACACAAAAAATGATATCAACTCATCAGTAGAAGCAGTTTGCAAACATTTGTGTCCCCGCTAGATCCCCGTTTTTATGTTGCGAGACCACCGTCGCATGGTGAAGATCCACGACTCGCCCTCCAAACCTTGACCTTGACATTCTCCTCCGATTTGAGATCAAAAATAAAAGTGACTGTTGTGACTATTGGATTAGATTCGGCTCCAGAACCCTCCCCTTTTCTCTTCAGTTGCCATTGTTCACTCGCGACACATAAGCAACTCCAGAGTAATTTGCACTTACCATTCTGTGTTTTGAAGGCGACCGATCTTCATCTCCATGTCTTAAGGCTCAAGTCCATGTTCTGCAAGTTCTCTATTTCATCTCCAAATGTTTCTTCCTTCTTTTCTCCTCGAAATCTATTGACACATCGCTCAAACCTTGGCTATAATCACCGTAAACATCCTCCGTCTCTTACACCGCTGTGTTTGTTTACCTGAGCGATCGTACTGGCTGGCGCCATGAACTATGAATGTCATTTTTGCAAATTTCCCGTTCAAAAAAACATGATCAGTGAAGCATAAACATATACAAATGATGGGATTTCTAACAGTGCCACATGTATGCTGTACATTTTACGTGTATTATCACGTATTTATAAATGATTACGATGTTTTTTTCTGCAGGGGAAAAAAAAAACAATTTGAATTGACCAAAAATCAACAGCTTTGCAGGGCTGTGAATGCTCAATCGTGACTGTGTGATGTTTTTGTGATGTTATTCGTAACATCTGTGTGCATATCTCCAAAGAAAGGCAACAGTTGCTCGTTGCTGTTGAGTTTTGTGTGGGATTTGAACATCCACGTGTTAAAATGACAACTTTGTCCTCATAAAATAAAGGCTTTATTATGTGCGTAGCTTTATTGTCATAGTGTTCCTATAATACACAGTATTTAATGTGCCCATAATGTGTCCTGTGATTGACTGGTGACCAGTCGGTGTACCCCATCTCTCGCCCACTGGGATTGGCTCCAGCTCAGCTGTGATGCTGAGCAAAACGGTAAAAAAATGAATGAATCAATAAGCACATGACATGTAATGTATAGAAAGGCATGATTCAACACTACAAAGAGCAGAACCCGCTTAACAAACTGTCTATGTGGACCAATTTATAACGTGTCCAAGCGTGTTCTGAGATCTCAGATCTGAGATATCAATAATATCTCTCATGTGATATCTCCACTCTTAAATTAGCTGGCATGTATAGCTGCCTTCATGTGAATGGAGCATGATATGGACAACTGACATGTCATGAGTCGTTCACCTGGAGGCAGCGTAGACAACTCAGATTCACGGGCTACACATGGGTGGTGCCACATGAAGGCAGCGTGGGCAATTTGCATACACGAATGAGACGTTCTTATATGCCCCTGGGAATCGGTTCTCATTTTTTCAATTTAAAAGAGCCGTGCAAAAGACTCGCGAACGTCACATATCGAATTGAAACCACTAGCTTCAAGTTAACGCCACAACTTTGCAGGTAAAATGATTGATTCTCTACCATTGTGGGGAAAAAACTAAGTTAAACAGTCTTGATAAACTACAGCCTTTATTGATAGCCACTCTGCAGCTAAGGTGGTGTTTAAATGAATCGAATCTCAATCTCTCTCCGTCCATTCTGCTCCTTATGCCAACACTCGAACTAAGACGAGTACCCATGAGTCCCGGCCATCGCGAGTTTTGAACGATTCGTTCGTGACTCGCACATCTCTCCTCTCCTCACCCCGAGTCGCTGGCAAAGAGACGCTGTGGCGAACAAAACATCACAACATCCGTTCTTCCCCCGCCTGTTGGTGATTTGTAGTGAACATTAAGGCAGAGGCTCGGCTTGTTTTCGGGAGAATGCTTTGAAATTGTGGACGATCTGTGAATGTTGGTGAAGGATGAGGATGAAGTTTATGATGACGTGGTTGCTGCTGGCTGCTGTACAAGGTAAGGATGAATATCTCTCACCGTGTACACGTCCGCTCATCTACTTTCTGTCTTGCCGGCCAGGCTTTAACAAACTGTTTTTTTCAGTTGTTATGTGTAGGCTAACGTTATTATTGATGCATATGACGATGGACTGCATTGCAACCAGGCATCTTTCTCCACGTATAAGACAACATTAGCATATGGATGAGGCAAATGATTCGCCTTCATATATAAGCAGTGTTTTAATAGCGACATAAAATTGTGACATCACGACTCTTTTGGATGATTTTTTTTCCACAAATATATATAATATTTATATGGCACAGCTTCACTTAACGTTTTTATAAATTGTGCATTTTTTTTCTCTCGCTTTTTTCATTTATTGATTCATTAATTTATTTTCGCGTTCTGCTTTAAGGAAACTTTAATTGAAGAAACTTCCATGGGAGGTCCCATTACTGTACGTGCTTTCAAGTTAGAGTTTCCAAAAGTATCCAATAAGACCAGAAAAAGTTTATTTTTGCTTTTTTGAAAAAGAGAATCTAGAGGGGTCTGATTACTCGAGAAATATAGCCACAAAGTGATCCCTCCTGCAACGTCTTCTTATTCTCTGGCAGATCAGGTGCGCATGAGGCGTGTTCAGAAGCAGAGTTACGATGCCATCCACTGTACGGACCCAAAGGGTCCCTGTTGTGATTCATCAACTTTGCTTAAATATGTTATACAGTATGTTGTTTGTAATTATGCTCTACATTTGCAACGGTTCATTTGCAAAAATGACACTTATAGTTCATGGAGCCAGTCATGACGAGCGAGCTCTCCCTGATCAGTCTCATTTCTGGAAGTGACGGAGTCGCTCAGGTAAACAAACATAGCGGTGTACGAGACGGAGGATGTTTACAGTGATTATAGCCAAGATTTGAGCGATGTATCAATAGTTTTAAGAAGGGAGAAGCGTTTGGAGATGAACTAGAGAACTTGCAGAGCCTTAAGACGTGGAGATGAAGATCGGTCACCTTCAAAACACAGAATGATAAGTGCAAATTACTCTGGAGTTGCTTATACTTCAATAAATGTTTTAAACTGGCTCATTAATAAGTGTAAAGGGGTCTTTATAGCCTGATTTATTTCATATTTTGTCACCGTCGCAGCCCCCTTCCCCCCACAGTCAACATATGGCTGTGAAAAGATGTTTCTATAACATTTATAATGCTTTACAGCCTTGTCGCTATCATGGAATAGTGTTTAGACGACATTATGTAAACAAGACATGACTTACTCTGTTGTGCGGCAGCTTTGACTACGTGCTTCTTGTCTTTTTTTTGTTGTGCACCGGCGAAAGAGCATCCTTTTTCAAAATGTGTTTATACCGTACTTTCAAGCCAATTGCTTTTTGGAAAGGTGTTCCTTCATAGCAGTCATTAGTGAACAGAACTTGAGGTGGGCGTCCATCTGTCTCTCGTTGCTTCCTCCATTTTTGACTTAAACCTTCCTCTTTTAGAAAAGGATACAAATTTACAGTGTCACTCGGATACTATGAACATCCAGCAGCAACACAACATTTTGGCATCACTACTATTTTGATGAAAAATACACTGAACCAAGCCTTTTTTTTTTTTTTTACTCTGCTTTAGCTGAGAGGCGTCACCCCGATGACGTGACTTCCGGAAACGTTTACTCCGAATTTACTGTTCACTTTTAAAAAACGGAACAATGTGGAACATAATTGCAAACAATATATAGCATGTTTAAACAAAGTTGATGAATCATGCCAGGGACCTTTGAAGCTACATTGAAAGACAGTCCTGTCAAAATGTCTTTATGAGCGAGGGCCAACAGGTCGCGCCAAATCTATTTGTGGTGGCCCAGATTTATTGCCACACATAAATGAATGTATGGGAAACACTGCCGAAAAAAGTCTGTCTTCTGGCGTATGGAAAGAAAAGCATGCATCATGGGACAACACATTCTTTCAGAAAACATTGAAACTGTCTTGCAGTGAGGGCAGCGTCTGTAAAGAATGAAGGGCGCCCCTCTGTGTCTCCTACTGTGTTTGTCTCTTCAGTGCTTCAACCCACAGTGGCTTTACAAGACGCAGATGGTGGCAGAGGACATGGGTGGGGGGGGGTGAACGTTGTCTGTGTACATCCACGCAGCCTGCACACATGAATGCACATCCCGTGTGCATTATTTCTTATCTCATTGTGTCGTGCGGCCAACGCACACTGAGAGACAATGCAAACACACTAATACACTAATGCATCACTGTTTTTCCACAGAAGAATCCACCCCCTCCCCACGAGCTAACACGCACAACAGTCCAAGCAATATGATGCCCTTCACCTCTCAGTTTAATCAACAACACACACACACATCGTCAAAGAGGCTGCAGGTGAGAAATAGGTTGTTTGGAAACCATATGTGAGGTTGTTGGGTTGTGGATGCTACTCAGAGATGGAACGGGCACATTTCAGCCTTTCTCTAATTATGTGCATGATAGACCATCTGACGCAACACAGTGAAATGCAGCATTTATTTAAGACACACACCAAGATAGAGGCTGGAGACAAGTGGAAACACATTATAGTGGGACCGGCTGTGAATGAAGCTTGTCATTACAACCCCGTACAGTAGATGGAATCGTAACTCTGACAGGGAATATGAAGACCTAGCAGTAGGGATCGATGAATCGACATGTGCGACATGTACGTATGGCTGTTCCATTTCCTCGTCTCGCTGTAGCACACAGGCTGGATGACGAGGCGGTTCACTCTGCTTGTGTCTGAGCGCATTGGTTGTATAATCAAATTAAGGGAAAGAGTGAGCTTCCTGTCAGTTATTCGGCATCTTGGTCACAGTACGTGGAGGCGGGGGCTAGCTACATAGTAAAAAAAAAAAAGGTCGACATTATCAATTATTGTCGATAATTTATAGCACAATTATCGACCAGCAAAATTTGTTATCGTGACAGGCCTAGTTGGAGCCGACGTGTCCCCTCCAAAGAGCACAAGTTTGTAAGTTTTTGTCTTGTAAAGCGTGACTCTAGATGCCCTACACCTTGGACGCTACCCTCGATTGAGTCTGCCTGTGATGTCATTGCTATGCGTACATACTTTATATTTATATGGTGCTGGACCACATCGAGTCACATACAGTAGAAAGTCCAACTTTAAGACTTTGGATGGGAGCTTCAGGGCAAGATCAAAGGTATGTAGGATATCAATTCAGTTTAATACCTATCTGCAGATGAAATTTCAATAAAGGGCACCTATTATGCTAATTTTCGGGCGTCTGTATTGAGTTCTGGACTCCTATAGAGCAGTTACACACTATAACCCACACAGAAAGCTTTCTAGATCTTCCAGACTCTGCACCCATTCTGGCGGTGTTTCCTGCCTCCCGCCCAAACGGTCTGTGTAATTTACTCCACCCCCGGCCCTCCTCCAGGTACGCCTCCAGCCGAGCCCACTCCGGTGTGATTGGTCTGAGGACTTCCGGACAGCTGCCGAACCCCTTTTGTCCGATTACTTACACAAAATAAACACAGTTAGGACAGTGATGAATTGTTACTTACAGCTTGCTCTTCTGACTCTTCAACACGACCAAGTAGCGTTGGAAAGGCGTCGGACTTCAGCAACAGTTTGGCGGATAGTCCGGCTTCGTATTGGCTCGTGTCGTTGACAGTTGGGCATATTTTTCTCTTGCTGGCCGGGAATCAGCAACTCTAACCACTTCCACCTGAGGCTTGCCTCTTTAGGCACACCCCAACAAACATTTCCTGGGAGCCATACGTGCTTTTTTTGGCTTCCGATCCACATCCGAACACACACATCTAGAAGTTCACCACTTTAAACCCTTTTGAGGGCCACTCCATTCAAGAAATATCACTTTTCATTCATTTTTTGTCTGTAATTGCCGTCCGGGGGCCAGATGTCTCTCAGATGTCTTTAACGAGGCTGAAGAGGAAGCAGTCTACCTTCACCAGCTGTCTCCTGCTCAGCTTGCGCTTCACTAGGCGACTGCTGTGTCTCGTGCCTGACTGCGCTGAGCAACTCTGAACTCGGCTCTTCTCCCCTGGTGATGCCTCTGTCTGTGGTGATCATATCAGCATGATCGTTTTGTCAGCCTTGGGAACTTTGTCCACTTGGCCTTGACTGCCTGTCAGAGTTGACAGTTCTGGCGCTCTGAGGCGTTCCCTCACTGCCTCCATTCCTTCCTTTTCACTTCTTCGACGTTCCGTTGGTGACTCTTGAGCAGAATCGCATGGCTCATTAGTAATCCCTCGCCCCTTTGCGTTTGAAATTTCACTCTATCGTGGGTTTTCAAAAATATACGAATTAGTAAACCATGCTGTTTTGTGGAATTACGACACAGTGGTTCCCAAAATAGCCTGCAATAAGTGAAATCCGCAAAGTAGCCAACTTTTTCTTTTACACTTCTTATATATGTTTGAAGGCGGTAAAACCCCTCACCATACACTTTATTGCTTTTTCTCAGACAGGCATGAACATTTTCTCACATTTCTCTCAAAACACTCTCAAAGTTCATATTTATTTGCAATTTTAATGATCAACCTACGATGTAGGACACAAGAAATTATTAAGTGACTCGCGCGTCTGTCCCTCCTCTGCCTCTTTGTCCTGGCGCTGCTCCGCTGAAGCATTTTTGTGTCCTTGTTAAAACATATTGCCGCGGTACTCCTCTTGTTTCAGTCCTTGTCCTCCTCCTCCTCGAACCGAAGCTTCATTTATTCCGTAATGGCGCCCTACAGCCGCGTAACATCTACCTTCCTTCAGCATGTCCACAAGTCCAACTTTTCGTGCGATGGATGGCTTTCTCTGCCCTTTTGGGTGCAGAACGTTTCGTCGACATTGTGGGTTTTGTTGGGGAGAAAACTTGCAAGTCACGCTGCAAGGCAAGCTGTTTGCTAGCGATAACACAACAGGAGACACGGCTGTGCGGGCCGGCGTGAGGGAGATTTAGTGACAATAGTCTACAGCCAATCAGGATGCAGAATACAATGGGCGGGTTTTCCCTTAGCCAATCAGGTCACAGAACACAATGCACTTTCACACGCTGTAAAAAAAAAAGTACTAAAATTGCACTAAAAAACAATTTAAGGTGAACCGCGATGGAGCGAGGGAGCACCGTGTACATCCTATTATTAGTAAAAAAAAAGCACATTTAAGAAAGCACATTTAAGTAAAATGAATGTTTTTTTCTGTCATCAGTCCAATGCTTTTATTCTGCTTTTATTCCTTCTTGCTTCTTCCAGCTCAGGATGTCTTTGTCTCGCTGGCTGAGTTGGAAGATTCCTTACTGAGGAACCTGTTCCGAGGCTACCAGAAGTGGGTCCGGCCTGTCCAGCATGCCAATGACACCATTACTGTGCGCTTTGGACTAAAGATCTCACAACTGGTGGATGTGGTGAGAACACAACCCGTACGACACACACCATCAACAGCATGACAGGTGTGGGGGGAGGGGGTGGGGGTGGGGGTGGGGGGGATAACAGCATGTTATTTTGCAGCATATGAACACGTATTGTCAATCAATCTCCTTTGTGCCAAACCGCTTTGTTTCCGGTCGGAGTTGTCAAGAGGCCATTATCCAGAGAGGAAGTCTCTCCCATGTATTATTAAGATGTACACACACGCAGTTGCGTAATTCTCCAGCCACTGCTAGTCGTAGAACAGTAATCCCTCGCCAATCACGGGTTATCAAAAATCTATTAATCAATAAATCATTGCTGTTTTGTGACTGAATACAGTTCGTTATTCGTAAAAAGTGCATATTTAAGCAAATGTCATGTTTTTTTTCCCCAAATCAAGCATAAAAGTGGCTAAATGAAGTAAAATACAAATAAAAGGCATTCAAAAGACTCATTAAAAAACGTTGTGATGATATGTAGTATTCATACCAAAAGAAGAACAACAAGGAACTCTCCTAACACTAACATATGTGACTCGATATAATGTCTTATTTTCTCTTATTATGTTGACTACATTAGGGTGTAAAGGTGACTATAGGGGTGTTTTATTTCATGTTGAGAGGGCTCTAATTATGTTAGAAAGTGTATTTAGAAGGTGGTAAACAGGTTTTCTATGTCTTAGTTTCTCTTATTATGTCTACTATATTGTGTAATAGGAGTGTAAAGGTGACGATAGGGGTGTTAGTTCATGTTTAGAGGGCTCTAATCATTTTAAAAAGTGTATTTAGAAGGTGGTAAACAGGTTTTGTATGTCTTATTTTCTCTTATTATGTCTACTATATTGTGTAATTGTGTAAAGGTGACGATAGGGGTGTTACTTCATGTCTACAGGGCTTTAATCATGTTAAAATCATATTTGGAAAGTGGTAGGCAGGTTTTGTTTGTCTTATTTTGTCTTATAATGTCTACTACATTGGGTAATAGCAGTGTAAAGGTGACTATAGGGGTGTTATTTCATGTCAAGAGGGCTCTAATCATGTTATAAAGTGTATTTATACGCTGGGTTGTTCTGATCACAACCTCGTCCATCTCGTCACAGACTACACTCCAGTAGTGAATAGACAACCCCCTGTGAAGAGGCCTGTGAAGCAGTGGTCTGAGGAGAGCAGTGCTAGGCTCAGAGACTGCTTCCAGACAACAGACTGGGAAGCGCTCTGTAGTCCCCATGCCAGTGACATTGACAGCATGACTCACTGCATCACAGACTATATCAACTTCTGTGTGGAGAACACTGTGCCCTCCAAGGTGGTGCGGTGTTTTCCCAACAACAAACCCTGGGTGACCTCTGAGATTAAGGCCCTGCTGAACAAGAAGAAAAGGGTCTTCAACTCGGGGGACAAGGAGGAGCTGTGCAGAGTCCAGAGGGAACTCCGGCACAAGATCAGGAAGGGGAAGGACTGCTACAGGAGGAAACTGGAGAAGCGGCTGGAGGAGAATAATGCCAGGGAAGTCTGGAGAGGCCTGCAGACCATCACAGGCCATGGTAAAGGAGTGGGGAGAGACCAAGCCAGTGGGGACAAGATCTGGGCAGATGAACTCAATCTGTTTTTTAACAGATTTGAGTCTGCCCCCCCTCCCTCCCCTACCAACTCACCACTCTTCACCCCCACATCCACATCCCAGCCATCCTCTACCCCCCTCTCCATAACTGATGATCAGGTGAGAAGTCAGCTGAGGAAGATCAAGGCAAGGAAGGCCCCGGGACCGGACGGCATCAGCCCTAGAATCCTCAAGGACTGTGCTGACCAGCTCTGTGGAGTTCTCAGGCACTTGTTCAATCTCGGCCTGAGCCTGGAGAAAGTCCCGGCCCTGTGGAAGACCTCCTGTGTGGTCCCGATCCCAAAGACACCGCGTCCCAAGGAGCCTAACCACTTCAGGCCTGTTGCCTTGACCTCTCACCTGATGAAGACCATGGAGAGGATTATCCTGCAGCACCTGCGACCCCTGGTGGGCACTCAGCTGGACCCCCTGCAGTTTGCTTACCGGCCTCGGATCGGAGTGGACGACGCAGTGATCTACCTGCTGCACAGATCACTGCTACACCTGGAGGACAGCGGGAGCGCTGTGAGGGTCATGTTTTTTGACTTCTCCAGTGCCTTCAACACCATCCAGCCGTCACTGCTCAGAGTGAAGATGGAGAGTGTGGGAGTAGACCAACACCTGACTGCATGGGTTATAGACTACCTCACCAACAGACCACAGTATGTGAGGCTCCGTCACTGTGTGTCTGACATGGTACTCTGCAGCACAGGTGCCCCTCAGGGTACGGTGCTCTCCCCTTTCCTCTTCACCCTCTACACCTCGGACTTCACACACAACTCCACACAGTGTCACATCCAGAAGTTCTCCGATGACACAGCCATTGTTGGTTGTGTTTCAGAGGGGAATGATCTGGAATACAGGACGGTCATCAGGGACTTTGTCAGCTGGAGTGAGCTTAACCAGCTGCAACTCAACACCAGCAAGACAAAGGAGATGATCATTAACTTCCAGAGGAAAACATCTCACTTTACACCGGTGAACATCCAGGGAGCGGACATAGAGTTGGTAGACAGCTACAAATTCAAATTCCTTAACAACAAGCTGGACTGGTCCGTCAACGGAAGGGCCAGAGTCGCCTCCACCTGCAGAGGAGACTGAGGCCCTTTGGTGTGTGCAGGACTCTTTTACGGACCTTTTATGACTCTGTGGTGGCCTCAGCCATCTTCTATGCTGTGGGCTGCTGGAGAGGGGGCAGCACGGAAAGGGACAGGAGCAGGATAAATAGACTGATCAGGAGAGCGAGCTCTGTCCTGGACGGTCCTCTGGACTCCGTGGAGGAAGTGGGGGAGAGAAGGATGTTGGCTAAGCTGACATCCATCATGGACAACACCTCTCACCCGCTACATGACACTGTTGTTTCCCTGGGCAGCTCCTTCAGCAGCAGACTGTTACACCCACGGTGTAAGAAGGAGAGGTTCCGCAGGTCCTTCATACCGACCGCTATCAGGCTCTACAACACCTGCACCACCTGAACCATGTTGTAGTCACTATGCTTTCTTTACACTGTATTCTTTACTTGCGTATCTTGCTTGCTGCTGTAACAAGTTAATTTCCCCGCTGTGGGATAAATAAAGTACATACATTTAGAAGGTGGTAAACAGGTTTTCTATGTCTTATTTTCTCTTATTATTTCTACTACATTGGGTGATAGGGTGTAAAGGTGACTACAGGGGTGTTTTATTTCATGTTTAGAGGGCTCTAATAATGTAAGAAAGTGTATTTAGAAGGTGGTAAACAGGTTTTCTATGTCTTATTTTCTATTATTATGTCTACTATATTGTGTAATAGGAGTGTAAAGGTGACGATAGGGGTGTTATTTCATATCTAGAGGGCTCTAATCATGTTAAAAAATGCATTTAGAAGGTGGTGCACAGGTTTTCTGTGCTCTAACTATGAAAATATTCCATTTATAAATATGGAATCTTACATTTAACGGTCGGGTCTGGACCCATCAAACCAGATGAACGAGGGATTACTGTACTGCTAATATCTACGAAATAAATCCAGCAAGTAAATCAACTCTTACCTCCTGTTGAAAATGTGTTTTTACTCAGTGAAAATGTGTATTCCTTTTCCTCCAACAGGATGAAAAGAACCAACTGATGACGACAAATGTCTGGCTTTGGCAGGTACACAATCCCAACATACTGAAACAGGATTACACATCAGATGTTTCACTGTATGCTTTATTAAAATGATTGTCATGATCGTTGGACAATTAAAAGAACAATAACAACAGAAAAGGAAAAATCATCTGTAACTTTACAAGAATAAACTCATAATATTATAAGATTTCTTTTTTTTTATGAAGTTGTAATATTATGAAAAACAAGCAAAATAAAGTAGTAATTTTTGGAAAATTAGATTGGAGAAAATGTTATAATATGGGAATAAAGTCAAAATATTATGGCAATAAAGTCATTATATTACGAATGTTTTCAAAGATTATTTAAGAAGAAAGTTGAAATATTTGGAAAATAAAAAAAAAACAACTGCAAAAATGGGAAAAAGAGACTGAAGTTCATGATATACAGTATATCCCTAATATACAATAATCCCATATAATACAATAATACAATAAATACGATCCATGATTAGTTCAAATTCATTATCTTTTTACTCAAGCCGAAAGAGTGGAACCTCTAAAGTAAAAGATATGTACAGTGGTGTGAAAAAGTATGTGCCCATTCCTAATTTCTTTTTCTTTTGCATGTTTGTCACACTTAAATGTTTCAGGTCATCAAACACATTTTAATATTAGTCAGTGACAACACAACTGAACACAAAATGCAGTTTTTAAATGAAACTTTTTATTATTTAGGGAGAAAAAAAATCCAAAGCTACATGGTCCTGTGTGGAAAAGTGATTGCCCCCTAAACCTAATAACTGGTTGGGCCCCCCTTAGCAGCAACAACTGCAATCAAGCATTTGTGATAACTTGCAATGAGTCTCTTACAGCGCTGGGGAGGAATTTTGCAGAATTGTTGTCATTCAGCTACATTGGAGGCTTTTCCAGCATGAGCACCTTTTTAAGGTCATGCCACAGCATCTCAATAGGATTCAGGTCAGGACTTTGACTAGGCCACTCCAGTATATCATCAAGATGTTTTCTGGCAAAATTGAGACAAGCCTTAATGTTCTTTTTGTTCAGCAGTGGTTCTGGTCTTGGAACTCTGCCATGCAGGACGTTTTTGCCCAGTGTCTTTCTTATGGTGGAGTCATGAACACTGACTTTATCTGAGGCAAGTGAGGCCTGCAGTTCTTTGGATGTTGTTGTGGGGTCTTTTGTGACCTCTTCGATGAGTTGTCGCTGCGCTCTGGGATCATTTTGGTTGGCCGACCACTCCTGGGAAGGGTCACCACTGTTCTATGTTTTCACCATTTGTGGATAATGGCTCTCATTGTGGTTTGCTGGAGTCCCAAAGCTTTAGAAATGGCTATATAACCTTTTCCACACTGATAGATCTCAATTAATCGTAGTTATGTTATGTTTTAACAGGGTGTGTGTAGCTTTGGATTGTTTTTCTCCCTTAATAATAAAAACTTTCATTTAAAAACTGCATTTTGTGTTCAGTTGTGTTGTCATTGACTAATATTTAAATTTGTTTGATGATCTGAAACGTTTAAGTGCAACAAACATGCAAAAAAATAAGAAATCAAGAAGGGGCCAAACACTCTTTCACAGTCTTTTGGCTTGTGTAAAAAGATAAGGAATTTGAACTCATCATGGATTGTATTTATTTTTTCCAGGAATGGGTTGACGTCAAGCTAATGTGGAATCCAGATGAATATGGAGGTATTACGTCCATCCGGGTACCTTCAGAGACAATATGGCTGCCAGACATTGTTCTGTATGAAAAGTTAGTTCCACGCCACTATTTTTCGGTCACATTTTCCTGTCTGTATTATATCTTTAATTCTTCCCCTTTTTCGTGAATGAGTGCTGATGGTCGCTTTGAGGGTTCCCTGATGACCAAAGCCATCGTTCGCTGGGACGGGACGATCACGTGGACGCCACCAGCCAGCTACAAGTCTTCCTGCACCATGGACGTCACCTTCTTCCCCTTTGATCGCCAAAACTGTTCCATGAAATTTGGCTCCTGGACTTACGATGGAAATATGGTGGATCTGGTTCTTGTGGACTATTATGTGGATCGCAAAGACTTCTTTGATAATGGCGAGTGGGAGATCCTCAATGCAACAGGAATGAAGGGAAGCAGGAGGGACGGGGTGTACTGGTACCCCTTTGTAACTTACTCCTTCATCCTCAAGAGGTTGCCCTTGTTCTACACCCTCTTCCTCATCATCCCGTGCCTCGGTCTGTCCTTTCTGACTGTCCTGGTCTTTTATTTACCATCAGATGAAGGAGAGAAACTGTCGCTTTCCACATCTGTCTTGGTGTCACTCACTGTCTTCCTCCTGGTCATAGAGGAAATCATCCCTTCATCCTCCAAGGTGGGTCAGCTTAAAGACGTAGAAATAGCGTCATTATTCCCTTGCAGGAGGTCCCACTTTAACCGAAACGGACGCCAACCAAATCAATTTTCCCCCATAAGGAATCATGCAAATCCACTTCATCTGTTCCAGAAAGCCAAAAATGTTAAAGTGTCCCTGACATGATTCATCAACTTTGCTTAAATATGTTATATGTTGTTTTTATGTTCGACATTGTTACAGTTTTGAAAGCGAATGGTAAATTGGCAAAAATGACCCATGACGAGCTAGCTCCCGCTGTTCAGTCTCATTTCCGGAAATATTATTAGAGCCCTCCAGACATGAAATAACAACCCTATAGTCATCTTTACACTCCTACTACCCAACATAGTAGACATAAACAGAGAAAATAAGCCATTCAGACATAAATACGACTTGTGTTTGTGTGTGTTTCAATAAGTGTTTTCTGGAAGTGACGTGTCCACCCCGCCATGAATAGATTTGGCGCTTCCTGTTCACACTAGCACACTAGTGTTGCCAACTTAGCAACTTTATTGCAATATTTACTGAGTATCCAGACCTCTCTAAATTGTGTTTTTCAAAATCGACTGACTTTTTTTGGTGTAAGTGGACACTAAAATGAAAGCACCTGTCACTCTTCTGGAAACTTTAGCACAGTTGTGTACGTCGTCTGCATAATGTAGTTTTAACATCCCGGCTCCGAAGAGAATGAAATACGGAGACTGCCATGTAGCTTCTCTCTTATTTGATTCTGTTGATTTCATTCATTTTCTTTGCTTTTTCTCCAGGTGATCCCACTAATCGGAGAATACTTGCTCTTCATCATGATCTTTGTCACCTTTTCCATCATTGTCACTGTCTTCGTCATTAATGTCCATCATCGCTCTTCAGCAACCTACCACCCCATGGCCCCGTGGGTGAAGAGCCTCTTCCTGCAGAGGCTGCCCAGGCTGCTGTGTATGCGGGGACACACAGACAGGTAAAAACTTACCCTTGGATGTTATTTGTGTCGCTATACTTGACCCAAACCCTAACACCTGACCCCTAAACCTAACCCCATTCTAAATAAAAATGACGGCTGTGACGCATGGATTAATTCCAGCTGCAATAACACTCCCCATCTCTCTTTAATTACCATCATTCGCTCGCTTCCAAGGAAGCTAACGAGCTAAATATTCGACGGGAGTTGCGGTTTCTCACAGAGTTGACGTCCCGTCACATGCGCAGCCCTGACAAAGAAAATAAATAATCAAAGCAGGGGTGTCCAAATTCAGCACAGGGGCCACTTGTGGCCTTTTTTTATTGGCCCACGACGCACTGTAGAAATCAAATTAAACAGCAAAAATGGGAACAATAGAGGAACAATGTAAAAGGGAAAAGGCTGAAATGATGATACTAACAACTAATAACACAAATCTTTGTTTTTAAATATAGATTGCATTTTTGCTTTTTCACAAAGTTTAAAATATATATATATATATATATATAAACATATTCACATTAAACATTTATATTTATATTTTTATTTATATTTAATATTTATTTTTAACATTTATAGTTAGATGTAATATTTATATTTAACATTTATTTTTAAAATTTATAGTTGGATTTTATATTTATATTCAGATTTCACATTTATCTTTAACATTTATAGTGAGATTTAAGATTTATATTCATATTCAGATTTAGAATTGATATTTAGATGTAACATTTATATTCAACATTTAGATTTAATAATTATATTTAACACTTACATTTAGATGAAACATTTACATTTAACATTTACAGTAAATTTGCCATTTAATTTCTATCTTAAATTTGGGAGAAAATGAGTTAAAAGCCAGAAAAATTTGCTACGTCAGCTAAAAAAGTGTGACTGACTTTTTTTTAATTCAGCGCCCCACAATTTTTGGTGCGATTACAGATACCACTACTGGGATACTGAGATGAGCCGCTCTGAGTCAAAGCCTCGTAGAGGCGTGGGAAAGAGGGGGGCTCCCGGACACCAGAGAGGGCCTCTCGGAGGAAAGGAGGAAGAGAATGAAGCCTGGCTCGCCATGCTGGAAAATGCCACACATTCAGTTCGCTACATCAGCCATCACATCAAAAAGGAGCACTTCATACGAGAGGTGCGTTTTCAGGGACGGTACTTCAATATTCCATGGAAGTGTCTTCTCATCCACCCTCTGTTTCATGCAGGTTGTACAAGACTGGAAGTTTGTGGCTCAAGTGCTGGATAGGATTTTCCTGTGGGCCTTCCTCACGGTGTCAATACTAGGAACAGTCCTCATCTTCACACCCGCCCTGCAGATGTACCTCAGCTCACCCTAATGAACTTATACTTGCAAATACCCAATACAACATTGAAACTTGCCATTTATGAAGTGTTAAGAGCATGCAGAGAAATGCAAAGGACAAAGCAATAAGCAGGTGGAAGTAGCTCGTAGGATTTAAACAACCACTTTGGTATTCAGTATGTGTCCATGTAGTAGTACTTCATAACTTCTTTTGTGTCCAATACAGCATGCTGCATTCAATATCTTGTCATAATGAATGAATAATAAACGCATTTGGTCATTTGGTCAGTATGTAAATGTTATCAAAAGACATCACACCAAACGACCGAGTGTAGAAAGTAGGACTTCAATTCATTCGGGTGTAGTAACACTGTGTCCCCAGTAGATGACACCAAATACATTATTCAAATCAGAACAGTAAAAGACTTAGACATGGATACACGCCGCATCGAGTGGGTTTGTCCACTGCTGCGATACGTCAACGTCGCCGCCATATTGGATGTGTCAGGGTTGCGCTGTAAATGAATACAAGTGAATGTACTTACTTTCATAAAGCGCCTTTCTACCAAGAAATTTAAGTTAATGCCTCTCGTTTATACATTCACACACGCACTGATATACTCGGGATAGTATATTAGTGCGTGTGTGAATGTATAAAGGAGAGGAATTAACACTTTACATCAACGTCGCCGCCATATTGGATGTGTGCAGGCTGCGCTGTAAATGAATACAAGTAAATGTACTTACTTTCATAAAGTAGTTCTACAAATACATTTTAGTTCATCCCTCTCGTTTATACACTCGTTTATAATGTTAATTCATCTAATTTATACATACACACACGCACTAATATACCATTAACTTAATTTTCTTTGTAGAAAGGCGCTTTATGAAAGAAAGTACTTGTATTCGTTTACAGCGCAGCCTTGACACATCCAATATGGCGGCGTCTACGTATATACTATGGCTATGGTAAAAGAGATCAACTTTATTGCCAATAAAAACCGGACAATAGATGGGATTCTAAAGGCTGGCTCTACCCACACTTATGTTGTCGTTCGTTGACGACCGACACAGTTGACCATGTTTGTTGTCTGAAAAAGTCTGTTGTTCGCACTTGTATTATTCACAGCTACAGATGTGTCACAGTGTGTGTGCCTGAGACAAAGCGAATGTTTGCGGACATATTGGCACTTTTTTTTTTAGCAGTGACCACCATCAACATGTTCAGATAGGCTTTTCCGAGCATTCAAACTGAAGCCACTTTTCATTTCTGTTATCGCTGCTGTGCATTGAAGCCAGCCTGTGTGGAAATGCTGAGGCAGTGGCGCTTCTACAGCTTCAGTGGCGCCCTGTGCCAATAACATCTTGCCGCAACCTTGAGTCGCACAGAACACGGTCGGGGGCAAACTTGAACTTGAAGGATATGCTCGGCTGATGGGTCGTCCGCGAACGATCAGGCGTATAGAGCCGGTGTCGTGAAGTTGGTATCCTCGATAGAAAGTGTGTCCCGTTCCGCGGGAGCATGCACAACTAGATTGTCAAAGATGTTAGGTATCCTAACACGTGACATTCCTACCGAAATTAAAGCTTTTGATTCTGTAGTTGCATGTCGCCCAAATTAGTATCATTCATTGCACTGTATGACATGTCTTATTATCCTTCCTTGAAAGGAAAACTGCGCTATTGTTGGACGTTTGCCCATCATTCACAATCCTTATGTGAGACATGATCACACGTCTGTGCGTTGTAAAGGTTTAAAAACAGCGAAAAGACTTAGCTAAGAATGCACGTAATGGGAAACACATAAATGGGAAACTCCAAAAAGCGCCAACAATGCTCCATTTACATCGTATAATGTGACGTATATATTAACCAAGCTACAGCGACATTGTTAATTATTATTATTATTAACATTGTTACGCCGATTGAACTACATTACTGGCGTATTGACACCTTGCCACACCACACCGGCTAGCTACTAGCTGGCTAGCGACTAGCTTCACCACACACTTACTCACAATGCCTCAGGCCACTAGCGAAAGGTAACGCTACATACTGCTGCTGTGTTCTTGTTTCTGAGTTTGGAAATGTTAATGTTATGTGTAGCATTCCTTTCTATGTTATTATGTGAAATAAATACAGCCAGGAAGGAAGTTCTGGCAATGCTTAAATGGACCAAAATACAGCAAAATAATGTAAGTATTACATGTTAGCATGAATGTACTTGTTACTACATGCTCACATCATGGATATAAAACCAGAAACCCTTGTTGGAGCTTTTTGGATGTGGTTTGTGTCCCATTATGTGCAGTAATGAGCTGTCTCTTTTAATCTGTTTTGATATCTTTAGAACGCATGTCTCATATACGGACTGTGGATGAAAAATTGGAAAAAAGAGTGCACTTTTTCTTTAAATAGCCGAAAAAACCATCACTACTACTAGCTTAGCTAACACTTACGGACAAGGCACATACGGAGGGTCATCAACCCGAGCCACTGTATCTCACTCACGCCTTGTGTTTGTGTTGATCGCACTGAGTGAGATAGTGGTTCGAGTTGATGACCCTGCATTCTTTTATGCCTTGTATGTGAGTTTTGCAAAGAGAAAATGAAAGAGCACTTCCCGAAAGGACGTCCCCCACCTTCGTCTACTGCAGTGGTATCCAAAGTGCAGCCCGGGGGCCGTTTTTGGACTGCGACACAATCTAAAAATATAATTGAACAAAAAAACTAACTAAAAAAAACCAGAAGGAAAATCAGCAGTAATTTACAAGAATAAAGTGAAAATATTAAGAAAAAAGTTGTAATCTAACGAGAAAAAAAATCGTAATTTTACAAGAATTATAATATGAGGAAAAATAAAAATTTTAGTAGCATAAAGTTGAACTATTAAATAAAACAACTAGTTTTAAAAAAAAATTGTAATATTATGAGTAATAAACAAAACAACGTGTAAAGTTGTGATTTTTGGAAAATGAGGTTGCAGAAAAAGCTATAATGTGATGAAAATAAAGTCAAAATACTACGAAAATAACATGTACAAGTAGATAATTGAAAAATTGGAAAAGTGGAAAATTTAAAAACAGCAGAAATGTAAAAAACCCCAGCTCTAATTGTATGAAAATAACATCAAAATATTACAATAAAAATTATTCTAATGAGAAAAAGTTGCATTTTTACAAAAATAAAGTCATAACATTATGAGGAAAAATAATGCCATTTGAGTTGAAATATTAAAGCAAAAATATGTTCTTTTTTTAAGTCGTGATATTATGAGGCACAAACAAAACAAAACAAAGTTGTAATTTTTTGAAAAATTAGGTTGCAAAAAAGTAATAATATTATGTGAGTAAAGTCAGAATATTACAAAAAGAAAATTTCAGAAGATTCCTTAAGAAGAAAGTTGATAGTACCAACAGTAAAATATGGTGGTGGTAGTGTGATGGTCTGGGAATGTTTTGCTGCTTCAGGACGTGGAAGACTTGCTGTGATAAATGGAAGCATGAATTCTACTGAAGGAGAATGTCCGGCCATCTGTTGGTGACCTCCAGATGAAACCAACTTGGGTTCCGCAGCAGGACAATGATCCAAAACACACCAGCAAGTCCACCTCTGAATGGCTGAAGACTTTGGAGTGGTCTAGTCCAAGTCCTGACCTGAATCCTATTGAGATGCTGTGGCATGACCTTAAAAAGGCGCTTCATGCTGGATAACCCTCCAATGTGGCTGAATGACAACAATTCTGCAAAGATGAGTGGGACAAATTCCTCCCCAGCGCTGTAAGAGACTCATTGCAAGTTATCACAAATGCTTGATTGCAGTTGTTGCTGCTAAGGGGGGCCCAACCACTTATTAGGTTTTGGGGGCAATCACCTTTTCACACCACTGTAAATAGTACGGAAATGCTTTTCATGGGTCTTTCCCCTTGCAATGTTGCAATCATGTTTGTTTGTGGTTGGTTTAGTGACAAGAGACTCGTCAAACTGTCATTCACAGTGCACACCTGAAGGGCAGCAATGTGTACAATAGTAGATGTACAGTGTAATAATACACATAGTACACACTCACACATACACAACAATGATTTCCTTGCCTGCAGGCTGCGCCAAAGAAATCTCTCTTAATGTGAGTTGATGGCAGTCAGCATACATACACGACACTTTGCTCAGACCAAATGCAAGAGCAGATAAAAAAAAGGGAGGATGGGGAGAAGAGGGTGTGTGGCGAGCTGTCTAAAGACGAAAGCAAATGAAAGGAGGAGTGATAAATAGTGAGAGCTGGGGAAGCGCTGCGGGCGCTCTCCTAATGGTGGAAGGACATCGCTGCATCTGCTGCTCGCTGACAGCTCGACGCAAGAACGGAATGGGGAGGTGGAAGAAAATAAACAGACAGTGTGGAGACAGAAGGAAGGGAAGGAGGGAGGACAGAGGGAGAGAGTAGAGGGAAGGAAAGTAGCAGCAGAGGAGAACATTTTTCTTGTGTGATGACACCAATGCTGACTTGAAGTCATAGAATGTTCATGCGTACAGTTGTGGTTCCTTGATTTTTGTTGTTAATTCATTCCAAAAGGTTCGACGAAAACCGAAATGTACCAAAACCAAAGCAATTTTTTCCCGTAGGAAGTCATGTTAATCCAGTCAATCCCTTTAAATCGAGAATAATATTAGTTCTGCATGCAGAAAACAATGTGAAATAATTATAAATGGAATAAAATGGATAAATGAACATTTAACATCGTATTATAACCGAGAGGGTATGAAAACCAAAATTTGGGCAAACATTTTTGTCAAAAAACTGAGTTTGTGATTGTCTGGCGACCGGTCCAGGGTGTACCCAAACTCTCACCCAAAGTCAGCTGGGATAAGCTCCAGCTCACCCGCGACCCTGAACAGGATAAGCCGTACCAAAAAAGAACACATTTTTGCGTATTTACTGGTGCTGATGCAAATGAGGATTGCTTTATTGGGATTGTTCAGACGTCTGCGCTCCAAGGAGTGCCTCTCAAGTTGTTGCAGGTGTCACAGCCAGAATCCTGCTACTTCATCAAACATTAGCGACGCTTTTACGCATGCTGGCTTGATGCACGCTCATTATTAGAACAGACGACTTTAATAACTCATTCTGTCTTCTTCCACGCAGGTTATCTGCTTACTCCAGGAGGAGACCCATCTCATTGTGGCTTTCCTCCTTCCTCCGTGAGACAGGTTAGTTTTACCCTCCTCATCATGTCTTGTTGCAATAGTAATTCTTAGGTTAGGGTTAGGAGGTTAGGGCCAGGCTTAGGAGTTAGGAGGAGGGTTAGGGTTAGGCTAGAGTTAAGGTTAGGGGTTACGTTTAGTTTAGAGGTTAGGGTCAGGGTCAGGGTCAGGGTCAGGGTCAGGGTCAGGGTTAGGGTTAGGGTTAGGTTAGGTTTAGGTGTTATGGTTACAGTTAAGTTAGGTTAGCTTAGAGTTGGGGTTAGGGTTCTTTAATTTTGACTGTATCCTCATGTTAGACGTCTCATATTTAATTTTGAGATAAATCAATGATTATTTCTGAATAATTAATATAAAAAGAATAAGTATAATGATTATATAATTATAATTATATATCATTAAATTATATAATTATTAATATATATAACTATTATAATATTAATATAATTTTTATATAATAGTTATATATATTAATAATTATATTATAATTATTATAACAAACTAAGGTCATGGGTATGCTGGAGTAATATATAATAATAAAATGTAAGAGAATATATCACATAAATAATAAAAAAGATAAAACCCGAAGTCAGCTGGGATAGGCTCCAGCATATATATATATATATATATATATATATATATATATATATAATCAATTATTATTACATCTCCTGCTGATGGAGGATGCCAGCATGAAGGTGGAAATATGTACAGTAAATCTGTAAATGTACAGGAAAAACTCCAACGTATTGAATGTTGGATGAGGAGCTCCTGGCCTTAGCTACAATGCTGAAGATGGTGGTGGAATTTGTCATTGGTTTTGTTCATGGAAAGGCCTTCCAAGGTTTCTTTTCCTATTTAGAGGCTGTCTACATGGAAACGTTTGTATTTTGTATTGTAAAGTATTTGATCCTTTCAGCCTTTCATCCACACGGAAACGGTGACTGGGTGCCCTGAAACGGTATTTTTTTGAAAATTTGAAAACGCCGGCTTGTTGTTTCCGAAGAGATGAGGTATGATGACGCCAGCGACATCTCGCCATCACGTGACCAGAAGTGAGCGTTGATGACAAGCCAACATCATATCTGAATATTTCCAGTGTCATGACACACTGCAGTCGACATGCTCCAGTTTTCTTGTCGTGTACACTAGGTTCCCAACTTACGAACACAATTGGTTCCAGACGACCGTTCTTAAGTCAAATTGTTCTTAAGTAGGGGAAAAGGTAATATTACCAATGATATAGGTACTACATATACGTGTATACATATACAGTATATGTGTATGTATGTAAATATGAGTTTGGATGCAGTAGTAATATTAAACGAGGATAATTAATGAAAAAACAATAATAAAAATGATATAATAACACATAACGATAAATGTTATTTACCTTTGAAGAGGAGTGGCTGAGGATACGTCGTTGTGGTGGGGTTGGAGGAGGAGTTATTGAAAAAAAGGACAAATCGTCGTCATCGTTAGACTCTTCTAAAAGAGGTAGTGTTCTGTGGGTGGTGTAGAATTAAGCAGTCCTATTAACTCTTCATAAACTTTAATCACACGCTCTGTCCTGGTTGTATCATACAACTACAATTTAGCTTTCCATTTAGCTTTCTCTCCCCAGCGTCTGTTGGTCCCATTAGCAGTGTCACAGTGCCCTCTACTGGTCAAGCATGTAGCAGTATAAATACTAATGGAGCGACTAGAAGGCAAAATAACATAAAATATAGACCAGTCGGTTTGTGTTCGTATCCGCGAATGTTCGCAAGTCGGATGTTGGTAAGTTGGGGACCTAGTGTACTCCCAAAATGATGCAGAAGTCATTCCACTTTGTTGTAAGTCATATCTTAATTAGGACTTTCTTATCCTAGAATTATAACTTGTTATGTCATAATTTCGACTTTTCATCTCATAATTCTGAATTTTTATTATATTTACATTTTGAAAGTAAAAAAACAGTCGAATACCAAAATACTTATCAATGAATTGTGTAATGGATTAATTGTTGCAGCTCCTATTGAATTATTGCAGCCTTCGTCACGTTGCAGGAAATGCCGTCGTTGCCTTGGACAAACTTTGGGAAGTTGATGTAAGCAGAACCTGCACATGGTGATGGCAAAGTGATACAGACAGACAAGAGGAAGCTTATTTGTTGTGTGCGTGTGTTTGTGTGTGCAGGTGCGTGCGTGTGTGCATATGTGTGTGTGTGTGTGTGTGTGTGTGTGTGAGGGAGGGAGAGAGGGAAAGAGAGAGCGGTCTGATAAAGCTCTCCAAGTTTGACAGCTTCTGCAGGCTAAAAAGGAGACCTCCGACACGCTGTGATGGATTCACGGACCACCAGTGGATCACTTGTAACAGGATTTTACCTTTGGGCGACTTTGTGCTGTCAAGGTGGGTCCATTTCTTCAAAGAGTCCTTTTTGATTCCATTGCTTTGTACTTTTATAAAGACATCGTGGCATGTGTGTGTTCCTAACAGGCTGGCGTGTTTTATATATTTACACGTTATGCAGACAGTGCAGGTCAGTGTGTTTGTGCAAGTCTTTCTCTTTATGACACCAACCACATCTGGATGAGAGAAAGGAGGGCACACCAGCAATGAAGCACGAAGCCCAAAGGGACGTTCATCTCCTCCAAGACTAATCTGCAGTCGTAATGAAATGCGTGATTCGCGGTGCAGAAAGCCCATCAAGGAAGTTCAATCTCTTTAACATCTCTGGCGCACGTGTGATTTCATGATTGCAGTGTGCTATGCTTGAAGTGTAAGATAGTTTAGTTGATAGTGGACCTGTTCTGCTTTCCAATCCGGTCGATGGTGGAAGTGTTTGGTTGGTGCGACAACAGGTTTCGTAAATTGTTGTGTGTCTTTAATTTACAGGTTAGACCCCAATGTCCTCATATAACAAATCACTTTATATTCCTATCAGCACATGCTGCCAAACGCTTTGTTTCGCCTGCGAGGGGTTTGTGTGGGGGGTTTTACCCCCCAGGTACTCTGGTTTTCCCCCACATGCCCAAAACATGCATGTCAGGTTAACTGGAGACTCGAAATTGTCAATAGGTGTGAATGTACGTGTGAATGCTAATGAGTCCCTGCTTATTCCCGATTCAACATTAGCATCTGCGCAAATGTACACCTTTTTTGTGTCAAAAACATTTTCAATTTTTTTTTATTTTCTAAAAATCACAATCTAAACAATGTAGTTTTAATTTTTTATACATTTTATTTACTTGTTTTAATATGAATGCCCGTGTCCACCACTGAAAGAAAAAACTATCCCGGTGATGTCATAATTATGAAATTAAAAAGTCATAATTATGAGAAAAATAGTCCACATTTTGAGATAAAAAATAATTCTGAGAAAGGTCTGATGAAAAGTCAAAATTATGAGATAAAAAGTAATTATGGGAAAAAAGTCGACATGAGATAAAAAGTTGTAATTGTGAGGAAAAAATTTCATAATTATGAAAAAAAGTCAAAATTATGAGATAAAAGGTCGAAATTATGAGTTAAGAAAGTCATAATTATGAGAAAAAAGTTGAAATTATGTGATAAAAAGTCAAAATTATGAGGTAAAAGGTCGAATTTATGAGATAAAAACGTAATAATTATGAGAAAGAAGTTGAAATTATGTGATAAAAACTTGAAATTATGAGATAAAAGGTCGAAATTATGAGTTAAGAAAGTCATAATTATGAGGAAAAAAGTTGAAATTATGTGATAAAAAGTCAAAATTGTGAGATAAAAGGTTGAAATTATGAGATAAATACCTATGAGATAAAAGGTCGAAATTATGAGACAAAAACTTAATAATTATGAGAAAAAAAGCTGAAATTATGTGATAAAAACTCAAAATTATGAGATAAAAAATTATGAGAAAGGAAATTCATAATTATAAGATAAAAAGTAAAAATGATTAGATAAAAACTTCATAATTAAGAGAAAAAAGTCCAAATTATGAGATAAAGCATCCATCCATCCATCCATTTTCTATACCGCTTCTTCCTTATGAGAAAAAAGTCAAAATTATGAGATAAAGCATCATAATTATAAGACAAAAGTCAAAATTATGAGATAAAAATCGAAATTATGTGATACAACGTCATAATTATGAGAAAAAAAAGTCAAAATTTTGAGATAAAAAATAATTATGAGAAAGGAAAGTCATAATTATGAGATGAAAAGTCAAAATTATGAGATAAAATATGGGAAAAAAGTCAACCTGAGATTAAAGTTATAATTGTGAGAAAAACGTCATAATGATGAGAAAAAAGGTCAAAATTTTGAGATAAAACTCGAAATTATGAGAGAAAACATCATAATTATGAGAAAAAAAGTCTAAATTATGAGATACAAATGGCTCATGTGCCGAATGCCATGGTGGTGGTGAAGTTAGTTTCACATTGGACCTTGGGTATTGGGCTCTGTAGCTACAGCGGTAGTTCCCTCTCACTGTGCCCAGACTGCTGTGTCATGGTGCGGGGAGCTCGCACGGAAAGTGCTGCTCTAACTGCTGGTTGTTTATACTAGGAACCGTCACTAAATTACTATTGTATTGAAGATAGTTTGTTAAAAAAAAGTCATATAGCACCCTAAAAGTATTTTGAATGCCCATTTTTTTCCAATTTGATCTTTTATTGGATGAACTTTGTTGGATCTTTTCTTGGATTGGGACCTGACTCACACAGGTTTGTTACAAAAGCCAAACAATATTGTTGGTCATGCTGTGTAATACAAAAGTACATTCAGCAATACTTTGGTTGCATTATTTTTATCTTTGAAGAGCTATTTTCATAACCATATTCAGTTCCACAAATTGATGTTTGTAACGGAAGCTTATTTAAAAAAAAAGGATCGGACAAAAAAAATGGGATGGGAAGCCAGAAAATGTGGATCAGGACATCCCTAGTTGATATTAATATTTTTTTAACCTATATGACAAAGCTGAGCTGACATATATATAACTTCTTAGCATGTCTACATGTGTTGTTTTACAAAATTTCAAAGTGGCAAAGTTGCATTCTTTCAATTTTCTCAATTTTTGCCATCGCTGGAAAAAGTTTGGACACCCCTGCTTTAGGCAATTAGGGGTTAAAATTGACCTTCAAAAGAGACCGTAAAGACGTAACAGTTCAGTATGCTGCATGATTTTGATGATAATGTTTGACATATAAATGTATTTCTCTTCATTATTCCGAATGCAAATCGTGAAAGAAAAATATGTGTGTGATTGGAAATGCAGCGTGACACGTCATGACATTTAACGTGATGACATAACAGGGGAAATACTGGATAATACAATCGCAGGGCCAATATAGATGAAGGAAATGAAAGGAGCATCCATCAAGGAAAAAGTAATTATGTATGTGCTGAAATGCAGATTCCCACGTGTATGAATCCATACAAATTGGTTCGCTGACAAAATACTGAAACAAAAATTGATTGTAAAACTCTGAATGTTTTTTTTTTCCTGACACAACCTTAAAAACATCGTTTACTGCAGCAACCTGCGTGTCACCGTATGAGGTAGTAGGTCTTGAGAAAAAGCAATGAAAAAACAGTTTTGAGAGCACAGATATAAAGCACGCACCCGCACATTTGTGATTTTTGCAGATTTTTGCTCAGAAAACACATCATGACAGGAAATGCCCCAATTATCCAGGCTAAAAAAATAGTTAATATGGTCAGATTTTGAGAAAATGCCACATTGGCACTGACAAATACGTACATAAGTAAGCGGCCTACATACCTTTTATCCCGGTTCCCCTCAAGCGCAGCGCCGGGATTGGAACATACCAGTAGAATGCGCCTTGAGTTAAGTTAACTTAAGTTTTCCGGAGTTGTTGATACCAGAAGAAATACCGATGTAGATTGTTCTGCATCCAGACTGGCTAAGGCTCTTCATGGAGGACAAGTAGGAGGAGTAAAATACGACGACAGGAGCAAAATGATTTAACAAGGATACAAAAACGCCACAGACTAGCGGCGCCAGGACGAAGAAGCACGGTCGAGGGAGTGAAATACGCGTGAGTCACTTGGTAATTTCTTGTGTCCAAACTTGTAGGTTGATCATTCAAATTCAAACAAAATCAAAATCCAAAAGAACTTTGAGAGTGTTTAAACAAGAGAGTAATGTGAGAAAAGGTTAATGCCTGTCTGAGAAAAGTGTATCAAGTGTATGATGAGGGTTTTACAGCCTTAAAAAATATACAATAATTGTAAAAAAAATATATATATAGTTGGCTACTTCACGTTGGCTATTTCACTTATTGCGGGAACCTATCCCCGCGATAAACCAGGGAACATTGTAATAAGAATACTTGCGAAATAAATTGTTTGATAATTATTTATATAAAATATAAAAACCTATAACACCTATCGCACAAAAGCTAAAATGTCAGTCCTCGAATAGCATATATTATATTTATTGTACAAAATGTATCAAAGTAGCCCCCCGTCCTTTCATTTTTATGTGTGCAACCCTTGCTGGAAAGTGTTTGGACACCCCAGATCTAGGTATATATATATTTTTTTATGTGAACAAATCATTTTGAATATAATTGCTATTTATTGCCATCAGACTTCACATGGCTGCAGTGACATGGGTGTTTATCGCTGCAATGTTCACGTCCGTGGTTTCTTCTGTGAACTCTTATTGTCCTCCGCTATGTCAAGTCTTGGGACGCTGCCTCTTGGGGACAAGTCCGTGTCCCTTCCAAGTGTAAGGTCAGTGTTGCTGCAAGGAACAAGCTGTTAGGATGCTGGCAGTGTAAAGCAACAGTATGGTGCAGAAAAACAAACCCACTTTAGGACGTTGCCAGTTGACCCAATGGTCAAGTAAGAGGAGAAGAATTAGAAGTATTCATGAAGTGTTGGTACCATTTTGCAATGTTGTTTTAGAAGATAGTACACAAATACTTACTGCTTTGATTTATTTTTCTGTACATGTGCATTCGTATGACCACAAATGAAACACTGACGTATTCCAATTGTGGTGTAGAATGAAACCTTGGTTAGCGTCATTAATCCGTTCCAGGAGGTCCCACTCAAACTGAAACGGAAGCTAACCGAAACAGGTTTTCCTCATAAGAAATTATGTAAATCCAATTCTTCTGTTCCAGAAAGCCAAAAAATTTGTAACACATAACATGTTTTTATAGTTTTACAATTATAGCTTTACATGTGGCAAACAATTCAAAATGCATGTAAATGATGAATGAACGTGTTAATGAACATTTAAGGTTATTAAAACGTGATTGTTGACAAAGACCTTTGTGTTTTGCAGTGTTCTAGTTAACTTCAGTGGCTGTTCTGTTCGCTAAGGACAGGGGACTAAGTGATGCGTACCAAAAGCTCGGTATCGTAGTGGCACCAGTATCAACCAAAAAACTAAGTGCCTCGTTTCAGTGTTATTAGTGGCAAAAAATGTAGTAACTGTCGTGATAGTGTTACGCTTGACGATATTTACTCAGACAACGATGAGAATCTAGGTCAAATGTTCAGGATGCTGGAAAGTTTGCTTGTACTTCACCTCAAAAGATGCCGACTCAGCCACCTGCAACAAGTACCTCAAGGTAAGATTGTCCTATCAATGTCTTGTAAGTAACTTCACTTTGCTCAATGACTACACAACTCTTGCATGTAGGATTCAAGAGTCCCTGACATGATTTATCAACCTTGCTTAAATGTTATATATTGTTTGTAATTATGTTCTACGTTGTTCAGTTTTTGAAAGTGAATTGTAAATTCGCAAAAATGACATTTATAGTTCACACCGCCACCCATGACGAGCTAGCACTTGCTGTTTGGTCTCATTCCCGAAGTGACGTCACCGCGGTAACAATTCTCAACTGAAGCAGAGTGAACAAATGCTTCTCCAGGCAGGTTGTTGACTTGGTTCAGTATATTTTTCATCAAAATGGTAGTCACGCCAAAATGTTGTGTTGCTGCTGGATGTTCATAGTATCCGAGTGATACTGTTAGTTTGTTTTCTTTTCCAAAAGGGGAAGGTTTAAGACAAAAATGGACGAAGCAAGTGCAGAGAACGAGAGACAGATGGACTCCCACTTTGAGTTCTGTTCTTTGCAGGGATCATTTCGCAAACTCCTTACTTGTGTAACCCCAGTGACAACCTGGAACTACTTTCGGTCACACTTTACAATAAGGTACACAAAAATACAGTAGTTACTGAGGAACTAATGAAGAACTAATGAAGAACTAATGAGTAACTAATGACTAAGGCACATAAATATAGAGTAGCTACTGAGTAACTAATGAAGAACTAATGAGTAACTAATGAGTAACTAATAACTAACCCAATTAACTACTGTAATTTTGTGTACCTTATTGTAAAGTGTGAAGAACATCGCCGAAATCCGACCAGAACTGGACTTGGGGACCAAGTGCGGGGTAAGTCTCTGTTGATGGACTATAGTGCTGATGGGGATGTCATACTGTACAACTTCATGTCAAAACATCCCAACTATCCCTTTATGGCTTAAGTCCATGTTCTGCAAGTTTTCTATTTCATGTCCAAATGTTTCTCCCTTCTTTTCTCCTCCAAAACTACTGACACATCGCTCAAATCTTCGCTATAATGACTGTAAACATCCCCTGTCTCCTACACTGTTATGTTTGTGTAGCTGAGTCGTCATTTGCTGAAATGAGACCGAACAGCGAGAGCTAGCTTGTCATGGCTGGGGCCATGAACTATAAATGTCATTTTTGTGAATTTACCATTGGCTTTCAAAAATGGAACAATGTAGAACAGAATTACAAGCAGTATATAACATATTTAACTCAAGTTGATCAATCACGTCAGGGACCCTTTAAATGTGACAGGTCACACTGAAAGCCAAGTATATCAGGGCATGAAGAAAAATGAGCTGCTGTTGGAGGAGCTCTTCTCATCCAACTACATACGTGAGAACAACGGATTTGAGGCTGAGCTTTTCCTGCTTGTGTTTAATCATCTGTCCATCTGTCTGGCACACCACTTATCCATTCTCTCATACGACAGAAGATCCTGTCTCATGCAACAACATGTTTCCTCTGCATTTGACAGCTTCTTCACTCAGTAGTGACCATCTGTAGCGCCACGTCTGCTTTGTTTCAGTCGTAAACAGAATCAGAGCTATGGCCGTGGGCTTTGCTTCATTATGAAATCTCTGCTATTTTTTATGCTTCTACTTTTTTATATATATAATTAAATTAAATGCCCTTTTCATAACTGCAACATACAGTCTGGGGATGCACTCGATCTTTATGCTTCGCCTGCAGGCCACCTGTTTGTGATTCAGGCGGCCCAAGGACATTTTTTATCACTGATTTGTTCCCGCAGTAAAAAGAGTCGCATTCTCTTCTTTGTCTTCTGTTCTTTTTTTTTTTTTTTTTGCTGTTGACCATTTAAGTGTCAATCCCTAGTGGCTTGACTTATTTGGACAGCAGTACAATAATCCCTCATTTATCCTGGTTAACTGGTTGCAGGTCGGACTGTGAGAAGTAGGATTCCTTCCTTATAAATGGAATATTTTCATACCTATTTATAATCTACTAAATATGCTTTTTAACATTATTAGACCCCTTCAGACATGAAATAACACCCCTATAGTCACTTTACATTATTATTACCCAATATAGCAGACATAACCAGAGAAAATAAGCGTATTTATTATTTCTCTGTTTTTTGTCGATTTTCAGATTCAAAATCAGAAATATTGTGATTGATTGTGATTTTTATTTAAGTGCAATTTTTGCTAAAAGAGACTCAAGAGTCCATTTTATTTTCATTGTTTTTTTTTGTTTGTTTGTATAATTTATAATGTTTTTTAAAGCTCTTCACATTCCAATTACAATGTTAAATATTCTTGAAAAATTAAAGTTGATTGCTTTTGATGCGTATTATTATGCCACAGATTATCATTACGTTCATGAAAAAATGACCTCAGAATTATGTTGACAATATCGTTTATCGGCAATAATTTGTAGGACAATTATCGTCCAGCAAAATGTGTTATCGTGACAGGCCTATGTATCACTCCTTGTATTATTCTTTGCTTTTGCAGGCTGCCATGGTGGCGTATACCAGAGGAAGTTGTACCAGGACCTAATGGTCAACTACACTCGTCTGGAGAGACCGGTCCAAAACGACTCAGCGCCCATCCTGGTTGAACTCGGTTTCACGTTGCTGCAGATCATCGATGTGGTGGGTGTGTGTTTGTACCAGTGCTGAGTGAAAGCAAAAAAAAGTATTTCTGGTTTTAGAAACCTAGAAAGGGATGAAACAGTGGAAAACTACGCCAGTCGACGTCTGGATTACAGTAGTCATATTCTAAATTCATTTTTCCCACAGGAAATAGGCCAGAGGCTTATTCACTATACAGGAAATGCTTTACACTAAGGAAAATTTTCCATCCATCCATCTTCTTCCACTTATCCGAGGTCAGGTCGCGGTGCAGCAGCCTAAGCAGGGAAGCCCAGACTTCCCTCTCCCCGGCTACTTTGTCCAGCCTTCCCGGCGGATCGCGAGTCATTCACAGGCCAGTTGAGAGACATAGTCTCTCCAACGTGTCCTGGGCCTTCCCCGAGGCCTCCTACCGGTTGGACGTGCCCTGAACACTCCATCATGGCTCGAAGAAGTAATTCCACTTCTTGTAAGCGGAAAATGACGGACGTATGCGTATTTGTTCTTTCTGCTTCCATGGTTTGGAGTGTCAGGTGGTTCCGTCTGCGTGCCTGTTCACAGCGCCACACGTAAGTGTGCTTGTGTATTACATCGTTTTTACTCAGTGATGCCTTCCCGTCTGGATGCAGCTATACTGTAATCCGGCACAGTGTGGACACGACTTTTTTTTTTCAACCCGCCAAGAATAAAAAATCCCAAGAGCGTTCCCGTGCGGACAGGGCCTTAGAATTTCTCCTTGCTTGAGGCTACACCATGAAATGTTGATGTAGTGTCTCAAATTGATGAGCGGTAGCATGCTACTGCTTTCATTGTTTACGTATACTTACAAGCCTGCACATTACTCACACTCTTACTCTCATTTGTTTGGTGACACAGACGAACCTTTTACCCACTCCCCAAAATATATATTAGGTGTCACACAGCCACAGTTGTCCACAGGATGTATGCATCTCCGCCACATTAGAATGGATGGTGAGAAAAGGCCCATGGTCTGTAATACACTGTAGGATTCCTAGTTCATTATTCACAGGCTCTCCTAAAGTGCACATAAAACATTTTAAGCTTCTATGCACTGGAGAGGCAAACTTGTAAAGTGATTACCTATATATAACCTTTTATTAGCTCCACAAAATGCACATTATGTTTTTGTTGGAAGAAATGCAAATAAGATATTGTTGAAAACAAAACAAAGACACACACACACACACATCCCAAATACTAACAAGTGGACTGGTTGTTGGAGAGATTGGTCTGCTTCCTGAGTGGGTGCCCTTGTGGCGGGACACTGGACTCGAATCTGGTTGGCTGTAAAATGAATGTTGTTTAAAAAAAGTAGGACCGCAAAGTAGTCCTCGCAGTGTGGAGATGCGGGTCTCTCTGGAACATCTCTGTGTGGAGTTTGCATGTTCTACTGTATAGTACTTACTTTTATGATGTTTTATTATCTTTACGTTATTATGTTTCCTCCTACTTATCTGTAAATCTATGTCAGCTACTGGATGCTTGAATTTCCCTTGGGATCAGTAAAGTACCGAGCTGCCTAACTACCTACTAAAAGACGCAGGCTATGCATTCTCACAACCATTTGTTCAAAGTTGATGTTTTCGGGATCTCTGATGCAGCAAGTAAAGTTTTTTTTTTGACATCTACACTTTACAGGCTGATGAACAACTTGCGATGCAAGAGTGATTGGTGTTCAGAGCCGACGTGTGTGACATGAATTTTATTCAACATATTTTGACTGTTCATAATTTTCATGGTCAGAATTTCGAGGTGCAGCCAAGGCGTTGAGGGAGTCCAGTTGGGGGGCCTTAGGGTGTCGTCTCTATTTGCAAGATGTGGTCCTGATGGCCTCATTGGGCTGTGACCTTCAGCGTTTCCTGGGGCGGTTTGCTGCTGGGATGAGACTCAGCACCTCCAAATCCGAAAAGCCCTTACATTCTGATCTATGTTGAACAGATCCAGGCCTTCTTGGGCCTTGGGGCAAGAAGGAGCTGCCCAGGGAAACAACAGTGTCATGTAGCGGGTGAGAGGTGTTGTCCATGATGGATGTCAGCTTAGCCAACATCCTTCTCTCCCCCACTTCCTCCACGGAGTCCAGAGGACCGTCCAGGACAGAGCTCGCTCTCCTGATCAGCCTATTGATCCTGCTCCTGTCCCTGTCCGTGCTGCCCCCTCTCCAGCAGCCCACAGCATAGAAGATGGCTGAGGCCACCACAGAGTCATAAAAGGTCCGTAAAAGAGTCCTGCACACACCAAAGGACCTCAGTCTCCTCAGCAGGTGGAGGCGACTCTGGCCCTTCTTGTAGAGGGCGTGGGTGTTGACGGACCAGTCCAGTTTGTTGTTAAGGTGAACACCCAGGAATTTGTAGCTGTCTACCAACTCTATGTCATGATGACATTGCAGCACGGGCCGAATTTGGCCCCCGGGCCTGAGTTTGACACGTCGGGCCTTGGGTATATGGTGGATGACCTGCAATAAAAAGGAAGTGCATCTGTTACAGTCTGTGTAGAACAGATAGTTGGGTTTATGTGGAGACGACAATCTTTATAGTGCATCACGGTTGATATTCAACAATAAAGCTGGAGCAAAATAAATAAATGCAATAAAAATAAAAAAGAAATAAAAAGGTCACGGACATGATAGGTCACAAAGCCTGCAAGACAAATCTTGCTTTTCAAGCGCACAATGGCAGCGGAGACCGTAGAAGGCGATAGAAGACACAATGGTTTTGTGGCTGGAGAAGCGGATTAGAAGTGAAATCATTGGGAGGCAAGAAAGGGAACGAAGAATGCATTTGATTTTGCTGATTTTAGTAAGAGCATGTGATAACCACGGCGCATAGTTGATGGAATCTCTTGTATTACAGCACATAGAGAAACAGACAACACACACAGGATTGTCAGAACGATGTCAGAGTGATAGGGTGAGTCAGCCGTGCCGTGCTCCGATTCTGAGTGCAGGGCTGCTTTGCTCAGCCTTTCACAGTAGCCAGGAATCAGCCAATCATCTTTGCAACAAGTAGCTGCATTAGATTTTTTGCCTGACTCTGCTCCCAAACCCAAAGTTGTGACATCATCATAAACATAGATGGTAAAAATAGCGATTCATTGCAGGCGCCTACGACACTGCATGGCGCAGCCTGCGACTGTTCGCAAAGGCCCAAATTAGTTGAGCTTTTTTTTTAAATTTACGTAGGGAACAGTATACTGTCACTGCGCAATACGTAGCCGGAACGCAATCGGTCAATTCACAATGCGCAAGGACTACGTCACTTCCTCCTTTAGCAAATTTTTACGACAGCGCTTCTGTGACATCACGTGCTGTGGTAGTTATTATTTTTTAAATGTATTAACATACATGGTCAATAACCACACTTCATATACGTAATATGTTGGGAGGTTATTTTATAAGTGCCATCCATCCATCCATCCATCCATCCATCCATCCATCCATCCATTTTCCTCCGCTTATCCGGGTCTGGGTCACGGGGGCAGCAGTCTCAGTAGGGAAGTCCAGACTTCCCGGTCGCCGGTCACCTCCTCCAGCTCCACCGGGAGGACACCAAGGAGTTCCCAGTCCAGCTGTGAGACATAACCCCTCCAGCGTGTCCTAGGTCTGCCCCGGAGCCTTCTCCCGGGTGGGCATGCCCGGAACAACTCATCAGGGAGGCGTCCGGGAGGCATCCGGACTAGATGCCCGAGCCACCTCAACTGCTCCTCTCCATGTGAAGGAGCAGTGGCTCTACTCTGAGCTCCTCACCCTATCTTTTAGGTGGAGTCCAACTCATTTCAGCCACTTGTATGCGTGTGTCAGCTCTCTCTTCACCATGACGGTCCGGTACAGCGACTGCATTACTGCAGACGCTGCGCCGATCCGCCTGTTGACCTCACGCTCCAACCTTCCCTTGTGAACAAGACCCTGAGACAACATAGCTCCTCGGATCACTCGGGCAGCCCCCCCTCCACCACGATAAGGTGGGGATTAGAAGTGACTCTTGTTAAAATACTTCGTTAGCATGGGGATGTTTCTATCGTCTAATGACATCCACCAACACCGAGCTACGTAAAACTTACGCAATGCACGAAGCGCAGACGTAAACGTCATATCCGGTTATGTGTAACATACGTAAATAAATAGAATAAAACACATAAAATGCAGTTATATTTCAGTGTAAACAACCATGAGTAGAGTGCAATGATGGATTCATGTAGAGGAGTCAGCTTTTTCAGGTTTTTTCTAAACAGGGAAATACCATCCATCCAAACTATCTTCCTCACAAATGCTTTTGTGTGTATTTTTTTCAGTGGCAAAAAAAAAACGTAAAATAATTTATGGAACAAAGATGGTCCACTTGCACCATGCATATAAGAAAAAGATTGATTATGTTGTCATTTCTCAAATTTCTGTCTATCTTAATAACGTTTTTGGGAGTGGGGGAGGGACGTATGTCGCTTCCCGCCATAAAATAGATCAACAGATGGTGAAGATTACACATGCCTAACATGTGACTGTCGAAAAATAGTAGAAAAAAGTTAGATACGTTCTGCACATGCGTAGAACCCAGTTGAACCGATTGCGTTTCGGGTACGTATTGCGCAGTGGCAATACAATCCATGTATAAACACTGCCAACACTTCCTGAATATCTTCTTCCTCTAAGGCTTCATCACTTCCAGATCGGTTGTAAACATTACTGCCCTCTGCAGCATACAGTATACCCTGAAAAACACCCCAGAACTCTCATCCCAACGATTCTTCAAAGGCCCCTACGGCGCAGCCTAAAACTGTTCACAAACGTAAAGAGCCCCAAATGATGCATTTTGTCTATCATACCTCTAAGCCACACAAGGTTGCATTTAAAATCATGGAGCCAAAAAAAGAAGCAGCGGCTGTCGTTTAATGTGAACGGGAGCTCTGTGTCACAATCTGCAGGTTGTGTGGCTTATCTCTTCCCCTGATACTCTGATACGAAGCATGTTATCTTTCTATTCTAGCTCACGACGCAGACTGCTGACTGCTGCTCATCCCTCTCTTTCTTGCTGTCTTTCAGGACGAGAAGAACCAAGTTTTGATCACTAATGCCTGGCTGCAGCTGGTATGTCTCCTCATCGAGTACTTGTGTGTGATCACTGCACATTAACTGTCATTTAGTGTATTTTGGGAAGGGGTGTGTGTGTGTGTGTGCGCCCTGCGGGTTCTGCCGTTTATATTTTTTCTTTCCAAACAGCGTTCAAGTGATTTGTGGCGGCAAGCGTCAAGCATTGATTCAAGAATACATATTTGTACATTGCAGTGACTCCTCAGGGTCTTGTTTGACAAGCTGACAAATACAAGCCGGAATTTTGATAAGAATTTAGAATACACAGAGGCTGTTTCCATCTTAAAGAAACTAAACACGGAGCAAATGTATTGCCAGCTTTGTATCACAGGAACATGGAATTGAATTCCACTCATTCTTAAAGCTGTCCAGTGGATCCTCACATATCCAGGAAGCCCACATGCACAAGATACCCAGCATGCCTTGCGGGTTAAAATGCCGTCATTATTTTGCAGTGTGCAAGCATTTATTCCGATTCCAGTACACTTACATTGAGTGTTCCACATATGGTACTTGTTGTATTATTTTGGTTGCACCGTGCGTGAGGGAGGCGTTTGGGTTGATGACCCCCTGCTGGTTTGTGTTGTGTGAGTCAGGGTATAAATGTCACGCTCAAGTACAATTGATGTTATGAGCAGCAAAGCACGGCAGCACAGCCTAAGCTTGATTAGAGTGTCGTACTTTTTTTGTCATTTGCTTCTAGTGGGGGTTGGAACATAACCCTCACAAAACCCCTCACAAATAATTATTTACTGCCCCTCTAAAGACAGCTTGTCATTCCCCCTTTTTGACTGATTTGTGGCGCTTGTGTGTTGAATGTGGAAACTACAAGCAAACGTCGTGAAACGCTGTGCAGTGGTGGTGATTGTGGAATTTGCTTTTGCTTTTTGAGTTACTATTGCATCAAATCGCCTCGCCCCACAAGACAGCTGACATATTCCAATCCGTCTGTTGCCTTTGCGGCAATCTCTATGAACCCCAAAGCAACCTCATATCTAATAAATAGTCATGAAGCAAGAATAACACCTTCCGTGATTTATGTTTATTATTTATTTACTCTTTTTGTCATGTAAATTACACCGGTGGTTATGGCAGTCCAAAGTAGTGGGACTTCAGCATCATCATACATGTCATCACTCGTCACTGAAGTGAATGTGCTTTAACTGTGACTATTTATGTTGTTTGGACATAGTAGACGTGGGCAAACTACAGCCCGCGGGCCATGTAAGGGTCGTTAAACCTTTAAACTGTAGCCAGAACAATGATTCCGCTGGTTTCTGAAGCGAGAGATTTCCAGTGAAATACGGCGTTCCTAGGGGTGCAGCGAATACATGCACGGTCATCCCACGTTTATCGCGGTTAATTGGTTCGAGACCCGACTGTGAATTGAATTGAAAGTGAATTTCCATGAAGTAGGATTCCTTATTTCTAAGTGAAATACCTGTGCAGTTAGTAGGGATGCCCGATAATATCGGCCCACCGATATACTCATTTTCACCCACGTCTAGGGTCACCAAATGTGGAGATGCGATTCACAATGAGACAGGAGTCGAGGTACTGTAGGTGGCACCAATCAGTTTACTCTCCACTCAACTCAACAACAAGCAACAACTCTTTACCAATAGCAAAGTGGCTACAACAACCTCACGACCTGGTACCGGATGTGGATAGATAGACAGACAGACATTTTTTAAACCCAGTGTGGCAAATTTTGCCCACTCCGGGTGCATGTCATTATGTGCGTATAGTGTGACGATTCAAACTGCTGTCACAGCAATTCTTTGTTTTCTTTTGTCTTTGCCTTGGTCATTAGTCCAAAAGTACTTACTAATATTAAACACCACAATGTTTTTGTTGCTTTTAATAATGCAAAGCAACGCTGCACTCTCCAGTGTCATCACACATAACACCCTTGTTAGCCACCAGTGTTCATTTAGAATAGAATAATAAGGATGTCACCTTCCATATCCTGCCTGCTTGAGTCAGCTGCTGACTGGCTCGCATGTGATGAATCATTCAGTAATTCAGGAAGCCACGGCTTTAAGACAGCTTCCACGCTGCCGTGAAGGCTGAAGCAGGCTTTGCCGATGCAGCAGATATGAAGGAGACCTGGAAAATACAAAACTAACTCAGACCGACTGCAGGCACGCCTCGTCATGGATGATTTTAGGCTTACAAGTGAATCGAGCCTGTGAATATTCTCATTCATCCAGGTCATTGTATTCTCAGGACATTCAATCGATCGCAACTGGACTGTTCTGGTTGTCCTAGAAGATGTTTCGCCTCTCATCCGAGCAGGTGTCATCAGTTCATGCTCAAAGACGAGGTGGGACACACACCAGTCAGACTAGATAGGACAGCTCTAGTCTTAGAGCTTGTTGCAAGATCCAATCTATTTATCCTGTAAAGGAGGAGGCAGGTCCTCACAGGAATGGTTGGCTCGTACAATGGAGTGGGGCTCCTGCCCGCCAACGATGGTCGTTTGAGTGTTATCACCTTTGTTAGCATCCCATTCAGATGTAATGATGATTGTGGACCCGTCTGCAAACAAGGTGGCTACGCCTGGACCTGCCGTGGGTTACGGCCACAGCATCAGCTCGTGTTAGGGATTATTGTGCCTCTTGTGAGATAATTCGGCCCTGCAATATAAGACTGCTGTTCCGGCGATTAAGTCTGGTGCTTGTGTGTCTCACCCAACGGTACAGTAACATTACTGACACCAAGTGACCAGTGTAGCATACTACATATCACCGCAATGTCTTTGAATGCCTTATATTTCTATTTTACTTCATTTAACAATTTTTGTGCTTGGAAGTGTTACATTTAGACAAAAAATATGTAACGTTTGCTTAAATTGTTACTCATATAGTTTGCATATTTACGCAGTGTGTATTTATTCATGTATTTTTTAAAAGCTGTGATAAAGTCAAGCCGCAAAATTCAAAGAGCGAGGGATGACGGTATGCGGGTATGTGCTCTACATGCTGTACATCTGTACTTTAAGATCACTTTTCGCCATAAATACAAACATCATAGCTGTGATGTCGCATGGTCCTCATCTGTTCCCGCTCCAAACATAATGATTTGATCAGTCTGCGCTTCGTTGAGCTTTCCAAGCCGGCAGACTAAACCGCCACAGCCTGCTCGTTCCAAATGAATTCAATTATAACTTGGTCATATCATATTATTATGGATTCATTATACAGCTCAAGTCATTAACTCGCTACCATTAAAAGTCACTCATTACTACAGTACACAGCGCACACTAGAAGTGACATCATACACGCACATACAGCTGTGTAGCACATGCACTGACAGATGTGTATCTGTTGTTAGTGTAGGCCAAGGGTGCTCAGAGCGTGGCCTGGGGGCCATTTGTGATCTGACTTTAACCAAAAAACAAAAAAAAATAATTTAAAAATCGCCAATCATTTTACAAGAATGAAGTCAAAATATTAAGAGCAAAAAGTAGTAATTTTATGAGAATAAATTTGGAATACTATAAGGTTAAAATAATGCAATTTTATTGTAATAATTAGGGAAAAAAACATCATTTTTGTTCTTGTGAGATTATGAGAAACAAATAAAGTTGTACTTTTTGAAAAATGTGGTTGTGGAAAAAGTTACATTGTTAAGGGAATGAAGTCCAAATATTAGGGAATAAAATCAAAATGTTAGGGAATAATGTCATAATTACAAGAACAAAATTTACAAGAAGAAAGTTGAAATCGTTAGAAAATGTAAAAAAAACAAACGGAAATGGCAAAAAAAAAAAGCTATAATCTAAAAACAGCTCTAATTTTACGGGAATAAAGTAAAAATATTAAGAGAAAAAAGGCGTATTCTAAGAAGAAGAAAAGTCGAAATTGAACAAGAATAACCTTGTAAGATTATGAGGAAAAATAACAACTTTAGTGATTTTAGTAGCAGCCATGAATCCGTTTTCTATGCCGCTCGTCCTCACTGGAGTCGCGGTGTTTCTTCTCTACCTTCGAATCGATTCTTAGAAGCACACACATTCACAGCAGCATGAGTTAACCTTTGACTTCTTATAATTGTGTTTGTCTCCAGCACTGGACGGATATCTACCTGACATGGGACCAAGAGAACTACCCTGGTGTTCAGAACCTGCGATTCCCTTCCAATTTGATATGGGTGCCAGATATTCTCCTCTACAACAGGTGGGAGTGTGAAAACTATACCAGCACCTCGCTCCATTGTGGTTCACCTTTTGCAGAATCGCTGTTTCGTGAGGTTTTTTTTTTTTACAGCGAATGAACGTGCATTGTGTTCTGCGTCTTTACTGGCTAAGGGAGAATTTGGGGTTATTTTGCAGCCGTTATTAAAAGAAAAGCAAACTCTCGAGGCGTCTGGTGCTCCTCTGAATACAGATGAAGCAAAGTCTTTTGTTGCTGATTGAAAAGGAAAAGGAATGCGTGATTGTTTACCATTATTTGTCTTGTCAAGCAATGCTTCATTTCGATGCACTGCCCGCTCCTCAACCACTTAAGCTTTCAGAGGCGTGCAGGGAAAACCAGACTATGATGACAGCATATTCTGTGGAGAATGGTTCCAGACTGATGAGCAGGCTTGTCAGCTTTACCTTTGGGGGCGTTCGGCATGATCCATGCTGCGTGTGTGATGGGATAAAGGAAAGGTTTTAGCTATCTAAGAGGGCTGATACAGTTTGTTAAACAGCCTACAGCGGTGCTCAGTGATCTTTAAAGTGAATGTACTGTAATACTGTGCGCACAGACAAATTGGAAGTGACATTCCTGAAGAAGAAATGAGCAGGAAGTATATGTCTTGACAGCATGACAGCACCGGCTGCTTGTTGAGAAGAGTGTCCGGATTTTCAGACATGCACAGACATCCAGGAAGGTCCTCCAGCTGCGGCCGTAGAGGCTGTGATTGGTCTGCGTGTGGTACATTACTTCCTGCCTTCTTCAGTTTCGGATCAACATTTGCAATATAATTGACTGTTGCAACGCATGCATTGGTTTCAGCTGCAAGAACACGCTACTTCTCCCTTTGATTACCGCCGTTCACGCGCAAAGACGCAAGCTAACAAGCTCAACAGTCGACGAGTTGTGGTTGCAAACACAGCAGACGTCATGTCACGCACGGGTGTCCAATGTGCGGGCCAAGGGCCAATTGCGCACTGCAGCACATTGTAGAAATAAAATTCAACAACAACAAAAAAAACCCTGCAAAAATGGGAAAAATAAAGCAAAAGGCATCCTAATAATAACGCAATGTCGTGTATGAGCTGCGGTAAGAAGCAGAGTTATGATGCCAGCTAGTACGGTACAGACTTGGGACGACTTGCTACAATCCCGTTTACAGTCTCAGCATAATGGGCTCGTTTATAAGCGAGGGCCAACAGGTAGCGCCTCATGTATTTGACCACATTTATTCCTGTTGGGCCGCCACATAAACTATATACGTATGGTGTACAGTAATCCCTCCTTTATTGTGGTTCATTGGCTCCAGACCGCACCGTGATAAGTGAATTTCAACAAAGTAGGATTACTTATTTACAAATTGAATATTTTTGTAGCGAGAGAATAGAAAACCTGTTTACAACCTTCTAAATACGATTTTAACATGATTAGAGCACTCTAGACATGAAATAACACCCCTATAGTCACCTTTACACTCCTATTATACAATATAGTAGACATAATGAGAGAAAATGAGACATACAAAACCTGTTTACCACCTTCTAAATACACTTTTTAACATGATTAGAGCCCTCTAGACATGAAATAACACCCTTACACTCACCTTTACACTCCTCTCACCCAATATAGTAGACATAGTTAGAGTCCACCACCATAGTGCCCGTACCCAAGAAGAGCAACGTGACCTGCTTGAATGACTATCGCCCTATAGCACTCACTCCTATTGTTATGAAGTGCTTTGAAAGATTAGTCATGACCCACATCAAAAAGAGCATCCCGGCGGCAACCGTGGACCCTCTACAGTTTGCATATCGCCAGAACCGGTCCACGGATGATGCAGTCAACACTGCCATCCACACAGCCCTTTCTCACCTACAGGGCCAGGACACATACGTCAGAATGCTATTTATAGACTATAGCTCTGCATTCAATACAGTCAGCCCCCACAAACTCACAGATAAGCTCCTCACACTTGGCCTGTCTCCCTCCCTCTGTAACTGGGTGTTTAACTTTCTCACAGGCAGGCCCCAGTCAGTCAGAGTCCACAACCGCACATCCAGCTCAAGAATTGTGAGCACTGGGACCCCACAGGGGTGTGTGCTGAGTCCACTCCTCTACACGCTCTTCACCTACGATTGCGTGGCCTCCCAGAACAACACCAGCATCATTAAATTTGCAGATGACACTACAGTCATCGGACTGATCACTGGTGGTGTTGAAACATCATACAGAAGAGAGGTGGCGGACCTCATAGCTTGGTGTCGTGATAACAATCTCCTTCTCAATACAGATAAGACTAAAGAGATGATCATCGACCCAAGAACAAGGGAAAAGGAGCCGCATAGACCCCTGTTTATTGATGAGACTGAGGTGGAGAGGGTGAAAACCTTCAAGTTCCTTGGCACACACATCAGCGAGGACCTCACCTGGTCTCACAACACCCAACAAATTCTGAAGAAGTCCCAAAGGAGACTGTACTTCCTGAGAAGACTGAGGAAATTTGGCATGTCCACCACAATCCTGAGTTGCTTCTACAGATGCACTATCGAAAGTGTCCTTACCGCCTCCATCACTGTTTGGTACGGTAACTGTACAACACGTGATAGGAAGGCACTCCAGCGGGTGATCAAGACCTCACAGAACATTGTTGGGGCAGCCCTCCCCTCACTGCAAGACATTTATAAATCTAGAGTCCTACGAAGAACACACAACCTCATCAAGGACAGCACACATCCACAACACTCACTATTCACACTCCTACCGTCAGGCAGACGCTACAGGAGTTTGAAGTCCAGGACCACAAGGCTGGCAAACAGTTTTTACCCACAGGCCATCAGGCTCCTCAACGAAGCACTCGCACACGCCGCACGCAACACACGCACACACTCATAGCACTTTATTTATTTATTTATTTGTATTATTTACTTGTATTAATGTCTCGTCTGTTGTTGTTGCTTAATTTATTGGTATATATGTTTATGTGTTTATGTTTCTTATGTTCTTATTCTTTCATTTGTTTTCTTTCTTTTCTTGGGAGAATGAACAGAATAAGATTTTCATTGCATGGTATAACTGCTGTTTTACCATGCACATGACAATAAAACTCTCTTGAATCTTGAATCTTGAATCTTGAATCTTGAATCTTGAATCTTGAATCTTGAATCTCTTGAATCTTGAAAATGAGAGATAAATAAGACATACTGTAATTTCCGGACTAAAAGATGCTATTTTTTTCACACGCTTTGGACCCCATGGCTTAAACAATGCTGTGGCTAATTTGCGGCTAAAAGAACTACAGTTCTCATGATACTTAGAGTGCTGAAAGGGAAAGTAGTGCACTTCCACAATAGAAGCTAATATCAGTATGATATGTTTTGGAGTCTTATGCAGCAATCGTGTTTTGATCTGACAAATCTTACGTAAGTTTGATCAAGTATAGAATTCTGCTTGGACCACTGCAGCTGTGATGAAACTCCAAAATAACTGACCGGTGACAACGAGTGACGCTGGGAATATGGAGCGTTGGTGGGATCGCAAGGTTTATCGCGTGTCTTTCTGTGTAAATATCCCACAACGTTCCAACGAGGACACCTGCGTCTATTTTCTCTTTCAATGTGTTGGTTGCGGCTTATGTTCACTTTGGCAATCTCACAATCTCGCAGAGCAAGCAACAATGTTTGTTTACGCTGATCCATCAAACTAAACACACATCTGTCTGTCTGGGTCGACACTAATCCCCTCATCTCCTCCTCTCCGATTATCTGGATTGTCTGTGCGTAACTGTTAACTGTGCACTTGCTGCTTTTATGTTCCCTGCAGTGCTGATGAGAGGTTTGACGCAACGTTCCATACAAATGTGCTGGTCAACGCCACAGGAGCCTGCCAGTATATCCCGCCAGGTGAAAGGCTGATCTAATGAGGTTTTTTTGGCCTGAAAATTCTTCAGTTTTACTCCAGATATGGCTTGCTTTCAAGGGAAATACTGTGTGTACCTCACACGTTTCCTTGTTCCTTCTTGTTGTGATTGATTCTCTGACTGGCTTACATTGTTAGTGGGATATTAGTGAGTCAAAATAAAAATTGTGACGTAAACGTATCCAGGCATCCTGAAGAGCACGTGCTACATCGACGTGCGGTGGTTCCCATTCGACGTGCAAAAGTGTGACCTCAAGTTTGGCTCCTGGACGCACAACGGCTGGCTTCTGGACCTCCAGATGATGGATGTGGACATCTCCACCTACATACCTAATGGCGAGTGGGACCTTGTTGGTAAGAAAAGACATTATAAGAATGCAGGAGCAGATAAGAATGTTTGCTGTAAACTCGTTGTTGTTGCTGTCTAGCAGGGGTGTCCAAAGAGTCGATAGTTCCTTGTTTGTCTTTTTTTTTTAACTTCCTGGTCTGTACAGTACGTCCTGCAGTGGCTATTGTCTCATCAATATAACATTACTGACATCTAGTGACCAGTCTAGAATACTACATATCATTCACAGCGTCTTCTGAGTGTCTTACATTTGTATTTTACTTTTTTTAGTTATTTTTGTGCTTCAAAAGGCTTAATTTATGGCAAAAATATGCAAAATATGCTTAAACATGCTTTGGTTTGCTTTGCTTTGCTTTGGTCAGAGTCCGTTTTGGTTTGAGTCAGACCTTCTGGAACTGTTTAATGATGCTAACCAAGGCACCACTGTACTTTCCTTAACAGTAACGTTAAAATCTCACCTCATCTCGTTCTCGTGTCACGTGACACCCCCAATTCTCTGCATATCTTACAAAATATCAAAGTGGCCCTTGCATCTTTTCATTCTATCATTATGTGGCCCTTGGTGGAAAAGGTTTGGACACCCCTGCTTTATGGTATTAAAACATCCAGGAAAATAACAAGTCATTTCCCGAATGTTCCAAATGGTTGTGGTGGCTACGGCTAATGTTTTTATTGGTCCTCGTACTGGTATTGGTTGACTTCATTTTGAACATGCATACAAGTTATGTGGGAATACATCACATTGTACAACCCACAGTTCCACATGTCCAAGCAAAGCTTATTTAATCCCCCCCCCCCATCCGTTTCACATCAATTACAATACAGTCGTTCACCTCCTGTCTTCCCAACGTATCCCTTGCCAGTTATAAATACACAGGCGGTATAATGATGTAGTAACATAGAAGTCAAGGTTTATCATATGTATGTATTTAGTTATAATTCATTTGATTTATTTATTATTTATTTATTTTATTATTATTACTTTTGTGTCCATTTTATATTCTATTGACTTGTGTGTTGAAAAAAAATGGCAGCTCTCTTGGTTGTTGTTCCCCTGAACGTTGTGCTGTGTGCTATATCACTGTATGTACTTTATATGCTGAGGTGACCTTGTTGCAAAAAATGTAATAATAAAAAAAGGATTCATAAATACAGTAAAGAATTTTGTTAACCGACACAATAATAATAGATAAATCATAACTGATAAGGTTACTAGTTGACAGAGACCTAGTTAGATCATCAGTAAGTACAGACAATGTTTCTTGAAATGGCTCATTTTAGAGTTCTTTACTCAGTCTGTTCCATAATTTGATTTCGCTTACGGGAATGCTGAAGGTTTTTAGTGCTGTTCTCACAGTGTTTTAAGTTTAATTTTACCCCAAGGTCATATTTGTCCTCTCTTGTCGAGAAGAACTGTATTACGTTTTTGTGTTGCAGGTTATTGTTTGCTTTGTGCATAATTTTAGCTGTTTGAAAGTTTACAAGATCAGCAAATCTGCAGATTCTCTCAGATTCACAGTTGCTTGTTTTTTTCACCCATAGACAGCTCTCTGGTTTTCATGTTGTTTTCACCTCTAAACAAGCAAATCCCATCCTCCCTGATCATTTGTGCTATTTAGGGATGTCCTGATCCAATCTTATTTTGAAGATCAGAAAATGTCAGCTTCCGCCACGAGATCGGGCCAATCCGGTTGCCGTATTAATTCGTAACACCGGGCGACAGTCCAACACGGTGGGTGCTGTTGTTGGCCATGCTGTGTGACAAAAAAGTACATTCAGCAATACTTTGGTTGCATTATTTCTAATGCTTTGAAGAGCGATTTTCACAACCACATTCAATTCCACAAATTAACGCTTGTAACAAAAGCTTATTATTAAAAAAAACAAAAAAAAACAACAATCCATCAGTACCGGATCGGATCAAAAGCTAAAAAATGTAGATGGGGACATCCCTAGCGCTAGTTATTGAATAAATAAGCAATGTAAGAAGACACACCTGGGCAACACAACACACCTGTCAGTCACATGTTCCACTACTTTTGCTCACGAGAAAAACGGGCGGGTTCAAACAAGCATTTTCAGTCTAAAGCAACGTAGGCAACATCCGATACATCTGGGGGGGGCACCGTATTTTGCCCACTGTACATACACACACACTATTTCCAAGACAATTTTTAGCAACTGTGATATGAATCAAATCCAAAGTATGTATTCCTACTGACATGTACTCCTAAAGTACCCTATAAGGGTACCCATCTGGTTGGAGGAACGAAGGGGCGGCTCTGGATGTGTGGGGTGACAGCTGGCCCAGGAATGGGTCAATTCATTCAGGCACAGTCACTCATCAAGCTGGCCAAGAACACACACACACACACACACACACACACACGCACACCAATGCATATCCAGCAATCCATCATGTTAATAGACGGCTATGAAAGGCTGTTTCTGCCAAGTGTTCAGGCCGTGTAGATTTGATGAAATGAGATGGAAAGCCCTCAATTATTTGAAAAGTAATCTCTAATGTGTTACACAGGTAATCATGCATACATTCAAGCCCATACATCATCACCCCTACGGGTAAAATACACTTTTATGGCTTCTTACCAAAGCATATTTGATGTTGCTGATCCCATCCAGTTTGCCAGTAATGCGTCTCATTAAGGTCGTGCCAAGTTGATTTGTTCTCACCGCTGATTGTTGTTTCTTTCCTTTCTGCAGCTCAACACTCAAATTGGTAACGTGGTTGCCAAATGTGCTGAAATACATTTTTTTCTCCAAAAATAGGCTGTTTTTTCCGCAGAAAACACATCTCAGTCACCATAAGTCGGTAATAATTAACAAGTATTGCCGCAAGTGAACAATGGCAATTGAGGAGAGTAGGGGGGAGCTCTGGAGTTCAACTTTTTGCACCAAAAATGTCTGAGGAGTCTTTTGCGAGTCGAAAGAGACCGCTCTTCTTAGGGAGGCGAGCCCAAGGAGCCAAACTTTCCAACACTAATATAAAGGCAATAAAGCGGGGGGGGGGCAAGCTGTGGCCCGCAGGCCACATCAGGCCCGCCAAACATCTTAATTCGACCCACTGGGCGTTTCCAAATTCCTTCTTTTTTTAAACCTTTAACATCAAAACTGTCGCTGGCAGCATGACTTGTGGCGGTGCTACTGTGGCACGCTTGGGTCGCACAGGAAATAGTCAGAAGCAACCTGTAGTCTTGTGCGATTTGGAAGCGATCCAAACAACACGTCAACACACATGTGAGCATACAAATAAACGTCTACGCATAACACCCTTGCCAAAATTAAACCCATATATTCCCACCGCAAGGCATGCTGGGTAGCTTGTGCTACTCCCTCTTTACGAAAATCGGACAATACTGATCGGTGGCCGACCTACTGGAGCATCCCTAATAACATTCAATGAGATCCAAAACACAACACAGAAGTGAGCACCGCTATTTGACCCCTTTTGTTCTTGTCATGTATTTGTAGGTGTGCCGGCCAAACGCAATGAGCTGTACTACGACTGTTGCAAAGAGCCGTACCCTGATGTGACGTTCACTGTCACCATGCGCCGTAGGACACTTTACTATGGTCTCAACTTGCTTATCCCCTGCGTGCTCATCTCCGGCCTGGCCCTGCTGGTCTTCCTGCTCCCTGCAGACTCTGGGGAGAAGATCTCACTTGGTACGACCAATCACACACAATGTAACTCTACCAAATAGACGCTTACACACGCACAACAATACTGTTTCACAGAATTTTTATCCCGGTACCCAGCATGCCTAGCGGGTTACACATTTTCCCTCTTGTATTCATCAGAAACAACTGCAAGGTCAAAGATGAGGGCGTCTTCCCTACACTGTCCCCTCAAAAGAGATTGAGGGAGAGCTAAGATCACACCTGATTGATAAATGACAGAGCTGGACAGGTGCCCCAAGACACAGTGACAGTTGTTCTCCCACTACTCCATGTTTATGCTACCCTTGACTCGATCATGAACAGAACAAAGACAAAGTGTCCCAGGACGTATTCCCTTGCGGTTTGAAGAGACGACAAGTGACAGTTCCAAAATAAATCTGCCGGTCTTGTCAGTCGTTCTGAAAGCAGCTTCTATTCAAAGGTGTGCAGTCAACCTTCTCATGTTCTCACCTCCTTGGCAGGCATCACCGTGCTGCTGTCTCTGACGGTGTTCATGCTGCTGGTAGCGGAGATCATGCCTGCGACATCAGACTCTGTTCCTCTGATTGGTAAGACACGCCTCGGCTTCTCTGTTTCACAACACAAAGTGGAAAGCAGTGCAGTCGCCATTCAGCGGTCGCAGCCTTGCAAATTTGTAGATTTTTGGTTTTGTCACAACTGAACACAAAACATAGTTTTTAAATCTGTAACTTTTTATTATTAAGGGAGAAAAAAAATCCAAAGCTGCATGGCCCTGTGTGAAAAAGTGATGGCCCCCTAAACCTAATAACTGGTTGGGCCCCCCTTAGCAGCAATGAAGCGTTTGTGATAACTTGCAATGAGTCTCTTACAGCGCTGGGGAGGAATTTTGGCCCACTCATCTTTGCAGAATTGTTGTAATTCCGCCACATTGGAGGCTTTCCAGCCTGAAGCGCCTTTTTAGGGTCATGCCACAGCATCTCAATAGGATTCAGGTCAGGACTTTGACTAGGCCACTCGAAAGTCTTCATCCATTCAGAGGTGGACTTGCTGGTGTGTTTTGGATCATTGTCCTGCTGCAGAACCCAAGTTGCTTTCAGCTTGAGGTCACCAACAGATTCTCCTTCAGCAGAATTCATGCTTCCATTTATCACAGCAAGTCTTCCAGGTCCTGACGCAGCAAAACAGCCCCAGACCATCACACTACCACCACCAAATTTTACTGTTGCTATGACGTTCTTTTTCTGAAATGCGGCCTTACTTTTACGCCAGATGAAATGGGACACACACCTTCCAAAAAGTTCAACTTTTGTCTCGTCAGACCACAGAGTATTTTCACTCTGAAGATGCATTCAAAGACTTTGTGATAATATGTAGTATTCTACACAGTAATGTTACATTGATGAGACAATAGCCACTGCAGGAAGTACTGTACAGAACAGGAAGTAAGAACTCGACCATTTAGTGTGACTCTATATTATGTCTTGTTATGTCTTATTATGTTATAAAGGTGACTATGAGGCAATATTTCATGTCTAGAGGGCTCTAAACGGCATTTAGAAGGTTGTACACAGGTTTTCTATGTTCTAACTATAATAATATTCCATTTATAAATGAAGAATCCTACTGCACGGAAATCCACTTTTAGCCACAATTGCTATACTTTAAAAAATTATGACCGGAATCTCCTTCAAGCTTGGGTCCTCTACTAGAGGCCTAATCTATAAATATGTGATAATAAAAGAAAATGTACAGCATACATCCAGCTTGTTAGATACCTTCCTACCTGATAATTACATAACAGTCGCTTTTATTGCAGATGTTGACGTGAAATCGGCGGAGAATGCCAACGTCAAGCTAGCAGGCGGGTTTGGAGGGGTCGGGGATAGCGGGGATCTGCTGCAATGAGTAATAAACACATGATCCAAACGTGTTCAGTTAACTCATCATGAATCTTTTATCTCCGCCCCAAAAAACGGAAGAAAAAAGAACATATGCATATTTGGTGTGCCCATTTCCTTTGAATGACAAACACGCATATGTAAACATATGTATACATGCCCGGCGATTGGCTGGTGACCAGCCGGTCCAGTCCAGACAAGCAGTGGAGAATGATGCAATATTTTTCAATATTGGTCACAGTCAAATGAATTCAAACCAATTTTCTTCTCCTATTTCCATTAAATAAGAGTAGAATACATAAATTCAATTATTTTGCCCCTGGGGAGTTTCATCTGCAAGTTCTAGTTGTGCTGGCAAAATCCACGACAGAGAAGATGACTGCAAGCTGAACAAAACCCCAGCAGCAGACTTTTATGCATGGCGGCTAAATCCCTAAGATAGTCCTAATAAATATTTTTAACATGTACATTCATCCTTTTGGCTTCTGTAGGGTTTTTATGTGCTTCTCGATGGCAGCAGTGGTTTCAGTGTTAAATTCCACTTCATAATACTTCCCTGTGATTGGCTGGCAACCATTCCAGGTTGTATGCAGACTTCCTTGAAGGGGCAGAAAAGGTAGAAATGAATAAATGAATGAAAAAAACAACTTTATCGTCAAGACACGTCTACATTGGACAGCGTGTGATATCATTCAATACGTGTTGTTATCATCAACTATTCACTAACATGTCAAGAGACGTAAGTCATGAGATGCTAGGACGCGACAGATAGCGACGCTGCTCCGCATTACTGCATCAAAAAAAAAAAAAAAAGATCCATTAGCACACTGGAATGCTACAAGAGTGGACATGCTAATGCATTGCACATGTCGCTCCGCTGATAGATGAGAAAAAAATGTCCTTGCTTTGACAGGCTTTAACGCAACTGCAATTTTATTTTGGACATGAAAATATGTGGTTTTTGGATGGATCACTTGACGGGATGCCAATGAAATGTGCGTAGGACTGGTGTGGCGCTTTCAGCATGTATTGCACCTCTCATGCATGCTTGTTTATCATCTTTAATTGTAATCTTTTCTGGGTCACGTGGAAGGTGAAGCTTTTTCTTCTTCCTTTTAGCGCAGTACTTTGCCAGCACAATGATGATTGTGGGCTTATCTGTGGTCGTGACAGTTCTGGTTCTACAGTTCCACCACCACGACCCCCATGGAGGAAAGATGCCCAAATGGGTAGGTGACCTATCATTGGTTATATCATTGGTTGGAGAGCTTTGGTATTGCCTTCACAATTGTTGTGGTTGTACTTTTTTCATCAATTTTAATTTTTCATCAAGACCTTTTGGAGAATTCTTTTTATGCTTCTGACTTTGTGGCAGCAGTTTGAGAATGGCCCTTTTTTGTATCCAACAACTGATTGCTGCTCTTCTTTCACCTTTGTGTCGGTCTCTCCCCATCTAGGTCCGAGTCATCCTCCTCAACTGGTGTGCTTGGTTTCTGCGCATGAAAAAGCCTGGAGAGGAAGTAAAAACAAGAAGCCAGCCCAGGAGTTGCTCAACGTACAAGTACCCCCACGCCTCTCCTCACCACACCAGCACCAACAGCGTCCAGATGAGCAGCATACCAGGCCAGGCATCGCAGTCAACCATCAATGGGAATATGAACCTCTACGTGGGATATCATTCCACGGGAACAGACAACGCTTCTTTCCCGCCCAGTGCTGATTCGGGTGTGCTGATGTGTAGCAGCGGTGGTGGAGGAGGTGGCGACAGACCCGCTGGCTTGTCGCCGGGTGACGTCCACTCGGCTCAAACAAGGACTATATTTCTGGAGCAACTACCGGAAATTTCCCAGATCTTGGAGGAAGTGCAGTACATCGCCAGGCGCTTCCGAGAGCAGGATGAGGGAGAGGCCATCTGTAGCGAGTGGAAGTTTGCAGCGGCGGTGGTGGATCGTTTGTGCCTGGTGGCCTTTTCGCTCTTCTCCATCATCTGCACGTTCACCATCCTCATGTCTGCTCCCAACTTCATCGAGGCCGTGTCCAAGGACTTCACATGAAGCGGAGCACCTCATGTTAAACACACCACACACAACCCAAGCCCGAAAACGGGGGCGAGCGAACTGCGACCCGCGGGCCACATCAGATCCGCCAAACGTCTTAATCCGGGCATTTCCAAATGACTTTTCTTTTTTTAAACCTTTAACATCAGAACTGCAGCTGGCAACATGACTTGCAGTGCTACTGTGGCACGCTCGGGTCGCACAGGAAATGACGCAATCTGTAGCATACAAAAAACGATCCAAACAACAGAACACGTCAACACACATGTGACGCACTTACTGCACCATGTGGGCAAACAACTAATGTCTACGCACAGCACCCATGCCAAAATTACACCCGTATATTCCCGCCGCAAGGCATGCTGGGTAGCTTGTGGACCTCTCTCAACGTGTCGCCATGTTTGTTGCATTTTTGCTTAATTGCAAAACATGTTGAGGAGTTTGCCAGGTAAGTAAACGTTCATTCGCCACAGGACTACCCAGCATGCCCTGCGGGCACTTGTACTGTAAATAACAGCTTAAGTTACAAGTTTAGTTGTTTGTCACCCACGTAGTGGCAGTCGTTGATGTGATACGTTAACTTGCTGTGGATGTGTTATTCCGTTGCACCGTGAGTATGTCGTTCTGTTTGATGACCCCCCCATGTATAGTCGGCCCCTCGGCCAAATTGTTTAAGCCAATGTGGCCCGCGAGTCCAAACGTTTGCCCACCCCTGCCCTACAAGATCCTGCATTCTACAGTTGCTGCTTCCATACGTCAGACACCTTCTATTTCTCATTCTTTCGTCTGGCAGGGATGCGATCAAATGTTTCATGATTCAGCAAAAATCAGCTGGTATCAGTATAACACTCATCTATCCGTGGCTGCCACAAGCGCACCTGTTGGCCCGGGCTCATGAGCGCATTCTAATGGGACAGTGAATGTAACTAGTCGTTCCAACTCCATACAGTAGGTGGCATCGTAACTCTGCTTCTTAAAAGGAAAAATGCACTTTTTAAAAAAATCATCCACAATCCTTGTGTGAGACATGAACACACTCGTCTGTGCGTTCTGAAGATATAAAAACAGATCAACGAGACAGCTCATTAATGCACGTAATGGGACACACCTCCCAACAGGCCCCTTCATGATAGCATGTAATACTGAACTTTTTAGCTGTTTTTATATCTTTACAAAGAGAAAGGATTGTGGATGATGGGCAGTTTTCCTTTAATGCACCTCATGCGCACCTGGTCTGCCAGAGAATAAGAAGACGTTGCAGGAGGGATCAGTTTTGCGTTTACCGAGTATTCAGGGCCCTCTAGATTTATTTATTTTTTTTAAAAAGCGACTAGCGACAAATCCAGCGTCTTCTTCTGGTCATATTGGACACACACTTTTGGAGATTCTAGCGTGAAAGCATGCATCGCTCTTCTCAGCGAGCAGCGGGTCCTGCCATACCAACTGATACCCCGTTCCTTTCATTCCTGCACAGGTCAAAAGGTGGCTCTGTACATTGGGTGCACAAGTTGAGTGTGTCAGTCACGTTCATTTAAATGTTTATCTTCCGTCCAGTGTGCAAGCTTCACACTGTCATTGGCTGAAAGACAATATTTGCTCCTCTGAGGGATTTCCAAATCTACTCTGACCCAATCTACTGTTGACCCAGTAGAGACGCTGAGTGCTTTTTCTATTTCACACTGTAATACCCAGTGAAAGACAAACACTTCACTGTAATCACTGGGAAACATCATGCAGGGAGGATTAGCGCCCTTATATAACACATTTTACACTTCACTTCCATGTCCCTTCCGAATGTCAGCTGTACAGCTTTTCAATGGCAGCGACTTATTTACTGATCTTTGATCGAGTTGTTGGAACACCAAGAGAAACTGGAAGCACCAACGTCTGGCATTGACACACTCAAGCGAAACTGTAAGAACTCCTGTCACCAGTGACTACCTTTAAACTGGAGTCAGAAATATCCTGCAAGTGGTTGGCGGCCAGTCCAGGGTGATCCCCGCCTCTCGCCCAGAGTCAGCTGGGATAGGCTCCAGCATACCTCAGCGACCCTAGTGAGGACAAGCGGCATAGAAAATGAATGAAAGTCAGAAATATTGTGATATTACCAGAAGTTACTCCTTATCTGGACATCCTTCCATCTACGGGAATGGGGCTTTTGGGAGACCCTGGGCTTATGTAATGGATGTATTTTACACTTAAGGAATTTAGCAACACATGTTAGAAAAGAACACCATCAGGTCAAGTTGACCTCCGCTTTAGTGCAAAGAAAGAGTCAATCTACAATGGGGGTCCCAAAACCCCCCAAAACAAACAAAAATGCCCCTTGTTGATATATTAGATTTCCACCCTGGGAGCTTTTGAAGTGATGAGCTTTGGCCTTGACTATATTTGTACAAAATTAAAAAAAAAATCTTTGACATGAATCGATCATCTTTTAGTTCAGCAACAACACGCACCGTACGATTGGGTGGTTTCACATCTTCCAGCTCACAGCTACACAACAATACTGTTTTATTTTATTTAAATGTTGATGTGTTCATTTAAACCTGCAGGCTCAGCAATAATGTGAGTTTCTTACATCAAAGCCAAACAAAGGGACAGGTGTCATGGATTCTGCATCTAAATTACAGAATATGTGCGATGGCGGGAAAAAGCTAATACAAAGAATCAATGGCACTTTTGTTCTGTGCCTGTTGTCACATGTAAAGCACCATGCTACTGTGTGTGGAACATGCAGATTCCTATTCAGGAAATCCAGACCTCAAAGCTGGAAAGACTTCTGTTGGTGTGGACACTTGACTTGACGTCACAAGGTTGAAGATGAAAAAAAAAGATAAACAAAAAAAAAAACCCACTGGTGTTGTGCTTTGATCAACATAAGTGTTTACTTTGTGGTTTCACTGTGGTTTGTTCTACTTTGAAGGATTGAAGTCAAGAAAAATAAAGAACATACGTTCAAACTTGCATTTTAATCAATATTCACCACTACAGCATCCATCCATCTATTTTATTCCACTTATCCGGGTCCGGGTCGCGGGGGTGTAACCCGCTTGGCTCTGCTACCCCCGCGCTCCGCTATCGTCTCGAAGCAGGGTCCTTTGGAATGAGAGTAGGGGGCACTAGGCGTCAAGCTAATAGCTCGGACTGTCAACTCGACACCCGACACGACTCTTAAAGTTCCGGGAGTGAGGATGTTTACTTTTGAAAAGTAGTATACTTGGTTTGCTGCCTCAATGTTGGTGTAAGCTATTTTTCATGAAACCCTTAATTTGTTAACACAAGTAAACAGGATGTTGCCCAGTTTAGTTATTTTGAAGGCCGGAAGTGTGTTGTGTGAGTTGAGAACGTCCCTTGACTGTCGCTAACAGATACGTACTGTGCACATGATAAACTTGCCTCGCTGTACCTGTAGCTCCCGTCCTTTATTTACACCAAACTTCCACATCAGCTAGCATCCTGTAACCCTCTCTCTGTAATGAGACAGACGTCATTTATTGTTTGACCTCCCAAATACTGACTGTTTAGAGGAAGTCCGACGTAGCGCATCAAAGACGAGGTAGTCTGTTATTTTTACACCATGAATGTGTTGATCTGCGTTCCTACCCTCACTTATGGTCATGAGCTTTGGGTCGTGACCAAAAGAACGAGTCCTGGTGGAACTAGAAGAGGTGGCTGGGGACCGGGAAGTATGGGCTTCCCTGCTGAGACTGCTGCTCCCGCAAATAGCGGGGGAAAATGGATGGAATGTGTGAACATGAATCATGTTGGTTGTGCACCCTGCTTTGCATGATATCATCTGTTGCAAATGTTGCACTGAGCCGACTGCTTTTTTCACGACGTTAAGACAAACTGTTTGGCCGCTTCTTCACCGGAGATCGCCGGCTTCTTCTTCGTTGGTATTTGCGGCTATTTTTTCCGGTTGGCAAACCGCACATCGAAACTAGCAATCGAAATAAAAACACTGGAATGATCCGGCAAGAATCGCAATGTTAGTCCCAGTTGCCGCCTCTTCCAGTTCCACCATGGGGACCCTGGGGCAAACCCAGGCCCGCTGTGAGACATAATCCCTCCAGCATGTCAAGGACTGCCCCGGGGCCTCCACCTGGCTGGGCATTCCCAGAAACACCTCACCGGGGAGGTGTCCAGGAAGCATCTGACTAGATGCTTCCTGGACACCTCAACTGTGATGGAGCAGTTTCTCTACTCTGACCTCCAGCCACCCTACGAAGGAAACCCATGTTAGCCGCTTCTATGCGCGATTTTGCTCTTTTGGTCACGACCCAAAGCTCATGACCATAAGTGAGGGTAAGAACGTAGATCAACCGGTAAATCAAGAGCTGTGCCTTCCGGTTCAGCTCTCCACCACATTACCGCAGACGCTGTGTGAATCCGCCTATCGAGCGCTCACTCCAGCCTTTCCTCACTCATGAACAAGCGATGTAGGCCAAAATCAGACAATCAGAAGTAACGTAACCAGAACAACACTTAATCAGCAAAGTCATCTTTGAAATGTCACGCTTGTCCTGGCATTATGACAGAGGAACCAGCTTTTAAATCAGGGTGACCAAAAAACATTGGGAAACCCACCTCGGTATGACACACAGCCGTGTGACAGCATGTTTCCACAGAACACACATGGTGCATTTTCACCCGGTGGTGCATCCCATGTCAGGAACAGTAACACAACTCCTGAGTGAGGGGTGGAGTCACGTAATCCTGGTGACTCATGTTGGCTCTTTTTGGTGGTTCTGTTGGTGCCAGGTCAGCTGGAAGAGATCTCTGTGGACTTTGTTCAGTAGACTAAGAGTAACAAGGAAGGTCACACACCTGCCTCTCCGAGAATATTTGCTTTGGTGAGTAATCGTGCCCTCACACACACACACACACACACACACACACACACACACACACACACACACACACACACACACACACACACACACACACACACACACACACACACCCACACACACACATGCACACACACGCACACAAATAACAGTAAACTAAGGAGGATGAAATGGGACAGAATGAAATAAATGAATACATCTTGAAGTAATTACTTAAATGTGCCATTAATTCATTAACATTTAAACAAAACACATGAATGTGTTATTAAATGTGCCATTAATTCATGAAATAAAAAAATAAACCTTTAAATAATGACCTAAATGTGTCATTGATGAATTAAAATTGGAATTGTCTTAATGACTGCGAGTTAAAATCAATTCATCATTCAATGGTCTCACCTTGGCCACCCCAATGGAACATTTGTGGCTGCGCCACTGCCCTCCACATTCTCCTAACAATGAATGGATGCTATTTTTTGGTTATCTTCTGGTTGCCGCTGCCGTCTTTGTGTCTGCACAGAGCCTTGTATGATAGTTCCTGGGCGGGGCCCCATACTGCTACCTGCTGTGCACCTGAAATTACGGCTTCTTGTTCCCTATGTGGACTGCATTCTGGCTCCGGACTGTGTTCTTTCCTCTGTGCTACTTGTGTTTAGTTCAGTCATTTTTCCATGTGTGGCTTCGCCTATATTTGGTTCGTAGTTTTTTTCTAGCTGTCGTGGGTACAAGTGCCTGAAATGAGTTTTCTCCGTAGGGTGGCTGGGCTCTCCCTTAGAGATTAGGTGAGAAGCACTGTCATCTGGGACAAACTCTAAGTAGAAGTGCTGCTCCTCCGCACTGAGAGGAGCCAGATGAGGTGGCTTGGGCATCTGGTCAGGATGCCTCCTGGACGCCCCGCTGGGGAGGTGTTCAGGGCACGTTCGACTGATAGGAGGCCTCGGGAGAGACCCAGGACACGTTGGAAAGACTATGTCTCTCTAAATTTTGCACCACCGTGTCCATCTGCTTTGGGGTCCAACTGAGTGAGTGAGTGAGTGAGTGAGTGAGTGAATCATAAGAACAGGAGTCAGTAAAAGGAATGGAGTTTCCCCATCACTACCTTCGACAGCACAACTGGATAAAAAATGTCCAACTGATAATATCATTCATGTTTTAGAATGCTTTATGACACAGGCTGAACCTTCGCAGTCAAGTTATTCAAAATGTGAAAATATGCATTCACTTTTGATTAAATTGGACTTAATCGTCTAACTGGCACAACAGAGCAGAGGCTTTGGATATCCAGTAGTCGCTGGGTCGGTTTGACGGAAGCAATACTGTCACAACAAAATTAGTCGAGTGGCCTAGAGGGAGACAAAGCATGAGGGAAAAATAACAACTGATATGAACACAAGCCGACAGAAATGACACAAGGCAGCATAATACTGTATGTACCTGTGGTGGAAAGAGTTCCCGCCCTGGCGGAGGTCTTGTACAGGGGAGCGTGATAGAGACCGGGCTCAGCCTCATAGTTTTGCTGCGGCTCAAAATGCACCACTGGCAGAGTGGAGACCATCACTCGAGGTAACGAGTCTTCTATCACCATGTTGTCATCATCCCAGCGACTGGACTCCATGAACATGCCGTGCACGAGCACGCCATCTTCGGGCACTGGCAACTGCATCACAAGTAAGCGATATTGAGCGATATCATCTTTTTATTTTGGAGCCGTTATCCAACGATGCATTGGTCCAGTGTGCCGCCCGAGCTTTGTATCACGTGTTTCATTGGTGTTACCAAAAGGAGAGACGCTAACAGACGGCAGTGTGAGACGCACATTGGAGATTATGCATTGAAGGGACGTGATGCAGCAATCTTGTTAAAAATGTATTTCATGTGTGAATTTTTGTTCCTAACCGCATCACAATAGCATCAGTGCACTTAAGTAACGTTGTGCAAAAGCACGGCGTACGTATCAAAAACCTACCATGTTGAAAAGCCAATACCTTAAATATATACAGCACAGAAATGTGCAAGTCATGAACAAGACGTTCCGAACTTGCCTCACAACTGCTCGATGGACACTTGAATTTCACTGACTCATGAGTAATCAACGGGCACTCGCGTTTCAAGCTTCTTTTTGACTCACGAGTCTTTGAATTTTCAATGAAGATTCGAGTTTCACTGACTCACAGGGACTGGATGAAGACACAAGTTTCACTGACTCACGAGTACTCGACTATTCAATGAAGGTTCGAGTTTCACTGACTCACGAGTTCTTGGCTCATGGATACTTGACGAAGACACGAGTTTCACTGATTCACAGGTGCTCGATGAAGACTCAAGTTTCACTGAGTCATGGGTACGCAAACACTCAACTTTCACTGAATCAGTTGCTCCACGAAGACTAAAGTTTCACTGTCTCACAATTTCTTGACGAAGACTTGCGTTTCACTAACTCACAGGTATTGGAAGACTAAAGTTTCACCGACTCAAAGGTTCTTGATGAAGACTAGAGTTTCACTGACTCACAGCTGCTTGATGAAGGCTCATTTTCATTGACTCCCGGGTTCTCTACTCATGGATATTCGACAAAGACGTGTTTCACTGACTCATGGTTACTCGCGGAAGTCTCAATTTTCACTGGCTCTTAGGTACAATGTACTCTCAAAACTTGAGTTTCACTGACTCAGTTGCTCAGCGAAGACTCAAGTTTCACTAACTCACGGATATTGGAAGATTCAAGTTTCACTGATTCACAAGTACTCTGGGAAGACTCAAGTCTCACAGACTCATGGATACTCGAAGACTTGAGTTTCACTAACAGGTGCTCAATGAAAACACATTTTCACCGACTGACGGCTTCTCGACTCATGGACACTCAACGAAGACGCAAGTTTCACTGACTCACATGTACTCAACGAAGACTGCAGTTTCACTGACTCACGGGTGCTCTCGCCGACTAGCTACAATTTGGCTAACCGAGTACATGATTCACTTCAGTGAGTGACTCATAAGAACTTGAGTCAGTAAAAGGAATGGGGTTTCCCGTCACGAATGAGGTGTATTCCCAGATCATCACATTTAGTCAGATGCACATAAAAAAAGCCCGTTCTTCATTGAAAACAAGAGGTTAGTTACAAGTTATAAGTGTCATAGATTCAGAATGTGAAGACACCCAAATCCTGTTAGTACAATGCGTAACTTTACAAAACCATCAATTGTACACCACTCAAAAGCCAAGCAGAAGAACAAGTGCCGACTAGGCAGTACCTCTTTGTCCATCTCCAGTTCAGCGCTGCTGCTCGTGTTGCGCAGAGCCTCGGTCACTGCGCTCTGGTCCCTGTACATGGGCACCATGTTGAAGCGGAAGTTGAGCTCATCGATGGGCAAATTGTAATGCCGGGCATGATTCTGCAGGACTGCTGCATGTCAACAAGAAGGAGAAAATATCTAAGTTGGCTTCCTCGGGATTCCTGAGCATTTCATATAATTTAAAAACATGTACACTGTGATTACCACCCCGTGTAATAAAGTACATTCTGGCAGCTTTGAGACTTCCTTTCATGGTTCATTAAAAGATGAAGAGGAACCATTTTTATTTTTACCAGTTAGAAAGCCCTGAGGGAAGAAGAATCCAGAGATCCAAAAAGATTTGGGGTGGCCACGTGTGATCCAAGACTACAAGAGAAAAGCACAGTTAGAGAGGTCTTTTAAACGCATGCTTGCACGTTGACTGTGGAACGAGCCACTCATCCTACTGCGCACGTGGGATGGAAATGATGCGACCGACACCGACTCACTGGATTTGCTTTTGTGAACTACCGGACATGTGACACTTGATGAACTGATGACTTTAACCTCTTCATTGTGTTTCTTTTGAGCGTGTGAGTAAAGACAGTTTACAAGTCTCATGGAAGAACATTTTATGTCGGGGGAAATGAACCAAAAACATGCCTGAGGGTGGAAGACCTAATATTCATGTGTTATGAGTGTTGCAACTCCTGAACACACACACACACACACACACACACACACAACACACTAACACAATTAAAGCGCTTACGCAGTGTTTTCCATACATTCACATTGACAGCCACAAATACATTTGGCGCTACCTGTTGGTCATATGGGACTGTCTGTGAATGATACAAATACGTAAATAAAAGATACTTAAGAAACCAAGAAAACCTGGACAAAGTAGATCCTGAGGTTCAGGTCTTTGATCCAGGCGGCCAGGCCTTTAAGAGACGGGTAGGAGGAGTTTGACCAGTGGGCGGGAACCTGGTTGTTCACAAAGCTTGTGTACATCCTGTCCATCTCCTCAGACATCACCACCAGACCTCCTATGGCCTTCTGCAGAGTGATGAGAGACACCTGGAAAGAGAAAAACATTTGAAGACCAAAACAATATGCTTTGGGCAAGCGACGATGTACACTCGGGTCTGCTCATGCAATCATAGGGCACATACTGTATATACAGGAAATACGAGTGCCTAGGTTCCAAAAGTGGGGTCTGCAAATTGTCATGGGGCGCACGGAAAAAAAAATTAAAAACAGCGTGACTACATGGGTGACTGAAAGCCGAACACTGTGAAAAGTTTGGGAACCACTGTAGTAGGATACAAACAACATACAGTCACCCCTCGCAATGTCACGGTTCATTTATCGCTCCCTCGCTATATCACGTTTTTTCTTCCAGAAATTAATTATCACTGTTTCGTGGCACACTATGGTCAATTATTAGTCAAATATTGAAATACAAGTGGTATGTAACATACTGGTCACTGGGTGGCAGTAATGTCACATTACATTACCTTCTTACCTTGAAGAGTCAAAACACGGCCCTCCCTCCCATTCCGTGTGGAAGTGGTAAGTTTTGGGCTTCTTACTTTGTCTTTGTTTGAAACCCTTTCTTAAGTTTAGAATAAATACATTTGAGGCTAACTGGTTTGAGCTCGTTGTGGCGTTATTTATTGTCTACAGGGCTCTAATAATGTTAAAAACCGTATTCAGAAAGTCATCAATGCTCGCATTACGAAAATATTCCATTTATTAACATTGAATCCTATATTACAGAAATTCATTTATCTGGAACCAATTAACTACTATAAATGGTCTTATGCCTTTTACCATTATTAGAGCCCTGTAGACATGAAGTAGCACGCCTATGTCTCCTATACACGCCTTTTATTCTTTGTTTACATCACATTGATCAACTGTAATGTGCAGGCTACGGGATCCCTGCAGGGACACAAGAGACGGCCGCCACTTCAAACATCGCATGCTACTGAGCTAACTAGTTAGCCTCCAATTTACTTATTCTAAACTTAAGAAAGGGTTTCAAACAAAGTGGGGAAGAAGGACAAAGTAAGAAGCCAAAAATGTACCACTTCCCCACAGAATGGGAGGAAAACTTATTTTCACTCTATCATGTTGGACATGCCATGGCTGACTCCATGCAGTAATTTCATGTAATCTCATGTCTCAGCAATGTAACATTATTGACGCCGAGTGACCAGAATACTACATAAACTTGTCTTTCAAAATTTTTGACTATTAATAGACCGCGTCCAGTTCATTTGCATCTCAAAAAGAAAATCTTTGTTCAAATTCTGGACAGGGTGGGTCGCTGTTTTGAAAGATGTGTGAAAGAAGCCATCTACGTCACACAAGAAAGGCGTGCAGCATCACCTATCATCTGCTTCCAACAATGTCATAGCATTACTCCCCCAAAGATTGTCTCATTCCACGGGAAGAGTGGCCACTAATCGGTAACAAGACATAAACAATGCAAAAATGAAATCGTGTGTGTCATTTAAAAGTGTACATACCCTTAGCAATCGCACCAGTTTAGTGAAGCGGTCAGCCTCCTGGCCCAGCACAGTTGTTAAGGAGTTGAGACGACCGTTATCATCTCGTTCAAAAATAGATTCGATGGCCTCGTCCATGTCAAGGCTCTCTGCACACACATGCACACAGTCAGACAATTGAAGGACACAATGCAGCCTTGCATAACACATTTTAATCATAATGACAGACATTGTCTGGAATAAAAGTATAAAAGGCAATAATGCATACCAGGTAGCTTTGCAAGTATGGAGTCAGCAAGTTCGCACACAATCTCGTCATTACTTTTGGCTCCCATTTGGGCTGAAGAGCGAGGATTCACGTCCAGAATGGTGTTGATGAGATTCATGGTTTCTTGGCGCTGTGGAGGCAAACAAAGGCATGTGCAGTCATTTTGCACAATTTTCTTACTGCCTTATAGACTGGGTATATTTGCATCAAAAAGGTGAAACTGAGGTTTACTGGACCATTTATTCTACAAAAGTTGTTTGTAATTTAGCGATAGTACACTCGTCAGTCGCCACAAAAAATGTGCATATTTAAGCAAATTGTATGTATTCTTTGCCTAAATTAAGAATTTCAATGCCTGCATGATATTATATTATTTTAAATGGCTAAATAATTAAAATACAAATATAAGGCACTCAGAGGACACATTCAAAGATGCTGTGATATGTAGTAATCTACACTGGTCACAAGGTGTCAGCAATGTTACTGTAATGTTCGGTGAAACACACAAGCATCAGACTTGATCGCCAGAACAACAGGCTTTTATTGCAGGTTTGAATGCTCTCACAACAGGCACAATAATAATAACTAGGGATGTCCGATATTGGCTTTTTTGCTGATAACCGATCTGCCGATATGGTCTAACTCTCAATTTCTGATTGCGATATCAACCGATACTGATATGTGTAACATCACATATGTCATGGAATTAACACACTGTGGTGACCCACAATATTGTTGTAGACATTTGAAACATTTCTCTTGAAGAATAATAAAGTGTATAATGTTGTTGTAACCACTTAGCTATTGCTAAAGAGTTGTTGCTTGTTGAGTTGAGAGTAAACTGATTGGTGGCACCTACCTTGACTCCTGTATTGTTGTGAATCGCATCTGGTGACCCTCGACGTGGGTAAAAATGTCGACTGACAACAGTGACAACAAGACCATGCTGGCACCTGAGTTAGCTAACGTCTGTGCTATCTGCGGCACACCCACGGCCATGGTTTCAACATATCAAGCCCAGTTCCAACTGCGAGGAATAACACAGGACGTGGCGAAGTATTTACACGTATTGGCGCCGCTGGATGCCTCCATGACGGCAAGTACAGCAGCCCATAGGCCTAAAAATATACAGCAATTTTTTTATTATCAGTTTTCATTACAGGGAAAAACCCGATACCGATATCAACCGACATTATATTTTTATGTCAACATCGGGCCGATAATATCAGTGGCCCGATGTTATCGGACATCCCTAATACCATAATAATCATCATAATAATAATTATGAAAATAATATCGGCTACTGTTGCAGCCATGATCAACTCCAGGCTAAAACTCAACTCTGAATCCGACACCCCTTCCTGTCCTCCACACGTCCAGAACACATTTATTACAACACACGTAAGCATGAGTCTTAGTTATGTCTCAAATGGCTTAATTTCTCTTATTATGTCTACTATATTGGGTAATAGAAGTGTAAAGGTGACTACAGGGGTGTTATTGCATATCTAGAGGGCTCTAATAAGCCTTGTGTCAAAAATAGACATCTTTATGGGCGTCCTAATTACTCACGGTTCTTCTTAATCTTCTTATTGCCTAGAACATCTTTATGTAGAGCAGCAATTCTTTTTTCCACTTCCTCAGAAAGTTCTTTGCCATGAACCGCCATGCTGAACTTCCAGTGACCAGTATAAGAGGGTGTGAGAGCGATAACAAATTTAACACACCTGCTACCCATTCACACCTGAAACCTTGGAGTACGAACGAGTTATATGAGCCCCTAATTTGGATAGTTTAGCATGCCAGGGGTTTATACATTGATGGTTGTATTATCGGTATTCATTTTGAGGGAATATTTAGAACTCCATGTTCTCAGTTCTAAAAATTCCTTCCTCTGAATGTGACTTCTTTAAAGTTCATAAAATTAAACAATTGCACTTTTTTTCTTGCTCCAGCTTTCATTTCAGTGATGCTCCTTACCTGAAAGGCAAGGTTGGCATTCTCATGCATGCCGAACACCTCAGGGTCATCAATGATTGGAAGATTCTCAATGTACTCTACATATAGGTCCATGGTTTCTGACTCTGGGGCGTAGTAGATGCCTTATACACAAAAAGAACCTTCCGATTATGATGTGTATGTAAATTGTTTTATTCAACTGTCAAGCCGATGAAGAGTGTTGGAAAGTGAAAGGTACCAGATGTTGAAAAGGCGTAGCCAGGCTCAAGGGTCTTTGGTGAAAAGAAGCCTTTAAGGATTGTCCTGAGGCAGCGTTGGTCCCAGACATCTGTCACTCTGCCTCCATACGTGATCTCATCTGGGGACACATACAGACACTTCATTTATTCACTCAGGATATCGCGACATGTCGTTTTACATATACAAAAGTCAATTGCTATTATTGAAAGATCAGAGAATATAAAAATGGACCTCTTGCCTATCAGGAGGACACTATAAAGCATGTAAGCATGCTATGATTTACCAAAGCTGTGTGCATTAATGCAAAAGGCATGTTTTTGAAATTTAAAGTTCTGACGATTTCAACCTTTACTAAGATAGAAGTATAGCTGTCGTGTATTAGAGTTTGCCTACTCGTGATGTATACGAGAGCATCCCAAGGAATAGTGCCAGTTTTGCAGTACAGGTTGAGGTTGAGCAGAGCACACTCCCTGTCACTGTCACTGAACTCATAGCGGATGTTCCAGCCCAGAGGGCCAAACTTCTTACGCTCCTAAAGTGCATATAAAAACATCATTTGGATCAAACATACTGTACAAACATACACAAACAGAAAGTAAAGGAGAGAACAACATCAGAGTGTCTTTTTAAGGCAGTAATGCTAAACTTTTCAACCTGAATGATTGCATGAAAAAAGCAGATTCCGAAAACCATCTTCTTCCACTGCAGCCCTAGCACATGTTCTTCAAAGAAATTGCTGGAGATCTCGGTGAAGGCTCGCCGAATGTTGGCTCGTAGGCCTTTGGGAGGTTCATTAGTCACCTGAAAAAGCAGACACAAGCAAACTATAAATACTTATAAATACCTATTTTGTAATAGTAGATTGTCGACTTGATTCACTATATTTTTCATCCAAATAGTAATCATGCCAAAATGTTGTGTTGCTGCTGGATGTTCATAGTCTCCGAGTGACGCTGGAAGGTTGTTTTCTTTTCCAAAAGAGGAAGGTTTAACACCAAAAAAAATTAAACAAGTGCAAATCAGAGAGAGATGGATGCCCACCTTGAGTTCTCTTTGCATTGATCATTTCACTGGTGACTGCTATGAAGGAACACCTTTACAAGATGCATTTGGCTTGAAAAGTACAGTAAAAACACACAAAAAAGTCAAAAAACAAAAAAAAGAACAATGTCAAAGTTGCCACAGAACAGAGTAAGTCATGTCTTGTTTACATAATGTCTTCTAAACAGTATTCCATGATAGCATCAAGGCTGTAAAGCATTATACACGTGATATAAATGTGTATAACGGGGCTGCAACTATTAAGACTCGTTTATGCTCATTAAGAAGCTGATTTAAAACAATAATTGAAAGATAAACTCCAGAGTAATTTAGACTTACCATTCTGTGTTTTGAAGGCGTCCATGCCTTAAGGCTGAAGTCCATGTTCTGCAAGTTCTCTATTTTATCTCCAAATGTTTCTCCGCTCTTTTGTCCTCCAAAACTTTACACATCACTCAAATTTGTAAACATCCTCTGTCTTGTACACCTCTATGTTTGTTTACGTGAGTGATAGTACTCCGATGGTGTCACTTCCGGAAATTAGACTGAACAGCGAGAGCTAGTACATTATGGGTGGTGCCATCCATCCATTTTCTATGCCCCTTATCTTATCTATGCCGGTCGTGGGGGTATGCTGGGCGAGAGGTGGGGTACACCCTGGACTGGTCGCCAGCCAATGGCAGGGCACATATAGACAAGCAACCATTCACACTCACATTCAAACCTATGGACAATTTAGAGTCTCCAATTAGCCTTTGGAATGTTGGAGGAAACCGGAGTAGCTGGAGAAAAATGTTTAAAAATGTTTAAAATTTAAAATTTTAATCAATAAATTAATAAAATGCTCACAAAATTATATTTTTTTAAATCTCACTACCATTTCTTCTTTTTGCATTTTGAAGCTCTACTTCAACCCTCCTTATGATCCAACAGTGCAAAATGTAAATGCTTGCAATTGTTCAGCTGGTCTTTTGAATCAGGAGTGTATATGCTGTCGCTGTGTGTGTGTTTTTACCTTGACAGAGTTTTGCAGCACTGTAACTGGAAATACTTTGGTGGGCATGGAACTGAGAAACAAACGGAAGTTCTCGTGGATTGACGTGTCTGTGTAAGAACAGCAAGCTAAATTAATGTCTTTGTCAATATAGAAAAAATAAAAGAGCAATGGTTGTGTCATTGTCGTGAGGAGGATACGTGGTAGAAAATAGATAGATTGTATTCCACGGCTTTCCAGATATGACTGGCTTGGTGAAAATAGTTACGATATTGTACAGTGTGTATGACGTAACACATGGTGGTTTCTTTACCAGGCTCAGCAAATGTCTTAATGATCTCCTCCATGGGGAGCATCCAAGAGACGGCTAAATGACAGTTTTGCAAGAAAACCCAGCCTCCACTCGCTAATGCTGACAGGATCATTTTTTCTGCTATGGGCCCTTGTCCTTGGCCCAGAGAAATGGACTCCACCCTAAGAGTTGGAGAGAACAGAACATTTTAATACGTTATTGCAATGTTAAGGAAAATGACTGGTGCTATTAATGCTGCATTTTTAAATTAATTTAACTTAAAATAATTTTCAATAAATTCATATAATTTCCTCAAAATTAAAGAATAACTTGCACTGGTAAAACTTACTAAAAAACTATAATGTTTATTAGAATATTATTATATTATATTATTAGTCATTTATAATTTATAAAATTAAAGCGCTTTGAGACAGTTTACTATATTTACCTATTGATGACGCAGCATAAGCATCAACTGGGGGTTCAGTGTTTTGCCCGACGACACTTAGATAGTCATGGGAATCGCACCAGCAACCTTCATTCTACCATGTGAGCCATTCCGCCTCTATTATTGTTTATTGTTTCTATATTATTAGTATATGACTATATAATATTATAAAGAGAAGAAAGAGAGAAAGAGAAGAACAAGAGGAGAGGGGAGGGAAAAAAACCCTCCAAACTATGCTCCTATGTGGGAGTACAGTGTGGGACTGGCAAAAAACCTCTGCAACATAGGCACAAATAAGCACACTTTATAACATAAGAACTTGAAGACTTGCACCAGGTGAGGGGAATGGGGGTGGAGGTGTTCCAGCAAAGGCTTGCACCCAGCTACAGCAATTGCAGCCATATTTTGGCGCGTGCCACAGACCCCGCCTGTCCGCATTGGGTGAATGTCATGGCGAAGGTGTGGGATGAGGGAGAGGGTGTAGCATATGTGTACGTGTGTGAGTGTCCTTGGATGCGTGTGTGTGTAGGCTTGGAGAAGTCGCTCCGTCTCGCTTTGTTTGCAGGGTGTTATAGTGTACTGTTACTCCCCTAATATTTACCACTGCAAAATCATCTATTGTGTACCACAATTATTTGACTGTATATGCGGTTGAAGATGCTGGGAAGAAAAAAAAAAAAGCAAATGTCTTCTGGTGCAACTTACAGTAGTTAGTGATTAGTCATCTTTAACTGAGCCTCAACATGAATCTTTCACAGTGTTTTACCTTTCAAGACATCCCCTCTCGTTTGCAAAGCGCTGGAAGGCGCCCATGGGGTCGGAGCCAGTGCTGAGGATGAAGACGAGTGGCGTCGATGGCGACATGTCGTTGTATAGATTAGCGAGATCAATGGGTGGGTTTTCTACAAACTGCTTCCCTAAGCTGACAATCACAAATTCTGTTGCTGCAAAAACAACCTGGACAAGGAAGAGACACAATTTCTACTATACTTGATATCAGTTTGGTACCTTTCATTTCAGATATCACCCACCAAAGTATGGCACCTGAAGGGTGGAGGCCCATTGACCGGTTGACAGAACAGGACAGCAATAGTAGAAATACAAAAGTGTGCCTTCTCTCAAACAAAGCTAGCGTTATTCTTCATTCATTAACAGCTGTATGCCATAAAGAAACAACACACAATGCAGGATGTCCAACATTGTTACTTTTTTTTAGGATCACTGCATCATTGAAGATGCACAAAGATGTGATCTTCCATTAAAAACTAAAAAGGTCCAGTTCAGGACGATTCATTTATGCAAAGCAGCATGTATTCCAATTTGGTAACCTACCTTCTCTTCCATGAAGCTCTTGATAAGGACCAGCTTCTGGAAAGAGCTCAGCCTTTCATTCCAATGGCCTCGGATTCCGCTCTGCTCTTTCCCATCTTTGGACTCAACCAGAGGTGGCAACTTCGACACATAGCCCTCCCACTCCTTTGGATTAAAAGATGTCTCAAAACGTCCTTAATAAAGGTGACAGGCACTGGTTAATAATCTAAATCAGAAACATATTACTGATCTTAGCGATAGGTGAGTAGCAGGGGTTTACCTAGCTGAACATCGATATGGGTTGCAATGATTTCATTTGAGATGCCCTTGAAGCAGGACAGTGACTCCTCAAGTTCACAGCATGTCTGCCAGTAATCATCACTCAACCAAGGGACATCTGGCCGCTCTGGATATTCCTAACAGATAAGACACCAGCGATGATGACAAAAGTGGAGGGTCTATAAACTAAACTAAGATCTTCTCTGACATTAAACGACAGTGGCGGGTAAATGACATGAATGAATGATGAATGTATTGAAGATGCAATGCAAAAGACAAAAAAAGGACACTGTTAGAATGATAATCGGGACACCAACCAGGCTGCATCCCCAGTCCTTCTATCACAAGCACATGAATACATGGATATACCCCCGGGCGTGAGTGGAACAATCTGTATTGTGCTCTACAAAGCAGCCAACCTTATCCATAAAAGCAGAGCTCCTTTAATTCCTTGCTCTGTGATTCTATTCATTGGTGTTAAATGAATGCCGTTGGGCCCGAGTGGACAAACAACAATCATCGCAGAGAAAAGCAAGAGAGTAGATACTGGTGTCAGGTTAATTGGAGTCCAAATCACCTCCAAAATGCCCCTCAAGACTTTGGGTTGTCCAGAAGGACCTTTAGTAACTTGAGGACTTTTGTATTTTTTGTTTCAGACCTATGAGTATTCCACATGCTAGTAGGACAGATGACAACAAACAGAAAAAAACTCATTTGATGAAATATTAACCCTTTATCGGGCAACATAAGTACTTAAGTCTGTGTACATAATGGAGTCTGCACTCCTCATTCTGAGGCATAATGTTAAAGGGTCCCTGACGTGATTTATCAACTTTGCTTGAATATGACATATATGGTTAATAATTATGTTCTACATTGTTAAAGTTCTGAAAGCTAATGGTAAATTCGTAATTGATATTTTATGGCGCCACCAGCTAGCTCTCGCTGTTCAGTTTTAGTGACGCCATCGGAGCACTGTCACTGAGGTAAACAAACATAGTGGTGCACGAGACAGAGGATGTTTACAGTGATTATAGCAAAGATTTGAGCGATGTGTCAATAGTTTTTGAGAAGAAAAAAAGGGAGAAACATTTGGAGATGAAATAGAGAACGTGCAGAACATAGACGTAAGCCTTAAGACATGGAGATGAATATTGGTCGCCTTCAAAACACAGAATGGTAAGTGTGAATTACTCTGGAGTTGCCTATCCTTCAATTATTCTTTTAATTCGGCTTCTTAATGAGCGTAAAGGGATCTTTATAGCCTGATTTATTTTAGATTTTGTCACAATCAAAGTCACCCTTGCTGCTCAGGTTCTACGAGGACTGAATGGTACGTAGTAGCCTGCCACCAACCCAGGACACGATGCCGGACACGGCCAAATACCTTTACTAAGTCGACAAAGCACATGTGAACAGGTTGGGCAAACTCCCATTACCTCTCCAGTGGACCTTCCCAGGAAGGCTGAGTAGTGTGATCCTTATGAAGGTGGAACACACACTCTGATCATCCTTCTTGAAAAAGGGGGCACTGGTCTGGTCGGGTCTGCCAATTGAGAGGTATTGCTCCTGACTTCCACGCAATGTTGATGAAGTATCAACCAAGACAGTCTCACAACATCCAGAGCCTTCAGGAATTCAGAGCTATGCCACCCTCAGTTACCTCAGCCATGGTGATAGACAGGTCCGCACATGCTTCCCCTACAGATGGTGTGTCAGTAGTAGTTTGAGAGTTTGCCGGTCTGCCAGAAGTTCTTCAAAGCAGACCAAAAACTGTGCTTAATGGCATCACTGAACACTTCCTAAACCCGAGATTTTGCTTCAACCACCCCAGAAGCAGCGTTCCGCTTGGCCTGCCGGTACGTGTTAGCTGCTTGAGCAGTTCCACACGCCATCCATGCTCGGAAAGACTCCTTCTTCAGCTTGATAGCCCCCCTAACCTGTGGTGTCCACTATCGGGTTGAGGTGGGTGACGCCACGACAACAATCACGTCGCAATCACAGTCCGGTCGGCCACCTCAGCAATGGAGGCACGGAATATGGCTCATTGAGACATAATATCCTCGTCCTACTCCGGAATGCTGGCGAAGCTCTGCCGGAGGTGTGACTTTAAGAGTCAGCAAACGGGAGGGTCCGCCAGACAATCCCAGGCCAACCCTTCCTATACGTTTGGGTCTTCCACGTCTGTTCGACATCCTCCGCCACCATCTAAGCCAAGTCATCCCCAGGTGTTGATCAGTTGACAGCTCAACATCACTCTTCACCCGTGTGATGAAAACACGTGGACACAGTTCTGACGATACGACGACAATGTCAATCACCGACCTGCGGCCTAGGCTATCCTGGTGCTAAGTGCAGTCGTTGACATCCTTATGTCCAAATGTGTTTGTTCTGGACAAACTGTGGTTAGCCAGTTGTCCAGTAACATAACAGCACACAAGTTCAGATCGGGAAGGCCATTCTTCCCAATCACGCCCCTCCAGGCCACATTTTTGTTGTCTACATGGGCAATGAAGTCTCCCAGTAGAACTAGAGAGTTACCAGCGGGGATTCTCTCCAGCACCACTCTGATAGACCCCAAGATGGCTAGATACTCTGAGATGCTGTTTGGTGTGTATGCACAAACAACAGTCAGGACCCTTTTCCCGACCAGTTGGCGTAGAGAAGTAACCCTCTTGTTCTTAGTAGAACACACAGGCACCAATCTGTGGGGCTATTAGTAAACCCATGCCAGACCCCAAAAAGGTGGGTTCAGGTGAGTCCAACTGTGTCTAGTCTCAACCTCTTGCACAAGCTCAGGCTCCTTCCCCTCCAGGGAAGTCACGTTCCATGTCACAAGTCCCAGAATTGGCTGTCGAAAACCAGTTTGCCCAAGCGCTTGCCCTCAACCTCCACAGCAATTACATTATAATAAATAACTAACATAATGATGATAATGCATTCACAATGCACCGTTTTTCCTAAAGTGTCAATATTTCTAAGCAATACATAAGCCAAGCATAACAAGCTTCCACTTTGTGAAAAAGGACTGTTTCAGTATCCATACATCCCTGCATCAGTGTGGGAGGAGACAAAGTTATGTCATTCAGAGGATTTGGCCAAAAAAATGTCATGTTGCTATTTTCTTGTCATCATAAGAATGCACGGAAGCCTAATTGTATACAATAACATATATTTTTCATTTACCAATCATGATACGTGTTTCAAATAAGTCGTTCATTATCATTCAATCCTGCCGACAGTCGAGCCTGATGCCCTGCAACTTATTCTCTTCACTGCCAGTGCTACCATATTTACATTTCAGGCCTTTGTTCTCTACTCACCTAGGGGATTTACTGTGAAAGAAGTTCAACAAACCCGGGCTTTGTGCTCAACATGAAGTTCCCCAAGAAAAGTAAAATGGTACTGCAACGCTGGTTAGCAACTTACTTTGTCAAGTACGGTTCTCGGCTTTGTGTTCAGTGCGCATTCACGTCATATTACTCTACTTCCACTTAAACGCCAAGCGATCCCAGCCAGTGTACTTTACACAAGATGAGCAAGTCATTATTGTGTAGCGTGATGAGGAGTTGAAAAAGATTATTACTGCCAAAAGCAACACTGTTGCCAACAATACAGCGGAGGACCGCTAGCAGAATAATGCTGATTGTGTAAATGTGCAAGTTAACACTTGATTAATATACCAATTATACTGTACAAGTATTTTCATTTATGGCATTTATGGCAGGGGCAACACGCTTTAACACGCGCGGAGGAGCGAAACATGTGTGAGTCACTTAATGATTTTTTTGTATCCAACCAAGTAGGTTGTTCTTTAAAATTCAAACTAAATTTGAACTTTAAACAACAGAGAAATGTGAGAAAATATTCATGCCTGTCTGAGAAGTGTATAAAGTGTAAGGTTTTACAGCCTTAAAACAAACATACAGTATGTAATCATTGCAAAAAAATATATGCTGGCTATTTCGCTGATTTCACTTATTGCAGGCTATTTTGGGAACCTATCCCCAGCGATAAACGAGGGAACACTGTATAGGAAGACTAACGGGCTGAGTACTCATGCAAGGACCGCTGTGACATATATGTCTGCTAACACTGGCCAAGTTAATATTTCACATTGCATTTTATTCCTGATGCACGGCTCAAAAAGTGAACAAATACAGTATATTCCCTCGGCTGAAAATCTGTGTCTCTTACGGAGAATTTTATCAGGGAACGCTCGTGGATCAGTGTGATCTCAAAGTAGCCGGAGTGCTTCCCACCAACACACCTTGCTAACCCCCAAGACTTCATATTTCTTACAAGTGTTTTTTGTTTGTTTGTTTGTTGGTTTTAACCAGGAAACATTCTGAGCATGTAATCTAATTAAATTTTCCAACCCACCTTTTCCAGGCCTGCAGTAGACCTAATGAAGTTCTGCCACTCAAGGTCTAAGATGTCACCTCTCTGCTTCAAAATCTCCACGCATAACATGAAGCTGTAGATAAGTTTGTGTTGCTCAAACAGGCCCCTGGAAACATTTATGTAGGAGTTGAGTAAGATCTGGTCCAGGAGGATCTGCAGACGTTCTTCCAATATGTCACTCTTTTCTGACATCTCGATGCTCGTGTTGAAGAGCTGCGTAGGAGGGTGAAACAAATACCATTCCTGTCAAAATACCACCCTAAGCTGTCATACGATTAAAAGCACGTATTGTCTGCTCGCCTGTTTAAAGTACTTGAGGGAGAACTGGTACATTGGATCGATCTCAGAGAGACTGGCAATGACAAAAAAGAGGACAGAGCCTCGAGTGGCTACAGATCTGTAACCCTCTCTTGCATTGTTGATCATCAATTCAGTGGCCTCTGCCTCCTCCAAACGTTGTTTGATAGCTGCTGATGTCACCTGAGGGAGATAGAAAAATGGTTGGGAGATAAGAAGTCACAATCCAAGCATCTGACATGAAGATGGTGAACTCCAAAGTCGTCCAATCAGCATTTTCCAACACCTTTGACTGTTGGAGAGTGGTAACAAGCTCCTCATTGTCAAGTATATTTCCCTCAGAGGTGAAGAGAAGCTTGAGGATACGGTTTTCAATGTCCTTCAGCTGGATGCGGTCATTATTGATGCGCACAACCAGATCGTTCCTCTGCTCCTCCAGATGAGGACTTTCCAGGCACACCACATCACTAAGAAAAGAATGATTGAATGGTGAAGTGGTCACCACTTGCTATTACAAAAATATGTTTTTTTCATGTTGCGTAATACCCAAGCAGTTGGTCCTCCAAGCCGGACTTGGTCACAGTGAAGTTGATGATCGTAACTTTGATGCACACCTGAAAAGTAAAAGGAATACTCAAAAATTGATATATAGAGTGGATCCCTACATATTCGCAATTCAGCATTCACGGCCCTGAAAATTTGCGGATCTTTGGTTAAAACAATTGTGTTTTTCTTCTCCAAAAATAGGCAATTTTTTTTCAGAAAACATATCTCATTCACCCGAGTGGGTAATACAGTAGAACCTTGGTTAGCGTGATTAATCTGTTCCAAAAGGTCGGACTACGACTGAAACGTACTCAAACCAAATACATTTTTCTCATAAGAAATCATGTTAACGCTAATTAATCGATACATTTATACATTTTATACTTTAAATGTGTTTAATAAGTGTGTGAGGCACATTGGAAGGAGGAGGGAAGCGTTCGGGACTTGAATCTAATCTAATAATTACAAGAATCATTTCTATTGCAAATGTTGATCCAAAAACTGGAGGACAACATCAACGTCAAACTAGCAGGAGGTTTGGAGTGGGGTGGAGCGAGCCGTGTGTTACAAATAGACATTGTAAGTGGCCAGCGGAGCTAATTTGTTTATTTTATTCATTGGTGCACCCCATAAAGTTGGAGAGAGAGAAAAAAAAAAACAGTGATGTCACATGCCAGTTTTGCCACATTAGTCAACAGGCAGAGCAGATAACCTAACCAAAGTTGATAATAAGCCCAACATTTTTGCGAGTGTTTGTGTATGTGGGAGCGCAGGTGGTCCGAGGTCGGGCAAATGTGCCCATTCAATGAGGCTATTGGCTACTAGCGTCTAATTTGCACCCTTGGTAGGTGAACAGAAGTATGTGGCATTCAATGTTAGTGGCGTGTTATTGTATTCAAGAGCTACTGGGGTGTGTGTGATTTTAATAAAATGTGGTGTATGTATATATTAAATGCTATTGTAGTTGTGAATTATAAGTGTTAAGTTGTGTTAAGATACGGCAAATTTAAATACTATTGTAGCTGTTACTTGATATGCTTGATTAACAGGTATAAGGTATGAACTTCATGTGCTTTGATATGTAAAGAGATTGGTTTTGTTGTTTTGCTACAGTATGTGTTTTTGTTTCACGGTACCCAACAAAGAAATACAATCGTACCAGTTGAACTCAGTGCTGTGTTTACTGATGCCAAGGCCTGCTACAGACATACTTATGCGAGTATCAATTACTTGCAGATTTTCACCATTCACTGGTAGCACCGGAATGTAAACCCCATGAATTGAAAACAGCTCAACATGCAAATGTGGAGATTTGTGCCAGCAGGTGCTGTCCCCACCTCTGGTAAGTAGTGGGGATTGGCCATCTTAGTTGTCATGTAGAACCGGAAATTTTTGTCGTAGTCAATATCCGAGTCTCCGAGTCGGATCAAAGTTCTTCCACCTGCTATGAAAGTCTGTTTGAGCAGGACAGGCTCCAAAGCTGGATCCAGGGTCTCCTTTAACTACATGTACAAGAAAAGAAAGAACAAGTATAGACATGATCACACCATTTTGCTTAAAATTTCTACTTATCACACACTAATACACGACAGCAGATACAGTGGGAAACGGTTCTACACAGCAATTTTAAACATACAGTATATTTTCAGTGTGTACTGTCACGGCCAAAGGTTTTGAGAATGACACATAAAAGTTGTTGTGAAGAAAGCTTTGGGGCGCCCAAGAAAGTACAGCATGAATCTAAGTTGATTTAGCTGCGGCATTGGGACACCACCAGTGCAGCGCTTGGGCAAAATTCCAAACAAGTGCAGTTTTCCTTTAAGGTAACAGTCAATAAAAGCCTTTGACACGTGTGAAATGCTTGTACTTCCGTATATCATAGCAACATCTGACAAAAATATCTAAAAACACCAAAGAAGCAAACTTTGTGAAAACCAATACTTGTGTTATTCTCAAAATGTTTGGCCATGACTCTATTAAGCATGTTTTACTGTAAAATGAGTGTATTTTTACCTCCTCCAGCAGGACAGGCATGCCCATACGGATGCCATTTTCGAGTTTATGGAGAAAGTTTGGATCAGTGAGCTTGATCACCTTTAGACCATGTTTGGCCTCCTTGGAACGAATCCATCGGTTGGCCTGATGGGGAAAGAATTTCACAATGACAAATATTAGAAAGTTTAACATCATTTTGTTTCATTATTAAGGAAGGGTGTCTGCCCTGGTGTATCACGGAATCCGGAGACAGCAGTCCAGCACTCGCCGGATATGGCTGCATCGACTGTGGCTGGCTGCCGGCCTGTGCTGGAAGACCTCTACCCCCCTTTCCCTGTCACCTGGTGCAAATCTTCCAGTTCTTATGTTGTAAATTGTGCTTTTTTTCCTGTCCTCTTTGTTCCCCCCCTCTTGTTGTTCCCTTTCCTCTCCCCCTTGTTATCGTCCAGTCATCCTGTCCTGTCTACCCCCTGTCATATTGTATGGTATGTTGTATATGTACGGACGGGTGATTGCACAATTTTGCTTGTACCTCTGTATAAAAGTGACGGGTAAAGGCTGTTCTGATTAATGCAAAAAACAACGAAAGATACAATTTGAAAGTTCCCATAATGAACAGGTTCACCTGATCCTGTGGATCAATCATGAGGGGCCAGCGGCGACCCTCTGTCACCAGGATTCCATTCTCTGTGGACACTGTATCTCGAGGCAGACCTTCGGCATTCCACTTTTGGATTACATATGGGTCGCCCAAAATGTTGATAAGGCTGAAGCTGGAACTGATGGGGATGCTCAGGTTCTGGCACTGTGATATCCAGTCATCAACAAGCTGATGAAAGGAGTGGAAGTGTACTGTTAGATATTATCGCATCAAAAGGTTCAGCCTAATAGCGTCCCATAGACACTCACATAGCACAACCACAATTGCACAACACTCACAGATAACTGAAGGAAAAAAGAAGAGGTAAACACACAACAGATGCACTGTTTGTGACTCACACAAGCTTAACTGTCACTTCTACACAAACTTAACTTTCACTTTAGAGGGGTGTGGCAACTGCTATATAGACTGTATACTTTCAGTCCAGCGCGGTAACCAAATATATTTCTCTTATGTTTTAACAAAATTTGAAAACCTTTTCAATTGTGTGTTCATTGACTACTTCTCTGAGAGTAGCGCAGTCCAAAGAACCAGGAAGAAAGGCTTAAGAGAAGAAATAGCGATTGGCCTCGTGTGAGTGTGGCCTTAACAAGGTAATAATGATTTTCTCTGCCTTAGAACACAGTTATACAGAAATAACTGCAATGCACAGGGTAGACCAGTAGCCATCGTCACAAATGTCCATATTATAAGCAACATGCTCCTACCAGCTTTCTGTAGTGAGAGGTGAACGCTCCATAGTAGGCCACGCAAGCAGCTGCAATGAAGACATTCCCCACAATATCGATGATCTGTTGATCGTACAGGGCGACACTTTCCTCCCAGCGGACTTGCTCATCTCCTAAAGCGGATGTTAGCTTTCCTGCTCGTGTCAACCGAGCCTGTGTCACTGCCATGGTGTTAACTTTAAGAAAGGACAGTCATTTCATATGAAAAAATAAATCATCCAACATACACTAAATAAATTATTATAATCTATTCAAATGCTATCAAAGGGTTTGAGTTGTATTCAAATTGGTACAAAGGACATGGCAATCACCCAATTCCTGCTTCTCATTCAAGCTGCTGTCATAATTCTCCTGGAGAACCCTGATCTTATCTTCCACCTGCTGGAGCAGTTGTTGCTTCTCCCTCAGTGTCGCCATGGTGGTCTCTAGCTCCTCCTGCATGGGACGGTAAACAAAGACATTGGAAATGATTGCAGTTAATCAGTACTCGTCAAGACTTTATTCAGCAAATTGTAATTGTGAGTGCAGAGAGCCATGCTAACAATGTTTGTGGACTAAATTGCTCACCTGTGCTTTGGCGAACGCTTCTCTCTTGGGACCAACTTCCTTGAGGACTCTGGAATAAATGTCCATGGCTCTGACCCACATACACATTGACTTGCAAGCTTTGGACACTTTCTCCACCTTCATAATGTAAAATTGGAATGGTTAAATTCAGCAGCATAAACAGTGCCCTCCGCAAGTGTTAGAACAGTGAGGTACATTTCTTTATTTGTGCTGTGGACTGAAAACATTTGGGTTTGACATCAAAATCCAAATTTGAGAACATTTCAGCTTTTATTTCCAGGTTTTTACGCCTGGATCCGATGCACAACATAGAGGACAGCACCATTTGTTGGAACTAGGGATGCTCCGATCAGAGTTTCATGCTGCTGATTCCGATACCAATCACATGGATTGACTGTACATTTTTCAATTTATTTATGATGAATGCTATTGGGCAGGGACGCCCTTAGACAATTCCAAGGGCCCCTGGCACTGAAAAGCACTTGAGCGCAGACCTCCGCCAAGTGCCATAGTGCCATAGTGCCCCCCATATTGTGATTCACACCAAAATAATAATCCTACATTTTTTGGATCAGTCTTTGATATCTTGTAGAACCTGTTGGAAACTTTTTCGTGGAGTTACAGTATATACCTCGCAATGTTAAAGACTCCTTTAAAAAATTTCCGGATCCAGACGGTGATCCGGATCACCCTCAAAATTTCCCCAAAATATAATTTCTTCCATATCCCCATAATTTTCCGGCAATTACTGAAATTGTCATCTAAACCCACTCACAACTTTTCAACTTATTTTGAACACAAACAAACAAACAGACAAACGCTGGCAAAAACATAACCTCCACACTTGTGTGCGCTTTTTTTGCGCTGGCTGAGGTAATTACTATGAACTAAACGTTTGGTCGGATGATCTTTTTTGCCTTTATTTGTGTGAAAGGATTTTTGTACTATTTCACACAAACCTGAATTTAATTTGATGCATGTTTTGGAGTAACATGAATACACATTCGATAATTAATTTTGTAGCTCAAGAAAATCAACAGAATAAAATAATACAAATAAATATTTGTACTAATATTTGGTGAGCTACTCAAAATCAGCTGGCGAGCTCGGAGACCCCTGTAATATCACCAACTTTAGGCTTTATGGTCATTAAACAACCACACACAAATAGTTAGTTAGGCAAATGACAACAAAAGAGCAAAACTGTTCAGTGACACTTGAAAAAGTTAGTAGGTACCACAAGAAGGTAATATCTACGAGTAGCTTTCCCGTGGGGCAAAACAAGCTCCGAATTAACCGCATTGCTTGTTTGTTTTAAACATAAAAAGGCCGCCGGGTTGAAAAAGTCACATTTGGAGTCCAAAGACCAGAAGCTAGGCGGATTAATTCTAATGTAAAGTACAGCCAGTGACAGACAGGCAAAGTGTGTAAACAGAGATGCAAGAAAAGTGGAACAGCAATAGGTTTGGTAAGGGAGTGATCAAACACGCTGGCATGGATTAGCATAGCCTGCGTCAAGCTGTCAACCTGAACCTGAAGGTTTTACAGACTAGTTTGGATTCTCGTGGCAACACGGGAGAGAGCACGTCCCTTGTCGGCTCAATGCGAGACGTGTCGTTTTGTTGGCACCCCAAGTGACACAGCAGACACGTAGGAGCTGTCGCTGCACGGCTATCGTTTTTTGTGATTGGTTTTGAAAGGCGTTCATCGGCACGCGCCGATCACGTGTTTATTTTTCCACAGAAATCTGACGATATTGATCGAACCATCCCTAGTAAGAACCCACCCATTTTTCATGTGAGCAAAAGTATTGGAACGTGTGACTGATAGGAGTGTCAGATTGCATTGCTTATTCAATCAATAAATAGCACTGAATGTCAACGCTCAGTTTCAACTGGGGTGGGATAGGTTTTGCCTGTGTAGACTCGATCCAAAAGCCATAATCCTAACTCGATGGAAAATATGATTTCCTCAAAACCAACACCAATCACGTTTTGGACACAGCATCCAAACAGACCTTCTCGGGTACGAATTCGGGGTTGTTAATGTATTTCTGCAGCTTGGCCAGGACCTGAGGCTTGATATTGTCCTTGTCGTAGTCAGTCAAATATCGGGTGAAATTGGCATCACCCAGTAACTTTTTAGCACTGGCCCAGTCCGTTCTGTGCAAGGACAAACAAAGGAAAAGGCAATTTCAACATGCAGAGTGGCACTTTGTGTGGTGGAACACATGCAACATCATTTCAATGACAGAAAAGACAAAGTTATAAACACATCACTTTTTCTGAAAGGACTTGAGGTTAGAGAGTCAACAGTATAAAGTAGATCCCTGCTATTCACTCTTAGGCCACTCACAAAGGGCGAAAAACAATGAGATGGCCAAAAAATGCCTATTTTGGCACTCCAACAGGTCACCAACAGGTCATTGAACCAAACTCATCCCTCACTCATGGTTCAACCAATATAACTGCATCACTGCATGTGGTTAGCAAAAGGAATGCTTACACGCTAATATACATTAAGAAAAAAGACATATTTTTACTATTTTACCACCCAGAAGGCATGCTAGGCAATTTCCTGTTGGGGAAGTGTGCGCATGGGCTTCCAGCATGCCCTGTGGGCAAATGAGATGGCTTTCCTATCAATAAACAGCTTAATTATGGAGATTATGAGCACAGAATGTCAAATTTTCTCAGAAATAGAAAAATACTTGTAATTTGCGGGGTTGCGAATGCTGAATCACAAATGTGCAGCGATCCAATGTATATATATATTTTTAAATATTATTTATGCATTTAATTAACCAAAGAAAAAAACAACAACTCTAATCCAATTCCACAACACTTAGAAAGATAGAAATTTATACAAAACAATTGAGAAGACAAAATACACAATACTAAAAAGTAATAAAAAATCTAAAATAAAAATATATACAATATTAGAGATGTCTGATACTATCGGCCCGATGTTGGCATAAAAATGTAATATCGGTATCAGGATTTTTCCCTATAATGAAAGGCAATAATAAACATAATGCTGTATATATGGTAAATGGTCTTTCACTTGTATAGCGCTTTTCCACCTCCAAGGCACTCAGAGAGCTTTGACATTTACCTACTGTCCAGCATCAACCATGGGTGGCTAGTAGCAAGCTAGCTTGCTCCTTCCATTCCATCCATCTTTTATGCCACCTATCCTCACTAGTACCTATCCTCACCTATCCTTCCTGGAAGTAAGCGACTGTTAGTGGGGACATCCGTGAAAATGCTGCTTTTCACATGATATCCGGTGTATTTTCATTCGTATACATGTTTGTTAGGTAAATTACATTTCCTCTTCAATTTTGCATCGGATTTACACAGAGTGTTGGACCACCTCGAGTCATACGACGGCTTTGAATGTTAAGTCCAACTTTAAGCCTTTCAAACTCATGGATCGTAGCTTCAGGGCTAGATAAAAGGTATGTAGGATATAAATTCACTTTAATATCTATACTATATGGAATTTCGTTCAAATTTGTTAATTTTGGCCTGGAATTACTGTTTACATGCAATTTCTAGTGTGGCGTGGAAACCAATACAGCGTGCTGCTGCAGAGTAGCGGAGCGACGTGGCCACAGCCACCCCTGGTCACTCTCCGGCCACCCCGCCGGCCATCTAGACATTTCCGGTATCAACTTATTGCCACCCCTATGTGAGTAATGGTCTCATGTGAGCCACCCCAGTGAAAAACTTCTGGCTTCGCCACTGCTGCTGCACCGCGAGTGCTAGGCTTACATAACTTGATTTTCTTCCCTGGACTTTTTGATGGTCATCAGTTCATGTAAATGTTGTACAATGTTGTTTACAGCCATGTTGAGAAGCTAATTGCTGTTGCTGTATCCATTAACTTCACAACAGATATGTGTTAATTCCACCACAGGAGATACTTGATGTTGATCGGCTGATATACGTATCAGAAATTGAGAGTTGGACAATATCGGCATATCGGTTATCGGCAAAAAAGCCAATATCGGACATCCTTAATAATTATGATAATAGTAATAAAAAATAATAATTAAAAAAAAAGGAAACTGCAATGCAACATGTCTTGCGGCAAATGAGATGAAAACGACCTTATTATGGACATTACAAGCACAAAATGTTGGGTTTTCCCGAAAATACAAAAAAAATATTGTGCATGTGCAAATGTTGAATCACGAATATGCAGGGATCCACTGTATATTCACGTTATCAAGGTATTTTTCATCCACAATCCTTATGTGAGATGAAAACACGTCTTTCTGTTTTCTGTGCATTCCAAAGATATAAAAACAGATAAAAAGACGCAGCTAAAAATGCACATAATGGGAAAAACTTATTCTGCCTATAAAGCCTTCTGAAAAAAACAACGCCCCATTTACATATAATGTGACGTGCACATTAACCAAGCTACACAACATTATTATTATTATTAACATTGTTGCGCCAAAGATCTACCATTACCATTCCATTACTTGCAGTAATGAGCTGTATCTTTTTACCTGTTTTTGTGCACAGAAAGAGAACGACATGTGTGTTCATGTCTCATATAAGGATTGTGGATGATGGGCGAAATTCCAAAAAAGTGCACTTTTCCTTTAAGAGAGCAAGAGAGGGCACACAGACTTGCAGTTGAGGAGGATGCACACAGCCTCCATAACAGTCATGACCAGGTCAGGAGGTTTGGTGAAAACTTTCAGCTCCGAAATGTCAGCCTTGTCCAGAGAATTAAGAGCCTGGTTGGCACCCTCCAGGGCAGGCAGAGCCTCGTTCAGGTCCCTCTGGCAATCATCAGCTATCGCCTGAGTATCTTCGGCCTTCACCTTTGCCATGGCCTCCTCTTCTTTTACAACTCGACGCGTCTGTGGAAAGGAGTGATAGATGCTTGCATGGAATACACCAAAGCCTGAGATTACATCCTCATACCATACCTCATCAGCACTCTCTTGGTCCACAGAGAGTTTTTCCATCAGGGCATCAACGTCTATGTTTTTCTGTTTGAGAAGTGGCTCCAGAGCAGAAAGGTCCACTTTCATTTTTGCCACCAGATCATTGGTCTCTAGGAGCTTCGTCAGACCACTCTTCACCCGATCCCTCGCCTGTGCATGACGGTGCCATATTCAGCATTATATCTTTTACTGCCACGGCAATGCATTATTTCAGGCATTTCTGACGCTTTGCCTCACCAGCACGAGCTGCTTCCTCTTGTCCTCCAGCATTGACAGATAGAGGTTGATGAGCTCCAAGTAGGACGTGGGGGTGGTGTAGTAGCGACGTCTCAACTCCAAGTAGAAGCGTTCGGCCATGAGGGAGACGCTGAGGTGAGTCTCCACGCACAAATCCGAGAAGCTCTGCTTGAGCTCCTCAGTGCCAAAGTCCACATTCTGGAAAAACGCCTGAGCAACAGAGAGCAGGGCTTCGCGGGGCCACTGGACATCACATCATAAAAAAAGGCAGATAGAGAAAAGGTTCAGTAGGTCATTTATACAGCCATTCATTCACACAGCATCAAGCAGGGTTCAAGTTACTGTATGTGGGGGGCACTGAGAGCATCTGAGCTTCCTGAAAGACAATATAGTCATTATTTTCATCTAAAATATTGTAGTATTCATGCTGAAGAGTTACTTTTGACTGGCTGTTCTCTATCAAGGAACTCAACAGCAAAATTCACAGAACATTACAGTAACATTACTGACACCTAGTGACCAGTGTAGATTACTACACATCTAACACCTCTGAATGCGTCTTTTACAAGTACCTGTAGTTGTTTTTGTCATTTTTATGCTTGAAAATGCTCATAATAGACCATACTCAACCACGAAACAGCATGATTTACGAAAAAAAGGTTGCAAAATTGCAAAAAGCTGCATAATTCAAACATGTATGTGGTGAGAAATATTAGCCCTACCTCCACAAACCAGTCAATGGTGCAGCAGTTGACCAGGGAGGGGAACATACGACAGCGGGATCTGAAGGCATCGCCGACTGGACTCATACACAGCACAATGTGTAACTTCTCTCGTACCCGCGAGATAAAATATTGGAACACCTACAGATAAAACATATATACAATTCAGTTTTAGTTAGATAAACGTATACAGTAAATATCTCCATTATTCTGTAAAACTAAAATGGGCTATTCCATCGAATCTGTGCCATTTATGCCCCCAGGAAATTACACTTACAAAAGGCACAATAAAATTAAGTGTAAAATACATTTTTTATGAAACAAAGTGTCCTGCACATTGTCTGATGGCATATTTGATAAATACAATGAAAAATATTCATTCAAGCAACTTTGAACTTTGGAAAAATAGCATTTATTGCTTGTTCGGTCCGGTCTTGTGCAGGTATACAAGCTTGTTAATGGTCTAGTAGTCCATACCGGTCTCGTGCAGGTCTACAATCTTGTTAGTGGTCGACTATTCTATTCCAGTCTTGTGCAGGTCTACAATCTTGTTGATGGTCTCGTGATATAAAGACTACAATCTTGTTGATGGTCTTGTGGTCCAATTCCAGTCCTGTAGTCCATTCAGTCATGTGCAAGTCTATAATCTTGCTGAGGGTCTTGTAGTCCAACCCACTCTTGTGCAGTTTTACAATTTTGTTGATGGTCTTGTAGTCCTTTTCCATATTTTGTAGGACTGCAGTCTTTATGATGGTCTCATGGTCCAACCCAGTTTTGTGCAGGTCTACAGTCTTGCTGGTGGTGTTGGTCTCTCTCTGGTCAGCAATATTCTTGATGATGGTCTAGTAGTCCATTCCAGTCTCGTGTAGGTCTAAAATCTTTGATGGTCTCGTGGTCCATTCTAGTCTCATAGCCCATGCCAGTCTTGTGCAGGTCTACAGTCTTGCTGAGGGTCTTGTAGTCCAACTCACTTTTGTGCAGTTTTACAGTTTTGTTGATGGTCTTGTAGTCCTTTTCCATATTTTGTAGGACTGCAGTCTTTATGATGGTCTTATGGTCCATCCCAGTCTTGTGCAGGTCTACAGTCTTGCTGGTGGTATTGGTCTCTCTCTGGTCAGCAATCTTCTTGATGATGGTCTTGTAGTCCATTCAGTCTTGTGCAGGTCTAGATGCAGCTGAGGTTAGGAGTATTTTCCCAAATAAACAGGACCAAATGTGACCAATATGTGGCTCATGAGCACACAGTCGGTCTGCAGGGCTCAGAATTCTTGCTGGTTGGCAGGTGATGAAAACACATTTCAATATGTAACCTTTTTTTATGTTGCTATTCTGTCACTCTTTGTTAAACCAAACCACCATAAAAATTCTGGACTGGTCATATCTTTGTAGGGGAATGTAAACATGCATAATAAAAATTGTATTTCTGCCAGCGTATTGGCTTGATAGTGCTTAGTATTTTCAGTGCTTAGTATTATATATGAATGTTCTTATTATTACCTCATCCCTGTTCTCCTCACTGATCCCAGCTTCTTTGGCTTTCGGCCGGGTCGCAGCGAGCACCTGCTCCAGCTCATCTTTTTCAAAAAGGTTGGGCACCTCACCGGAGTTTAGCATGTTGTTGATGTCCTCCAGAAACTCCTCCACCACAATCTAAAGGATGCAAGTAAAGCAGCGCATCTTTCAACGTGCATGCATGACCTCTTGGTTTTCATTTCACACACACTTCATACCTGCGTGTCTGTAAAAAGGAACACCGTGTCTTTCCTGTCCACGCCAGCCATCTTGTAGAGCCTTCTCAAGTCTTCGTGGAAGCTGTCGTAGTTGTAGCCTCGACTCAGCTCAATCTCAAAGCACTGATACTCACACATGTGGGACGCTAACCGGGTGAGGGACTGCTTGCCCGTGCCCCCTACTCCTACCAGCAGGCCATTACCTCGCTCTAGGCGAATCATGCGAGCAATTCTAGAAAATCATTATGGTGTAAGCGGACAACAGGAATGAGTCGTTCAGAAAAGGCTTGTGGTACTCTCTGTCTCCAAGCAGGATTTAGATTTTGGTACCTAGAAACGTGCTCAATGGCGTCCTGGAAGAACACCAGCTTGCTCTCCTTAGAGTACGTCATGTTGTAATCACAGAGATAGTCCAGAAGGACATTCTGAATCTTATCCAAGTCTGTAAGATCCTCGTACAAACGTTCTTCCTTTTCGGCACCCACCTAAAAGCATAACATGGTTGGCAGGACGATTGACGAGCCAATTTGGTTTAAACACAGTAATCAGGTGTTGATTTTTTTTATTTTTATGTGAATCCAGCAGACCCTCGTAAATCAGGTGGTTGAGGTACAGTACCTCACAAAAGTGAGCACACCCGTACATCCCAAGTGATATTTTATTATACCTTCTCACAGACAGGAGTCAGTGTCCAGGTTGCATCGAAAATGGTAAATGGACTTGCACTTGCATGGCTGGTAACACAGGTGAGTACACCACAAGTCATACCTGTACATGTCTGTCAAACGTGCAAAGCAACCTACAGTATGTCCTATGTTCCTGCTGTTCCTGCTCCATGAGCAAACCACAGTTTTTTCGCTTGTTGTTGTGGACGAGCGATGGTGGTTAAGGAGAAAGGGGCTGGTCAATGCGTTACATCAGCCTGCTCTAAACAAGCCACGTCGTCACACCTGGAAGATCTTTTTTGGAGGCGCATGTCTATGGAATTATATATTTGTGCCTTAATTTTGAGGTAGCAAAGGCAGATTTTTGGGCCATATTAACGTGCAATAACTACTGTACTGTTGTTTGCGCAAGCAGGCATATCGCCGCACCCTGTCGCTCCCTCTCTCCCTGTCTCTTAACCTCCGCGCTAGCACCTCCAGCCGGGTTTTGGGGACTGGGCTCCGGCTGGGGCTTACGGGTTGCAAGCCTGGAGAGCAGCGAGGCGCACGGGCGTGTTCGGTGGATAAAATACGTGCCTGTTGGTCACTCTCCTGGAGGGGAGGGCACTGATGTGATAATACATGTTTTTTCTAATATTCTTGTGATCGACCGACAACGTCCGACGTGTTGGTATAGTAGCTGTAAAGCTGTAAACTGAACACGAAATTATAGCTACTGGTATGTTTTATTTCGATGGTTTCTAAAATGTGAAGGGTGTACTCACTTTTGTGATGAGGACAATATGGCCCAAAATTCATAGAAATCCACTTTGAAAACGGGGCGATGAATGAATTGCTGAGACTTCAGAGGGTCCACGGTATAGAAACATACCTTGATGAAGTCCCCAAATATGATGGGCTCAGTCACAAAGTATGAGGGCTCCAAGTTAATACTAAAATATTTACCTGGCCAGAAAAAGACGTGAGTAAGTGGTGCGGGATTCTGCACAGAATTCAAAGGTGCCGCTGGGCAGTATTTGAAATGCTCTTACTGGCTGTGTCGCAGACGATGGTGTTGAAATACTCTTTATCTTGGGCATTGATGAGACGATCGTGGAAAACCCGCTGACATTCATGGCAGAACAGACGAAAGATCTGGGTCTTGTCTCGCACTTGGCTTGACTCACATTGCAGGATACCTAAACATGAAGACATGTGTGCTAGGTCAGGGGCAGCGTGGACAAATAAAGTACAGCAGCTACATCGGGTTACGATGAGTAGGAAGCTGAAAAAATAGAATTAAATATTTGAATTGGATTACCATGCGGGGAAGAAGTATTTGATCGCCTGCTGAGTCAGTAAGTTTAGTCGCTGACAAAGAAATGAACAGTTCCTTATTTTAGGTGTTACCATACTAACAGTTATCATGTTAACATTCCTAGTATGCTAATGTTAGCAATGCTAGCATTTAAGCCATTTTCATATGAATAAACATATAAAGACTAAACATGTTACCAGTTAGCATGCTAACTATAGCATTTCAGTCCGACGTCAGCTCGTCAGGGCTAGGTGTTAGCATGCTAACAGTTAGCATGCCAGCTACAGCAATTCAGTCCAGCGTCAGCTCGTCAGGTTATCAGGCGCGGGATTCAACAGTGAGTGCAGCATTGCCGTCAGGCGTCAGCATCACCAGCATATTTGATAGATAAGTATCTATCTAAATAAACAGCATGGATAAACACCACTTGGCTGACCTTGGACACACTTGGAGAGGTCCCTGAGATTGAAGACATAGTGAGACTTGGCTGGCGTGGGAAGCAGATCCACACTCAAGCGGTTGTAAATCTCGACAGCCGAATCCACAATCTGTTTGCTGCAGTCCTTCACCGGCTGGGGGAACTCTTTGAGGAAGCCTGACAAGATGGCCTGAAGGAAAGCACAAAACATATGAACAAAAAAAGCCAAGCAGAAGAGAAGCGAAGTAGTGTCTGTATTCTGAGTGTGTCATGTGTATCCTGACAATGATGATCTGTTTGAGGCTTTGTTCTGAGGGCGTGGGCAGGCACAGCATGCTGAAGTGTCGGATAAATCGGGGTGTCACGGGGTTGCGTCCTCCTCCCGGGGGAGCACACGCTGCAGCAATCGTCATGTCCTTGAGAAGAGAATGAAAAGTGCCATCAAAACTAAAACAGGAAAGCATATCTCCCACAAGACATTTTATCCAAGTCCAGTGGATGCCCACATATTCGCAAATTCACACTTTTTTGGCATGAAACCCATCTGATTTACCCTAAACTGGTGATCATTTATAAATATGTGGTAATAAATTGTATAAAATTTATATTTGCAAATGTGCAAATATTTGTAGCTTGATATTTATGCCTTACCCACACCACACAAAACAACAGAAGTATGCAAAACAGTAACACATGTGGAACACACGATGTAACTGCACCACTAATATGCATGTACAATCATCCCTGGCCGCTGTAGGCAAAAAACGACTTACTGAGTGATTTTATTAAGTAACATATACAAGTAGATTTTAAAATAACTGTTTGCATTGATGTTTATTACTTGTAGTGAGTGCCTTAAAATAAGTGCAGTATAGATAGAACTGTTTAATCAATTAATCTAATAATTTAGTGAGTGATTACAAGTACAGTAGTTATAGAAATAATACTTTATGAAATAATTAGCTGAGTAGATGAACAACTGTTGAAGTGTGTCAAAGGTTAAAGAGATAGTGAGTGCTCACGCATAGTGAAGGCCAGCCGGGACCAGCAGCCAGATAAGGGCAAGAACAAGTCAGTAAGCCTTGAGACATACTGGGGAAAAGTATGTCATGTTTACGCTACATGGTGTCAACAACTCAGTGACTATCACCTGCTGGCGTCACACAACTTCATCAAAGAATTCGGGAGAAAGTTATCTTTGGAGAGACTGGCGCCAATGGTCTGAGCAAAACAATGATAAAAAAGCAGAGGGGACCATCGATCGGGACTTGTTTCTCTTCATTCGGAGAGGAGGCGGAAGGTGTCCATGGGAAGAGAAATAGTCCGGAGCTCTGAATTGCTAAATTATTCTGTCTGCCTTACTGCATTTTTCAATACATTTTGTAAATCTAATCTGGTGTGTGAGTCTACTTTCCTTCTCATAACTCGAGATTAACAAACACGTACGGGGGAGGTGAAATTGGCTAAATGAATTGTGAGCTCCTCCATTACCGAAGCACATTTACAGCAACACGCACAAGCACAATTCTTATTTACGTCCTAAATGTCTTATTTTCTTTTATTATGTGTACTATATTGGGTAATAAAGTGCAAAGGTGGCTATAAGGCTGTTATTTCATGTCCAGAGGGCTCTAATAATGTTAAAAATCAATATTTAGAAGGTCGTAAACAGCAGATAAGGAATGCTATGTAAGGAATGCTACTTCGTGGAAATTCACACACCACTGTTGGGTCTGTAACCAATTAACCGCAATCAGCGCGGGATTACTGTCTACTAATAGTACTGATAGTACCTGCAAGGCATGCTGGAAAGCGCAGGTGGACCCCTTCTCCAACAGGAAGTTAGCCAGCAGACTTGCTAGCCATGCTAAATAAATAAATGCTAGTATCGTATTAGTGTGTATGTGTTTATTTTGACACCTGCTTTGCGATGCAGTTACATTGTGTGTTCCACTTGTGTTACCTGTGGTTTTTGGTGAGTGAGGTAAGGTTGTAAGGCAAAAAAATAGACATTTTAATGGGGATATCAATTACTGCCGTTTTTTTTGCTATTTATTCTTGGCTTATACACACCACGTTTAACATCAAGTTTTACATCCATCAACTGCCAACGTGTGTACCTGTATCTCCTTCCAGAAGAATGCCTCCCTGTCATAAAACCCAGAAAAGTCCTGGAACTGACGCAGGAGTTCGATGGGGGGCTGCGAGCCGTAGCTGTCCAGCTTGGGCATATTCAGATCATCCACAAACACCACGATCCGCTTGTCCTTTGGTGCGCCTACACGGGTGGAAAGTCAGACGATCGGAAGAAGTGACATAAACGTACTGATACTGACACTGTCACTTATTTTATTTGGATGAACCAAACTGGAGTTCTGTGTACCAAGCATGTTCTTCCGCTTTTTCTCCAGCTTGGACTCGATGATTTCTTGTGTGCGGGCAGAGGAGGTCTGAGCAGAAAAGTTGATGTAAACAGGAACATAGCCACTCTTTTCCTGGATACTGTTGAGAAGGCCTCGAGCTATCACGGACTGGGAAAGACACAAACATTATTTTAATAACACTACAGCTCACAGTAGCTTTACAATAATACGGTATGTGTGAAGTGTGTTTTATAGATGCTGTACATTTAGAATAGTACCACCAAAAAGGAAGAATTCTATGGTGTTATTACTTGCCTTCCCCACTCCGGTAGAACCAGTGAAGAGTATGGAATGACGGACAGATAGCAGTTTTTCCATCAAATAGCCATAGCGGACCGTGTCTGCGGTGGGAACCAGCATTTCAAAAAATGGTTGCTCGCTGTTGTATGCAAATGAAGGTATTATTTTCTCCCATTGAACCAAAGACATTTTGGTAAAGTTCATGTACACATCCCACAGGGCTCCGCCGGTGGGGATCTACAAAAGACAGAATGCAAAGGCATTCACTGATCAGATCTCAGAATTCTACTGTACTAGGATCTACTAGGATCTTTTACATACAGTAAACTGTAAGACAACAGTCCATGTGAACATGTACCTTAGCATTGCTGTTGTCTTTAAATTGCTCTCTGATAAAGTTGTCAAAATCATCCCAGTGAACGCTGGGCAGGTTGCCTCCGATTGCCCATAAGTAGCAAAATATGAAAGTCTGGCATAGTACATCGTTGAGGCGCTTGGAATCCTGCAACACACATAAAACGTGACACCAGTACATCATGAAATGTGTCAAACTGTACTACGTAAGCCTTCGTCTTCTCCTTGCTACAACACTTGGATAAAATCTTTACATTTTGTACTCTTATCAATAAGAAAGTACCATATTGAAATCGAGTCCTTCTTTGCCCAGCAGCAGTGCTTCCAGCAGAGAACAAAGGGTGGTGACTTTACTGATGTCCACCTGGCGAATTGCTTGGGTGCAGTGTTTCAGCACATACTGTAGACCATCCTCCACATACTGCTCAAATAACTCCAGCAAACATGTCTTCACTGCTTCTGGGAACTGGAGGGGCGGCAAGGTATGAGGCGAGAAAGACATTTACTACAAGCATCGAGGATAGTGGTGGGAACTTTCAGTTTGGAACGGTACATTTTGGTGTGTGTGTGTGTGTCGCATCGATCCAACCATCCATTGTCACTGCTGCATCTTGTATTCAGGGTCGCAGGAAGCTTAAGCCTTGGATGATAAGCGGGGTACACCCTCGACTGATCACAGCTGAGCGTCTTCAGTGATAAAATAGCTGTTGTTTGTTATTTTTAACTCGCATTGGTACTTATCTTGTATATTTACTAGCTACTTTTTGAGTGTTAAGTTGCTGTGTGGTGATTTTAGCGGAGGAAGACACCGTGAGTCAGACTGTTATATTGAATAACAATCTCCTGCGATTTCCGGGGGTTTGACATGCTCCTTGAGACTTCCCTTATAACTCGATTAGCAGTAGTTCTGAAGTATACAGTAGGCGATGTCACAAGATTAGAACATGGTCATAAATCAGCTTCACTGCTGGCTTCAAAGTTTAAGAAAAATAGACTTGGAATTACATTTTTAATAAGCAAGTAAGGATTACTTGAGAAAATGTAAATAATTTGCAAGCACAGTCTAAGTAAAAATAACTACACATTTTTGACGTTTTATGAGGTAAAGCAATATGCTAATAAAGTAAATGTTATTTAAGATGTTCGAATCACCGCTTGGACATCTGTGTGGCGTTCACATGCTCTCCCCGTGCGTGTGTGAGATTACTCCCACATTCCACAAATATGCATGTTCAGTCAACTGGCGACTCTAAATTGTCCATAGGTACCAATGTGAGCGTGAATGATTGTCTGTATGTGCCCTGCGATCGGCTGGCGACCAGTCCAGCGTGTACCCCGCTTCTTGCCCAAAGTCAGCTGGGATAGGCTCCAGCATACCCCCGCAACCTGAATTACAATAAGCGGATGGATAGATGGGTGTTACTTAAGATGTTTTTTTTAAATCATTCTTAAAAAGCAAGTAGAGCTGACTTGAGAATGATGACACTTAATACTGTATTTACTTTGATTGTCTACGTGGAAAAAGTTACTGAGGTTTTTTTTAAAATAAATGTTAATCCAGACTTTTTTCAGTGTATAGTAGATTTAGATTAGATTTAATATATATATATATATATGTTTTATTTTTTGTTTTTATTTTTTTGTTTTATTTTCTTTCTATGTAAAACCTTTTGCAAATAAAATAATTTTTTACTATTGTTTTTTAAATGCTGCTTTTGTTTACAATTCAAAACATTTCTTAAAGTTTTGGTTGTGTTTCAACTTCACTCTTTGGGTGGGGAAAAAGAAAAAAAAACTAATACAGATTTTCAAATAAAATTATTTTGACCAAAATTATTAAAAATGCTGCTTTTGTTTACAATTCAAAAAATGTTTGCCATGAAATTCAAAGTTTCGCTTGTGTTTCTTAAAGGTTTTGCTTGTAAAAAAGTATTGTTTTGCATGCATATTAGTGTGCAAGCATCTGTTTCGATAGCTCGTGTGGTAGTTATGTTGTGTGCTTTTGTTTGCACTGTGAGTGAGGTAGGAATTTTTCTTTAATGACCTCTTGTTGATTTGTGAATTTGTGATGTGTGAGTCTGCTTCTCTGCCTTCTCTGTTTTACCAATGTAGGGCACAGGGGATGGGTTTTCTACCACTAGTAGCCTAATTATGGAGATGATATTATTATACTGAATTTTCCCACAAATAAAAACATTCTATTTTGATCAACTATCTGTGAATATGCTGGGTCGTGAACGCTGAATCGTGAATATGCAGAGAGCGTTACAGTCATTTTGACAGAAATGTACTGTCCTACTTTGGAGCCTAGACCACTGATCCATGTCTGAACGTAGGGCATCCACTTGAGTTCATCCGGGTCAATGAACACCATCCCACAGCGACTGACTGTGGCTGGTGATGCCACAGCCAAATCCTGCACCTGAAAGAACAGTATTTTGGATTTTGGGGGTATGCAAATACATCAAGTTAATGAAGGACAGTGAACACAGTTGGCATAGAACTCAGACCTCAAACACCATGTGTATGGATGGTGATAGTTTGATCCTTTCACTGTTAGCCAGGCAGAGCATCTTGTTGTCATCCAGCACAGTGTTCATGTTCTCAATCCATAGGGCATCAACCGGCCCATCGCAGATCACCCACTTGTGGTCATTGGTGGCGTCGTCTACCGCGTCACGGACGCTCAGCGCCATTAGTCCGTCACGCCATTCCAGGGTCAGGTTGTTAACCTGGTATCCGATTTTAAAAACAGAAATACAGAAACGTGTGAATTTGCACAAAAAAAACAACATTTGAGTCTTTACGCCTCCCTTTTCAAAGTACCTCTCCATAGAGTTCTCCCATGGTGACCGACTTGGGGTTGAGAACGTAAGTCTTGACAGGCTGATAGAAGGGGTTGCTGGTCTTGTACTCTGAGTTATAAAGGGTGACCAGCGTATCTGCCAAGACGGTGTAAACGGCAGTCTTTCCCCCACCAGTTGGCCCAACCAGCATGACACCATGTCGCACGATCATGGTCTCATACAATTGGATAACCTGGTGATCAAAACAGAATAGTACGTTTGAAAATTCCAGTTGTTTCACAAAATTAATCCAAAGATGCAATTTCTGCAACATGCTAACCACTGGGCCACCGTGCGGCACATTTTCATTTTCAACCCATTTTCAATCTCGCGAGATCTTGGGACCCCCCCTAGCTCATAGTGACGCAATGTTCGCAAACGAGTCTAGTCTTTTGTTCGGCGCTTTCAAGTGAACAATGTCAAACGATTTGCAGATAAAAGAGTATAAGACAGGGGTGCACATTCGATCGCGACCTCCAGGTCGATCGCGAGGGTAGTTCGGGTCGATCGTGTCCATCAAGATGGAGGACCCATCCCAACCCTTCAGCGGCAAAAGGTACAAGGGGGCCACATTACTTGCTAGTTGCTGCACCGTTCTTTCAACTGGCTGCTCTGATCAGGAGGATTATCAACACAAAAAAGCCCCCTAATTGAACATACCGTACCACATTCATTTGCTGAAAAGTGTGCATAATGTCCCTCACTTTAGGATGCAAAGTGCAGATTTGGATTACACTATTTAAAGTCAACGATTCATCATGCAAGCTATACCATCGTCTGTTCATCCTGATTTTGTATTGCGTTTTTAACTAATTTTTGTAGTATTTATTTCACAGTCACACTGGTTGAATTTTGGCTAAAAAGTTCCATAATCGTTCTAAAAGGATCAAAATTGTTCTTGAATCGTATCGGCAACCGTGAACCGTGATACGAATCGAATCGTTACAGCCCTAATGTGAAGAGTAAATTATGTACAGCAAAGTGTTTGTTGTGAGTAACTCTAATACTTTTTCCAATTAATTGTAATGTCTTACCTAAAAATAAATGTAAATGTATAATAGTTATTTGCACCTTATTGACCATGGTGGCCAGGGGCTGCAGGTTTCGCTTGACTATACAGTCGACAATGGTTGAATGCAGGATACCGTAGTCATGCTCCGGGATGCACACGCCAGGGAACAGGTCAGACAGGATGCCACTGGAGGATTTGCAAACATTGCACACATATTGCACAATAATTAGTTTTATACATACAGTGTACATGATATTTTACCAGTAAGAATTCTGCAAGAAGAAATGAAAATGTATACCATCTAATAAAACGTCATACTTACCCAAACAGTTCTGCATCATCTGTAAGGAACTTTGGCAGATTGGAATCCCGCAGAGCTCTGATAAGAACCACATCCTCACTCAGGTGAGGATTTTCTCTCTTTAGTGACCTAAAAAGAGATGATAGGATGATATGCATGCCCAAGGAAGCTTGCATGGTCTTAAAGGATCCCTGACATGATTCATCAACTTTGCTTAAATATGTTATATATTGTTTGTAATTATGTTCTACATTGTAAAATTTTTGAAAGTGAACGATAAATTTGCAAAAATTACATCTATAGTTCATGGCGTCACCCATGACGAGCTAGCTCTCGCTATTCAGCCTCATTTCCAGAAGTGACGTCATCAGGGTGACAGAGTAAACAAACGCATCTACAGGTAGATAGTTGACTTGGTTCAGTATATTTTTCATCAAAATAGCAGTCATGCCAATACATTATGTTGCTGCTGGATGTTCATAGTATTGAAGTGATGCTGGAAGTTTGTTTTATTTTCAAACGGAGGAAGGTTTAAGACAAAAATGGAGAAAGCGAGTGCAGCAGACGAGAGACAGATGGACGCCCACCTGGAGTTCTGTTCTTTGCGGTGATCATTTCACTGATGACTGCTATTAAGGAACACCTTTACAAGAAGCATTTGGCTTCAAAGTAGGGTATAAACGACTTTTGAAAAAGGATGCTATTCTGCCGGTACACAGGAAAAAAATAGACAAGAAGAACGATGTCAAAGTTGCCACAGAACAGAGCAAGTCATGTCTTATTTACATAAACACTATTCCATGATAGCAACAAGGCTGTAAAGCATTATACATGTTATATAAACATCTTTTCACAGCCATATGTATGTTTACTGGTGGGGTTGGGGGCGGCAGCCACATATGCAATCAAACACACCTTTACACTCATTAATAAGCCACATGGCTGAGATTTTAAGATCGATACGGTTATTTACGGTCTATTTAGCCCGATTGGAAGGAAATTGAGTCAGCACACACATAGATGTATGGTACTAAAAGCGTACCCATACAGCTAAAGTGAGGTGAGAATTCAATGTTGTACATTGCATCTGATCCTGACAAGTTGGCCATGCTCATTTAAAAAACAGTAAAAAGATTACAGAGTCGTTAAAGTGGGGGATTAATGAGTGTTGTGGAAGCGGCAGACAAAAAGGAGACCGAATACGGGACCAACAAGGAGAAGACATACATCACATGTCAATTACTGGAGTTATAAGCCCATAACCAACAGCCTGGGAGCATCCAATCAGCATCAGTCTATTTATGCACTCATGCAGAGCAACAACAACTGTTGGTTTTGTGACTCAAAACCTTGGCATTGACTTTAACCTCATTTCTTTCTTTAACTGCGAAATGTTCTTCAGCTGTCCTTCGTAGACCCAAGTCACGTGCAAGCAATCGATCAACTGTTTTGTTGGCATTGCTGTACAGTGCACCGTCTACTGTTTATATTCTCAAGCAAGCATCTACAGTTCGCCCTCGCCATTTTACGCTTCAAATGTCATTTTAAAAAATATATTAATATACAAATCATCGCTGTTTCATGGTCGAATACAGCCTGTAAAAATGGCAAAATGAACTGAATGATGAAAGACGTGATGACACTGTATGTAGTATTCTACACTGGTCACTAGGTGTCAGTAATGGTACATTGATGAGACAATAGCCACTGTAGGAGGTACTGTACGGAGCAGGAAGTAAAAAAGGAACACCAACAAACTGCTAACATGTGTGAGACTATATTATGCCTACTATGTTGAGTAATAGGAGTGTCAAGGCGACTATAGGGGTGTTATAATCTAAATGTTAAAACCCGTATTTACAAGGTCGTAAACAGAGGACAAACCATTTTGTGCTTCTAATTTCCATAATTAGGCCATTTACTGAGAGCAAATCCATCTCATTTGCATCTCACGTGCAAACACAAAGGTATCGCAGGTCAAAATAGGTATCAAAATAGATAGCTTACACGCTCACATACATACAAAACAATACCATTTGATACTATTTTATAACCTGCAAGGCACGCTGGGAAGCCCACGTGCACACTACCACAGCATGCCTTGCGGGTTGAACATCTGTATAAATTGGTGTTGTTTTGCATATATAAGCGTCCATTTAGATACTTGCATAGTCCGTGTGCTGCAGTTACATTGTGTGTTCCGCATGTGTTCTTTTTGGTTGCACTGTGAGTGAGAGAGGTGTTTGGCTTGATGACGTCCTGTTGGCTTTTGGTAGAGCAGGGGTGTCCAATGTGCAGGCCAGGGGCCTTTTGCGGCCCGTAGCTTGTATTCTACTGGCCTGTGGCACATTGTAGAAATAAGACAGCAAAAACAGAAAAAAAAAACACAACTTAAAGTGAAAAGGCTGAAATAATGACACTAATAACTCTAAATAAAAAAATAAAATAAACCAATTGAATTTTCCTTTGATATTTCAGTATGTGGCCCTTGGTGCAAAAAGTTTGGAGCCCCCTGGTAGTGGAGTGTCAAAACAGACATTGTGGGTGGTCCAAGGTCGTAACCCCCACAAATAGCAAGGATCTACTGTACTGTTGACTCTTTCAATACCTAACATGTATTTCTACATTTTTATAATCCCAAACTCCCAATCCCTAAAACGTATTTCTACGTCTTTGACGTTTTTTGCACGAGAGACAAAACGAGGTGATGATGCACCTACACACTGATGGATGGCACTTTGACGGGAGTTTTAAGTCATAAAAACGGCCACAAAGTTGTTTAGATATTTGAGCTGTCACAAAAGCAACAAATATTTGTGTCAAAGTGAAAGTTGTGCTTGAAATGTATCTTTCCCAAAAAGCTGTTTTTCTCCCTGTTATAGTCAGGAACTGATATTTTCCTGAAACATACCTATGTTCTACTGCTGATTACTAAAGAACGGAAAAAGGTAGAAACGGTTTTTCTTCTGATGAAAGAGGAGTCTAATCTTTCTTTTGGTCGGTTCCATGTTTATATAGCCATAGAACACAATATTCTGTGCGCCTTGACAGATCAGTCAAAATATTCTAAAATGGCTGGTAGTGAACAGGTTGTCTTTTGAAAAATGGCTGGGATTGAATGAGTTAATGTGTGATTCTCTGACCCTGCCATGACCAGCACAGACTTGACGGCTCTCATTCCAAAGTCGTAGTGGTCCTGCTGGGACAGCTGCTCAGAGCACAACTTGTACATCTGCGTCATCTTCCTCGCTAAAATCTTACTGGACTCGAATCCTTCCGAGTATAAAATCACCTGCAGAGAATGCAAGTAGACAATGTGTCGTGAAAAAGATGCTCTTTCTTTATGCTCTTTCATCCAACGGTCTCACCTCTGCAATGAGCGCATAGTTTGGCACCATCATGGTTAAGGGTCTAAAGAGCGATTTCAGGTTATCAGGCAGCTCCGATCTTCCAGCGTAGCCTGGGTTCATGGTAATAAAAGCAGCACAGGTCATCACCAGCTTGATCTCTCGGCCTTCAAATCGAAACTTGGTAAGCTGAAAAGACAGACAAGTGATCGACTTTAACTCATTCAATACCAAAGACGTATTTGTATGCTTTTTTGCATCAGAAGCAAAAAGAGGTGATGACGGCAGTGCACAATAAAAGAGGTGACTTTTCATGCAGTTTTAAGCAGTAAAAACGTCCACAAGGTGGCAGAAGTGCATTTGATAAGAGCTCGGCATGCATCTTTTGCATGTATTAACACGCTCGACTGCAAGGAGGAAGTGAGAGAGCGTGGAGGAGTGTAGCGTGCAGAAGGTTACGCATTGTAGGGACATTTTAACGCATGCACACGCACGTGTGCGCCACACAGTTTACTTCCAAAAGTGAAAATTGTAAATAGTTGATGGTGTAAATTGTTATTTTGATGTTTTTTATGTTGTGGTGCAGTTGTTTAGATATTTGAGCTCTCCCAAAAGCAAAAGAAAAATGGTCAAAGTGAAAGTTATGCGTGAAATGTATCTTTTCACAAAAAGCTAATTTTCTCCCTTTTTTAGTTGGGATATTTTAGTTGATATTTCCTGAAACTTACCTATGTTCTATTGCTGATTACTCAAGAACGGAAAAAGGTGATGAAAGACAGGAGTCTAACCTTTCTTTTGGTCGGTTCCATGTTTATATAGCCATAGAACACAATGTTCTGTGTGCCTTGAAAAATCAGTCAAAATCATCTAAAATGGCCGCTACTGAGGGGGTTGTCTGTTGACAAACGGCTGGGATTGAATGAGTTAAGGAATATTAAAATGCTGCACAGTGCAAAAGTGTTTGATTGTGATCACGTCTTTCAAAAAGAGAAAAAAAAAATCTAGTAGTCAGCTTTGCCACGTCATACCTTAGCAGCTTTGGCATTCCGTATGGTGATGAGCTGCTGTGCAATGACTGACAACACCTCGATATCGATTCGATTAAACTCATCAAAGCAGCACCAGGCACCGGACTGAGCGAGTCCACTGAAGAAACGTCCCATCATCTGCCGAAAAAAAGTGTTCTCGTTAACTGAACTTCGTGAGTTGTTAGCATCTTCTCATCACTAAACCGAGTGAGTATGAACCAACTATCATCATCATCTCACCTTGTAGTCAAGTCCATCAGAACAATTGAAGACCACACACTGAATGGCCAAGGCTTTAGCCAAATCCTTTGTGGTCTCGGTTTTGCCCGTCCCTGCGGGCCCGGCTGGAGCCCCTCCCAGGTCCAACTGGAGAGCTCCCATCAGACATAAGTAGCAACGGTCCTGCATGTTCGTAGGCATGGTAAGGGATACACAAACTCCGGAATGGCCCACGTACACACTGGAGTGTAGTTTACACAGATTTACATATTCTGTGCCACTTGTTGTGCAGGCTGTGTTACCGTGAGTGGAGTGATGACCAGCCGAGGGCAGGCTCCTAGGTATTCATAAGCATAAATGTACGTGGATAAGGCCATGGTGGCTACACAGTTGTCTATGTCAAGGTCCCAGTAGTAGCGTAACTGTCTCTGCCATTCAAAGTTAGTCCTGGAGTCCACCTAGAAGATCAGGCATCAGTTATCTTCGCATGAATGTGCTCTTCACTTTCGCAAATAACATTTACACATTAAGTCAGGGTTGTCCAAAGTGTGGCTGTTTCTCTATTGGTCACATTCTAAAAATAGAATGAATGAACAAGAAAACTAAAAGAAAAGAAAAAAACAGCAGCAAAAAATAGAAAAATCAGCAGTAATTTTATCAGAATAATTCAAAATATTAACAGAAAAAAGTAGTAGTAGAGAAGTAGAGAAGAATGTCGTAATATTATGAGGTAAAATAATGTCATATTAGTGGAAACAGCTGTAATCTTGCAAGAATAAAGTCATAATGTCACAAGATTTTTTTTTACGAGAATAACTTTGTAATATTATGAGGAAAAATAATCATTTTTGTAGCGTAGGCTTGAAATATTAAAGAAAAAAGACAACATAATATTACAAGAAGAAAATTTACAAGAAAACTTCCATCCATCCATCTTCTAGGGTCTAGGGTCGTGGGTATGCTGGAGCCTATCCCAGCTGACTTCGGGCGAGAGGCAGGGTACACCCTGGACTGGTCGCCAGCCAATCGCAGGGTAGAAGAAAAGTTGAAAAATAAAAACAAACTTGCAGAAATGGAAAAAACAGCTGTAATCTTGCAACAATAAAGTCAAAATCAGAAAAAAGTTAGTGTTGTAAAGAGAAAAAAAAGAACATAATATTATGAGGAAAAATAATGTCACTATAGTCGCACAGAGCTGAAATATTAAAGAAAAAATATGTTGTTTTTTTTTAAAGCAAACAAAAACAAAATTATGTTGTAATTTTTGGGTTGGAAAAAAAGTTATAATATTATGGGAACACATTCAAAATATTATGTCTTAATATTACAAGAAGAAAATGTAAAGTTTAAAACGTTGGAAAATTAAACAAAAAAACAGCAGAAATTGAAAAGAACAGATGTAATTTTACAACAATAAAGTCCAACTATTAAGAGAAAAAAGTTGTAATCTAATGAGAATAAAGTCGTAATATTATGAGGAAAATTAATCTAATTTTAGTAGCATAGAGTTCAAATATTAGAGAAAAAAAACGTTATTTTTTAAAGTCGTAGTGTAATGAGGAACAAAGCAAAATGATGTTCTAATTTTTTGGTTTGGGAACAAGTTATAATATTATGGGAATAAAGTCTTAATATTATGAGAAGAAAATTCACAAGAAGAAAGTTGAAATAGTTGGAAAAAAGACAACAGCGGAAATGGAAAAAACAGCTGTAATTTTACAAAAATAAAGTCAAAATATTAAAAGAAAAAAAGTTGCATTCTAATGAGGAAAAAAAGTCTAAATTTTACGAGAATAACGGAAAAATAATCTCATTTTAGTTGAAATATGGAAGAAAAAATATGTTTTTTCAAACATTATAATATTATGAAAAACAAACAAAACTAAATGATGTTGTAATTTTTGTGTTGGGAAAAAAGCCAATAAAGTCAAAATATTATGGGAATAAAGTCATAAAATTACAAGAAGAAAGTTGAAATAGTTGGCAAAAAAAGAGCAGAAATGGAAAAACAGCTTTAATTCTACAATAAAGTCAAAATATTAGGACAAAAAACTCACAATTTTATGAGAATAAATTAAATAATAAAAATTAGGATGGGGGGAAAAAGTAATATTATGGGAATAAAGTTATTATATTACGAGAAGAAAATATGCAAAGACTATTAAGAAGAAAGTTTAAATATTTGTAAAAGTTAAAAAACATCAACAGCAAAAACGGGAAAAGAAGAGCAAAAGCTGAAGTTGATATGAATAATATGATTTTTCTCCTGTATGGCAAAGCTGAGATGAAATATATATAACTTGTTAGCATAGCTACATGTGTAGCTTTACAAAATATTTAAGTGGCAAATTTGCATCCTTTCATTTGTCACTATGGGGCCCCTGCTGGAAAAAGTTTGGACACCCCTGTATGAAGCCAAAGAAGTGTGTGTGCGTGTGTGTACAATAACACCTTTTGTTGGACTAAATCTGTCACGATGTCGCGGGCGTGTACATCGATGGTGATGAGGGCAGTGATGATATTGCGGTGTAGAGAGGGTAGGTGTCCTCTGACCAAAGCTGCCAGGGCATTTAGCCTCTGAAACACACACCAGGACACCATGTTGGACAGCTACATTTTGTTTTCAGTTATGAAAGCCTAAACTATTCCGCTTTACATCAAAGTTGGTGTGTTCAAACTCCTGCAAGGCAGCAAAGTGGTCATGGTCTCCCTCCAGACAGGCTTCCATATCCTTGCACCACATCATCTGGGAGATTGTTAACACCACCTAGTGGACAAAGACCGAGAAGAAAGATAGAGAGAAGGATAAGGTGGAGGATTTTTATACATGCTACACTAGACCTGATCAGATAGAGTCAGAATGCGTGGACCTTGCAAATAATGGTGCACTGAAGGGAAAAAAAATGGAAACGCGGACGGAAGGAAAAGTGAAGGTGTGTATGTGTACATTCGGTACCTGAGAAGGAAAGCCGGACACCACCCATTCCTCCCTGGACTGCAGTTGATAGTCTGCAATGGCAGCCTTGCTGAGCTGTCGCAGTGAGTTGTACATGGCCTCCTCCACCTTGCAAAGCCACTCTTCCACGTTACCTCTCGCCTTCAGACCTTTGGTTAAACCCACCTACGCTTACACACGACAATAAAACAACACCGCTTAGCCGCAGTTGTGTACGTCTTATACGAGATCTATTTGCTCCATCGCAGGAATGCTTTGTTTCTGTTTCGGAATGTTCTGAAGCCGTGATTCAGGACGCCGGCGGCCACCGCCGCAACAATGCAATCGAGGTTCTGTAAATATGGACGCCACGTTTTGAGTCATTTTGCATTGACCTTATATGGTGAAGTGGAGGCGTGGCGAGGGCGTGACATGTGGCAGAGTTGCGTACGCACACCTCTACTCACGGTGGGAGCTACCAACCACAAATTGCGTTGCTTTATTTGTGGTGGGCTGCCATAAATAAATGAATGTGTGGGGAAACACAGTGGTGGGAGCGCACGACTAACATTTGTCATGCAACCAGTCAGAATTTCCATATTTTTCATCCAGATCTTAAATCTTATTTGTTTTCACGTAACCATGACTGACCTTTTCTCCTTCAGGGGAGACCATATTCAAGATATCCTTGGTGTAGACCTTCTCCTGTTCACCAGGCTCCATTGTAGCTGTACCTGTAGCTGACTGGTCAGACACCAAAGCAAACTCCAGGTGTGTAATTGCATCAAAGCATTTTCTCAGGTGAGGCTGCACCGCTTGTGGGTTCCTGGTCTGGGCTAAGATCTTCAGCAGTTCATCATTAGACAAGAAGTAGAACCTGGAATGGGAAGACACATTGCAGATCATGTCACAAGTCAGGTGAGAAGCAATGATAATTATGTCCATGGTAAAGGAAGAATTAAAAAAACAAACAAGGAAGTAGGAGGCAAACAGCATACAGTAGATCTCGCTTGTGCAAATGATGACAGCCCATAAAAATGTCACCCCTGCCCCTCCATACCCTCCTGCTACCTTGACGTTGACGCTCTCCTCCGATTTCAGATCAACATTTCCAATAAAAGCACAAGTCACAGCGCGCGACTATGGTGCACTCAAGGACGACTGAACGTAGGGCGAACTCTCAGCGTTTGAGGAAAAACACATTACCAGTGAAGCATAAAGACATAAACAGGCTTTTTGAAACATTGGTGGATGTACAAATGGCCCATTTTTGGAGGAAAAAATTTATGATTTTTTAACAAAAATCCACGAATGTATGGGGATCCACAGTACAGTAATCCTTCGCCACTTCACGCTTCGGTTTTTGCGGCTTTCATTTCAAAAATATATAAATTATGAAATCATGCTGTTTTGTGGGTGAATACGGCTTTATTTTGTCAAAAAATTGCATATTTAAGCAAATTTAGGCAGATGTTAAATGAAGGCTTTTCAAGCTTAAAAATGACTAACTGAAGTAAAATACAAATATAAGGCATTCAGGAGACTCATTCAAAGACGTTGTGATGATACGTAGTAGTCTACACTGGTCACTAGGTGTCAGTAATGGTTGGTGAGACACACAAGCACTAGATTGATCGCCGGAACAACAGGCTTTTGTTGCAGGTTTGAATGATCTCACTACAGGCACAATAAAACCTAACACGGGCTACTGTTGCGGCTGTAAGCCCTACCAAGCTAAAACTCAACAGCTTAACCCACGACGTCACTTCCTGTCCACCCGCGTACTCTGCTCACCTGGCACCGGAACACATTTACAGCAACACACACGAGCACAAGGCTTATTTATGTCTTATATGGCTTATTATGTCTACTATAATGGGTAATACGTGTGTAAAGGTGACTAGGTGTGTTATTTCATCTGTAGAGAGCTCTAATGAACAGAACAATAATTTCATTGCATAGCAGAACTACCTGTTTTACTGTGCATATGACAATAAAAGTCTTGAATCTTGAATCTAATGATGTTAAAACCCATATTTAGAAGGTCGTAAACAGGTTTTCCATGTCTTGTATGTCTTATTTTCTCTTATTAGGTCTACTATAATGGGTAATATGAGTGTAAATGTGACATAGGTGTGTTATTTCATCTCTAGAGGGCTCTAATAATGTTAATAAACATATTTAAAACACTGTAAACTGTTTTTCTATGTCTTGTATGTCTTATTTTTTCTTATCATGTCTACTATAATGGGTAATGCAAGTGTAAAAGTGACTACAGTGGTGTTATTTAATCTGTAGAGGGCTTTAAATATGGTAAAAACCATATTTAGAAGGTTGTAAACAGGTTTTCTATGCTCTGCCTATGAAAATAGGAATCCTACTTGCAGAAATTCCACAAATTACCACAGTCAGGTCTGGAACCAATTCATTATAACAAACAAGGGATTAATATATTAGTAATTTGATATGTGCAACACAGCAAACATGGATACCTGGGGAATATGACCCTCTTGGACTCCAGGTAGTCTTCCAAACACTTTTGTATCTTGTCCAAAAGAACATTATTTTCCTGAAAAGTTTCCAAGAGATCTGTATAGAATAAAAATGACCTTTTAGGGTGTGTGAATTTGTTGAAATGTTTATCTCATGTACTGAATGTCTACCTCTTCTTCTCCCCCCATGTGTGCTCACCTACCAGGCTGTGTGGCAGCTTTCAGGGCATTGGGCATCTTTTTGACTTTGGCCATGATGGCCTTCCAGGACTTGTCCACTTTGAGAAACATTTTTGACTCCGCAGGGAGCTGCCTCTTGATGTCTGGGGCCAAGAAAATACTTTCTAAATATAGCCAGTTTCTTTGGCATGTAAGCCACTCATCCTGGGCAGGAGAAGAGATAGGTAGAAATAGTGCAAATTGAGGGCACAGGTTCATCATTTTATCTCACAAATAGTTAAACAAAGTAACATTTTAATCCACTTTTTCTTTATGAGCTAAAATGCATCATTCACACACAGTGAGTGTACCAGCTTTGTATTATTTTATAGGCACATGGACTAGAGGGAGGGACACTCTTGATCAAAATGTTAAGACCAGTTGAAAAATTGCAAGCATTTACAAAACCAGACAAAACCATTTTTGAGAAACCAATTTATTGCTAACAAGCATTAAAGTGAAATAGGCTTTTAATCAGCTGATAAACATTTTAAAACCATATCTACAAAAACCCTGAAACACCCCTAAAATAGAAATAAAATTTTGAAAAAAGGAGTCAGTCATGACTAACTGTATCATTGTTGTTAAGAGGAAGGAAGGAAGCTGGAGTTCCCGCAGAAAACACACGCATGCACGGGGAGAACATGCAAACTCCATACAAAGATGCCCGATGGAGATTCCAAACCAGATCTTTCACATCTCCTGACTGTGTGGCCAACATGCTAACCACTCGGCCACCGTGCAGCCCTCACCAAACATTACGCTAACATTACTGACACCTAGCGACCAGTGTAGAATACTACATATCATCAAATCTTTGAATGCATCTTCTGAATGCCTCATATTTGTATTCAGGTCCATTTAGCCATTTTTATGCTTGGAAATGCTCAAGTTAGGCAAAATATACGTACAATGTGCTGATTAACATATTTTTGAAAACCCGTGATCAAGTGAAGCTGCAAAATTCGAAATGTGAAGTGGCGAGGGATTACTGTACCTTTTTGACAAGGCTAAGCATGTTTATGTTTGTTAAGACCATTAGATTGTGCAGGTGTAACTCATGAGGTGTCCATTTGGATATATATTGCACATATTTTTGTGAAAGAAACACTGTGTAAACATCACTTCTCTTGTATTTGAGGCCTTTACCAGAGTTTGGTTGAAGCGGATCAGTCTCATCAGTAGTTTATCCACGCGGGCTTTGATGGGAGCAACATAACGGGACGATGCCGCTGTGCCCACGTTGATAATGCTGTCATCCAAGAGCACCTACACCGGAAAGAAGAATAACCAAAGAAATTACAACATCTGAACTCCCAAATCCTCTTATAACTTACTGTGTAATACATGTCATGTACTGTATGTGTGTATGTTTACCTGGATATCATCTGTGCCTCCCAGGATAAAGACCTCCTTGGAGTCACCATGCTGCAGCAGAGTGAAGGTCGTAGTCCACCACACATCCTCCACCTGCACAGGGACAGTTTTCACTGACACATTAATTCGAGCTTGGAAATATTGAGCCACAATATATATTTTTTTTTTCATGAAACTCATATTCGTGGCTACAAAGTGGAATGAAAACCAACTTATGTCCTCTTATTACCTTATTAATAATGGTTTCCACTGAAGCCTCCCCTGAAGCCTGTGCTGACACCTAAAATGAAAGAATTTCACCAGTTACATTGGTTTACTTATAAGATGCCTGAGAAGACTGTAATAATATAATACACAGTAATCCGTCGTTTATCATGGTTATTTAGCTCCAGACAAGATGATTCGTTATTTATAAATTGAGTATTTTCATAGTTAGAGCATAGAAAACATGTTTACGACCTTCTAAATGCTATTATTAGAGCCCTCTAGACGTGAAACAACACCCCTACAGTCACCTTTATGTTCCTATTACCCAATGTAGTACACATATTAAGAGGAAATAAGACATAAATAAGAGTTGTGGTCATGTGTGTTGCTATGTGTCCTCATGCCAGAGGATCTGAGTGGCGGTGGACAGGAATGATGTCTGAGTTTCTGCTTGGCGTGGATTACGGCCGCATCAGTAGCGCATGTTAGGGATTATTGTGCCTGTTGTGAGATCATTAAATGCGTCTTCTGAATGCCTAATATTTGTATTTTAGTTAATATTTTAGTCATTTTGATGCTTGAAAATGGTTAATCGAGGCAAAAATATGTAAAATGTGCTTAAATGTGCATATTATTTTACTAACAATAGGCCAAAAAACAGCATGATTTATTAATTAATATATTTCTGAAAAACCGTGATAGAGTGAAGCCAAGAAATTCAGAACAAAGTGGGAAGGGAGTACTGTGATAATAATATCTCATAGGTTATATCATGAAAGGTCCATGCCTCCAAGTAACGTTGAAGACACACTAGAAACAGGATTGGCTTAGTATCAAGCAGGAAGCAGGGTATACGTACTTCCTGTATCTCCATGCCATAGGAAAAGACATTGAGCTCCTCCATAACAGCCATAGTGAGCTGCTCCACATTCAAGGAGCTCCCCACCACAGCCTCCAAGGTCCTCCAGTGCTCTGGTTTCATGCACGGGTTACGCAAATCTGTGATCACAGGCACCTGAAAGGAAATAATTGTCTCAATCCTTGTGCACACGTGTCTACAAAAATGAAACACCCGTAAGTCAATAACTTCATGTTCATGTAAAGGGTCCCTGACATGATTTATCAACTTTGCTTACATATGTTATATATTGTCTGTAATTATGTTCCACATTTAAACATTTTTGAACGCCAACAATAAATTCACAAAAATGGCATTTATAGTTCATGGCGCCATACATGACAAAATAACTCCTGCTGTTAAGCCTCATTTCCGGAAATTACATCATCGGGTGACACTTCTCAGCTAAAGCAGAGTAAACGCTTCTCGAGGTAGATGGTTGATTTGGTTCAGTATATTTTTCATCAAAATGGTAGTCATGCCAAAATGTTGTGTTGCCGCTGGATGTTCATAGTATCTGTGTGGTACCGTACATTTGTTTTCTTTTCCAAAAGTGGAAGGTTTAAGACAAAAATGGAGGAAGCGAGTGCAGAGAACAGGAGACAGATGGACGCCCGCCTCGACTTCTGTTCTTTGCAGTGATCATTTTACTGATGACTTCTTCAAAAGAACACCTTTACAAGAAGCATTTGGCTTGAAAGTACTATGAAAAGAGATGTTATTCTGCCGGTACACAAAACAAGGAAGAATGACCACTGCATCAAAGTTGCCACAGAACAGAGCAAGTCATATCTTATTTACATAATGTCTTCTAAACACTGTTCCATGATAGCGACAAGGATGTAAAGCATTATACATGTTATATAAACATCTTTTCACAGCATATACTGTGGGGGGCGGGGGCCACCACCGGCATGAATGTATCCTCGACGTGCGGCCACATATACAAACAGGCTATAAAGACCCCTTCATGCTCATTAAGAAGCCAATCTCTAGGTCATCTCTAAATGTTTCTCCTTTATTTTCTCCTCCAAAACTACTGACACATCTTCTAAACATCCTCTGTCTTGTACACCGTTATGTTTGTGTCTCTGAGCGATCGTACTCGGATGATGTCACTTTCGAAATTGAGGCTGAACAGCGAGAGCTAGTTCCTCACAGCTGCCGCCATGAACTATAAATGTAAACCAAAACACTCTTTTTTTAGCCATCCACACACAAACACTTGGGAGTTTTCCAAAAGGACAAAAAAAGTTTGCGTGTGGACAAGAAGCCATAACGCTTTTTTAAAATGGCTGTATTCATGTGGACATCCAAAGTCTGCATTGTCATGTGCTATGGTGTCATAAAATGATGGTTATTTACTGCACACATTGTCTTACCCACCCTCTGTTTCATGAGTTCAACCTTATCCTTCAGACAAGGCACAACGTTGTTGCGTGGCAAGCCTTTCTCCATCTGGCTGATGTACTTGTTGTATCTGTTGACCTGCGAGTTCAACTGTTCCATGTCCAGCTGCAAAACCATGTTCTATGAATGGGTAAGGATAAGCACAGGCATTAATTGGCAAGTGACATAAAGCTTTGTGGAGGGAAAAAAAGCAGCACATTTGAAGCATCTTCATTGTTCATCATTCATTCAAGTGTGCCTCACCTGTTTCCATTTGTCTTGTAATGAGTCCCATTCCTCCTGAGAGTCCCAAAGGAGCTTCTTGAGTCGAAACTCTGCTTTGAGATCATCCAAGTCATCAAATTTGGTCACCTCCAACTACATTCATCACAGCATTCACAAAACAGTAGTTAAAGTTGTCCGGAATGGTGGTTCATTAGATGTTATGACTACAGTATACAGTTAGTTTTGGGGTAGAATACATGAGCAAGTGTGCATGAAATAGGAAAAACATCAATTATTGTGAAAAAGTCTGTTTGGGCCATGTACTGTACAATCTTGGATGAGAACCTCTTGGGCTCAACCAGAACACTTAGGATGGATCACATGTTTTGGATGCAGCAAAATGTATTTGATGCACAATGAGGTGTTATACCGTAATTTCCGATGTATAAGCCGCTACTTTTTCTTAAACTTTTAACCCTGCGACTTCCACGGCCGAGCGGCTAAATTATCGCTAAGTTCTAATCTTGTGACATCTCCTTTACGTCAGAACGACTACTTATCGTTTAAATACTGTGCTGCTCGTGAGTCAGTGAGCAAACGGTAGCTCTTTCTTTGGCAGAAGCCAATCACAATCAGTGCACTCACGGCGAGCTTGTCAACCCATTGGAAATTGCATGAGGTCATTACTCAATGTAACAGTCTGACTCACGGTGTCAGTTTAGTAAGCTTATCCCATAGCAACTTAACACTCAAAAGGTATACCTAAGGAATATAAAAATAAGTACCAATGCGAGTTTAAAATGAAAAACTATTTTAAACTTTTCCCATAATGCATTGCGTCTGAGCAAAGCATTCATTGGTGCCTGCCGGGGCACTGCGATGATGTCAGCCTCCCCCTGGGCTCTGGGCTCCTCTGGCTCTCTCTGGTGGTTCCAATGAAATGCTTTGCTCAGATGCAATGCATTATGGGAAAACTTTTAAATAGTTGTTTTTATTTTAAACTCATATTGGTACTTGTTTGCATATTTCGTAGGTATACCTTATGAGTGTTAAGTTGCTGTGTGATGAGCTTAGCATTCTTTGTAAGATGACACCGTGAGTCAGACTGTTATATTGCGCAATGACGCCCTGCTATTTCCAATGGCTTGACAAGCTTGTTGTGAGTTTTTTTCATACCTCATGATTGGCTCCTGTCTATTAAAGACCTGCCTGGTCCTCAAGGACTCGTGCTTTGTTCGAGTTTTATTGTCATATGCACAGTAAAACAGGTAGTTCTGCTATGCAATGAAATTCTTGTTCTGTTCATTCTCCCAAAAGAAAGAAAGAAAGAAAAACAAGAAAACGAATAAGAACAGAAGAAACATTAATACCAATAAATTAAGCAACAACAACAACAAAAGAGACATTAGCTTTCCCAAAATGGGGACTTGGAACAGCCTTCAAAGCACCTTTCATGTTGCTGTAGACTTGGTACAGGATGCTATTTGCCCTCGTGGGAAAGCCTACAGGCTGATAACATTTGGGGAGAACAGTCCCCGAATTATATAATATGCCATTTTGTGACGTGGAGATGTCCGTAATTTACAGTACAGTACAGTAATTTACAGTACTTGGTGTTATACTACTAAATCACAGAAGCTGAAATCTAAGATTTGTATAATTTCTTTAATCGTGTTTGTGACACTCTTTTGCATGTCACAAAATGGCAAAGCACAAACGGGCTGAAAAAAAGCAGACACGCAGAAAATATTCAATACTGTTTACCCTGTTTATTCAATGTGTTTGCAGTATATTTTTATATGATTATAGCTTCAAAACACTGTAGTCTGTGCCTCATGCCCCTCAAAGTGTCAACACCCTCTCTGATGCCCCTTTCAGAAATGCTGAATCTGGAACATACACTGTAATTATTTGGCCCACTGTATTTAGTGGGGTAAGGAAGTAATCATGATTGGACCCGTATTGATGTTTTCGTGATTAAATTACCTTGAATTGTTTCTGGTAGGATGTATACGCTGAGGCCTGGGCCTGCAGCTCATCAATGGAAATTTGGATCTCCTCAAGCAGAACACGCACTTGGGTAAAATCTGCATTGATGTCTAAGATTTGTGGATCCTATCCATGAGCAGATAAACACGAATGCAAGGACAACACGTTCATCAGGGATTCCAATCCAAACTTGTGGAAATGAACAGAAAATCTAATTTCATTATGTACCTGAGACTTTTCTTTGATTTTCTTGACCTTTTGGTTGAGTTCTTTGATGTCTTTCTGCAGGGCCAGTGAAAACTTGTCCATCATTTTGTAGCGGTCAAAGACGGCGTCGTTGATGATGAGGTGCAAAGAGTTCATGTACGGCTCCATGGAGGCGAATGCCACGTCATCCGCTGTGATGGGAAGGGAAGATATGTTGATGAGATTGTACATCTCACACACGGTGTCCTGCTCCTTCTCCAGCACTTTCATCTGAATGGGGGGGTGGAGAAAGGAACACAATATTACAGTAGATTACACAGGAGGAGAAAGTCGCTTTATTTTGTTCTTAGATGTGAATTGCGTACCCTCTCTGGTATCTCATCAAGGAAGGTGAGATAGCTGGCTAACTCCGTTGTCGTCGTGGGACTGAGCTCGAGTTTAAATTGAGCTTCACCCGCTTCGGCCATGACGGCTCCCAGTTTCCTCTTCGCCTGGTGCATCAGTATCTCGTTGATTACCTAAAACGGAATCAAATTTGAGAGTTGTCTTGACACACCAATTAATGTTTGTTTACTCTGCGATAGGGTGGAAAGTGGCTTTGTACAAATCCTGACCTTCAGACAGCGGAGGGGCGAATTTATGAGTTTCTCTTTCATCTGAGTTTTGTCCACGAGCAGCAGGCCCAGATGTCTTTGTTCCTGGATAGCCTCAGCTTCATCATGCTCGTTGTGATACAAGTCCAGTGATGTTCGAAAAAACTCCAAATCTGTTCAACATAGCAGCCACGTGTCCCTCATTCACTCTCAGTTGTGGGTGTTTACTAGGAGCGTCTTAGAATAGTCAATTATTGAACGATTCCATTCAGAACAGTCCGATTTGACTACCAATCTCGCTGTCGGATCATATAAAAATGTCACGTGATAAAGATTGTACCATTCTAACTACATAGGGGGGTTTCCACAAGCACACCTCTTTCTCTTTTCTGTGCGTTCTAAAGAGAGAAAAACAGTTAGCGTGAGGGAGCTAGCAATGCACGTAATGGGATACACCTATTTTGACTATAAGTTCTTAAAAAACCTCCAACGTTTTATCGTTTTATATAAATGCTTTGACCATGCAGTAATATTTTGATAATTTTTAACATTACCGGAATTACTTTACTGGCCGCATTGATTTCGTATCTAGCACTACTAAGGTTGGAGCGTGATGTCGACAGGCGGATCGGTGCTGCGTCGCTGTACCGGACTGTCGTGCTGAAGAGAGAGCTGAGCCGGAAGGCAAACCTCTCAATTTACTGGTCTATCTATGTTCCCACCCTCACCTATGATCATGAGCTTTGGGTCGTGCCTGAAAGAACGAGATCAGATACGAGCGGCGGAAATGAGTTTCCTCCGTAGGGTGGCTGCACTCACCCTAAGATAGGGTGAGGAACTTGGTCATCCGGGAGGGGCTCCTTCCCAAGGAGATGAGCCAGTTGAGGTGGCTCGGGCATCTAGTCCGGACGCCTCCCGGATGACTCCCTGGTGAGGTGTTCCGGACATGCCCAGCCGGGAGAAGGCAGACCTACGACACGCTGGAGGGATTATGTCTCACAGCTGGCCTGGGAACGCCTCAGTGTCCTCCCGGTGGAACTGGAAGAGGTGGCCGGGCACCGGGAAGTCTGGACTTCCCTACTGAGACTGCTGCCCCCGCAACCTGGACCCGGATAAGCGGAAGAAAATGGATGGATGCCACTACTTATGTCAACAACAGCAGCGTGTCAAGCACGTGTCTGTTTCCTACTACTTATCATGGCAGACTTTGTGAGAGCTGCCGCCGCCGCCAGCGGAGAGTGAGCAACCACAACTTTCGCTGACTTCCTGTGTAGTCGTGGAGAACAATGGAAACTGAAGCCACATCCAGATGGATACTAACATGACACATTTCACTGTCCATAACGGTAACATCGTTGTAACGTTTGAAATAGTAATAGATAGTAATAGAAATAGTAATTAGATTACCTGTCACTGGAAAACAATAACGGCATTAGTTACTGTTCGTATTTCAAATAGTACCTTCGAGCTGTGAGACCTCAGTGCTAACCCTTTTATAATAAAATAATGATGCATTAGATAATACCATGGTCTTGTTTCCGTAGGGCATCCAAATCCAGACCTTCATTCTCCTTGTAAAACAGCTGAAAACGCTCAAACATGCGTGAGCACACTTCAGCAGCTTCAAAAGTGACCTGCAGTGATTCCTGGGGAGAGGAAACACACACCAAGTGTAGTCTGGAGTGTTAGTTTGTTACAAAGTGTCACTCACCTTAATGTTTTGGACGATACTTTGGATGTAGCCGTCGTTTTCAAGGACAGAGCCCAAACTGGGAGCATCTCCATATTCATCCTTTGGGTGAACACGCACGTTAAATCCACAACGTAACCAATAAAAAACACATATGGCGTTAGATACCTCAAAGTTATCCTGTGTTAAAAGTGAAATGAATTCCGGATCTGCTGTTAGAGTTTCAATTGACATGACGGTTTTCTGGTACTTCCCAATGATCGCTGCGACGGTCACCTGCCCCAGTGAACAAACTCAGTGAGTCTTCCGCTTGGGCTTTTCATGTCAGTGGGTTTATTAATCAATTGATCGTCTTTTAACCTGAAAGTTCTCCTCAGAAGGTTTGTAGGACAGTGCATTGGTGTCAAGCACAAGTTCAGTTGTCAGCATTGGCTGGCTGTAGGCAGCTTCTGACTCTGCAGTCTGTTAAGTGACAATTGTAGTTTTGAGAACCTCGTTGGAATACATATCAGACCCTCCAGGATTTTGCAAATTCTTCCACATTCAACCAATCCCTGGAAATTATTATTATAGAATGAACTCCATTTGCACAAAAGAAGAGGTCAGCTTGACCTGAGGTTGTATAACATCGTTAGCTAAATTCCTTCAATCTTGTTATTTCCGGTGTGAAAAATAACATTGAAAGGCATGTTTCCTGTTTTACATGTGTCCTCGAATGTTAAAATATTTACCATTTAAAAAAATTGTCCTCAGTTCTTCCGGAGGTGGAGGCACAAGTGATAGCTACGAAACAGGGTCCTACCCAAAACTTCTCCTTCACTCCAATGCTTTCTCAACTCTTCTGGTCCAGTTTTGGATGAATTTCTGTTGTTTGGTATATACACTAAGTCCCCAACTAATGAACACAATTGGTTCCAGATGACCGTTCTTATGTTGAATTGTTCTTAAGTCGGGGAAAAGGTAATATTACCAATGATATAGGTACTACATGTACGTGTATGCATATACAGTATATGTGTATGTATGTAAATATGAGTTTGGATGCAGTAGTAATATTAAACGAGGATAATTAATGAAAATAACAGTAATAAAAATGATATAATAATACTTAATGATAAATGTCATTTACCTTTGAAGAGGAGTGGTCGAGCATACGTCGTTGTGCTGGAGCTGGAGGTGAAGATATTGAAAAAAAGGACAAATCGTCGTCATCGTTAGACTCTTCTAAAAGAGGTAGTGTTCTGCGGATGGTGTAGAATTAAGCAGGCCTATAAACTCTTCATAAACTTTAATCACACGCTCTGTCCGGGTTGTATTATACAGCTAACAATGTAGCTTTCTCTCTTCCGCTGTTGGTCCCATTAGCAGTGTCACAGTGCCCTCTGCTGGTCAAGCATGTAACAGTATAAATAGGGACTTTATAAGGAAAAACACATATCGTATCTCTGAAAGTTCGCACGTCGGATGTTCGTTAGTAGGGGACTGAGTGTATTGTTATATATTTTTTGATATTATTCCCTCTCATTGAGTAAAAGACTTTGCTGCAACACTCGTTTACACTTCGTTTACATTTAAAAAAAACACCATTCGCCTCGTCAGATCGACAAACCTGATGGGACAAATGTTTCCATCAAGTTGGGGTCGTCAGGTGGGCACCCTCCTTCATATGTGTTTTGATGATGGGCCCACGGCACCTCCAGAGAGCTCATCGGCAACACCTGGTGTCCCAGGTGTGCCCCCCTCTGTTTTCAACACTTCTGTGTCCCTGATGTTAATTTGTGACCCAGGAGATGTCTCGCCTCTTCACACAAAGCCACCGACTAGCTCCCTCTGCTGCTCCTGGGAGTGCTTTGAAGGTTTGGCGTTGGGCTTGGCCTCTAATTCCCAGATAAATTAGCAGCCTGGTGGTAGACTTGCCCACGAAGTCTCTGCAGCCGACTTCCACAAGGCAAACCTTGGCTCTCCATCCTCGTTTTTCAGCGTCGGTTGCCAGCCCGGTGTACTTGAGGGTCTTGCTTTTGAAGGTCTCTTCCAAAGCATCCTCCCAGGCAACCGTGAGCTCCATCATGTAAACTCTATGAAGTGTGGAGGACCAGAGCATGAGGTCGGGTCTGAGGTTTTTGGTGGCAATCTTAGATGGAAAGCAGAGCCTTTGGTTCAGGTCTGCCACCAACTTCCAGTCGTGTGCCCCTCCGAGCTGGCTGATGTCCGAAGTTGTGTGGACTTCAGCTGTGTGTTTCAGGTTGGCTGGAGATGTTAGAGGGGGTAGGCAAGACACCGCACCTGGCCCGTAGGATGAGGCTGATAATATTACGACATTATTCTTGTGAAATTTAGACTTTCTTGTTAGATTACAACATAACTTTCTCTTCATATTTTAACTCTATTATTGTAAAATTACTGCAGATTTTTAAGTTTTTGCTGGTGTCTCTTTTTCTTGTTAAATCGTACTTTTAGAATGTGCCACACTTTGGACACCCCTGCGGTAAACTGAGGACTTCAAGTTGTTCAGTAAAAAAGCTGGGTCCTTCACCCCTCAAACTCGGTTATTTAACATTCCACGACACTTCCTTGTATACACTGACAGAGATGTGGACATGTGAGGATAGTCTCTCATCCTACCTCATTTACCAGCAAAACAAAATCAGGCATTTTGGGCTGCGGCGATCACAAAAAAAGCCTGCAAAATTCCGGAGGGACTGATATATAGACAAGTGGGGTCATTAGTGGTACAGAAGCAACTCCCTACTTTACGATCCACCTTTTCCTCGCTAGAGTGGGCTTCAGGTTCAAGGTGCTGGCCCCAGGTTTCAATGACTTCACGGCTAGGGATTTGAGCCACCTGCTCTTGGAACACAGCCAGCATCTTCTCCACCGCGCTCACAAACAGCATGTGCAAGGTGTTGACCATCAGATAGTCCACGAGACGTATGAAGCTGGGTATGTGAGAGAAGCAGAAGGCGTGGAAAGGCGTGTGTGGAACATCCACTGCTGACACAGAGACAAATGAAGACAACCACCTACCAGATGAGGCGCTTACAGAAGAAACCCTTGCTGATGCCCAACAGGATTTGGATTTCACTCAGTTTGTCGCCATCTGTGCCACACAAACAGCTTAAAATACAATCTATACATTTGGAATCAAATGTGTCCAGGCGATGAAAATGTGCACACATTCTGACAGGAAGTTACAACAGGCACTCATTGTCACTTCCTTCAGCAGGTTTTGGAATTTCTGAAGGTCATTCAGTGCCTAACAAAAGCAAACAATTAAGGTCAAAGATTATATAACCAAAAAAAGACTTGTCTCAGTTACACACCGGGGTCTCAAACTCACTTGACATCAAAGTTTAGTGTTGGTTCGGCTCATCAGAGGCACTTTAGCTTGCTTAAAGGACAATGTTCTTTACTTGGGTAAACAATAGCCAACACTGAACTGGCAGTGAGCTTGTCGCACAGTGAAACAACAGGAAGGTCAATAGACAGAACACTACCTACAATCACGGTGCAAACACTTACAGTGGTGTGAAAAAGTGTTTGCCCCCTTTCTGATTTCTTTTACTTTTGCATGTTTGTCACACTTAAGTGTTTCAGATCATCAAACAAATGTAAATATTAGTCCATGACAACCAACACAACTGAACACAAAATGCAGTTTTTAAATGAAACTTTTTATTAGGGGAGGAAAAAAAATCCAAAGCTACATGGCCCTGTGTGAAAAAGTGATTGCCCCCTGAACCCAATAACTGGTTGGGCCACCCTTAGCAACAACAACTGCAATCAAGCGTTTGTGGAAGCGCTCTGGAAGAATTTTGGCCCACTCATCTTTGAAGAATTGTTGTCATTCAGCCACATTGGAGGGTTTTCCAGCATGAAGCGCCTTTTTAAGGTCATGCCACAGCATCTCAATAGGATTCAGGTCAGGACTTTTACTAGGCCACTCCAAAGTCTTCAGCCAATCATTGTCCTGCTGCAGAACCCAAGTTGGTTTCAGCTTGAGATCCCCAAGATATGGCAAACCTTCTCCTTTAGCATTTTTTTGTACTAAAAGTAATACAATTTATTTAGACACTCTTTTCTAAGAAGCCAAAGGCACTTTACATTGGAGCAAGCAAAGCAATCAATACAATGTACCATAAAACAGAAGAATAAAAGACATATGCAGTTCAAATGAGAATAACTAAGCAAAAATGAGATTAAATGTTATAAGCAAGTTTGAAGAGATGGGTTTTAACATGAGACTTAAAAGTGGGCAGGTCAGTGCAATTACAGGGAAGGGGTTTCTAGAGGGAGGGGGTAGCGAAACTAAAAGCTCTGTCTCCCCCAGGTATGGCACTTGGCCATTGAGGGCGGGGACAGGAGGCAGGCATCAGAGGTGCGAAGGTAACAGTTTGGGGAGCAAAAGTGGAGGAGGTCAGTGAGGTAAGGGAGAGCCAGGTTATGTAATGCTTTGAAAGTGAGTAGCATGATTTTAAAACTGTTTATGGTATTGGACAGGATGCCATTTAGGTTTTGGAGGACAAGGGGTGATGTTGTCATAAGAGAAGGTATGAATAGGTAAACGGGCAGCAGAGTTCTGAATATACTGACGTATTTTTAGAGTTTTGCTTGGAAGCCTGAGAAAATACTGTTACAGTAATCAAGTCTGGTGGTGATGAAAGCGTGAATGAGGGTTTCAGCAGTAGAAAGGGATAGGGAGGGGCGAAGACGGGTGAACTTTTATAGGCAATGTTTTTGTTAGACAGCAGAATTCATGGTTCCATTTATCACAGCAAGTCTTCCTGGTCCTGAAGCAGTAAAACAACCCCAGAACATCACACTACCACCACCATATTTTACTGTTGGTATGATGTTCTTTTTTCTGAAATGTGGTGTTACTTTTACGCTATATGAACACACCTTCCAAAAAGTTCAGCTTTTGTCTCGTCAGACCACAGAGTATTTTTCCAAAAATCTTGAGGATCATCAAGATGCTTTCTGGCAAAATTGAGATGAGCCTTAGTGTTGTTTTTGTTCAGCAGTGGTTTTGGTCTTGGAACTCTGCCATGCAGGCCGTTTTTGCCCAGTGTCTTTCTTATGGTGGAGTCATAAACACTGACCTTAACTGAGGCAAGTGAGGCCTGCAGTTCTTTGGATGTTGTTGTGGGGTCTTTTGTGACCTCTTGGATGAGTAGTCGTTGCGCTCTTGGGGTCATTTTGGTTAGCCAGCCACTCCTGAGAAGGTTCACCACTGTTCCATGTTTTTGACGTTTGTGAATAATGACTCTCGCTGTGGTTTGCTGGAGTCTCAAATCTTTAGAAATGGCTTTAGAACCTTTTGCGTACTAATAGATCTTAATTAGTCTCAGTTAAGTTATGTTTTAACTGCCGGGGGCAATCACTTTTTCACATAGGTCATGTAGGTTAGGATTTTTTTTCACTTAAAAACTGCATTTCGTGTTCAGTTGTGTTGTCACTGACTAACATTTTAATTTGTTTGAGGATCTGAAACACTTAAGTGTGTCAAACATTCAAAAAAATAAGACATCAGGAAGGGGGCAAAAGCTTTTTCACACCACTGTAAATGACAGCACAACATGTAATGGGTAAGTAAACACGTAGTGCAACTGCTAATACTATGGGGAATAATAAACACAAACGTGTAACTTTTCTCTAGCAGGAAAGAGTAGGCTATGCTATAAAAAAAAAAACCATTTATGTTGTGAACTTTTATGAATAAAGATTGAGAACAGTTGTGCTTTTTTTGTGGAACAGTTGATGCGGCCCAGCCGGGCCCCCCAGCCAGGTCTGTTGAGTTGGAGACCCCTGATGTGCACCAGGACACCAGCATTGTACAAATGTACCTCTCCCACTTGTTCCGCCTGAGCAGTCTGAAACTCCTGCAGAGTGTACGTGTATTTCTTCTCAATGTGACACAAGTTTGTGGTTCTGATGTGGTAACACATCTTCCTGATGTCGGTCAGTGCAAAGCTTAGCGACTGTTGGGAAACATGCAAAGGTCCATTATTTGATACAAAACAATACATGGCCAGTTGGAAAGTTGATGACTCCAGGGGTTGACTTCAGACAGAGAGGTTAATTAAAGGCTCAGGAATTTTTTTGATTCAAATGTGAAGCAGTAGTTGACAATATATATGATGAGATAATGAATTTGGGTTTTTTACTATCACAGTAGTAGAAATACATACTTGAAACATTTCATTTTGTGTGTAGTAAATCCACAGAACAGTGGATTCGTACGCATTCGCCCATTTTTAGTCCAAATTAATTTTTCCACCGAAATAGGCTGCTCATTCACCTTCTCATTTTTGCTGGGGTTTTCTTCCCCAAATATTTCAACTTTTTTTCAAATAATCTTTGCAAATTGTCTTCTCATAATATTATGATTTTATCCCTGTAATATTTTGGCTTTATCCCCATAATATAACTTTTTCCCATTACCTAATTTTCCAAAAGTGACAACTTTATTTTGTTTCCTTTGTTTCTCGTAATATGTTAAATTGTTAAATTATATTTTTAGAATGTGCTGAGGGTCAATTATAATATTGGGTTGCGCCGCAAATGGGCCCCAGGACACACTTTGGACACCCCTGGGCTAGACCGTGACTCCCATTCCATTTGTTCACAGATCATCTTACATTATCACTCATTAGTACTTTAAATGTGTTTAATATGTAAGTGTATGCGGCATAGTTAGGCCTGAAATGCGAGTGGAGAGCGGCAGTTGAAGAGAGAAGTGGAGGGTTCTGGAGATGAATGCAATCTCATGATGACAGTCACTTTCATTACAAATGTTGATCTGAAATCGGAGGAGAACCTCAATGCCAAGCTAGCGGAAGGGTTTTGGAGGGGGAGGAGCGAGGCGTGTGTTAAAAAATGTCAAATACTTGGATTTTTTCGCCATTTGCCCCTCCGAAACGTGGGGAAACTGCATATAAGTTTCAGTTTTTGAGTTCAACTACTGAAATGTTCGAATATTCCAATTTATTGAGATGCATCTACCAGCAAGTATGTAGTACTAGTCAAAAGTTTAGAGACACTTTTTCATGGTATTGAATGACAAGGTGTCTCCAAGCTTTTAACTGGCATTATACAGTACATTATATATAGACAGAAGGTAATTTACCTACCGGATTGATCATGAACAGGTTCTCCTTGAGGGCTTCCTGAGCCATGTGGATCTTCTTGGCGCACACTTTTTTATGCCAGATATAAAAAGGTTTGAACAATTTGAAGCGGGCAAAAAACGGGATGAGAACCAGCTTGCGGTGGAGTTGATACTCCTCTTCGAAGCGCTCCAGGCTTACAAAGTCGTAGTTTTCCCGACACGTGGACAGCACGCCATCCGTGCTGACCATGGTGTAGTCATCCTTGCTGTGCTCGAAGATTCGCACTTCAGAGGGCGCGTCCAGGTTGGCATCTTTCTTTAGGGAAAAGGGTCTTTTCGCAGGACATGAGGTTGACACTTCGTTTAGGGAGCGATGATTCGCCTAAAGTGGAGGGAGGGTACAACAAAAAAGTCGCCAATCAACTTATTATTTGTTTTTTTCTTTTCACATGAGTGTCACTGACCTTGGCGCTGGATTGCAATGGAGGAAGTTTAACAGGAGATGGCGCACTTCGCCTCTGCGGCTGCTCTTTTTCTTGGGCTAACGGCGCCTGAGAATGCCAACCTGGAAAGTACTTGTTTTTCTGGGATTTTACGTGCTCTTCCATCGGCATTTTCCTTTTAACGCGTCTTTTCAGCAGAGCCTAAATCCCAGTAAGAAGCAGACAATGCTGTCTGTGCACAACAACGTGTTATTATTAATGATTGCCTTTGTTTTACATACCTGTGTGTCTTTAGAATGTAGTGGAGGAAACATGGTGGAACTCTGCTGTCGTGGAGACATGAACTCTGAAATAAGATGGTATGGTTTGTTAGTTTCAGTAAATGGAGTTTAGAAAAAAATGACACTGTATAGCAGGGTGCACAAAGTGCGGCCCAAGGGCCATTTGCGGCCCGCAGCACATTCTAACAAGTACTATTTAACAAGAAAAATAAAAAATAAACCAAAACACCAACAACAGCAAAAATTTATGGAAAAGTCAGCAGTAATTTTACAAGAATGAACTCAAAATATTAAGAGAGAAAGGGTTTTAAGAAATTTATAAAAATGTTACGAGAATAACATTGTAATATTACGCAGAAAGATAATGTCATTTTAGTGGCATAAAGTTTAAATATTAAAGAAAAAATACTTTTTTTTAGTTGTAACATTATGAGAAACAAACAAAACAACAAATAAAGTCGTCAACAAAAGACCCCACAACATCCAAAGAACTGCAGGCCTCACTTGCCTCAGTTAATGTCAGTGTTCATGACTCCAGCATAAGAAAGACACTGGGCAAAAACGGCCTGCATGGCAGAGTTCCAAGACCAAAACCAATGCTGAACATAAAGAACTTTTAGGCTTGTCTCAATTTTGCCAGAAAACATCTTGATGATCCCCAAGACCTTTGGGAAAATACTTTGTGATCTGAACGTTTTGGAAGGTGTGCGTCCCATTACATCTGGCCCCAAAAAGAACAGCATACCAACAGTAAAATATGGTGGTGGTAGTGTGATGGTCTGGGGCTGTTTTGCTGTTTCAGGACCAGGAAGAGTAGCAGTGATAAATGGAAGCATGAATTCTGCTAAAGGAGAATGTCCGGCCATCTGTTGGTGACCTCAAGCTGAAACCAACTTGGGTTCTGCAGCAGGTCAATGATCAAGCAAGCACGCAGCTCCAAGTGCCCGCCGGCAGCACTCGTGCACCCCCAAAACATGAAGATTCCACCACCACCAAGGCAAAAACAATAGCTTGCTACTCACTTGCGTTGCCAGATACTCAGACAATGTATGTTGCTATATAAGCAGCATGAATAACAATTGTTACATATTGTTAAATAAACACCTCTCTGAGAATGTCAATATGACTTGGTCACAGGTTAGCAGACCCAAGTTATGTACTAGAACTCATTAGATTGTAGATATTTTTACCTGTGGAGTCATCCTCCATGTCCTGTCCAGATGAGGTAGATGTCGAGGCCATTGTTGGTAAAAAAAAACAAAAACAAAAACAAAAAACACTAAATAGATAAATAAAAATTAAAAAAAGTCCCCACAGAACCGGCAATGGACTACAGAACAGAGAAGGGATATAGATAAATTTTTTGTTCACAACTTTGCATCATTTTTTCTCGTCTTGTTACTTCATTAGCATAAACGAAAACTGCTATCATGCTGTCATGAATGAACGTCAAACAGGAAAGTAAATATTCGTGACGCCATTGTGGATGTTCACGCACAGAGAGGAAGTTACGCCGAGAGTACTGACGTGCGACGCTCATTTTAGCTTTAATTATGCCCCTTTTGTACATCTCTTTTTCCTTTTTATCGTGGAATATAATTTGTTAAACGCTACACCGGCCTACATAAGCTTTTTTATTAATGGCGTCCACCAGTGTTGCCAGATGGGAAATGTTCCATTACCTACCAGAAGCTTAATATCATCATATTTCGAGGACATATCCGATTTCATGTTGCTCGGTACCATTGGGTAGAGTAAAACATTACTACAGACCTTGTATAGTACAGCTTAGAATGCAGTTTTACCTTTAAATAAACTGTCAGCACTGATGGAGAAAAGCTGACACTGGCAACAGCGCCCCCGCCTGGCTGCATAGACGCACGTGAGAATGCACATCATCACACGTAATGCAGGATGTGCCCTGTTAGTGTTTGCTAATAGCCATGTATTGAAGGGCTCAAAGTATCCTACTATATAGCTTAAAAAAATATTGGCCGTATCTCGTACGGAGGATAGCATGATCGTACAAATACCATAATTATCCGACGTCTGGTAACGAGGCCTCTTCGTCCTCCCTCTTGAGCTGGCTCCAACTAGCAGGTAAACATCACTGCCCCCTATCGGCCACCCGCATATTACAGCGCAGAACTATACACAGTACTCCGGTCGCTAAAACTTACCTATTACACAAGTAAAAGGCGTCTGCAAGACAAGCTGCACATCAGTGTTCGAGCTAAAATAAAAACAATTACGAAAATCAGATCCGATCGATGGATTTGACTGAATCTTGCAGCATTCGTAAATTTAAAAAATGACAATTAGTAAGGTAATTGCGTCAGAGAATTCGTGTGCGACTGCGGTGAGCTGAGGTTTACCGTTTCCTAGCAACGCAACGCTTTCCCAACTTGCAGTGCAGCCAAACAGACCTGCACATTCAGAATGGATTTATGATAGCCACCGAGACGCGCACGGTTATAAATCTAAATGCATTTTGGCAGCTGTAACACTTTACAATATATTTACAGTATATATATATTATTCCAGCACCAGTTTTTAACATGTATAAGTTACACGGATGTTTTTAAAATTATGATTTATGACATCATGAATGTGTGGATTCTGCACAAATTTAATGAGGACATTATTAGAAAATAAAAACATTGAAAAAAAACCCCAACTATTTGATATATCAAAAAGTTTAGACTGGAAGTTGCATGCACAAACAAAAATGGACCAAAAAAGCAACGACCAGAAGCAGGGACACGTATCAAAAATAACTTTTATTTTCCTTTTTAATGTTATTATTACAACATTGGCATTGTATAAAAAGACTGTATTCGAATTTGCCAGTGTAAGAAATATATATATATATATAAATAATTAAAATACCTAGTGTGGAAAGTACATTTAAATTATTCTACTACTTTCATCTAACATTGGAACTTGCGCATTAGAAAGTAATCAACACAACTTGACACAAAAAAATGCGCAAGAATGCAACCTGTTGCCATTAAATTAGATGAGAGCAGCCCGACTAATCAAAAAAAAAGTCACATTTGATGCAAAAGATAAATCATACATTAATCAGTTTTTGGGTCACTAGCGGCTGCTTTTCTTTGCTTCGATGCCATGACTGTCATCTGCGGAAATAAAAAGAAAAGTGATAAAATCACGTTACGATTTGCACATTTACACACTGGTTCGCAAATGAAACCCAAACAAGAACACACACTTTAGGCTCGAGTTCATTCATTAGCAGCTGAGTATTGAAGACATCTCGAGGGTCAGTCTACATGAGGTCAGCATATCGTACCTGTCGTGAAGCCACAGATGCACGTTGCTCAACATGGCTAAGTTGTCTTTGGAGGCGATGGGCCTTCTCTTGGTACTCTGCTAACAGTCTCTCATACTGCACACACACACACACACACACACACACACACACACACACACACACACACACACACACACACACACACACACACACACACACAATATACATTTCATCTACGTACGTCTGTGAATATTCTCATTCATCCAGGTTGGTGCACCCTCATCGCACATCGACTGTTCAGATTGTCTGAGAAGACGTTTCGTTTCCTCGAGTTCACACTCTAAAACAGATCAATGGTCCTCAAAAGGCGGCCCGCGGGCCAAGTTCGCCCCACCAAAGACTTTCATTTGGCCCCCAAACATCACGCAAATAGCGTAAACAGCGAGGCGTACGTGTCACAATGAAGCAGCTGCAGCTGCAATGGCAGTAGTAGTTGGCGAGTATTGGAGTATTCTAGTATTTCAGCTAAGAGTCTGAGTCATAGGCTACAGCTGTCCTACCTAGTATTTGAGCTATGAGTCTGAGTCTCAGACTAGAGCTGTCTTATCTTGTCTTTGCACAGAGTGAGTGTTTGACTAGGGCTGTTTTATCTCGTCTCTGAGCCAAGAGTCTTGAGTCTCAGATTAGAAAGGTCTTATCTAGTCTGTGATTTTAGTCTCAGACTAGAGCTTTCCTACCTGGTATTTGAGCTATGAGTCCAAGTCTCAGACTAGAGCTGTCCCATCTAGTATTAGAACTAAGAGTGAGTCTCAAACTAGAACTGTCCTACCTAGTTTTTGAGCCAAGTGTCTGAGTCTCAGATTTAGAACTGTCTAGTCTGTGATCTTGGAGTCTAAGTCTCAGAGTAGAGCTGTTCTATCTGGTATTTGAACTAAAAGTCTGAGTCTCAGACTAGAGCTGTCCTATCTAGTGTTTGAGTTTATCCAAAGTCAGCTGGGATAGGCTCCATCTTACTCACGTGATCCTAATGAGGTCAGTTGCTATAGAAATCGAATGGATAGATTCTAAAATGTGTACTTAAAATATGGTAAATACATTCTTAAGTTATTATCTACCTGACAGTTCAAACTGAGCATGTTCATCTGTGTATATTAGACGTATGTGATCATACAATATGCACATTCTAAGACATCAAGTCTTGAATGGAAAAATCACTTTCGACCCATTGATGCCTCATAAAGCTGAGGTTTACAGTGAAAAATGTACGACAAATAAATGCCAGTCAGTGTGATGCCGTTGACTGCAAAGGGAGGTGTCGTTTGCGTGTTGCAACACACACCTCAGCAACTGCGTCCAGCTTATTTCCCAGCTGCAGCTCTAACTCGTGGGAACGTTGTTTGTGCTGACTCAGTTCTGCCCTGAAAGAAAAGACAAAGTGTCAATACGCCTCACATAACTCAACGCAGCACATCTCCCTGAAGTTCATCTGTGACTGAGGACAACATCAAGTTGAGTGACGTCCTTCATGCACGTGTCGACACTACAGATCCTTCTAATATTTCTGTTTTAGTTCACTCATCACTTCATTGGTTCTTACTTCAGATCTTTGATTTTATTTTCAAAGGCCTGGGCCATGTTCTTTGCCTCGTCTTTCCAGCGCCGAATACTTTTCTGCTGCGCTGTGAGAAGGCGCATCAGGTCAGCGTTGGAGTTGCGACTGCTCTCCTCCAGGTCGCTCAACTGTGCTTTCAGTGTCTTCTCCTTTAGGCTGCACTCTTGCTCCATTTGCGATACCTGGATAAAGGCAGATTATTTGGTAGGCTAGATACATGGTCACCTTGGCAACCCTGCAAATTTGCGGATTTTTGGTCAAAAATATATATTTTTTGGACAATGTACAGCATACATGTACAACTGTTAGAAAGTCCATCAATGTACGTTTATGTTGTTACACTTCGCTATAATGTTTTTTGTTTGTGGAAGCTTGTGCTAACGTGGCCAATCAAAAACCTGCAGTGAGGTGAACACAAGTTAATAGATGATGGCAAGTTGTTGGTAGAATTACAACAGGCCAGCAGTGTGGCTTATGGATGTGGACGCGGCTTCTCTAGCACTGGCCTAATGACGAGGCTAAAGGCTACACCGTGACTCCGATTCCATCTGTTGATCCACAATCTTACATTATCATTCATTAGTTCCATACCCGCCTGTCTAATAATGGGCTCTAATAATGTTCAAAACCATATTCTTATTATGTCAACTATATTGGGTGATACGAGCGTAAAGTTGAGTATGGGGTGATATTCCATGTCTCTAATAATGTTCAAAACCATATTCACTCTTATTATGTCTACCATATTGGGTAATATGAGTGTAAAGTTGAGTATATGGGTGTTATTTCATGTCTAGAGGGCTCTATAATGTTAAGAACATATTTAGTAGATTATCCCTAAAAAATAAGGATTACTGTATTACCCACTTTTCGCCTTTTCCCTTCACTTTACCTGTTGTTTGGCCTTCTTGTGAACGAGCACGGAAGCCTTGCGTAGCTCATCCACCTCCCTGCGGATCTGCAAGTTCTCCTGTTGCAACTGGAGTCGCTCGTCGCTGATTCTGACACAGTCCTCCCGGGCTGCAGCCAAACAACCCTGCAGCCGCTGCACTCCCTCCTGGCTGCGGGACAACTCCTCATTGTAACTGGAGATAGAAATATGTGGAGATGCCGGCAATGAATTGGACAAGTCACTTATCAGTTGCAAAGCACTGAGAGATGTTATCAAGAGAAGTGAACTTATAGCACCTACTCAATTTCCATCTTCTTTAGTTTGCTTTGGGTACTTTGTAAAGTGATGCTCATTTCCTCCTTCATCCTCTCTGCGTTGAGACACCTCTGGTGAAGGGCATCCATTTTCCCAAGCTCTGGTTCTGCCTGGCCCTCCTTCAGCGCCTACAGGAAGCACATGAAAAACAACAAACAATCTCATGAGAGCATTCACAGAGGCCGCCGGCATAATGAAACTATGAGCTGCGAGGCTGGCTTCCTTTTTCTGCAAAGATACCTTGGATAGTTCCTCCTCTAGAGATTTTCTCTCTCGCTTAGACCTCTCAATCAGAGACTCCTTTTCTGCACACTCCTGCAGACAGGCAAGGAGAATTCAGCCAGGGTAGTGCTACTAACCGGATAAGCATTAACATGCAAATGCTATTCAGTGATTTTCTGTGCATATGGTGGTGTACCCCTTACCAGCTGCAACAACGACAGCTCCTCAGCCATTCGACGGAGTTCAGTGTTGCACTGCTTGCGTACACTATCCACCTGTTTAACATCAAGTTACGTGGCTCCGTTATAGCATTTACCACCAGAATCCAAGGGCAGACAGTAAATCTTGAAACAATATCCTAGTTGAGGACTTGATCATACTGATAAGTTTCACCCGTAATTTTGAAAAAGTACGTCAAATGTGTTTTTGTCCAAATTTTATGGTTGCCTTTCCATATGATATGACCCAAGGGTCAGCTGGCACCTGGAAGCTCCCCACGACCACATTCAGGTTTTCAGTTATGTGAGAACAATTGAAAGAAATGCATTCTGAAATACGAAATATGAGTTGTGGATACCAGCATTTTGTTAATGTTCTGGTAAAAAAAAGCATATTTGCTTTGTTTGGCTTGAAATAAGCTATGAAAATAAATGTTGCAAAAATGAGTAGCTCTTGGCCACTTTCATTTTGTAAAAGTAGCTCTCACAAGAAAAAATGTTGGTGACCCCTGATAGTCAACTCCCCCCCACACACTTTTTAATGTTTGCTACAGCATTTTGCTTTTCAGCTGTTTGCGAATACTCTGTGGTTGCAGATGGAACTTTTCAATAGCTAGTAAAGATGTTTTTGTGCATAGGCTTTTTATAAACACAATGTATTAGTTGAGAAACACCTCACATTAGCCCATGTATTATCACTTTCGGTCCAATGCAGCCACTCGTTTTTATTTTAAAATGCTCAACTATAGTATCAAATTCTAGGCTAATTACCAAAATGCACTAAATGTATATATTTTCATTTGACAGGTAGAGGGGAAGGGTAAGGTTGGGAGGCGTTACGTTAGATGCACCGTGTGCAAGTTAGCCAGGGCTCCAGCACCAGCAAAGCAAAGAGCGCCACAAATTTGTGGCAACACCTAACAGTAAATCACACAGAGACATGTCCTCATGTTGACAGTGTTACTAATTAAACTTCCTTGTTTTCATTTAGCAGTATTCTGCTTCTTTGTGTGAATCATATTTTGGGTATTATAAGAATTTATGTTCATGTAGAGTATATATCCTGTGTATATTGATGCTTTTGTTTCATATTTGGGCCGATACATCGGTTATGGCCGTTTTTAAGACCCCAATATCAGTATTGGCATCAGCTCAAAAAATCTCATATCGGTCCGGCTCTACTTTGCAGGATTAGAAGGGTTTATCAATTGAATGGCATGATGAAGAAAAACAACTATAGAGCACGTTTGCTACCATGCAGGAAGAGTATGTTACATAAACACCTGCAGAAAGAATCTCACAGCAGTTTTTGCATCAGGAACCAACGAAAACATGCCCTACCTCTTTTCTGGTGCGCACAGCAGCATCCTGGATTAGGTGTTGGATTACTTTCTTCGTGTGCTCAAGCTCCTCGATCATTTGCTTCTCTCTCAACAGTGCCTGAAGAAAAAGAACAATCATCATGGACGTGACACCATTTAAACATGTTGACAAATGCACCTTGTTCACAGCAAATCCATGCAAAACCAAGCTTTTTGGTGGCTATAAAAAAAGAAAAAGATAAAGATAATAACCTCATTCTTCTGCAGTACCGCCTCCTCAGCCACCTGAACGCTCTCTCTGACTTTATCAAAAGCCTCGTATTTCTCCTGTTCCAAGGTAGCGCATCGGGCCTTCAGGGCCCCTGCTGTTTTCTCCAACACAATTTGCTCTCCTCGAACGTCTACTGCCTCCTGAGACGTTGTTCTGAGCCTGAGAGGGTGGAAAAATAAACCCATGCTGAACTGCACCAATGACCTCACTTAAGAATGCATACACGTTGTAAATTCTCAAAGACAAAACGAGACCTATGAGCTAATTCAGGCAGACTTGCAGTTCCTTCATTAACGTACTTTGCTTCTTGCTGGCTGAGGGTTGACTGAAGCTGTTGGATTCGTCTCTCTGCTGCTTCCTCTCGGCTCCGAGCCTCAGCCACATCTTCCTCCTAGGTACATGTGTAAATCGTTCAAAAATGGACTTCAGAAAAAGTAAGCTAAGCGGCTGATGAACATGTCTCTCTCACGGAGTGGAGCAGAGTGTGAACACGCTCCTGTCTGCAGTGAGAAACAACAAGCAAAATTTATACTAAAACCAAAGTTAACATATCGGTGGAATTTAAAAATGCTCATGAAAATGTGAAATGCAGAAGCTGCCTCATAACAGAAAACAAAAAAAAGCATCATTTCCTCATACCACTTCATCTAAATCAGGGGTGTCTGAACTCAATCCACCATGGACCACAGGCTGAAAAAAGAAAGGATGCAAGGGCCACTTTCATATTTGTATGCCCAGACTTTTCTCAAGAAAAAAAACAAACAAACAAAAAAACTATATCTCCACTTTGTGATATACGTGAAAAAGCATTTTATTAGTATGAACTTTGATCTTTGCTCTTTTTTCATGCCCAGGCTATGCACCAAGGAGGGCAGGGGCCTAGTGCATGCAGTCTGGCTAAAAGAAGACAGAAGACACCTGGAAGCCTGGTGGATTGGCTTGGCTTTTTCCCCCTCTTTTCAATACTCTAGTCACACTCAAGGTGGAATGTGCCAGAATGTCCCCCTGAAAATTCCTGGTTTATTCCTGCATATATACGGATACAAACATGTACCGATAAGAGCCTAAAAATGAAAAAAAAAAAAAAGTTTTCCCATAATGCACTGTGTCTGAGCAACACATTCAATGGTGCCTGCGGCACTGCAATGACGTCAGCCTCCATCTGGGCTTTGTGCTCCTTTGGTTCTCTCTGGTGGACAGAGGCAGCTTTGCAGCGCCATCCATTTCTGTGCCGCTTGTCCTCCAATTAAATGCTTTACTCAGAAGAAATGCATTATGGGAAAGCTTTTAAGCTTGTATTGGTACATGTTTGCATATTTATTAAGTATACCTTTTGAGTGTTAAGTCGCTGTGTGATGAGTTTAGTGTTCTTTGAAGATGACACCGAGAGTCAGACTGTTATATTGAGCAAAAACCTCCTGCAATTTCCAATGGGTCGACAAGCTTGTGTGGTTTTTTTTCATTGCTCATGATTGGCTCATTTGTGCCACAATATGCCATTTTATGATGTGGACATGTGTAGCTTATAGTCTAGTTGCGGCTTGTATATGTACAAATCTGTTTTTCCTCTAAATTTAGCAGGTGCGGCTTAGACACTAGACTTTACGGTAATAAATCAATCAGAAATATATAGTGCACTGGGTGGTAAAGGTGTACTCAGGTGTAAGACTAATTATACATAAAGCGAATTCCAGTAACATGAAGAAGACATCAAAACAGCAATTGTTACTCACTAGCAAGTGAAGCACAACAGTCCAGCATGCCTCTGTTTACCTGTCTCTTTATCTGGTGCTGAACAAGTTGCAGCTGTTTGGCCAACTCTTCCACTTTGCCTGTGGCTGTTCTCAGATCGGCTTTGCTCAATCTGCCACACAACACGTAAAGAACATTTACATCACAGTAGATGTTCTCAATCGGCCGACGGCGCGCACACAATGGATGGAAAACACTTTTAGAGAAACATCTTCAGTGACAATTACTGTAAAGTCATCATGTTATTTGGTTACCTGAGCTGGCCGTGCAGCCCCTCCATCTCTGTACTCTGCTCCGTCACAGTCTTTACAAGCTGCTCGTTGGTCTGTGTGTGGCAAGACACACAAGATTTCCATTTGTGTGGCATGATTCCAAATTGACTCTCTTGACTGTTGAATGACTGCAAAGACTTTCCAATCCCTTGACAATAATGCCACATCGTGGACTGTTCTCACATACTGTAGTAGATTGCAAAAGTTAAAGCCCTAGCCTCCCGTCATTAAAAATGTATCACATGAAGATCGAGTTACCTTGTACTCTCACACTTTGCTGTTTATGACAGGAGTGCAGTTTCTATATTGTTTGTTTATTCATAGAAATTATGTTTGAATAATAATGGAACATGCATTTAAAACTTAGAAGAACTGAAGGTGTATGGTATATGTATCCAAAAGATACTTTTGATTTATCATTTTGTGGGACCATGACATACCATCTGTAGTTCCTGATTGGCCACTTGGAGTTTGTGTGAGTGCTGGTGGCTCTGCACGATCTGATCCTGTGGAGGGAGAAATTGTTTGTCATTGCCATATAGTAGTAGGGGTCTCAAACTCGCAACCTTAAAGGAAGAGGCTCCTTAATCGGGCATGCAATAGCCAACACTGAACTCAGAGTGACTTTGTCACACGGTGAGATAAACAGGAGGTCACTCGATAGAACACTTACTACAATCAAGGTGCCCACACAAAAATGACAGACAACAAATGACAGTAAACAACAACAAAGTTACATACGCAACATTTCAATACTTGACATGGCTTTGCATGCCATTGTATGAGCGCTACCTTGAGCTGCTGTTCCTTGGCGCCAGCACTCTGTCCATCAGCGAGGGTCTTCTGATAGAACTCCTGGAGGTGATCAAGCTCCAGTGCTGCTGTCTGCCACAACTCCATGGCCTGTATTCGCTCCTATTCAAAGACATATGAGTCAGTTTTAAAGTCAAGATCAAACTTTACTGGTACTTCACAGGATGTGGGAGATAAAGTATGTCCTTGAGCTTGATGTGTTGGAAGAAAGAAACAAATGTGAGGATAGAAGCAACTTTAGTTAAAATAAGATGGTCCTATCCTGCTCACTCAGGGGCTTTTAAAATGATATTGGATCCCAATGGGGTACTATTGTAACTGTTGTCACACAATACTCAAAGAACACCAAGCTGTGTACAGGGTAATTCTGCATTCTTCTCCTCTTGGCTGACACGAAACATGAACTGAACCTTACCAAATGTATATTTGTACAGTGGAACTTCGGTTTTTGAGGGAAATATTACCAACACAGTCTCTGTGAAGAACGGACATTGCTTTTTTTAAGAGTTCGGACACTAGAAACAGGTGTTGGTTTATTTGTTCAAAGAACGCACACGGGACAATGAACAACTCTGTTTCTGTCTCATTTCTTGCCTTCTTTTTGGGTGGTTCTCTTATTACAGCGGAAAAGTAACTCACCATTGGGCCAAAGAAAGTTACACGTGGCAGAACTTTGATAAAAAAGGTGAGAACCATTATTGAATTCAAGAAATATGCCAAGTAGAAAGGTAACGTCTGTTCCTATATGTAATTGATTGACTGAAATGTAAAGGTTCCTAGTGAACACAGATTGGCGAAAACAAATGCAGAAAAACATGGAACAATGGTGAACCTTCCCAGGAGTGGCGGCCAATCAAAATGACCCCAACAGCGCAGCGGCGACTCAAAAACATCCAAAGAGCTGCAGGCCTTGCTTGCCTCAGTTAAGGTCAGTGTTCATGACTCCACTGAAAGAAAGACACTGGGCAAAAACGGCCTACATGGCAGAGTTCCAAGACCAAAACCACTGCTGAACAAAAAACACATTAAGGCTCATCTCAATTTTGCCTGAAAAAAATCACGACGATCCCCGAGACCTTTGGGAAAATACTCTGTGGTCTGAACTTTTTGGAAGGTGTGTGTCCCATTAAATCTGGCATAAAAGTAACACCACATTTCAGAAAAAGAACATCATACCAACAGTAAAATATGGTGGTGGTAGTGTGATGGTCTGGGGCTGTTTTGCTGCTTCAGGACCTGGAAGACTTGCTGTGATAAATGGAAGCATGATTTCTGCCGAAGGAGAATGTCCGGCCATCTGTTGGTGACCTCAAGCTGAAACCAACTTGGGTTCTGCAGCAGGACACTGATCCAAAACACATCAGCAAGTCCACCTCTGAGAGGCTGAAGCAAAACAAAATGAAGACTTTGGAGTGGCCTAGTCAAAGTCCTGACCTGAATCCTATTGAGATGCTGTGGCATGACCTTAAAAAGGTGCTTCATGCTGGAAAACCCTCCAATGTGGCTGAATGACAACAATTCTGCAGAGATGAGTGGGACAAAATTCCTCCCCAGCGCTGTAAGAGACTCATTGCAAGTTATCTCAAATGCTTGATTGCAGTTGTTGCTGCTAAGGGGGGCCCAACCAGTTATTGGTTTAAGGGGCAATCACTTTTTCACACAGGGACATGTAGCTTTGGATTTTTTTCCTACCTTAATAATAAAAAGTTTCATTTAAAACCTGCATTTTGTGTTCAGTTGTGTTGTCATTGACTAATATTTAAATTTGTTTGATCTGAAACTATAATTATTCTCACTATTCTAATGTTTTTGTGCGTCCGGAACAGACTGATTGGATTTACATTATTTTCTGTGGCAAAATAGCTTCATTTTTTTTGTCAGACATTATGGAACGTATTAATGATGAAAACAAAGGCTCCACTGTATTAGGAAAAATGCATGAAAAAAAAAATGTTTCTGCTGCAAGTTAAATCACAGATGTAAAAAAAATCATGAAGACCTGCTCAGACAGTTTGACTTGTTCTTGGAGGTTTTTAATGACCGCTTCATCCTCTACTGTGCCAAACTTCACTCCGGAGGTCTTGGAGGGTGACTGAAGCTGCTTCTCCACGGATTCCCTCAGTTCTGCATGTAGCCTGCCGGGGACATAGGAATGTTCATTCATCAAATCAAATCAAACTTGATTCATAAAGCACTTTTCATTCATCTAAAATGCAACCCAAAGTGCTTTTACAAAGTTAAAAACAATGCTCTGATAACCCTCTCCCCCATACCGTCATACCCCAACCACACACACTGATGCACATTACCCATAGAATAATAATATAAATATATAAAATATTAAAATATGGCTGAGAGCAGAGGAGCCTGGCAAGGAAACACTATCACAGGAGTCATCACAGCACAGCCACCAGGACACTGACACTGAGCCCCCCACCCCCGACCCCGGCAGCTGTGGACGACATAACCCTGATGCAGAGGGCTCCCTCTGAGGAACACTGGGAGATAAAACTAATACAACTCATAAAGATAAAAGTAATAAAACACACAGAAAGACTAAACATCATGATTACAAATGGAGAATACAAATAAGAATAAAAATGGCATAAAGACTGAAAATAAAAATAGGATCAAGATAAAAGATAAGCCTGATACCATTAGTATAAACAGAATAAAATAAATAACATTAATAACAGGAAAAAACATAAATAGCTCTAATAAAAATGTGTCATCACCTCGCTCTACATTCAAATCAAACACAATGTTATGAAAGAACTTAATTTTGCTGTAACGTAAATGGAATACAGTGGATCCCTCACGGCCCTGCAATTTGGCAGCTTTTTGGTGCTTTTTTTTTTTCTTCAACAAAAAAACACATCTCATCCAATCTAAGTGTTGATAATTATGGATGGTAAATGTGATTTGTTATTTGTAATTATATTTGCATCATTTTCTGCATGTAAAACAATAATTATTGTCTATAAAATGTGTTATGTGTTAGCAATTTGGGGTTTCTGGAACAGATTTAGTGGATTTACATTATTTTCTATGGGAAAATTTGCTTTGGTTAGAGTCCGTTTTAATTTGAGTTGGACCTTCTGGAACGGACTAATAACGCTAACCAAGGCACCACTGTAACTACAACTGTCACTTCTATTGCAAATGTCGATCCAAAGCTGGCAGCTGCCAACTGGAATCATTGCTTCAGTTTCACTTGCATGTGTTGCTCTACGTTTGCTTGCTTGTGCTTCCTTGCACTTTTTGGAGGACAAAGCACATAAGGGACACACAAACACACGAGATAGCTACAGATGAAGACAGGACAGTTTCATTCTCCTCAGATGAAGTTGAACATTCAGCTTTGGGGCCACTAGGTAGTCTCCTAGTTAGCTTATAGCAGTGGTTCTCACTTGCTTTCTGTCATGCCCCCCACTGGGGAATAGGAATGGTTTCGTGCCCCCTCCAATTTGAAATACTATTGAGGAACTGATAATATCTTTTTAGTTATCTGTACTGTACAGACTGAAACCAGCAAATTACAACAAAAAGCAGAGCAGTGAAGCATACAAGCTTATTCAAGAGTCAAATGGCATGCCGAGTATGACAAATTCATACTTGTTGGCAGGTCTGCACTAATACTGAGAGTCCTCTCTGCCCCTCACGCCCCCCTTGACAGTTCACCATGTCCCCTCCAGCCTATAGCAAAAAAAGGCCCCGCATAAAAGACATCAACAGACCCCAGATACCTTTCATTCTCTTGGATAACGCTCTCCATCTTGGCTTTGACATCTGTCATGGACACCTGTAGATAGCAGAGAAGAGGGAGGTACTTGCATTTTATTCAATTCAATTAGAAAGAGGGGTGAAAATTGCAATTCATCCTTCAGTAACATTACCATTTAATCGTAACAATACACATTTACCTAAAATGTCATCTTAATTTTTCCCTCTGCCAAGCACAGTGCAAAGCACAAGCACAAAAATTCCCTTTTTTTTTTTCTCCCCCGGAACGCAAAATGCCTTTGATCTAAAGAGTTTTAGCTGCTTCCACAGTTCTCAACTAATTCAGACCGCTCCTACATCAAAGCATTTAACTAATTAAGGAATTAAGGACATTCATGCCAATTTTCCACATACCAAGAATTCCCACTTTTGACATTCCCATTTTTCGAAATTCAAAATGCCTTTGATCTAAAAAGTTCTAAGTACTTCCACGTTTCTCAACCGATTCACACCGTTCCAAAGTCAAAACTCTCAACTCATTCGGGACTTTTAGTCGTCCCGCTACATTGTGCTATCATGCTAGCATGCTAACGTTAGCATGTTAGCATTTCAAGCATGCTAACATTAGCACAGTCACATTTTTAGCCAATTTCATAGCTAGACACTTATATACACTTTCCACTAGCGCTGCTAGCATGCTAACATTAGCAATCTAAATATGTAGCTAAAATAAATGTAGGACTAATATTTATGATGTAAATGGCAATATGGGGGAACTAAGCCGCTGCGCTCTGCGCTCTCCAAGTACTTTTCTAGTAACATTTTTTTTTTATTTCTACAAAAATAATTACAATAAAATGCCATCTCATGCAACATTAAATGTCAAGCATCTGCAATCATTCATTCACTTGTATTACTTTTTTTTTTTTTAGTAAGGAACAGATGCTGAAAGGCAACATTATTTTTTGCTTTTTCATTTGCTCACTCAAAAAACAAAAATAAGACATGAGCCATATAACATCCGGCATTTTGTAAATTGTAATGCATACATACAGTAATCCCTCGCCGCTTTGCGCCTCAAATTTCACGGCTTCACTATAATTGTTTTTTCAAAAATATATTGATATATATATGATGCTGTTTCGTGGTTCAAACCACAAAAAATATGCATATTTAAGAAAATTTTATGTATCCTTTGCATAAATTATACCCTTGTCACACTAGAGGTAGAATGAGCCAAAATGTGTGGTTTATTCCTGGATATTTGAAGTGCATTCTAAAAATTCTGACGGCATTCTCAGGACACTCCAAATATTATGGCCCATTCTCGAATGTTTTCAGCATGCTAAAATCTTTCAAGTTGGATTCGAAGTGGGAAACATATCGAATGGCATTCGAAAGGTATTCTTACTGCACCCTGACTGCATTCTAAATATTCTTATGGTATTCCAACAGCATTCCAAACACTCGGATTGCATTTGGGAAAAAAAAAACAAACTGAAAAAAACATTAGTATGAAGTGTCACTTTATTCGCATCACTTTCCACGCCAAGGAAAAAAGGAGCCAAGGCAAGGAGCCAAGGCAACTCCACTAGCGGCTACCGGCACAGACAGTCCAGAGGTGCTGAAATCCGAGAAGACCGCTGAAACATCACTCACCACTGACGCAACGCCAATTCACACCACGTCATGCCATCAAGGAAAAAAAGGTGCCAAGCTTACGAATTTTAAATCCTTTCCCAAATGTCGCGCGGATTTTGATACTTTTTCATTCCGGCTGGTTCTGCTTTTTTCGTGTTTAGTGTGACTGGGACTTTAAGCAGCGAGTTTAATTAATGTCTTATACTGTATGTCTTATTTTCTCTTATTATGTCTACTATATTGGGTAGTAGGAGTGTAAAGGTGACTATAGGGGTGTTATTTCATGTCTAGAGGGCTCTAATAACATTAAAAATATACTTAGGTCATACACAGGTTTTCGATGCGCTATGAAAATATTCCATTTATAAACAAGGAATCCTACCAATTAACCGCAATAAATGAGGGATGACTGTATATACAGGATACATTTCTATCCTTTGACAATGCAAAGAAAACAATGCAATTGCAACCACTTAAAATAAGTAGTAATTTTAGTCTTTTTTTTTTTTTTGCTAAATCAGAATTTGCGTGCCTCATTTTAGTAAGCAGCATCTTCTCCCGTTTCTCACCTGGTACTTACGCAGCTGCTCCGACATGTCATCAATGTGCCGGTCATACTGAGCTATCAGTGGAGCCATGATACTGCAAGACACAAACATCATCTGAAAAAACGATCATGTTAATTTCAGGACACAGCATGCAAATGTGTGATCCTAAGCAATTCAAAACAGGACGAAATGACTTGTCAGACCTCTTATCTGAGAGCCAGGGAGCAGCAAACTCAGTCTCATTTCCCCCGTCAACCTGACAGACACGGGGCAAGCACATTTCACCAGAGGATGATCAGCATGTACTTATTATAAACTATTTCCTTCTGTACTAAACCAAAATGCAGACTGGACTCCAGCAGACTTGCCTAACGCAGGACAGAAACTGTTACCGTTAACAAATATCAAACAGGGGTAGGGACCATTTCTTTGTACCTGGGATGGTTTGACGTGCGCATGATCCCCACGCTGATACTGGCTGAGAGCCGAATTTAGCCTGCAGACTGAGATAACAAGCATTCACTTTCGTGCATGACTTTTCTTTGTCACTAGATGTTTTCAACGTGCACGTCTCAATGATGTGACTGAAGTGGCTCCACGCTTAAACTCTGTGTGTATGAGCTGAAGTTTCATCCGGTGATGTACAAGTATTTCACTCTCAGTGCTGTGTTGTAACATACATACCTTGATCACGCAGAAACTCCACGTCTGTTTCCATGTTGCAGGCGCACCCTGGACGGAAACAATTTGTTATCCAAAAACCTGCAACTGACCCATGACGTTAGCATTAATATAACATCACAACCACAAACTAATACAAGTGTGCCCTTAGTTTCCGTCACGGGATTAATAAAGCCACTTCCTCTAGCTAGAGACTACGATCATGCTAGCAGGCTACCTGGCGCTTCAAACAGTCCATATAGGCAAGTGAATTAATACCAGCTTTTAAAATAATATAATTCCTCAGTTGAAGATGCATTTATATAGTACATTGTGCGCTTGGCGCTGGTTTTCAATAAACTATTAAAAGACAGAGGTAGTTACGTTAATCGTGATGCACCGCCCGTTTGGATGAAAACAAACAGCAGCCAATGGCAGCACAGCCGTGCATCGCTTTATTGTTCCGGGGTGTACAAGTAAGCATTACCGACTTTAGTTCCGTTCTCTGCAAGAAGGAAGTATTGAAAATGCAGTGGTTTGAATGAGAATCGCATTATATTTTGGTTGGTATTACAAATAACTATATGGCAATTGGCATTGCAATAACTGTACTTTATTCCACAAATGTATCCAAGACTGGTTTGACACTTCGTCAATGGCTAATAAGTCAGTTTCTCTGTTGCTTCTTACATAACGAGGGTTGTTTTACGATCTTTGATAACAAAACTGCGTTGGACATTAACCTAATACTATCAGACATTGCGTGAATGAGTTATCAAAGTGTAAGTAGAGCAACAGGCGAAGCTTATTCATTCTGCCTCCTAAAGCCTTGTTGACAACATGGGCTTATTTCGTGAACTGCAGGTTGTGACGTTCATCTGCATTGATGATGTCTTCTGATTCTCTGTAAGTCTTCTCTTACATCTTGAAGTGTGGTCACGTGTTACCTCTTACCTGTCCCATTCTCCTTTCAGCCCTAATATGCAAGTTCAGTATGAGATCCAGCGCACCTGGGATAGCAATCCCGTGAATCATGACCCCATCAGGATCCTCTTCTCTCCCGGTGTTGGAGGGATGAACATGAAGGTTTCTGCTCCCTTCTTTAATGACCCGGAGGCTCCAGCAGGACCACCAGGCCAGCCCTTCCCTGGGCTCTGGGATTATGAAGGTGAGTCAGAGTTGAGGGGGATGTTTATTTAGGAATGTCTTCAAAAAATTAGGTTAAAATGCATTGGGAAGATTTGGAATGATGTTGGGAATCATATACATAAGTCAAGGTAGAAAATTGTTTAGATAAGATATCATGTATTGTTACATATTAGGGCCACATTGGAAATTTAAAATTTTTTAAATTTACTACTTTTATTCTCAAAATCTCACTTTTTTTTCAATGTGGCCCAAATCCTAGTAGTTGTGAGTTTCCCTGTACAATTAAGTTATTCCTCCCACAAAGAATGCCAGTAACACACTGTAACATGAAATGTACAAAATAGGTAAATATATATACAGTACAGTAATCCCTCACCACTTTGCACTTTCAATTTTGTGGCTTGACTCTATCAGTTTTTCAAAAATGCATTAACAAATCATGCTGTTTTGTGTGGTTATTAGTCACAAAAATATGCATATTTAAGCACATTATACATCATTTTTTGCCTAAATTAGGCACGTTCATGCATAAAATGGCGAAATGAAGTAAAATACAAACATAAGGCATCAGAAGATGGCATTCAAAGACGTTTTCTCACTGGTCACTAGGTGTCAGTCATGTCACTGTAACATTCAGTTAAACATACAAGTGCCAGACTAGTCTGCCGGAACAACAGGCTTTTATTGCAGGTTTGAATGATCTCACAACAGGCACCATAATCCCTAACATGGGCTACTGTTGCAGCCGTAACACACTAGGGATGTAACATTTTTAGGGCTGGTAGATTTGGGCAAAAATCAAAATTAATTGAACCTCCAACCTCAATTTCGGATTGTCCCACTCTCAACTATTTATTCTGTAAATATTTGTATCATTTTGAAACAAGTGACTCACCACTTTGTGGTCGACGTCCATCCACTTCGAAGCCAAAGTGTGTCCAAACTCGGAAGACACGGAATTCCTTTCGGGAACAAGCTGCTCGCTGTGTGCTGTCAACTCCATTGACTTTACAAATGTGGCGCTGTTTGATTCTTAATCCACGTTTCTGTGTAGTGTAGCAGTCAGACTTGGTGGGATGGTGTCATGTGTTTACTTCTTCTGGCAGTGTTTTGGCAGCCTTGGCGCTTTGCGCCACAGCAGTTTTACGTTGATTAGAAGCTCTAAATGTCGGATTTGGTTATTTTTCAATTAATCGCCCAGCCCCACCCATATTAATGATTAACCGCGGTAAAACTCCCAAACGTTAGTATTAGTACTAAAATGATCGTAAAACCACATTTGTTAACCGTACTTTCATAAACTGTCGGAACCAGTGACACTCCTCACTTCCTGCAGAAGCAGCTGTTAGTTACAATGTGTGTTTTTCTCTCAAAGCACCAACTCTGATGTAAACGAAAGCTCGTGCTCTCAAAAATGGCACCCGTGGACCACAATGCATGTGCACACTCAGCATGCGTAGTTTGCAGTGTTGGGCTTTATTTGTGTGTGTGTGTGTTTTTTTAAAATAAAACTTTGTTAAGACTTCAGTGTGTGTAGGGCTGTCATGATAACAAATTTTGCTAGACGATAACTGTCCCACAAATTGCAGATAAACGATATTATTGTCAACATTAACTTGAACAACTTTAATTTCTCAAGAGGAATGGCAAGAGCTTTAAAATAAAATGAATGAAACAAAATAATATATTAAAGAAACAAAAAAAAGACAGAAAAACCCCAATGAACATAAAATGGCCTCAGTCTCTTTGAGCAAAAATTGCACTTCAATGAAAATCACAACATTTCTGATTTTGAATCAGTGTCACTTTCATTTTGGCAAACAGTTCTCCTATTTTGAAAGCCGGAAGTGTGTTGTGTGTGTTGAGAATGTCTGTTGACGGTTAACAAGAGCTGGGTGCAAGAATAAATGTGCCTCTCGTCTTTTTAACTCAGAACCTGCACGTCATCAGCGGGCATTTTAAAACGCTGGCTTACAGCAGCCCGAGTTGCACACACAGCCCTACTAGCATGCTCTGCTAAACTAAGCTAACCTCGCTAGCTTCCATTCACGCTTTGTAAGAGAGGCGCTTCCAGGTTTTTCCGCCACCGCTTTGACATGTTTCGTTCGGAGGGAGCGGGTTAGTGTTTGTGATGAGATTACGCCATGACTGAGCGGTCTGCTGGGCAAATACTTCCTCACACGATCGTTCCTTCGCCTCACGATGACATCATTTAATTCACATTATGTCACTTTCCACGCAATTCCACGTTTAACAGTAACATGTCAATTTATCAAGGCCGGCAAAATTATCCACTTAGTTTTTATTTATCATGCGATTAATTGATTATCGTGATAGGCCCAAGTGTGTGTATTAGTACTTTTTAAACATTTGGAGCACATTCAACAATACTGTGGTAATAATGACAACCGTGATCATTTTTGGCCAAAATAATAGTAATATCAAATTTTCATATCGTTACATCCCCATAACACTCGGCAAGTTACAACTCAACTCTGATTCCCCAATGTCACTTCCTGTCCGTCCCCCACTCAGAAACACATTTACAACATCCACAAGCACGAGTCTTATTTATGTCTTAAATGGCATATTTTCTGTTATTATGTCTACTACATTGGATATTAAAAGGGGACTATAGAGTAGTTAATTCATGTTTAGTGAGCTCCAATGTTAAAAACCGTCTTTAGAAGGTCGTAAACAGGTTTTATATGCTCTAACTACGGAAATAGTGGATTTATAAATAAAGAGGCCTACTTTGCACAAATTCACTTTCCACAGCCGGGTCTGGAGCCGATTAATCGCGATATCCGTGGGCTTTCCAACAAGGCTACAGTAGTATAATACAGTTTAGAAATCAGTTGCCAACAATGAAAACATTTTTCCTTTGTCTCCTCAGTTGTGGAGTCCTTCTTTCTTGATAGCACAACAGAAAATTACCTGGAGGTGGAGGTTTGTCCGTAAGTACAAAGTTGCGTTGCTTATGTGTGTCAATGTGACCTACTGACACACCCAACTGAACAATAAATCTGCTATTTCATTTCAGACATGGTCAGCACTTAATATTACTGCTGTCGGGCGTGGGCCAAGCATTCCTGGTAGATATGGGAGGCATTGCATGTTTTGGAAAGGGGTTTTTATGTACAGTGCTCTTAACGTTTCACTTGTTTCCACCTTCCAGCAACAACTCCCCATGGTTTTTAATGCTACAATAACAGGAGACCGGTGGATGGGTGAGGCTTTGATTCCCTGGACCTACTTTCCTCCTAATGTGAACAAGATGAACTCTTACGCCATCCACGGCTCTGGAGAGAAGCGCACATATGAAGCACTCTACCCCATTCCTAAGGAGGAGATAGTTGAGGGCCAAAAGCCTAATTTGTAAGTATACATGTCGTCATGAACATCTCCCTCATCAAGAAACAAGTCATTTTGTTCTCCTGTAGCATTGGGAATAAGGCTGTTAAAATATCTTTCTGGAATGCCTGGTGTGTACATCTTACTTACATATATTCTCGCTTTCTCTCAGCCACCTCTTGAAGTATTTTGGACATTTCCGACTGCAAAGCATCATGGGAGAAGGTTGGATCCAGCCTGAGTCTGATCTTTGGAAGGGGAAGCCCTGAGTCTTGCACTCATGCAATCAAGTGCCTAAGTGTGTGCATCCTGCGGTAATATTTCAAGTGTCGTTCACTGATAGTTTCAATGTAGTGTAGCAGGCTGTGTTGCACGTATTGATGACATTGAGTAGTTTTTTTCTTCTGATTTCTGAAGCTTAACCAGTTTTTGTCTTACCCTTCTAGCTTTGCGAAAGCTTTTCTGGACAATCGTTATAGCAGTTATTTTAAAGGGTCCCTAACATGATATATCAACTTTGCTTAAATATGATATATATTGTTTGTAATCAAAACTCAAGAATGGTAAGTGTAAATTATTCTGGAGTTGCTTATCCTTCAATTATTGTTTTAAATCGACTTCTTAATGACTGTAAAGGGGTCATTATAGCCTGATTTATTTCAAATTTGCCCCCCCCCTCCACACACACAAAGTAAACACAAATTTTGCTGTGAAAAGGTGTTTATGTAACATGAACAATGCTTTACAGCCTTGTCACTATCATAGAAAAGTGTTGAGAAGACATTATGTAAACAAGACATTCTGTGGCAACTTCATTCTTCTTGTCTTTTTTTTTTTTCTCCTGTGTCCTGGCGGAATAGCATCCTTTTTCAAAATGTGTTTATACCGTAATTTCAAGCCAAATATGTTCCTTCATATCAGTCCTCAGTGAAATGATCACTGCAGAGAACGGACCGCGAAGTGGGCGTCCATCTGTCTCTCCTTCTCTGCACTTGCTTCATCCATTTTTGTCTTAAACCTTCGTCTTTTGGAAAAGAAAACAAACTTACAGGCTCACTCGGATACTGTGAACATCCAGCAGCAACACAACGGTTTGGCATGATTTTTATATTGATGGAAAATATACTGAACCAAGCCGACCATCTACCTCGAGAAGCGTTTGTTTACTCTGCTTTAGCACCACCCCGATGACGTCACTTGCGGAAATGAGGCTGAACTGTGAGAGCTAGCTCATCATGGGTGGCGCCATGAACTATAAATGTCATTTTTGCAAATTTACCGTTCGTTTTAAAAAATCTAACAATGGAGAACTTAATTACAAACAATATATAACATATTTAAGACAAGTTGATTAATCATGTCAGAGACCCTTTAACATGTAAACAAGTGGAGTTTGTATTTTCATTATGTTTATTGTAAATGTTCTTTACATGGGGTTTTATATGAACGAACGATTGATTAGTCCAGGGGAGGCAAGGCTGTTTTCCTCAGTCAGTGATGCCAAAATAGATAGCTGTAGGGGGGGAAATTATCATCAGAAACGATTTAATTTTCCATAGACAAATATATGACATGTTGTCGGAACCTGAAGGGATGTTTACAAGGATATTCCATTCTATGTATATTTTCTGTATTGCTTGTTCTCACTAGAGTGGAGGGTATGCTGGAGCCTATCCCAGCTGTATTTGGGCGAGAGGACAGAAATGGAAATTCCATCGTTGAAATTGTGAAATTATTGCAGTATAATGATGATTAAAATGAATCTTGGGATAGCGTTTGGTATTTTTCTTGACTGATGACTTTAATCGTGATTTTTTGGGAGGGGAGGATGTCACGTTTTTATTAATATGAAATGTAATTACGCCCAGTCAAATGATTTGCAGTGGAAGTCATTGTCGATGTTCTGTTTGCTAAACAAGCGCACAATTTCTGCTGCACTGATAATATTAACCAACAGGAACTTTGGAAATCCAATAACAGTCATTACCTTTCGTGTCCTCCTGTGTCATGCGTGTTAATTAGCGTTGGGAGCTCCTTGAACGCCTTCTGTTTTGCTTCTAACACACAACAGCTGCAAAGCAAGAAAGTAGGCTATAGTTATGACTCCATGAATAAAACCCTAAGTTCATTAAATACTGATATCTAAAAATCATGTGGTGTCCAGTCAACACCATTATGATCACTGACATATTTGTCAGTGCAAGCTTCTTTTAGGTTTTTAGTCAGCTTGTTCAGCCATCTTATTTGTAGAGCTATTAATGGTTGATTGGACTGTACCGACTGCATGCTCACCATTTTTTTGCCTGGTTTGGTAAGATATGTACTGCTGAAAATATATTAAAAAACCCAATGTTGATAATCTTCCTCCAATTAATCACACCACTGGGGGATAACCTGCTAAGGAACAGTTTTGCAGGTGGTGTCGGTAGACCATTTCCCTCCTCATCTTTTCACCATACTTTGCCCTTAGTGACTACACTGTTATGTTGGCAATTGTGCCACTGAAGTTACATGGGTTTAGTAATATCCACATTACACTGCCAACATGACTACAATATGCTTGTCAATCGAGTCGTACCTGCTGTGAAGACGCAGTTGCACGTTGCTCAACCTCAGTGAGACGTCTCTGGAGGCGACTGGTCTTCTCTTGAAGCTCTGCAAGCTGTCTCTCATACTGCACACACACACACACACACACACACACACACACACACACAGTGACTTTTTTTTTTAAATACCGTACTGTGAAATCATACTCATATCCTACAGTGCATTCTGGCAAGTAATAAAATATTACTTATTATACTCATCAATTTTCGAAACTGCTTATTCTGTTAGGAAAGCGGTGTCCAAAGTGCGGCCCGGGGGCCATATGTGGTAGGCGGCTGTTTTTGTTATTGGTTCACAGCACATTCTGAAAATATAATTTAACAAGAAAACTTAAAAACAAAAAAACCCAACATCGGGAAAAATGATCAGTAATTCTACATGAATAAAGTCAAAATATTTTAAAAAATTACTTGGAATCTTATGAAGAAAGTTGTAATTTTACAAGAATAACATATTATGAGGAAAAAATAACATCATTTTGGTACCATATAATTCAAAATAACATTTGGATCTAAATTCAATGGAGAACATTTGGGGATGGATGGTAAGGGAAGTGGACATCACTTAGAGGCAGTGGATGCTCTCCGTGAAGCCGTCTTCACCACCTGGAGCAACATTCCCACTAGCCTCCTGGAAACCCTGGCATCAAGCATGCCCAAACCCATTTTTCAGCTGATTAAGAAGAATGGCGCAGCTACTCATTACTGCGTCCGTTTTTGAAAATTTCATTTCTATTTTAAGGTGGCGTTTGTTTGTTTTTAAAAGATATGATCTTAATTGTTTGATCAGCAGCCTATTTCACTTTAATTGTTGTTTGCAATAAATTGCTTACTAAATGTTTTTTGTCTCACTCCCATTTCTTCTTTTTGCATTTGAAGCTCTACTTTTGTTATTAACTACGCTACTACACTCTTCATTCCTTGTGAGTACATAGTCTATACCCACCCATTACAGTATCCAACTATGTTCTGTTTTATGTCTATTTAAACGTATTTACTCTGATTGTCATATGAAGTAGTTATGGTGAGAAGAAGTTAAACTACTATTTTACCACATTATTACATTACCTTACCATTATCAGTGGTATGTGTTTTAAACCAGCAAGAGTGCAATTGAAATACAGGAAGTGAACAAACGGATGGTGGGGTAATAAGCTTTACATGTGATGTATTCCAATGTAACATGCATGCATGTTCAAATAAATTCAACCATAACCATAGAACCTCCTTAAGATCCCACAGTGCAATACAACTGGTCTTAACATTTTGATCAGGAGTGTATGTGTTTTTGGACTGGGTGAGGAAGCCATACATGCATACTCTGAAAACATGCAAACTCCACAAACAATGGTCCAAAAAGAGAAGGTCTGTTATCATTTTAGGATTCTTCCTCAACGGCTTCCCTCTTGTACAAACCTCAGCAATAGTACCATTGTTGTTTCTGAGCTGGAGCTCCAACTCGTGTGACCACTGCTGCTGTTGGTTCAGCTCTTCCCTGAAATAAAAAACACAGAGAAGCTAGTTGTAGTTTTAATTATTATTTTGTGAATACAGTGGATTCCTGCATATTCGCGATTCAGCATTCACACAAGTGTAAAATTTTCTTATCTAGAGGGCTCTAATGATGTCAACTGTATACGGAAGGAATTTCACTTATTATGGTCGGACCTGGAGCCAATTAGCTGCGACAAACATGGGATTACTGCACACATGCGATACTTTAAATGTGTTTAATAAGTGTGTGAGGCATATTTAGGGATTAAACCTGCATTGTGTGGCGAGTGAACAATGGCAATTGAAGAGAGAATGGGAGGGTTGTGGAGCTCAATCTAATCAAATAATTACAACAGTCGCTTTTATTGCAAATGTTGATCCAAAATCGGAAGAGAACGTCAACATCAAGCTAGTCGGCGGGATTGGAGGGGAAGGAGCGAGCCGTGTGTCCAAAATTGACATTTTGTGGATGTATCATTTACTCAGGTGTTTGCCCCATGGAACGCAACTCCCACAAAAAGCAGGGATCACCTATATCGGTAAAGGTTTCCAGCCCCTGTGAACACACAATATTGTCAAATCACATTTCATTGTATGTCCGTTTTAAGTGTGCTATTGCCGGTTCTTACAATAGATTTTTAATTTTGGCTTCAAAAGCCTGGGCCATGTTTGGGGCCTCCATTTTCCAGCGCTGAATACTTTTCTGTTGTGCAGTGAGAAGGCGCATCAGATCAGCAATTGAGCTGCGACTGCTGTTCTCCAAGTCGCTCATCTGTGCTTTAAGTGTCTTCTCCTTTTTGCTGTATTCTTCATCCATTTGCATCATCTATGAAAAGGAAGCATCTTCACCAGTAAAGCTGAAAGTCAACATAATGTCAATGTGGCAAAGAAAAACAATCCCCAACAAACTAGTCTGTTTGCCCTGTACACTATCGAGTGCCCAAACAAGGCAGCCTCAAGTTGCTGACTCACTCTTGGTTCATTTTTTACTGATTGTGCCAGCTAAATAACCCGTCTGCTAAATAACCCGTCATGGGTCAAGAAAGTCACAAGTGCCAGCAATTTGATAAACAAGGTGACAAACAGTATTAAATTCCGGAAGGAACTCAAAATACGCAAAGTAACAAAGACGACGTCTGTGTGGCCGATCTCTCCGGATCTCTCCAAGAAGACAGAATAAGGAGGCTAATGTTGCAAAAGAAGTAAAGGTGTTAAGTAAACAGTCCTCACCATCTTCACCGATAAGAATCTTCAACAAAGGTAAACGCTGATGTTTAATGTTCATTTATCCATTTCATTCCTCATGTCTAATTATTTCACATTGTTTTCTGCATCCAAATTACATTAGCATGATTTCCTATGAGAAAAAATGTTTCAGTTTTTGTCCGTTTGGGTTTCCGTTCTTCTTCTGCAACTAATTACTACAAACACCGAGGTACCACTGTACTGTGCTTTACCTGCTGTTTGGCCTTGGTTTGGATCAGCACATAGGTCTTGAACAGCTTATCCATCTCCCTACGGGACTGCACGTTCTCCTGCTGTAACTGGAGGCGCTCGTCGCTGATTCTGACACAGTCCCCTCGGGCTGCAGCTAAACAGCCCCGCAGCCGCTCTACTTCCTCCTGGCTGCGGGACAACTGCTCATTGTGTCTATATATCCAATAACCCATGAATGAAAAAGAATCATTGGGTCAAATGTTACACATGTACCTGTATATAATACAAGTGACATCCTAATACGGCCGATAGCTGATATGTTAGATGGAAAAGCCGTAATTCCAAATACTATTCCACCTACTCTGTTTCTAGCTTTTTTAGTTTGCTTTGGGTGCTTTGCAAAGTGATGCTCATTTCCTCCTTCATCTGCTCTGCATTAATCATCTGCTGATGAAGGGCACTGATTTGTCCAAACTCTTGTTCTACCCTGCCTTTCGTCACCTGAAACAAACACACATTTTAAAGGGTCCTTTATATGATTCATCCACTTTGCTTAAATATGTTCTATATTCTTTGTAATTATGTTCTACATTGTTCATTTTTCACAGCGAATTACATTAATAGTTGATGGCGCCAGCCATGACGAGTGAGCTCACGCTGCTCAGTCTCGTTTCCGGAAGTGACGTCATCAGGGTGACAACTCTCAGCTAAAGCAGAGTAATCAAACGCTTCTTGAGGTAGAGCGTCGACTTGGTTCAGTACATTTTCCATCAAAATAGTACTCACGCCAAAACATTGTGTTGCTGCTTTCAAAAGAAGAAGGTTTAAGACAAAAATGGACAAAGCAAATGCCAAGAACGAGAGAAAGATGGATGCTTGCCTGGAGTTCTGTTGTTTACAGTGATCATCTCATTGATGACTGCTATAAAAGAACACTTTGACAAGAAGGATTTGGTTTGAAAGTACGGTTGCTATTTTGCCAGTACACAGGAAAAAAAAAAAGACAAGAACGCCAATGTCAAAGTTGCCACAGAACAAAGCAAGTCATGTCTTCTTTACATAATGTCTTCTAAACACTATTCCATTATAGCGACAAGGCTGCAAAGCATTACAAATGTTATATAAACAAATAAATCAGGCTATAAAGACCCCTTTACGTTCATTAGTAAGCCGATTTAAAACAATAATTGAAGGATAAGCAACTCCAGAGTAATTAACACTTACCATTCTGTGTTTTGAAGGCGACCGATTCATCTACATGTCTTAATGCTTAAGTCCATGTTCTGCAAGTTCTGTGTGTCATCTCCAAATGTTTCTCCTGTCCTTTTCTCGTCAAAAAAACCCCAAAAAGGACACATCGCTCAAATCTTGGCTGTAATCACTGTAAACATCCTCGGCCTCGTACCCCGCTATGTTTATGTAGCTGAGTGACAGTATTTCGATTGCGTCACTTCCGGAAATGAGACTGAACAGCGAAAGCTAGCTCTTCATGGCTGGCGCCATGAACTATAAATGTCATTTTTTACGAATGTACTGTTTGCTTTAAAAAATGGAACAATGTAGAACACAATTATAAACAATATATAACATATTTAAGCAAAGTTGATCAATCATATGAGGGACCCTTTAAGTATTGCCTGATATATTATAGATATAAACTCTTCTTCACGTATAATAGGACACCAAGAAGACTTTGTGGCAGGGTTTAGATGCTGCTTGAGCTATTGACACACACTTTCATAGATACCTTTTGCAGTTCCTCTTCGAAAGCTCTTCTTTCTCGCTTGAACCTTTCGATCTGAGACTGTTTGTCGGCACACTCCTGCAGACAGAATAGCACGTATTAGTTGGAGACAGACTGGAAAGCATTGATTTAAAATGAAATCTTACCAGTTGCAACAGAGACAACTCCTGAGCCATACTTTGCATTTCTGTGTTGCACTGCTCCCGTATTTGAGTCACCTGTGGAATAAGTGGTAGTGTTCTGACAGTGTTTCCCATACATTCACTTATCTGTGGTGGCCCGCCAAACACCTGAGGTTATTTTAAAATTTGCCACTGCCTGATTTCCCTCGTTGACAAATATATATTGGGCCACTTTGCGCTTTGAATTTCAGCTTTTCAAAAATATTTAAATTAATGAATCATGCTATTTCATTGTTGAATACTGCCAATTATAAAAAATATTAAATGCACAATTGAGCAAATTTTACGCATTTTTGTCTAAATTAAGCTTTTTTCGCTTTGCCATCAAGAGCTCATGACAGTGTGAATACCTGACACAACAGTTCATATTTTTGCCAAAATTTTGCCTTTTAAAGGCTGTGGTCTTAAACTTTTCACCTGAAGAACAGAATTTCACTTCAATGCTTGTTTGCAATAAATTGCTTACTCAAACATTTTTGGTCTCGCTTCCATTTCTTGTTTTTGCATTTTGAAGCTGTACTTAGAACCCCCTCGTGATCCAACAGTGCAAAATATAAATTCTGGCAATTTTTCTACTGGTCTACAAATGTTGATCAGGAGTGTATTAGGAACTAGAAGCAAGTAATAGTTCTTTACCTCCTTCTGGGAGCAGACAGCGGCATCCTGAATCGCTTGCTGGAACTTTCTCTTTGTCTTCTCAAGCTCCTGTGTCAACTGTGCTGTTCTTAAGAGAGCCTGAAAAAAAAAGCATGAAGGGATAGGAAAAGATTTAGTGCCAAGGTGATGGGAAGGCAAAAGTCAACTATCCCAAGATCCTGCAACGAAAGCTACATCTGATATTCAGATCACTGTTTTTACATGGAAACATGGAAGGTACCAAACACTTGGTGGACTAATGTTATGAATCACACTGACAAGATCAGTCATGACTGCTTATACTGGAAACAACATCAGTGTTTCCCATACATTCATTTAGTCATTTCCACAAATTGTGTAGGAAACACTGAACATACAACTGAAATAACATTTTGTATTGCAAGCCAAGCCATACTCCCGACTTAAATGACCCAGCGACTAACCGGAACTACATTCCTCGTCATGGAAACCTGACCAGAACTGGACGCACGGGACCAAATGGTGGGGAAAGTCACTGTTGATGTACTACACTGCTGATGGGGACGTCATACAACTTCATGTCAACAAATCCAAACTATCCCTTTAATGTGACTCCTTAGTAACTGACTTAGTGCCCTTGCTTGTGCAGCAGAGGCCGCCATTGTGCATAGGTGTATGAGAAAACATTGAGCATATACAGCTATTGCCGGAAGACTATCACTAACACTTTGCAACATTTGATGGTAACACTCAGACATTTAACTATATTAGGAATGTGTTTCAATAAAATGTATTTAATATGACATCAGATAATTATGACCAATTGGCAGCTCCTCCCAGTGCACAATTTTTTTTTTTTAGCAAGAGAGTATAAGGGGATATTTCTCTCAAAACGTCCAGTTGTTTTGCTGTACAACTCGGTTTTGGAATAAACTTTGGAATAAACCTGCCTCCAGTTCCTCATTTTGGACTTTGAATTTTATTCGACCTGCAACACACCTGCCTGAAACTTTTGAGAGGTTTTGAGAGGACTCAGCCAAGACTCACACTTAATCTCTGGGACTTCACTCTTGGACTTGGTCCGTCTTCTTCAAGAAAACGTTCTTCCTCTGGAAGAAACTAGGACTGGACTATTTCCACAAGACAGAACAAACTGACTTCATAGACGGTGTGAGTGCCTCTTCAGGCAGGCCACGTCGCCATCAGCTGGCCGACAGGATTTGACGCTCCTTGAAGTGCCAAGCAGTGAGTGAGCTAACAGGGCTCAAACATGCATTCTCCTCCAAAAGTACTGGATCAGTGAGGACGATTCTTGCATTTGCTGGAGACCGAAAACATTTGCGTTTGACGCCAATATATGAGACATTTCAGCTTCCATTACCTGGTATGTACACTACTGAATTCAAGAACTAACTGAGGGCATAAAGCCAAGGTGGTGTCCGTGTTGATCTCGCTGCCACATCGTGTCTTTGGGAACAATTACGTCTTCATTGAAGGTAAAAGTAACCGTAAAGGTTCATTTATCCCTTTCGTTAATCATGTATATGCAATTGTTTTATGTATGAAAAACTATGATTGCAAAACTATGAAAACATGTTTTGGGTTAACATTTGTGGCTTTCTGAAATGGGTTAACTGGATTTACATGGTTTCTTATGAGAAAAATTGTATGTTTTGGTTAGAGTCGGACCTTCTGGAACAGATTAACCAAGGTTCCACTGTGTTAGACATTACACATTTATTAATTAATTATTTTAAAATTATATAACTCAAGAAAAAATTATATTACTACAGAAATTATTAGAATTACAACCATAAAGGCTATTCTAACAATTCTCTTTCAGTATGTTTTGTCTGCGCTCTTGAAACTTGTCAGTAGATTGTGTTGTGTTCAAGAGTTCGATCTGCAGATCCACACATATCCCGCAGCAATGCAAAAAGCAAAGCCAGGTACCTCATCCCTTTGCAATGCTGCCTCCTCAGCCATCTGCACACACTCTCTGACTTTGTCCACAGCCTCATACTTCTCCTGTTCTAAAGTAGCACAACGGGCCTTCAGGTTCGCTGATGTTTTCTCCCACATTGTTTGCGATTTCTGTGCATTCTCGGCCTCCTGAGATGCAGCTTTTATCCTGAGTGGATGTAAACATCAAAAGCTGCTGACAAAATCCCAAACTGACCTCCCCCATACGTTTCATGAACAATTCAACAGTAAAGCTATTTGAGGTAAAATGAAGTTTTTTTCTGGTTAGTCACCTGTCCTCTTGCTGGCTGAGGGCTGTCTGAAGCTGCTGGATTTGTCTCTGTGCAGCTTCCTCTCGACTCTGACCCTCTGCTACTTCTTCCTCCTAAACACATCGAATAGCATTGCCAGTTATACAAAAAAAACAAAAAAAAAACAAGCCGTATAAAAACACAATACAGAGAAAGTTTTCAGGATACACATCTCATCAATGAATGACTCAGGCTTGTTCCAGCATGACGATGCCACTACAGTAAGGCCAAGTCCATAAAACAAGGTGTTCCAGTGCATCCGGAACGTATTTGCAGCCCGTCAGATGTTACAACCTTATTCCAAAATGTAAACCTTATTAGTCGTGCTGGACATAGAGTTGACAGTCCCAGGTTTTAGGTCGATGGCTAGCGGACGGTGGCCTAGTGGTTAGCATGTTGGCCACACAGTCAGGAGATCAGGAAATCTGGGTTCAAATCTCTGTTTGGAGACCTCTGTGTGGAGTCTCTTTTCTCCTGGTACTGAAGTTTCTTCCCACATTCCAAAAATATGCATGTTAGGTTAATTGGTTGTTAGTCTGTATGTGCCATGCAATTGGCTGGCGACCAGTCCAGGGTGTACACCGCCTCTTGCCTTAAGTCATACCCGGGACCCTAGGGAGGATAAGCGGCTAGTGCTCTCAACTCTCATTCTGCAGACCCTGGCTGGAGCTCAACCGTAGGGCGGGGCTGCTTGGACCAGGCAGGTTACACATACTGTACCTGTCTCTTTAGCTGGTGCTGAGCCAACTGCAGCTGCTGCGTCATTTCATCCGTTTTGGCTATGGCAGTTCTCAGATCAGCCTTGGTTGTTCTACAACACAAGACACAGATAACGAAACAATCTTATATATGTTGGCAACAACTTCTTGTGATTACCATGGTGTGTGTGTCTGTCTGACTTGCTGTTCTCGCCGACACTATGTCCAGGGGCTCACCCATGCCAATTTTTCACAAGGCTTTGGAGTACCAATGATTGTTCTCTATTAGGGAAGTCGAGAAATCTCATTACCGGTGATCACTGGTTGCGTTTCATAACACACCTCATACATAAAAAGGATCCATGCTGACAATTTAGCAACTTGGTGGCTATATTTAACGCATAAAAGCGTTTCTGCCATTTGTGGAAGGTGGCTCATTGCAGAAATAAAATGAAGAAAAACCCAGCAAAAGTGGAAAAATTTAGCAAAAAGGAATCATGTAACTACAAAAAGCTAAAATGTTGATAATAATAACAAATAAAAACACAAAGGTTTGTCTTTAAATGTATATGTACATGTTTTTTTTATTATAAATTCTTTTATCAAAGGACAGCTGGACAGCTTCCAGTGAATGTTGGCCTCCACCAAGGCTGCCCTTTGTCATTGATTCTGTTCATAATTTTCATGCACAGAATTTCTAGGCACAGCCAAGGCGTCGAGGCCAGTTCCGTCTCTGCTATTTGCAGACGATGTGGTCCTGATGGCCTCATCGGACTGTGACCTTCAGTGTTTACTGGGGCGGTTTACAGCTGAGTGTGACGCTTCTGGGATGAGACTCTGTACCTCCAAATCCGAGGCTATGGTTTTTCAATCGGAAAAGGGTGGATTCTCCCTCCGGGTTGGGAATGAGGTCCTGACCCAGGTGGAGGAGTTCAAGTATCTCGGGGTCTTGTTCACGAGTAAAGGAAGGTTGGAGTGTGAGGCAGACAGGTGGATCGGCACAGCGTCTGCAGTAATGCAGTCGATGTACCGGACTGTCGTGGTGAAAAGAGAGCTTAGCCGGAAGGCAAAGCTCTCAATTTACCGGTCGATCTATGCTCCCACCCTCACCTATGGTCATGAGTTTTGGATCGTACCCGAACTAACGAGATTGCAGATACAAGCGGCTGGAGGGTGGCTGGATTTACCCAAAGAGATAGGTTGAGGAGCTTGGTCATCTGGGAGGGGCTCAGAGTAGACCCGCTGCTCCTTCACACCGAGAGGAGCCAGTTGAAGTGGCTCAGGCATCCAGTCCGGATGCCTCCCGGACGCCACTCTGGTGACGTGTTCTGGGCATGCCCAGCCAGGAGAAGGCCCTGGGGCAGACCTACAGTAGGACACGCCGGAGGGATTATGTCTCACAGCTGGTCTGGGAATGCCTTGGTGTCCTCCCGGTGGAACTGGAAGAGGTGGCCGGGGACTGGGAAGTCTGGACTTCCCTAGTAAGACTGCTGCCCCTGCAACCCAGACCCAGATAAGCGGAGGAAAATGGATGGATGGATGATAAAAAGTTAGCAATATCTGTCTTGAGAAGTAGCAGGAAGTTATCAGTGACGGTATATTGTGCATCCCTAATTTTAAAGATAATGTACACATCATTGTACATCTATTATCTCACCATATTGATGGACAGATGCGTTATAATGCGACATCAAGTCAGTGGTGGTATGTACAGTATGTATGAGGTGTGTTAAGAAGCAGAGGTACGATGTCATCTACTGTACGGAGGTGGAGACAGGCTACACAGACAGTCCCATTATAATGTGTTTATGAGCGGGGGAGAAGAGATCATGTAAGAAGCAAGGACTGATTTGCATGTGTTACATAGCACAGCTCATTTTCACTAACTGCATTGATGTGGATATTTGCAAGCACATACATTTAAAAGCACCCAATTAACTCATTTGGACTGATATTTCTTCACAAGAAAATACCCTGAAGACTTGAGTGAAAGTGAGCCAGGTAACAAGTCCTCATAAGTGCTCTTCAAATAATGAATTCATCGATGAGGCCGATGAAGGTGCAACCAAAAGTTGCACATGCATTCCTAATTTTTTTCCGAGCACACTGTTATACAAACCTAGCGGCGCCCATGGAAAGTACGGTTGTTTTCCTGGAATGGAGCCCACTGAAAGAGCTGACTGGTTTTGCAACACATGTTGCAGCAGCTATTGTGAATCCAAAGATATTTACCTGAGCTGATTATGGAGCTCTTCCACTTCTGGGCTTTGCTCAGTCAAATTATAATTGGTCTGTGTGAGACATGAGCCACACAACTGTTATTAGTGTGACATGATTGCATACACATTTGAATCCACACATCAGCTTTGTACAGTGTATTCACTTCAGAGTTGCAAGGAGCTTATCAAAACACATAATTATGGACTACACCCTCGACCCATCCATCCATCAATCTATTTTCTATGCCGCTTATCCTCATTAGGGTCGCGGGTATGCTGGAGCCTATCCCAGCTGACTTCGGGCGAGAGGCGGGGTACACCCTGGACTGGTCGCCAGTCAATCGCAGGGCATATGGACAAACAAGCATTCACACTCACATTCATACCTTTGGACAATTTAGAGTTGCAAATTAACCTAACACCCTGGACCCATTACTTACCAAAGGCAGTTCCTGATTGGTCACTGGGTGTTTGTGTGAGAGCTGCTGGAAAAGTACAATATAATATGTGAAATACTGTTATTTGCTGTATGTTTTATTTTTCTGAAGCATGTCATTTTCATTACAGCAATCCCGCCTCACTTTGCACTTCAGATTTCACGGTTTCACTACCACGATTTCTCAAAAATCTATTATTTAAAACATCATCCAGTTCTGTGGTGGAATATGGCCGATTATTAGTCAAAAAATATCCATACCTAAGCAAATTGTACATCTTTTTAGCCTAAATGAAGCACTTTCAAGCATAAAAATGGCTAAATGAACTAAAATACAAACATAAGGCATTCAGGAGACGCATTGAAAGACGACGCAATGATATGTAGTATGATACACTGGTCACGGGCAAAAATATCCCTAACACTAAAACAAAGCTCTGAACCCCCGTCGTCACTTCCTGTCCACCCCCACTCAGCTCCCCTAGCTACGAAACACACTTACAGCAACACACAAGAGCATGAGTATTATTTATGTCTTAAATGGCTTATTTTATCTTATTGTGTCGACTAAATTATACTACATATCATCACATTTTTGAATGCATCTTCTGATGCTGGAGGTTCAGAATTCAGAGTTGAGCTTTAGCTAGATTTCAGCCGTAACAGTAGCCTGTGTTATTATGATAATGATTATTATTATTATTGTGCCTGTTGTTCAGGGATCAAGTATGTTTATATGTTTCACCTACTGACATCTAGTGACCAGTGTAGAATGATGCATGTCACAATTTGAATGCATCTTGTAATGCCTGATATTTGTATATATTTTAGTTCATGTAGCCATTTTTATGCATGAAAATGCTTCATTTAGATTTTTTTTTTTTAATTTAACATTTCCTTAAATAAGGATCTTTTTTTAAACTAATAGGCCGTATTCATTTATGAAACAGCATGATTTATGAATTTCTATTTTAAAAAAACTGTGACAGGGTGAATTCGTGGCGAGGGACGGCCGTGTTTGTATTTCAGCCATTTTTATGTTTGAAAATGCTCAAAGGCCAAAAAAATGTGTTATGTGTTATATGTGTTAAATATGTCCCTAGTTTATGTGCTTATTTTTGTGGCATGGAGAGGAATTACTACTACTAATTATGTTTTAACTATGTCTGACCTAAGTTGAAAAAGTTTGCATGGTGACGTGACTGTACCTTAGCATTGGGATTTAGCCCATCAGTGTAAAGATTCTCGTAGAACTCCTGGAGACGATCAAGCTCCAAAATTGCTGTCTGCCACACCTCCATGACCTGTATCCGTTCCTATTTAAATACACGCAATACACCAATGAACATTCAGAAGACATTCAAACCTGGTCGTGTGAAGGAACACTCAACAAGGCTCTAAGCAGTGTGTGTGTGTGCGCTTGTGTGTGCGCATGTGCGCTTGTGTGCGCATGCATGCGTTGAAATGTCCCTACAGTGCGTAACCTTCTGCACGTTACATTCCTGGACGCTCTCTCACTTCCTCCTTGCTGTCGAGAGCCTTAACTGCAAAAGATGCATGTTGAGCTCTTATCCAATGCACTTCTTCCACCTTGTGGCCGTTTTTATGGCTTAAAACTGCATGAAAAGTCACCTCTTTTTGCCTCTCACACAAAAAAACCCCTAAAAGACGTATAACTACGTCTTTGCGAGCAAGTGTTGGGGTTTAAAAAAAATGTCTAAATACGTCTTTGGTAATGAATGGGTCAATGTCCACCCAAGGAATGCTGACATTTTCATGTGCAGGTTGACCGATATGCAAAAACATTGAAGCTCATAATCTGTGCTTTGTGATGTCACGCCGATTTCCTCCATACATAAACAGCATAGTTTGAACCCCAGGCACGTGCATGCAGTAACTGGCAGAAAGGAAATGGCATAGTAACGAGTGCAGACCTGTTTAAAAAGCTGAGCTTGCGTCTCATAGCTGTTGATGACTTCATCCTCGTCCACTGTGCTGTAATCCCCTCCCAAAGTCAACTGAAGCGGATTCCCCACAGGATCCCTCACTTCTCCACACAACCTGCAAAGAGGATGGGTGTGTGGTGCAGTCATGAAACAGTCACTATTCAAAAATAACTGTCAAGCATGCATTTGCATGGATTTCTTGTAGCTACGGTTGTCCATATTCAGTCATTCTAAAACAAGACATTGTTTTGTTTTCTGCTAATTTACAAACATGACATATTTTGACAACGTTGTGAGTGCAATGAAAATGTTACTGTACCATTCGTCCTCCTCCACATAACTTTCCAACTTCACTTTGACATCAGTCATGGTCACCTGGATATATAAATAGTACAGTATTTAAACAAATGCTTGTTTTTCTTTCTTAGGATGTCTTATATCCATAACTAAACAGTTTAACAGACCTGATATTTCCATATACATCATGACTGCGTTGAATTTCTAGCTAGTTTGACTACGAGCTTGGTTACTTTTCCATATCTGAAGTTGAAGTCTGCTTGGAAAATGATCATTAAAATCGCCAAGTAAAAAAATGCAGCCTTTTCTTTCCTTTAAATATACAATAGGGAAAGTTCGGTGATGAACAAATACAGTGCTGCCATAACTTACCATTTAATGATGTGTTTCATTTAATCAAGTCCGCTTTTTCTTAAAAGACAAACGTTGACGTCAACTTCCGCTTAGGTCCTAACGCCCGTCTTTTTTCATGGCTACCTAGGTCAACCAGTGTTTTCACTGGTGATCGTTCACCACGGCATATTTGAGTTCAGACCAATGTCTAGATAATACATTACACAATCCTTGGAGAAACAAATTACATAATGCAGATGAAAAAGAGACCTCTTTTTTTTTTTACTGCTCTTTATTTACATCAATTAAAGACGAGCCTGGGAAGTCCTGATACTGCCAGGGTTGGGAAATCGAGCCAACTATTGATAGTATCAGAATGGGATCGATACCGGCATGATGAGGTTCACATTTTTAAATTCTCGTCTTTTGAATATTTTCCCAAAATATGAGTGTGTTTTTGTTGTGTTGTTTATATTGCTGATACTGTTACATTACATGATATCCACACACACACACGACATGTGATGGGTCCCACAGCTTTTTATGCTGTCTTCTGAAGTCATTAGATACTTACTTACTTATATTAGTTTTACATACACTACAATAGGTATCAATTTGGGCTTAATATCAAGTAAATACAGTGCCACTGATACTTTTTACATGAAGTTTTTCATGATCACTGAATGATTTTGTGATTTTTGCCGTTAACCTGTTGATCATGATTATAATCACAATAAATGCTAATTATAAAAAATATTTTATCATAATAAAAATATTACTTATTCTGCTTATTGTCTAATAAACAAATTAAAATAAATAAAATAATTGAAATAAATCCTATTTTTATTTGTTATCATTTATTATTATTATTTATTGATGGAAAGATTGTTGAAAAGATGTATTTGTTCCTTGATACTCTGAAGCCTCGGCATCCCATAATAGTCATTGTCTCCTCGATGGGGCGTGGCTCCACCACCTTGATTGAGCGGAGTTCGCTCTCCCATGATCGCCCTCGTCTGCCTGCAGGTGGCAGCCAGCAGAGGCGCGGTGACTCTGCTCAAGTGGAGCGCAGTATTGAGTTCCTTGTGCTAAGTAATCGGTTTGACGCTTAATTCAATTGTCTATTGCTGTGTTTTTCGTCATAACATTCATTAGAATCACTTTTTATATCACTTTGAAGGTGTAAGCAATCTTAGTTACGTATGTCAATTCGCTGGTGATACCTTCACTGACCCTATGTAATCCAAAGTTTCATTCGTTTCCAGCCAACTGTGCATTCAAGTACAATTGTAATTTTCAGTGTTAGGCGAAGGCGAGAATAGAAACATTGCACTATTTTGGTGTCAATTTCATTTGTATTTAGATATATTTTATCTATTTCAAGATAGAATTGCATATGCTTTGCATTGTTATCTGATTACGATTGTATCTTATTCGTGTTTTATAGAAACCATAAACATCATAAACAGCTTCCTAAACATCTTTGATAAACATAATGATAACTATCATCGTAAACATCATCATAAATAAAGAGTCATATGAGTGTGACGTACGTCTACCATCATTGTTCTGGCCGGACAACCTGGGGAGACTGAATATTCAAATCAGTTGCCTTATAAAGTCCTTCAGAGGTCACAAGCAAAATAATGAAAGTAAAAGCACTATTGGCTCCCATTCAAATACTTCAAAGTCCTCCTGTGTCCAAAGACTACCGATACTACTCTTGGTATCGATACTACAGATACAGTATTTGGATGGGTGACAAATGCAATATATTGAACAAGTGCTCCATTTTATTATTTCAAAGTGATGTGAAAAGACTTTTCATTCTTATTAAGGTGTCTTTCTAAAAGAATATATTTCTGAAAATATTCACACATTTTCTGGACTATTTTTCAAATTGTATCTTAAATAAAATACCAGATATTGAATGAGATGTGATGACATTCGCCTTTCCTGCATATTGACAACTTGATTTATTTCTTGGACTTTTGGAAACGTCACAAGTATGTTTGCTTGTTGTCCGCTCGAGGGCAGCAAAGACAGGCTAATCTTGAATACAGCGTGGCACGTCTGCTTTTCCCTCCTGGCGATGGAAATTCAATATCTCCGATGCATCATCATCTTCATCCCTTACTATCGCTCTCTCTAGAGCAAAAATAACATTGTGAATATTAATAATTACTCTGAAAAGTGGGAAATGGTTTTCATTTGAAAGGTCATAGCTGTCATTAGAAACGAGATGGTTGCCCCACCCCCCAAGCAGTGACTGATTCTGAACACTTGCAAGGTGTCTCTATCTAAAGCAGCGTCCTCAATAGACGGCCAGCGGGCCACATTTGGCTGGCAAACATCAGCCAAATAATGTCAAGCAGCCTTAGCCAAATTGCGGCCCGGGGGCCGGTATGTTGTTGTAGAGTTAAAATTAAACCCATATAAAACAAGCAAAAACGGGCAAAATAGAGCAAAAAGGAAAAATGCAAAAAGAAGCTGAAATGTTGATACTAATAACTAGGCCTGTCATGATAACAAATTTTGCTAGTCGATAATCGAGCTACAAATTATCGCCGATAATTGATTTCATCAACAACATTTTTCAAAACAATTTCCTCATTAATTGTCATGAGAGGTGTATTTTACATTTGAACCACTAGGTGGTGCTCAAGTATCCGTGTGAGACATTAGCTTCACCCATACGTTGCCCATATGTATATTTGCAATGTAGCCAGCGACACTGTCTGTGAGCCTGCACCATTTTGCACTGTTTTGTTTATATTTGCCGACCAATCGACTCAGTAAGCGTCGACTGTCGGGACGAAGGCTCCGCTGCCCGAGGCACCTCCATCGGTATTTTTTTTTTTTCCTAGTTGAGAAAATTGTCCGTGTCGTTTGTCTTCATGTGCTCACCGTGTGCATTCTGTTAAAAAACGAAATATTCTCACGCTGGGGCTGTCAGTTGTGGCATTGGCCACAGAAACCATTGCTTCTGTGAATATTTAAAGTTTCTTTCACCCTTTGCAGAAGACATGATACTTGATGTGAGTGTTCCCAAAGACAATTCAATAGCGTTTTTCATATTTCTTTATCAAAATGCTGGCACTTGAAACTTCCTGTGGCTCCATTTTGGGTAATTGAGGTGAGAAATAGTGACGTGTCATTCGTGAACGAATCGGCTGTAAGAGCCGGCTCTTTGAAATGAAGGAAAGGAGTCGCCTCGTTTGGAGCCAATTAGGAGCTGATTAGTTTTTTCCTCGTCTTTTTTTCTGTTAAAGGCGAAAGTCATGGGTCAAGATGTGCGGTGGCGTCTCTGTGTCCAAAAGCTCTTGACATTCCAATTACCATGTTAAATACTCTTCAGAAATTAAAGATTATTGCTTTTGGTACGGTGTACTGGCATTATTATGCCATGTATTATCGTTACGTTCATGAAAAAATGCTCTCAAAGTAATGTTGACAATAATATCGTTTATCGGCAATAATTTACGACAATTATTGTCCAGCAAAATTTGTTATCGTGACAGGCCTATCCTCAACTTACCTCTTCTTCCTCAGACATCGCCATCCTAAATTTTCAACCAAATTTTGCCACCATGATGAACCGCCCTACCCTGCCTCAGATAATGTGTAGTGTTAGAATATGAGATGACGCGTCAGGGGTATGAGAGGAGGAACTAGATGGACAGTAGTGTGTAAGTGTTTGCTCCCTTCCTGATTTCTTCTTTTTTTGCATGTTTGTCACACTTCAATGTTTCAGATCATCAAAAAAATTCAAATATTAATCAATGACAACACAACTGAACACGAAATGCAGTTTTTAAATGAAACTTTTTATTATTAAAGGAGAAAAAAAATCTAAAGCTACATGTCCCTGTGTGAAAAAGTGATTGCCCCCTAAACCTAATAACTGGTTGGGCCACCCTGAACAGCAACAACTGCAATCAAGCGTTTGCCATAACTTGCAATGAGTCTCTTACAGCGCCGGGGAGGAATTTTGGCCCACTCATCTTTGCAGAATTGTTGTCATTCAGCCACATTGGAGGGTTTTCCAGCATGGAGCGCCTTTTTAAGGTCATGCCACAGCATCTCAATAGGATTCAGGTCAGGACACTCCAAAGTCTTCAGCCATTCAGAGGTGGGCTTGCTGGTGTGTTTTGGATCATTGTCCTGCTGCAGAACACAACTTGGTTTCAGCTTGAGGTCACCAAAAGATGGCCGAACATTCTCCTTTAAGATTTTTTGGTAGACAGCAGAATTCATGGTTCCATTCATCACAGCAAGTCTTCCAGGTCCTGAAGCAGCACAATAGCCCCAGACCATCACACTACCACCACCATATTTCACTGTTGGTATGATGTTCTTTTTCTGAAATGTGACCAGAGTATTTTCCCAAAGGTCTTGGGGATCATCAAAATGTTTTCTGGCAAAATTGAGACAAGCCTTAATGTTCTTTTTTTTAGCAGTGGTTTTGGTCTTGGAACTCTGCCATGCAGGACATTTTTGCCCAGTGTCTTTCTTATGGTGGAGTCATGAACACTGACCTTAACTGAGGCAAGTGAGGCCTGCAGTTATTTGAATGTTGTTGTGGGGTCTTTTGTGACCTCTCGGATGAGTCATCGCTGCGCTCTTGGGATCATTTTGGTTGGCTGGCCAGTCCTGGGAAGGTTCACCACTGTTCCATGTTTTTGCTATTTGTGGAAAATGGCTCTCACGGTGGTTCGCTGGAGTCCCAAAGCTTTAGAAATGGCTTTCTAACCTTTTCCACACTGATAGATCTCAATTAATCTCAGTTATGTTTTAACAGGGTTGGATCACTTTTTCACACAGGGCCATGTAGGTTTGGATATTTTTTCTCCCTTAATATTAAAAAGTTAAAGTGTGACAAACATGCAAAAAAAAAAAAGAAATCAGGAAGGGAGCAAACCCTTTTTCACACCAGTGTAGTATGTTTGAAAACACGCACACACATTGCTTGAACATCTTATGTCTCATTCACTACCCATTTTGAATAAAGCTGGGATCGCATGCCCTCTGAGCCCCGTCATACACACACACGTTAGGATCACAGACGAACAAATCTCCCTTCTTTTCCCCCACTATCCTGCAAATCCCCTCCCACCTGTCCTTGCTATCGGTCCTTGCACAACCTGTGTATTTATCAAAGTCTCCTCTGGGATCAGCGACTGGCAAACGGCTTCTCTTGAACAGGGGGGGTAAGACTGATTGATTTTTATGTTGGATGTGTTGTTCCTCTCTGTAGCGGCCCGAAAGCCCATATTGAGCCCGATCACTTTTAATTGGCACTTTCAGCTTTGAAATACGTGCGGTGGTTAGACTTCGAAAACCCACTCCTTATCGTCCTCCCTCGGTGACCTGCCCACCGCGCACACACACGCACTCACACTAGATTAGACAACACAAGATTATGAAACACACAACCACAGTGAAGGTAGAAGAAGACGTATCCCCGGTATGATTCAAAGCTACTTCCCTCTAATTAGTCTGAAGAGATGAGAGGGGAGGGCAAGAACAGGTAGCTGCTTCTCGTCTTCTCCCAAATCCCTGGCAGACAGGAAAGCACAAGAATTTTCTCATCCTCCAACGAAATGAAGCCCGCCTCCTCTGAAACATTCACAATCAGCTTAGGGGTGATGGTGCTTGTCGGGAACTTTCTGGTGATCACCCAGACCTTCTGTTCGGGGTCTCATTCCTTTTAAGAGTGTTTGATGCGACAAAGTTGTGATGAAAAATACAGCAAGAAGGATAAGGAGTGGTCCCGGAACATGAAAAGAGCACACGAGAGAAAACTGTGCTCCAGACCCAAATGAATGATTTATGCTGAAGCGAGTACGTTACTGGGACGGAAAAATAGCAGATTGAACACAGCGATTGTACTTATCAACACTGTGCAGTACACAATCCCAGCCTGGCGTTATTCCAGCATCATACATTCCGCAAACAAAAGCAAACTGTGATCAGCGTTCATGGGAGACTTTATCTCGCCTCATCTCCAAAGTAGCATACTAAGCGTGCTATCGCCCAAACAAGTGAGGCTAAAACAGTCTCGAAAAGCGATAACGCACCTGCCATTACAGTGTTTTATTATCTGCTAAGGCTGGAGGAGATTATGGTGAGGAATACACCAACACTAACTTTCCTTAAATCTTATTTTCTGTTTTATTTTGCTCCTCAGAGGTGAAGGAGGGTTGGCAGACGCAAATATGAGAACCCAGTGTGCAGCATGAAGCGGTCCCAGTGATATTCGGAACTCGCAAGGCCTGTCAAGATACCAATTTTTGCTGGACGATAATTGTCCTACAAATGATTGCCGATAAACAATATTTTTATTTTGAGACCATTTTTATCTTATGAACAATTTGTTCATGTACAGTCCATCTGTGAATGGCTTCCCATCTCAGCGGCAGCCCAGTGTTGCCAACTTGGCCATTTTCTCGCTAAATCTGGCGACTTTCCAAACCCCCTTGGTGATTTATATCCCCAAAGGCGACTAGCGTCAAATGTATGGGCTGGTATTTGGAGACATAAAAGTGAAAGCATGTATCGTTCTGCGGTTGCTGTCGAGAGGTCCTGCCCGCCTCACAGCAGTCACCTCCCACGGTACACTATCTGCCTGTCCCGGACTCACCACATCGGCGATTAGCGTGCCACGGGCTCCGAGCACACATCTACAGCGCAATTCTCTTCAGACTCAACTCTAAACTCCAGTGAGACTCATTGCATAGACTAGCCTACTTCCCCTTCCCTTGCTCATCCAATCAGCAGTCAGAACACAGTCTAGATGCATTCACAGAGTTGCGGTGAGTTGGATAATTCACATTCTTTTCGAAAACACACATTTGCCCTACTTTGGTGTTGAAAAAAAATATAATAGCCGTGCAATAAACCGTGCAATAAACCGTGCAATAAACAGCATACAAAACTGTAAATAGTGTATACAACTTCTTGATTTGTATTACCTTCATTTTTCATTTTCTATGCTCTTGTGTGCTTTTCTACTCTGCTTTTGCTGCTGTGAATCTGGAATGTGGGACGAAGGCCCCGCCCACAAGAGAACGTTCTTGGGATTATTTTGTTGACAGGTTGAAAAAAACGTTGGATAGCATATTTTATTTTATCGCGTCACTCTGCGTGAGATTATGCTTGGTTTAATAAAAAGACTTTGGGGCAACACTACACGCAAGCTTTGAGAAACTAAACAAAAACCCCACTTCCTCCTACGACGCTTGATGATACAATGCTGATGTCAACGTTAGTTTTGCTTGTGTGATGCCGATGCTTACGGATGTCACGGACAGAATTAGAAATGAAACTGGAAAGAGGAAAACGAGGGATATCAAGCCCATAAAATAAAAACCAGATGACTGGTACGTCTCGGGAATACCACAAAGAAAGTAGTTTGATGACGGGGTGTTTGATTAACGTGAACGCACGCTTTGGATCACAGCCGCAAACATCCATTTTTCATGTTAGCACGAGGACGAAACGCAAACAGAACAATCGACCTCAAACAGATCACATAATCACCCCGGCGTGTGTGAATTGGCGCTAATGTATGCATGCGCGTTTCATAATGGATAAAACAGTTGACTGTATTTGTGCTTTGTATCCTGTGAGCGCGCATGCATAATGCACGTGTGCACACGCAGGACCCAAACACAGAGTGGGTGATTAATTTATGTGGCACAACGGGATTGAGATTAATATTGTATCCTTGCACACACATTAGAAACAAATTATATCAGGAGGAAGGAAAAAAATGAGCAATTTTCTGTCGATAGAATATAAATCACAAGTACACAAAACGGTACTTTTCTTTGTGTTGTACAAACTCGGGTTATTTCTTTGTTTTGAACGGTAAATTGACTGCAATTCACTTGTGCAGCCTAATACAACTGGTTGCAAGTTTACCACCAATTAATTGAGGAATAAATCACACCGTTGCCTCAGCAACACTTATTCAAAGCTGGGGTGCGTCTGTGTGTGTGTGTCTGTGTGTGTGTGTGTGTGTTTTTAACGAGGCAGACCTTGCAGTCTACGCTCAACAAAGATATAAACGCAACACGTTTGTGCTCCCATCTTTCATCAGCTGAACTCCAAAATGCAAAACTTTTTTTCCGGTGCACACAAAAGGTTTCTTTCTCTCAGATGCTGTTGACAGGTCTGTCTAAATCCGTGTTGTCGAGATAAGCCATCCACTTCACAGGTGTGGCATATCAAGTTAAACAGCCTGGTTACTGCACTGGTGTGCCTTAGGCTGGCCGCAATAAAAGGCCACTGCAAAATGTGGAGTTTAACTGTTTGTGTGAGGGGGTACTCAGTATCTGGTGTGACCAAAATCTGGTTCACGCAGTGCAACACATATACCCCTTTTTCCACTGGAGCGAACTTTGGTGTCGGTGCTGGATTCGAGGCCGGGGTGGAACCATATTGCCTGCGAACTGACTCGACACCAGTTTCAGTTAAGTTAAACAAATACAACTTACGGGAGTCCAGACAGGTCTGACTTGTGCCTGGGTCTTCTTTTGTGATGGCCTCTGCGGTTTTGGTGGAATTATTTACCAAAATAATGCATTACTCTCCTCCAACCACTGCCACTCCTGCCTACGTCCTTCTTTTGGTCTCTGTAGCCCTTCTTTAATTGCTTAAGGTTTTGATTTATTTCTTCAAAAGACTGAAAAAAGACCCGCTGCAGCAGCCATCTCGCTTCTGATGTGTTCCAGTATTGGCTGGGTCCGTGTCGCCGTTTCAGATTTCTTCTACACTTCTTCGGATGTCCAAATGGACAAGAGACAGCGGGTTTCCTCCGGTGTCCATGTTTTCGGAGCGTTTTCCTTTGTTAGGGTTTGCAATGCAATGGAAAAAAGATGGCGGTAATTCTGAGACTTTTTTTTAGGTAACCCTGCCCACTGCATCATGCAAATAGTTCGCCCCCTCGGCCGTGAAATAAGGATGACAGACATGGCCGCAAGAGGCACCCAGCTAGCTTTCTCACTTCGCAACAGCCTAGACACATTTTCAACACACACCACACTTCCAGCCTTCAAAATAAGAGTGGCGCACATCCTGTCCAATAGCTTACATTAATAAAAGAACTACTGTACATCTTGTTCAACCACAAGCACGGATATGATCGTTAGGATGTCAGGATTTTTGCATTTATTTAACGTTTTAGTCACTGGCGCAAGAAAACACACAATCTTTGGTGATAAAATAAGTGTAAAAATGGAAAAAAATGAATTTAGGAAAAAATACAACAGATATCATAGGGTCCTAGATATGCCACACATGTAAGGTGGATGGATTATCTCAGCAAAGGAGAAATGCTAGCGCTCACACAGATTTCGACAGATTTGGCAACATTTGTGAGAAATAAACCATTTTGTGTGCATAGAAAATGTACATCCTAGGGATGTCCGGATCCGATCTACAGGATCGGGATCGTCTGCCGATCCCCTGTATTTTGAAGATCGAATAATATCGGCTTCCGCCACGAGATCGGGCCGATCTGGTTGCCGTATCACGTTTGTAACTCAGGTGCGGTAATGCGCCTCAAAGCTGGTTGCCACTCGACTCCCGCCATCCGCAAGAAGAAGAAAACACAATGGTGGCCGTGGCCACCCTCGATCCCTCTCTGGCCACCCTACTGGCCATCTAGACATTTCAGGTATCACCTTATTGCCACCCCTGTGTGAGTAATGGTCTCACCTTGGCCTCCCCAATGAAACATTTCTGGCTCCACCACTGCTCGCACGGGAAGTGCTGCTCTAACCGCTGGTTGTTTAAATTACTATTGCGCTAAAGAGAGTTTGGTAAAAAAAAAAAGGTCATATATTCCAAATCAGACCACAAATCGATCTATAACCATGGTTTGTTGCAAAAGCCTAACAATGTTGTCGGCCATGCTGTGTAGTTCAGCAATACTTTGGTTGCATTATTTTTAATGCTTTGAAGAGATATTTTCATAACCATATGAAATTCCACAAATTCATGTTTGTACCGGATTGGATCGGCAAGACTATAAAAATGTCGGATCAGATCGGAAGCCAAAAAATGTGGATCGGGACACCCAGAGTGCATACCATTCAGAATCCGCTTGCCCTTGGCAAAACATAGCGCCTCCTTCCTTCCCTACATTTTCCCTGTCTTCCCTCTTGCTACGCCTCTCCGTCTTGAAATGGATGGATGCAAACAGAGCATTAGCGGAGTTTAATTAATTGACTGGCCAAACACAATCTGGCCCACATCAGTCTGCAATTTAATATGAACTCACCCACAGTGCGCTTAGTCATCCCAGGCATGGTAATAAATCTCACTTTGACTTGATAACACAGACTATGATGGATACAGATTTGACTAAAGAAAATAGTGTGTGTGCGTGTGTGTGTGTGTGTTGATAGTAACGAAAGTATGGGAATGATGGATATGACAGACAATCGACAGACGGGTGAGCTGTGAGAGGCAGACCTGATAATGATAGTATTTATCTGGGTTAGGTGTCATGGCTCCTTATGCTGCATTATAAACAGATAAAAGGCTATAATGTCTTCCACTGCATTCCATCACCTGTGACACTTCACTTTCTTTCTCGACAGTAAACGGCCATAGGGAGAAGGAATGAAAACATTCATATGCAGAAGCCTGTCAGCACATTCCAGACTAGTCTTTGAGCCGAGCAGTTATGTCGAGAGGCTCTTCAAACTTGCTATTAACATGCGCCTCCACATTCATCTTGTGTGATCTTATCAGGCGTCACTTTGAAAGCCAATAAACACCGCGGGAGGCCGCAGACGCATTGTTTTGGAATTGGAGGTGATAAGGTGGAGTACAAAAGTGGGACAGACGGTTTCATATATCATCCCAAAAGTAGTGGTGTCCTCACGTTGTCTTGAGGCCAAACACACACATGAATAACATTGTTGATTGCAAACGAAGGCTGACCAGCGCAAACGGGACAGTATTTACATTTTGCACTTTTGGATCTTAACGGGGTTCTAAGCAGCACTTCAAAATGCCAAAAGAAAAAATGTGAGAGAGACAAAACATTTCTGGAGTTAGCAATTTGTTGCAAACAGCCATTAAAGTAAAGTTGATCAAAAGAACACAGCCTTGCATGCCAGGGTTTCCAGGAGGCTCTTGTAGGAATGTTGCTCCAGGTGGAGAAGATGGCTTCACGGAGGGCATCCACTGTCTGAAACTGATGTCTATTTCTGTAAACGTCCCTTGCCATCCATCCCCAAATGTTCTCCATTGGATTAGATGAGGGGAACACGCAGGATGGTCCAAAAGAGTGAGCTTATTCCTCTGGAAGAAGTCTTTTGTCAGGCGGGCATTGTGAACTGCAGCGTCGTAACAAATGATGAAACAAATGAACATTTCAGAAAACACGTAAACAAATCTGGAAAAAAATTAACATTTCAGAAAACAATTGAACACAAGACGAAACAAATTACAGTGTTTCCTCGCTCTATCACGGTTCACCTTTCAGAGATTCCCGTTTTGTTTTTTTGTACTTCTTTGTTTTTTTATTACAACGTATGAACGATGTTACAGGCCGAGCCTGGCCCTTTAAGAAGAATTGCATTGTGCGAAGCTGAGTGCGTCTCTCTTCCCTCTCTCATCTGTCTGCACCGCCCATTGTTTTCTGCGTCTTGATTAGCTGTAGAGCATTGCCAATCAATCTCCTTCGTGCCGTCCTGCCACGTCTCCTGTGTCGCCGCTAGCTTGCTTGCTTGCTAGCGTGTAAATGAATCTTCGGTTCGTCTGCAACAATATGTTTTAACAAGGATACAATATGCGTGAGTGACTGAATAATTTCTTGTGTTGTTCAATAAGGTTGATCATTAGAATTCTAACAAAGGTTTGAACTTTTTTTGAGTGTTTAAACAAGAGAGAAATGTGAGAAAATATTAATGCATGTCTGAGAAAAGGGTATAAAGTGTATGGTGAGAGGTTTTACAGCCTTAAAACATATACAATCATTGTAAAAAAATGAAGTTTGCTACTTCCCGGATTTCACTTGCGGGCTATTTTGGGAACCTATTCCCCGCGATAAACGAGGGAACGCTGTACAATCATACAAACCGAAAAGGGAATGCACCAAAGCCCAGACCGTCAGGAATGCAGGCCGATGATGGTGCCTGTCGTTCGAGCGACTAAATCTATTTTTTTTATTTTATTTTTTTATTTTCTTCTTTTCTTGTGTGAGACATGAACACATATGTCTGTCTTTTCTGTGTGTTCTAAATATAAAACAGATGAAAAAGGCGGCGCTAAGAATGCACATAATGGGAAACACTTATTCTGCCTATAAAGCCTTCTGAAAAAAACTCCAAAAAGCGCCAACAATCCTTAATTTGCATATAATGTGACATTGTTATTATTATTTTCAACATTGTTAATTGTAAATGGTGGCTGAATAACAGAAAATCTCATGTAGCCAGAGGATTATTTTATGATTCTTTTACAGATGTTTTAAACAAACGGCAAGAATTGGGCAGTGCTTGCATTCAGTAACATTTCATAGAATGACCTACGGTGACAAGAAATTTGACTAATTTACCACGTTATTACATTTTGTCAACAAATGTATTGCCATTAATATAAAACAAATGGGCGGTAGGATTAAATTGATAGAGCGACTAGCTCTAAACATGTGAGTGTGCATTGTGTGTTGCATAAGGACATGAAATAGTTGAAAACAGCTGCTAGAAGGAAATGACCAAGTGATAGCAAAATCCACCTCTCTGGCTCACAATTACACACTTAACGCATGACACGTGATTGCTAACTAACAACGAATGCATGTTTTCAGTGGATGCATTGGAGTTTGTTGCAGATTCTAAACAGATTACGCAACACTGCAATCACATAAGAACATTATGAACGCTTACCGAGCAACAACCAATCACCAATCTCCCCTTACGGCGATCAATCTTCTGTTGCCAAACTGGTCAGTTGTAAATTCATGTTAGTAATTAATTTTTCAATCATACACCAATTTGCAATTGTGTTGTGGAATTTGCACTTGCTCTGACTGTCGCTGATGTTATCTTCTGCTAGGTGTTAATTGCTATGCTTCATTAGCTGCAGCTACATGAATAGGTTTAAGTGTCGGTCACTGCGTTTACATGCAGTCAATATTTAGGTTAACATCAATATTTTGGTTTGTGAAACATTCGGAATAACCCGTTTACATGTACTTGACACTATTCTGCCTCACTTTCGAGACAGAGGCGAGAACGTGAAGAAATAGGAAATGGAGCTGGAGCTGTGCCATCTATAGCCATGCTACCCGTTTCCACCAGAGGCCCCCGGGACACTTTGGATGAAGGTGCGTTCGTAAAAACCCTGCTTTGCGTGACTTCTGATACATTTCGCTACTGCGGTACTTATTACCATCTATAAAAGACATAATGTTCCTGTCTTTCACCACGCTAACTTGTTTCCTCTTCGCTCCAAAATGTGGGGTTCTGCGTGTCGCCATGTTTACAAGTAGCTCCTGCCAAAGCAACAAGATTCCTTTCGAATGGAACTTGCGCAGAACACAAATTAATGTTCCTTTCGATTGGGATATCCCGATAGGCGTATACATGACACAGTATTCAGGTTAGAAAAGATTCGGGTTTTTAAAAAGCCAAATATAAAATTTAAATTTGCTAATTTTCCAGCTATGATAGGTATATTTGACTGCATGTATAACATACTAAATGACCACTGCAACTTGTTCTCCTCTTAAATTGTCTTATTTTCCCAGATAAAGGCACAATCAATGGGTCAACTGTCATTTGTCTTCAAGACTCAATGAATTCTACCACCATCATTACACAAATCAATCAGCGTCTCACAATGACTCTGTCAGCCCAAAAGTCAGTTCTACGCTGAAGAGGCCATGAAAGATGACGTTTCATTTGGAATCACATGTTATTCTGTTTAACAAGAGCAGAAACAAAGTCTGTAAAGACCTGATAGGACTTCATCAAAACTCATATGAGAGATGAGATACTGCTGGGAAAAACAATCATTGGCTGATACAGAATTTGCAAGGCGAGGCAGACAAACAGAGAATAAAATGTATATCAGCCCGCTTTAAAATAAAAAACAGATTGCACACATTGCATATTGCATGTATCCCTGTTTGGTTTCTGACAGAAAACATCTGCAGTATAAGACGTGGTTTTTTTGTTGATGTTTTTTCCTCAGAAGCACTGATCTGAGGTACTGGTGCATATGAGTACAGGAGCTTGACCAGCCAAAGCGTCTGAACAAACACAAGCAATCTTTGCTCAAGAGGTTTATTCCCAATAACATTTTAGCATTTTACCAAATCCTCCATTGATATGCCTTGTCTGTAAAGGCACCAAGTGTAAACAGAAAACATTTACATAGTGTGTGATGCCTAGATTTGGAATAACATATGCCTGCTGAAGGAGGTCATACACCCATTGGTGTTGGTGTGAAAATTGAAATATTATTCAGAACCAGGTATTTATTCATGTATTTATCTGTACAAACTACTGTATGAGTTGCTGGCACCAGCATTCTGCGTAATGTTCAATCATGTAATCGATTCATCATCATCATGTGACCGCAAGGCATGCTGGGGAGGCGGAGGGAGCTGTCCGGCATGCCTTGCGGGCACTTTGTAAATACCATTTGAGTTTTGAAACAATTTGTTTCAAATGGTGGAACAAAATTAACGTTTCAGAAAACACATTAAAAACGCTGGAAACAAATGAGCATTTCAGGACAACACGTTTCAAAAAACTCAAAACAAATGAACATTTTAGAAAACACTGTAACAAAACGTACCAAATACCATTTGTGTTTACGTGTTAGCGCTTATTGTTGTTGATTGCCCACGTAGATGTGGTGGTAGTTCATTTGTGATAAGTGTTAACTTGCTGTGGTTGCGATGTGCTGCTTATTTGTTCACACCATGACTGAGACTGTCGTTCTGTTTGACGAGCCCTCTGTGGTGACCCTTGTAGTTTTCTGATTTGAGGTGCATTATGATATGTCATTGCGGACATCGCAACGTGATGTAACGTGGCTCCATACATGCATGTTTTGTACTAGGTTCCTGTGACATGATTATGTATGAAATATTCGACAAGCATGAAGGAAGGCTGTCCAAGTGTAGAAGAAGCTCCGTAGTCTGCATGCAGGAGGTTGACGACTGAGAAGCATACAGTGGATAACAATCATTTTGCAGTGGAATGGACCCCGATGTCAAGACTGGGCTGTGGCAGCAACACATAGCTGACTTTAATAAGGGCAACAACACAAACATGGCTGAGAAGAAAAAATACAAACTGTTTGCCTAATTAGAAGTCAACAGACCTCAACAGTGCTACAAACTACCACAGAAATATGGACACAACTCAATTTCACACTAAATATTCTTAGAAAAACACTTAATGATACAAAAAAACTGTTCTTGCTGCTCCAAACACATAAGCTATGAAAAAAACAAGCTTTTGTGATGATAACATACACCCATTAATTAGAGGTTCACACACAGATTATTCACTAACTCGTGAATTTATGTTAGCCAAGGCATGAATGTACGATAGATTCCTGCTATACGAGTCCGTTAGGATCCAAGACCGTGAGTGACTGGGAAAAAACTGAGACATCCATAAAAATGTCTATTTGTAAGCTGAACTTTTTGGAAGGTGTGTGTCCCATTACATCTGGTGTGAAAGTAACGTCACATTTCAGAAAAAGAACATCATACCAACAGTAAAATATGGCGGTGGTAGTGTGATGGTCTGGGGCTGTTTTACTGCTTCAGGATCTGGAAGACTTGCTGTGATAAATGGAACCATGAATTCTGCTGAAGGAGAATGTCCGGCCATCTCTTTGTGATTTCAAGCTGAAACCAACTTGGGTTCTGCAGCAGGACAATGATCCAAAACACACCAGCAAGTCCACCTCTGAATGCCTGAAGACTTTGGAGTGGCCTAGTCAAAGTCCTGACCTGAATCCTATTGAGATGTTGTTTCATGACCTTAAAAAGGTGCTTCATGCTGGAAAACCCTCCAATGCGGCTGAATGACAACAATTCTGCAAAGATGATTGGGCCAAAACTCCTCCCCAGCGCTGTAAGAGACTCACTGCAATTTACTGCAAATGCTTGATTGTAGTTGTTGATGCTAAGGGCGTCCCAACCAGTTATTAGGTTTAGGGGAAAATCACTTTTTCACGTACGGCCATGAAACTTTTTTTCTCCCTAAATGATAAAAAGTTTCATTTAAAAAGTGCCTCAGTTGTGTTGTCATTGACTAATGTTTAAATTTGTTTGATGATCTGAAACATTTAAGTGTGACAAACATGCACACATTTTTTCCACACCACTCTATATTAACTTGGGTTCATCCTCGTTGCAAGTTTAAGGCCAGATTGACTGTTGATGCTAGTGCAAATGTAGCCAAACACACTTGCGTCCCAGGGCAGCTTTGGTGCATTCAAATACCGCCCAACAAAGTGCAAAACCTGAACACTTCAGGAAAAAAACATGATCAGTGAAGTTAATTTTGAGTGTAGCGTATTCTTCCCCCGTTAACTGCACGGGAGATTGCCACAGGGATGATTTTTATTCTGATCTTACAGTTGGTGCGCCAACTTCCTCCAAGTCAGAGCAAAAGGCTTTGTGCAAGAAGAAGGTCAATTGTGCGGACTGTTAATATTCTCTTAATATTCTGCAGGCTTTGGAAGAAATACACAAGAGTTTTAGCACATGAAAGCAGTATTGCTGCAATGGTATCCGCTTTTATACAGTGATGTGATCAGAATTCCATTGTAGTTGTATGAGCAAATGAAACCGGATTTAGCAGAGCCAATGCAGAATAATATAAAGGGAGGGGGAGGGGAGGAAAATGCTTGAATGCCGCAGAGAGCAGATAGCGATGAAAGACAAAGGAGTGTGTTGAGAAGCAGAACTAGAAGGCATAAAGTAGTACAGGAAATAGGTGTTGATGGCTTTGTGGGTACATGCTCTGGTTTTTATGACATTTTAAGCATGTGGTAACTGACACACACGCCAACAACTCTGTTATGCTTTTGATTTTTTGTCTCATCCATGCATCTTCTTCCGCTTATCCTAGGTCGGGTCGTGGGGTCAGCCAAAGAGGAGAAGCCCAGGCTTCCCTCTCCCCAGCTGCTTTGTTCAGCTCCTCCCAGCATCCCAGTCTCCCTGAGGCGTTCTGAGGCCAATCTCTCCAAAGTGTCCTGGGTCTTCCCCAAAGCTTCTTACCGGACGAACGTGTCCTAATCACCACCCTAGGGAGGCGTCTGGGAGGCATCCTGACCAGATGCTTGAGTCACCTCATCTGGCTACTCGCAATGCAGAGGAGCGGCGGCTCTACTCCGAGTTTCTGCCGGATTGACAGTCTTTCTCACCCTATCGCTAAGGAAAAGCCCAGTCACCCTAAGGACGAAACTCATTTTGGCCGCTTGTACCCGCGATGTTGTCCTTTCCGTGACTATCTGGAGCTTATGACCATAGGCGGGAGTAGGAATGTAGATCGGCCGGTAAATTGCTCCTGCTTCAACCACAAAGGACCAATGCGCCTGTTGATCTCGCGTTCCATCCTTCCCTCACTCATGAACAAGACGCCGAGGTACTTAAACTCCTCCACTTGGGGCAGGATCTCATCCCTGACCTGGGGATGGTGCCCTTTTCCGGCCGAGAACTATGGACTCGGACGTAGAGGTGCTGATTCTCATCCCAGCTGTTTCAGACTTGGCTGTGAACCAATCCAGTGAGAGCTGAACATCACAGCCCGATAAAGCCAGCAGGAAGACATCATCTGCAGAAAGCAGAAACCTAATCCTGCGGCCACCAAACCGGATCCTCTCAACGCCCTGGCTGTGCCTAGAAATGATGTCCATGACGGCTATGAACAGAATCGTTGTTGCAGTCCAACCGACACTGGAAACAAGTACAGCCTACTGCAGGCAATGCTGACACTGGTCATCCAGGGAACGAGCTGCCCGAATTAGGTGGTCCGGTACTCCATACTCCCGGAGTACTCCACACAGAATTCTTCGAGGAACACAGTCAAATTCCTTATCCAAGTCCACAAAACACACGTAGACTTATTGGGCAAACTCCCAAGCACCCTGAAGGACCCTGCCGAGAGTGTAGGGTTGGATAAAAACCACACTCCTCCTCCTGAATCCGACATTCAACTATCTGGCGAATCCACTTCTCCAGAACCCCTAAATAGACCTTACCAGGAAGGCTGAGCCCACTCACACTTCAAATGTGAAAGAATTTGGATTTAATGGTGTACTTTGAGTCAGTGACACCTGAGATTTTGTTGAGTAGTGTAGAGAGGTCAAAACGTATAGAGAAAAATATAAATAGAATATTTTAAAAGTTCTAGTGGACCAGAAACCAGCTTAGCTTGTGAGCGGTAACCAGAGTCAGGCCAACATGTCGACTGCAGTCGTGTACCTTGTGAAGAACACATTTTCCTCAGCGTTGCATGCAAACAACACACTGTCTTATATGGTCAAAGGTAGTGAGGCAGTATATTGAAGTGCCAAATACAGTAAAGTCAAAGAAAAAGCTTGCAGAGCAGTTAATATTGTGGACGATGGACATGCGCATGAATAATACAATTATTAATTAGCGCTAATTGTCTTCCAGATACTCCACTGCATGGTTATCTAATAAAGGGTGCACATGTGTACAGTTTGTAATTTGTTTGAAAATTTTGATGAACAAAAAATTACATTTAGAAAAAAAAACCAAACACAAATTGACAAAAACAAACAAACAAAAACCATTTGAGCTGCAAGCTCCATTCACGTTGCAGGAAAATAGCTATCCATTATTGTGATTAATTCATTAATTTAAGCGCAAATAAACTTAAATGAATCATTTATCTTGAACCATAAGTAGTCCATTCGTTACAATGATTAATGTATGCTCAAAAGCATGTTTATCTTCGCATTGTGTGTGTAAAGAACACAGTTTAACAGCATTTCATCCACAAAAAAGTATATTATAATAATATATTATATATAATGTCAAATAATTCACATTTATTTATTTATTTATTGTATTTTATGAACAGAAAGATAAACGACAAGACATGACATGTATGTATTAACAGCTCCAAATGAACTGAAAATTGAGAACAAGCTAAAATACGTCACATGTCTGAAAATCTATTTGCCTATCATCAGTCTTAATTAGTAGCAGAACATTTGAATCACACCGAACTGTTAGTATGAGCGATGTGGGGTTGCGTTCAAAGACAGCACGTAATTTGAAAACACTTTTTTAGTGTATTTGCGGGGATTTCCGAGCATGATTAAATGCAGCAAATTGTACTTCCGGAGTAAGACTTACTTTTGTGAGCGATAAGAATATCCACTGTGTTTTTCTGTCTTTTTGTTCATTTAGACCACACATACACGCATAATAAAGAGGTTCTTTGTGATTTTCTGTGTTTCCTTGAACGCACCTCACGGTCGTCTCGTGACAATGTGGAAGCGTCCTTCTGAGGCTGAATGGACTTTAGAGACGTATTTGTTAGATGGAGATGCATATATGGTGTTGGAAATGCGCAGCTGTTGTTGTGTTCAGGTCAGAATAAAGCTATTAAAAAGAGCGTCAGACTACGGTATGTGTGACTGTGCGGACATTGTGCCTCCTTCTGCCTCATAACAGAGCTGTGGCTTGCCATGATGCGCAATTACACTAAACATTTTAATGTAATTAATTAAATAAATATGTTAGCGCCGCTAACGCGTTGTTTTTGACCTAATATTCAGTATATAGAATTTTTTCTCTTAAAATATATTTTTTTTTTGGCAGAAAAGACAGCTGAACAATGGCAATTGAGGAGAGAAATGAAGGATTCTGGAGTTGAATCTAATCCAATAAATTAAACAGTCACTTTTACTGCAAATGTTGATTCGAAATCTGAGAATGTCAACGTCAAGCTCTCAGGAGGGTTTGGACGCATGTTACAAATGCACATTTTTGTGGCAATTCACTGGTAGCTGTAAAACGTAACTCCCACGAAAAACGGGGCTCTGCTGTGTTTTCCCATTTCTCTTTTACTATCTTAATCCCAAATTCCCTCCATGTGTCTTCCAGAAAGTCCGTGGCAACCATTGCTGGTTGCAAGATGATTGCCTTGAGAACACTGGAAGCTAAATGACACCAGTTCCAGTCCCTCTCTTCCACTGTCGCTCTCAAATGTCTCTCTGTTTGTTTTTGCACATCTTCTTCCCCTCCCACACTGAGAACCTTCTGCTGTATCACATTGTGTGCTGATCCTTTGTTTCTCACATGCTGTCACCTCCCCCTGCCCTGAACCCGGGCAGGAAGCGTCCAGCAAGAGAGAGGTAGTGAGCGCAGAGATAAGGAAGAGTAGTGGGGAAGAGGAATACGGGGAGAAAGTTAAGAGGTAATGTAATCTTGCAGTGCAAAATGTGGTCATACATCACCTGCCACAGCTAATAAAATGCCATGACACCTTGGCTTCGGACGGGCAAAAAAGGTTAACTGCTCCTTCATAGAAATGTATTTCAGCAAACACAGGTGGTGGAGATGAAGACTCAGTGCGCACGCAGTATATATATTGTAGCCACATGGAAGCCTCTGTGGTTTAAGTAGATGTCTGAGCTCATAAAAGACATGAAACACTCAAGGACACTTCAAGCAGGCCCTCAGATATGTGTGCATGCTCGACAAGATGGGGAGGAAACTTTGCATCATCATCAACTTTCAACAAGTACGGGGGAAGCAGCCATTTTTCAAAAGACAACCTCTTCAGTATTTTCATAGATCTTTCAAGGCACACAGAATATTGTGTTCTATGGCTATATAAACATGGAAACTACCAAAAGAAAGATTAGATTCCCAACTTTCATCAGAAAGAAAAAGTTTGTTTCTACCTTTTTCCGTTCTTAAGTCTTTCACTGCCAAAGACGTCTATTGACGTCTTTTCAAAAAGGGACGTTGACTGCCAAAGAGTTCTATTGACGTCTTTTGGTTTCTTTCGCGGGAGCTACAGATCAAAGTCGTATTCATCTTGTGTGTGAATTTCTGACATGTGGGCACGTGTAGGCCCATGCAGAGAGACAAAAAATACAGGCAGCTAACACTGTCACAGAGCTCGTCTGGCGGCCTTTAGTACTGACGCGATCACAAAAGATAGAGTTGACATGGGTGATGTAGGTGACGTAGACACAAATGCAGTTGACAATGGCAGCCGAAGCAACAAGCTAGTGGTTAGCGCTGATGAGCCATGTGGCGCGACACCGGAGCCTGACACCGGAAGCAGGTCAGAGTCGGGTGACTCAAGCCTGAGAGGCTGCTGTCTGGTCCAGCAGACCCCACAGTCACTCTGCTTGAATTTGTTACTCTGTCGAAAAAGCTTGTTTTCTCTGTTTTTTTGGTCAAAATCAGGTGTTTTTGCTGAAACTACCCTATGTTCTACCACCAATATCTAAAGACCCAAACACGCTAGACTTTTTTTTTCTAATGAAAGAAGAGAATCTAAAGTTTCTGTAGATCCTTTCATGTTTATGTAGTCCGAAAACTCAATATTCTGTGGGTCTTGAAATTTCAGCAAAAATGCCCCAAAACTCTGGCAGTTTTGAGCTCTCTGCTCTGAACATGGCTGGCAGTCAGTGAGTTAAGTAATCTGCAGTAGAAGAATATATGTAAGTTTCGGGAAAATATCAGCTCCTGACTACAAAAGGGAGAAAAACAGCTTTTTGTGAAGAGATACATTTCCAGCATAACTTTCACTTTGACACAAATATGTTTTGCTTTTGTGACAGCTCAAATATCTAAACAACTATACCACAACATAAACAATACAAAAGGGCTTGTTTGACATTAAAATAGCAATGTATTTACAAATAACACCATGAACTATTTACAATTTTCATTTGTAGAACTGAACTATGTGTGTGCACACGTGGGCGTGTTCAAATTTCTCTACAATTAACCTGCACGCTACACTCCCCCACGCTCTGTCACTTCCTCCTTCCCGTCATGTGTGATTCTTTCATTGAAATGCTCTCTGCGGAGCTCTTATCAAATGCACTTCTGCCACCTTGTGGTCATTTTTATGGCTTAAAAGTGCTATGAAATGTTAATGCATTAGTGGAGAGTTGCCTCTTTTTGCCTCTTGTGCAAAAAAACGTAAAAGACGTGTAAATACGTTGTTGGGATCGGGCGTTCGAGATTATGAAAACGTGTAAATATGTCTTTGGTATTGAAAGAGTTATTTGGATTTTTATATTATTTTATATGGGAAAAGCCTTCTGGAATGCATTAATGACGTTTACCACGGCACCACTGTACAGAGTCAAGTGCTGATGACGTCATAGATGGACAGCAGAGCTGGGGGACAGTGACTTCTGGGTGTGAGCTGAGGCTTTGTATTTATAACAGATGTGGGATTCTTTGTTTGGGCACTTGATTCCGCAGACTAGTTTGTTAGGAAAACCGAAGGAAATCCAACAAAACCCGGGGCGTACACAAACCGAGGTACCACAGTACATGTCTGCACATACGGAAAATGCATTATCACTTCCATCTTATGGTGAAACTTTGGTCATACGTGGCAGAGAATGCAGACAAGGTCTTATGAAGCATCCTCGGAAACACAAGCTTTCCACTCTCTCGCTTGGTTTTTGGTGTTTTTGTATTTTCACACCTCTGTCTCTTCCCTGCTCCACTCACGCTGTAGTTTTTTTCTTCTCTGGAAACCAAATCCACTTTCCACCTCCTCTCTTTCCTGTGGAAGGTTCATCCCTTTCTCCTACCACTTATGTTGCCCCAAGGGTATCTTCCCTCCCACACTGCTTCATCTCATTCCTCTCTCCATCTCCATTTATTTATATCAATGAGCAAAGTCATCTTTTCATCTTCCTCCACATAAACAGTCGCTGCCTGTGGAAGAGGACATAAGAAAAGGGAAGCCGGGCTGGTTCGCCACCATAAATTTAACCTTACCAAGCAATGAGAAAATTATATAAATGCTCCCTTGTAAAAGGTGATAGGTAATCACTGCGTTTTGGACGGCTGGTAAAATATGTTTTCACTCCAACAACTCTAAATGCAGGGATGTGCAGTCAGGGGAGGCAGGCGAGGCAAAGCCTCACCAGTCATGATGAAAAATTAAAAAAGTGAATGATGATAACATAAAAAATATTAATATTTGTCCATTGAAATGTATTCTAAATTTATTTTATGTATGAATCCAATTGCTTTAAACATTTCCTTAAATAAAAATGTTTGAAGTTTTGAACATTTCCTCCATTCCCTAACGCGAGGCTACCGTCACACTGCACATTGGGTTTGTGTTTGCCAGCATGCCGCCAGTAATATAATGTTGCAGAAACATTTATTGTACACCACGACTTTCTACAGCCTGTCTAAGGTTTTTAATGTAAGTGTGACGTCATTATTCTTGCTAATTGGACAACATAGAAATGTCATATGGGTGGCACTTGCAGTACCGCTGCATCCCTGGAAGGTGCTTCATGTCACTGTTTTTTTGGTTTTTTTTGGCAGCAGCACGAGCCAGCAAAAAGTCAAATGCATTCAAGGTATTTTTTTGCTCTGCTGTGTTGAATGAATGAATGAATTTGCCTACCAAGATGGAGGATCATATTCCGAAGCTCACCCGGAGGTGATCAGACTTTTGCAACAAAGTATCACAACTGTTCCTGGAGAAGGAAAGGCTGTGTGTACTTCGTATACAGATAAAAGGTAAGAACAAAAGAGTTTCCCAGTTAATAAAAAACATGACATGGGACTAAGAAGTATTTGAGGACATTTTCAGAGGGTTTGAGGAGGGAGACATTGACAGGGTAAAGTCTGAGTGAGTCCAGCAACTTAATTCTGTTGGCACAAGGGTTGAGGGTTGACCTTTACATCTGGCTGAGAGTTTCTTAGACTCAGTATCCAGTGGCAAATCTCGGGATGGTAGCCAAAGCTTTTGACAGGGTTGATAGTCCGGAACACGGATGCGGTGAAGGGCAGCCAACTTCTGGTCCGGGACGGGGCAGCAACGATGTTGCGACCAGCGAAGCTGGTGCTGGACCGATGCAACAGACAAAAAGAAGGGACCTGGACACCTGTCGAGGACAGGTTTGGTCTTAAAGGCGTCCAGAGGATCCCAGTCAAAGGTTTGACAGGGTTTGGGTCAGCTTTATCAGCAAGGATGGAGAACTGTGTGAATACGACATCAAGTTTGATATTCTGAGATCCAGGTCTGTTTGTAATAGTGAAGTTGAAAAAGGCTAGGAAGCAATGATGCCAGGAACACGTCACTCTAAAATGACCACTTTTTTTCAGAAACAAGTAATGTAACACGTTAATATTTGCAAACCAGTAATCAGATTACAGTAATTTACCCAAATCACTGCATGTTACTAAAGAGATGGGCATTTTCTATCGGGAAATACAGCCATTATTTTGAGCAGGGGTTGCCAACCCGTCGATCTTGGGCTTGACTTTGCCAGTCAATAACAAAAATATTACAAAAAGGAAATGCATTATCACATAAGTTCCACCACCCCCAACCTCCCGGAGACATGCATTTTGACGACTGAACACGCCCGTACACCTTGCCGCTCAGCAGACTTACTCCGCTAGCTTCAGTCCTATAGGCAAGTCCCCAAATCCCGGCCGGGAACGAATGAATTGGATTTACATTATTTTCTATGGGAAATTTTTCTTTGGTTAGAGTCCATTTTGGTTTGAGTCGGACCTTCTGTGAAGGGATTAATGACGTTAACCAAAGCACCACTGTATAAGTTACAAACTAAAATAGAAAATGTATCAATCAAGCATAAGTTAGTGTTATGCTTGATTTCTAAGTAAGTTAGTGTTATGCTTGATTTGTGTTTTTAGTGTTCTTTCTATTGCTCAACTCGGAGTTGTGTGCGTGATTCCCACTGCTCTAAAATGACTCCACGTGATTTTACAGAAGAGTAGACCAGGAGCATTGATGTCTGACGTGTGCACTACAATCAGTGCTCGCCTCTGTGACCGACTCATTTTTAGTAGCTGGGACAATCTCACACTGTGTTGTTTGATAGCTCGGTTCTAAGAGAAGGGAACAATAAAACACGCTTTTACTTCAGGGACGATTCATCTGCGTACTCTGCGTGATAATGAATAAAAAGTTCCCGTCTCCGAGTTGGGTGGCTCCTACGCTCTGCTGTGTGCCGCCATGTGGGTGGGGTGCGTGGTGACCTTGGGGTGGATGGCCGTGAGTCCCTCGCGCTCCTGTGGTTCGTGGGAAAGCTTTGGTGATTGCTGTCGCGACCCCCCCCAGGGTGCTCAGTCGTCTGCTGCTCATGCCTTTCCTCCCTGTGGGTGTTGTAATTGTTGTCTATTATTGTACTTTCCTCTCCTCACCATCGGGTTCTCCAGCCCGATCCCAACAGGTTCTGTTGTTGTTCTCATCTGCCCTTGTTGTTTGGTCTCCAACCGCATCCCTGATGGTGCCTTTACTGTATTGTCTTATCTCTGTCTGCCCCTTCTTAAATGATGTAATGTCAGATGGCATCGGAAGTAAAGTGCAAGGCGGACAACCAGACGCTCGCTGGCTCGCTCATACAGCTGATGACATCATAGACAGGCGACGTAACAGTTGCCATTTTGTAAGCTACAGTAGCTAGGAAGGACGTTTTGTAATAAAAAATACCTTAAGAACACAGTTTGACTGACTGAGCGTATGAACAACGCGACAACGACAAGACGCGCGCCACACTGTGCTCTAAACGCAAACCGAGGCAAAATTGTGGCGTAAATCTTTGACGTTAACCGAAAAACGCGCTAACCGATGTTCTACTGTATTAACGTCCAATCAGAGCAAACAACGATGTGTGCATTACATTTCTGTGTATCCTAAAAATATAATATATGTTATCATTTATATATATATATGTATAAATATTTATTATTTTTAATTCATTTATTAAATTTAATTAAATGTTCTTTATATTCTAATATAAATGGTATAATAGTTTACTTTATATATTATTTTATATTATATATATAATGTGTGAATGATATTCTTATAAAAATAAATAAAATAATTAATATTTATATTTTTGTATACATCTAAAAATAAAAAAAAATATTTGGGAGACACTAAACAGTGCTTATGACTTGTAAAGACTCCAAAAAGTCAAGCCTATGACTTGACTCAACCTGTCTTGTCTTTACTTGAGACTTGAGACTTTCAAAACCTCTGAACAACGCTAACCGAGGTTCCACTGGAACTAGTAACGCTCATTAATTGTTTGTTTTAAAGTTATTAGCCCAACACTGCCTATGCAGGTTCAGCATATCAGAGTTTTGGCACAGTACTGCATACAGGTTACCCGTATTCCACACCTAAGCTGCCCAAAAGCACAGGTTCTAAAAAAAATAAAACAAACAAACAAAAACAACACAACACGGTTGGCAAGGTTACTACTTTAGACTAAAATGGAAGGTGGAATGGGCTGGAACAACTTTACTATTTCCATTCAGCAGGAAGCTTTGGGGATGGAGAAAGTGCTTGAAGTCAACAGTCTGTGTCGCAGACGTGGTGGGGTGAAGAAGACTTTAGCATATAAAGGGATGATGTTATTAGCTTACTGCTGAGACGCTGATTAAAACCTCTTGTCTGGTACCAGACTACTTTTACACCAACAACAACTTAGTCAAAATGGGGACACTTCTTTCTTTGGAAAAGCTTTTTAAGATAGACAGCGATATTGTCAAAATCATCCTCCCTTCGCGTGAACTGCAAAATTGACTGACAATACTGAAATTTGCATGCGAGGCCACGAGTTTTCTTTCTGTAAAAACATTGTAGTTGAAAACAGCTTCTGTCCTTGCACCCGTCACTCCATTTACACATCTTCCTCAACTTTTACTTTCTGAAGACTTCACATTGTCTGTCTTAACAAATACTTCAAGTCTGTTTTGCTTTTCATTTGCTATACCGCAGATATTCATCTTATCTCTCAAGGACCCCATCAAAGCTTTATCGCAACGCCTCCCCAAATTCTTACCAAATCCCAAGTCAATGCCATGTCTGACGACTGCTTACCAACGGTCGGCATGTACGCGCGAAGGCTGGCTGATCTCAGTCCTGTAGTACAGGATGTGGTACGTATGCATTATAATACTTCATTTGTCTTACAAGAGACTTTCCAAAGATATGTGCAAAGCTAGTAACAATTAGTGAGCTTCCTCAACAACATGCATAGACTTGTGTTTTGGGCTGCAAGTAAAGATTATTTTCTTAGTCTATTAATCTGAAGCTTGTTGTTTTGATTACTCGAGTAATCGGTTACCCTCTACGGAGCAAATCAATATGAGCCAAACACAGTTAGTGGTTTGGTGCTCAACTTATCAGAATGTCAATCAATGTCGTTTTCCAAAGTCAAAACTGATGTGTGTGAATATCTTGTTGTGCCTAAAACCCAACGATGACAGGTCTGCTTTCAAGGAAGACTAAAGCCTAGGTCACAACCGGTCATACAGGCTGACGTGCTGATTTCTGAGCCGCAGACCGGCTGCAGAGGTTCTTTGTCATGTCAAACAAACTCTGCCAGCGCTTACATTTTTTCCAGGTTGCAAGGCAAACTTCGTGCATCTTCGTGCGTCGTCCGTACGGCCAACGTGTGTCTTGCGTACGTTTTGCTGGTGTCAGGTTTGGGCAAAATGTCAGTTTTTCCATACGTTGGACTTGCGGACTCCGGATGCGTGTCGTGGGCCACACGTGCACATTCCATTTTCAAATCCAAAAACGATGACTCGAATCACAAAATAGGTGTTGGTTAATTGGATAAATGATTAATCAACGAGTCATTGTTGCAGCTCTGCTTTCTTTATATTCAGAATCCTGCTAATTCATTCAGAACGGCACATTTATTTACAACTTCATGCAGTATGGATGGTAAAATGTCTCTGAAATGTGTTCATTTTCGATGACTGGAACAAGCAAGCAAATGAACCACAGGAGCCCCTTCTCCCTTAAACGTGTCTTGTTTTGCTTCTCAATATTCCACGACATCATTGGCGTTGTCAGCAGGATTGGAAGAAAAAGACGCTGATGCTCGCTGCTCCGTGACCTGCACAATACTGCAAACCTACGTAAAACCGTCTTTGGTATTGAGTTCAATGTTGCTTGTCGCAGTTGTGCGTCTTTGGCGCTTGAAGGGTTAAGGAAGTGTTCAAACAGAGTGGGGAAGGAGGACAAAGTAAGAGGCACACGGAAACGTTCTCAGGTCAAAACGGCAAAATATTTGATCGTTTCAGCCTCTCATCCACACGGAAGCGACGTTCTCAGTGGCCTGAAATTGTATTCCACAGCAGGAAAATCTGTTTCCGTATGGACTAGCAATCCGCTGCTTTTTAAAAAAGATGACGTCAGCGACCTGTCACAAGCACATGAGTTTTGACGACAAGCCAACGTAATATCTGAGTATTTTGAGTGCCATGACTCACCACAGTCGACAGTCTCTCTGTATTTTCTGGTCTTATACGACCAAAATGACGCACATGTAATTCCACTTAGTCGGAAGTCTTGGGGCAGGAGCTCATCCCTGATCCAGAGATGACACTCATTTATTAATTAATTAATTTTAAAAAAAACGCAATAGAGTGAGGGAGCGATGTTCGAACCACGATGTAGCGAGGGACGACTGAACTGGAAAACAAACGGCGTTCGTGATGACTTGGGAGGTTCCGCCATTCCACGGAGGATGCAAAAAGGTTCTGAGCATGCATGTCCTTCCAGTGCTTGCGTGGGCTGTTTCAAAACATGTACGGCAGGTTAATTCAAGTCCCAGTGGCCATTTGTGGACCATTTGAACTTGGTGCTGGGCCAGCTGGTCAGTCGTGTTGGTCGGGTGACCTTGCTCATCTGCCAGTCTGAGGACTTCACTGAAATCTAATGTTTGATCAACCTTTCCCTCTTTCATCTCCACCAATGTGTCATCTCTGATGCGCTCTTCCCTGAAGCACACACATCTGAAGCCTCCCAGCACAGCAGAAAGCACACACACACACACACACACACACACACACTTGTCTGTCGTGCAGAAAAGCTTGTCTAACCTTTCAGCACATTTCCCCATCTTATTAATATTCCTCATTGCTAAAAGGCAAGGAAAATGTCTCATTTAAATTTAGAGCTGCGATGAAATAGATGTGGGCTTCTATTAAGGGTACGTCCCGCTTATCTTGATATACACAAAAGTACACACTCACACTCATTGGTACACACTTTTGCAGTGTTCCGTGCTGGGTTACACGAGCCAGTGATTAAAAGGGACGGTGCTGAATTGCAATCTAAGCACGTTCATCCCAAACCTGACATTTCAACTCCTTGCCCATCTCTAATCTAGTGTCTGCAGCTGATGGAATAGCTTATGTGTCTATTCTTCTGAAAGTCCAGCTTTTCAACTGTGGGGTTTTGATCTTTTATATCAAATTAACTTCATTATCTTCTTGTTGTCAGCTTTAACTGTATGTTGTCAGCTTTGAACACCCATAATGCCGACGCTGCCCCATGAGAAGGCATATATAACAATTTGCTTCAGCATTATTAACCTGAAAAATGGTCATGTGATAACATTTTGTGTGTGCTGGGTGCCTTTGTTTCATGATACCAGCTTATCCCAAAAGCATAGTAACTAGGGATGTCCGATATTGGCTTTTTTGCCGATATCCAATATGCTGATTTCATCCAACTCTCAATTTCCGATACCGATATCGATATGGGTAACATCACATATCTCCTCTTGTTGATTTAACACCTTTCAAGCAGCTCTGTTTGTTCTTTCAAGCACATTTTTACTTACCATGGGAGCGACGTCCCGTGTCGGTGTGATTCCCTGTTTATCCAATGATATCGAGGCAGCAGAGCTGAGGCTAAGATGAAAGTCAAGCGGCTAGCAAGGAAGTGGAGAATCAAGCCTTCGGTACCTTCTATTATCATGGGAAACGTGAATCCGCTACTGAGCAAGATCAACAAGCTGGTAAGAATGTCAAGACCTTCAGGGAGTGCAGCTTATTTGTGCTTCACTGACACATGGCTAACAGCTAGCGTTCCAAATGCTAACGTGGAGCTAGCCAACTTCAGGACAGTCAGAGCGGACAGGAAGACAAGAGCCTGTGGAAAGTGCAAAGGAAGTGGGCTTTCACTGTATGCGAACAAACTGTGGTGTCATCCTGATCATGTGAACATTATAATGTCCATCTATAAAGCATTTTTTAAAAATCGGTTTTCATTATCGGGAAAAAACCTGATGCCGATATCTACCGATGTCACATTTTCATGTCAATATCGATAATATCGGTGGGCAGAAACCCTCTTCTCAGCAAGCTCTACGGTGGCTTCATTAAATAGCCTAAGGACCTTAAAAGATTGGGCAATGAAACCATACTAAGAAAAGTGCTCAGGCTTGCCACAGATTCTCTCAGGTCAAAAATTCTCTCGAGCATATGGCATGTGCTTTTTTTCATCAAATTTCGCCGGTGTCACAGGTCGCTGTTTCGACATGTTTAGCTCAGGAGGGGTGGGCTAGTGTTTGTGATGAGATTCCGCCATGATTGAGCGGTCTGCCGGGCAAACACTTCCCCACACTTCCTCACGATGACAGCCAATTTCCATGAGATTCCACCTTTTATTGGCTAATTCCATGATTCTGTTAACGCAGAAATCATAGGGCCCTAGAGTTAAGCTTGTGTGAGTGACAACAATGCCTCTACTGTGTTTGCCTCTTCCAGTATTTTTCCATCAGTCATATGTAACTGTTGCACAACTATGATTGTGCTATGTGAGTGTATGTGTCAAGAAGGCCTTCTATGAGAAGCAGACTGAAAACGCACTGAGCTAATAGTCTGAATCAAAAGGTGTCCATTTGTCCATCTAAGGAAACACACAACTTCAGGCCAGAAAGAAGAAAACAGCTGGGAGTAAACAGCAAAGCAGTGGAGGAAGACGCCAAAAGCAGGGAACAAAAAGTTCCAAGAAAAGAATAAGAGTACAAAACGTGGTGCATAAATCACAGCATGGAAGCTGACACTCGTAAAAGGGAGACGTGTAAGTCACAGAACAATTAACTCAGCCGTACACGGAGGAACCATGAGGTACGATTTGGCATGTCTCTGGTGCGGACGCAGGGCTTATGAATGGTGTTCATTACAATTTGCGTCCACCTGCCCCCCTGCTCCAGTCCCAGCAACTACACCAAGCTGCCTGCAATACAGAGCAGAAGACAGGAAACTCTAGGCAGAAACTGTTAAAACATACTCCCATAAATTGCCAATAAGTGTTAACTGTTAATAGAAACAGATGGCGGTGCGTCAAAATAAAGGAAAGTCCAAAATGAAGTGACATTAGACATTTCACAGTTCTCATGCTCCAGCGTTTCACGTCACGGGGTTTCGTGTAAGGGCGTTTTGTGTTCTGATGTTTCATGTTCTGACGTGTCATGTGACAGTGTTTCGTGTTATGATGTTTAATGTTGCAGCGGTTTGTGTTACGACCTTTCGAGTTACCACATTTCCTTTGTGTTACGATGTTACATGGTTACGACAGACTCCCGTACGTTGTCAATACTCTACAAAAATAAACACAGACGGCAGTGCGTCAAGGAAAAGGAAAGTCCGAGTTTCATGCAACATCCTCTGATGCTAGTGCGTTTTGTGTTTCGACGTTTCACGTTACACATTATGTGTTTCCTGTCACAACCTTTCGCATCACGACATTTGGTGATTTCGGCACACTTCCATAAATTGTTAGTAGGTAGTGTGTAAAAAGAATAACAGATGCAAGTGTGTCAGAGAAAAGCAACGTGAAAAGTGAAGTGATATAAGACATTTAATGACATTTCATGTTTCAACGTTTTTCAGGTTTTTTGTGTTACGATGTCTCATGATACAACGTTTCACGTTTCAGTGTTCCCTTGTTTATAGCCCGTAATAAGTGAAATCCGTACACCATACACTTTATACACGTTTCTCAGACAAGCATGGACATTTTCTCACATTTCTCTCTTGTTTAAACACTCAAATTTCATTTGAGTTTTAATAATCAACCTGCTAGGATGGACACAAGAAATTACTAAGTGACTCACGAGTATTCTCTCCTCTGACCGTGCCCCTTTGTCATGGCGCCGTTCAGTTGTAGCTTTTTAGTTTCCTTGATCAAACATCTTGCTCCTGTTGTCGTATTTTACTGCCCCTCGTCGTCCTCCATGAACCGAAGATTAATTTACAGTATTCCGTAATGGCGCCATACAGCCGCGTAACTTCTGCCTTCCTTCAGCGTGTCCAGAAGTCCAACTTTTTTGTGTGGTGGCTGGCTTCCTCTGCCTTTTGGCTGCAGAACGTTTTTCGTCGACATTGTGGGTTTTGTCGGGGAGAAAACTTGCAACCATCCAGCATTCAGAGTCACACGCGGTTAGCTTCTTCTGTTTCTTCTATTGTTTACAGTATTGGCGGTTCGCAAGCAGCTCACACGGTTAGCTAGTTTGCTAGCCATGACCACAACAAGAAACGGGACTAAGGAGAGTGATTGACTATGGTCTACAGCAGGGGGGTCCAATTTTTATGCGCCCGCAGCAAATTCAGAATATATAACTGAATATGGCCCGCACAAGCAGCTTGAGATCAACTCTATTGCATTTCTCAGTTTGAACACCAGATGGCGACAGGCATGTAAGTTCATATCTGCAGTGTCACGTCTGCAAGAGCCATAATGATCAGAGCAGCACGTCAGGCAGAGCTCATTATTTATGATGCACATGTCAGCAATTCTTTGTTTATATTTTGGGCTACTTTGAAGGTTTGGGTTTGAAAACAAATAATGGTAAAAAACTGCAAATATAGTGTAAAGAAAAGTACTGCATTATTGCTAGACAGACAGCAGAATAGATTTATGCATAAAAAAAGTTTGGACACCCCTGGTCTACAGCCAATCAGGGCGCAGAAGACAATGGGCGGTGCAGACAGAAGAGAGAGAACAGAGAGAGACACCGTCACCGCGTGCTGAAGCGCAGAACTACAACACTCAACTTCCCACGATGTCATACTTCTTAAAGGGCCATGCTCGGCGTTCATACGTTGTTAAAAAAAAAAAAAGCACTAAAATTGCACACAAAAAAATTCGCGAAACAGCGAGTCGAGCGATGGAGCGAGGGAACACTGGACAACGTTTCATGTTACGACATTTCGTGTCACAGCATTTGGGCGTATCGTGCTACGATGTTTTGTGACTTCCATAAATGATTAATACTTCACAAAAAGAAAAACAAATGGATGTGCGTCAAAGAAAAGGAAAGTGAAAAGTGAGGTGAAATAAATGGCTTAATTAAAATTAAGCCATTCCGATGTCCACCATGAAGGATAAAGATGGTATCAGCCAACATGTTAGAGGCACATTAAAGTACTTTATCTGGTCAAATATTAGTGAATGCTCAAAAAAGTCATGTGCTGACACACACACACACACACACACACACACACAAACATACGCACACACACCTCTGGCTGTCAGAATATGACACAAGCTGTCATCATTTTTCTACTGTTGTGTTTGTCAGTCTTTGTCCTTTGGTACACCTCCACCTCCTTGCGTATGCTGTGTTGCTCTCCCTTCAGATGTGAGGCAAGATGCCAAATTCTTTTGGAGTTGTGTTTGTCGAGCTCTTGGTGGTGTAAATGTCACAACTACACATCTTCATCAACGGGTTCTGCTCTGCCTTGTTTTCTACCAGCAGCGGCGGCAAACAGGTGATGACATCAAATAAAGTGATGTAAAAAAAAAAATGTTTTTCGTACGGTGTAACAGAAAATGAGATTAGTTGCATTGATGTAAAGACAACAAGTCATTTAGAGTTGAATGTGTGGAACATAATGTAGATGTGAGCATGCAAACTTGGGTAACCTTACCTTGTTATTAACCTCTGGCACATTTCAAGCTATTCATTGGACTTAAACGACTTGAATTTCAATAAATAACTGGAAAAATTGGGGTGTTCTAAAACTTTTGACTTTTTAGTGTATTTATACATTTCAACAAACCACTCCAGCATCAAAATGTTGAGCTCATTCAGAACATGGAGGCTATATTCCAGGAATGTTCTCAAACAAATCCCACATTTTACATAAGTCAATATTTTTGGCTTTTGTTCCCATTAAAAATGAATGGACAATTTCATTGTTGCCCCCTATTGGTGGAAAATCATTCATTCATTTTCTATGCCATTTCAGCCTCATTAGGGTCGCGGGGTATGCTGAAGCCTATCCCAGCTGACTTCGGGCAACAGGCGAGGTACACCCTGGACTGGTCGCCAGCCAATGGCAGGGCACATATAGACAAACAACCATTCACACTCACATTCATACCTATGGACAATTTAGAGCCGCTAATTAACCTAACATGGACATTTTTGGAATGTTGGAGGAAGATGGAGTACCTGGAGAAAAAACACGTCTGCACAGGGAGAACATGCAAACTCCACACAGAGATGTCCAACGGAGATTCGAACTGGTGGAAAGTCATTTAACATTTAACATTACATGGAATATTCTGCTTATTCTGTGCATGGTGGCATGGCTCAGGTCGCAGAGTGGTTGTCTCCCGCTGTGATGGTTGTTCGTTCAATCCTCAGTCGTCATAGCCTGATTCATGTTATATTTTGTCGCCACCCCAGCCCCCCACAGTAAAGATACATATGGCTGTGAAAAAATGTTTAGATAACGTGTATAAAGCTTTACAGCCTTGTCGCTATCATGGAATAGTGTTTAGAAGACATTATGCAAACAAGGCATGACTTACTCTGTTCTGTGGCAAATTTTACATTTCAGTTCCAGCGTTCACACTCGATTTCTACTGAAATTGCTTCATCTAGTTCAAGTCAAGATTCAAAATTCAATTCAAGATTACGGGTACAGTTTTCTCTATTGGGTGGCTGGGCTATTCCTTATAGAGCCGCTGCTCCTCCGCATTGAGAGACAGATGAGGTGGCTCGGACATCTGGTCAGGATGCCTCCCGGAAGCTTCCCTGAGGAGGTGTTCGGGGCACGTTCGACCGGTAGGAGGCATCTGGGAAGGCCCAGGACACATTGGAGAGACTATGTCTCTCAACTGGCCTCGGGATCTGCCGGGAGAAGCTGGACAAAGTGGGCAGGGAGTCTCAACTCGACCTCGGATAAGAGGTAGAAGATGGATGGATGGCTGGATGGATGGATGGGTAGTTCAATTTGTGTCCCTAACTGCGTCAAAAACCCAATTCAGTGAATTATTGCGGCCACTAGGTGTCGTCAAAAATACAGCCACCTCGCTTTCATTTAAATGCTGCACATGAAGTTAAGTTATGTATTTATATATATTGATATATAAGGCGCACCGGACTTTAAGTCAGAAGAAAAAAAGTCCATCTTATGTTAGATACTAAATAAAATAGCGTTGCACCCCTAGTTTGCCATGAACTTTTATTAATTTACGTGTCTCCTTAACAACACTGAAGTTGCTTCTGTGAGTTTTTGTTCAGTGCTGCAGTGGATTCATTTATTGATAGGTCATTCCTGTCGAACTTCAGCATGACCCAGCTCTGAACTCTCGCTCTGCCAATCAGTTGTCTCTCTTTTTTGACTCTGATGGACAGTCAGAAATACACCCCCCAACCCACCCACCCACCCACAGACACACACGGGGAGGAGATGGTGGAACTATCGTCACCTTCTGATAAATTAGACTCTGAGCAGGGAGGAACGCTCCATGGGTGAAATTGTGGAAATGTTTGCATATTTTTCATGTTTTAGTCATCTGCATTAATCGGATGGAAGCCAAAATCTTCAACTGAATATTCCCTGTGCAAGTGCATGAAAAGAGTGACGGTGCATTAGTGGGAGGTTTGAAAAGTGAATTTTAATTTGGGTCAGAAACCTCCAAAGCAATTAAGTGTTGTGTACAGAATAGCACGCTCTACTATGACTGTGTATAGAATAGTGATGGGATGTTCGACTCTTTTAAGGCAATCGGTTCTTTTGGCTCTTTCCGCTCCCAAGAGACTCCTCAGATTCTGTTGTTGCTTAAATAGATTTCTTACCAAAATACATGTAAAATGAATTTGTAATGTAAACACATATTTATATCACATCTTTATTATGTACGGTGCAACCTTGGTTAGCGTCATTAATTGGTCCCAGAGCATCTGACTCTAACCATGTCAATTTTTCCCATAAGAAATAATGTAAATCCAATTAATCTGTTCCAGAGAGCCAAAATTTCCACACAAAACATATTTTTATAGTTTTGCAATTATAGTTTTACATGCATAAAATAATTAGAAATGCTCCACTACTTCAATTAGTTTTATGTTGGGTGTGCCCAACCACTCAGGTAAACAAACATAGCAAGGGGTTTTTATAGCTTGATTTATGTTATATTTTTTTGCCACCCCTGCGCCCCACAGTAAGCATACATATGGCTGTGAAAAGGTGTTTATATAACATGTATAATGCTTTACAGCCTTGTCGCTATCATGGAATGGTTTTAGAAAACATTATACTTGTATGAACAAGAACAACAACAAACTCTGTTCTGTGGCAATTTTGACGTCATTCTTTTTCTTTTTTCCTACGTACCGGCGGAATGCCATCCTTTTTCAAAATGCGTACTAAAACCGTATTTTCACGCCAAATACTTCTTGTAAAGGTGTTCCTTCATAGCAGTCATCAGTGAAATCACTGTAAATATCAAAACTGGAGGTGGGCGTCTATCTGTCTCTCCTTCTCTGCACTTACTTTGTCCATTTTTGTCTTAAACCTTCTACTTTTGGAAAAGAAAACAAACAAACCATCAGTTGGATACTATGAACATCCAGCAGCAACACAACATTTTGGCATGACTACTATTTTGATGAAAAATAAGCTGAACCAAGTCCACCATCTATAGAGAATGTTTGTTTACTCTGCTGTAACTGAAAGGTGTCACCCTGATGACGCCACTTCCAAAAATGAGACTGAACAGCGAGAGTTAGCTCGTCATGCCTGGCGGCGTGAACTACAAATGTCATTTTTACCGTTTGCTTTCAAATATTGAACAATATAGAACATAATTTCAAACAATATTTGACATATTTAAGTAAAGCTGATGACTTATGTCAGGGACCCTCTGAGCATTGTTGTTTGTCTGCTGTGTGTCGGTAGTTCTTAGGTAAGTGAACCCATACAGAAATTATTTTATTTAATTAAAAAATGAAGTACAGTAAATCCCTCACCACTTCCCGCTTTGAATTTTGCAGCTCAAATACTGTGTGTTAAAGAATTGTGATTTAGCTTTGTAATCACGACTTGCAATCCCCCACCAAAACACTAAGGGGCAGTGTTTTCCTGTTAGTAAGAAACCACAACTCTTGCTGGCTAGCTAGTTAGCTTCCTGTGTGAGTAGTAGTGAACAATGGCGACTGAAGCCACATCCAGATGGTTGACATAGATACCAAAGCATAATACTGTTGGATCACTCGTTGCTGGAAAACAGTTAGTAACAGTTAGTAACCCAGCCTTGGCTGTGACAGACGCTGGATATTTAAAGCAGATCAGGAGCAAAGTAATGAGAAAACAAAGTAGTAAACGAGAGGGAGAGTATGCGGCTGACTAATCAAGTGAGTGAATGAGCTGGTAAGTGACTACGCATCGGACTGATTAAGCCACCGAGCGCTTCAGCCAAGAAAGTGGTTGAGGTGTTTTATATGTTAATGTGAGCGAGAGGAACGGTAGTGACGAATGTGGCGTGACAAGAAATAAGAAGGCAAGCGGCGGTGACAAAGGTGGAAGCTGCTTGGAGGAGGATGCTGGTCGGAGAGGAGGAGGGGATTTAAGGTGGGAGGCGGTTGGCTGAGAGGGAAGAGAGAATCAGTGGGGTGTGGAGGAGGGATGGAGAGAAAGTGTGCTGTGGAAGCTGCTGGTAATCAGAGAGCAGTGATGGGTGGTCAAGCTGTGCACCTATGTGAGTGGTAGCGTGAGTGTGTGTGTGTGTGTGTGTGTGTGTGTGTGTGTGTGTGTGTGTGCGTGTGAGAGCCCCACTGTGGTCAGTGCTGTGTGACAGACACACACTGAGTTCCACTGCCCTCAGAGTGGGTCTCACTTTGCACAGCTGTGTGTGTAAGTTGTGTTCCAAGGTGGCTGAATGGATTTTCACTTTTCCTTCATGATTTTCTTGGTGCCTCCACCGCTCCAGGTCTTCTACTTGCCACTGAGCCAAGCTAAAAACTTTGAAATGAACTGTTGAGTCGAAATGGATTAAATGGATTGAATGACTTTTTGCTCTTCTCGCTCTCAAGCGTTCCAATTTTAAGCCTTTTGAATCCCAAATAAAAAGCAAGTTTATTGTGTTAATTTTATGCAATTCTGATTGAAAGTCATGGCACAGGTAAGGTGGTCTTCCTTGCCTTGACGCTTTGGCCTGAAGCGCCTCCACCGGTGCCATGAGGTCAGCTGCAGGGTGGTCGGCTCCAGCCAGCACAAGTGGTCTGCCATGGTCTGCCATGCAGGCCATATTTGCCCAGTGTCTTTCTTATGGTGGAGTCATGAACACTGACACTGACTGTATATACAAAAATATCAAACATCAGATTTTTCACCGCTGGTCTTCAGTGTGCTGTCACATGTGCTCTTTACTCTACCAGCAGTAAGTAACCATGTGCACTGACCCCCGGAACATGTGCTGCTTTCCGCCACATACAGTACAGTATGTCATTCCAGTGCACAACTGATATTTGGTGGTTTTGATTGGGTATAACTAATATTTTGCCTTCAAGAAGAGGCGAAATTAGATTCACATTGATCCACGGCAATGTGCACATGGATGACCTGCAATTTCCTCTTGCAGAGTTACATTATGACTGCATGAAATATAGTTAAATATGAGGATTGATTTGATTCCCCCGGGCGGGTCGCTAAATAAACATCAAACTAAATGTCTTCACATCTGGTGAAATGAATTCATTCCAAAATGCCTCGAAAAAAAATTCAGCGTAAGACATCATTTGCAAATGCGATGTGTGCTCCTCTGTTTGATATTGATTGCTGTGTTCATTAACATGCTCAACAAGCATACACACGTGGAGGAGGGTTAACTTACCGTCTATTTTTCTTGTGGTTCTATTTCAGATCACTGGAAGCTCTGAGCTCTCCTCTCTGTAATCATCACACCGACTGCCTCATGCCTGCTCGGGAAGGACGAGCGAGGAGAGAAAGGTAGCATTTTTTGTCATCTGTGTCATTTCATTGCCACAGCGCAGCTTTGACTCCCGTACTCGTCCTAACACTTACCTGTCTTTGTCCGGTTCCTTCTATTTCTGAGACAAATAAAAGCCGAGACTTTCCGGTAAGATTGTTTTTCCATGCCATAGTTATTGTGTGGAAACACGGGAGAGCGATTATACATCACACATATTTATACCGTCCTTCAAAACAAAGCAGAACATTAGGCAGAAACAAACCTACTCTTCAGCAAACTAAATACATTCAAATGAAACAACGTGATCCATCGCAATACAGTAATCCCTCGTTTATCACGGTTAATTGGATCCAGACCCGGCCGTGATACGTGAATTTCCACAATGTAGAATGTGAAAATTGAATATTTTCGTAGTTGGGGCATAAAAAAAACTGTTTACGACCTTCTAAATGTGTTTTTTAAAAACATGAACAACAGTTTAATCTTTTCTTAAAAACATGAATTTGTGGAATTGACTATGGTCATTAAAATCGATTTTCAAAGGATTAAAAATAATGCAACCAAAGTATTGATGAATGTATGTTTTTGTTAGACAGCATGACCGACAATATTGTTTCTTAACAATATTGGCTTTTGTAACAAACCTCTGTGAGTCTGGTCTCTAATCCAATAAAAGATTGGAAAATTGGAAAAAATGGGCGTGCAAAATACTTTACGACATATCATCACGTCTTTGAATGCGCCTTCTGAATGCCTTATATTTGTATTTTACATCATTTGGCCATTTTTATGCTTGAAAATAATGAATTTGAATATGTATAATTAACTTTAACTCACTCCCAGCCATTTTTCAAAAGACAAACCCTTCAGTTCCGGCCATTTCAGATGATTTTGACTGATCTTTCAAGGCACACAGTTTTGTGTTCTATGGTTATATAAACACGGAACCTACCAAAAGAACGATTAGACTCTGTCTTTTATCAGAAAGTTTCTACCTTTTTCTGTTCTTTAGTAATCAGCAGTAGAACATACGTACGTTTCGGGAAAATATCAACTCCCAACTATAAAAAGGGAGAAAACCAACTTTTTGTGAAAAGATACATTTCAAGCATAACTTTCACTTCGAAACAATATTTTTTGCTCTTGTGACAAATATCTAAACAACTATACTCCAATGTAAACAACACAAAAAAGGTTTTTTTTTTTTGTTTTTTTTTTACACCAAAATAACAATTTATTTACAAATATAACACCATGAACTATTTACAGTTTTCACATTTGGAACTGAACTATGTGTGTGCACGTGTGTGTGCGTGTGCATGCGTTAAAAATTCCCAACAATGCGTCTTTTTTTTTTTTGTGTGTGGTAGCAACGTAACAGCTGCCTTCATGCAAGGGCTTCCTCTTCCTGTTGTGTGTTTATCCCTCCTCTCATGGTCCCTGCTGAGCTCTTATCAAATGCACTTTTGCCACCTAGTGGCCGCTTTTATTAGCATTCAAATTGCTCTCAAGCCTAATCGATTAGTGAGGAGTTGCATCAGCACCTCTTTTAGCCTTTTGCGCAAAAAAAAAAAAACAATTTATAAATACATTGTTGGAATCGGGCGTTTGGGTTTCTAAAAATGTATAACTACGTTTGGGGTATTGAATTAGTTAATTTAAAAAAAATAAATAAACGTGCTTGAACATGCATATTTTTTTTCAGTCTTTTTAATTTAATCTTAGTTTAGTTGTGAAAAAACGTGATAGAGTGAAGCCACAAAATTCAAAGCGTGAAGTGGGGAAAGATGACGTACTATATGTACTGTAGTACTAATACATACTAATTCGGTCAGTGAATAAAAGTGGTGTTGTATTGTGCTGTTTGTTTAAGTTTGAATGCAACGACCGAAATAAAAGTAACTGAACGGAAGTGAAGATTGAGTTCTGAGACAAAGGCGTGTGTATGGATCACTGGGACTTGCCACAATAAATCACTTTCCTTGTTGATCCTCACGTTGACAAATGTGTGTGTGTTCATTTTAATCGCAACTGTCAACATGTGCACAAACACACACACACACACACACACACTCCCACGTCTTTTACACTTCAACACAGGTATCAGTATCATCCATTTGCCCTGTTGACATTTGTTTATTAAATGTCAACATAAATATCTCTTTGCCTTTTAAACACACACACACACACACACACACACACGCCATCTCTCGCCTACTTTATATTCAAATCTTAGCTTGGCTGTGTTTGCGATTAAATTCTTGGTCTCCGAGGAGAGCAGATGCTTTTGTTTCCTCTCCGGCTGCCACGATCAGAATGAGACATGCAATCCTTATTTTGACTCGCCCAAAGTGGAATTGCATCTAAGGACACTGACATGTGGTTACATAAAACTACAGGTTGTCTTCGCCAAGAGGACTAGACCTTTCTCATACGTCTTCTGTCAGAACTCATACAGGCACCTGTTAATGCGTAACATTTTTATACTTAAAATCACACGTATCTGTCGTAGTACTCACGGTGACCAACAGGTGGCACAGCAAGTCTAGGCTTCCACCGTGCTTGGAGCTGTCCCTGGTGCTGAACGCTAATCTGCCTGATCTGAAAATTGAAGCGAGGGAGACGAGAGCCCAGAATGAGGGGATTTGTGCTATGTCAATAAGTAGGAAAGAATAAATGGGAAAATACTCAAAAAAAAGAGAGTTTGATTTAATGACGGGACCAAATGGAAAGCTGAGGTGAGTCGGGTTAATGACTGGAGAAGGAAATAGTGGTGGTGCTATGAAAGTGAAGGAATAATACACCAGTAAAGGTAGAGGGAAGGTGCAGGGGCCGTGTCAATAAACACTGTGTAAACAGAGAAGTCAAGATGTCATAATGATGGTAACATGCAGATGAATAGTAATAAGTATATTCATATGTGGGGGTATGTTAAAGTGCCATCGGTGTTTATGTGCATGATGGACAGATGGGGTCGACGACAAGTGTCCATCTGGGTGACAGTGTCCCCGAGTGTTCCGATGAAACAATGGCAGCAGTACAGTATGCATGGCACAGACAGCAGGATTTATGATTTACACAAAACCCCTACTTCCTTTTATTACCGCTCAGCCGCTCCTGTGTATGTTTGCCATGACCCATTAATGGGATTGTCAGAGTCAGACGTCTCCATCACTGATGGCCTCTTTGTCGATATGCTTTAGGGTTTATTAAAAAATTTGAGTTTGTAAGAAATCCTTCCACTGTGCGTTTATCACAACTAGTGAAGTCGTTTGTAGATTTTAAAATGCACTCAGCATGCGGCAGGACCCTGACTGTTAAAGAAATGGACAAATGCGGCCCGCCCTTATAGTTTATAGTCGCTGTCACAGCATCGCACATCAAGGCACCAGAGAGGGAATTTATTGAATATAAAAGAGGGCTTTCCTCGATTGAGAATCATTTGTCACAAAAGCACACACCTGCTCACTCTCGCTCATTTACAATCGCTGCAGAGTAGGGGTGCCAAGAGATTTTAACATTACGTTTAAGAAAAGTACAATGAAACAAACAAGGTTTTTTATTTAACTGAGTCACAAAACAATGCAGGTGCGTTTTGAAATGTTTATTGTCCCACAAATTGACGCAAAACGATATTATTGTCAACCTTTTCGGAGACCAAATAAACCACTAATGTTATGGTAACTAAATGAACTAAAATACAAATACAAGGCAGAAGAAGCATTCTAATTGTGAGTCTAGTACTGTATTCTACACTGGCCACTGGGTGTCAGTAATTGTTGAATACATGCATTACATTACATACATTGTTGTATTGTAATGGAGGTACCTACATTGTCCAGAAAAAAAACAAGGAACTGCTAATCTATGTTATCTTATTTATGTCCAATACAGTGGTGTGAAAAAGTGTTTGCCCCCTTCCTGATTACTTTTTTTAATGCTTGTCACACTTAAATGTTTCAGATCATCAAACAAATTTAAATATTAGTCAATGACAACACAACTGAACACAAAATGCAGTTTTTAAATTAAGCTTTTTATTATTAAGGGAGAAAAAAATCCAAACCTACATGGCCCTGTGTGAAAAAGTGATAAAGTTAAAACATAACTTAAGTGAGATTAATTGACATCTATCAGTGTGGAAAAGAGCCATTATCCACAAATGGCCAAAACAAACAACAACCTTTCCAGGAGGGGCCGGCCAACCAAAATGACCCCAAGAGCGCAGCGACTGCCCATTCAAGAGGTCACAAAAGCCCCCACAACAACATCCAAAGTATTGCTGACCTCACTTGCCTCAGTTAAGGTCAGTGTTCATGACTTCACCATAAGAAAGACACTGGGCAAAAAACGCCTGCATGGCAGAGTTCCAAGACCAAAACCACTGCTGAACAAAAAGAACATTAAGGCGTCTCAATTTTGCCAGAAAACATCTTGATGATCCCCAAGACCTTTGGGAAAATACTCTGTGGTCTGATGAGACACAGGTTGAATTTTTTGAAGGTGTGTGTCCCATTACATCTGGTGTAAAAGTAATGTTGCATTTCAGAAAAAGAACATCATACCAACAGTAAAATATGGTGGTGGTAGTGTGATGGTCTGGGGCTGTTTTGCTGCTTCAGGACTTGCTGTGATAAATGGAACCATGAATTCTGCTTTCTACCAAAAAATCCTGAGGGACAATATCCGACCCTCTGTTGGTGACCTCAAACTGAAACCAACTTGGGTTCTGCAGCAGGACAATGATCCAAAACACACGAGCAAGTCCTCCTCTGAATGGCTGAAGACTTTGGAGTGGCCTAGTCAAAGTCCTGACCTGAATCCTATTGAGATGCTGTGGCATGACCTTAAAAAGGCGCTTCATGCTGGAAAACCCTCCAATGTGGCTGAATGACAAACAGTTGTGCAAAATTCCTCCCCAGCGCTGTAAGAGACTCATTGCAAGTTATCACAAACGCTTGATTGCAGTTGTTGCTGCTAAGGGTGGCCCAACCTGTTATTAGGTTTAGGGGGCAATCACTTTTTCACACACGGCCATGTGTGGATATTTTTTCTCCCTTAACAATAACAAATTTCATATAAAAACTGCATTTTGTGTTCAGTTGTGTTGTCATTGACTAATATTTAAATTAAGCAGGTTCCACCATATTATTTGTTTCTTTGTTTAGCTAAATGACAAGCTAATGCCATCATGGCATACTTGCATTAACAGCCGCCCCGTTTCTTATCTGCTCTCTAGTTTCATGCGTGTCCCAGAGTAGAAAGCATTCTTATTAGAAGTGAGACCATGGCAAGGTCCTAATTAATTTCCAGCCTGCACTGTCATCACTTGATCGCGGCACAGGAATAATTTAAGTTTCCTCCATGAAAAAAAAATAAAATATGCCGTGTTTCTGGAAAAATGTGCCAAAGAAAATGACTAATTACATTTTGGACATTCATGACGCTGCAATGCGTAGTATGAGCCTCAGACCTCATTTCAGCAGGCATCAAAGGTGTGTTGGCTTTTTCTGCAAGAGGGACGCTGGTAAGATAAGATGACTATCCAACAGAAGTTACAATCAAGTCACTTACCATGAAGACTCGCAGAAAATACTCCCTTTTGTTGAGTATTCAAAGAGTGTTTCCAGGGCCATAACTTGTTTTACTTTTGTGAGTTTTTAATCCCCTTTTCGTGTAGGCTTGACAGGCTATGACAGGAGTGACACGATTATGATCTGAATTCCTACTTCCTGTCTACCTGACTTCCAGTCTATGAACAAACAGAACTCAGTGGTTGTTCCTGAACATCCTCACCAATTTCCTTTCGTCTTTCAGATCTTGGCAAAGTGGCAACACAACCAAAGTAACTTGTACTCATGTACAGTTATTATACACATCTACATGTAACACAGATACCCTCAACGTTTGATCGTCATTAGACAAATGGTCAATGATTTATGGGCAATTACTTGCAAAGTCCCACCCGTTCCCCTGCAAAGATGTTTCGGTTGACGGCTGCCATGTTTTTCAACTTGTGCCTGTCAGTCCCTGTAATCTGCAAACCAAATTGTGACATGATTTGGCCAAAAGCCCCGAAGTTACACTGAGTGTTTTGCAGAGCGCATTGAGCTGTGTGAGAAATGACAAGTCAATCTGAGGTCTGGGGTCACACTGTGGGGTTTAGTAGCAGTGCCGCCTTGTGGTGCATTTGTAGAAAATAATAGCACAGGCAACACAGTAGTGGTGCGTGTTTTGACACATGAGGAAACAATAGCTCTTTCTTTGGCCAATCATGAGCTATCAGTGCACTTACAGCAAGCTTGTCAACCCATTGGAAATCTCAGAAGGTCATTAAATATGACAGTATAACAACATAACAGTCTGACTCACGGTGTCATCTTTCAAAGAACACTTTACTAACAACACTAAATTCATCACACCGCAACTTATCACTCGAAAGGTGTCCCTGATAAATATACAAACATGTCCCAATATGAGTTTAAAATAAATAAAAAAAACCCAACATTTTAACGTTTTTTCATAAGGCATTGCGTCTGAGCAACACATTCAATGGGACGCTGCAATGACGTCAGCCTCCCTCTGGGCTTTGGGCTCAGGGTCCTCTGGCTCCCTTAACTGGACAGAGGCAGCACTGCAGCGCATCCACCATTTTCTATGGTTTCAATGCTCCTCCAATTAAATGGTTTTCTAAAACGAAATGCATTATGGGAAAACTTTAAAATGTTGGGTTTTTTTCATTTCGAAAACCGTATTGGTAAATTTTTCTGTATTTTTGAGGTATAATGTTTGCATGTTAAGTTGCTGTGTGATGAGTTGAATGTTGTTTGTAAAATGAAACCGTGAGTCAGACTGTTATATTGAGTAATGACCTACTGCAATTTCCAATGGGTCTACAAGCTCGTTGATTGTCTCCTGTCAAATCAAGAGCTGACTGGTCCTCACGGGATCATGCGTGCCACAATATGCCATTTTGTGACATGCACACGTGCGGCTTATACGCTTATTGGTACTAAGTGTTGGAAATATATATTTTATTATTAGGCTTTTTTGCCATTGTTCATGAAGTCTTTTATGAACAGTAACTAGTGATACCTTCACTCCTGCCCTCTGCAGGTTGTTTTAGTGTCTTTCTTTACAGCTCTCACAATGTTTCTGTCATCACCTGCTGATGTTTTCCTTGGTCTAACTGTTCCACGTCCGTTACTTAATACACCAGTGGTGTCTTTCTTCTTCAGGACATTCCAAATGGTTGTAGCGGCTATGACGAATGTTTGTGCGATGGTTCTGATTGTTTTTCCATTTTCTTCCAGATTTACAATTGCTTGTTTTTCATCCATAAACAGCTCTCTGATTTTAATGTTGTTTTCACCTCTAAATGCAGTATACACGGGCAAAACCCGTCCTACCCAATCTGAAACTGAGCGCAAACATTCAGTGCTATTTATTGATTGAACAAGTAATGTTATAGGACACGCCAGCGTCCAATACTTTTGCTCACATGGAAAAGTTGTGCATCCATTCGAGACGTAAATACCTGGAAATAAAAGTAAAAAAAAAAAAAAAAAATTACTCTAATACATAAATACTTAAAAAAACCACCTCAGATTTTAGTTTTAAATGAACAAGCATGTTAAAACACTGTAATACGCTCTCTAAAACAAGGCAAAACTACAGAATCAAATTTTGAGAAGCTCTAAATATCGGTTTCGGTTATTTTTCAAATAATCGCCCAGTCCTACGTCAAACCGTATGCCACATCCTGCATCAAATTGGTCATCATATCATCATGAAAAATACCAAAAAATATAAAAATTAATTGAACTGCTATAAATCGGACATCCCTAGTGTGAAGATGTTCGGATGCATGAAGTCGGTATCTAAGCCACAGCCCCACTGTGTGCTCTCAGATAAAGTTTTGGGTATGCAGCGCCTACAGCACCTGTCAGTCACTGCTGTCGTCTTTGGATGAGCACAGTGGGAGATGATGAGGGTCTATTAGTTTGGATTGCTGAGGAGAAACATACGGCACACACACACACACACGCACGGAAGGGAATGTTGCTATTCCTGCAGTACGTCAGATGCTCTTGAAGGAACAAACCTCTGCAGTGTGCGCACACAGAACGCAAAGGCACAGACATGTATGCATGTGTGTGCACAAACAGGCCATTTTGGATCTGTCCCATCTCAGGAATGCTTCAGAGCTCTCTGTCTTCATCTTTGAGTGATATGTTTGATTGAGGAGAGAAAGCCAAGCAGCTGAAGAAAGCACAAGAGCATGCTGAAGAGAGAAGGAATCGTCCGGATGACGGTGGCGAAACCATGTCGGGAGGGTGTGTGTTTGTGTGGTCAGAGGGAGGGCTGTCTCCAGCTGCAGGCAAAGTGCTTGGAGTGCAGACGTAGTGTATGCTAGCTTGGCCTGCTAACCTTGGAGCTGTAGTAATTGGCACTTAGCATTAAACGGCACCCCACCCGCTTTCTGGGATAATAAGCCTCACAGAGAACATAAAGCGCTGAACGCTTGGAGAGAGCAGAGCATCTTCAACAGAGATACACAATTTGTATAATCTACAAAATGTTATTGGAAATTTTCTGAAAAAAAATACAATACAGTAATCCCTCAACACTTTGTGCTTCGAATTTTGCGGCTTCGCTTTATCACGTTTTTTCAAAAATATATGAATTAATAAATCGTGGCTGTTCTGTGGTTGAATACGGCCTGTTATTAGCCCAACAAAAATCATTTACATACTGTTTGCCTAGATTAAGCATTTTCAAGCATAAAAATGGCTAAACAAGCTAAAATACAAATATATAATAAAGCCAGTGCTTCTGAAATAGTTGGGCAGGCCCCCCTGACGTGGTGAACTCTCAGGGGGGGCGTCAGAGGCAGGGAGGTAGGCCTGTCACGATAATCAATAAATCGATTGATTGAAGGATAAAAAAAAGGTAGATAATTCTGGCGCCTTTGATCAATTGACATGTGCGTGTGTTTTATCTGCTCATCTCTCACACACACAGGCTGGATGACAAGAGTTCACTCTGCATCTGTCTGTGCGCATTGGTTCTATAGTGGAATGAACGGAGAGGGTGGGCCCTCATCTCATGCAGTCTCTTTGTGGAGGCAGGGCGACTAGTGAGTGGATACACAGGGTTTAGCAGTTAGCTTTGTGAGGCGGAATACGCTAACATGAATGAAGCTTTATTTTACATTCATCCCATCAAACAAGAAGATTCAGCAAGTCTTTTTTTGTCTGTGTCTAGAAAATACTTACACTTGACATGTTACTCTGTTGACGTTATTTTTGCCGGTGCCTGACAGCATGCTTGGGGATATGGTGTGCTCTTTTACACATTTGAAAGTATTGTAAGAATGCCACTTTCAGATATCTGGCATCTGTACGGTTAATGTTTACATCAACAAACATTAACCGTGGAATCGAATCGTATGTTTTGTACACTGCATCGAATCGTTCTGTTTTTAAAATAATATTGTTTTTGAATCGTATCGTAACCAGCAATGTTGCATTGATGACACAATAGCCACCACAGGAGATAATGTACAAAACAGGAAGCAAAAAGAAAAAAATCATCAAGGGACTCTCCCAATTTTACCATATGTGAGTCTATATTATGTCTTATATGTCTTATTTTCTCTCAGTATGTGTCGACTATATTGAGTGATATGATTGTAAAGGTGATTCTAAGGGTGTTATTTCATGTTTAGAGGGCTGTAATAACGTTAAAAGCCGTATTTAGAATATTTTAAAGTTTACAACCTTCTAAATATCTTCAAAAACATCAGGAAACACAGAGAGCAGTCCATCAAAAATTGATAGCCCATAAAAAATGATGAAAATTACAGTGACACGTGAAACTGTCCGTCTGTTTTCTACTGCTTATCCTAGTCGGGATCATAGGGAGCTGGGGCCGGTCACCCTGGACTGGTCAGGTGTCAGTCACAGGGCACACATGACGCCAGACAAGCATTCACACTCTCACCGAGTGAGGCTTGAACCCACACTGCCTGCAACTGAAAGCACGCCGGCAAGTCGACCACTAGCAAAAGCACTTTGCAAAAAGCAATAAAGAATGACAGCAAAGGGACAGTGCAGCAGACAAAATGACAAAAATCACAGGCTAGTTAGGTGGCATGGCACAGAGCAAGGAGAAGAAGCAAAAAAAATAAAGGCACCAGAAGAAAATAGCCAGAGTTACCAGCTGGCCAAGTGGGCACAAACAAACGAAAAGAACAGAGCGAGGTAGGTCGGTGCAGATAACTGATCCAGGTGTCCCTCGTTAGTCTACCCAGTGTCCACAGCCATGCCACCTGGAAAGACCAAACAAAACTGAATGTAAACCATAAACCGCAGACTAGTGACTCGAGTTTTTATGAGTACTTGATTCACTCGAGTCGGGTGACACAGCAAAAACTCACAACATTGATTTTATATTCGTAGATATACAAGCAAACACCTCATTGGGACGGTTGGCCCGTTGCAGCAATATGTTTGCGTGTGGCGGCTCTTCCCCTTAAATGCAAGAAAATGCGCCTATTCACTGCAGAAATCCACTGGATTATGCCACAAAGTCAACACATTCTGTTGGTAAAATGATGTTATGATGGCCAAATACAATCCAAATTATTTTTTCAGACTGAACTGTGAAAGGCAGTCCCGTGAGATCTTGTTTGAATCTTCCCCATTCTCTCTTCTTGCCACATCCAATGTGGCGGTCACGTCGACGTATAGTATGGTTCGGCGCTCAATGCGACAGTGCGAGTCCACCTACCCGACACAGTAAACTGGTGATCGCACTTCAGGTTCGCAATTCGCTTGTCGGCACCCTCATGTCGGCATTGGCGAGTGAGTCCAGCGGAGTCTAGGTTCGTGAGCTCCCGGGCTGGAGTGCTCAGCTCGGCGTTAGCGAGCGAGCAGCTCAGACAGAAACAGGAAGTGGAAAGGAGAGTTGGTTTGAAGCAAAGGACAGAACTGTTGCTTTTTCCACAGAGTTATAGACAGTCAATGCCGTGTTTCCCTTTTAATTTAAAGTGAACAAGTTCACAGAGGCGAATACCCGTGATTCCCAGTTCAGTAAAAAACGTGCAAGTTTTGAACGCCAACAGGCAACAGTGATGGAAATGTCGGTGCTTTTTAGAGAGGCGGCTCTTTTGGATCAGCTCACTAAATAGTGGCTCCTCAGATTTTTCTGTTGTCTTTTAAATTAATTTATTACCAAATTATGTGTATTGTGTAAAATGAATTACTAATGCAAAAATACATGATATCAAATGTTTATTATTTAAATTGATTTATTTCAACATCAATCACAATACAAAAATATATTATAATATAATGTTATGTTATAAAATACAGACACAAAGACCCATCTCAATAGACAAATTAGGTCAAATCTCTTCACGCAAATTTCTCACGAACACTCAGCTTCAAGAGGGCCACAGCGTGTTTAACCCCGCCCCTGCCCCTGCTCAGTGTGGACACAGAGACGCCGCAACACATCTTAACGAATGACATTCACCTTGAACAGACGAGAAAAAAAAGGATTCGGCTCCCAATTGGCTCCCAGCGACGCGGACCTGCTCCTGTCGTTCGTTTCAAAGAGCCGATTCGTTCACGACCGACACATCACTGATAGTCAACCATCACTACTACAGAATGGATAAATGTTCTTCTCCACTATAGCTGTGTCACGCCGATTGCCATCAAAAGACGACTGATGATGTATTTGTGTATTTTGCTATGTGACAGAACAGCTCAGCAGCTTATATATTGGAGGTCAAAATTCATGGGAAAAGCACATAAAGAGAATATCTTGTAAGTCAAACAATATGGTGACAAGTTAAAAAAAAAAAACCATACAACTCTAAACGGACATCTCGGCAGTGTATTGTGCCCTGCACTTATTTCGACGCTATAGGACTGAGTGACCTTGGTGAAGCAAATAAAGGCGTATAATACTTCTTTATTCCATGGAGGAATCTCTGTTGTGGTCTATGAAATCTTTTGCATTTGAACTTTTGAAGCACTTCAAAACAACTGAAGGAGTTGAGTTATGGGTACGAGGCCAAGGCTGACCCCTTGAAGAAAAACAGTATTTTTAAAAAAATCAAACCAATAAACAAAAGATAAAAAAAAAAAAAGTTCAATGGATGTCCTTCCTCGTAACATTTGTTATGTGTTTTTGTATTGCAATTCTAAACGCATTTGTGCACAAAAGATTTTTCTGCTGCTTGGCTTCTTGGTGGAATCTGCTAGTATCCGAGTAGTAGTGGGATAAAGAAACAGAAATAATCTTACTTTATATTTGGAATATCTGTTATGTACATCTTCCTCATGAATTCTCTTCACTGAATATATGGAAATTCAAGTTTACTATCATCATTTTCTATAACTTATTTTGTTCATTTACTATAAGTCAAAGAAGCATGCAAGGAACTGGATGCTATAATAATTGTACTTTTTCTTAAAGGCATTTATAAAAAAATAAAAAGTACTGTCATTTCCAGTTTATAAACCGCACCCCTCTGTGTTAATTAAAGACTCCATTGACTGCACCTGCTGCCATATGTCCGCATCCTGAGGTAACACAACTCGCTATAATAGCAAAATGTGACACTAATAAAGTTAAAAACCCGGTTTCCTATGCTCTAACTTTGAAATTACGCCAACGGAATACATGTCAGGAGATAAAAATAAGAATGCAGTGGTAATAGGAAGGATTTGAAGGGCAATTAATATTTAATATGAAAAAAAGACTTTGGCACTTAGATCACAGCAGGAAGTGGCGCACCTTGGGAGGTAGTTTTAATGAATAAGATGTGAATTTGACTTACCCGGTAGCCTACACACTTGTGACGATGATGCAGAGTGCAGCGAAAGGAAGCAGCGCCTTGAAGAGAGTAACTTACGACCAGCAGGGTGGACTGGAGGAGGGTGGACTGGAGGAGGGTGGGCCCCCTGCAGTTGAGGTGTTGAACTGATGGAAGTGGAATGGTGGCTTAATGATGGTGGGGAAAGAGAGACCATTTTTCAATTTGAATATGTACGATGATTAGCTGAAAGGTAAGCGGGTCACATGTGTGGGCATGGGTGAACTTCCAATAGTGAGAAACAAACAGAGCTTGGAGAGGGCGGGGCGCTGTGTTGTGATTTAGGATAAACATTTGGTCAAATTAATTCATAATACATTGTAACGGGGCACAGAATTTAGGTTGTCCATAGGATAAGCGCACCTGGCATTAGGACAGCTTATGATCAGCTATGTAGTTGTACCATCAGACCATCGAGGTTTTGACAAGAGGGCAATTGATCACCACTTTTCAAAAAGGGTGAGGGTGCGTTCTAACTATACGGAGATCACACTCCTCAGTGAAAAGATGTTTATATAACATGTATAATGCTTTACAGCCTTGTCGCTATCATGGACCAGTGTGTAGAAGACATTATGCAAACTAGACATGACTTACTCTGTTCTGTGGCAACTTCGCTCTTCTTGTCTTTTTTTTCCCTGTGTACTGGCGAAGTAGCATCCTTTTTCAAAATGCGTTTATACCGTACTTTCAAGTCGAATGCTTCTGCAGTCATCAGTGAAATGATCATCGCAGAGAACAGAACTCAAGGTGGGCCTCCATCTGTCTATCACATGTCCATCCGTCCATCACTCGGATACTGTGAACATCCAGCAGCAACACAACCTTTTGGCACGACTACTATTTTGATGGAAAATATACCAAACCAAGTCGACCATCTCCCTCGAGAAGCGTTTGTTTACTTTGCTTTAGCTGAGAGGTGTCACCCTGATGATGTCACTTCCGGAAATGAGACTGAACAGCAGGAGTAAGCTCGTCATGGGTGGCGCCATCAACTATAAATGTCATTTTTGCGAATTTACCGTTCGCTTTCAAAAATTGAACAACGTAGAACATAATTACCAACAATATTTAACATATTTAAGCAAAGTTGATAAATCATGTCAGGGATGGTTTAAACAGGCCTCTTCCTTCTGCCACACACATCTCAACACCACCAACCATCAATACCTCGGCATTGTGAGGCTCCATACAGAGGGAAGCGGGCACCAAGTACCACAGAGTGCCTATACAGTGCCATGAAAAGTCAATTAAAAGTTCACAGCTGCATGTCTGAGTGTGCAGATCTTAGAACTGCACAGGCACACATTTTATGCATCTCCTCAAAAGTAACCAGTGATTAATTAATGACGTTCTAATAATGTTAATGTACTTAGAGGGCAAAATTGTTGACAATAAATTGACTGTAGCATGAAAAAGAGTGAAAAAGCTGCATCCTGTGTAGTGCTAAACATTTAATGAATAGTGCCCAGAGAGCAGGAAGAATGTGTCCTCACAGCAGTCCAAGAAGCCCTTCCTGTTGCATCTCACATCAAAGTGCACTTTGTTCCTTCATTAAAAAATCCTAATGATGCCACTGTAGCAAAAATGTGATGGCTTAATTGGGCTGTGCTGGAGACGTGTTGAACATTTTCCTTTGTTCTGGCTATGGTTAGTGCTGAAGCACCGTAGGGGAGGACCAGAGTTCCTCGTTCAACAGGCGTGTGAACTCCACAATGATTTTCACAGCAATACCGCCACGTTGACACGCAGCTCTTTATCTACAGTGCATCCTTGTGGTTTTATCATTTCCGAGAAATTCTCCACAAACCGTTTGTCCCTTCAGTTATGATAACAGTTGATGTTGTCATGTTTTTTGCTGTTGTTGTTGGCATAAAAAGAAGTGCTGGATGAAAATGTAGCTTATTTTAGCAAATTGCCTGAGGAAAAACAGTGGGTTTTCATGTTTTATTGTATGGTATGCTGGTCATTTAAATATATAAATACTGTAATCCCTCATTTATCACAGTTAATTGTGTGAAGGAACACTACTTTGTGGAAATTCACTTTTTATAAATCGAATATGTTCGTTGTTACAGCACAGAAAACCTGTTTACGACCTCCTAAAAATGTTTTTTTAAACATTATTAGCGCCCTCTAGGCATAAAATAACACCCCTATAGTCACATTTACACTCGTATTACCCAACATAGTTGACATAATACAAGAATATAAGACATAATATAAACTCACATGTTAGCATTGACAGAGTTCCTTGTTGTTCTTTTTGTACTTCCTGTTCTGTGCAGTACTTCCTGCGGTGGCTATTCTCTCATCAATGTAACTTTACTGACACCTAGTGACCTGTGTAGGATACTACCTCACAACGTCTTTGAGGCATTCAGCAACTACTGACACATTTTTCAACAGATTCCAATCATTTAAACATCAAACCCTTCAATAATTCAGGACATTTGTGCTATTATTAACATCACATCAATCCCCACTTTTCCAGAATGCTAAGTTAATTGGTGACTCTAAATTGTCCATAGGTATGAGTGTGAGTGTGAATGGTTGTTTGTCTACATGCGCCCTGCGATTGGCTGTCGATCAGTCCAGCGTGTACCCCGCCTGTCGCCCGAAGTCAGCTGGGATAGGCTCCAGCATACCCCCGCGACCCTAATGAGGAGAAGCGGCATAGAAAATGGATGGATGGATGAATGCCTTTGATCTAAGTAGATCTAAGGCATTCAGCAACTACTTCCACATTTCTCAACAGATTCCAACCATTCAAACCTCAACATTGACACTTTCCTACTCATTTTTGGGTTTCCCCACACCCCCATCCATCTCACGCATTCACACGCAATGTCTTCTGGCATTGAAATTATCTAGAATATTTTTGAAAAACTGTGATAGAGTGAAGCCGTGAACTTTGAACCGTGATGAGGGACGACTGTACAAACGAATATAAATAAAAACGCGTACTCAGATTTGTGATAGGCGGCGGGCCCAGTACAAGCTCTCCTCTGGACATGATCTCACCAGAGACCCAAGCAGTCCAGTGTGAATGGTTTCACACTATTCAAGGCTCTAGAATACAGAGGGATTTCGTTTAGCATAGTGGTGTTATTGAGGGCCTGTGTTTTTTTATGTACAATACATCAGTGGGGATTGTAGTGGGACAGTCTGGACCAAAAAGTCCAGGGCCAAATTTTTGTCTCAGTTCACCCTTGACCTCGACAAAGTATTTACTGTGTCTGACTGTCCACTTTATTCAATGTACAAAATGAGGAATCGTGCTTTCCGTAGCAAAATGACCTTCATACTGTACATGACAATGCACTGTCGCGTGTCATTGGCTGCCATGGGCATAAAAGGAGAGAAACACATGGTGTGGCCCCCATTTTCCACTCACCACAGCCCAAGTGAGGACCTCTGGAGTATCGTCAAGCACAAAAATCGTATGAGGGTGAGAGGCAGTTCACAACAAAACAGCAGCTGCAGGAGGCTATTCTGACATCTTCCAAAGAAATTCAAGCAGAGACTCTCCAAAAACTCACAAGTCCAGTGGATGCAAGAATTGTTACGATTATATCAAAGAAGGGGTGTTATGTTAACATCAGAATCAACTTTATTGGCCAAGCATGCTGACACAAACAAGGAATTTGACTCTGGTTAAATTAGCTCTCACTGTACATACACACAAACACTTAAGAAATAAATACATAATTTAAAAAGTTAGATTAAGATGTGCAAAAGGGGTAATAATATAATGACAATTCAAGTCAGTGGGTGTGTGATTAATAAACCGGGACATTATTTGCATTTGTAAAAAAACAAAACAGTATTTACACTCAAGTGTTCATCAGAGTCACGGCCTGGGGGAAGAAACTGTCTCTGTGCTCTGCTGAAGTCCGCTGTCATCCCCGCACTCTTCAGCTGGTTCAGCTCCAGATGGTCCTGACCACACCAGAGGACCAGCTGGTCCACCTCCCGTCTGTATGCAGACTCCTGCACACCATCCCGGGTGAGACTGATGAGTGTCGTGTCACGTGTAACATGTTGCTTGGCCTGTTGAAATGTTTTTGACTGAAATATCTGTTACTTTCAGTAAACATGACCTGTTTTGTGCGCATGTGCATTACTTCCCGGACGCATGACCTTCACATTTGCAAGTTGCGTTTTTTTTTGGTAATGTGAACGACTACATAAAAGATCAGATTTTAACAAAAAAATCTGGATTGGGCATCATACTTTGCAGTGTGAACAGAGTGTGATACAATGTATCCATTGCCAATAATGCTGCTTTGTAGTTGAATACGGCCTATTATCAGTCAAAAAATGTGCATACAGAAGCACATTTTACGTGTTTTCTGCCAGGAATTTCAAGCATAAAAATGGCAAAATGAACAAAAATACAAATATAAGGTATTCGGAAGACGCATTCAAAGACGCTGTGAATGATATGTGGTATTCTACACTGGTCACTAGGTGTCAGTAATGTTATTTTAATGTTCTGTGAAACATGCACGCACCAAATTTTTATTTCAGGTTTGAGTAATCTCACAACAGGCACAATAATAATAACATAATACTCATAATATTCAGAATAATAACACGGATGTAACCCATGCCAAGCTAAAGCTCAACTCTGAACCCCTGACGTCACTTCCTGTCCTCCACACATCCGGAAACTATTTATTGCGACACACAAGCAGTAGTCTTATTTATGTCTTAAATTGTTTATTTTCTCTTATTAAGTCAACTATATTGTGTTGTTTCATATTTAAACACATTTAGAAGGTTGTAAACCGGTTTTCTATGCTTTAACTACAAACATGTTCCATTTATAAATAAGGAATCCTGCTGTGCGGAAATTCACTTATCAAAGTCGGGTCTGGAACGAATGAACCGTGATGAGTGAGGCATTACTGTACTGTGTTCCTCCTCACTTACATAAATATGCACTGTGTATGTATATCAGTGCTGGAGGTGTACACTCAACTCAAATAAATGTAATGTGGCTTGTTACACACACTCAAATAAATTCCCCAAGGAATATAAGTCATGGAGGAAGCATCCAAATACAGAGCAAACAAAAAATAACCTGTGTGCATTTATGTCCAGTTTGTTGTTTGTTGCCTTATTTTGCAGCATGTCTTAACTGGCTATTAATGCAGATCCTGTCTTTTGTGTTTGGGTGTGAATTCCCAATAAAGGCCATTCAATGAATTGTTATTCTGCTGCTAACCGCAATGTGGTCAGGCAGAAACATGTCGTTTAAATTTTTTTTCACTCTTAACAGCACAGACTTGGCAAAGGTGTGTGTTAGTGCACTTTTCTCTTTTGTCCGTGTAGCAGCAACCGATTATGCCGTGCACACAAACAGCTGACGGGAGTCGCTTAAGAAAAACACGCAAAAAGCTTCCCCCACACCCTCTACTTTGGAAAGATTGCGTGTGAGCGGCCGCCGTTCTCTCCCACAGGTCTGTGTTTGTCCGTCAAACATACAAATGTGAGGTTCTCTTGAACTCATTCAATACCGAAGACGTAGTTATACATTTTTATAAACCTGAACGCCCGATCCCAACAGCGTATTTATGCGTCCTTTATGTGTTTTTTGCGCGAGAGGCAAAAAGAGGTGATGACGCAACTGTCCACTAATGGATTTCACTTCATAGCAATGTCAAGCCATCAAAACTGCCACAAGGTGGCAGAAGTGCATTTGATAAGAGCTCGGCAGAGATCACGTGGACGGAAAAATCACACACGACAGGAAGGAGGAAGCGAGAGAGCGTTGCGAAGTGTAGCGTGAAGAAGGTTACGCATTGTTTTATTTTTATTGTTTGTTTTTTATTTAATTTTAACGCATGCACACGTGCACACACGTGCACATACGCGTGCACACGTGTAGTTCAGTTCCAAATGTGACAAATGTAAATATTTCATGGTGTTGTATTTGTCAAACAACCCCTTTTTGTGTTGTTTATGTTGTGTGTAGTTGTTTAAATTTTTAAGCTGTCATAAAAGCAAAAATTATTTGTGTCAAAGTGAAAGTTAGGCTTGAAATGTATATAAGATGGTTTTCTCCGTTTTTTTAGTCGGGAACTGATATTTCCCTGAAACTTAAATATGTTCTCCTGCTGATTACTAAAGAAAGGAAAATATAGAAACAACCTTTTTTTCTTTGATGAAAGACGAGAGTCTCATCTCCCTTTTGGTGGGTTCCATGTTTACATAGAACACGATATTCTTGAAAGATCAGTCAAAATCGTCTAAAATAGCGAGGGGTGAGGGGGTCGTCTTTTGAAAAATGGCTGGGATTGAACGAGTTAAGGCAGAATGTAGGCAAGTGCGAGTGTCACCGCTCCAAAAAAACAGCTTGAGGCTGCAAACATAACTGAAAATCTCACCTCCCGCCGTGTTTTTTTCAGCGTCAAGCAGGTCAAGGAGCAGCACAAATCCTGTTTGTGACGCCAATTAAAATAACTGCACATGGACATGACTGACCGTGATCGTGAGAGTCCAAGATTGTTTATTGAACAGTCGGTTAAATAGAGACACCAACAATAACAAATGCCATGAAATGCCAGAATTGCTCCTACCGACTGGACATCATTCCTTTTCCGGGAACTGTGTAAGTGCGGACGTGTTTGGCAACCCTTCTATCTGGTTATGCAAGGGATGGAAATCAACACTTGGGTCGCTTCAACCTCATCTCACTCAAGCAAGTGGAGATGGAGACTGTGGTGCAGATGAAAGAGGGATGAATAGTTATTCATGGTCTGTATGCCATATAGAGAGGCTACCTGGATTTTAAAAATGTTAGGCGTAAAAGTAAAACCAGATTAGTCACAGTTTTTAGATTAATTAATCGTGATTAATCACCATTTTGTCTGCTTTTACCCACGATATTGTCCTTTCGGTCACTACCAAAAGCTCATGACCATAGGTGAGAGTAGGAACGTAGATCGAGCGGAAAATTGAGAGCTTTGCCTTTTGGCTCAGCTCCCTCTTCGCCACAATGGACCGACGCAGAGTCCGCATCACTGCAGACGCCGCGCCAATCCGCCCGTTGATCTGATCACTCAGCTGGCCTGGGAACGCCTCGGGATCCGCCAAGTAGCCGAGGAGAGGGAAGTCTGCTTAGGTTGCTTCTCCCGCGACCTGACCTCGTATAAGCGGAAGAAGAAGGATGACTGGATGATCACCATTTGCAACTTTGTCTGAATTTTTTACTGTATTTTATGAACAATGAACGATAAATGAAATGACCTGGCAGGATGATTTTATTGTATGTGTTAACAGCTCCAAATGAACTGAAAATTAAAATCAAGCAAAACGATACCACGCGTCTCTTTAATAGTAGAACATGTGTTAACCGTGTTATTATGAGCAATGAGGGGTTGCATTCATAGACACCACATCATTTCATTTGAATTCACATGTTTTGAGTATGTTTTCTACTTTTCTTTTCTACTTAAATGCAGCAAATTGTACTTCTGCTTTAAGAGTTACGCAGTGCGCTTGAACATGTGAACAACGCCTGGCCCGTGCAGAGAGCACCGTGCTAGTCAGGTCCTACTCCGACACGAAGAAAGGAGGCAATTTGCTGAGGGTTCAGTGTTTTTGCCGTGAATGATTTTACGACTGACTGAAAATCAACAAAGCTAAACAGCAGAATTAGAAAAGCTTTGTCAGGATGAAAAACTAAGTGGGCGGTACTGGGAGAGAATTGAAACGCATCCAAAGCATTCGTTTTGTTTTGCCTTGCATTGAATCCATACTTGCAGCACTTTCATCAGTAAAATACTACAGCCTGACAAACATATCATGTTATCACGTTTGCTATAGATACAAATGATTCAACACAGTGAGCTGGAACATTTTATGACCTCGACACATATTCTGCATCAGATAGCCACTAGTAGAGCATTTTGGCATTGACGAAACCAGCAAAGCATGCCAGAAATGCTCCTGGAGAGAAAAATAGACATTAGTGCAGACGACCCAATTGCCTTCATCGCTGTCTGTCGGGCTCTGCCAACCAGACAGATGCAGAACTAACAGCTGAGTGAGCAATGTGCAATACAACAGCAGAGTATGCTTTATGACTGTCCATGACATGTCCAAGTATAAAATCAAATATAAGCTAGGAATGAACTGGGAATTACTTAATGTCGAAAATTTCCGCCGCAATTTAGCCTCAGTTTGCATGCAATCTGCGTTTAGCGTACAATATGGCGGACGTCTTGTTGTGTTAGTCCAACTGTGTTCTTAATATGACACTACAGTCATCGGACTGATCACTGGTGGTGTTGAAACATCATACAGAAGAGAGGTGGCGGACCTCATAGCTTGGTGTCGTGATAACAATCTCCTTCTCAATACAGATAAGACTAAAGAGATGATCATCGACCCAAGAACAAGGGAAAAGGAGCCGCATAGACCCCTGTTTATTGATGAGACTGAGGTGGAGAGGGTGAAAACCTTCAAGTTCCTTGGCACACACATCAGCGAGGACCTCACCTGGTCTCACAACACCCAACAAATTCTGAAGAAGTCCCAAAGGAGACTGTACTTCCTGAGAAGACTGAGGAAATTTGGCATGTCCACCACAATCCTGAGTTCCTTCTACAGATGCACTATGGAAAGTGTCCTTACCGCCTCCATCACTGTTTGGTACGGTAACTGTACAACACGTGATAGGAAGGCACTCCAGCGGGTGATCAAGACCTCACAGAACATTGTTGGGGCAGCCCTCCCCTCACTGCAAGACATTTATAAAACTAGAGTCCTACGAAGAACACACAACCTCATCAAGGACAGCACACATCCACAACACTCATTCTTCACACTCCTACCGTCAGGCAGACGCTACAGGAGTTTGAAGTCCAGGACCACAAGGCTGGCAAACAGCTTTTACCCACAGGCCATCAGGCTCCTCAACGAAGCACTCGCACACGCCGCACGCAACACACGCACACACTCATAGCACTTTATTTATTTATTTGTATTATTTATTTGTATTAATGTCTCTTCTGTTGTTGTTGCTTAATTTATTGGTATATATGTTTATGTGTTTATGTTTCTTATGTTCTTATTCTTTCATTTGTTTTCTTTCTTTTCTTGGGAGAATGAACAGAATAAGATTTTCATTGCATAGTATAACTGCTGTTATACTATGCACATGACAATAAAACTCTCTTGAATCTTGAATCTTGAATCTTGAATCTTAATGTATTTTTTTTATATCACAAAACATCCTTCCTTGTTAGCATCCTATTAGCTAGCTAAACAAAATGGCAACCGGAACCGGAAGTCAGTCCGTCGATGATGTCATCAGTGACAATGGCCTCCACAGTATTAATAATTTACGGGTGTGCATTCGTGACCCCAGAACTTCACAGACCACCTGTAACGGAGCATTCCATCAGGTGACACCTCCTCCTTCTCCTCCCATCTCCAAACAATATATGCAGTATGCACCCTTGGTGAATATAAGGATAGAATATTGCATTTTACATTTGCACATTTTCGATATAAACTGTTTTTCTTGAACAGTGTAAAATTTGAGACGAGAAGTCCCACAGCCCAACCATTTGGCTTTTCTAACCTTCATGCCCAAAAGACAGCCAAGGGGCTGGACTAGTTTTGAACTAATATCCTAATGGCTACGTTTACAAAACAAAGGTGGGCAATTGTAGGCCATTGAGTTATTAATTTTAAACCACACAGCCTGTAGTGACCGAAAGGACCAGATCACGGGTACAAGCGGCCGAAATGAGTTTTCTCCAGAGGGTGCTTGGGCTCTCCCTAAGAGATAAGGTGCTGCTATCCGGGAGAAACTCGGCGTACAACCGCTGATCCTTCGCACTGAGAGTGTAAAAGAGACAAATCAGGTGGCTTGGGCATCTGGTCAGGATGCCTCCCGGACACCTCCCTGGGGAGATGTTCAGGCCACATCCGACCTGTAGAAGGCCTTGGGGAAGACCTAAGACACGTTGGAGAGACTATGTCTCTCAGCTGGCCTGGTAACGCCTCGGGATCCACTGGGAGGAGCTGGACAAAGTGTCTGGGCTTCCCCCCCGACCAGACCTCGGGTAAGCAGTAGAAGATGGATGGATGGATGGATGGATGGAAACCACACAGCCTTTGGGCTGTCCTCTGGGCATGGGCGCAGGAGTAAGAAAGCCCTGGGACTCCTAGGGTTCATCTCTTGATTTTTTCCTTATTACTTGTCCACTATTACTGTCCACATGCACTTTTTATTAAGCTTTTTATTAAGCTAATATGAAAAAAACCTGACAGTAAATCGCTGATGCAATGTTAAAGGAAACAAAGAAATAAAGATGTTAACATGAAGGTAAACATAAAATATATAATAAGAGAAAAAGAATGAACAGAGTTAATGATGAATATTTAATAAATTACATTAGAATAAGTGAAGATATTAAGGATGAACAATTTGACAGAAGCGCACAACTCACAAACTTACATACACACTTTTCTTTCTTTTTTGGGGAGAATGAACACAACAAGAATTTCATTGCATAGCAGAACTACCTGTTTTACTGTGCATATGACAATAAAAACTCTTGAATCTTGAAAGTGTTCACCCACTTGTCTGTCTTGAGAATGTTGCATATTTCTATTCTTTCGTGTACGCCTTTGAATGTCTTGCACGTCACCTGTCTTTTCTGTGTAAAAGAAAGAAGACCCTGAACTCTGCATAGCTGTAAGTGTTATTTTCTTTCAGTTTCGGTGTTTACAATTCAGTGGGATACAATGCTGGTGCAATGAAAGGCTTTGTATCTGGTAGGTTGAGGGAAAAAATGGAGCTGTTATCACAAAATGAAGTAAATTTTTACTGACCTACCATATGTATAAATACCTGTTTTACTGCAAAGCCATTGTGGTGGTGAATAAAGGAAACAACTCATCAAAATACTTCTTGTTTTAAATTTGCACCCAGACATGGATGTACTGTCTATATTAAAAACTGTAAAATATAACATCTGTCTATGGGCTCAGCGCATATTCAGTCTAAAAGCTTCTCATGAAAGGTCTTCTTGCCACACACACTCACACAGCACAACTACACTTGCACCACACTCACAGTAAACAATAGAAAAGTACCGAGAGGAGAAAAGAATAACAGACACGCCATCAGCATTGTTAAAAACAGTTCGAGCCAGCCTCTTTCACACAAACTTAACTTTCCAGGCACGCAAGCTTAAGTTTCACTTTCTACAACTGCTATATAGACTCTGTGTACTTTCTTTCTGGGCTCTTACTTGATCTTCCTCATTGATGCTAAGAGTCCAGCTCTGTAACCAAATATATTGCTCTTATTTTTTAATCCGATTTGAATTTTTCTTTTAACTGTGTGATCAGTGATGAGCGACGCGATCTAAAGAAACAGGATTAAAGGCTAAAGAGAAGAAACAGCCTTTGCAATGTTGAGCTGTTGATTTTGCACCTGAATTGACTAAAGCAGGCTTCTGTGACACCAGTATCTTCCCATCAACAACAACAGTATAACTTTCTCCAGTTAAATAAAAGAACTGCATCACATGATAGCACCTATTTTTTGAACCTCATTTTTGCATATTTGTTGCTCAAATGACTCGTGGTATGAGAGATAAGAGTAGCTAAAAGTTTGTAATTCAATTTTAAAAGAAAAAGAGGCGTGCGTGTGTGTGTGTGTGTGTGTGTGTGTGTGTGTGTGTGTGTGTGTGTGTGTGTGTGAGACCAGGGGCGTATTTAGTCTTTTTTTTTTGTTTACATTTTTACTAAATGTATGTAATTTAGGACACTTTTTTCCTGCTTTTGAACTCTGTTACAGTTATATGTCAGCTTAAATTGCTAGTTCCATAGCCATGTTTATATACCCCCCTGAAATGATTTAAAATATTAATGTTGATCATCTTCTAACAAGTGTGAATATGAGGTCATTCTCCTATTTCCTGAAGTCCTTGAAATCCTCCTGGGTACCTAACAAGAGAGTCATCTCAACGCTTTTGCTGTAATTGATAAGAACATTAAGCGACATTTAATATAGTTGTCGCTGTCAGCTACATCTACTGCATTCTCCTCGGCTGACACTGACAGTAGCGGTGCTCCTGTCGTCGCGTCTACGTTTGTTCTGACTGTGAAAAAGGCCGACGACTAGTTTTGATCAAAACTGTTTGTTTTCCAATCGCCTTCTCCTCTTCCCTGCTCCACAGGGGTAACGCCGCGCCGACAAGTTTGTTTCGCTTCCGGGAGGAGCAGCGGTCGAAAAACATACGAAAGATGACACATTTTGATGTAGTTTTAACCATGTGGATTAAGACTAAAACAATAGTTTTTAAATTGAAGGAAAAATATCAATACAAGGTTATATGAGAGACTTGGGGGCCCCTGGAAATCTCGGGGCCCCAGGCAATTGCCTCTGTTTGCCTAATGGTAAGTCCGCCCCTGTGTGAGACATCCCGACTGCTCTGGCAATTCAACAACAGGATAACATTGCAGAATAAACAGAATGATCTTAATTAACTAGAAGGTATAAAGAGAACTACAGGGTATTAAGAGCATAGTTAAAACTTCAAGTGCTACAATTAAAGTGCAATATAATGCAGCGTGTATTAGAGAGTCATTCAGCCGTGGAAAAATGAGATACGTAAATCCCCGTAAGGAGTGAGGGCGGTATATGATTCTGACTGCCCTCCTGTTGCTGGAAACTGGGGCAGCACAATGGGACAAGATGACATTACCGCTTAGAACTAAGGTCATAAAGGATATTACTTCCGATGGACTGTGTGCTGTATGTGTTCTATGTCTTCTATGTCATTGTTGTTCTGGAACAAAAGAAACCGCTACTCAAACGTCTATCGACAGTATTGTACAGCGTCTCGCATCAACAGTGTTGTGGAATATGTCATGAATATGTAGAGGGGTGAGGGACCCAGCTCGTTTATTGAACAACTGCTCAATAGGTATAAACAATAACAAATGACATGGTATTACCAGAAGATTCTTCCTATCTGGACAGCCTGCCCTTTTATGGGACTTCTCTCAAATGTTATATTTTGGGGTAGAAATCAACACTGTGGTATTTGGCAAAACACGTTACGTAAGGACAGATATGCGACATAGGGGTCACACTGACCTCTTCTCACTGCAGCTGGAGTTCTTTCAATTTCCCTTTTTGGGGGGTGTCACTAAACCCCCAAAACAAACAAAAATGTTCCTGATATCCCCTGTGTCCCAATAGGTTGATGACAAAGGTCCAGTACAGGTCGTTCCTTGTATTTAGATCAGATGATCATGACCCGAGAGCTTAGGTGACGGGGGCACTTTGACACAGTACGGCACGAGTAGTCTCAAAGTTGTGACGCTGATGAGACACATGGACTCAAAATGCGGCCACAATATAGCAAGCACAGATAAACTGAAAAGGCACTTTAGTCTAACAGAAAGGAACTGATTGTGTTCCATCCATCAATCTGCTTATCAGTGTCCGGGTCGTGGGGGCACCAAGCAGCCTCAGTAGGGACGTCCACATTTCCTGGTCTACGGCCACCTTTTCCAGTTCCACCAGTGGAACACCAAGGCGTTCCCTGGCCAGCTGCGAGACATAATCCCACCAGCCTAGGTCTACGCCGTGGTCGCCTCCTCACTGGGCATGCCCGGAACACCTCACCGTCCTGGAGGCATCCGGATTGGCTCTACAGCTCTACTCTGAGCTCCTCCAAGATGACCCAAGCTCCTCACTCTACTGCGTTCTGACTCTTAATGCTTCATCAAACTAGACTTAATGGAAAATTCCATGCGTCCAACTTTGTAGGAACAGTTTGGGGAAGGTTTATTTTTTTTCGTCCCAGTGCACAAAGCAAGGTCCGTAAAGGCATGCTAGTGTAACGGTGGTCACTCACGTAATTGTGGGCTAAATGAGAGTTGCGTAGCACTAGCTGACGAGCCAAAAGGCCGAGTTGTCAACTCGTCGTCCAGCGTAGCTCTTTAAGGTATCCTGGAGTGAGGTTTGCCAACGTATTCTCGCAAAGCGACACCAGCTGGCATTTGTTAGGGGTGGACCAGTCCGGTTAGATTGGTGCCGTGACCCGAGCCACAGTGAGGTTTAGTGGGGTGACTAGCATGAATGGCTGTGCGAGGAACCCTGACGCCTTAAAGCGCTACACTGTTCAACTTTCATCTGTGAACCCTGACCCGAGACCTGGGCGTGTACAAGGGCGGACCAGTCTGTTTACCCTTAGATGACTTACGAGAAGAAGAACTTGAAAGCGCTGATCCGAAACACCCACAGGATGAATTACAACAGACTGCGAGCCAGACCCCCTCATCCAACATCATTGACCTCGGACATCACAAATGTGTTTTTTTTTAATGATTAGGACCGCTCTAACATTGTGTAGAAATTCTTCCAAGAAGAAAGAAATTGCGGATGAAATTCCTAATTGACTTGACAAATGGATGAATGTATGGAGTGCTGAATAGCATGAGGGAGAATGCAGTGTTGCACGCAGCCAAACACTATAAAGAAATATATGGAAAGCATGGGTCATTAGTTTAGATCCCCTTCTCTATATGCAAACCGGCCAGAGTTGAAGTGCACAGAGGTGATATTGGTGATATGCTTCTTTATGAGTTTCTCCAAAGACTTCATCACCAGCGAAGACAGGCCGAGCGGCCCGAGGGTGTTTAATAAGTATCGCTTATCTTGGGGAATTGAATAATTGTAGTGTGTTTCCACCTTTGTTTCATAGACCGAAGAGCCCAGTGCGCACTTTGCTTTGCATGGCAATTTTAAGAATGCTCAGATACCGCCTTCCTACCGCTGTTTTACCTTTTATAACCAGAGTCAATAAGAAGAGATGAGGCAGCAGCTCTCACTGAGGTTATTCCTTTCTCCATTTCACTCCTTAGAGCATCATCCAAGATGTTGTTTTGTATAGGATCTGTTAGATTTAATGGCTCCTGATGGATGAAGCGACTGGATGACTGTTTGTCAGTAAGTCCCTTAGGCCCGTCAGCCACTTTTTAAGAGAAGCCTTGATATTTCCAGCCCTCTGCTGTAGTGCCATATCCTACCTTTATCACACTCACAAGGCTATGCACAAAATACATCCCATTTAGGATGGAGGTACACACTATGACATTTTAGTTTTTTACAATTAGAATGGCATATTTTCATATCACAGCTCCTTTTCTGATATTAAAGTGTTATTAATGACAATTTTGATGCTATTTTCACAATGACATATATTCTGTGCTGTTTCAGCAAATTCAGTGATCAGTGTTTCACCATGTATGTTGGGTTTGCAATGTTTGACACTAAGGGAGCAACACACCAACGGCTGCGTAGAGCAACCAACTACGGTTAGCATTAGGCTTATGGCCTATTGTCGCTAATATGCTACAAACCAAAATATTATATCTTAAAAAAATACTCGTCACACTTTCAACATTTCACATACCATTGAAAGCATTCAAATCCAAGAAGGGATCCCAAAGAGAAAAGGATACTTTCCGGAGGCAAATCCACCTCAGCAGGCCCAGCTTTGAGCCTGTGTCGGTAAGTTTCTGTCACCTACTCTGGCCTGTACGTCGATCATCCGCCGTGGGCTCCTAACGTAGGAGCCCTTGTGTGTAAGTCCCGTACTGTGCCACCAACTAGTGGCTGTATCATCTGCCATTAAGGCAGAACCTTGAAACCAACGACCTGTACTGGCCCGCAGTTGTTTATCCTCCCCACTGTTCTGAGACGTCGACCAAACCACCGGTAGCGTGACATGTTAGCCGAATTAGCTCCGGAACGACAACTCGCTTCCAACTTCCTGTTGCGATGCCGCCAACAATGTCTCCCAGCTGGGATGACACCGGGATGACCCTGGGAAGGTCCGGGTGTCTAACGATCTTCGCTCTAAGGAACTTTCGCTGAGGATCCGACGGCAGCCGTCCGCGACACTTCCAGCGGGAACAACCAAAAAAAAAAAAAGAGATGGGACCAAAGAAGGCAAGCGCTTCATCCTTCAGAGGATGAAATAGAGGATGTTAAAAAATCTCTTCAAAGGCAAAAACATCAATTGACTGTAACGACATCGACATGGGAATGATAAAAAAAAAAGGTAATTACAAAGAACCACTGACGTACATTCGTACTTAGCATTTCTGACTGGTATATTTCCAAATAAAATGAAAATAGCCAAAGTAGTACCAATTTTCAAAACAGGAGACAAACATTCACAATTCACAAACTACCGACCAGTTTCTCCATTGCCACAATTTTCTAAAATCATAGAAAAGCTATTCGGCAACAGATTAGATAAATGTGTAAATAAGAATGAATGTTGACGGATAGCTGATATGAACATTTCAACTTCCATGGCGCTGATCGAAATAACCGAGGAAATTACCAACGCTATAGACCTTAGAGAGTGCGCAGCTGCAATATTTATGGATTTAACAAAAGAATTTGATACAATTAATCACAATGTCTTAATCAACAAACTAGAAAGGTATGGAATCAGAGGAGTAGGCTTGAACTGGTTAAAAAGCTACTTAGCAAACAGAAAGCAATATGTGAAGCTAAGAGAATATACATCTGCATGCTTAAATATCCCATGTGGCGTACCCCAAGGGTCAACACTGGGGCCAAAACTGTTTCATTTATACATGAATGACACCTGCAATGTCACAAAAGACCTAAAGCTAGTATCTGCAGATGACACAACCGCATTCTGTTCTGAAGATAGCACACAAAGGCTAATAAAAATGATCACAGATGAAATGTCTACACTAAAAAGATGGTTTGATTAAAACTAGATTATCCATGAACATAAGTAAAACTAAGATAATGTAATAATATTTGGTAATGGCAGAAAAGGTACTTACAAATAGATGGTGTGGACATTGACAAAGTGAATGGAAATAAGTAAATAATAATAAAATGAGTTGGAAATCCCACAAAAATATACAACATGAAGTGGCAAGAAACATTTCTATACTCAATAAAGCAAAATGTGTTCTGGACCAAAAAACACTCCATACTCTCTGCTGTTCTCTAGTATTACCAAATCTAACTTATTGTGCGGAGATATGGGGAAATAACTACAAAAGCAGACTTCACTCACTAATGTACTACAAAAAAGATCAATCAGGGTCATCCATAACAGAAACGTAATACGATTCTTTTCATCAAGAGAGAGGTAATATGATCTTAGATCTTAAAAAATTGGACTTAAACGCCCGCACAACGTGAAAAACCTTCAGCATGTCTGTATGTGGAACCGAAGTATGGAACAGATTGAGTGAAGAACTCAAACGATGCACTAAAATGAGCCAATTCAAAAGACACTACAAGCAGTTGATGTTGAGACAATATAAGGAGGAAGAATGATGAAGCACACAGAGATATTATGCTAATTAGCCATATGACGCCCGCACTTTGTGAGATTTGCATCGGTTTGTCCAGGGTAATTTACAAACCTCACCTTCATTTTAACACATTGTTTGCTTTACCACATTCCCATGTCATTCAGAACCAGTAAATGGACCATGTTGAATGGGAAATGAACAAATGTATCACTTGATGTGAAATGTATTAGTAATTATGACATGTACAGTATTAGCTCTTGGATGTGAAACAAAGTGGGGGTAGGATTGAATAAGCTATGCTTCTTCCTGCTCCTTTTGGACATTTGGAATTGTGATAAGAGGTATACTGATGTGAAAGAATGTGAGAAAAAAAAGAATGTTCATGTCTAAAGAGAACAACTTGTTTTTCTCCTAAAATTCTCTTCAATGCACTTTGAAATAGTAAATTGCCTTATTCCTTGACAACTTCTATACGCCAATTCATACAAGGGCTGAGTCTGCAGTCCAGCATATAGTGGACCGTCACCGTCAAGTACCTTTCTGGTCCAACTATCTTTAGTCAGTGCAAGGCTTTGTTTCTGATCCAAATCATTTCAATCACGTCCCCCCAACCTTTTTTTCCACACACGGCCCGGCTTCTTTTCATAGAGAACATTATTACGTCACTGTTTGACGTGTGTGGTGAACAACAGTGTGCTCGCATGAATTAACTTGAGGTTGTGCACCAACAAATATTTACATTAGCACTCAATAACGTGATCAAAACTCACCTTTATGCGTTCCCACATAGCATCAGCATTTGAAACCAAATGTGGGGTGAAAGGAAAAGGGTAAAAATACAGTATAGTAGTCCATCTGTGCAGCGTGGGACAAAGTTAGCACAAGGGCCGTCGAAGTGGCACAGGTCGCCGCTCACAACAATCAAGATATTTATGCAAAAAGTATGGGATTTGTCACTGTATATTATTTTTTTTAATACAATAATGGCCTGTATTTCCAAAATGTATATACATTTACATAAAATTGCATGTAGTTATTTACAAATGTATTTTTTTTAATACATTGCACCTCAAAGCCCTGCCCACAGACCGGTACCGGTGGTTGGAGACCCCCTGTCTACAGTTTTTATTAAATGATGAAAGGGACCCATGAAAAAAACTAACATTGCCCATCCACGTACCTTTCACCTCCTTCAGTGTGCTGATCTTAGTCTTAGTCTGAATACATAACGCGGTGATGAAACATTCATTGACGCAAACGCTAAGCCAGCATGAACAATATGGCTCGTACAACCAATAAATGAATTGCAATCACATTTAATGTAATTTTGTCCACCTGCGTCTGACAGCTCAATCTGTCGCTCCAGTGTGAACAGGTGTGCACACGTACGCATTTCCGACCGATGACAACATGTGTGTCTGCGTGTGTGTATGCAATTCTCTAATACTTGCTGATTGCTGTTTCCACGTATCTGGTCCAAAATACTTCCAGGTATAATGTAAGGCACAATAATATAGGCAAAATCTACAGCATGCTGTACATGTTCGTCTGTTAGAAAGCGACATGTTCATGGTTTGATGCTTCACTGATAATGTTTGTTCCTCAGGTTTTGAGATTTCTTCAACTGTGTTCAGCGAAAGTTGCTGTGAGACGCGAAAGTGAAACTTTTTTTCTCCTGAAAGTGGTACCAGAGAGTCTGCCGTCACTCCGCGGGGCGTGATGCACAGACAACAGTGATTTGAACCTATAGCCATATATAAAAACATACTGCAAACACATTGAATAAACAGGAGGAAGTGTCGAATATTTTCTTCCTGTCTGTTGTGTATTAAACATGATCTGATGTCAATTTCAGCTCGTTTGCACTTCGCCATCGTGATACAGTTTCAGCCACACCAAAGTATTACACCAAAAACAACTACAGACCTCTTAGAGTGCTATGCTTAGGGTGCCGAAACTGAAAGTAGTGCATTTCTAGTAGTGCAGCAATCATGTTTTGATCTGACAAATCTGAAATAAGTTTGATCAAGTCAAGGCCTCAGTGAGCATGACGCTGGTAACACCGAGTGTAAGTAGGATTCCAAGGTTTATAGTGTGTCTTTCTGTGTAAATATTCCATATCACAACGTGGACACCTGCGCCTTATAGACAAGTGTGGGCGTAACAATTACTCGCCATTGGCTGGTGATACCGCAAGATAACCCAAAAGTGGGGATATACTGTATACCAGTGGTGTGTAATCAGGGCCAGCAAAGTCTTCTCTGCTGGCCTAAACACTATCAGAAGCATTGAGGTACATTTGCGTCAATTTGAGTATTTGTTCCATGAAATTGTATTAATTTATTTCCAGCAGTCTGTTATGTTCATTTGGTAGCGTGTCTTGGCTGCACCGCTTCCATTAGTATTAGTATGTGTATGTTGGATTTTTTTTTTAATCCAATCGGATTTCAGCTTCTATGTGTTGCTATGTTGATGTAATCTGCCCAAGCCCTTCAGAATCCATTGTGCTGGTCACATACACACTATTATCACGGTGTTGTTTTTTAACCAATCTGATTTCAGACTCATCTCACAGGGCCAGCTAGCTGTTGTACAATAACATCAGGATTTTTCTCTCCTCTGATTGGTTGATCAGAGCAAAACTGTTCAACAAGACAAGTTACTGCCATACTGGCTGACCGAGGAGGAGAAATTGACATGTCTGTTGATTGGATGTATTTTATTCAAAAAAGTTTCACGTTTTTGTCATGCTTTCAGATAAATACTGATTCGGAACTGCTCCAGATGATGTTGTAGTGTAGAGGTTTGAAGATGACTGAACCCTTATCAGAGCCGTTCCATTTACGCTTGTTGCGTCAATGGTGGGAGTTACCCATGCCAGCAGAAATGAAAGTCAGGTGTATCGGTGGCGATGTATTCCACGACAAAAAGTTAACTGGGTGTCTTGTTTTATTAATAACGGTATTATCGCGACCTGGCAGTTATGTATAGCGCTAAAACCCCGCGGAAAGATAAAGTGCACGCGCTTCAAAAAGATAGCAGTGACAGGAAATGTCTACTTTCCTTTAGAAACTATAAACACCATCTTTTAACTTGCAGACTCTCCACGGGACGAAGTCCCTACATTTGGGTGAAGCAAGGATCTTTGAAGGCGAGCAAGGGGAAACGAAGAAGACATCTCCCGAAAATAAACATTTCTCCTGAGATGCACATTGTTTGTCCTTGTTGCTTTTTACATTTCGCTATCAAACTCTGCAACACACGGCAAAGCTCTTAAAATATTCATCTGTATTTGGGCTTTCATGTACAGACATTACCCTTCACAGTAACAAGATTCCACAACAAGGTAATAGCGTTGAGACTATGCAAGGCAACACCTCACCCCTTCAAAAATGAGTCATGGAGTCTACAGTACAGTATGTTATCCATCTGTATTGCTTTTGTAACATGAATAATGAAGGTCATGAGCGGGATCATGGGCAAAGAAGCAATGAGACAGTATTGACCAGCACCAGAATATCACTGCTCTGCTCTATTGTACAGTACATGTTCCATAGGGGACTTGCTTGCATGGTATCTTGGGATTGCTATGATATCATCATCAACACATCCTTTCATAGGGAGACGGAGGCGGGCACACAATAGATGGAAGCGTGGGTTTTAGCGCTAGCCTAACAACCAGGCTAAAGGCCACACCACGATTTCCATTCCATCTGTCCTGTCCATCATCTTACATTATTGTTACATCCGTGGTGAGCATGCTCTGTATGTATGCTAGCTTTTTGTTATGGAATACTTTCTGATACGCTCCTGCCTTGGAGACTATGTGTCTGTAAGTAATGTGCCACTATAACTACATATATAACATATATACATATAACTACCTTTGTGGATTGAGAAATGTGGGATTTTAGAAACCACTGTTGCTTAGTTAGGACACTAATTACGTCTATCTTAGAGATTGTTGCTGCTGTGTCAACCACCGGCTAATTAAATGCACCTAATACGTATTAAAGTGTCTTCTTCCACAACATTCTGACATTTATTAAACAGGTAAGGATTTATTGTATCCATATACTTAAAACTTGACTTATTTATTTCAACTTATAGACTTACAGCCAATCTGTCCATTCAAGAGCAGATATAGTCGTTCCTCGTTTATAGCGGTCAACTGTAATATTTTCGTAGTTTGAGCATGGAAATCCTGTTTATGACTTTGTAAATATGGTTTTCAACATAATTAAAGCCCTGTAGACATGAACGTACACACGTACAGCAACACATTGCGCTACTCTTATGCAGCAGGGACTCAAGACAGCTGCTAGTTAGCAAGCTAACAAAGTAGCGAGCTAACCAGGTAGGCTCAGATATATTTCCTCTAAACTTAAGAAGCCAAAAACGTACCACTTCCACACAGAATGACTTCATGCAGTGTTAAGGTAATGTAATGTAAGGTAATGTCTCAATGTTTTGTGTCATTACCGTCGCCTGGTGACCAGAATATTACATATCATTTGTATTTCAATATGTTTTGACTAATAATAGACCACAGTCTACCACAAAACAGAGATTATTAATTCATTCATTAATTAAAAAAGGTGATATAACGAGGGAGCGATAATCGAACCACGATATTGCGAGGGGCAACTGTATCATATTCCTATCTGATCATTATCCACATATTGGCCTGATTCCAATCCGCTGATGTCCAATTACATGCGTACAACTGTATTTGAATTTTTCGCTTGGGAGCAAAACATTTGAATTGGGTCACTTGAAAGCAAAGGACTTGCTTGCAAAAGCCCGTAATACATTTTCACACTTGGATTCATAAGCAATGTTTGTGACACGTTTTTGCTGAAATGATTTGATATCTCCAAATGAATGTTGGTATCATTTCTTAAGAAAAGTTGAACTTTTCACCTTTTCTTTCTTATGAGAGATAGGATTACATTCTCTGCGTAAATGATAGCTTCTCCGCAGGCTTTCATGTAAAAGGTCTGCTGGGTGTTTGGAAGTCTGCATGACATGTCGTTAAAAAATGTGCTTGTGCCTTCATCTCGCTGTCAGTCTCCTTTCACATCGTCCTTGGCAGCCAGCATGCGTGACGTCAGGACGAAGGCAGAAGTCGAGTGTACACAACCTGCTGCTTTAAGAAGCAACCATTTTACGAAACTGTTGGAGTAAACATTTTATTAGCCAATCCTCAAGCTGGAGGACGGATTATTTTGGGAACCTGTCCCCCGTGATAAATGAGGGACTGTATTTACCCTTTCTGTTACTGCTTTGTTTAGGAACCGTACATTGTTTATACACTCTCCACATTTTGTGTTAACATCTATGCGCACCCCCACGCTGAAGAGTTCTCTCGAGATTTGACCTCAACCTGTTCATCTCTTGCTACTGGGGAACATGTTAGCTATTTTCTTGCTTGAAATGCCAAACTCTGCTTTTTGTGTGTGTTTTTTTTATAGCATGTGTCATCAAAAGCACCTTGCCAGCCACTGGAGAATATGGATACTGTAGATGGCAAGCTCATTAAGTCCTCCTGATCATAATCTAGTTGTGAATGTCAAAGTGAAGATTGACTTGTGGAACACATGGGGGAGCTGCATTGGTGCTGTGAGCGACTGCTGACTAGCATGTTGAAATACTGTATATTATGCATGCATGCTCCTTTTTTAAATCCTCGACTCAGTGTACCATACGTCATTAAAACTGTAAAAGACAAGAATACATGAAATAATATCTATATTACATTTGGAACATGCTAACAGATGTACAGCAGCGTGAAAGTGGTTCCCTCCTTCCTGATTTCTTATGTTTGTCACGCTTAATGTTTCAGATCAAGTATTAGTCAATGACAACACAACTGAACACAAAATGCAGTTTTTAAATGTAACTTTATTATTTAGGGAGAAAAAAAATCCAAAGCTACATGTCCCTGTGTGAAAAAGTGATTGTCCCCTAAACCTAATAACAGGTTGGGCCCCCCTTAGCAGCAACAACTGCAATCAAGCATTTGTGATAACTTGCAATGAGTCTCTTACAGCGCTGGGGAGGAATTTTGGCCCACTCATCTTTGCAGAATTGTTGTCATTCAGCCACAGGAGGGAGGGTTTTCCAGCATTTTTAAGGTCATGCCACAGCATCTCAGTAGGATTCAGGTCAGGACGTTGACTAGGCCACTCCAAAGTCTTCAGCCATTCAGAGGTGCACTTGCTGGTGTGTTTTGGATCATTGTCATGCTGCAGAACCCAAGTTTGTTTCCGCTTGAGGTCACCAACAGATGGCCGGACATTCTCCTTCTGGATTTCTTCCTTTCAGGAGAATTCATGGTTGCATTTATCACAGCACTTCAATAGGAGTATAACAGGAGATATGGTGGACACTGCTTTTTCCAACAGCCTGCTGCTGTTTAAAGTCCAGCTGCCAACACACACACACACACACACACACATACACACACAGAGAATAGCATGCAGAGAAAGACAGCTGTACACCTATTGTTAAATGGCTCATTCTCTGCCAACTGCTGCTTCTGCCACTACACTGCATCACTGCCGAGTTGGCCTTGCTCCAGAAGTGCATTTGGTTACGTTTGTGTGTGCAGCATGTAGAAGGGAAGCGATATATGCATATTCATTGTTAAGTATTATGATCGATCTTTTACTGATTATCTGTTACACAAACACATGCTGGGTCCGCTGACCCATCATCTCAGCTGTGCTGAAGAATCTTCTCACCTCTGACATCCGCATGGCAACAGCATTTATGTGTGCTTTTTTTTTATTGAAGGTGTGAGACAGACATGTTACGGCAGCATCGAAACCATTTCTTGCCTGCACCATCAGGGAATAAGGCGTCATAAATATTTTGAAATATGATCACGTTAAACATGAAGGACTATGACAACTGTAACCGACAGGAACACATGGTTGCTCTTCTATATTTAAATCCCAGGTTAGTCAGAATGACATTGTGAGGTTGTGAGATCGCTAAGGTTGCTCAATTATACATTCTCCCTGCCTTCCATTCGTTACGCCGCATATTTCCCTCTTTCTTCACCTCTGCCTCTTCACGCAGATTATGCTCTTGTCGTCTCTCCACAGCAGAGAGGAAGGAATCATGCACAAAGCTTTGAACATGAAAGGCATGGCAGAAAAACAAGGAGCACAACAGCTCACCGCATGTGTCTAAGTGTGTGTGTCTCCTCATGCTTGCACTAGCATAGGAATCTTTCCTCTAATGTGCACACCTAAAATGAAATTGGAATGGAGTGATGTTTGTGTTGCTTGGCGTTTTGCATTTACCTGTAAGGTTCCTGTTGACATGCACGCATCCACAGCCTTCGTTAGCTGCATACAGTCTCCGCACACCAAGCGATTCACTCACTCAGTCCACGAGTTTCAGACTCACAGCTGCTTGATGAAGACTCGAGTGTCACTGACTTACGAGTGCTCAATAAAACCTGAGTTTCACTGACTCATGGGTGCTCGACAAAGACCTGAGGCTCACTGACTTACAGGTTCTCACCAAAGACCCGAGTTTCACTGACTCAAGGGTGCTCGACAAAGACACAAGTTTCACTGACTCATGGGTGCTCAACAAATACCCGAGGTTCACTGATTTGCAGGTGCTCGCCGAAGACCCGAGTTTCACTGACTCACGGGTGCTCGACAAAGACTCAAGTTTTACTGATTGATGTGTGCTCGACAAAGACCCGAGTTTCACGGACTCGCGGGTGCTCGACAAAGACTCAAGTTTCACTGATTCATGTGTGCTCGACAAAGACCCGAGTTTCACTGACTCACGGATGCTCGAAGAACACTCGAGCTGCGCCGACTCACTGATGCACGACGAAGACTCGGGTTTCACTGACTCACGAGTACTCAACAAAGACTCGAGTTTCACTGACTCATGGGTGCTCGCCGAAACCTCGCACTTCACTGATTCACCGGTGCTCAACAAGGACTCGAATTTGACTGTCTCATTGGTGCAACTTGTTGTGCATGCGCGGGTTTCTGCATGTGAACTCGAGTCAGGAAAAGAAATCGAGTTTCCCATCTCTAGTTCAGGCTGTGTAATGTGTTTTGCTTGTTCTCGCTATACCATGAAATCCTGCCGCTCAGTTCTTGTATATATTTGGCTCAGAGGCCTTGCCACCCCGAGGAATCCTAACAGTCCACAGAGACCAGTGTGAGCATCATTTTGAGGTAGGCTGGAGGTCCACGGACCACAGCAGAGTTTGAACGTTCTGATGTGCTGGGTAACCCAGCGCCAAAACAGACAGAATGAAGCTTGCCGTTGAATGACACTCTGTAGGCGGTCAGTGGAATTGAGCTGCTGGAAGGAGAAAGCCAGATAAGTGATTCTGTGCACAACGCCTTTGCAGGTTTCTTTCATCCTGCATACAATCAGATATGAGAAAGTCCTATGACATCACTGAGAGTAAAGTGGTGTTTAGTCACAAACTGGACGAGTAGACACACTGCAAGTAAACACTTTCCAATCCTTGATATCTGCTCCTGCATTACTTCACTGACCAAGTAATAGCTTGGCATCACCTCTGGCATGTTTTCAGTGTTTTCATCTTTGTCAGTTTGAGTGCTTCCTGTTGACAGTTTTGATGTCAACCAACATTTTTATTGCTTGGTAGGTACAGTATACTTCCAAAAGATCTGCCATTCATTTTGGTGAGAAACCTCTCACTGATATCATGTGGCAATTACACTCAACAAAAATATAAAATATAAACGCGACATCCCATTTTTTATGAGATGAACTCAAAGATCTAAAACTTTTTCCACATACACAATTTCACCATTTCTCTCAAATATTGTTCACAAATCTGTCTAAATCTGTGACAGTGAGCACTTCTCATTTGCTGAGAGAATCCATCCCACCTCGCAGGTGTGCCATACCAAGATGATTAGTGCACAGTGTGCCTTAGACTGCCCACAATAAAAGACCAGGGATTATTTGAAATATATTTCTCAATCTTATTTGATTTGAATGACATTTACACACCCTAAGGCAGGGTTGCTCACACTTTTTCAGCCTGCGAGCTACTTTTAAAATGACCAAGTCCCAAAGATCTACCTCCTACCATAAATATAGAAGATAAAGTGTATCTTGACTGTCTTTATAAATATGAGTATTTATGTACATTGTACATCTACTGTATGTCGGGGTACACACACTTTTTCAGCATGTAAGCTCTAAGTTATGATCTATCTCTTACTGTAATACATTTATAATAACATACACATAAAATCTAAGTGGTAAACTTTTAAACTACTATACTAATTACTAATGATTAATGTCACATTCACAGTTTCAAAGTTTACAGATAATCAAAGTAGTTTTGATCATTCACAAATAACTCACAATTCAATTCAATATGGCAATAAAGATAATTACACATAATTCCTCAATAGCTGTGTACATAAGTAAGGAATGTCCGTCAAATAGCTGCATCGCGTTCATTAGACACACAGTTCATGTTAGGTCCAGTTAGCATTTGCTTTCAATCATTCCCCATATACAAGAAATGAAAATGGTCATTTAAAAGGCAACGCAGCCAAAGTCGAGGTAACATATTAACAAGCTTTCAGCAACGGGCGCATTTTCCAATTCATCATGAAATGATAGTTTAGGAAAGGGAAGAGTAGAAAAACAAGGTCTGTTATAGATACAGGCATCTTACCGCTCAGTTAGTTTCAGTTAGTTTATCCACATCCATGATCACGAGATGAAAGTTGCATCGCTGTGTGTGGTTTGAGACATTTGTTCACCTTTGCCGCGGGGGAACAAGAGCGAATCAGGAGGGGAGCTTAATGCCAGCCCACTCATGTCATACGACATCTACAAAGTGACGTTTATGCGATCGACCCAAACTACCTTCGCAAGCTACCGGCAGGTTGCGATCGACGTAATGGGCACCCCTGCCCTACAGTATGCCAAAGCATATACAGTAATCCCTTGTTTATCGCAGTGGTTCCAGATAAGTGATTTTTGGGAAGTCGGACTCCTTATTTATAAATTAGAAGTTAGAGCACAGAAAACCTGTTTACAACCTTCTAAATATAGTTTTTAACATTATCAGAGCCCTTTAGACATGAAATAACACCCCGATAGTCACCTTTACACACATATTACCCAATATAGTGGCCGTAATACATTTTTACATTTATTTATGATGAGTGCTATTGGGGGGAGGTCAGTCAATTTACTTTTGGTCAATGTGCCTTTGGAATTGTCCTAAATGTTCCCCCCTTTACGGCAACCCTGGTTATTCCTAGCCTCCCCCCTGTTTTCCCCATGTAGAACCATATTTTCATCTCATTTCCACTACTTGAAAATATTGTGATGGTCTCTGTAAAGCAACAGAAAATCTGAGCTGGTGCCACGAAGCGATGATGCCCCCGCAAGATGAAAAGAAAGTAAATGAGCAGCGCACATGGAAAAGGTGGATTTATTGGTATTAGGGCACATCCTGCCGTCATCGGAGAACATGTTGTCAAGTGAAATTTATTACAGTGTTCAGGCAGGGCCAGCTTTGGTTTTACATGTGGCATCCATCATATGGGCTCTGTCGTTCTGCTTTTAACACACTCACATGCCCATAAAGAAAGCACACACACACAAACACACACACACACACGCACACGCACACACACTCAATTTCTCCCACAAACTCTTTTTTTTTTAGGCTGAAAAGCAGGGCAAAAAAAAATGAATGTTACTTGTAACAATCAGTCAGACACATGGAATAAACGATGTGAAGTTGCACTGATATGTTCAAAATAAAAAAATGAATGTGAAATTGTGCAACCCCCCTGAGCATACAGGCAATCAGCAATCACTGGCAAGGCTTTTCTCGTCTCTTTCTGCAGCTGAGCCTCTCAGGTTTTGTCTCCCGCTGGCTTACAGACTTTAAAAGGTCCTCCACAGGGATATTAAAGCAATGATTACTTCATCGCAGTACAAATGCTATACACTGGCGCACAATGCAGAGTCCTGAATCTGCAAATCAAATTCAAATTTGAATTCGCTCCACTTTTTCTTTGAAGTAGTTTCAACCGCTAAACTCGTGATCAGAGTACGAGCACGTTCTCCTTTTTTGAGAGAGAACAGAACTTGACACATTTTCAGAGTTAAATCTCCAAGCTTCCAGGGTGGGTGTTCCATGGCAGCAGTCGACGGAAATGTCAGCCCTGACTTGTCAAGGAGACACGCTGTCAACTTCAGGGTGTGCTGACTGACAACAAGCCCACACACTCACACTCATCAACAGGTAGCGGTTAAGCATCTGGGGGATCCGTTTTCTCGAATGATGTCGTTTGCTTTGACCACAGATGGAGAAAAATAGCTGGCGGATGTTTCAAATGGCAGAAATAAAAGGGACAGATTTGATTTCATGTTGAAACAACTACTTAAAAGCCCAGGCGACTGTTGTGTTTATGTTCCGGGGTCACCACAGAATGGCGAAAATCTGCGAGTAACTGACACACCCATAAAAATGTCTATTTTTGACACACGGCTGGCTCCTCCCCCTCCATGCCGTATGGAATCGGCGTCACGGTGTTATCTATATTTCACTCTTGTATCTGACAACAACTATGGTGCATTCAAGGATCGCCAAATAAAGCGTGAAATCTCAGCGCTTGATGAAAAAAAACACACGGCAAAGCACAAAGACATAAATATGGTGTTTTCATGTATTTTATTTGTTGTCTGCAGGGAAAAAAGGCCTATTTTTGGAGAAAAAAATAAACAATTATTCACTTTGCACAGTGGGGTCTGAAACGAATTAACCGCGATAAATGAGGGATTACTGCAGTCAGTCGAGAAAATGCAGCCTTTTCTGGGAAAATATGTTAAAAATGACAGAAAACGTAGACTAACGCCTCCTTTCCCTTTTAGAATCCTTGTACAGGAGGTCTGAGTTCCATTCTGGCGATGACGATGTAAGCCAATTTTTTGTGTCGGAATTTCTACTTAAATTATACCTGGATTAGCAAGTAAATCACTCACACTGTACACAGAACACATAGGACATAGACAAGGACATCTAAAAAACAGCAATAAAAAAGGACAACAATTCCTTATTTTCATCCCTGTGGTTGTCTTGCACACTGGAAGGGGCGTTGCCAGGGAGGGAGAGACAGGCTTATTGGGAGGAGAAAGTCTCAATAATGAGCGCACTACATTGCTTAGTTTTCACTGTCCATTTCATAGGAACAGACTTTCACACGTTCAGAAATACCATCTTTATCCTTCATGACGGTGACGACAGCCAAACTGAGCCTTTGACGAAGCATGGAGCCAATGTTGGTCGGCTTTTGTCCCAATTTCTACGCATTTTAAAATGTCAACAAGTTCACTAAAAAAGAACGAAATGACGTTGTCCTTCCTTAGTGTGGCGACGCGCAACAAGCCTTGGCATACAGTATGTGGTTCAAGTCTTGCATATGTGTGTTTACTCACGCCACAAATAGTGGGCAGTTAGTCAAGTTGATGTACACCTGCTTCAAAGAAAGTAGATAAGTGTTGTTTGCAAGTCACAATTTTAACCATGCATTGCATGTACTGTTTTGCACTTGGGTTTTTGTGCAATTTATGCACTCTTGCCATACGGGCAACACACGACCGACTTACTCGACACGCATGGAGCACGTAAGAAATATCTGAAAGTGCGTTGGCTGCACTAATTACGTAATGTGGGGTGCACGTGTGACGCACGACACACATCCGCAAGTGCGACGTCCGAAAAATATTGACATTTTGCCCAAAAGTGACACCAGCAAAACATGCAAAAGACACACGTCTGAAGTGCATAACTTTGTCTTAAACATACTGAAAGTGCATCGAGCATCGATGGCAACCGGGACTAACATTCCCATTCTCCTGGGATCGTTCATTTTTTAAATTCCGATGCCTATGTTCGGTGATTGACAAGCACACCGACCGGAAAAAATGGCCGCATGACACAAACGAAGAAGAAGCTGGCGAACACGCACGAAGAAGAAGTGGCAGGAAGCGTTTGTGTGCATCCATTTCAGCCATGGAGAGTGTGCGACGGCGCTGGGAAATCTGGCTGAAATTCTGCTAAAAAAATGAACGGCCGGCGCCGTGACACATTTGCAACGCCATCATATCATGCAAAGGAGGGTGCACCACTTACAGGATCAGACACCTCCGAATTCACGGTGTACAGAGTGCCCAGTTTTTGACGCGCTAAGCCGGACTTCTTCCAACCAGTCAGGCAAGTAAAACAATAAATTACGTCCATCTCATGCCAACATTGAAGCCACAAACAAATTATACTTTGTACTGCGAGTACGGTGGCCAGCTCAAATATCCAGCTAATGTAAGGCTTACCTGACGTTAACGCTAGCTTTAGCCAGGAAGTTGACCAGACCCCGCATTAATTGTTACTCCATTCACCATACTCGTTTGATATTCTGCACGCAGGTTAGCAGGAACTGAGTAACATTGTTAAGTTCCACTTTGTCTATTGCGCATCATAAGAAACTCTCCAACACATAAACAACAGGATAGGTGACATTGTTTTTTCACAAGGTTTTCAAAAATAGAACGTGTACTCCTACGTAAAGAGCCTTCAAAACCTTGATATTTAGCCTTGATGTTTAGATACTGGTTGAAAATGTCCCTGTGAGAAATTCATAGTAAAGTAATTGATAAAAAGTTCATGTCATTTAAAAAAAGTCATGGAGACATTCAGACATTTCATCCAAGGACTTTGGTTAACGCCCTCATTTAAACCATTTTATGACCCTACCCCTGAAAAGAATCAGAATCGAGATTCGAAACGAGGAATGGGAATCAGAACCGGAATCGCTCCAATTCAAACCATGCCCAACTCTACTCCTCAGTTCCTCAATGCCATAAAACTGGAACCAGATTTGATTTTTATCCCTCATGACGTCTCACTATTCACCAGAACACCCGCAGATGTCAGCCTACACACAGTTCACAAACACCTCATAGAAGACAGGACACTAAAACAAAAACAAATCTCACACCAGACGACATAGCCACACTACTCAACTAATACAAGGCTACCATATACAGATCGAAAGAGGGGTTTGCGACTCCTTTTCGTCCTTACCGCCTCCATCACTGTTTGGTACGGTAACTGTACAACACGTGATAGGAAGGCACTCCAGCGGGTGATCAAGACCTCAGAGAACATTGTTGGGGCAGCCCTCCCCTCACTGCAAGACATTTATAAATCTAGAGTCCTACACAGAACACACAACCTCATCAAGGACAGCACACATCCACAACACTCATTATTCACACTCCTACCGTCAGGCAGACGCTACAGGAGTTTGAAGTCCAGGACCACAAGGCTGGCAAACAGCTTTTACCCACAGGCCATCAGGCTCCTCAACGAAGCACTCGCACACGCCGCACGCAACACACGCACACACTCATAGCACTTTATTTATTTATTTATTTGTATTATTTACTTGTATTAATGTCTCGTCTGTTGTTGTTGCTTAATTTATTGGTATATATGTTTATGTGTTTATGTTTCTTATGTTCTTATTCTTTCATTTGTTTTCTTTCTTTTCTTGGGAGAATGAACAGAATAAGATTTTCATTGCATGGTATAACTGCTGTTTTACTATGCACACGACAATAAAACTCTCTTGAATCTCTTGAATCTTGAATCTTGTGATGATGTTTTTGGAAGTCATAAACACAGCATCTATCCACTGAAGATCTGTGTTCTGGAAACACTACATGGACGCTACACTACGTTGATAAAACTTAAAAAAGGTCATACACAAGAATTTACAGACCATCTCAACAGCATCGACACAACCGGAAACATAAAATTCACACATGAAGAGCAAAGAAAACAGGACTATAGCATTTTTGGAAGTAAAAATCCACGGCAAAGACGACGGCAGCCAAAAAATGACAGACCTCGGAAAGACCCTAACGCACACAAATGATCAGTTGTCAGAACACTCTGCGAACCAGCTGAAAGCATCACTGAGGAGGAAGACAGACAGGAGGAGGACAGACACATCAAACATGCACTCAAAAGTTGCCAATATCCAACCTGAAAGGAGGACAACAATTACAAAACAACAAAAACAGGATAACAAAAAAATCCAAACAAAAATCAGAAATAAAACACAAAGGCATCATAGTCTTACCATGCATCAGGAGAATAACAGGAAAAAGACAACAGAAATACAACAGTAAAACCGTATACTGTATGAAAAACAAGAGAGAAATGCAACGTAATCTATGAAATCCCGTACAAATCATGCAGTAAATCGTACGTGGGAGAAACAGGAAAAAGATTGAGCATAAGCACCAAAAAAAAAAAAAATCCCAGAAAGAGACAACTGGAACACTCAGAAGCCAAAAACAAAAAGCAGAACGAGAAACCTTCAAATCAGCCATATCAGATCACTGTAAAATAAACAACCATATCTTGGACTGGGACAACGCCAAAATCATCAAGACATAAACCAACAAACACAGACGATGGATCAAGGAGACGACTGAGATAAGGAAGCATAAAACCACCTTAAATCGAGATGAGGGAGCGTATGTGCTCTCTCACACCTGGGACTCTCTCCTTCAGACACCAGCAAGCGGCGGGGGGAACGCGGCCAACCAGGTTAGGAAGTACAGCTGATAAGCGCTACGTCACAGTGGGCAGCTGACGCTTCCCATGAAGACTGCAGATGACAGCTGAAACACGTCAAGGTAAAACTAAACTGAGCCTAATCGAGTTAATAGAAATGACAATCAGTTCACACTTTATCAAAGAAGTCTTAACTAGGGATGCTCCGACGGACAGGCCACCGATTGAGCCGACAAGGGATGCATTTGGTCCCGTATTGGCGTGAGAATCAACACTAGTCTGTAAAACCTCAATGGTCTGTCGCTTATCAAACTCACCTATATTCCCACTTTTCCTGCATCTTTGTTTACACTCTTTACCTAGCTGTCACTGGTGGCAGCAAGCTAGCCAGCTATCTGGAATTATCCGCCTAGCTTCTGGTTTTGGGACTCCAAATGTAACTTTTTGGCACAGTGACATTTTGTTTTTAACACAAACAAGCAGTGAGGTGAGTTGAGAGCTCCTTTTTGTCCCACAGGGAAGTGGATAACACGTTCATGAGGTAGGTACTAACTTTTTCAAGCGTCACTGTTGTCATGCTACTAATGATGTCTTGTCCTCCAAACACTATTTGCGTGGGGTTGTTTTAAGTGTGACGAGCTTTATGATGCTGATACTTTCACAGGGGCCTCCGAGCTCGCCAACTGATTTTGAGTAGGTCGCCAAAGGATCAAAGAGTATGTAAAAATAATTTATATTTTAATTAGTTTAGTGAAAGTAACATACAGATCATGTCTGTACATCTGCCCTATTGCTCGCCTTAAAAGTGTGTGTGTGTTGAGTGGGTCAGCTGTTTTCTGACATTAGCCATGAAACTAATTAGACTTAATAAATACACTGAGGACTAATTTGATTCAATTGTGTTGGCTGTCTGTCAATATGTACGCCCTTCAATTGCTTCCCTGGCTAAATTTTGCTTGTTAGCTTGGCGCCTGTCTCTTCCCTGAGGTCAACTGATTGATTGAGACTGGCAGAAAAGGTGTTTTCAAATACAGTAAGAAAGAGACGGCATGCATACAGAGTAACCCAAAAAGAAGATCCACGCTGTTTTAAAGATAGAGTCCTTTCACACGTACAGATATGAACACGCAGCGTTCTTTCACACGTACAGATATGAACACGCATCTGCACACACACACGCAAACGTAACTCATGCACAAATCGACTCCAATTAGCAAGCAGCTGGTCTTCCTCCTTTCCCCATCAGTGCAGGAGTGAGAGCTTCATCATTAAGAGAGCTTGCTTAATGACGACTGAAGTAACCCTTTAGAAAGCAGACCCTCTTTGATATTCTGGAAGAAATTCTCCACACCTTCTCCGCGCCTGATCCATCAGTCCTTGCCCTTTCTCTCTGTTCTTCCTTTCCTTGTTGCTTTGATTGGGTATTCACTTTTTGCATTGCATGGTCATGTAACACCGTGACAAATCCTCCTCCTTTGTTAAGTGGCGTTCTTTGAGCCGTACAGATTTTAAATACGCTGCACAAACTCACCTGTGGCAGTGGTAAATCACCGATAGTGGTGCCTCGGTTATCGGTTTTTGTAGGATTTGTTTTTTCATGAAAATTGGCAAAAATATGTCTGGGTTTTTGTATAGTCAAACATTGCGCCTAACAAAGTACTCCGTTTGGCTGCTTCCGTTTGCCCAAGCAAAGAATCCCGCGCGCTGGCGAGTCAGTCTTTAATACACTCCGTGAGTCCAGGTGTGTTCGCAATGTGTCTTTATTACAAAACGTGCTTGTTAGCTTGTTGGCTGTCAACTCCCACCCGGAAGTCACTGTCCCCCATTTCAGTCGTCATTACCTCCTCCAAGGAGGTTTATTTGTCCTTTTGTTTGTGTGTCTTCAAAATAACTTGAAAAGTTCTGAATGGATTTGGATGAAATTTTTCATGAATTGTCAGAAAAGGGATCTGGAAGGACTGATTTGATTTTGGGGGTGATCGGGATCACCGTCTGGATCCAGGAATGTTTTAAAGGATTCTTTAACATTGCGATGTAGGACCATTTTCAGCATTTGTGCATATAACACCACAAAAATGTTCGGAGCACAAAAAAAACAAAACAAAACAGGACAAGTTTCCAACAGGTTCTGCAAAGTATCAAAGACTGATCCAGATGATGGGGTGATTCTTGATACTATGAAAAACAGTTTCAGTTTCAGTACGATTCGGTTTTGACAGACCCGGGTTAATAACGAAAACCGAGGCACCACTGAAGTTCCCAAAGTGTTCATGTTCCACTGAAGCAAAACACAACCGATCCTGTGAGGCTTTGGTCATTTGTTTTAACAACCATCAAACTGCATTTCCACCAGTAAATGGATTGTTTATGTTTTTCCCACCTCAGCATTACTTGCCTGTAAAATAGCCTTAACCACATTTTCAAAAGACTGGCTTTGTGATCCACCACCATGAAATGCCTTAGTTGAAATGTAATAGGTTTTATTTTGGCCCGTACATCATCCCTCTTTTGAGTTTGGGAAAGATCATTTGAGTAATCCTGCTGAGCGGCAGATGGGGAAACAAACAAAGCAGGGAACTGGGTGATAACGCAACCTCTGTGGGGAAGACAATAAAAGGCTGAAAGAATGAATTGTGCAAATGTGTGATAGTCAACTGATTCAAACTAAATAATTCAGGCTTTGTCAAGTCTGCTGGTGTGCTGCTATTGTTCCAAACATGATGAGGACATGCGCTACACCCCACAGACTTTGAAGCATATATCAGTTTTTGGTTGGTCCTCTGCGGGTTACTGGAGAAACATGTTGGGTTCTTGCGCCCTCTGGGCTCATGAAGCTCATACAAGCAGCTCGATAAGTCTTACACTGCGCTTATAAAAACACAACCAAGGTGGCCTACTTGGGTCTAAGGGTATTTGATACAGTTCGGTATCATAAGGATTTGTCTGTAGAGTGATGCATTATGCATGTAAAGGAAGCAATCATACTCAAACGTACTGTAATCATGTTGCAGTTCTGCATTTCTAACTTTGTGAAATTTTTCTACAAGCTGTCTGTTATTGCTGTAGTATGCATACCAGGCCAGTACTACGATATAAACACTTGAAAATATTGATACTCTTACTGCATTACGGAAAACTGACTTGTTGAATGCTTGCGAAGGAACATGGAACCTGGCCCAGCAAGGTGCACTGTGGTCGGACACACCCTCCAAGTAGCCGATGTGTCGCCCCGGAGATCAGGGGAAATAGGGTGCGGGTGGAGCCACCTGGCGTGGCCCAGCCAGGTGCACTGAAATCAGACACTCTACGAGCAGCCCCGGTGTGCTGCCATGTTCTCATAGCAGAATAACGGAAGCAAGTGTCTCTTCTTCAGACATTTGAGGATATACAGTAACTACATCTACGGGTCACATTTGGTATTACAGTTTACTGCTTCTCCAGACGCTTTCCGTGAGGGTGCTGTTCAGAAGTGAGATGTCGCAAAACCAGAACGTGACCACATTTTAGCCGTATTACTGTACAAGCCTCGGGGTTCAAACCATGAGAAAAAAGTAGCGGCTTATCCATCCATCCATCCATCCATCCATCCATCCATCCATCCATCCATCTTCTAACGCTTATCCGAAGTCGGACAGCAGCCTAAGCAGGAAAGCCCAGACTTCCCTCTTCGTCCAGCTCCTCCCAGCAGCATTACCAGACCAGTTGAGAGGCAAAGTCTCTCCAACGTGTTCTTCTGGGTCTTCCCCGAGGCCTCCTACCGGTCGGACATGCCCTGAACACCTCCCCAAGGGGGCGTCTGGGAGGCATCCTGACCAGATGCCCGAGCCACCTCATCCAGCTCCTCTTAATGCAGAGGAGCAGAGGTTCCTCTCCGAGTTTCTCCCGGATGACAGTGCTTCTCACCTTATCTCTAAGGGAGCCAACTACTGTAAAAAAAATGTGTTGGAACGGATTAATCGGATTTACATCAATTCTTATGGGAAGAATTGATTTGATTAGCGACTGTTTTGGTTAGAGTCAAACCGTCTAAAGCGAATTAATGACGCTAACCAAGGTTCCACTGTAGTTCAATATGTGTATTATCAGATTTTCAGTTGAAAAAGACAGAAATCTAACAAGCAAATGGCACCAATTTGGTGGAAAGTCCTCAAATACCTAAAACGTTGTACAATACGGTAACAAAAGGCCTAGCTAGCGTTGCTGCCCTTTACAATAAATGTCACTCTCCCAAGCGCATCCATAAACAGTATGGGAATAAAAAAAGGCACTGTTTTGGTCCTTTTTGACCTGCTCTTCCCTTCTTTCAATGACAAGACAATTGAGCACCCCCTGTAATTTCCACCTCCTTTACACCTTATATAATTAGGTCCTATTATTGTTAATAACTCTCAGCAAGGAGTCTTTGTTACCAAGGTCAGTGTGGTCTGACAACGCTTCAAAGTTGCCCTGCCCTCGTCGTAGTCGGCACTATCCAGTTAATTATGCCCGACGTGCAGACGACTCTGTCGTGTTTTTCTCGGTCTGCTGCGCTTCACACCTTTCTCTTGAATGAACGCGTTATAATGTTCTGCAGGTTTCAAAGGCCTTTTTCCTATAAGCACTCATGGCTAATAAGGTTGGCGGACAGGAATGAATTACCAACAATGAAGTGCCACCTTTTCACGTGAGGAACGCCTTCTTTTTTTTCCACTTTGTTAAGTCTTCACTTGGGATTCATAAAGTGATTTTCGTCTCTTTCGGTTATTAATGTGCGTTAGAATTGACTTTGCTTGATATTTTCCTGGAACGTGTCAGACTCCAGGAAGGGAGTGAACTAATGTCTTTGAAAATAGAGTCACTAAACGAGGCAAACATTCACGGTGGTGCTTTGCTTTCAACTAGGGTGATGAAAGTAAAGGATCAAATGTGTGTCATGCAAGAAGAGTGTATGAACCCCGGCTCATTCCCACCATCAAATATTAACACTGAAAGTTTGCAGAAGTTTAAGGGCTGGGTTTCACTCACGATTAAGGCTAAACGAGGAAACATAAAACTTTAATACATACCTTTCTTTGGATTTTTTGGACTGTAAGTCACACTTTTTCACAGTCAGGTGTGACATATATGAAAATATACATATCATTTAACAGCCACTGACTAAACTAAATACACACGTATGATTTTCAGTCTGTTGTCACTCATTTATGAGCGCTAATATGAAGTTTTGGTGTTAAAATACAGCTGTTTGATCGGGATGCATCCAGGCGTCATGTAGCGTATTAAAAGTGTCTTCTTCCAGAACATTCGAATTGAATAAACAGTAATCCCTCGTTCATTATGGTTACATTCATGATAACATGTAATACACACAGTATTTTGCCGTATTTTGGTCCTTTTAAGCATCAGCGGCGCTTCCTTCCTGGGTGATTTCACATAGCGACATAGAAAAAAGGCCGGACCCCATATGCGGAGATTTTCTTGAATAATTCACACAGGCAACAAAAGGAGGTGGTGCGTGGGAGAAAAAAACAGAAAACTAGCACCACGAAAAGTCTACTAGATAAACGGGTGGCCGAGCCAGAAGGCTGGCTGGGCAAGTCCAGCAAGTCCACACAAAAGGTGGACTCAATCGAGCTCAGATGCGCCCAGTTGTCCCGCGTCCATCTGGTGCAAGGGCTCCTGGAAGGAAAAAGAAAACAGGCTGGGAGAAGGCAGAGGCAAGCAAAGAGAATATACCAGGGGGAACAATGCGGGACGTGACAGAAACAAACGCTACACCTGGCGTTAACTTCTCCAAACTGAGAAACAAAAACAGCACCAGTAGCAGCAACTCCAATATGTAGCGTTGCCTTTTGGTAAGTGGCTTGAGGCATCGTGAGTGAGTGTGTGGTGAAGCTAGTCGCTAGCCGGCTTGTAGCTAGCCGGTGTGGCGTGGCAAGGTGTCAATACGCCAGTATCTTGTTCGATCGGTGGTAGAATGTTAATAATAGTCATAAGGTTGGCACTTTTTAGAGTTTTTTTCAGAAGGCGGAAAAAGTGTTTCCCATTCTTAGCTGCGTCTTTGTATCTGTTTTTATATTTTTAGAATGCACAGAAAAGAGAGACATACGTGTTCATGTCTCACTTTGAAGCACTTTGTTTTGCTTGTGTGACATCTCAAAAACCCAAACAACACAACAGAATAACTTGAGTTCATCGAAATGACAAGTTATTTATAAACGTAACACCATGAACTTTTTGCAATTTTCACATTTGGAACTCATGTGTGTGCATGTGTGTGCACGTGCGTGCATGTGCATACGTGTACATGTTGTCTGTGCATATGCGTGCATGGGTGTGCGTGCGTGCGCGCGCGTGTGCATGTGCATGCGTTAAAATTTCCCTATAATGGTAACGTTCTGCACGCTACACCCCACCATGCTCTCCAACTTCCTCCTTCATGTCTTCTGTGTTTCCTGCGTCATGATGAGCGCTGCCGAGCTCTTATCACATGCTCTCCTGCCACCTAGTGGCCGTTTTTATGACTTAAAATTGCTCTTAAAGTTGCATCATCACCTCTTTTTGCCTCTCGCCGCACAAAAATCGTAAAAGACGTATAAATACGTCATTTGGGACCGGGCGTTCAGGTTTTAAAAAAACATATAAATAAGTTTTTGGTATTAAATGAGTTAAGGGCAAAATATTTTTGTGTGGACGAATATCCGCATTGGTGTAGACGGCCTCAGTCTGCACTGCTAATGCCGTTGTCGCTTGGATATCGATTGGAACTTGTACAGTAAAACACATATTCACAAGGATTAGCTCCGTAATGACGTCTTAAATTTGAATGCCCTGTTTCAGACTAATGCACCACTGAGCTTTTTCTGTTTCTACTTGAATAAAGGATTTCAGCTTTCAGCAGCGGGGCACTAAAACCTTGAGAGTGAGTGGCAGGGAGGCTGATTAACACAGCTCCCAGATCCTGACTTACACATGAATACACACAGACACCCTGCGATGGATCAAGACTGGCTGTGCTCAAATGTTCTTAAGGGAATTACATCCCATAATTTAAAGTGCTGCACTGAGTTAGTGGTGTACATGACAGAAGCATCTGTACGTTTGTTGGAAAACAGGTGGCTGTACCTTTTGTCAGTGAGACTTGAGTAGATTTGCTAAAAATAATAATAATTTAAAAAAAACCCCAAAAAACAAGCCAACTGGTGCTAATTAAAGCAGTAGTAGGAGCATGCGGGTGTGCAGGTGGAGGCAGCAGCTGTCAGTCTAAGTTTAAAATAATAAATAAATAAATAAATACATGCATGCCTACAGAGGTGGCCTGTCACTCACTGATTTTGCATTTTGTCACAGACAGCTCAAAACAAGTCTATTTTAGTCTCCCGGGAGCTTTAAGTGAACTGCATCCGTGCTAATAATGTTGTTTTTTGCTTAGCTGCATGTATAGACAAATGAAAAACCAAAAAGAAAATAAATACAGCCAACTTTCGTCCTCCCTCGTGTTTGTATGATTCGGTTTTCGGCAAAAACTTTTCACCGAAATTTTGTCCCAGTTTTCGTACGCTGCCTCGAGTGTCGTTGCGTGTAACAAACTAGTCCGCGAGTCTCGCACTGTAGCATTCCTTGGGGTCGAGTGACTGGAATGGATTCGTTGGATTTATATTATTTCATAAATAAGAGATTGATAATTGATTACTGACGTGTGTATCTCATTAGAAAGAACAAAGAACAAGCTGCGGGCCATAAATGGCCCCCGGGGCCGCACTTTGGTCACATCCGGTTCACAGTGTTTCTTTTTAGGACGGTGCAAGTGCTACAGTAAGGTTCATTACCTCAAGTGTGGTTCTAATAGCGTGCAGAACTGTTCTCATCTCTACTGAACAATGGCAGCATGCTACTTTCATCTTACGCACTGATCTTTGTCCATTTACAAAGGGTGTTCAAAAACAGGTGCACCGCACCTTGACATGGGGTCTCGCCGACACAGGCAGGCCTGACCGCGCGGCTGTTGTCGCCTATACTCTCCGATATACAGTGATGGCCAAAAATATTGGCATGCCAAATATGCCAATATTTTTGTCCATGTCTGTAACTATTGTATAATTCATTCTAAATGGGTTTTGACAACTAAAAATAAGACACCAATTGCATGCAGCACACATTTCTGTTAACACTGACAGAACAAATTCATTGAGCCAGAAAGATAGAGTGACCTTTGGATTTTTTAAAAAATGTGTTTATTTTGTTATTATTTTTAGTAGCGTAATATAAAATGTGTGAAAAGTGATCGAAAAACTAATTAAAAAACAAATTGAACTAATTGTCTTTGACGTGCATTAAATGTCTTTTTGATTTTTAAATGTAATTTCATTTTGTTATTATTTTCAGGAACGAAATAAAAACATATGAAACCAAAAAACAACAAAATTCATACAATTTTAAGTGTGTTTTTGACGTGCATTATTTGAGACCTTTATGCTAGCTCTGCTGTGGGCCCGCCTCCATCCCCCCCCAACGGCGGTACGAGTCTGTCGGAGCAGGCGTTTCTCCAAACCGTGTCTACAGTACATAATCCACGCTGCGTGCCTGTTTTAATTTCAGCAAAGACTTAAAAAACAAACATTTTTATGATGTACTAATTTTTATCGATTTGGACTGAACGAGATGTGTTTTCTGTGGAAAAAGTGCATATTCCTTTCTTTTTTACCAAAAATCTGCAAATTTGCAATGTCGCAAATGCGGAAAGGCGAATACGCGAGGCTCCACCGTATGTGAAGTTGAGGCTTGATGCCGATGCTTGTTTTGCGGGGCTGAACGCTCTTTGTGAATGTTATCTTTTACTCTCGCTTGTTCTCACTTTGTTGCCGCAGTGCAATTAGCCGGCTTCTAAACGATGCGGCCTTAGCTTGCAAACATGCACTTAATGAATTGGCAGCTATTTGTGTGTGCAAGAGAGAAGGAGAAAGAGCAAAGGGGGGCAATGAGACACTAAATTAATAGCAGTCATCTTTACATGCTTCCCTATGCCTCCTAAGTCCGCTAATGAACAGGCAAGGATGCCTGTGGTTAGTTTCAAACACACTCATGCACACCCATTCTTTTCAAGGCTGTGGATTTGATCATGACAGAAACACACACATTCACTTCAACACACAAAAAGGCATCCAGCCATAACCGGTTTTCAGCGTGCACGGCCGTCGTGATGCGGTCGCAGCCCTGGGGCGCACGGCAGGCACAGCAGGTACGACGGCGGCGATCATGGATGACAACTTCACACATTCCGTGTTGTACAGAAACACATATTAACACAAACCGACACAAGTAAACACGCAAGTATAACGTGTTTAGATAGGGCACGCGGATGCCTCGGGGGTTCTACATTTTCTGTGGAGGAGCGGACCCCCCCAGCAGATGTTTGCCATTTCCTTACTGTCTTCCCAGCAGGACAAGTGTGTGTGTGTGTGTGTGTCTGTCGATGTGTAGAGGCAAGATTGTGGTGCTTTCACAGTGGGATGAAACAAGCCAAGGCTGTGTGTGTGTGTGTGTGTGTGTGTGTTGTCCCATTGGGTGAAACTGTAGCCAACACCAGAAAATGGATTGGCACAGAAGACCTAGCAGGGGATTGTAGGGTGAAGATGAAAGACTTTCTTCACACACACACGCTGTGCTTGTGCATGCACTCATTAACTCTGCCACTTGGGTTTAGCGAACACGTGTCCACTTGCAAGCACAAACCTTTACTGCCACCGTACCTGTCAACGTTTATAACGAGGGAACTTTCTGTCACAAGGTGGCACAGTTGCATAAAGGGACCGCCAAGCAGACGGACCACAGAGATGTAAAAATTAGGGCTGTCTAACGGAAGTTTCCTTTAACAGCGCTATTTTTTGGACACGCAATTCACGTGCGCACGACCTGTTTGACCCTCGGCTGAAGTGGTAGTTTGAGGCAGTAGCGCTCACCGTGGGGCTACAAGAGGGAGCAAATATTGCGCAGAAATTGAGAAAGAAAGGGGTACATTTTGCTTCAAAGCCCTGGTAGATGGTGAGCCGTCTCTGGGCTGATTTTTTGCTTGGAACTGCGAGCTAAAATTTGGTTACGAGCTGCTAGTTAACGGCAGGCATAGCCGAGGACACCTATGTAAGCGCTTCTGTCAATTCAGCGCTAGCTAGTCTTCAACTCATTAGTAAAACATACGTACATTAGAGCGATCTAATTTATGTCATTTATTATGTAAAACTATGACGGAAACAACATCAAATTAAAAGTGTGAAATGAAAACAGACCCACCTTCCACCAGTTAGTATGAGTCCGGACTTGTTTTTCAGAGAGGGTGTGTACCACAAATGTGCACATCAGCACTCAATGAGGTCATCAAATCTTGCCTTTATGCATTCCCACATAGTATCAGCATTTGGGAGCAAATATGAGGTGAAAGAAAAAGGGTAAAAATACACTCCAGTAGTCCATCTGTGTGAATTTCTCTTGGAGATAATAAAGTGTCTCCAGTGTCTGTGCAGGCGTGACAACTGGAGAACGTGCATTCAAGGACGGGGAAACAAAGTGGGACCAATCGCCGCTCGGATTAGGAATTCAAAAACTTAATGCATTCCCACATAGTAACAGTATTTGCAAGTTTTGAGGCTAGACTGACTGTCGAAGCGAGTGCTAACGTAGTCAAACAAACATGTGCGTCAGAGCACACAACTATGGTGAGTTCAAGGACTGCCAAACAAAGCGCGGAAAAGTATGATCAGTGGACTTTCTAGCAGTGGTGCATTTATGCTATACCATTTTACCATTTTATCTTCTATGATCATGTTTTTCTAAATGAGTTATGGTGAATGAGATGCATTTTATGTGGGGAACAACTTCCTGTTTTCGGAGATAATAAGTTAAAAACATTTTTTTTTTTTTTTTTAACCAAAAGTCCACACATTTTGCTGGGGTATGAATGCTTAATGAGAATGTGCGGGGATCCGCTGTATTATACTGAACCACCCCAGGTAAAACTAATAAGAAGGTGTGCAATGTAGAGCCAGAATAAAAGATCATAAACCTAAACGAAGAAAAACGGCCAGCTCAGAGAAGAGTGTCTCATCCACGTGTCAATGAACATGCATTGAAATTTGTATTATTTACAGTATTTTTGTCATATACTGTATATTTGAGTTACTTCTAAAAGCAAATGTTTGCCGCAGCACCAGAGTATAACTTGTAGTAGTGGGGAGGCAAATCCATGAAAATGGAGTTGGCAAGGAACACACAACTGACTTCTGAAAAATATCCATCCTGTGATTGCACAGATCCATTTTTTGTTTTTTTTCAATGTCGATACGGTCTTTCAGTTCACAGTTTTTAGAGGCTTAGTTCTTGTTCAGAATGCCATGTCTTGATGCACAGCACACTAAAAGAAATGCAGAGCAACATCCAGTCACATTATGAGTGTGCTCATTATAGTCTGACTCGATCAAGTAACTGCGTTTTACTATTTCCGGACCAGATGTGCCATTTTTAAATAACTTCAATTATTATAAATGGTAGCTTCTCTGGGTCTTTAGTACAGACATGAAACGTGGATACTTTATAGCAGGGATTCTCAACTGGTGGTTCATAATGACCATCATGACCATTGGAAAATGTGGCTCCCAGGTTGAGAACCCTGGCTTAAGAGTAGTCAGTGTATAGCTTTTACAGCAGTATAGATTTACTATTCAGTGAAAATGACTCAACGCACAGTCATTCTTGTCTCACACCCTAGTACATCCCTGGTAGGGGCGTAACGGTTGGCATCCTCGCAGTTCTGTACATACCTCGGTAAAGCGCATGTACTGTATGATCTCAAACTGTAAAAGTTAAAGGTCCAAAAGAGTACCACCCAGTGACAAGGATAGAAAATATACTTTTTTGTTTCTAGTTGACCACGTGGTGGCGGCAGGAATAATACATTTCATACCCTTCCGCCCTGCTGTAATTGACTGCCACTGAGGAAACGGCTTCAGCAATCAGTCATTCGACTATGCTAAGGAACTGCTGACCAGCGGTTGAGATCCCAGGTAGGCCTGTAAACACAAGCAGTATTTGCCATTAAATCTGCTCTGCACGTGAGGCGCCCATGAGGCGGCTCTTTGCTGCCATCCACTCTTTGCCGGCTTGTCCTTTTTTCACCAGCAGTTTTTATCACCACAAAAGACAGAGCGCCTGAGGAGCAGTGAGGAGCGACACTTTGATATTTACCGCCAAGCGCAAGCAGTTCGACCCCCGTTGTAAATGATATTTCTTTCCAAAGTTTATAAACTCGCAGTACTTTGCAACAAACCAACAAAACAAATAATAATATTAAATGGGCGACATCATAACATTATTACAAAGTGTCATATTTTGTAGGAACAATATTAAATGCAGGGACAGGAACGTGTGTAGGCTGCTTGCTTGCTTTACATAAATCCAACTTGTACTTGCTATTTGTCTTGGTAATTATACTAATATCAATGAATTATGAATTCAAGAAAATGCTCCCGCAAAATGCCGGCGTGAAATACATGCCAGACTCAAGTGGGTGGTGGTCTCGACAAAATCTGGTGTTCTGCAAAAGCCCATCAACCCAGTTACAAATAGTCATTTAGGGATATTATATTCCTAAAAGACATCTTTCGCTTTCAAAAATCCAGTTATAAAACAGTTCTAAACAATATATAACATATTTATTTAAGCAAAGTTGATGAATCATGTCAGGGACCCTTTAAGAGCCAGACGTTCTTAAAGAGTATCCGATCCGCTATGATTTTCCCACACATCTGAAATTTCTCAAATATCCTCTGAAAAGACAATAAAGAGCACACTTCACATGCCTACACACCCACGGCTATTTGAATCAGGTGCTAAGCATGTGGAGCACTTGCTTTGAAGACAGGATGCCTCCAGCAGATAATCATAGCAAGTCAGTGACATGAATGCGTACCTAAGAAGAAATACATATGTACATTAGTGCATAACTATAGCTAATATGAATCAAATCAAATGGTAGTGCAAAATAACAGTTTACCTACACACAGGTTTAATAAACATTTCATTTTTATCCACAAACTCAAAATGATTTTCCTAAAAAGTGGCTTCTCCTCTGTTCCCGCTAACGTTTGCTGTGTTTGCCAACTCATTAAGCTGTTAACAGCTTCTCAATAAAGACTCCAGGTCCTTTTCAGAGCCTCTACTTTGAAGCCCTGTTAAACTAAACATACAGAAATCAAGCACGTCAGTTGAAACTCACGCACAGTAAGATACAAAAGCCTTCCTCTGCAACAGTCAATGTAAATGAATGGCATCAAATGCCACTGAGCTGTAGCTCAGTGCTAATTTACACGGAAAATCCCACGTCCAAGTCCGCCTTTAGCACTGGATATTTTACGTGGCAATTTTGAACACCTCCAAAAATGACAATTTAATAGATAACCAAGTACATTCCACTTAAAAAGCTGATATATAACAAGAAAAAAAAATACTTTCAAGTCAAATACTTTCTCCGGCTCAACAAGAGACACATTTAGCATCTTAATGGCAGTCGGCTACGAGCAAACGTTGTAGGTCTTTTTCGATGACGGCGGGTTTCAAATAGCACTACCACGTGTTGTTGCGTACTGATAGATGACACCCCTTTGCGTTAAAAAAATCCCTTTCAGAATAAATCGCACTTTGCGTGGCAGTCCTTGAATGCAACATAGTCGTGCGCTATGAGACGCAAAAGTTTGTTTGGCTACGGAAGCTATACTTTAAATATGTTTAAAAAGTGTGTGGGGCATATGTGGGGATTAAACCTGCATTTTGTTGCGAGTGAACAATGGTAATTGAAGAGAAAACGGGAGGGTTCTGGAGCTGAATGTAATCTAATACAGTCATTCCTCCTTTACCGCGGTTCATTGGTTCCAGACCCAAACGTGGCAAGTACCTTTCCGCAAAGTAGGATTCCTTATTTATAAATGCAATATTTTTGTAGTTTCAGCATAGAAAACCTGTTTACGACCTAAACATGATTTTTTAAAATATATATACAGTATATATATACATATAATTTATATTATATTTAATATATTTCTGACTAATAATAGGTCACATTCATCCACGAAATAGTGATGGTTTATTAATATATTTTCATATTTTGACCAACGTGAAGATAGTAACAGAGTTTGGAGGAGGTGTGGTTGTGGTGGGGGTGGATGTGGGGTGGGGGGGGTAATGTACATATATTTTAATTACAATTTGCTTGAAAAAGGTCATTTTAAATGAGGTGCGCCGCTTCAGAAATACAGAAGATTGAATTTTTGCCCAGCAAAATCTTCAAGTTGGGTGATTTTTTAAAGTTTTTTTGTAAAGTTTTTAAAAATAATCATTTACATCCCAAAAAGTTTGGGAACCATTATCTTAAACACTCATGATCCATGCAGGGGCTTTTCTGCAGGGAAAAGGATCTCACACAAACTGAAGTTTATTACCTTTTTATCGTATTGCACTTCATATTATATTTCACATTCATATTTTGTTTTATTTATTTTTGTATTCATTGAAGCACTTTTGTGACATAGTCTTTAATTTCCCTGTGCTTGCGTGGATGATGATGACATCATTCAGGCAACCAAATGAAGTTTATAATTTGGTGCGGATCCAAATGTGCGCTAGATTGGTCTGCACTCGACTCAGACTGGTTCTACTGTAGTTTCATTCATATCGACTGCAACTGTATTCAGCGGACAAAAGTTCGGCATAAAGTTCAACCCACTTGAAGGTTAAATGTGTCAGAAATGTTCTTAACTTGAAAGAATGACTTCGGCATGCTTGAGATCCTGCGCTCTCCAACAACTGTGAGACGTAGTGGTCCACAAGAACGCGCAAGCCGCAAAGGAGTTGCAAGACGGTATCTTTTTGTCTACCGGAGGACTAATTCAAATTTCTTTGAAAGTCACGGCAGCGGCCTCGCATTTCTGATGGCAGCCGGGGAGCAACGAACAGGCTCGCACGGCTGCTTTAGTAGACGATCAATGGGCTATGATAATTATTATAGCCTCGAACAGATAGACATTTGGTCTCATGCTGCAGATGGCAAATGGGGGGCTGGTTTATTTCTGTTAAGTCTGCCGTGTTTGTGCTGGTATCCTTTTGGCGCATAAACGACCAAAAACATTTTACTCTCTCCTGTCTCTGAGTGGCTCCTATGTTGTTTCTACGCTGATACTCTGTCTCTCCAGCCTTAGGGACTGCAGCCATTCAACTCTGCATGACCCTTGGCTCAATAATCCAGGCACAGACAAGGAGGGAACGCAAAGGAGAGCGATGACAATACTCACAAACACACAAACACTCACCATTAACACTTTTTCCCACTACTAGCAGTAGAGGGCACTTATTTAGCTCAATGTGTGTGGTCTGTCTTTGTGTGTGTGTGTGTGTGTGTGTGCTTGGGTTCTTGCAACAAACAATAAAGAATAACCTTTTCACATTTCGCCCCGCATACTCCGTCCGATGCAAGCACGCACGCACACACACACACACACACGCACGCACGCACGCACTGTGGACTAACAATGCCAGCTTGACATTTCTGAGTGTGCCACAGGGATGAGTGGTTGAGGTTTGGTGGAGAGCTAAGTGTGTGTCTGTAGGCCTTAGATAACAACGGTCACCTCCCTAAGTCCTTTCCATCTCGCTCAGACACGCACGCACACACATGTTGCCATGCGCTTCATTTTCTCATCAGGCCATAATTATGCCATCCATTCACAGTGTCAGTGAGTTTCTCAGACTCTCATTGTTGTGCCTTATTGTTGCTAAAGTGCAGGGGTGTCCAAAGTGCAGTCAAAAATGCCAGGAGTAAAAAAAAAAACAAAAAAAAACGCCCGTCCAGATTGGCGAAAAGCCCTCCCCCTGACGTAATGTCCCATTTTCCACACTGTACATATTTCAAGTGAAAAAAAAGCGGATGAAAAGCTGAGGCATTCGGCGACAAAGTGTAGGAAAGAGTATATATTGCAGAGTATGGGCAACAAAAGCGGCGCGGCCCCGTCCGTTTGTGTCGTCGATGCGTGTACGCGACTCGGACACGGCGGATCTCCCCAGCTACGGTGCCCTGACGTGGAGGTGCGGTGCACCTCTTTTTGAACACTTCACCACCGTAAACGGAGAAAGATGAACTCATAGAATGAAAGCGGCGCGCTGCCATTGTTCAGTAGAGATGAGAACGGTGCTACACGCTGAAACTACTAACGGGTAAGGAACTAAACATAAAATAATCATCACCCTGTTCAAACTCACTTGCAGATTCCTAAAAAGAAACACTGTAAACTAGTGGTGTCCAAAGTGCGGCCCAGGGTGCATTTTCGGCCCACAGCCTGTATTTCATTCCTTATAATGAGATATATGAAAAGATATTACACTAATTTGCTGTGTCACCTATACCACAAAACTTATACAGCTTACTGACATACATTGGAAGCCAGAGAAGCACGGGGGGAACATGTAAACTCCACGCGGTGATGGCCAACGGAGATTCGAGCCCAGATCTTCCAGATCTCCTGACTGTGTGGCCAGACCAACATGGCTTCAGCGTGTTTGATCAACATAAATCCTTTCATTTTTATATTATGCAGAGTTCTGTGAAAGGCGCTCGCCTGAGACTGGGATTTGGCCTGTAAGTGCGTCGATGATGGTGACAACAGCGCTGATGCATTGTTTTCAACTTTGGCACACGCAGATTGCAGATTGCCTCTCTTGTGCGCGACACACTTTATTGTCTCGATGGCTCCATTGTGCTCCTGTGCGTGTTTTGTGTATTCTTTTGTAGCGATAACAACTTTCTCCTTACATTTGCCCTTTTTTTTTATCTCAGGTAATCATTTTGTCTCGTTCTTGGCATTAGCAAAAGGCAGGCGTGGAAGGAAAGGAAATAAAAGGAATAAGAGACAGCAAAATACTGAAAGAATAAATAAGCCATTTCTTCCACAAATGGACGCGTTGTTGCCAGGACAATAAGGACACTGAATGAATGCCGAGCACTTTTGTTTTAAAGCGGCTGCTGAACTAAAGTGTGCGCCAAAACACACAAAAAAAAGGAAAAGTGACTGTCAGCGAAAATTGCGCACCCCTCCTTCCTGAGTGAGGGCTTGTACTATATTTTCAAGGAGGCCCATTTGTCAGTGCAGATTGTAATGGGGGGGGGGGTGATGCTTATTAAAAGTCGAGCAACCAAAAAACAATCAGACCCTCATTCAGGGCGTGTGTGAGAGCGCTTAAACGCATGCTAATATATGTGTTGACATCCATCCAAAGTCAAGGCCACTTCTTTCTTTCTCACCATTTGTCTCTCCAAGACCAGCCCCCCCCCACATTCTTTTCCCGCTCTATCCCTCCATTGTCATCTTATTCATCCACATCCCGTCCATGCTTATCATCCCTGCATCCACTCATCCCTATTTCATCCTGACGTCCTCAGCACGATACAGAATACAGAACCATCTCAGAACTCTCAGGTGGTTCAAGCCCATTACTTTGGGAGATAGAAAAAACACTGCTGGGCTCTTCTGATTGAGGCCTATTAAAATTCATAAGCTGTGGAATAATGCCAGAGATAAAAATTATAATAATAATAATAATAATAATAGAGAAAGAAAAAAAGAGCTGCATGGTTGGTGGGTGGAAAAGAGTGTGTGCGTGCATGTGTGTGTGAATCGATCATCTCGTGAGGAAAACTGGGGGGGGTTGAATGAATGTTTTGGTGAGCTCATGAGCCTCGCACCTTGATATTTTCAAATATGTGTTTTTAATCTTGTAAAAAGAATAGTTAAATACACAATATTGTGGCATTATTAGTTATTAATACCCACATTTCTGCCTTTTCTCATGACATCACAGGTGATTCGGCCCACTGTATGGTTTTATTTGGCCCACTAAAGCCTAGAAATAATGCATGTGAAAAAGACACTTGTTTAAATTGTTTTTTCTTTATTGGTTATGGCTTGTTTGTTTGTGCTCAAAATAACTTGAAAAGTTCTGAGTGGATTTGGATGACATTTTCAAGAATTGTCATAAATGGGATATGGAAGAATTGATTACATTTTGGGGGTGATCCAGATCAACATCTGGATCCAAGAATTTTTTTTTTTTAATGATTTGTTAGCATTGTGAGATAGGACCATTTTCGGCATTTGTGCAAATAACTGCACAAAAATTGGTCAGAGCAGCAGGACAGGTTGTACAAAATATCAAAGACTGATCCAGATAATGGAATCATTCCCGATACTATGATCCAGAATATGAAAAAATAGGGGACCTGTGGAATTTTCATCACAGGAAGACAACAAATGAAGCTATAAACGTGCAACAAACAGCATTTTATATATATATATATAGCCAAGACACTGTGGAATCTGGATTTGTTGTATCTTCAAAAGCTATGAAGCGAGAGCCAGAAGAAAACTGCCATCACGGAAAATGATATCATGACGAATCCAATTGCTAATGGTATTTTTTCATGGTCAAGGAGTCTAAATATGTAGATACAATAAATGTAGAACTAATATTTAGGCTGTAAATCACAATATGGGTTGGGGGGTGGGGGGGATCTTTCTTGCTAAATGTATTTGCTCTGCATGCAATGGGAGTCTTATTTTTATGCTGTCAAAACCCATTTCAAATGAATCAGCACAGTTAAATACAGTAATCCCTTGCCATTTTGCCCTTTGGATTTCGCGGCTTCACCCTATCATGTTTTTTCAAAAATAATAATTCATTTATTCATTTTCTTTGTGCTGCTTAATTCTCATTAGGGCAGAGGGCTATGCTGGAGCCTATCCCAGCTGACTTCGGGCGAGACGCAGGGTACACCCTGGACTGGTCGCCAGCCAATGGCAGGGCACATATAGACAAACAACCATTCACACTCACATTCATACCTTTGGGCAATTCAGAGTCACCAAACATGCATCTTTTTGGAATGTGGGAGGAAGTTGGAAATCCACGCACGCACGGGGAGAACATGAAAACTCCACATAATGATGTCCAATGAGGATTCGAGCCGTGTGGCCAAGATGCTAACCGCTAGGCCACCGTGCGGCCCCCTTTTGCTGTTTCGTGGTTGAATATGGCCTAGTAGTACAAAAATATGCATAACTACGCAAATTTTGTGTATTTCTTTGGCCTAAATTAAGCAATTACAAGCATAAAAAGGGCTAAATGAACTAATATACAAATGCAAGACACTCAGAAGACGCATTTGAAGACGTTGATGATATGTACTATTATACACTGGTCACTAGGTGTCAGTAATGTTACTGTAATGTTCGGAGACGGGTTTTTACTTACTCAGCTCCCCTGGCACCGGAACACATTTACAGCAACATACACAAGCACAAGTCTTTTAATGGCTTATTTTCTTCTATTACGTCTAATACATTGGTTAATACAAGCGTAAAGGTGATTATAGGGGTGTTATTCCATCTCTAGAGGGCTATAATAATGTTTAAAAAACATATTTAGAATAGTCTAACTACAAAAATATTTGATTTATAAATAAGGAATCCTATTTTGCAGAAATGTACTTATCACGATCGGGTCTGGAAACAATTAACCGCAAACTCCAAACTGAAACCGGTGAAATGTAACCGGTAGAGCACCAAAGTCCAAGCATATTCACGGGTCAAAATGCGTCGAAGCTGGCAGGCCTGCGTATGTGTTTTCAGCAGCAACTATTTATATTTCTCTGGCATTCACTGCTGATAAACAATGTTCCCTCCTGGTTTTAAGTTATAAAACACTTACTGAAGATGATCACACGCACACATTGACTCACGGCAGCAACGTAGTTTCTCCAGAGCACGCTCAGACTACATTAAGGGCGGTGGAATCAATGGAGGGCAGAGGTGAACAGAGAACGCGCACTGACTGGTAAAACACAGATTTCACTGGGAGATGTGGACTAGCTTACAGCTAGCCGCCGCCTTCACCTCTTATCATTCGTCTTCCTCCTCCTAGTCTCCCCCCTCTTCTATTATAAACTCAGCCCAGCCGCCTGAGGTAGATTATCACAAGACGATAAAAACACAGTATTGTAAGGTTGGATAAAATGCTTTTGCTTTGCTTGTAAAAGTCTGACCAAACAATCAAATAAAACTGCTTTGTAGCCCAATTAAGCGCCGTATAGCAGTGATGGGAAACTCCATTCCTTTTACTGACTCCAAGTCTTGAGTTACTCACTCAAGTGACTCACAGAGTGCAGAAACGCACACATGCGGAACACGTTCAGCAGCCGAGCTGTAGATGCCCGGTGAGTACTCGTGAGTCAGTGAAGCTTAAGACTTGGTTGAGGACCCGTGAGTCGAGTCCCATGAGTTATTGAAACTCAAGTCTTCATCGAGTACTTGCGAGTCAGTGAAACTGGAGTTTTGGTTGAGTACGCGTGAATCACTGAAACTCAAGGCTTTGTCACGTACCTGTTAGTGAGTGAAAGTCAAGTCTTCGTCGAACACTCGTGAGTCAGTGAAATGTGACTATTCATCAAGCACCCATGATTTAACAAAACTCAAGTCTTTGCCGAGTACCCGTCAGTCAGTAAAACTCGAGGCTTTGTCAGGCACCCATGAGTCAGTGAAACTCGAGTCTTGGTTGAGTACCTGTGAGTTCATGAAACTCGAGTCTTCTTCAAGTACCTGTGAGTCACCTTTGCCAAATACCCGTGAGTCAGTGACACTCGAGTCTTTGTCGAGTAGTCATGAGTCAGTGAAACTCATGTCTTTGTCGAGAACCGGTGAGTCAATGAAACTCGAGGCTTTGTCAAATACCCGTAAGTCAGGGAAGCTCAAGTCTTCGTCGAGTACATGTGAGTCACAGAAATGTGAGGCTTTGTCAAGTACCCACGATTTCATGAAACTCAAGTTTTGCCAAGTACCCGTCAGTCAGTAAAACTCGAGGCTTTGTCAGGTACCCGTGAGTCAGTGAACCTGAGTTAGTGAAACCCGAGTCTTTGTTGAGTACTCATGAGTCACTAAAACTCAAATCTGCGTCGAGTACCCATGAGCCAGTGAAACTCTAGGGTGGCCACAGCCACCATTGGCCACCATGTAGCTCCGCGTTTTTTTCTACTTGCAGGTGGCAGGAGTCGAGTGGCAACCAGTTTTGAGGCGCATTACCGCACCTACCGCGTTGGAGTGTGGCCCAGAGTTACAAACCGGATCGGACCGATCTCGCGGCGGAAGCCGATATTATCCAATCTTCAAAATACGGTGGATCGGCAGCCGATCCCGATCCTGTAGATCGGATTGGGACATCCCTATTGCATAATTTAGGTCCTTTTTTGCACCAAATCTCCACATATAAAGTGAAGCTCCTTTATAACCTATTGAAAGGGAGGGAAGGTGGAGCATCAATTGGAGGTAACGGCGGCTGGGCGAGACTTGATTGATGCAGACTTCAGTAAAACAGTCACAATAAGAGCGTGAAATAGAGATGACAACACACATGCTGCTCTGTCTGCAACATCAATCTTTAAATTGGAAGCTCACCTGAAAATTACTCAGTGTGTATATATGCATGCGTGCGTGTGCGTGTGTATTGGGATGGCTCCGTCTCTGACCATGATGAGTGTCTTCTCGGGCAACATACATATTCAGAAGAATCATGCCTCTCCATCATTCCAGTCTCAGAGTGGTACCCGTGACACTCTTGATGTGTGATGCTTGTATGCATGTGTGGGTGTGTGTTTGTGTGTGTGTGTGTGTGTGTGTGTGTGGTCTTGAAAAATAATTCAAGAGAATTTAACCCTTCTTTGTACCGGTGCTTGTTGCATGAATCAACTTGAGACCGTAAACAATTTGGAGAAAGCTTCTGATGGCTGAATCAATAATGGGCGTGCCAGTGATGAACAAGGAGGAGGAAGGAAGTGAGTAAGGAATATTTAGTAAAAACTGAGGAGAAATACTGAGATATTTTTTCAGGTGCATTTTAATCGCTGAGCGTTTGTTCTCCATCAGCCCCGGTTACAGAGTTATGACATCCACGACGCTGCAGATCCACACTTTTTGCAGGGGTTATTTTCCAGGACTACCAGCGAACAACAACAAAAAAAACAGTCTAATTGATATGCGCATGAAAATGTCTATTTTTGACACACGGCTCACCTCACCCTCTCCCCCTTGATGTTGATGTTCTCCTCCAAATTATTCGATTAATTCAGCTCCTCTACTCACTACTAATGAATGAGAACGTAAGGTGATCCATGAACAGATGGAATGGGAGTCACAGCGTAGCCTTCAGCCTGGTCGTCAGGCTGGCGCTGTACATAAGGGATGCTCCGCTCAATCGGCCACCGATCAGTATAGGCCAATTTCTGTGAAAAGGCACATGATCGGAATATGCCGATAAATGTCTTTCGACGGCGATCACCTGTGGCTCGTACTATTGCAGCCTGTAGCGATCCCTGCGTGCAGTGTAGTGTCCTACGCCGACTTTCCTTCACACTGCGTAGGCGTGCCCCAAGAAAAACAAGCATGTCTGCCGTGTGGAACTTACCTGCCAACACATGGCATGAAAAAATATGGCGGTGAGTTTTCGAGGCTAACACAGCCAAAATGGTGGACAGCACTCGCCCGTATGTGCAGTCAGAATGCTAAGCAAAATAAACAAATTCATCGAACGAGATGACCATTCTTGGTCAGCGGTGGAAGACACCGGGTTTGCCGACTGCTCTCACTTGGAACCCACCTATGTGGTACCTGGAAGCCCTGCTAGAGATCCACCAATGTAGACAATCTCACATCCAAAGTCTCATCCTCTGCAAGTTTCACAAGTGATATACTGTATGTTCTCTGGAAAAAGTAAGTCAAATACGTTTTTGTCAAAATGAATTTTGTCTTCATAGACATAAACATGTAAAAACGGTTGGCTTTATAACAGTGGTACATGTATGCTGTGCATTTCACCAACATTACCATGTATTCATACATTATTCCGGATTTATGGTGAATGAGGTATGTTTTCTGTGAAAAAAAATGTTCTATTTTCAGAAGAACAAAAAGGAAATCGGGGGGTGATTGGGAACAGGGATTGACATTAACAAATCATGATTATTGCCTTGGTAGTTAATACAATTGCTTCATATCTGTATAGTGATGGGAAAATTCATAGTTTAAAGATATAACTTCAGTCACATGCTATTCGAGTCTGTATACTGTATAGTGTTACATTTCAATACGGGGTGTCTCTTCATGTAAATTTAGTTACGTCAGGTCAGGTGAAGGATCAACCAGGGTACCATTGTTTAATCGGGCTATCTTTCAGGGGCTGCCTCCTCAGTAACTACCAGTAGGGGGTCCTGAAAACATCAGTAGACACCCAAGTCTTACCTTTTGATGCCACAGACAAAGCGGCATCTTGGAACTGATTCTTTCTTTCTGATGTAATTCATTTGCATGCAATGAATTATAAGGGTTGTAGTCAGGAAGCCACCCTTTGATGTGAGGCCACTCTCAGCCAGTCATCTGCAGACCACCATGCACCTTGTATGTTGTCTGACCCTGTCGTTATTTCAGGCATTCTCTTTCTTAGTTAGGAAGACATTTTTCCCACAACACCTTACACAAAAACACACTGTGACAAGCTTCTGCATTCTTGCTAAATGTGTCTCACACAATTATTCAGTAGGGGCGGACAGTCCCAAAAAGGGTTTTTGGATTTTTTGAGGTCAACTGACAAAATCAGTAGATTTCCTCTACTGTTTCTTTTCTCCAAGATTAGGGCTGCAAAAAAGCAAACAGTTTGCCTCGGTTGTCATACAATATTGCGCATAATTAATGTTGTATTTTCCCTTTGCTACATGGACTCTTGTGGTATTAATAAAGATGTGGACGATACTCCAAGTATGGCTGCAACAAAGTTATTTTTAGTTGATTCATCTGAAGCTTGTTGTTTTGATTAATAGCGTAATCCGTTAGGCCCTAGACCCAGTCAATATGAACCAAACACAAACAGTTAGTGGTTTGGTCCGCAACAGATCAGAAAAAAGGCAAAAACGCCCATCACTGTTTTCCAAAGTCAAAGCTAATGTATGTGAATGTCTTGATTTGCCGAAAACACAAAGATAATAGGTCTGCTTTCATGGGTGACTAAGGAGATTAAAAAAATATTCACATTTGAGAGGCTGAAATCAGAGCATATGTACTTATTTAAATTGAAAAACAATTAATCGAATACCAAAATAGTTGTCGATTAACTGGATAATCAATTAATCATCAATTCATTGTTGCAGCTGTAACTAAGATTTCCGGATGGCCATCTGCACACACACACACAGGATCATTTTTTTTCTTCGTACCAAGATGGCCTCATCTTGTCCGTCCATAGCCGCCTGGTGAGATCATTATTTTTCATCGGAGATTTCCGTGCTTAGAACCTCGGCCAACTCATTATTTGACACTCTATTTACTGTATATTTCATACCACTTTCCAATGTAAAATTCCGCTGAACGTGAACTAAACCGCAGCGTTTGATGGAGGCTGAAGTTTGTCACCGTCTATTTTTTATTTTAGCCTAACAAGTAAAACTGCATCTGCTGACGAGATCATGCTGAACAGCAGATAGACATTCATTAATATATGTGACAAGATGGTAACAGCCGCATCTGCCGAGGAAGACGGTGATTAGAGGCAAAGGATGTGGACCAGCTGTTATGATTTTATTTTCCATGTCTGTAAAATGTACGGAAATGTTATTTAATCTTCCGTGGAGAAATAAACTGCCCTGTCGGAACAAAGGTGACACACTCTAATATAAGGTTGCACCGTCTTGAGCTTTGATTACGGCACACATTCGCTGTGGCATCGTTTCCAAAAGCTTCTGCAAATGTATTCCTCTCCACAGGTGGACAACACCTTGTATTGATGACGGGAAATTGGGACCACTTAGCGAAGTCCCTCCACTGTCCTTCCACTTTTTAATAATGAACTGGACACTTTTTAACATGATTTAACTTTTTCCAGCGAGATATTTTCTCAGGCTTGATACATGCCATCTGAAACAGCTTCTTTGACAAATGACAAGCTACTTTCTGCATCCGTTAGGGTTGAATAACTTGTTGCCAGCTGAAACATAATCACCTGTGCAGCAGTTATCCAGTGGGATACAGTCAAACCTCAGGTTTTTTGTGTGATTCAGTTTTCGCCTGCAATGGCTGTTTCTTTTCACTCACTGAGTGCACTCAGACGGTAGGCAGGGCTTGTGCACTAAGCCGAGCAGAGACGCTCGCGGCAGCCTCATCTTAGGTTCATACCCTGTATTTGATCAGAGAATGTGCAAAAAATCAACCATTTTTACTCAAGAAAATAAAATAAATTAAAAAAAAAATATATTAGTTTCCTTCGTTGGGTGGCTGGGCTCTCCCTTAGAGATAGGGTGAGAAAAACTGTCATCTGGGAAGAACTCTCAATGCTTCTGCATTGAGAGGAACCAGATGAGGTGGCTCGGGCATCTGGTCAGAATGCCTCCCGAACGCCTCCCTCGGGAAGTGTTCAGGACATGTTCGACTGGAAGAGCTGGAACTGGCCTGGGCTGGAGGAAAGGGAAGTCTCTCCTTAAACTGCTTTTGCTGCAACCTGATCCCGGTAAGAGGAAGACGATGGACGAATGGGTGGAAACAGTTCAATTTAGTTTTATATTGTTTTAGTTTTATTTTTGATCATGACAGGCGAGCAGGTGAGGCTCTACCCTTCACAGGATTAGAAGCATCCTCTTCTATGCATTAGCTGGGGCTCAAATACTCTTCCTTTGTAAAGGCTACAAACATTAAAGAGTTCCTTACATCATTTATCAACTTTGCTTAAATATGTTATATATTGTCGGTAATTATGTTCTACATTGTTTGATTTTTGAAAGCGAACGGTAAATTTGCAAAAATTACATTTATAGTTGAAGGCGCCACCCATGACGAGCTACAGTAGCTCTCGCTGTTCAATCTCATTTCCAGAAGTGACGTCATTGGGGTGACACCTCTCAGCTACACAAACATATCGGTGTACGAGACAGAGGATGTTTACCGTGATTGTAGCCAAGATTTGAGAGATGGGTCAATAGTTTTCGAGCAGAAAAGTAGGGAGAAACATTTGGAGATGAAATAGAGAACTTGCAGAACATGGACTTCAGCTTTAAGACATGGAGATGAAGATTGGTCGCCATCAAAACACAAAATGGTAAGTGTAAATTACTCTGGAGTTGCTGATCCTTCAATTATTGTATTTAAAGTGGTCTTTGTAGCCTTTTTTTATTGTGTATTTTGCCGCCGTCGACCCCTACCGTCAACATATGGCTGTGAAAAGATGTTTATATAACGTGTATAATGCTTTATAGCTTTGTCACTATCATCGTCGTTCTTCTCGTCTTTTTGTTTGTGTGCCGCATCAGGAATAGCATCCGTTTTCAAAATGCGTTTATACCGTACTTTTAAGCCAAATGCTTTCCCGTAAAGGTGTTCCTTCAAAGCCGTAAGTGAAATGATCACTGCAAAGAACAGAACTTGAGGTGGGCGTCCATTTGTCTCTCGTTCTCTGCACTTGCTTTTTCCAGTCTTAAACCTTTTGTCTTTTGGGAAAAAACAAAAAAACAAAACAAAACTAACAGTGCCACACAGATACTATGAACATCCAGCAGCAACTCTACATTACTATTTTGATGAAAAATATACGGAAGCAAGTTGACGATCTACCTTGAGAAGCGTTTGTTTACTCGACTTTAGCACTTCTGGAAATGACACTTTGCTGCGACAACGACTTCTATCACTATAAATGTAATTTTTCAAGACTCAATTCATCAAGACTCAAGTTGATGAATCACAAGTTGTGGGCATGCAGGAGGGCAACAGGGATATAAACATGGTGTTCTAAACATAGTGTTGTAAAAGATGTTTATCTTTTAGCAGGAAAAGAAAGAAAATTATGTTGAAAAGTTCAAATCTTTATTTATATATAGCAGAGATATGGGATTTTTATCAGACTGCGTTGAGATGTAGTTCTTTCAGAGAAAAGCTCCCGTGTGTCTCAGCAAAGATGCAGGCTGGAAGTGCAGAGGAGGGAGACAGCATCGAGTTCGTGGAAGTAATGAAAGCGCTCCAGCATGCAGGGCAGTAGTCTAAAGAGGAAAGAAGACAAGGCGTTTTAAAGGGATTAGAAGTAAAATCTGTGATAAGACTATAATCGGAGATGAGACCAGGGAGAGGAGTTAAGAAGAGGTGAATGCAGCACATACATGCAAAGTTCAGACAAGTGGAACAAAGAAACAGGGCGAGAATAATGAGACAGCTGGAAGAGGAGAGAAGAATAAGACAATCCATGTGTTTTCCTTATTTGTGTGTCACTTTCGTTTTTTTTCACCTGAACCACAGAGACCGGGCCACACGAATATCTTTTGCGTGTGATTACAATTCACGTGGCTGCAATCTCTTCCGGTCTTGCCAACTCAGTTAAAGAAAATCTATTTTCGCTGTCATAACAGTCGCCAGAAGTCGCAAAATGATGTCATTCTCCCATTTGAATAATTGGCCATAACACATGTGAGTGTAATTGTAATTGACGCGGGATAGAGTTGTGGTCGAGACAAAAAGGGAGTAAAAATAAAACATTAATATGTTTCTCTCACCGAAACGTACTCTAACCGCATCTAATTTTCCCATAACAAATAACATTAATTCAATTAATCCGTTCCAGAAAGCCAAAAATATTAACATAAAACACATTTTTATAGTTTTACATGCAGATGATGAATGAAAGGGATCAATGAACATTTAAGGTTACTTTTACTTTTATTGAAGATTCGCCAAATGCAAAAAGTCAATAGTCTGAACATGTACGTGGGTTGATCTGACAAATCTTTAAGTAAATTTGATCAAATGTAGAGTTACAACAGCTTCTGCTTGGACATCGACAAGCAGCAAGCAGCTGTTCAACTCCGATGGAAAAAACAGCGCTTCCAATAATGCCTCGCACTCTGCCATTTCGGGCTATTTTGGGAAACTATCGCCCACGATAAACGAGGGAACACCGTACACCCTTATAAGATAAGACACGGGTCTTATGGTGTCAAGTGGTGTCCGTGTTGATTATACGGCTCCATCATGTCTTTCAATTTGTGTTGATCACGTCTTCAGTGAAGGTAAAAGTAACTTTAAGTATTAATTTATCCCTTTCATTCGTCATTTACATGCATTTAGAATTGTTTTATTCATGTAAAACTATAAAAACATGTTTTGTGTTCACATTTTGGAGGCTTGTGGCGTAACTGTGTTAGTTAGCAAAGAACTACAGAGTCAGCTGCCGATGACATCATAGACGGGGGCGACGGAGGTGACTTCCGCTTCCTGTTTCCATGTACCAGCAAGCTAATAGGCTGCTAACAAGGATGTTTTGTGATAAAAACACAGTTGGACTCACGCAGTGTATTAACAACACAACAAGCAGTATTGCATGCTAACACTGAAGATGTACGCAATCCGAGGTGAAATGTCAGCGTACCAGGGTGTACACTAACTGAGGTTCCACCGTAAATAAATAAACAACTCTGCCAGAGTGTCTCTTTTGGGTCACTTTTCCTGCTGTGGAAATTGTCTGTGAATATTCTCTTGCGATCAGTTGCGATCAATTCCACGCCATGACAATTCTACAGCAAAGTGCTGAAGGTTGAATCATTTCGAGTGCAACTCTACGTCTTTATTTATATGCGGAGTCTTTTCTGAACTGGATGTGAGAAAAAGGTGTTATGCTGTTAAAATGTGCGCGAGTGTGATTTACAGCACATCAGCGAAGGTTGCGTGAAATTGAGTGTCAAGAGAGTGTATTTACATGCAGCTAACCATCCGGACAAAAACATCTCTCAAAAAGAAGCGGGTGGCTGTCGCAGGTTAGAGGAACACATTTCCAAAGCAACTGTGGCATCGCCGTTCTATCTGCAACATCAACAAGCACCCCCCACTTTCGGGAGCTTTTTGCAGTTTCTGTAGCACCTGCACCATACGCGTACGTGTGTTATTACGTTGCTCATTTTGAGCAACAGCCCTTTTACCTCTTACATAATGCAGTAAAAAAACACACACACATTGTTAACTGCCAAATGTTAAGAGTATGACTTGTCATTATGTTAAAGTGTGCCAGTATTTCATGTCTAATTGAATTGCTCTGAGTCCCCGTCCTCCTCTACTTTAATGCCCAATATGTTGGCACGTCACCGAGCAAGGTTGTAGATCAGATACACTCATTTGCTGATACACAGGCGTGTGGGAATTCATTTTCTTCTGAATATGATTAGCGTCACAACTGATGGTTTCAATGTTTTGTCGCTAGTTCCCGTTCTGCGCTTTTATTTTGTTATTTTTGTTTCCTGTTTGGCACCAAATGCCTGACCTTTACTCTACTTTGAGGGAGCTGGGAGCGCACCTGCTTGTGATTTGTAAATTGAGTTCCATTTAGTTCAGCTTTCGTTCAGTCTTTGCTTTTGTTTCTCCTCGGACAGCAGGGCCGGCTCCTGGCTTAAACACTCAGGGCCACAACCACGGGGAGGGGGGGGCACATGATCAGAAAGGCATTCAAGGCAATTTAGATTTTTTATTGGCTTTATTGGCTGATACAACTTTTTCGCTTCCGATACAAGACAGATATTGCAGCCTTGGATATCTGCCGATACCGATATTGAGCCGATGTCAACTCGAATCATACATACTTTTATGATCCATTTTGCAGTGCGGAATGTTGGAAAATGCTTGATCACGTGATATTACTCAAACAGAGAACACTAGTGAGCAAGAGTGAGACAAATCCACACATTTACTGCTTTATGCATGTGGGGTATATTATGTGTTATCCACAGCTAGGTTACTATGGGGAGGGCGGGGGCGGCGGCTGCCAATGTTTCTTTCTTCTTTTCTCCTCGAAAGCTATTGACACATTTTTCAAATCTTCGCCATAATCACTGTAAACATCCTCTGTCTCATGCACCGCTATGTTTGTGTAGCTGAGTGATGGTACTCGGCTATATAGCGAGGTTTGAGGTGCTCGATGAAGCATTCAAACCCGACTTTGACAGCTAATCACGTTTTGCCGTCCCGTGGGTGCATCACAAGTTTTGTACCTTTTTTACTGCCACATGGCTGACATGACTCCTGCTTCTTGCTGCTTTGTTAGCGCGCTAGAAAACACTCTTGTTGTGATCACATGGCCTTTATCCGGTCGCTGATGGATAGACGTGCTGGGGTGGAGTCTGAAATCAGCTGCTTGTAAGTGCCAGTATCGAAAATTTGAGGTGCAGGCCGATATACACGAATACCTTGTTTATTGCGATTTATCAAAGAAAGCCTGTTTATGACCGTCTAAATAGGGGTTTTGTCATTATTAGAGCCCTCTAGACATGAAATAACACCCCTATAGTCACCTTTACACTTGCAGTGCCTGATATAGCAGACATGATAACTCAGACATTAGCATTGGGAATGTTCCTTGTTGTAACATAAAAAAAAAATCGATGTCCCTCTATCATTTATCCTCACTATGACGTTTGTCACTTGATTGATATACAGTGCAGCTAGTCTAACATGCATCCGGCATACACGTTCATCTGTGAAATAATGGACACAAAGGGTTTGAAACTGAGTGGGGAAGAAGGACAAAGTAAGAAGCCAAAAACATACCACATCCACACTGAATGGGAGGATAACTTTTTTAGTGAGGGCAAGCGGCGTAGAACATGTAGGGATGCATATAAAGAAAGAATCCTACTTCGCAAAAATGTACTTATCACGGTCGCGTGGGATTACTGTATTGATATTTAGCAACGCTCTGTAACCATGGCGACATTATTGACGAACAAAGTTGAAAAAGGACACTTTATTAGGAATCCAGCCTTCAAATTTTGTGTTGTGAAAAAAAAAAAAAAAAAACATTTCCAAAGCAAAGCAGTGTAAGCGCCTAATAATGAAAGGTGCAAACAAAATACAGTGAACCAATTGTGACTGTTTAGTGTTTAATGATGCAAAGCCAACCTTGAATAACATCATACCACCTTTATGGGCGAGGTACACCAAGCTACGAACACCACTGGGGGATCAATTAAACTTTCTTTTTATCCTCCAGCCTTCTTTTTACACCTCCTCCAAGCGTGAGTGGGATTTAAAACATTCGACTGCATGCTTGCTTGCGCCGTACCCTCCCCACCCCCCGCCCCCCACCTAACCCAATTAAGTCCTTCTTCAAAAGAGTGCATTAACTCCTTCAGAAGGGGCAATCATGGAGCTTTTTTCCTGACCCGCTGCATGCTCGTACATGCTTGTTATTCTGGGAAGGAGATGTGCTACAGGGAAATTAAACAGAAAGAAATCCTGGATGAGCAATTATTAACATTGCCTACATGCTTTGCTCATGTATGTTTGTTTGTTTGTTTGGGGGGGAAAAAAGCGACTGAGCAGATATTACCAAACAGCACATTTGAAAGTTGCTGTTGTTTTTCCAGTGGTGTGCAGTCTTGGCCAGCAATGCCTTCTCTGCTGGCCTTACATTTACAATTCCAATGTAATATTTGTTCCATGAAATAATATTCATTTATTCCCAACTATCTTTATTTAGTAGCGCATTTTTTTGGCTGCAGTGCTTCCAGTAATGTGTGTGTGTTGGATTTTTTTGGCCAATCGGATTTCATCTTCTGTGTGTTGCCATGTTAAGATAATCTGCCCAGGGCCTTCAGAATCAGTAGTGCTGGTCCCTGTTCCATACACACTAAAAGAAATGGGGCTGTTTTTTTCAGACTTCAGATTTGCCAGCCCACATCAACACTTTTCTGTCCTCTGATTGGTTGATCAGAGCAAAACTGCTCAACAAGCTAAGTTACGCCCACAATGGCTGACTGAGGAGTAGAAATTGGCATCTCTGGTGAGTAAGATGTCTTCTATTTAAAGGTTGTATGTTTTTGTCATAAGAAGACAGAACTTTGACACAACTTAACGTAAGGTAACGTAACTTTTGACATAACGTACGCCTAGCAATACCTCGGCTTTCTGATGAAACGAACCAGTGGTGTCCAAAGTGACCGTGACTCATTGCAGAAACAAAGTCAACAAAAACCCAACAAAAGTGGTAAAATCGAGCATAAAGGCATAATGTAACTTGAAAAAGATCAAACTTTGATTCCAATAACTACTAAAAATACAAGGATTTGTCTTTGAATATATGTATAATGTGTTTTCTTTTTCTGTTTTAGCCTTTTAAGAAAATTATAAAGGGGCTCCCCTGGACATCCCTGACGTAAATAGACAAAGGCAAGTAGATGAGACAATTTGTTTTTTAAAGTGGCTGATGGCGTAGTGCAGGTGTGCCAACTCTGTATCTTTATTATTTCTCCAGATATTTTCAACACTTGCATATTTCTTGAACTCGATAGTATTAAAAATCTTCTTAAAAACTTCTTGTCTTTTTAACCAACATAATTGGTTCATTAATGTAGCACACTTTTATGCATCATCAGTGAACACACACAGATGATCGTTTGAAGTTGTGAACATGACAGGACGTGCCCCAATTATCCAGCCTCAAAAACAGTATCTAATATGGTCAGATTTTGAGAAAATGTTCCGTTAGCCGGGATTGGAACAGCCACAGGGGCGCTGCCAGGAATTCAGGGGCCCCATGAAAAAACAGCTGTTGTCACCACATCTCCAGAACATCAACTGACCCAACGAGAGCTTTACATAACTCCAACTCTGAAGGTTTGCAAATCTCTTGCTTCTCACTGTTCAGTACTACCAGTGTAATATTTACTATATAGTATCGTATGCGATTCACTGCATGTATTTGTATGTGATTCACCATTTGATGCAAGATAACATCAATGTTCGCATGGTCATCTTTAACAGTACATTAACTTTTAAATCTGCCAACAAGAAAGTAAAGTTGAAATGGAATCACTAATCACTAATGGAATTTCTGCCATCATTGTTTTATAATTTCCCACAAACTGCCTGCAATGATACTAAGTGACCTGGCATTGAACACAGTGTTGCTCACCTTCTTCACTGGGACAGGGAGGGGTAAAGTTATGGGGAGACAGGGCTGCTGCTGACTTATTTGTTGTTAAATTTGATAAATGGGGGAGGGACACCTGATTTAAAAATACATGCTAAACATTTGCCTGTGGGGTAAAAAGGAGTGCGATGTCGGCTAACACAACATGACATTCCGCTAGCTTATTTCATTGTGGACATTAAGCTAACAGGTTCATTTCCACGGCACACAGACCGGCTAGGCCACAAAAAAAAAAAAAAAAAAACGGGTCACATATTCACGCCTTTTACGTTTGCCTCTCTTCTCTCACCTTTCTCACTTTCTTTTTTTTTTGTTTTTTGTTTTAAGTGAGCCTTGTGTAAAAAAACATTATGGGCATTTCAATGACTTGGGTTTTTTCACCATTCACTAGGAGGCTCAGAACACAACCGGATCTACTGTATACAGTCATCCCTCGCGACACCGCACTTCAAATTTTTTCATGGTTGACTACGGCCTACTGCACATTTAAGCAAAGCTTACATATGTGTTGCTTAAAATAAGAATTTTCAAGCAACAAATAAATAAATATGGCTAAATGAACTAAAATACAACTATAAGGCATACAGAAAACGCATGGAACGACATGTTGGGAAATGTAGTCTTCTGCATCGGTCACTAGGTGTCAGTAGTGTTTCATTCATCAGACAATAGCCTCCGCTGGTAGAACTTTCCTGCAACAGGAACAACAACAATTCTTACATGTGTGAGTCCATAATTGTATCTTATTTTCTTACAGTATTTCTACCATAATGGTTAATAGGAGTGTAAAGGTGACTGTAGAGGTATCATTTCATGTCTAGAGGGCTCTAATAATGTTCAAAACTGTATTTAGAAGGTCGTAAACAGATTCTCTATACGCTAACTATAACAATATTTATAAAGAAGGAATCGTACTTTGGGGAAATTGACTGATCACAGTCAGGTCTGGAACCAATTAACCGTGATAAACAGGGGATTACTGAACCTTTTATAACGCAAACGGTTTCAAACGGTTTCAGTTGAAGGTGAGTTTAACCAAACAGTGGAGTTGGAGAGTTCATCCAAAGACAAGGGAGTCTGGTGCAGAGATGTAAGGCAGAGAGAAAAAAGATAAGAAGACAAAGACAAACTTCAGTTAAGCTTTCCTCATAGGTTGTGATCTGACTGTGAAATGTGACACGGCCAAGATTAAGAGAGCACATACAGAGAATTTTCAACCCTTTCTCCAACCCACTCCATACCAAAACATCCAGGCATGCAAGGAGAGATGTCAGAGCGAGGAAGCCATTCATTAATGGTCACAGTTAAAGGAAAACTGCACTTTTTGGGGGAATTTTTCCCATCATCCACAAATGTGAGAAAAGAATTCTGCTAGGCTTGCTAGGAAACGCACGTAATTGTTACGTCATCTGTCAGCAACAAGCCAAAAACTCAGTTTTCCCCATCCACACGAATATGCTGAACCCGGAGTTTTGAAAAATCTCCACCCTGGCCGGAGTTTTCCAAGAGCTCAGTTTTTAAGGACAAAACCCTAAAAAAGACACCAACTAGTTATGCCAGTCCTTGTAAAAATAGAAATTGTTATTGTTGTTTATGTACGTATACTGTATCTGTGCACCTTGATAAATAAAAAAACCTTGTGAGCAAGGACAATGCTCAATCGTCCAGATGGTAGAGTCTGCGCCGACGTTTCACCCTCTCTTCTTGCCCGCTCAGCTTCTAAAACCTGTAGCTCATCCTGCGCATATTCAGGCTCAAAAAGATAAGGTTCTGGATGCTGATTTGTTCAAAAGCAGTCGTCAGCAGCGGCTCTTACGTAGTCTGCCATGATTAGTAATAACAATCACAGAACACGTTTTCTGTGCTGTTGTTGACGTAAGTAGCGTTTGTCGCTATGGGTTCTGTGAAATCAATGTGCCCAGGAAAGAAGTTTTGGTAATGCGAAAAATGACCAAAATTCAATTCAATTCAACTTATTGTATTTTATTTATATAGCGCCAAATCACAACATCAGTTATCTCAGGACACCTTCTGCATGAAGGTCACAAATGAAAATAAAGAACCAACTCAAATCCCACTTGACAAAGCACTTGGCGACGAAGGCAAGGCAAGGAAAAACTCCCTCTGCGGAAGAAACCTTGAGCAGAACCTAGGCTCTGTGGGGCAGCCGTCGGTCTCGACTGTTTGGGTCGAGACATACAAATAAATAGAAAGAATAGAGTAGAGGGATGGATGGTAGATCAAGCCAGAAGTCTTAGTCTTAGTCCAAGTAACACAGAGGAGTGTTTCTGATACATATCAGCATATCAGGGGTCGGTTCTAACTATATGCTTTAGCAAAGAGATGAGTTTTGAGTTTACTTTTAAATAGGGAGAGGGTGTCTGCCCCCTGGATTGAGTAGGGGAGATGGTTCCATAACAGAGGAGCCTGATATCTCAACAAAATACTGTAAGTATTACATGTTATCATGAATGTGCGTGTTCATACATGGTCAGAGCATGTATAGGTTGGCACATGTTTTTGGAGGGGTTTTTTTTCCAAGGGTTTTTTGTATGTACACAAAAGGGAAAGTCATGTGTTCATGTCTCACATAAGGACTGTGGATGATTTCCTTTAATTTAATAGCACTGAAAAGAGGCAAACACAAGGTGTAGTTATCTCCGCTTAACTCCAGAGTCAACTGTGGCGACGCGTACATGCGGGCTTAATTAGCGAACACCGTTAGTCTAACATCGCCACAGTTATCCATTTCTAATCCAATGTGTGGAATGTGTGCACTTAAAGTACTGTCAAATATTTTTCTACACATTGCCCGTGTTCTGTAAACAATACCCAACCCCTATCATATCAGCGAAACTGCGTTGATGAATTTGCTAATTTACAAATGAAAAAGGTAATGCACAGTCCAGGTTTCCATCACAAACGTGTTTGCAGACAAGCAGAATAAGATTTCTTTGAAATGTGCCGTACCACATTGAGTTTCCAATTGGCTGTGTGTCTGTGTTTCTCGTCCTCCCGCTGCCTGAGGGAGTAATTGATGTGAATTCTCAAAGGGCTATGTAAATTACTTGTGCAATGGACCGTTCACATACAAGATTTATACCTTTTAGCAATCTTAATTATGTCTGCCTTTTATTTACTCTGTAAAGCAAGATGTACAGAAGCAACAAGCCTGCCTTTCCAACAATACATTTGCAGGGAGGATTGGCTGCTTTGAATTTAGTCCCCAAAAGTTCCTTGGAATTAAGGTCCTCTTTTCGTCTTCTGTGTTATTGGTAAACCAAAACACAAAGTATTGGTTTGATCAGTTTGTTTTTTGTTAGCAAGATGAAACAAACAACAATAAAACAATTTATGAAAAAGTGGAAGGTGGTGTCGCAAAAGAACCCATTTCATTAATTGAGGATCCACAAAAATGGGAAGAATATAGGAATTGATTTTCTCACTTAACTGTTTTGTGGCACCCCCGCCACAGAAGTTAAATGCTGTTGTAGATTCAAGCTTCCAACACACAAGTCCCAAGACTTTCCAATAGTATGTGGAAAACCGGCGTATGGACTAAGGAAGAATCCTTAGTCTGGCATGGCTCAGGCGATAGAGTGGTCGTCTGAAAACCTGAAGGGTTGCGGGTTGGATTCTCCGTCGTCCTGTGATCATGTCAAGGTATTCTTGGGCAAGATACTGAACCCCCAGTTGCTGCTGATGCTGCATCATCAGTAGGTAAATGTGATAGCAGTGTCAAAGCGTTTTGAGTGCCTTGGAGGTGGAAAAGCGCTATACAAGAGAAAGACCATTGACCATTGACTGGTAAGATAAACAGTTTAGTTCAAAAAACTGTTGATCCAAGTGGTGAAGATGGCTTCAAAAAGGGCATCCACTGTCTGGACCTGGTGTCCATTTTTGGCATCCATCCCCTAATGTCCTCAGTTGGATTTAGATCAGGGGAACATGCAGGATGGTCCCCAAGAGTGAGCTTATTCTTCTGGAAGAAGTCCTTTGTGAACTGCAGTGTTGTCCTCTTGAAAAAGCCAGTCATTACCACACAGACGAGGGCCTTCAGTCATGACGGATGCCCTGTGCAACATATCCACATGGCCGGTTGCCGTTTGACGCCCCTGCACAACCTGAAGCTCCATTGTTCCATTGAAGGATCATGATGGCGCCCCCTCTACTGTGCCGTGTGTAAAACATCTCAGGTGGGATCTCCTTGTCAAGCCAGTAACTTTGGAAGCCATCAGGACTGTCGAGGGAGAATAAAAGCTTCTTCCACCTTTCAATGTCCCATGTATGGTGCTGTCCTGCAAATTCCAAATAGGCAATTTTGTGGCATTGCAGGAAACAAGGCCGTTGAAGACGTTTTTTCTTCTCTCACAGATGCCATCTGATGGTTATTGGACTGCACTCAGCGCCAGTAACAACCTTCATTTGGCCCAAGGATGGTCTCGTGTCTTGACGGACAGCCAGTAGGATACAGGATACTCCGGCTGAGGGCCGGTGGAATTTTTTTGATTCTACCACTTGACTTTTTTGTTCCTGTGCCTCAGGATGTTTGAAAAAGTTTGAAACGACTGTCCCTGCGTCCAACCGCAGCGCTGAAAGAGGCCTTGCTTATGCAGCTCAACAATTCCACCGCATTCAAAGAGAGAAAGCTTTTTTTGCCTTTGCCATCAAGAAATCATGACAGTGTGAATACCTGACAATGACACTGACATTGAATCCACATTTTTGCCAAGATTTTGGCTTTGAAATGCTGTGGTCTTAAACTTTCAGCTGATAAACAGACTATTTCACTTTGATGCTCGTTTGCGATAAATTACTTTCTAATTTTTTTTTTGTTTTTGTCTGACTCTCATTTATTCTTTTTGCACTTTGAGGCGCTATTTAGAACCTCCAGATCCGACTTAGATCCAACAGTGCAAACTGGAAATGCTTGCAATTTTTCAACTGCTCTTAAAAATACGACCAGGAGTGGATGTCTGTGGGGGGAATCGAGTTTACCATCACTTGTAGTCACATTCATGACGTGTGTACCACAACTACTACAGCTCGCTCTTTATCAATGTTCTTTATAATACTTTCATTTAGATGCTAAAAGGAGCCAATTAATCTATAAAAGATTTAAAATATGTTGTATTCAAAATAACAGCCACCCCCCCAATTGAATGTGCAAGTACATGTTTAGGCATGAATGATGACAATTAACCCCTTACCCCGGTTAAAAAAAAATAAATAAAAAATCTGTCCCCGCAAATTGCCTTTTAATTGCATGAGGTCATAATTGGTGTCATGAAATGACTGCATAAGTAATCTCTTTTTAGTCTAACATCCAACCATCCTTTTCTCTGTGAAGAAACATAATCCACAAGGATTCTTTTTTTTTTCAGTAATGACTGAGCGAGAATCCCTGGCATGTTGTGCATGAGTAGTCACCAAAACACAAGATGCACTTTACTGAAAGTGGATCCAAAGAGCTCTCACATGAACGCGCAGATAATGAAAATGAAGTTTATCTTGATGAGCGACCTCTGCCAGGAGGAAATACAAAAAAGGGCTAAAGAAAAGAGAAATGAAAAGGTGGCAAAGGAAATGCACGCACAAAATATACTCTTAAAATTCCATTATCAACAGAGTTGAAAAAGGACACTTTTTCTGTCGAATGTGCTACATGCAACGACCGTAATTCTGATCCAAATCGAATTTGAAACCACCGGGAATCCCATTGGGACATTTTAGCGTCAACATCTATTTCAAGTTTTACCTCAAGAAGAGCGCATCAAACGAGACACAACTGAGGTTTCATCTTCTTGATAATCAAAGCGGCTGCGTGTGCATTTATACCACCGTTTATTCTTTGATTAAAAGTCTAATTCACCGAGCTGTTTTTGCGCATCTTATGAACTGTGCCCTGAACAACCCAAATAAAAAGAGGTGCAATGTGGCTTCAAGCTAACATACTAAAGATATACAACAACTCTTTAAAGTTTAATTTATTCAGCAAAGGCTGAGAAAAGGCAATGTTTTTATTTATACTGTAAATGTTTTAGAGTTTCATTTGTTCACATCAGTTATTTACTCTTCTGTCACTGCATGGACGAACACTGGGATTTTTCTCTACAGCTGTGAGAAATAATACAGTCTAAAAGCTCAGTGTATTGTCAGTCTAATTGCTTCTCATAGAAACCTATAACCGGGGTCGTTGCCAGTAATTCTGGGGGGCCCTGTCAGTCGGGGGCCCTTGAAATTGTCCTAACTTTTCCTCCCTATTCCACACCCCTGCCTATAACGCTATTGAATTAAAAAATAACTCTTGGTGGTGTTCGTGTTGATCTCGCTGCCACATCGTGTCTTCATTGAAGGTAAAAGTAACCTGAAATGCTCATTTAACCCTTTCGTTCATCATTTCTATGTATTTATATGCATTTCAAATTGTTTTCTGCATGTAAAACTACAGTTGTAAAACTACAAAAACATGTTTTGTCTTCACGTTTTTGACTTTCTGGAACAGATACACTAAGATTTACATATTTCTTATTGGAAAATGTGATTTGTTTCGGTTAGAGCGGGACCTTCTGGAACAAAATAATGATACGAACCAAGGTTCCACTGTATGGTGCTTTCAAGGACCGCCAAAAAGAGTGCAAAATGTCAACACTTGAGGAAGAAATATTAACAGTGAAGCATAAAGACATAAACATGTAAAAAAAATGTGGGCTTTTTAACGGTGGTAAATGTATGCTGTACATCTTCCTCTGCTCGCTCTCAACGAAGGCGGCCGCATCTTTTCCCTCTCTTCTCGCCTATCTTCCCCGCTTTGCTTCTCATATCTCGTTTTGTCCTGCATCATACTTTTAAGAGCCTCTCTCCGCATTGCTCTCCAAATGTAAATGGAATTGATGAACTGGTCTCTCCAAGCAACTAACAAAATCGTCATCTTCTACATCCTGCGGACTGAGGCATCATGACTGTGTGCTAGATGAAGCGACTTCTGCAGGCCTACACACACACGCATCCAAGGACACATGCACATATGCTACACACACCACCTCCGCCATCCCATGCCTTCATCACCCAGGTGCGGACAGGCAGGGTCCACAGCACGTGCTGAAATATGGCTGCAATTGATGTGGCTGGCTGCCGACCTGTGCTGGAACATCCGCACCCCCCTTTCCCAATCCTTGTGTAAGTCTTCGAGTTCTTATGTTGTAAAGTGTGCTTATTTGTGCCTGGGTTTTTTTTGCCAGTCCCACACTGTACTCCCCCATAGGAGCATAATTTGGAATACTTTTGGAATGCTTTCCTCTCCTGTTGTTCTTCCCTTGGCTCCCCCCCCTTTTATCACCCAGTCATCCTGTCCTGTTGACCCCCCCTGTCATATTGCATGGTTGTATATGTATGGACGGGTGATTGCACAATTTCTCTTGTCCCTCTGTATAAGTGACGAGTAAAGGCCAATCTGATTCTGATTTTACCTGCATTTTTACCCACTTAAGCTGAATGAGTTGTGTTTTCTATGAGAAATAAACCAAAAAATATATATATATTTGCAGCCCAAAAATGCACAAATTTGCCCGGCTGTGAATGCTGAATTGCGAATTCTGCTGTACTCAGGTTTGATTGAGTGTTATCGCATTGTTTATGATCGTATCTGAAGCAGCTCTTTATTGGTTCTCATTAGTTTGTTCTGGTGGAGGAAGTGTCCAGTGAGTGGTTCACGCACATAATCGGCCAGGGTCGGTGGTGGTGGGTCTTCCGTGTGGAAGTGATTCCTCTCTCAGCGTTTATCCATCCATTCTACTTCTCCTCTGCATCATCTCTCTTCTCCAGTGCCTTTTGTCTTTCTGTTTTGCTCCCACTCTCTTTATTTCTCTGATAAATCCTCTACTCTGTATACCAATTTCTCATGCACTATCTCACCTTTGTTAATCTCCCTTTTTTCCCTCACCGCTCTCTTTGAATCTTAAACTCCCATCGCTCCAACAATCTATTCTTCCCCGCTTGCATATTCAGTTTTGTGCTCACAGATACTGAGCCCTGTCTACCTTAAAAGCTTTTTTTTCCTCCCATCCCCTTGAACAGATTCACACATCCCTTCCCACACACATCCTGTCTTCTCGTCTCGCTGTCTCTTTCCTTCACTCTTCTGATGGATGTCAACGGCCTCTATCAGTGTTTTACACATAATCCAAATAAGATATGCTTATGCCTGCATTTGTGTAAGTCCTAGGCAGCCTCCGACACAATGTGCTGACAGAGGATTCAAAGACACATGCACACACAAAAACAAACTACATATTCACACGCTCCTCCAGCAAGACTGAGACACACACATATTGTAAAAAGATGTTCTGTTTAAAGTTATGAGAAATGCAGTTATTTGAGGTAATACATTCATGTGTGAGGATGCCCCACTGTGTGTTATGTGTTCAACTAAAAAACAATGTGCATGTAAATGGCTGTTTTCAGTAATGCTGACATATCTCTTTCTTCTCTTGGCATCACATCCGCATCAAAGAATAAAGCAGGATGGATGTAAAGCTTTATTGAGATGTAACAAATTTGACACAACAGTGCGTTCCCTTCTACCAGACACTAAGCGTTTTTTAAAACAAACTTGTCTCTGGTCTCAGGAAATCTGCACTTGGAAAGGAGCCGGTTGAGGTGGCTCGGGGCATCCGGACACCTCCCCTGTGAGGTGTTCCGGGCATGCCGGGAGGACGCCCCGGGGCAGACCTCGGACATCCTGGAGGGATTATGTCTTGCAGCTGGCCTGGGAACGCCTTGCTGGTCCCCTGGTGGAAGAAGTGGCCGGAGCCCGGGAGGTCTGGGCTACCCAACTGAGACTGCTGCCCCCTCGACACAAACTCGGCAAAGCGGGAGAAAATATATGGATGGAAGTTCCGACTTATGATATAACTCAACTTACATCGCAGTTGTAGGAACGGACTTGTTTAAAACTACCGCTCATCTTCTTCACAGTCTGAGGTGAGTTGGGGCACAGCTGACTTTGGGGAAGAGACAGCGTCCACCCAATCACAATGCACACCCATTTACACTTACTTTGATGCCATTTATATTTTCCATTTAACCCCTCACCTAGCATGCTGGTGTACTGTCAGAGGAAACCCAATGAAAGCACAAGCAGAACAACCATAAGGGCCACGATGTTATCTTGTAACTAGGGATGTCCGATACTGGCTTTTTTGCCCATAACCGATATGCCGATATTGTCGAACTTTCAATTTCCGATTCGGATATCAACAAATACCGATATGTGTAACATCACAGATCTCCTGTCGTGGAAGGATTGGACTGGACTTATTACCTTATGTATTATTAATATTTATTATTTATTATTGCACTACAAATTTGATGAAGTATTTATCTATCTATACACATCTGTTGTGAAGCTAATGGATACAGCATCAGCAATTAGCTTCTCGACGTGGCTGTAAACAACATTGTTCAACTGACGTAAGCAAACATCTGAGAAATACTTGCGATTGGGCATGGCAAAGCGTGGCCGAGGAGTCTAGTACCACGTCTGCCTGCCGCTATTTCTGCGTTTTTTTTCCCATTCCCGCTACCCCGTTCACCATAAGCGGTGTTTTGACAACCCATCACGTCCTGCCACCCCGAACACCGTTAAACAGAGCTTCCGCTCAAGTATGTGCTGAGTAGGAACTGTTATGGCGAGATCGCTGCTGCACGCACAAAAAAAGTGTATGAACTCCTAAACCTTGCATGGAAACACGCCCACAAATGTTGCTCATATTGAATTACACGACCGCCATCTGCTGGTGTAAAGGATTAACTATATGAGGGCGCAAATCCAGCAATATTGCAATTTTGCCACTTTGGCGCTTAAAGGCTTTAATTATAGGGGGAAAAAACAATACCGATGTTGACCGATATTACATTTTAATGCCAATATCGGGCTGATAATATCGGCCCACAGACATCCCTACTCGTAACAGTACAAAAGTAAGTTAAAGGGTTGCGCATCTCTCTGTACTGTTTTTTTCATCACCAGTTGCAACACATATTGAGACTATTTTTCTTTGACTTAGTCTTAGGAAGTAGTAATGCCTATTTCCATCATTGTATTATTGTTGTGCTTGTCAATGTGAGCAGTAAGGACAGGTCTTGCCAGGCAGCAAAAACCCTTGACCTGAGCACATATTGAACAGGAGATTTCGATTTGGGAGTTTGACCCAGAGTTGGAGTGAAAGGTTGCTAAGCATGTCATTAGATGGGGATTATCAGTAACAGAGCCTATTACTAGCCATTGGCATTAGGACTTTGACCCTGACTCTCATTGTAGTTTTCCTTGTTCTTCACCGGGAATTAAGAAATGCGACAATAAGAGATCAGATAGAGTGCACCCCCAGGAACAAGTAACATGCAATACAACCACCCTCCAAACAGAAACAAGTGCAGGTATTTTAAATTGGTGCCAACATGTTTATGTGGGCGTTATACCACATAAATAATAAAATAATAATGTAGAGTAGCTTTTTGTAGATGCAGATAACCAGATAAGATTAGTGGTGTGTTCTTCTGTTCATCATACTGTAATGACACCATCAAAGTTAGCGCAGGCTAAAAGAGATTACAATTACAAGTCTGTGGCATGTGTATCCGCAAAGAGCAGGTGTTCCTTACATTAAACAAATGCTGATATTCGCAAATATGCCATTCTATCTGTGCACCATACTGTACATTTAATGTCGTGCTAATCAATGCACTGCTTGAAGCAATTGTCAGCTCCATTGTCTGGCAATGCCTCTTGGGCTTGAGTAGTAAATCAGTTTCAATGCGGGGAAACAGAATTTGAGGGTACATGTGAGAATGTTTTCCGTAATATGCTGCGCGTATCATAACATGCCACTAAAAAGATATTTTCAGTGGAACGGTCACCGTGCGCTTTGAGTTTTGCAGCTTCACTCGCAGCTTCATCTTCACAGGTTTTCAAACATATATTAATTATTACATCATCACCGTTTCGTGGTTGAATACAGTCTATTATTAGTAAAAAAAAATGTGGATTTAAGCATATTTCCTATATTTTCAAGCATAAAAATGGCTAAATGAACTAAAATACAAATATATGGCATTCAGACGAGGCATTCAAAGACGTTGTGATGCTCTGAGGAGGAAAACATATAACCTTGACAAAGATCCTTATGGAACAAAAAAATGTCTGCGGCCCTCAGCCGCAGGATCCCATTGGCTGGCCGTCAAGACACGGGATCATCCTCGGCCTGAATGAAGGTTGATACTGGTGCCGAGTGTCATCCAATAACCAACAGACGCCATCTACGAGCCAAGCGTTTTCAAAGGCCTCGTCTCATTCAACGCTACAAAACTGGGTGTTTGTAATTTGCAGGACAGCACCAAACACGGGACATTGAAAGGTGGAAGAATGTTTTATTCTCTGCTGAGAAAAAAAAAGTGGAACCTTGATGGTCCTGATAGCTTCCAGCATTACTGGCATGACAAGGAGATCCCACCTAAGATGTTTTCCACAGCGGAGGACGCGCCATCATGATCCTTCAGTGGAACAATGGAGCTTCGGGTTGTGCAGGGGCGTCAAAAGGCTGATGTCTATGTGCAGATGTTGCAGGGGACATCTCTTATGACTGAAGGCCTTAGTCTGTGTGGTAATGACTGACTTTTTCAAAGCTGCAGTTCACAATGCTTGCCTGACAAAGGACTTCTTCCAGAAGAATAAGCTCACACTTTCGGGCCATCCTGCGTGTTCCCCTCATCTGAATACTATTGAGAACGTTTGGGATGGATGGCAAAAATCGACATTGGTTGCAGACAGTGGATGCCCTCCGTGAAGCCATCGTCATCACCTGGAGCAATATTCCCACTAGCCTCCTGGAAACACGAGCATCAAGCATGCCCAAACCCATTTTTGAAGTGATAACAAGAACGGTGCGGCTACTCGTTACTTAGTCCGTCTTTGAAAAATGTCCATTTCCATTTTAGGGGGGTTTGTTTGTTTTAAACTTTTGATCAGCTGATAGACAGCCTATTTCAGTTCAACTGTTGTTTGCAATAAATAGCATACCCAATTTTGTTGTGTCACTCTCATTTCTTTGTTTTGCATTTTGAAGCTCTACTTAGAACCTCCTTAAAATCCAACAGTTCAAAATGTAAATTTGATTCTTAAAATTTGGATTGTTTGACATTTACCCTACACTGATAGTTTTATTGAAAACATACTATACTGTATTTCCAAACACACTCATTACACATATCCTGGTACTATAATAACCTTGACTAGTCATTTATCTGATTCGGCACTGATCTTTTGGAATCACAAACTCAAATACCCTTGTGTATCCTTGCTGGGGTAAATATTTGACAAGTCATTTTCACTGATAAACCCTATTATCAAATGGTCCACCCAGATAAGATAGAAATCTGTGACAGATACCGCAGCTGGTAATTACAACAGATTGACTGCAGAAGCGATGGGATGGGTCAGGGCGTGATTGTAGCACAAACTTTTTGTCCTTTACCTGTCCTGGCTACTTTACTTGTTGTAGGATAACGTACAGTATGCAGTTAATTGGTAGTCACACTGTTATATCAAGCACCAAATTCTTAAATACACAATTTTATGAGCATCTTACTAATCTTGTAATTGTAAAGCAATGACTTTAAGGAATCACGGAGTAAGGTAGGGTGTGTGCATTTCATCCTGCCATTGGTTTACAATAAAACCATTTCACTGAAAAAATAAATTTTTTATAGTGAAATACTTACAGTTTGAGGTGAGGTTGTCAGTAGTGATTTGCGATACCACTGATTTCCTTTCCATAGTGATACTGAACAAAATTCAGGCTGGTATCGGCGATACCGATTAAATACTTAGCACAATTACACCTAACCTGTCTGGTAAATCTGAAAAGTAGTGTATTTCAAATCATAGCATAGCTCACAGCCCCCGTGTAGGTATTATATTCATGAGTAAGTAAGAGTGTTACAATCTCCGTATTTTAACGATTCGCATCAGCGCTCAATTAGGGGAGTCCTTGGGGACGTCCTTAAAAATGCAATTTTTTAAAATGATATCGGGTGTATTTTCATTGGTATACATGTTAGGTACGCCGTTACTGGCGTATTGAAACCTCGCCTCACAACACCGGCTAGCTACTAGCCGGCTAGCAACTAGCTTCTCCACACACTCGCTCGCAATGCCTCGGGCCACTACCGGCATTTTGAGGCTGTTCTGTAAATAGTTTTCAAATACACAATAAATATAGCAACTTCTGATCAATCCATGTCAATGTCAGACTTAAAATAATGTTCTGTTTTACGCCCCCACCCATTTCCCGTTAAACCACGCTCACTTCCTGTTTATTCCCCGCCCACTCTGAGTACAGATACAGATAATTTAGATGGGTGAACTGATACAGATACAGATGGTGGTGTACTCGCTCATCCTTACTAGCAACAAATCTAGCGACTTTTCTGCCGTCATTGGGGAGTTTTCTGGTCTTTGGGGACTTAACAGTGAAAGCACGTATTGTTCTGCATTTTGTGTTCTCACTGAGCAGCAGTGGATGCTGTTGACAGGTCGGTCCTGCCCAAAGGCAGTCACAAGCCGGCAGCACGATGTGGAGCTCTGCGCCGTGAAAGTGCAAATGAATCACGCACGCTTCAGCCGCCAGGTTGGAGCTCGCGCTGTTTTACACAGCGACATCTAAACCGCAGATGTTTCTCCATCTTCAGTAAGCCTGGATAAAAGAGGAGGATGTGCTTACTTTATTGTTGGTCTATTGCTACTCTTTATTTGTGAAATGAAGTGGATTATCTGACAATTATTCGAGTAAATGTAAGTAACTGATAAGCCTACGGAATTGCTATATTTAGCATGAAGCTCAGTTGCTATTACATATATTTGCCAGAAGAGTGTTCCACTCACGTTAATAAGTCATGCTAATATGAGCCGTAGTATAAACACAGCATATTCTGTTATTTGCTGTTCAGTTGTGCTAATTTAAAAATAGCCAACGTGTGATGGGAGGACTTTGAGAGGCACTGGCCGAGATAAAATAGTTCCGCTAATGATCCGTTAATGATCAAAAGGACCAAAAAACTGTAAGTACGACACGTTATCATGAATGTACCTGTTACTACTTGCTCACAGCATGGATACAAAACCATAAAACCTTGATGGATGTTTTTGGAGGTGTTTTAATAGCGGGCTTTGTAGGCGGCATAGGTGTGTCCCATTACGTGCAGTAATGAGCTGTCTCTTTTTTTTTCCTGTTTTTATATCTTCAGAACGCACAGGAAAGAGAAAGACATGTGCATTCATGTCTTACATAAGGATTGTGGATGATGGGCAAAATTCCCCCGAAAGTGCACTGTTCCTTTAACATCCGGGTGTGCGGAGACCATACTATGAATGCACAGTAAACTGCAAAGGAAATCACATCACAGACATTCAAATTTAACTGTGTGTGCATATTTCTACTTTGTGTATGCGTAGGTGTGTGTGTGTGTGTGTGTGTGTGTGTAAAAGATTGTGTTTTAACAACCAGAGCAGCAGCATACCTCCCACTAGCATCTCTGGATTCCCTGGAGGGACCTAATCAGACAAACTAGGCTTCTCTCACTTCTCGTCCATATGCTTTGATTCCTCACTGAGCACCACAAACACGTATTCACTAACGCACGCACACACACACACACATAGACGCACGAGCGCGCACAAACATGAAGGCATGAGAAAATCACACAATCGTACATACAAAAGGGTGCATATTTGTGTGTGTTTTCTTGCCTCCTGACATTCTATCTTCTCTCCTCCTGTTTTTCACCTGCTTTGAGTGACGTTCCACACCATCCTTGCCACCAGGCTTGTGCAAAATTCCGAACTGGACTGAGAATGTCTCCCAAATTCCAATTCCATTCCAAAATTACATTTTAATTGATGTGGAAGCGGTGTTGCAATTAAAAAAAAAATAACTGAAAGAAGCAGAAGTGAAATTCCACTTGGTAATTTTGGCGTACAGTCGTCCCTCGCCACATGGCATGAGTTCGAATTTTGCGGCTTTCACCCTATCAATATAATATAATATATTTATAATGATAAACATAATAATTAGAACAATAATAATAATAATAACACTGGCTACATCACTCCCTGTTTTCCACACTGAACACATTTACTGCGACACACACGAGTACAAGTTTCATTAATATCTTAAATAGCTTCTCTTCTGATTCCATCCGACTATATTGGGTAATACAAATGTATAGGTGACTATATGGGTTTTATTTCATGTCTATGGGGCTCTGATAATGTTACAAAACGTATTAAGAAGATTGTAAACAGGTTTTCTATGCCAGAATGACAAAAATATTCAATTTATAAGGAAGGAATCCTACCTCGCGGAAATTCACTTATCACGGTTGGGCCTGGAACCAATTAACCGCGCTAAACAAGGGATTACTATATTCCAGAATCGTGCGTTACAGTATACAAACCTCAGTTAGCGTCCATCCCGGTTAGCGTGTTTTCAGGTTAACGTTGAAAATTTACGCCACAATTTTGCCCAAGTTTGTGTGCATTGTCTGGTTAGCGTACATGGTGCACGTCTCATCGTGGCAGTGGCGGCGTTACGGGGTGGTCAGGGTTGGCCGTGGCCACCCTTGGTCACTCTCCGGGCACACTACTGGCATCCAGACAATTCAGGTATCAACTTATTGCCACCCCTGTGTGAGTAATGGTCTCACCTTGGCCACACCAATGAAAAATGTCTTGCTCCGCTCCTTGCTCCTATTAATACGCCGCATGAATCAATCGGTAATCTTAATGTATTTTTTTAATCAGAAAACATCCTTCCTTCTTAGCATCCCATTAGCTAGCTAACAAAATGGCAACCGGAACCAGAAGTCCACTACGTTACGTCGCCCGTCTATGATGTCATCAGCGGGTGACTCAGAAATGTTAACACAAACACATTAATTTTATAATTATAGTTTTATAATTGCAAGTACATATAGATGACGAATGAAAGGAAGAAATGAACATTCCAGGTTACGTTTATCTTCCCTGAAGACATGACTGTTCCCAAAGACACAATGTGGCAGCGAGACGCCACACGGACACCATCTTTCTGTTTTGTCATGAGGTAGTTCTCCCACAGGATAGTGCTTCTCACCTCCTTTGTCAAAATGCTGGGACTTGCAACTTTCTTCAGCTCCATCTTTGGGTTAATGAGGTGAGAAATGAATTCAAGAAATAACTCATGGCAAAACAGGAAGGTGGTGGCGGTAGAGCTCGCTGCCATATCGTGTCTTTGGGGACAGTCATGTCAAGAATCGCATCTTCATTGAAAGTAAAAGTACGTTTATTGCTTATTTAAATTGCAACAAAAATAAATAAAATGTAAATATGTCTGTATTGTTTGTACATTTCCAACTATTGACAGTGAAACAACACAACATCAAGAAAATATTACACAACCAAATATAAATAAAAATGTGCAAAACTAAAAGAAAACACAGTGTTTTACTATCACTATTATTACACCTATAGAGCCAGTCTAATAGCTTCTCACTGGCCTTCTTGTCTCACACACTCACTTAGCACAACTAGAGTTTCACAACACTCAGAGATAACCCATGGAAACATACTGGGAGACACACAATAGATGCCTTGTTCTCGCTCACACAAGCTTAACTCTCACTTCTACATAAACGTAACTTTCACTTCCAAGAGAAGCGAGGCAACTGCTATATAGACTCTGTGTACTTTCATTCAGGGCTCTTCCTCACCAAATGTATTGCTCTTATTTTTTAATACAATTTGAAAACCTTTTAAATCGTGTGATCATTGACTACTTCTCCGATAGCAACGCGGTCCGAAGGACCGTTCACTTCAAAGAGCCGGCTCTGCAAGCTGTTTTGTTCGCAAATTACTCATCACTACTACCAACCTCATGTGCATGTTATATTTTAACTGCAGCTAATGTTTTTCCTGAACAATTTAGAATAAAAGCAACTTCTTTGACAACAGTTTATTTGATTTGATGTATTGTAACTTCCAAGTTGTGGAAAATGGTGGAAAAATAGATTGCTTTACTTTATCCAAGTATTCACAACGGAGGGAATTTGTGTTTCATTTTGGTGTTTGTAAAGTATTTTTGGTATTTAAGCCAAGACCTTTTTTAAATGTGACAGATCCCTCCTGTTACTGGGCTTTAAGGAATTTATCTGAATTGCAAAGAATTTAATTCCACTTCCTGTAATTCCAATTGAAATTCCAATTCAGAGTTTTGCACCAGACTGCTTACCATGAAATTGTTCTTTTTTTTGTTGTTCTGGCCCCTCAGCTTCCCGCTCAAAGCATCTCTCCACCATTGAGTGCCTTCCCTTCTCCTCTCTCTTCAGACAGAAAGCCAATCGGTGCTGTCGAAACAAATGAGAGGTGGCTGGGATCACTTAAAGAACTATAAATAACATCAAGAGAGGAGGCAGGCAATGACTGCACCCCACTGCTAAATGCACACACACACACACACACCTACACACACATAATAGTTCAATAGCCGTGCACACACGTAGATACTCAGGTGTTAATTTGTCAGATAGTGTGTTAGGTGGAGATAAGACCAGTGGCAGGGATGTGTATTGTTTGCTAATTTGACTTTTGCTGTGGCACCATCAATGAGCGTAATGGTCTTCCTGTGCGTGTACACCTGAAATAGAGCGATCCATAACATACCCATCATTTCAGCTGCTCCTTGTTTCGACTTCAACATTGCCAACAGTGCTCACTGCTTCAAAAATGACAAGATATCGGTTCGTACCGGTATGTGAGCGATGACGTCCTCCTCCACACAGCAACAAGTGTGTCCGCAGTCTGGAATTATTTCCAAGTTTCGCTTTCAGATTGTAAATATGCACTTTGCAATGAGTGTAACGTGTTACAAATCTAATATCTTACCTCAGGAATAATCATTTGGAGTCCTACTTTGCACTTGGCTTTGTTCTTATACCAATGTTTGTGCCACAGAGAAATGTTTTAATTGGATTCGTATTTGTGAATTAATTTGACTAACCTGTCTTACTGGTTGACAGTAGGCGAACGTGTTATTTTAGTTACTACTTTCCCTGTAACTTACATTGCATATGGCGGTATTTGTGAAATGCATCCAGTGGAATTGTAGTAAAAGAAGCATCATTCATTACACAAGCTGTCACCTGGAATTAGTTCATTCGCTATCAGTTGATATCAGTATTGGAAACGTACTGGACAATATGGGTTTATCGGATATTGGTACCTGCGACTGATTGGCGACCAATCCAGGGTGCACCCCGCCTCTTGCCCAAAGTCAGCTGGGATAGGTTCCGGCATACGCCTGTGACCCTAGTCAGGATAAGCGACATACAAAATGGATGGATGGATGGACGGATGGATGGATGGACGGACGGACGGACGGATGGATGGACGGACGGACGGATATTGGTAAGAAAGACAATATCGAGCATCTCTATTCAAAACCCATCAAAGACCGCCTGCAAATTAAAGCTACAAAAGCAGGAGAGGGGTCCTGCTCCTTATTTATGAAACTTGTTCATGTCTTGAGAAGAAGAAGAAAAATAGTGATTTGGTTGTGTCAGAGCCTGCCAACCCGTCAGTGGTGTTGTTTCTGACAGCTTTCTGCCAAGTAGGACATTAAATAATCAGCTCTATCTTTTTCTCACTCCCTATTACTCTCACTTTCTCTGAGCATATGTGTGTGTGTTCATCTGACTGACTTACTGCAGTTCTCTGTTATAAATATTTAGCCAGGAATGAGACACTGGCAGCTTTGTAAATGGCAGCACTCGCACACACTGTTTCACTGCCAGTACCCTCTTAAATACTACACAGTTGGCACTCGTTATAAGCCCCTGCGCGTCAGGCCAAATCAATTTTTGGAGAGCCAATTTATGGGGGATGTTAAGCAGTTACACCACAAGGTCAGACCGGTACGTCTTCTGAAGATATAGCGATCATTCTTGTCTAGTTCCATCACACGGTTCAGGCATTTACGGGGTATTTATGTAGTATGGCAATAATGGTGCATTCGGTCAGATATTTTAATATCATTCGGAGGCATTACAGCGTCAACCTAGAAAGTACATTTATATTTTACTTTGACTATTTTACTGGCTCGAGCTTTTATGAGTCACTGGTTGAAGTGACTCAGGTTCTCGATTCGCTCGTCACAGAGTCAGAGTAGTCAATGAAACGTGAGTATTTGTCAACCCGGGAGTCAGTGAAACTTGAGTCTTCACCAAGCACCCGTGAGTCAGTGCAACTGCTCATGAGTTAGTGAAACTCGAGTCTTTGTCAACCTGTGAGTGAGTAAAACTCAAGACTTTGTCGAGCACCTGTGAGTCAGTGAAACTCCACTCTTCGTCGAGCACCCGTGATTCAGTGAAACTTCCAGTCTTTGTCAACTCGTGTACTACTAATATGTATGACTGTTTCAATGCAGTATTATCATTGTGGTTGTTGATATTATTTTGTCCTTTCCGTCAGGGTCGTTATAGCTGTCACAGACATTTGCTGATGCAGTCCTGTTTGTTTCTGTTGTTTCATTATTGTTGTCACAATTGTTGTTGTTGCTGTTGTCCTTGACTCTCTCTTTTTTTTGCCCCTCTTATCCCCGCACTGCGCTCTCTGTTTTCTTTTCTCTTCTTCTCTATCCCCTCCTGCTCCGGTCCGGCCTCTCCAAATTTGCATAACAACAAAACATCAAAGTCAAATCAATTCTGTACAACAGTGTATCAAGTGTATCTCACACTTTTCCCTGGCAGAGCAAATCTGTTGAGCACGTAAGGGCGTTTAGATCAACAATACTATCTGCCCAAATGGCTGGACCGGACAAAAAATTTAAAATAAAAATGAATCAAATCTTCGTCCACCTGTGAGTCAGTGAAACTCAAGTCTTCATCGAGCACCCGTGAGCTAACGGGCTGAGCGAGTGAACTGTTCGTTTTCTTGAGTCTCTGATGCAGCTCGGGCAGGAGGGGGAAAGGAGAGTTGATTTGAGCCAAGAAGACCATGTGTTGCTTTGCACACGAGGTTAACACATTTATACAAAGGCAGTTCGGTGAAGAACTTACTAATTTTGAACGACTCGTTAATGAGTCGCACATCCCTAGTTCACATCTATAGTGCTTCAGATGTGTGTGTAATGCCCGATGGATGTGTTAGTTTGCACATACGGTACATGTCACACATCCACAGTGCCAGAAGGTGCTAGTGGGTGTGGGTGTTTTGTTTTATGTGTATAAGCTCTGTGCTCTCTGATTATGAGTATGACGTTATGTGTGACAACTGGTTTCTGAAGTAACCCCTGGAGACATGCTAGGAGGGGGATCGCATTACACTTGAATGTATATAGTATGCATAGGGTTGAAATAATATCAGTGTGGATATTTCAAGGTACTGGCACATACTGTATGTTTGAATGATCATGTGTTCCAGTTGTACTTCATGCATGGCTTTACCTCCCACAGTCCAAATAAAAGGGGTTTGTGTGGGCTTGTTTCCTTCTTGAAAAGATGGTCCGGAGTTGATGCGTGGATGACACTTGATGTGAAAGCTGATTACAGAAGATCCTCGCTATTCGTGGGGGTTACAATCTCAGACCACCCTCGAATGGTAGATAAACGTGAGCAATTGGGACGCCCATAATCATTTTTTCTTGCCAAAATCCTGAGAAGCTGCTGGACTTTTGGCAGCATTGTAGGGTGTTAATGCAACCTCAAAAATGAGGAAAATGCAGTGCATTACCAATTTAGGATGAATGAGATGGGATGAGAGAGTGAGTCAGTAACGCGTAGGTTGCTTTGTTTGGGGACTCCAGTCCACGGAACGATACAGTACATGGCAAAGGACTAGTTTGTTACACGCAATATTGTACGAAAACCTAGTCAGAGTATGAAAAAGAAAGCAAAATTTTGGCTCCTCCACATTGAGAGGAGCCAGATCAGGTGGCTCGGGAGAAACATGTCAGGATGCCTCCGGGACGCTTCCCCGAGAAGGTGTTCAGGGCATGTCCGACCGGTAGGAGACCACAGGGAAGACCCAGAACACTTTGAAGAGACTATGTTGCTCATCCGGCCTGGGATCCGCTGGGAGGAGCTGGATGAAGCAGCCGGGAAGAGGGAAGTCAGGGCTTCTCTGCTGAGGCTGCTAGCCCTGTGACCCGACCACGGATATGCGGAAGAAGACAGGATTTTTGTTGAAAACCGAATCATATCAAAGCTGGGCTGTTCAATAAATATGAAGTTGGGGCTGTGTAGCTGACTGGGTCAGTAGGAACACGACACAAAGTGACAAGACAAAAACGGGATTAAAACTTTTCTTGCCTCCTTGTCCTTCCTTGTTTGGCCCACTTTTCTCTCCTCAGTCATCATTCCAATCTCATCCCCACGCATTGTTGGAAGAGGGGTGCAACTTTGGGGAAAGAGATGAGGGGTAAATGTGATGGTTGCAATCATCTCCTCAACCGCTAAGAAGCTTTCGGCCTGAGGTTCTTAGTTCTCCATTCATCTCCACTAATGGTGCTTTCCTCTCCTTTTTTCTAACCCTGTTCCTCTTGATCTCAGTCTCCTTCTGTTCATTTTTTCCTCCATCTGTTCCTCATCTCCTATTCTCTCATTTTTGTCTCCTTTCTGTTTCCCTGTCGGCCTCGCTTTGCATCTTTCATTTCTCGTGGCCTTCGTCTGTTGCTTCTCCTCGTTCCATCTCGCTCTCTTTTCTTTCCCCCCAGCCCGTCCCCTTAATTCTCTCGACCCGCTCATCACAGGGACATTAAATCCCTCAGTGGTTGGAGCGCTCTTTGATCGTTCTTAGAGAACCTACATTCTGCCTGCCACTCTGGACGGAGTGCTGTCTGGCGTCTGCTCGCTAGATGCTGAGGGAGGGGCACTTGGTTTTCACATTCAGAGTGCACACACACACACACACACACACACACACACACACACACGCACACACACACACATTTATGCAAGTGTTGCTGTGTTTGTAATCGCATTTTCTGGGTTCCAAATAGTTCCCATTACAACCTATTCAAATAACACAGAATATGGTGATTTAAGTTTCTTCACACACACACAGTTTCTCTTTTTTCGTGTCTTTGGGGGAATTTATGTAGGCCTTTATCAATAATATGCTGTTTAATCTTGTGAAATGAGGAATGATCATCAAACAAGGAATGCAGACGGACGAATACTGATTTAGCATGTGCCATTCCCCTGCAATGATTCAAAATGTATCGAAATAATTTATTCGTTTATAATGCATGAGCGAGCGGCTCGTAATCAAACGAAATTGTGTTGTTCACTCTGTGGGAAGAATTAAATAATGATGATGTTCTTCAAAATGAATGCTTTGTGGGTGAGGTGAACTCGCTTCGTTGCATGTAATTTGCGATTTAGCTTCAGTAAGTCGTTTAACGTGTTTGATTAGAGGGCACGTTGGAGAAGAAACAAGAAAGCTGTGGCATTCCTACTTTTGATTCCTCTGGAAGGCAACAAAGGGCTTTTTCAAAAGCAAGAAAACAAACGCATAATGTCGTTTTATCGTTGTCTTTATGTGAACATCATGTCTTTAAATATTTCATGTGTCGTTCTTGACAATGCACAAGGCAAAGTACAAAGGACAGAAGAAGCGTTCGTCTTTCAGTAAGCTTTGCTTACTCTTCATAACTGCTTGGGCAAAGGAGATACAAAACACATTAAAACAAAGCACGCATCAGATGTCACTTTTTAAATTAATTCGCAAGCCTGTGATATTTTTTGGAGCATATGGAAATCCTTTCTGTTTACAACTTTGTCTTGGTTGTCATCAGTCTAGGGGGGAAATATGAGTGTTTAATAAAGGCTTGAATCCCCTTAAATCCCCCTGCTTTTACATTGACATTTTGTTCAATACACTCATTATAACAGAATCTAACATGTGACGAAGATCTCAACCCCGTACATAAATACCAATTTTAGTGTGGCTTTCCTGTAAGAAAATGCGTCTGAGGAGCACACGCACGCACACACACACACACACACACGCACGCACGCACACACCAACACACGGGCACACACCACCCATCATACAGTTAAGCCTGGAGAATTGATGTGCCCCTAAGCCTGTTTTTTTTTCCACGCATTATGCCCCAAGCAGCGAGTTCCTGAATGGTGGTGGCTGCCACTCACTAGAGCATAAGCTCGGGATCAGACATCTGAGGTAAGCATGGAGACACACATAAAAGCATGCATACACACCTCCAGGCTCAGTGACAGCACATATGCGAGATACAAGAAAGAAAGGAAAAAAAAGAAAGAAAGGAAAAAAAAACACACTTTCAGAGAGGAAATATAAACTTTCAGGCAGCTGTAAATTGGTTTACACATTCATGCACATATGATGCATACTAACAATCATTTCTTCCCTCGCTTTCTCCTTCCAACACACACTCACAAAGGAGCATTACCACTCTGAGCTCAGGAATGAAATCTGCAGTGTCTCTGCCTCATGCTGACTTAGCCACAGAGCAGAAGAACAGCGAGGGGATAGAACGTGCAGATGAAGACATAACAGAAAAGCTCTGTAAACACGGCACGGACAAATACTTAGGCCACGTCACCACCAATACAATCTGCATTTCGGCCTCTCGTCTCTTGTCCTTTAAAAACTCAGCTGTTGGAAAACGCCCGCCACAGTGGAAAACGGAGCTCTTTGGTTTGTGTCGTACAAAATGTGTGACATTCTCTCATGTTTTTAAACCTTATTTAACAACAGAACATGAAGGTATTGACTCACAGGTGTTGGTTTTCTATTGCGTGGTGCTATACGTGCCTGCGTGCGCCCTGTATGGTACGGTATGCGTGTAGATCGAAGGGGCTATCCACATGGAAATGTTTTCAGGTCAAAACGGCAAAGTATTTTATTGCTTCAGCCTCTCATCCACATGGAAACCCCGTTGTAGGTGCCCTGAAACGGTATTTTAAGTCTCTGACAATGACTCCACAGTGCACACTTCTCGCAGATACAGGATGTGATGTTTGTTTTTTGGGGTTTTTTGCATGCTCGGCTATTTTTAAATAACTCCAACACATCTCAATTGGATTAAGATCTGGTCTTTGACTAGGCCACTCCAGAAATGTCCATTTCGTTCTTTTGAGCCATTCCCCAGTGGATTGACTGGAATCTTTTGGGTCATTGCAATGTTGCAAGAAGATCCACCTCTACCTCTGCTTCAATTTTTGAATGGGTTTTCTTCAAGCACCCTCTGAAACAATGAGAAATTCATAGTGGATTCTATGATGGTGAGCTGACCATGCAGACACAAACCTTAACATATCCACACCTTTGCTTCATAGCTGATACGACTATATGACTATTCTCAGTTGCTTCATCTTATGGTTTATGCCTAAACACGTCCTCTGTTTTAGATCCATCCATTCAAAGCACATTGTTCCAGAAGTCCCGCCAAGATGTTCTGTGGCAAACTTCAGTCTTGCCTTGATGTTTTTGTTTTTGTTTTTTTACAGCAAGGATTTCTTCCTTGCACGCTTTCCATAGAATTCAAACGTGTGTAGTTTGACATCAACTGTGGCAAGAGATTGCTTCAGGTCCCATGATGATGATATAGGACCCCGAGGAGCAGACTAAGGAACATTTTTTTCCCAAGAGCTGTATCTATTGAACTCTGTCCCTCGTTGACCCCCCACTCCACACGCTGCACTGCACTTCATTACACACTTGTCAGCCCCCCCCCTCTATCTGTATATTATCATTATTATTCATATATTCATACTCATATATCCCACCATTATAATGCATAGAGTATATTTATCCAATTTTCTGGATATCATATCTACATTCACCCATACACATGAGGTCCTAGGGTTATGTATGAGTTCCATAAGATCTTATACCTAAATTACAGCTAACACACAATGGAAACAGAACATATGAAATATATCACACACAGTGATAAAATGATTATATTCAAGAATGACGTGAAACAATATCATAAAAAAAGAGAACAACTTCTTACTTGTATCGCCGTGGCTGGAAGGGCCGTTGCAAAAGAGGGAGCGACAGCCTCACTGGGAGGGGGAAGTCTCAATAATGAGAGCACCATACTGCTTAGTTATCACTGTCCATTTCATAGGAGCAAATCCTTTCACATGCTTGAGAACACCACCTTTATCCCTCAAACAGTTGCAGCGTTTCAGTAGCTTGGACCAGATTTAAAATTCAGGTTGGTATCGGCGGTACCGATCCGGTGCCGATACTTGCATATACTGTATATGCAATAACTTTAGTTGTTTAAGTAACTGTTAGATATTGATATTACCACACCTTTAGATTCAGTCTAATAGCTTCTCATAGAAGGCCTTGATACACACACACACACTCACATAGCACAATCAGAGTTGCGCAACATATGTACAGTCCAGCCCTGTAAGCAAATATATTGCTCTTATTTTTTGAATACAAACTGAAAACCTTTTAAAATGCATGATCATTGACTACTTCTCCTATAGGAATGTGGTCCAGAGGACCAGGAAGAAAGGCTAAAGGGGCGAAATAGTCTTTAAATAACCATTTTTCTTATCCCTTCCCAATCCAGACTAGACCCGCACTGTAAGATTCATTTTGCAATTCCTGTCCTGGATTACTTTTTTTTGGTCAGGATGACACCAGGACAGATTTTCAGTTGAGCAAAGATTGACCATGTCCACCAGGGACACATAGGTGGGGTTCAAAAATAGAGACTCTGGTGTTCCTCTTCAGGCTGTCAAGTGGGGCATCATACAGGGTGGTTTCCAGAATTTTTGGGATGCCTCGTTCCACTGCCCACCGCATCGTCGATCACGTTACAGAGGAAGTGGTGGCCGTTCGCCATAAGGTCATCCACATCCCAAAGACAGCTGAAGACCTGGAACCAGTTACCAATGGCTTTGCAGGGCTTGCACGACATTAAGCTTTTTTTAAAAGCTGCCGGAGCTATCGACAGCTCCCATGTCAGAATTAAGCCATCAAGTGGTCTCGATGGTAAACCTGCAGGCGGCTGGTGACCATCAGGGCTGCTTCGTTGACATGTACTTGGGCTGGTCGTGGTCAGTACATTACTCCCAGGAAATTCCGATACAGCCTACTGTACAAGCGGATAATTTACCTTCCTCCAGAGTACTTCCTCCTCAAAGACGGCGGATACCCACGCCTTTAACACCCACTCCCCTAAAGTGCCAATGTAAGGTGTGGGAGCCCAGCGCTTCAATCAATACCATTCAAAGGCAGGCTCCATCATCGAGCCTGCCTTTGGTATGATGAAGACCAGGTTTAAACCCATCTTCCTGCAAGCCCTGGAGGTGTCTGCCCTGAAGGAGGTTCACCCAGATCACGATTATCTGTAGTAGACAAGTGAAATAATGGGACTGTATGGTAAAAGTCCCATCCTGCCCAACAGCACTGCCAGGGAATCCTCCTCAGCCTGCAGTTTTCATTTTATAAATAGTTGAAAATGATGACACGGCCCCCTTGTAAATGAATATTTGTAAAGTCAAGCCTGCCACATCAACATCAATATAACATCAATGAAAAAATAGAAAAAAATAGAACTTTATCATTAATAATACTCAAGATTAAACAATGAACAAATCTACAAAACATTCACAGTCTGTTAATGATTTTCTCAACGGGAGAAAAAAAAGCCTCTGGAACCTCCTATCCTCTGTCTCATGCTGCAGTCTCATGTCTTCCCTGAATAATATTCCCTTAATACATTCATCACGTCATCCTCCCTTTTCTCTCCCTTGGAGGACCTGGCTGGCTTTCCTCATCTTCCCCCTCCTTTTTTGCCAATGGAGTGCTCGGCCCTGATATGTCCTCAGAAATGGAGGAAGTTAAAACAAGGGGCAATAGAAGTCTTCTGTCCTAAGACAGTTTTCAAGTTTGTATTGTTTCACGGGTATTGTTCAATGTTTTTCAACAAAATAAGATTGGAACATTGAAGGTGTATGCTGTCAGTGATTTAAAAAAAAAAAAAAAACGTGTCAGCCAAAATCAAAATAGGCAGTTCAGGCTTTTTGCCAGAAAATTGTAACCGGTGCACCCCTAATAATAATATTCACTGATCGTCTTTTGTGATGGACTGGACTGGCCCCTCAGTACCCATCCAAACTCCAGCACACACATGGAGGTTTGAGGGCCAGCTCCAACTGGCGGTGTCCAAGACGACATTAACATTTTCAATGTCTTTGTTTTTATTAGATGTATTAGTTTTTACGGTAGTGATACTTATTATTTATTGTTTTACTAGTCTGAGCAGCACTTTGGAAACGATGTTTATTTGCTCCATAAAACAAGTGGATTGGATTGTGATGAGTATGATATAATGCACAGAAAAAATCGGACGCAACAGGTACGTTGTTTGACTGGCAGTCATTGACGCTGACAGACCGGCTGCGAGGTACAAAATGAGTGAGCAGCGATCAATGTTTAGGTAGCCTTGAAATTTGGTATGAAAACCCATATTATTATTCTAAGATTCAAAAACTATATCTAGTATAAAAAACATGGATTCGCTTACTGCCACCTTGGCGGGCTTTTCCACGGTCAAACGTCTTCTGGGTTTTTGACCTTTTGTTTCCTTCCATCTGCGCCAGTGCTCGTGTTTTCCCCGGTGTAGCTCAAAGAAAGATACTGTAGCTGAGAGAGCTGATGGTAGAGGCACGATCCACTAATATGCATTCAGTCTGTCCTTTATCTGAGGCACAGTATCAAATAGGGGTGTAACGATTCATTCACTACTTCGAAGCATCGATTTGTATTCCTCCGATCCCACTACATCGATCTGTGTTGAGCAAGTTTCCATTCCTGACGGCATATATCGATCTAACATAGTTTAAAAGGGTAATCAATCGACGGAATCGATGCTAGGAAATAAGACATTGGATTTAAGCAAGCTACAGCATGCCATCTGACATCACTTCACATGTAAAGTATATGCTTGCTCTCCCGGTTTGGTCTCATCATTATCAAAAGGTATTATCATAAACCCACCACACCACCGTATCCTGTCCAGTGTCTCTGTTAAGTGCGTCAACAAGACGATCAAGATGGAGGACCCATCCCGAAGCTTTCAGCGGCAAAAGGTACAAGGGGGCCACATTACTTGCTAGGTGCTGCACGGTTCTTTCAAAAGGCTGCTCTGATCAGGAGGGTTATCAGCAAAAAAAGCCCCTGCTGCCATCCGCCCGTACAGGTGAGAAAGTTTCAACAGCTAATTGAAGATACCATACCACATGAATTTGCTGAGGAATTTGCATAATGTCCCTCACCTTTGGGTACAAAGTGCACGTTTGGATTGCAAAATTTAAAGTAACTAATGCATCATGGCAAGCTATACCAACCTCTGTTCATCCCGGTTTTGTATTGCATTTTTAACACATTTTTTGTACTCATTGATCATTTATTCTTAAGTATGTCAACATTATTAATAATTTATAGCTGGTTCACTTACAAAAAACAACGGGAATCTAGGAAACTTCACCTGCACTGTCCAGTATCCAGGTGTTTATTTCCCAGTCACACTGGTTGGATTTTTGGCTAGAAAGTTACTGCATCGTTTCGGTTCGTATTGTTCTAAATGAAACAAAATTGTTCTTGATTCGTATCGGCAACCACAAATCGTGATACAAATCAAATCGTTACACCCCTAGTAGCAACTCGAAACAGCTCGAAATGTACTGAACACAATACTGAAGACTCTGAAGAGGTGAATGGAATCTTTTGGAAATGTGAACAGCGTGGGCATAATATCAAAAAATATGTAACAATTGTAACAATATTGTAACAATTGTAACAATATGTATTCCATGGGTAGTTCTTGAGTCAAAATCACCTCCCCCTTTTTCTCCAGATTAGTTTCAGTGATGAAACGCACAAGTTCCGTTTGAGATCAGTCGGGCGCTCTTTTCTGGATTTTCAATCTTTAGTGAAGTAATTGTCTGGAAGATGTCACAAAGCTCAACGCTGGACTTCAGTCTATCCCACGGGAGAAGGAAGAAGCTTCGAACTAGGAAATTCAAGATTCAAGATTCAAGAGTTTTATTGTCATATGCACAGTAAAACAGGTACTTCTGCTATGCAATGAAATTCTTATTCTGTTCATTCTCCCAAAAAAAGAAAGAAAACACAAGAAAATGAATAAGAACAGAAGAAACATAAATACCAATAAATTAAGCAACAACAAATTCCTACTCTAGTATCCTGTTTTCAGGCCCCACCCTTGCAGGGGTGGTACCGCTGCCCTCCGTGGGTCAGTGGCTATGTATCTGCATTTAACTGGTTCCAGCTCATTCCAGTCCAGGGTATGATTGTGTGCCTTCTAGGAGTGCAAGCTGATAAGGCTGCCAAGCCACCTTTCTGCACAAAGTTCAAGAATCAGTACTTCTATTGTTTAATTCTAGCCATCTCTAACAGTGACAAAAAGGGTAAATATGTCAACATTGGAGGACACCTCCAACATAGGAAATATGCCTTTTAAATGTTATTTTTCACAACGAAAACAACAAGATGAACGTGTTTTGGTGTCATGAGCACATTAATAAAACCCTAAACACCCCTGCAGGTCACTCGATTTGTTGAAGCTGTAAAGCATTACAGGTGGATGATATCACCCTGGTCCTGGTCACCCTGGTGATATTTTCCCAACCTTCCCAATTTAAACCATAACATAGCGTTCACAACATGAAAATACTTTGTGGGAACCGAGCGCATGCTCCCTGCACGGCAGTCAAGTGAGTCAACCAGTAGACTGTCAGTAACTTAATAAGACTTAGTTTTACATAATAGAATGTTTATTGCTAATCATCTGCTGAAATTATTACATTTATAATCCAAGGTTGTCAACACTTGGGTCAACAAAACAAAGTAAACAACTCAATGCATGCAGGAAACCACATAGAATCTAATTATCTTATGTATGTGATATTGTCACTATTATTACTTTTATTTATCCGTTTTTTCCAGTGATGTTGTTATTATCCTTCAATGTCTATGTGGAGATGTCAAAGGGAGGCATCCCTCATGACAGAAGGTGGTCGTCTGTGTGGTAATGACTGGCTTTTTCAACAGGACAACGCTGCACTTCACAAAGGACGTCTCCATGTTCCCTTCATCTAAATCCAACTGAGAACATTTGGGGATGGATGGCCAGGGAAGTTTACAAAAATGGACTCTAGTTCCAGACAGTGGATGTCCTCCATGAATCCATCTTCACCACCTGGTGCAACATTCCCACTAGCCTCCTGGAAACACTAGCATCAAGCATACCCAAACCAATTTTAGAGGTGATTAATAGCGCAGCTACTTGTTAATAAGTCCTTTTAATAAGTTTTATTTCTATTTGGTGGGGCGTCTGAGTTATGGTCTGACTTTTGATCAGCTGATGAATGGCCTTTTTCACTTATAATACGTGTTTGCCATAAATTGCTTACTTGTTCTTTTATGTCTCACTCCCATTTCTTCTTTTAGCATTATGAAGCTCTACTTAAAACCCCCTTATCAGATTTCGATCAGGACTGCGTCTGTGTAGGCTCTCAGTCGTACAGGAGTTGTCCAACGAGGGAAAGGCTTCTTGAGACGTCATCTGTACTTCTGTGAAGAAGGTGTCGGACGTTTCGCTCCTCATCCAAAGAGCTTCGTCAGCGAACTAATAAGTGCTGGTAGCCTAGGCCTTAAATACAGTAAGAGTGGGCGGAATTGTTGTGCCAACCCCCTCCTCCTATTGGTTCCTTACACTAAGCCTGGGAGGAGTTGTGGTCTAATCCTCTCCTTCCGTTAGCACCTCCGATCAAAGGGAAGTGTCGCTCCCTGAGTTGGGTATGAACGACTCTGATACTGGCTCGTTAGCATCTATTGTTCTGGCTCGGCCCTGGCTTCACCTCATTTGCAAGACTAAGAGCTGTGGGTTTTGGTCTCAGTAACCTGCTGAACACAGGGTCCAAATTAAACCTCAAACCACCATTCCGATTCAATGATGGGTTCTGTTGTTTGACAAAAATAGCTTCCTTTACCTTTTCAAACCATCTGTTTTCTTTGGCCAAAATCTTTACATCGCTGTCCTCAAAAGAGTGATTGGTTGCTTTAAGGTGTAGATGTACTGCTGATTGAGGACCACTAGAATTGTCCCTGTTGATAAAGCCTTTTTTTGGAGCATTTGCTTAGTATACCCAATGTAGTGCTCTTTGCATTCCTCGTCTTTACAGGACTGTATACTGTTTCCTGTATCTTGAAAGAAGTCTAGAATACGTCATAAGCCAAGAAACTGGGATTTGAGTTTATGGACACTAAGCGGAATTTTCAGATCTTCTTTAGACCAAAAAGTATGAACTTTATTTTACTTTTTGTACTGAATATACTGCCCCAATGTTTGAAACGCACGGTCACAATTATTTTCAAATCAAACCGAAATCAATGCTGCTCTCATTTTGAGGACGGTTGGGAAATACAACTTTTGGGAGCTGTTTGTGTCTGGCACATTCTTCCACACCTGGCCACATGTATATTTTGAAACCTGTGCATCATGAACATGCTAATATTCAACCCACTGGCTACAATTTATTTGACTCGACAAAACAGTAATTGGGTTTGACAGGTGATCAAAAACTTTCAACAGCTGAATGTGATGTGACAGCATGGCATCCTCAGCATAAACGTAGCATTTAATATTGTCCTTTGTGGTCAAAAGATTGGTAAAGAGGCTTTCTGTGAGGCAGGTAGTCTTGGAAGCACATAAAGGATAGGGAATCCAACCGAGTTAATTGATTTAGTCCCTATGGGAGTAAAGCACGGTCCACAGCCGTAATAAAACATCATGCGGCCTTGATACTCTGGATAGCAAATATTCATTTGCAAGTCCTCTGGGAGTAAGTCAAGCCAAGGTTACACAGATGAGTTAAATGTAAAAAATAAAAATAAAATAAATCACAGCATGTAACGTAGAAGCATCAGTGCCTTCGACTGGGCTACATGATCAGTATTTATTACTTGTTAGATGCATGTGATCGCTTAAGAGCGTTATCGATGTGTTTTCGGCACACTGCCGTGCTGACCACTTTTTCATGATGTTGTTCATCCACAAGTTCAGTAAACTTGCAGATGAGCCACACTGAGAATTAATTAAGCTGCTAATTATAGCAATGAGAGTTGTGTGACCTTTTGAATGTTCTGATGATGTCTGTGTTTACAAAAATTCCCTCCGGTTCAAAAAAAAAAAAAGAACTGGCAAGTTTAATGAATTTCTGTTATTTTGAGAAGGTGGTAGGGAGGGATACAAACTATACAGTGGTTACTCAGGGTACCGACTACTAACTAACTGTGACCTAGTTTAACATATTGAAGCACTGGAGTCTCCTGGGCAGTTACTGGCAGTTACCAGTAGGGTTGAGCATCGTTTGAATTTGAACGATTCCGATTCCTTTTTTCGAGTCGGGTTCTGAACAATTGTCGATTTCGATGCTCTTAAGAGGCAGGGTCATACAAGTTTGCATGGTTTAAATGAGTGCGCTAAACAGAGTTCTTTTTGGATGAAATGTCTCCATGAATTGATTAATGAGATGAACTTTTCATCAATTTTACTATGAATTTTTTATAGGGCTCTTTTCAACCAGTATATAAATATCAAAGCATTCAACTTGAATATAAATGTTATGAAGTTTCTTTCTACTGGAGTACACTTTCACAAAAGATGTTTACTTTTGAAAAGTAGCACACTTTGTTTGCTGCCTCAATGTTGGTGGAAGCTATTTTTTATGACACCCTTAGTTTTTTAACACAAGTAAACAAACTACAGCCCAAAGCGCTCTTATTTTGAAGGCAAGAAGTGTGTTGTGTGAGTTGAGAAAGTCTGACTGTTGCTAATGGAGACTCACTGTGCAAATGAACAAACTTGCCTAGCCGTAACCGTAGCTTCCATCGTTTATTTACACCAAACCTCCACATCAGCTAGCATCGTGAAACACTGGCTTACACTGGCATGAGACAGACATCATTTATTGTCTGACTTCCCTGATTCTGATTGCTTACAGGAAGTCTAATGTAGCGCATCAATGACGAGGTACTGTGTTATTTCTACACCATGAATGTGTGAACATGAATTCATTCAAGACCAAAGTGTCACGTTCTCGGTGTGGTTTGGACCCCAATATGCAGAGACGAAGCCACGGAGTGCAAAAAGTAAGGGTACTTTAATTATATAAGCAGGAGAAACAAAAGGCGACAGAGGAAAGGCTCTGTGACAAAGGTGCAAGTAGTTCAGGTAAGTAAATTGTTTAAGTTACCGCACTGACTTGGAGACGAGAAGCATGGATAACAAAGACAATCATAATGACATGGCATTATCTGCCATAAATGTTAATTGGCCGCAGGTGCGCGGCCACCAGGCGAGAAGCGGCTGCCTCTTTCTCCCCGGAGAAGGCACAGCCCGCCAAAATAAGAGCGCAGGACAGGGAACACTCGTTCCCGATCTGCAGAACGTCACACAAAGACTTATATTTATATGTTTTTATTCACCCGGACGCCCGATCCCAAAGACGTAGTTTTACGTTTTTTTTGCATGAGAGGCAAAAAGAGATGATGAAGCAACTGCCCACTAATAGATGTCAGGTTTAGAGCAGTTTTAAGCCATAAAAATGGCCACAAGGTGGCAGAAGTGCATTTGATAAGAGCTCGGCACTGATCATTTGCATATAAAAACACACTCGACAGCAAGGAGGAAGTGGGGGAGCATGGAGGAGTGTAGCGTGCAGAAGGTTACGCATTGTAGATAAATTTTAACAAAAGCACACCCACAGTTTAGATCCAAATGTGAAAACTGTAAATAATTGGTGTTGTTCATGTTGGTATAGTTGTTTAGATTTTTGAGCTGTCACAATAGCAAAACAAAAATTGTCAAAGTGAAAGTTATGATTGAAATGTATCATTTGCCAAAAGCTGTTCCTCTCCCTTCTCTTGTTGGGAACTGATATTTTCCTGAAACTTATCTATGTTCTACTGCTGATTGCTAAAGAACGGAAAAAGGTAGAAGCAAACTTTTTTTTTTCCCCTGAGAGTCTAATCTTTCGTTTGGTAGGTTCCATGTTTATATAGCCTTAGAACACAATATTCTGTGTGCCTTGAAAAATCTATCAAAATCGTCTAAAATGGCTGGTACTGAACGAGTTGGTTTGTCTTTAAAAAAATGTCTGGTATTGAATGAGTAAATCATGTTGATCGTGCACCGTCCTTTGCATGGTGCCATTGTGTTGCAATACCAAACTTTTTTATGAAGGTTTTTTATGAAGGCTTTTTCTTCTTTGTTTGTTTTTGCAGCAATTTCTAAAGTGGGCATCAGAACTAGGAGTCGGAATAAAAACATTTGAAGGATACAGGGAGAATCGAAATCTTAGTCCCGGTCCCGCTCGATGGCCAACCTTAGTTACCAGTTATTAATGTGTTCAAGGAAGTTATCCTTTGAACATGAGCATAGAAGGTGACTAATACTTGACAGCTGATAATGAATGTACGCTTTCTGAGATTTGAAATAACCAGTGGAAGGTGACAATAGGCTAGGGAATTTTCTGCTTTCACATCCATTCCGGGCCGTCCTATGTTTTTTTTTTTTTTAGAAAGTCATGAAAAAGTCATTATTTTTCATTGGGCCAGTAAATTCAGTGGCATTAGGGTACTCTGCTGCATGTGATGTTCTCGCTGAGAGGCTGCCATGCGGGCGGCTGTTTGTATTGGTGTTATCAAAAGGCAAAGAAAAAGCAAAACTTGCCAGGTTAGAGGTAATCCTCTGATTCTTGTGCAGGTAAAGTCTCAGAAAATTGGGGACGTCATGCACAACGGCAGTTCAAATTCCTAAGTTCTGATGACTTGACAGGGCACATTTTCCCCCCAAAATATTGGTTACTTTCCAAAACTCATCAAGCATGTGCCCTCAAGGTGGAGCGTTCTTCATTTGGAATTTGTATTTTTGCTCAAAGATAGTGTAGTAACAATTTTCTCTTGATGCAAAGGAGGCAAACTTTAAATGTATTGAAATGATAAAGCATCTTTTAGTAAACTTCCAGTATCATTTCAGTATCTCATTGCCGAGCCAAGTGCCCTCGTTTTCGGTCGTCAAAATATGGTCACTCTATAGGTTATGGGTGATAAATAAGCATGCACGGATTGGCATGGACCGATCTATCGGTCCTTAATTTTGGGATATTGGCAATCGGCCGATCCTTACATATATACAGTATACTGATACTGATCTTATTCACCGATCTCATCAACCTCCTCAAGGGTCAAGTTAGCCACTGTCCCCTTTTGCTCTGCCAGACTGACAGCTAGCAGTCGAGCCTCAAGCTAGTTAGCTTTAGCAAAGAGCCAGGCAGCGGCCCGCTGTTAGTGCTTATGAGCAGTGAAAAGTGCAAAGCCACTGGAACCAAGGGTTTCAGGATGCCCGCTGATGTTGTGGAAATTCGGTGTCAATAAAGGACGGGGGCCATGGCTGCAGGAGGCACTTTTATTCATGTACAGAGCTTGTCTCTTTAGCAACAGCCAAGAGACCTCAACACTCACAACACACTCCCGGCCTTCAAAATAACCCCTTTTGGGAACTCAATAATCTGGTAAGAAAATAAGTGTGTCATAAAAAATAGCTTAAGCAAAAACAAGGACAATTATGGCGTTCACGGCATTTGACGGCCAGCCATTTTCTGTCACTGTGCACGTTATTTTTGGTAAGAGGCTCAAATTATTTCAAATATGAATGCTCCCCCTCTGTTGTGTTGGAAAGCCGCATGGCTTGGGGGAGGAATGATCTGCTCAGTCTTTCGGGGGAGCAGGACAGTGATAGCGATCTGCCACTCAAACTGGCAGATGGCGCTGCAGTGCTGCCTCTGTCCACCGGAGGGCGCCAGAAGAGGCTGACATCATTGCAGTGAATGGATGCCTTCCAATGGATGCGTTTATTAGGTACAATGCATTAGAGTGCTTTAAAAGAGTTTTTTTCCCTTTTAAATTTGTATTGGTACATGTTTGTATATTTGTAAAGGTACAGTGTTAATTTGCCATGTGATTAGTTTGGTTATATTGTTATACTATTATTATATTGACCTCCTGCAGTGTCCAATGGGTTGACACGCTTGTTGTGAGTGCACTTATAGCTCGTGATTGGCTCCTCACAGCTCCGGCACAGTATTTAAACAATTAGTAGTAGTTCTAAAGTAAAGGAAATGTCACAAGATTAGTATTCATCCATAGATTAACCGTGCTGCTGTCTAAGCCGCAGGGTTCAAAGTTTAACAAAAAAGTAGCAGCCTATACACCGGAATTTACGGTACTCAAAAATAGTTTTTTGAAGCTCTACTTAGATCCTCCTTAGGATCCAACTGTGCAAAATGTAATTTCTTGCTATTTTCCAACCGTTATTAAAGTTTTGATCATGAGTGTATTTGTACACAGTATAAGGGATGAGGTTTGATGTGTTTACGGCGCTGAAAACATGGTCTCTTGAGAGATGTCAAGTTTAGTTGAGAAGTAAACACTCAACCCATTTGATCTGTTATTAATTTTGAATTTTTAAGATTAAATTATGATTAAGAAAGGTACTTTGAAAGACACCGGTGGATGAAATTTAGGATTATTATTTCTCGGTATGTGAAAAAAAACATATGAGGGTAAGTGCCTTTAAAAATATCTCCATTAGCTTTACTTCCACAAGCACTTTCTATCGTTTTCAAGAGCTTGCGCGGTACTCTTAAGTGCTATCATCTTTTAAATGTACTAGGAGTCTTGTGTGATGTACTGCAGAGGCAAGTAAGAGAGGGGTCATGAACTTGAATCATCTAAAGCTTTGGCCAATTTGACCTGTCTCATTCTATCTGAAAAGACACCACCAGACAAGCAGTGTTTACTTTGTCTGTTACTTGTGCCTCTGTGTTTTTCATCTGATTTTCTGTGAGATTACACTACCACCAGGGGTCTGTGCAGCCCACAGAAGTAATATTCTGTCCAATAGCTCACCAGTACTTTTTTTCATATTGTTACAATTATGTATGATGTAGTCAGTTTGTTTGTAATGATTAATACGGTCATTTTTTTTCTTGGGTCCTGATTGAAGTATCACACAATTAGTCAGCCATCGGATGAGATACTACTGGTCATGTTTCCTAAACATGCTTGAGTCTGTTTGGGAATGATGGAACGCGTCTCTGCCATTTTTCATTGGACATTACAACCTCTGCAGATCCACTCAGGTTGTACGGGGAATCTCAGTGGAGGTTAGAAGCTTTTAGTTTGAAGTCTCTCCAGGGAATGGATTCAGCTGTGTTCCAACTCAAGAACACAAGGCTGGGCCACTCAGGAGCATGAATAAGTGCCACAAAATGAACGCAGGGTCGTTTCTTGCTATAAGTGAGCCAGGCAACTGCCCTAGGACCCCCAAGTCAACAGTGGGCCCCAAAGCTGCATGTTCAGTCTCATATGAGGAGAATGAAAATGTCCTGTCTTCATCTGAAGCTATCTCGTGTGTTTATGACATTCTTTATATCAGTGGCGGGCGGTGCCTTTCGTACCTGGGCCTTCAGTGGGGCCTTAAACGACCCAAACCACTTTCACTATCACGTCACAATTATACGAGCCATCCATAATATACAAAAACACAATATAACAAGATCCTGACATATGCAAGAACCCAGTTAATCCTTTATCTTCAAATACATAGTCTCTAACCAACTCCAAATGTCTACACTATCATCATTCAAGATCATCGTTCAGATTCAATAATTATTTAATAACATGACAGAAACATTAAAAGTATGAATATTTTTTTTCCTCACGCTGTGAACCCTGCGGCTTATGCAGTGATGCAACTAATTTATGGCTAAAAGAACTACAGCTTCCATGATGCTTAGCGTGCAGCTCAGGAAGTAGTGAATAGGAGGACTGACGTGGACGCTAATATCACGTTTTGAAGTCTTATGTAGCAATGGTTGTTTTGATCTGACATATCTTACGTACGTTTGATCAAGTGTAGAATTACTTCAGCTTCTGTTTGGACTGCTTGGACAGCGGCTGAACTATTAAAAAAAAAGCATCTCACGTCTCATCATCAGAGCTAATAAGTGACGCTGGGAACATCGAGTGGGGTTAGGATCGCAAAGTTTTATAGTGTGTCAAAAAATCTGCTATGACCAACGGGTTTGGAAAGGCTGGACTACTGCGAGATGAAGAGGACAGCTCAAGCTAAAGGGCTAATTTGCCTCGAGACAAAAGTGACACAGAGAGCGACAACCAAAGAGAGAGAGAGAGAGAGAGAGAGAGAGAGAGCCTTGACAAAGTGTGTGACGAAGGATTATGAAGCTGTTCAATTCTGATGCTGAAGAAGATGACTTTGGTGGTTTTAGTTCCCAGGAGGAGGAAGACGGCAATGGACGACTTTTCTGTTTGATGCTGTTTGGGAAAAAAATATGCAATATGTGTACAAAATATGCGATATTACAACATGCAGCTTATAGACCGGTGCAGCCTTTATATGTATGAATCTCTTTACATTTAGTGGGTCTCACATACCGGTGCACTCTATAGTCCATAGCATGGGCTAGCACTGCTGATTCTGAAGGCCCTGGGCAGATTATATTGACACGGCAACTTATAGAAGCTGACATTTGATTGGACAAAAAAATCTAACATACACAAACATGTTGTGGAAGCATTGCAGCCAAGAGACTTGCTATGAAAATAAGATACTGGGACAAATTAGCTCAATTTCATGGAACAAAATTCTATTAATCCAAAACAACGCCAACTCCACACTTTCTTGTGGTCTCGGACGAGGTCTTAAGTCATCTTCATTTTCCCTTTTTATGCAAATGAACAGTCAGTTTGGTGGGTTAGCTTTGATCTTATGTGTTTGTTTGCTCTATTTGAGCTTTTCTGTGATTTTGTTCAATGACTTTACCAGCCATTATTTATGTGCAATCTCACTGTCTCTGGATCTGGACATGATGCGGCCTTACTGTAAATTTGTATTGGTTCTGGGGGCCAACGCTCAAAATGTGTTTTATTTATTCACATACTGTGTAGAGGACTCTTGTTTTCTTTGTATTATAGTTTTTTTAATCACTTTAACTTGCATGAGTGGCTCGGCTTGTCAAAAATTAAAATTTTTATGGACATGTCCATTACTCGCGGTTTTTGACCATTCACTGGTGGTCCCGGAATGTAGCCCCCATGGAAATTGGGTATCTACTGTAATTGTAGTTTTACACTTCTACAGTTCATTTCTCGCTAAACATTCACAGCTCTCACCAACTATATTCAGACTCATGTCCTTATGTGTGGAAATAGAGGTGTTAACTATGTTAATTTGTAGCAGCTGGCATGCTGTTGATTTTGGGTACAGGGGAGAATAATCATACAAAGTCAAATAACTGTTCACGAGTTATGCTTAGTATTTTTCCTTTCTCAAAACAAATTTTAGAAATCGATTAGGGACAAGCAGCGGATTTGCGTTTCAAATTTTGCGGTTTCACTCCATCACGGTTTTTGAAAAATATATTTATTAATAAATCATGCTGTTTCGTGATTCAATACGACCTGTTAGTCAAAACATATGCATATTTAGGGTAATTTTTACGGATTTTTGGGCTCACTTAAGCATTTTCAGGCATTAAAATGCCATTAACAAGACATATTCAAGCCATATTCAAAGTCACTAGTTGTCAGTCACTAATGTTCGGTGAGACACACAAGCACCAGACTTGAACACCGGAACAACAGGCTTTTATTGCGGGTTTAATTAACCTCACAGCAGGCACAATCATTCCTAACATGGGCTACTGTTGCGGCCGTAACTGACACAAAGCTAAAACTAAACTCTGAACCCACAACGTCACTTCCTGTCCGCCCTTCCACAGCTCATCCATCACCGGAACACATTTACATCAACAAACACAAGCACAATTGTTATTTATATCTTAAATTGAGATACGAGTGTAAAGGTGACTATCGGGTTGTTATTTTATGTCTGGAGGGCGCTAATAATGTTAAAAAACGTATTTAGAAGGTAGTAAACAGGTTTTCTATGCTCTAACTACAAAAATATCCATCTATCTATTTTCTATGCCGCTTATCCTCATTAGGAGCCTATCCCAGCTGACTTGGCGCCAGCCAATCGCAGGGAACATGTAGACAAGCATTCACACTCACATTCATACCTATGGAAAATTTTGAGTTGCTAATTCACCTAACATCCATGTTTTTGGAATGTGGAAGGAAACAGGAGTTCCCGGAGAAAACCCACGCACGCACGAGGAGAACATGCAAACTCTACACAGAGCTGCCCGAGCGGAGATTCGAACTCAGGTCTTCCAACATGCTAACCACTCGGCCACCGCTACAAAATATTCCATTTCTAAATAACGAATCTTTGCGGAAATTCATGTATGCGGTCTGGAATCAATTAACTGCGATAAATGAGGGATTCCTGTATTTTAAAAAATGTTAAATTACACAGCTTTCTCACAATTCTGACAATTCGTCAACGTCCCAATAAGGGTCACTGCCAGAGTGACTATTGGGTTCTTGGTCACGTCTCACCCTAAGGGTCTTCGTGCACAGTATCTCGTTTTGGTTGGGCAGCAAGCACCAAGATGAATCCTGGTTGTCCCCCCAACAAATTCTGTTAAATAATAAAGAGACGACACATTACCTTTGAGGATTGCATTTGTTTATTTGAATGCTTTGCCCCCGGTCTTTGAACTGTTCAGGCCGATGCTCTGGCTTAGTTCTTTCTCTGTCTGTTTTTGTCAGCTGCGAAGCTGTGTCGCCCTCCACCTTGGTGTGAATGTGTGTTGCATGTTTTACAAACAAGGTCTTTTGTGTCTTATCATAAGAGGCGGCTGCTATGCATTCTCCAGTCCATTTTACATTTATATTCTTTGTACATTTATAGCCACTGGTAGCCACCTTTAGACAGAGTGAGTTACTGCTCTGCATTCATAAAAATGTTTATGTGACACTGGGTAGACAGTAGTAATATAACCCTAGTAATTATGAGCTGCAAATAAGATGGGGTCCTTAAGGAAACATGTACTGATCTAAAAGAAGTTCCCCAAATCATTTATTATTTGTTACCCGAGACAAGTAATTACTTGCCTTGGGAAGTTTAATATTCATTGTCTGAGTTGCGACTTTCACCTGCAGCAAGTGCACAAATACCGCTATTCGAGAATTGGCCTGTTTAGTCATTCTCAAAGGTGCAAATAGACTGTTTGGAACCCACGATGGACTACCTCACGCGTGGATACCGGAGTACCTGGAACCATCAACAGAACGCTAAGAACCTTTATCAAGAATCCTGTGCACGGAGTTATAATAATAACAGATTACATTTCTAATAGTGCTTTTCAAGGTACCCAAAGGGCTTCATGATGACATGACCCCCTTATTCATTCACATCTGTGTAGCTTGGCTGCCAATTCTCACGCATGAGGTCACAAGGTAGGGGAAGTGTAAAGGTCACAACAACAGTGATTGGGTGGGGGGAGAAGGGATTGAACCACCAACCTTCCAGTTTCTGGACAACCTGCTCTACCTCCTGAGCCACTGCTGCCCCAGGTGCACAGGTGAGCAGGTGAGCATCAGATGTTCTCACTGCTCTTCTGTGTAGGCATGAACCCCTCACCCAGTCAGATCATAACCAGGAGTGACTTTGGGTATCTTTGACTTTGGAAGTGGAACAATGATCAGCCACCTCCTCTACATGGATGATATCAAGCTGTCTATCAAAAACGGGCATGACATCGATTCACCTGACAAGGACATCGGAATGTCATTCGGACCAGATAAGTGTGGTCTGGTATCTAGATCACAACTGAAGGGGTTGAACTACCTGAAGGCAACATAACAGGTGAGCAGGAGGGCTGCAAATACCTGGGGATTCCACAGGCAACTTAAAGAGATGGGAGGATGGGGACTAGAAAGACTTGGGTACAAAGATCTTAGGAATAATGGACAATCGGGCATCTTTTTGGCGGGTATGAGAAGTTTATAAAGGGCGAAGGTCCAGGGTTTGTCATCTGGCTCCGCTTCCACAGCCACGCCACCTGAACAGATACAAAAAGCACAAGCGGAAACCAACAGGAAGTGTCAAATCGAAGCAAAAGTGAAAAAACAGACACCTAAATAGTCTTAAACCTTGAAAGCTGACATATACTTGATGCATGTAATGCACCTTGAAAGGATGCATTAATAGTAATCCATTTTTCACTCTCTTAATTCTTTATTTCCTGTTCTCACTGAGCCTCCTGTATTTCCCCTTGGGATTTCAATATAATGGTTTAAAAGTCATGAAAACCTTGTAAATCCATTATGCAACATGGCATAAATCTCTCAAAACCCACGCTCATAATCCTAATCCCAGGTTGTGGACTGATTTAATCCCAGTGTTTAGATCTAATCCACTTCTCTCTAGGGCCGTAGGAAAGACAGTTAGCATGGACTGTTTAGTGATTATTTGACGATAAATCATAAAATGCTTCATGAATGGCAGCACAAGGAGAATTCACAATGGCTTCAACCCTAATGCGTATATTTGCCCTAAATTAAGCATTTTCAAGCATAAAATTAGCTAAATGAACTAAAATACAAATATAAGCATTCCGAAGACGCATTCAAAGATAAAGTGATGAGATGCAGTATTATAAACCGGTCACTAGGTGTCAGTAATGTTACATTGATGAGACAATAGCCACCGCAGGAAACACTGCCCATGACAGGAAGTAAAAAAAAACAACAAGGAAGTCTTGTCTACTATATTGGGTAATACAAATGCAAAGGTGACTATAAGGGTGTTATTTCATGTCTAGAGGGCTCTAATAATGTTTAAAAATCATATTTAGAAGGTCATAAACAAGTTTTCTATGCTCTAACTACAGAAATATTCCATTTATAACTAAGGAATCCTACCTCTGAAATTCACTTATCACAATCGAGTCTGGAATCAATTAACCGCCAAAAACAAGGGGTTATTGTACCTTGTTTCATAATTATCTGCCATACATGGATATGAAATGGTTCCAAGTTTGCTGCATGTTAATATTTAGTGGCGTCGTAATAGCTTGACCTTACTATCCTGCACTTTGTAGAACTTTACAGTTGTCTGATTGACTAACATTTCACGGATAGCGAATGCTGTGTATAAAACTGGCTTCTTCATTGCCTGATGTGAACTACAGGCGCTCACACATATTGCTCATTTATGTCAGTCACATAAGAATATAGATGACAACGTTTCACTTACTTCTCACAACTCGTCAAGCTTCTGCCATTAAACTTTCGTGTCAGTCTATTGTGAATCACACTGCCGTTCGGTTTGTGGCAATTTGCAGCTGTGGTGTGAAATTTGTGTTTGCATTACAGAACCCCCTCGGTTTTTCCTACTAATTTGTTCAAAAACTGAAACCTATGAAAACTGAAGCAATTTTTCCAAAAGGAAATGTAAACCCAATGAATATCGTCCAGGCACCCAAAAATACTGACATAAAATACCTTTTAGAGAGAATTGTTGTAATTTTACATGCAGAAAACAATGTGAAATAAAGATGAATCAGGAATGAAATGGATAAATGAACATTGAACATCACTTTTACCATAATTGAGTACTGTAATTTCTGGACTAGACTAGAGCACACCGGTATATAGATAACCCGCACCCGCTAAATTGAAACGTCTGCTATTTAGTCCACAGAAAGATGCTACACAGAAAGATTTTTTAAACTTTTGATTAAATAAATGCTTTTTACCAAACAGCGTCGACCAGTGTGTGTACCACGTCTAGTTAAACAGTAGCCTACCAGAAAAGTCATTCATCGCCGTCTCCAGCCTCCTCCTGGGAACTAAAGTCACTGACGTCTTCTTCAGCATCACAATTCAACAGCCTCATAATTCCTTCGTCACACACTATGTCAGTCTCTCTCTCTCGCTCTTTCGTTGTCTCTCTTGGTGTCACTCTCGTCTTGAGGCAAATTAGCCCTTTAGCTTCAGCTGTCCTCTGTCGTCCAGCATTTTCGAAACCTGTTGGTGATAGGGAATTTTTTGACACAGAAAGACACACTACATGATCCACTTGATTTTCCTAGCCTCACTCGTTAGCTCAAATAAGTCGTGATGTGTTTTTTTTTCTATCAGAGTTCATCATCAGCCGCGGTCCAAGCAGTTCAAACAGAAACTAGTAATTCTAAACTTGATCAAACCTACTTAAGATTTGTCATATCGAAACGCTGTCACTGCATTAGATTTCAAAACGTGATATTAGCGTCCACTTCACTCGTCCGATTCAATACTTCCTGAAGCTGCACAGTAACCATCAGGAAGGGAACATCATCTTCAAACTTTGCGAACTTTACTTTAGTTATTTCTTGAATTCAATAGTGTTTCTCAACTTCTTTATCAAATTGCTGGCACTCCCAACTTTCTTTTGCCCCAGGACGGCTTATTTATCAGCTGCATTCAATAAAAAATGCACGGACAGTGAGTCAGCAATGCGTAGGGTGCTGTGTTTGGCACTTGATTTTGCAGAATGATACTGTACAGGGTAAACATACGAATTTGTTACACACCATATTGTACGATAACGGAGACAGTGTACAAAAACCAGGGCAAAGTTTGACAATCATATGAAAACTGGGGCGTTTGAAAACTGAGCTAGTAGATTTAATATGAGAAAATAAGACATAAATAAGACTTGTGCTCATGTGTGTTGCTGTAAATGTGAGTTTTAGCTCGGCATGGGTTACGGTCGCAAAAGCAGCGATTTAAGATTTTATTATGATAATAATTCAAACTGTCAATAAAAGACTGTTGTTCTAGCGATCAGGTCTGGTGCTTGTGTCTCTCACTGAACACGACAGTAACATTACATCTTTGAATGTGTCTTCTGAATGCCTTATTTGTATTGTAGTTCATTTGGCCATTTTTATGATGGAAAAATGCTTAATTTAGGCAAAAATATGTACAATATGTCTACATGTGCATGTTGTTTTGACTAACAGGTCGTTTTTGAAACAGCATGATATTTATTCATGGATATATTTTTGGAGAGTGAAGCCACGAAATTCGAAGCCCGAAGCGGCAAGGGACTAATATATTTGTAAAGCCCATTCCTTCCGCCTAGACGTTGACGCTGTGGCTTTTGTGTTTGTGCTCTCGCTTTTGCATTACGTCGGGTGTCTCGGCCATCGTAGGATTCCCTCCCATAGGGAAACAATCTGACAGTACTTATGCAGGATTTATCTCACAGTTTGAACATTTACGCTGCCAGCATCTTTCATTTCAATCAACAAGCACAAACAAATCAATTAAGACAGGATTAAGGATTATTTGTTTTGCGTCTTGACAGCAAAGCTCTTTCACAGTGGTGAGTTTGACTATCTCAAATGCCACAGACCAACAGACAGGCACACAAATGAAGAAAAAGTCATGTACAAAAACATATTATACGTCATTTGAAACACACAAACAAAGCGGTCTTACTACTAATTGCATCAGCGCCATGAGGCGATTCTCAGAAACACAAATCACAAAAGCACTTCACATTGTTTGTCCTCTGCCTTGGATACTCCAATTAGGCCGTGGTGGAGTTACCATGCACACATACAGACACATACAAAGCTACTCACTGAAATAGTTTGGGGGTATCTGCAAGGGCACAGCTGTCAGAAGTTGAGTTGATTTTTGGTATTATGATTAGATAAACTCTGTGCGTGTGTGTGTGAGCAAAGAAAGATCAGGGACGAGAGCTGGAGGAAGATAGAGAAGAGTGAGGACGGGGTGTGATGGCCCTTGAGACAAAACAAAGATTTGTCAATTATGTGATCATCTCAGCAGAATTGCACGTCTTTGCCTCTATGGATATTTTCCTATATACTTTGTGCAATTAGTGTGAGTACTTACAGCTCACTTAACTATGTTCACATGTTGTGCTTTTGCACATGCATGTCACTTTCTGGACGCTTTGTGTTCACAGCAAAAAAAGAGAATTAGGCATCATACCCCGCAGTGTGTGAACACAGCCTTAGGAATGGGCTGGTTACCGGTTTCAAGGTATGGTACGAGAAAGTCACGGTTTCAAAACCACTAAAATTATCCGTATAACGTTCCTGCGGTATGAGAGAAAGTGGAGGCCCAGCGCGACTAATGTATGGAAATACATTGTCACATCCTGTGTTATTCCTTGCAACCGGAACTGGGCTTCGATGTGTTGAAACCACCGTCATGTGCTGTGTTGCCAAAAGCGGGGCGTAGATGGCACCAGCGTTAGCTGCCTCGTTCGCACTGAGCGGCGCCAGTACGGCCGTGCCGTTGTTGCCGTGTTTGGTCAACATATTACTCATGTCAAGCGTCAACAATCACATTGCCCTGAAAAATGTGACCCATTTGTGGAAAAAATGTGACCTGCACATTCAACACTAATAATAACGTAACCTTATGAGTTTGCTTTAAATGATTTATGTTGTGATCTTCTTGAGCCACTTATTTATTTGCATTTTGCTTTTTTTTTTTTTACGAAGAACATATTGCGCTGTGACTTGAGTTGCAGGATTAGTCACAGTAGACTGCACTGAAAATGACATTTTATTTATTTAGAAATAATTCTGTTATTTTTTTGTTATTTATTTTAAATACATATTCTTCATTGTGTTAAAAAAAATGACTGTTTTGACATTTTTTGCTTTTCAATAAAGATATTTCAAAATAACGCATGACATGAAGCTGTAAATATAATACCGTGGAACCCTGATACTTTTGCCCAACGTTATCGTACCATCAGAATCTCATAATGGCCCAAACTCGGTTTATGATCGCCCCAGTTTTTGCATGGTTTGGTTTTTGACAATAATGTTTCCTCAAAAATTTTGCCTGGATTTTGTACACTGTTTCAGATATTGTACAATATTGCACGTAACAATCTTGTCCATTTTCCCTCGCCGTCTGTCTTCAATAAAGGTAATAGTATTGTGACCGAACATCCTGTTTTTTCCCAGGACATCTCCCGTTTCCATGTCCTGTCCTCGATGGAAATGTCCCAGCGTTCATTTCATTTCACTCGGCCATTAAATTGACCAGAATTAGGGCACTTTTTTAAAAATTAGTGTTGCCAAAAAGCCAAACGAAAACCAGAACATAAGTACAGAGTTAATCCGTCGATGCTTGCCTTGTTGAAGTCTTGTAAAATCAGGGATGTCATGCACAACGGCGGTTCAAATTCCCGAGTTTTTGCAACTTTGGAGGGCACATTTTTACTGAAAATAGCGGCGACCTCGGGTTCCTGTGTCGTTCTGTTTTTGGAATCATTTTCGTGGCAGTTTTTTTGAAAGTTGTAATTTGTGTGTATGGTTACAGATACTATTTTGTATTCATACAGAGGAGGCACACTTTAAATGTATCAAGACATCTTTGAGTAAACTCCCAGCATCATTTGAGTACTTGATCGCAGAATTGCAGAATGTCCTGGTTTTCGGTAATCAAAATATTATCCACCCAGGTAAAAGTGGTGTTAAATGTTTGTCATTTACACTTATTTTACTTTGTTTTCCGCATGTAAAACTATAATTATTTTCGATAAAATAATTTTTATGTTAATATTTTTGGGTGTCTGGAATGGATTAATTGGATTTGCATTATTTACTATAGGAAAATTAGCTTCCGTTTGCTTACGTTTCAGTTTTCGTGTGACCTTTTGGAACAAATTCACAACAAAAACCAAGGTACCACTATATCTCCATTGTACATCAGACCTTTTTCTGCTTTAATAATGTATGACCTGGGTGCCTATCTCGTATTATTGAATGTATTCCTTCTAGTTGCATAACAAAGCCAGAAATGTTATTGCATTGACATCTTATCAACATTATTAACCAAAAGATTAAACACTCGCTATTCTCTTCAACAATACAGAGGGGTTTATTTTTATCTGAAAATATTAGCTGGGATATGGTAATGAGGAGAATAGTGTCATTGCCATGGCAACTGCAGATCACCTATTTTAGTGGTGTATGTTTTTGAGACTCCATTTCCCTCCCAACGACAGAGCGTTTCATCTGACTTGTCATCTGTCAGTCCCCATTCATCCATCCATTCTCTTCAGCTTATCCGGGGAAAGCGGTCTCAGTCGGGAAGCCCAGACTTCCTGGTCCCCGGCCACCTCTTCCAGTTCCACTGGGAGGACACCGAGGTGTTCTCAGGCCAGCTGTGAGACATAATCCCCCCAGCGTGTCCTAGGTCTGCCCCGGGGCCTTCTCCCTGCTGGGCATGCCCGGAATACCTCACCGAGGTGGCGCCCGGGAGGTGTCCGAACTTGATGCCCAAGCCACCTCAACTGGCTCCTCTTGATGTGAAGGAGTGCAAAGTTTTAATACATCGGTCCTTCCTCTCCAAACCAGCCAGCTAGTTCACGTTCTCCTCTGATTTTGGATCAACATTTGCTGTAAAAGTAACTGTTGTATTTATTAGATTAGATCAATTTCCAGAACCCTCCACTTCTTCACTCGTGACACAATCCAAGTTTCAAGTTTCGCTAAATATGCCTCACATGCTTATCAAACACATTTAAAGTATAAAATGTAGAGGTACTCACCACTAATGAATGATAATGTAAGATGATCCATGAACAGATGGACTCAGACTCACGGTGTAGCCAACTATGGTGCGTTCAAGGACTGCCGAAAAAGGAAAAAATATTATCAGTGAAGCATAAAGACATAAACATGTAAAAATTGCGGGCTTTCTAACAGTGGTACATGCTTGGTGTACATTTTATCAGTATTATCTCATATTTATGAGTTATTACCAATTTAGGGTGAATGAAAATTGCCTATTTTTGGAGAAAATTAACAATTCTCTAGCCTGTTAGCCTCTATCGCTGGCCTGACAACCAGGCGAACGTCTACACGGATCATGGATCATCTTACGTGATGATCCATTAGTGGGGAGTCGCTATACATTTTATACTTTAAATGTTTTTAACAAGTCTGTGAGGCATATTTAGGCCTCAAACCTGATTTGTGTCATGAAAAATGGCAATTGAAGAGAGAAGGTTGTGGGTTCTGGAACTAATTATAATAATAATTACAACAGTCGATCTTATTGTAAATGTTGATCCGCAATCAGAGGAGAACATCGATGTCAAGCTAGGAGGAGGGTTTGGAACTGTGTGTCAAAAATAGACATTTTTATGGCCGTATCAGTTACTCAGGGATTTTTGCCATTCGCCGGTGATCTACAGTACATGCACACACAAAAACCTTGTTCTCCCTTTGTCTCCATTTGGTTTTGTAAGGGGGAACACAAAAGAGCTTTGCTGTTAATAATTTATAAGACCCAGTTGAGTACAGTAACAGCGGGGCTGGTTTCCAGTGAACCCATGCTATCCACCCATCGTTTTGCACACCTCTTTCTCTGCTCTCACAGCATTCATTTGAACTCTAACGCATGCAGACATAGACATCCACAGCCTTGGGGTGCTACAACTGCTCCGACAACAGCAACAGATGGGGGAACCAATTACAATACCATCAGGATGCAAGACTCTCAAAGCACGATACTAACCACGTAGGGGGAATTTGGAGATGTTTTAGAAGGCCATTATACGGCTTTATTTATTTATTCACTTTCCGTGCAGCCATGTGTACTTTTTCTTTGTTATGTTGCACAGGTGGAACACAATGCCGTCTCACCAATGCTGTCATTTCTGTCCAGATGGTTATATTTTGTCAGTTGATATGTGATACTGACAGGCATGATTGAAAACTTACAAGTAGGGGTGTCGGATATTTGCAGAAGAATTCGACATGGGTATCTTTTTTTTCTGATGACAATGATAACAGTGAGCCAGCGATCACTTGCTGCGCCTATATAAAAACAATTTAGCATGTTTCTAAATGTTCATTTATTCTGACTGACATGAATCAAGCAGTGAACGTTACCATCGGCAGCCTCGAGAGGGCGCTCTAGGCTTGTGACAAGTGCTCATGCCCCCCTAAGTGATGTGGAATGAGATCGGGAGCTTGAAGAAATTGCTTACCGGTAACATGCTTGTTGTGTTAATAACCTCCCAGTATGTTCTTTTCGGTATTGTGTGGCTGAATTATACGTGAACATACCGGACACCTATTCAGCCTGTTGTTCTGTGTGCTATTTGTTTGTTGAATCACTTGCCTTTCCAGAGTAAACGTTTTTTCTCAGTCTTGAGTTTTGTCAAATCAATTTCTAAATAAGTGCGACATACGCTTTTTTTTTTCCTCTTCATGACACATTTTTTGACCGATGCGACTTATCCTCCAGAGCGACCCGTAGTCCAGAAAATACTGTCTGCAATTTGCAGTGTCAAGTGTTACATTTTCCCCTTTGTGCGTAATGTGTCTCCACTTAAATAGTAGCGCTGATTCCTACAAAACAGGTACCACTGCATACACTTTCCAGCGACCGCCATTAAAATAACATTAAAATAAGAGCACAAAACAGGGAACAACGTGAAGCTAAGGAAAACCAAAAACAAAGTCTAAGCTGTCATGCGGACCTTGACATAAACCACTGGTTTTTGCAAGGGGTTACTTCCAGAAGTAATTTGTTCCAGAAGGTCCGACTCTAAACGAAATGGACGTTGACCAACTCCAAATTTCCTGTAAGGACTAATGTAAATCCAATAAATGCGTTCCAGAAAGCCAAAAATGTTGACACAAAACATTTTTTTTAATAGTTTTGCAATTATAAATGTTCATTTATCCCTTTCATTTGTCATTTATATGCACTTTGATTTGTCTTCTGCATGTAATGCTATGAAAACGTGTCTGATGACATCATATACGGGCGTCGTGATTTCCGGTCCGGTTGCCATTTTCTTTATCTAGTTAATAGATTTTTGTGATTTTAAAAACTACATTAACTCATTCAATCCCAGCCATTTTTCAAAAGACAACCCCTTCAGTACCAGCCGTTGTAGACGATCTTGACTGATCTTTCAAGGCACACAGAATCTTGTGTTCTACGGCCATACAAACATGAAACCTAGCAAAAGAAAGATTAGACTCTCATCTTTCATGAGAAAAAAAGTTTGTTTCTACCTTTTTCCATTCTTTAGTAATCAGCAGTAGAACAAAGGTAAGTGTCAGGAAAATATCAGTCCCCGACTAGAAAAGGGAGAAAACCCGCTTAGATAGATTTTAAGCGTAACTTTCACTTTGACACAAATAATTTTTGCTTTTATGACAGCTTAAAAATCTAAACAACTACACCACAACATAAAAAGCACAAAAAAGGTTTGTTTTACGTCAAAATAACAATTTATTTACAAATATAACACCACGAACTATTTACAATTATTCATATTTATTCATATTTCCCAGTATTCAAACATATTTTAAGGGCTTCGGAATTTTTCAGTTGCATTGTGTGATCAGAGTCTCACCTTCCTTTCTTCCCGCTCTCAATGGGGGCCATAGGAAATCGTTAAATAAAGCACCCTACCTTCCACAGTTACAGGGTCGGTTATTTTTATGTCCCATCAACAGTCCTTCAACCAGGGGAGTTGTAATCAGAGAGCAGAATCTTGCTTAAGAACCGAGAGGCAGCAATCTCTTGGACCCGCTGATGAAAACGGAGAGAGGCCTGTGCAGCAGCACTGGGACGGGACAGCACTTTGAAGTGAGGCATTAGGGGCCTGCGATTGATTTCACACAAACAGGTCTTGGGAACATCAAACGGCGTAAGTAGGTTTTTCTGGGCTTTAGATTCGCCACTCACCCTCCAGTTCAAGAAAGGACATTACGCTTACAGAGCATCTTCAGATGACAGACTGTCAGTTTACATTTACTAATATGGGACAGCTGGACAAGGACAATCATTGCCCAGGTCCAGAACTCCTGTGAGAAAACAGATTTGCCATCCACCCGGGTAGAAAACCCACTACCGGAAAATAAAATTTGAAGTGACAAACAATAAGTCTGTCAGCAGTGTTATCATGTTGACAGTGGCTGACAACAGGGATGAGCAATTTGGTATTGAAAGGTTTCATTTATTTCGAGCATGCATACAAGTTACATTGGAATACTTTGTTCCGATTCACGATTCAACATGTCCGAAAAGAAGTAGGACGAAGCGGAGCTTATTTAGTCTTACCCCCTCTTTGTGTCACATCAATCGCTAACACATTTGTTCACTTCCTGTATTCGAAATGTACCCTTTACCAAATACGAAATGACCTACCAAAATGATGGGCATGTATAACAATATGTTACAGTAAAGTTAAGGTTTATAGATCAATATATAATTTAACATTCCCTCTTCTGTGTAATAAAAAGCAGTTGCCTCTAATATATTGAAAAAATACATATTTTTTTGCTGTTTTGTTTGCTGCTTTGCTGTTGTAAGGATCCACTTCCAGGTCTTCCTGTCCTGCAATCTTTTGTGTTGCATTCTGAGTGTCATTGAATGTAGATCGAACGTAGATACAATAGGTGTGTCCCATTACCTGAATTAATGAGCTGCCTCTTTTTATCTGTTTTTATATCTTTAGAAAGTACAGAGAAAGACATGTGTTCATGCCTCGCATAAGAAATCCCCCCAAAAAGTGCAGTTTTTCTTTAGAGACAAAACAAATGTGTCAAGTTCCCAAAACCCCTAAAAGCTTGGATTATTTTTTGCAAAGCAAGGGATTTTACACCCGTCCTTGTGACGGATCATTTACCCACTCCACAGCCTGTGATTTGACAACTAATCATTCCATTAAACATTTTCTATGGGTCTTCGGATTTCTCGTTCAATAAGTTATCTAATTTAATTCCCACCTGACAGACACAGAGCTTTGTGTCTGGCAGAATTTAGACACTGTCATATTGGTCTGCTTTGATGTGCCTTGACAGTTTGGTTTACCTTTGTAGGAGGTTGTGACAGCTTCTTCTTTTTTTTTTTTTGTACACATTTGCACTCGAAATGATTCAAACCATTACGAATGATCTTATTTGTAAATTCTATACAATTTGCACACAAAATACCAACACAAAATCCAGTCAAAAACAGGAACTAAAGATTAGAAATGAATTCTGAGTCCCAAAAGTTTGTTTGTCCGCCCGTGGCTCCGTCAGCGGACAAACGTCAACGTCAAGCGAGCAGGAGGGTTTGGAGCGGGAGAAGCGTGTCGTGTGTTAATTATAGAAATGTTTATGGCCGTATAAATTACCCGTGGATTTCTGCCATGCGCTGGCAAGTGTGGAACATGAATCCCGCGAAAAACAAAGCTCCATTGTAGTAGCAGTAGTGAAGAACTGCAGTTTATACACCTTTGCATCGAATGCACCGCTCCGTCTCAATTTAAACTGACTATTTTCATTAGACTTTCCAGGTGCTTCTGATTAGGAAGTCGGTTGATCTCATGACTGATACCTCCTATTCTGTCTTCATCTCAGGAGACTGACGTTTCAGCTGCAAACATGGTGTCACTCACTCGTAGCCTCACGCGCACGCACACACAATTAAAACATGGTTAGATCATCTCTTCTCACCCCAGGTAACCGGACTGGCCCTCACTATCTCTTTGTGCTGCATGTTGCTTTACAGAAGTGAGTGTCTGTTTTGCAACATGTCTGCTGTCCCTCTGGACCCCTCGCTGCACTCCAATTAGGTTTGTCACTCAACTACTGCAGATGAGATTTAAGGGAAAGACATACTGGGAGGTAGGGAGCAAGAATGGGTGGGTGGGGGTTGCATAAAGAGGGAGCCATTCTCAAAGGAAGCACGGAGAATGTGTATCAGGGCAAGAGACGAGGAGAATGCGAGCCAAGGGGATCGAGAAAATAATATTAAGTGCAAGCAACGGGGCTGTGAGAAAACAGCTGGATTTGGCCTGGATGGCGTCTGAATAATGTGATGTCATTAAACAAGATTCATAAAGCCACACTCCTTCCTTCGACTCTTCTCAGCTTTCCTTCTGTTGTTCCAGTCACTTTGATTTACATTCCGCAGTGTGCTTATGCGCTTCTTTCTCTGCAGTGGTTTTAAAGTGTCTCAATAAGCAATAATAAAAAGAGGAACTGTTACCTTATACACTGCCATTGTGGCCTCTTCTAACACACTGCCAACATTCAATAGGAGTGGTAGTGTAAGTGGGAACGTCTACCTAAACTAGATCAAGCAATTTCAGTAGAAATTGCGTGCGGATGCTAAAATGCGAAGGCAGAACTGAAATGTAGAATAGAATCCTAGAGACGTGTTGACATCCATTCATCGACTGAGGCTCGAACCAGCAACCATCAGGTTGGGAGAGGACCGCTCTAAAAATGTCACAGAAAATATAGAATAATGGAAAATGTGGGACTGTAGAAAAGCCCTGCATGGTCCGCTAACTCCTCCTTCATTTGTCAACCGATTCACACCATTAAGGCATCAAATTGTTCAGCTCATTCGGGAATAGTGAGCGACCATTTTAGTTTTTCAACAAAAAAAAAAATGAGAAAAGGAGATTTTCAGAGAAAAGAGAAGATTTTCCCAAAATCCAAAAATTCCACAGCATTTTTCCCACTGAAAATTCCACCATAAAAACACGCCACACATCCAGGACTTCCTTTGATCTTAATTACTCTACTACTACTTCAACATTTTTCAACCAATTCTATCAATTCCAACATCAAATTAAACACCAAACACATTAAGACTACCTATTTTTCACATTATTAAAAAATTAAATTTTTCCCCAAATTTGCACTTTTCCATGCTGAGTGTTTTTGATCTAATTAGATCAAAGGCATTCAACAACTACTTCCACATTTGTCCACAGATTCCAACCATTGAGACATCAACATCAAACCATTCAATCATTCAGGACATGTGCTATTATCCACATCACAGCAATTCCCACTTTTCCCAACTTTTCTATTTTTCCAGAATGCTGACTGCTTCTGATCTAATTAGATCAAAGGCATTGATCTAAGGCTTTACTCAGCAGACACCAACCATTCCATTTGTTCTCGTTTTCCCAAATGAGAATTGATAAAGAACCGAATCATTAAGCACAATCGAAAATGGAATAGGAATTGTACAAATGTTACCGATTCCCATCTCTAGTTGACCAAAAAAGCAGGTAAGACTGGATGGCGTCTCCTCTCTCTGAGCTTTTTATGATGCTCATTTTTACTTCCATGGTGATGGCTTTCCTTTTCTTTGGCACGCTGCCGCTTGGGATCCATGACGAAGCTCAAAAAGTTAACTACTATGCGAAGTTATTGTTCCACCAGCATGAGGCACACATGCATTTTTTTGCTGCACGCGTAATCTCCCTCCGGTGAGCGTGTAACTAGTTCTCAAGCGAGTCTCATGTTTACCCACCAAAATTGAAATATTTTTAATTTATGGGAGCGCTTCCATAACCACGAACCATCATGACACGGAACGCTGTAAACTGAGGACCACCTGTATCACATAAACTGGAGGGAAACTATAATATTCCCCATCTGTTGTGATCAGACGGCATCAATGCTTTACCATGTTACCGTTTTACCTCCTAATCCATGTTGATACTTGTTGAGCATCTGGTCCAATGCATGACTAGTATTGGCTTTTAATAGCACTCTTACTGTCTTCACAATATACAACATCACGGTGTCATCTGGCCTATGCAAATAGGAAGCATATGACACAAAATGGATAGAACTGTCATGGCCACTGTTGTTATTTGCATCACACTATGCCATTTGTCTTACCAGGTTGTTTTGTTCAGCATTGTTTGTATACCCAAGATGATCCAATTGTGTTTGCATTTGAGAGCCAGTATACACCACCTGTACACAATACTTTCATATCACTTCACAATCTAATGAGATCCAGGATGGAAACACTAGAATTGCGCCCAGTAAAGTACAGCTCTAGTGTATAAGCAACGACAATAGAAGATTATAAGGTTGCTTGGGAAAATTGTTTGCACCACGAGGCAGAGGACAAAAACAAGAAGGACAAATACTGAGCATGATCTGGGCGAAGGCTAGACAGCAGCGCCAATTGTGTGTAAGAATTTTAACATCGTCGAAAAACTGCAAGGCTTTACCGTTTCCGTTGTTGGATCGTAAGGTGGCTCCAAGCAGGGAAAAGAAGACACAATTTCAATGTTGCCCCCTATTGGTGGACATTCATTTTACATTTAAGATGACATGTAACATTCTGCTTATTGGGTGCATGGTAGCCTGGCTCAGTAAAGTGGTCGTCTCCCACCCTGAGTGTTGCTGGTTTGATCCTCAGTAATACATACATTTCACCACATTTCGAGGATATTTCAACATTCCTTCTACATGTCGGTTCAAACTTCGGCATTCACACGCAATTTCCACTGAAATCGCTTCATCTAGTTTTAACATAAAAGGTACACAATCAAAATAATCCAATTAATAACCAAGCAAAAGCCAAACAGAACACAGCAGGGTGCTGCCATGCGTCTGTGGGGATGAGAGAAAGAGAGAGAGATCGAGCTGACTGAATGGCCTTTTATTTCCTGTGAGCGTCCTCCCAGGTGCTGCACATCAGGTCGATTAGCCAATGGGGGTCCTCCATGGGAACCTCGGAGAGAGAGTGAGAAAGAGCACACATTAGTAATGTGACACACCTCGGAACCCCAGGAGCTTCGGCAGGGCCGTCACTCCAGTGTGTACAGTCATTGAAAATAAATGATTAGACTACACTTTTTCTTCAGTTTATTGATCATTTTAATGCCTGGTACAACTATAGCTACATTTGTTTGGACAAATAACACAACAAAAAAAAAAAATAAGACTGGATGTATTCATACGTAACAGCCTCCCAAAGTGGGGCACGCAGATTGCCGTAGTGGGTACGTGAATAAAAATTAAAAACATCTTGACTACATTAGCGCCAAAACCCTGACATTTACGTAATGCGCTCGAACGCCTCATGTGAGCAGCCGCAGCAGGTAGTGCAGCGCTGAAGAAAGGTGACAGCATGAAGTTGTTCATTGTCGCGTGTGCGTTAGATGAGCAAACAAGCACAAATAAGCACATTTGATGATGGCGTTGTGCATTAAAAGTGTTCCATCTTGAAGACTTTTCAATATCATTGATAGCCTGAGCTTAATGATAGGTGGCCCTTTTACGTGGTGCTGTGACTAATTTGTGCATTTTCAGGGCTGTATGAGCCATTTCATTTGTTGACTGGATGCACTGACTATGTTAGAAAGCCCCCAAATTTGTGTCTTCTTCTGGCGGTCCTTGAACACGCCGTGTGTGACGCAGATTGAGACGTAAGTGTATGACTTTCTCCGACGCTGCACAGACAAACGAGTATTTTCTATTCTTTCTTTCACCTCGTCCTGGCTCACAAATGTTATGTGCTCGTATGTCCATTTGGCTCATTAATAAGCCTCGTATTGAATTAATTGCCTTATTGATTTCCGTAAGTTGTTATAATTATTCCAGTCAGATGACGAACGGTAGTTTGGGAGAAGTTTGGGAACCACTGCGCTACAGTATCTTGGGTCGTTCCCCTTTTGTGCTTTTACAGCCCTTGAATGCATTTCAATCGGCTTCCCCTCCTCTCAACTGGAGGCTTTAGATGTGTTTGAGGGCACATGTTCAGGATCAGGTAATATTTCTTTATTCACGTTCTAAAGCTGTGACCTCAAAGATTTCGTGCTCAAGACGTATAGGCTGCTCCGCTTTGAAGTATATAAGGCGCCCGTTATGCGTGAGTGAAGCGGTAAATGTGGTTATCTTGCGTCTGTGTGTGTCGCAGTATATGCGTTGTTCCAATGCTTGCAGGTGGCGTTCAGGAGATAAGGTCTACATGGCATAAAGTCGTGAGCAATAATACGCATACATGTTTGTAGCTAAAATTGTGTTCAAGACACTCATAGATAAAGAGAACGTGCAGAAGCGGGTCTACGAGCGTTGGAGAAAAATATAAAGAGAGAAAGTGTGAAAAACAACCTTGGGTTAAACTGCATGAAGGTTTTCAGGCACTCAAAATTCTAGCTGATGCCAAAGTGTCCAAGGACGACCATGAATACCCTTTAGAGAGACACCACACAAACACGCACACACTGTGAACTTTTTGCCATTTGGGCCAGAGTACCTCTTCATAAACAAAACTAATCCCTCCATCTGACATGTGGCTTTTTTTCGCCTCCTTCAGTGCCACAGCCCATAACCTTGGAGCAAATAAACGCTGAGGATAGGGACTTAACATCAAGCCTTGCTAATGTGATAATCAATGTAAGGAGAAAAATAGAGTCCAAAAGGCCTCCAAACAACAAGTGGACGTCATGAGAGACCCTGAACGAGGGGAAAAGCCAGAATCCATGTAAGGAGGTGAGGCAGGGGTGTTGGAGGAACAGGGATGTGGGTGTGTAGGTGGGACACAAGGCTAGCGAGGGAGCCAAGGGCCCAGCGGCGAATCACTAAGGAGAATATGATGTGATTTATGGAGGCCATTACACTGAAGGACAAAAAACGGTAGTTATTAGTGTTGTATGAAGAGATGTGTATACACACAGACACACACGCACACACACACACACAGATGGGCACAAATAAGCCCCAAACACAGGAGTTATTTCTGAATTACGTTCAACTGCAGATAGGAACAAAAGGTCTGTAACTTTTAGCAATTTAATACAGCTTTTAACATAGTTGGACTTCATGAATAGATCTTTTATTCCCGCTGGTAAGTGTCATCTTGTCCATGAACAGTTTTTAAAACAAAACATTTTTAGGCAATTTCAGTGATATTGCAATTTATAAAACACACCATTAATCAATGGTATTGGACAGTCAGTCTCAGAATGTGATTTGGCTACTGTATTATCTCGGTTGGTTTTACCCCAGGATGCAGAGCCATTCGCAGGCATGTGAGATAAATCAAGTCCTTTAACCCTAATAAAACCCAAAGGACATAATCTAAAAAGACACAAGTAAACACAAGGAGCAACAGTGGCAAAAAACTAAGAGTTAAGGTGCAAGGAAACAACTAAAGTGGCAGCTGATGATGCCTCTGCAGCCAGAGATGTCCAACCTGGACTGTGGATAAGGGTGATTGAAGCCGCCTTGCCGGAACTGGAGAATAGAGTTATTCCATCGGAACTGGACATGGGAGTGGCTCCGGCCATCCTGGAGTTAGAGGATGGCCATCCCTGGTTGCACAGCTCGACATAGTCCTTCCCCTCGAAGGACTCCAGAAGTCCCTCTTTAGAATTGGCGAGGGGAGGAAGGTTGGGAGAATCTCTAACCAAAAGCAGTAGACTGGGTGTGTGAGACGGACGCCTGAAGGAGGGGCAGTGGTTCGTCTCTTTCTGGCCACCAGGCCAGAACAGGCTGGTCTGCCTGGACTGCTGTGGATCTGAAACCCGAGTCATTTGGGCCTTGGGCTGCCACAGAGACAAAAACGGAGGCGTCTGGACCTTGGGCTGATGTGGAGCTGGCACAGAAGGTGACTGAACCTGGAGTTCACGTAGTGCTGGAACTGGGAACTGGACCTCAGACTGGCGTGGAGCAGGAGCAGGAGGTGACTCAACCTCGGGCTGACACAAAGCCAGAACCATAGGAGGCTGGATCTTGGGCTGAAGTCAGGACTAAAGGGGACTGAACCTCGGGCTGCCATGGAGCCGGGGCTGGGGGTGACTGGACCTTGGGCCGCCGTGGAGCCCGGACAGGTGCCTGATCTGTGGCACTGGATGTAATGGGACTGCCACTTCTGGGACGCCAAAGCCTCAAAGTCAAGCCTATGCTGCTTGCTCCAGGCAGCTACTTCCAAAAATAAGGAAGTTAAGACTGTCCCCATGGGGTAACTATTTATCGTCCTGTTCATTCCGTCATGTTTAACGATCATCTGGTCGAGGGTTACACCCCAGGATGTGGAGACATTGGCAGCAGATGAGATAAATGAAATCCATTATTCATAAGAAATACCGAAGGGCAGAGTCCAAAAAGACAAAGTTAACACAAGGAGCCACAGTGGAAAACAAACTAAGAGCTACATTGCAAGGAATCGACTAAAGCAGCACAGACAAAAGTACTTAAAATGCAAAAAATAGAAAGCTGGGAGCGAGTCTACCTGAGCAGAATTACGAGAATGGCAGGGAAATGATTACAAAACAGCGACAGGTGTGCCCCGCAGCACCGTCTTACCAGCATAAAAAGATTGAACTATGTCAAGACAGTGATACGAGCAAGAGCATAAATAAACTACACAAAATAAGCATTGTACGCTGTACATGTACAGTTAACGTTACATTCCATATCCAAACTTAGCAATGGTCAGCTCTTGGCACGGTCTGTCTAACCAAGTGTTCAGGTGTGTGTGGGAGTGTGTGTGTGTGTGTGTGTGTGCAGTGTTGCTCAGTTTGCATGTGAGATCAGAGCTGAAACCACATGCGTCGTAGAATTTCATGATATACATGGGTTATCACTACAGAGGTAAAAGTGTCACAGTCTTTTCCATCAGAGGTGAATGATGGCAGAAAACTGTCGACAACTGACAATGGAGAAAAAAAAAATCAGACAAGAAGAGAAGTAAACACAGACGGGGGAGGACAGAATAAAGGCATACATACAAAACAGTAGGAAAGACAGAGGCGGACATACAAAGCAAAGAGAGGATGGAGAGGAGTGAGCGAGTGCAAGAGAAGAGGAGCCAGTTTGCAGATGAGAGGCTTGGAAGCCAGAAGGCAATTTAAACAGGCTTGGCTCCCTCTCAGGCATGACAGACTGCTCATTCCCCCTGCCTCTCATACACACGCACGCGCGCGCGACACACACACACTTGTACAAAGTCATTCATGCATGCTGGCATACAAAAGTGCTAAGAAAAGTTAAACAACCAGAAACACTTGAGGAGCACAAGTGTGCAGGCAGTTGCCGTAAAAAGGACAAAAATGTGCAGATGCGTATGCAAAGCGCTTCAGCTTTGGAGAAGTTTGTACGATATGGCAACACAGATCCTGTTCATCCTTAAATCACAACACTCCGCATATAAATTTGCGCGCTCAAGCAAGTAAACCCACTCACACACATACTGTACAGTACTGTGCGGGCATACAGTGCATTCTGAAAGTATTTAGACAAATACGGACATTTTCAAAACACATATTTTCTCTGCATTTTGGCCTCTCATTCACATGCAAAAGTAATTTTTTTGCCTTTTGGAGAACTCCGGCCAGAGTGGAGATTTTCCACTCTGAAACTCCAGTTTCAGTGTTTGTGTCTGGACGGGTAAGAACAACTTATTGACTTGCGGATGTTCGTTTCATTTCTTGGGTAAAAGTAAGCTTAAAAATTAATTTATCCCTTTCGTTCGTCATTTATATGCATTTATATACAGAGTCAACCACTGATGACATCATAGATGGGTGACAAAGCTGACTTACGGTTTGTGTTTCCATGTATTAGCAAGCTAATAGGCTGCATTTTGTGGTAAAAATACATGAAGTTGAACACACAGTTGGACTCACGTAGTGTATTCATAACACGACAGTACGCACACCATATTGTGCGCTAACCTGTAAGCAAACCAAGGAAGAATTTGCCGTGCATTTTTGACGTTAACCAAAAAACACGCTAACCGAGGCGTACGCTAACCGAGGCTCCACTGCTCTTGTTTTTTTTTAATTGCCTGCATCATATTTTCGCAGGGAGCACTTCCTGTTTCCCAGCGTGCTTTGCGGTTAATTACACTTTCTCTTTGTTTCTGTGGGCCAAAGAAAATGATTTCAGTTTTGTCTGAGTTTAGCTGGAGAAAGTTGTCTTGCATCCACACACTGATCTCTTTGATGCAGTGACAAAGTACATTTTCAGATCTGAGTGTCGTCTGCATAGTCGTGGTGGGACACATTGCAGCTGCGTATTAGTTGGCCTCGAGGAAGCATGTAGAGATTGAACAATAGGGGTCCTAGGATTGACCCCCCGGGGAACCCAAGTCATAGCCATTTGCTCTGAGACACAGTTACCAATTCCAACAAAGTACTTCCTGTCCTCCAGATAGGACTTGAATCAGTTTAGAGCAGTACCAGAGAGTCCCACCCAGTTTTCTAACCTCTGTAATAAGATCACATGGTGAACTGTGTCAAAGGCAGTGCTCAGGTCCAGCAGAACTAAAAGTGAGACTTTGCCTGCGTCTGTGTCAAACAAAAATAAAATACAGTAGTAATGTAGCTTGTTTTTTTTATGCCACGGTTTTCATAGGATTTGCCAAACTTATTGCCAAAAACATGTCTTGGTTTTTGCACACCGTCTCGGTTATTGTGCAGCCAAAAATCGCGCCCAACAAAACACTCCTTTTGCCCGCGTATCATTCCACCTAAACAAAGAACGCCACATGTTGTTGACGCAGTCGTGTTGTGTTATTATTAATACACAGCGTCCAACTGTATGGAGGATCAAATGGGACAGAATGAACTAAATCAATACATCTTTAAATAATTACTGCAATGCGTCATTCATTAAATACATTTGGAATTAAATACCTAAGTGTGTCCTGAAATGAATAATAACTAAATAAAACTCATTAATTAATTAAAATTGGAATTATTCGTGTTTTTCATGGACCTGTGTTGCAGCGTTTCATGAATTTATTTTATCTGTCCAAATTACCCATCAAAGTCAGTCGGGGGACCCTGGTACCAGATTCCAGTGGAACCTCGGTTTGCGTGTTTTTTGGTTAACGTTGAAAATGTAAGCCACAATTTTGCCTCGGTTTTGTGTGTATCCTCTGGTTGGCGTTCAATATGGCGCGGGTCTTCGTCGTGTTGTTGATACACTGTGTGAGTCCAGCTGTGTTCTGATTTTTTTTCATCACAAAACGTCCATCCTTTCTAGCATTCTATTAGCTCGCTAAACACAATGGCAACCACAAACAGAAGTTACGTCGGCCGTCTATGATGTCATCAGCATTTGACCTTCCAAAATGTTAACACAAAACTTTATAGTTTTACAATTATAGTATTACATCTATAAAATAATTCTAAATGCATATAAATGACAAATGGAAGGGAGAGATGGAACAAATTCATAACGCTAACCAAGCTTCCACTGTACAACGTCATGTCAAAAAGTTAAAGTGGGGTTTTTTTGGCGAGACCCTGTGGCCACAGTAATTCATTGAGTTGAGCTTGTGACGCAGTGAGGCACACAAATTGAATGATACAAAGCAAATGCTTTATGATACAAATTACTTTCTAATACATTTCTGCCTTGGACACTGTGTCTGTAAGTAATGTGCAACTACATTGATGATACCTGTGTGGATTGAGAAATGTGGTATATTAGACAGCGGTGTTGTTTAATTAGGACACTAATTATGTCTGGCGTGGAGAATATAGCTGCTGTGTCAGCCACTGACTAACTAAATACACTCGTATAATACAATACAAAAATTACATTTTGGTGTATGATGCATTCAGGCATCACATCATGTATTAAAAATGTCTTCTTTGAGAACATTCTGACATTTATTAAATAGGTAAGTATGACTTATTTCTGCTTCAGTAGCTTTAGTTGCCTCCTTGTTGGTGTAAATGTTTCCTCTCCTTCTGGCTTTGTCTTCTTCTTGTGAATTTAATGTTAGGAGCGGTGCTGTGACACTCCTAAAAAAAACAATAGCTCGATCATAAATACTACTAAATGCCGCTTATGGTCCAATGTGACTTAAATATGTTTTTTTTTCCTCTTTAGGACGCATTTTTTGACTGATGCCACTTACACGGATGCGTTGTGTAATGTTGCAAATCCAACAAGGTCGAATATTATCCAAGTCTAACAATATTCAGCACTTTAGTTGTAAAAATGTATATGATCACATGTGAACACTTATTTGCTGTGAATATGAAATCCCTGTGTGTGTGTGTGTGTGTGTGTGTGTGTGTGTGTGTGTGTGTGTGTGTGTGTGGCCCTGACTGAATATGTAATGCAACGTGTTATATATTCAGTACACTAACGCATTGGACTACAAGGTTAATGAAAGCAGGTTTTAAATACATTATCAAGGATGGAAGGATGATAGGGAATTGTGAGTTATGACCATGTTGATGCCTAAAAAAATATCACCATGTCTTGTGTCTGTCGACGCGCCTGGTTGTTTCACGGGAAACACTGTCAGTCTGACCTGACTGCTTCCATGTAGCAGAAGACTCGTAGAAGACCGTATGGAGTTGTTGATGAACACGGAAACGTTACCACAGAGCGTGTATGGTATCTCTTATAATTACATTTTGCCTTTAGGAAAACTAACAGCACTATTGTAAAAAACAGAACAGCCCACCTGGCTATACTGTATAGAGGCACGTGAAACATGTGCACGTCAGGCAATACAGGATGTATCCTGTTGGTGTTTGCTAAAAGCCATGTATTGAAGGGCTCAAATTATCCTACATAATAGAATTTTTGGAATTATTTATTGTATATGAAACAGGGGTTGGCATTATCATACAAATGCAATATGTATGGCTGGCGATGCTGAGCGGAACAGATCTACAAACTGAAACTATTACTGTTGCACGTTCCGCGTGGTCTGCCCTGGCCTTCTCCACCCTTGTGATTTTTTTGTTGTCAGAGTCTTCCCTCCGGCTGGAAGCAGGACACTGGGTGCCCCCGCTGCTGACTGGCTCTCTGGCTACTGAAAACTCTCGCTTGGGCTTCTTCTACTTTTTGGGCATTTAATAGTTGATGTGTCTCCTCCTCGTAGTATGCAAAGTTTATTCCCTACCAACCAGCCGGGCCCTCTGCTTTCCTTTGTTTCATAACAGTAAGTTTTTTATGGGGCCTTGCCCACCAACGCCTGTGGTTTCTGATCCCTCCTTTGTTGGCTTTGTTGTACTTTGTGTGACTCTCATTAAAGAGACTGCAACTGTTTTTCAGCCTCACGCCTCTGCATCCTGACACAGCACGTAACAGGCCTACAGGCAATAAGAACTTTAATTTATTAAAACAAAAATATAAATTCAGAATGCTCAAACTCTTACTGTTGCATCGGTCTACATCGCTGCACTTTGCTAAAAAGTGCCCAATTCCATATAGCCATATCTTTTCTCTTCTTTTTTCATTGTTTGTTTATTGGAGAATTACCAGTTAGCAGTTTGATGTTTGTTGGAAAGCTGTTTACACAAAAGCCAAACAGTTTTAGGTTTTGCATTTTGTTCCCTTACTGTTCTGAAAATTAACCGAACCGTGACTTTAAACAACGGTACGTACCAAACTGTAACTATGGCATACCTTTACACCCCAGTGTACATTATATTAGTGCTGCCATAGTTAACCGTGTTATGTGGTTGTCCATAACCCCAGCATGCAAAGACATGGCAGGTCTGATTTATAAAGTCTTTAATGAAAAAAGTATCAGCTCACACGGACGGGCAAAAAACAACAATAGAGCAAAATAACCTGAACCCCCCCCCAAAATAGGAATACAATTTTGAAAAAAGGACTCTGTAATGAGTAACTGTGCCAGTCTTGTTAATCACCTCAAAAGTCAGTGTTTCCAGAGGCTAGTGGGGATGTTGCTCCAGGTGGTGCAGATGGCTTCACGGAGGGCATCCACTGTCTGGAACTGATGTCCATTTTTGTAAACTTCCCTTGCCATCCACCCCTAAATGTCCTCAATTGGATTTAGATCAGGGGAACATGCAGGATGGCCCAAAAGAGTTAAGTTATTCCTCCGGAATAAGTTCTTTGTTAGGTTTCAGTCATGAGGGATGCACGTAGCCAACTGCCGTTTAACGCCCCTGCACAACTTGAACCTCCATTGTTCAATTGAAGGATCGTGATGGCGCCCTCTCCACTGTGCCGTGTGGAAAACATTTCATGGGATCTTGCTGTCATGCCAGTAACGTTGGAATCCATCAGGACCGTTAAGGGAGAAGAAAATGTCTTCCACCTTTCAATGTCCCATGTTTGATGCTCTCGTGCAAATTCCAAATATTGTGGCGTTGAAGGAGACGAGGCCTTTGCAGACACTTTTTCTTCTTAAAACCCTTCTCTTGCAGATTCTGTCTGATGGTTATTGGACTGTACTCGGCACCAGTAACAACCTTCATTTGGGTCGAGGGTCGTCCCGTGTCTTGACGGACAGCCAATTGGATTCTCCAGCTCAGGGCAGGTGAATTTGACTTTTTTGAAGCTCTGCTTAGAACCTCCTGAAGATCCAACAGTGTACAATGTCAGTTCTTGCAATTTTTCAACGGGTCTTAAAAAATTGATCAGGAGTGTACCACCAAGATTTGAAAACATGGTCTGTTCCAAGAAAATAAGATGGAATTCCAGTCGCAATTGAACCTGTGATGCAAAATAAGACATTACCACGAGACCATGAAAGCACACAGCTCCACCTGTTCAGAGCAGATATTTCTATGAATAAACCTGCGTACTGACAAAGCAATACATGGAGGAAATATGGATATGACACAGCCACATACTTGTCCGCATAATTCACTACAGGTCAGATTTATGATTAGATAATTTTGTAATCTGAATATTTTCTTGCCAAAGTAGATTCTTAGCTTTTAGGATGGAATCCATGCAGTTTTATAAATGAGGCCCCAGGATGTCGAGAAAGTAGCACTTTGGGATGAGGAAAAGAGGATGACAGGTAGGGAAACATGAGTTGATACTAAGAAAAACAGACAGGGATGCTAAAAATGTTACAGCTGCCGCATGGGAGAACGGTGCGGTGAGCAAAAGACAGTACCTGATGAGAGACGAACTTGGACATTGACACACTCTGACAAAGAAGCAGTCAGCTGCGGCGAGGAGACAAAATCAGATGGAGACTGTCAGCGAGGCTGCCTGTTTGAAGCGGCGCAAAAAGCAGATAAAGCACAAGCTCCCCATTTGCAAGGCTTGTGTGTATTCTCAACGCTTGTGATGGGGAAGACATGTCCTTTACAGTGAACACTAACCTTGAAAACTATTTCAGAAAAGCCATTATTCATCGAACCGGCCGCAGAGTTCAATTTCAGACATGCCTCCACGACAAGCCAAACATGGCACTACATCACCAGCTGAACTAAGGAGAAAATATTGCATTAGCTTTATTTACTTGCTCTTTGGAGGAAGAGGGGTGAGGACGGGTAAAAGCTGAGGAAGGTGGAAGGGGAGAGAAGGTTGCTGGTTGAGCAGGCTCTGAGGAATAAAACAGCTCTGTTTATCTTAGGTGAATTGTCGTTGCTATTCCTGCTATAAATGTGCCATTATCGTTGCACCTTATTATCGTCGCCTGTGGTCGTGTGTGTGACTGTGCCTCTGTTGGTGTCAGGATGCAAAACTGATTATAAAATGTGCATTTGCTAAATAAGTGTGCATACATATGCGTTTGGATCTTCACACAACGCCCACAAGTAAATCTCGCATGCCAGAGGGCCAAACATCAAGGCACAGCTATTCCTTATTGGGAGTCCCTGCACCGAATTGGCGGAAAGGCGTGAGCGGTGGTGCAGCCTCGCAGATGATTTAAACGCTGATACCTGCCACATTTAAACGTCCCGGTCCTTAGCCGATAGAGAAGCCTATTTTCATATGCAGAAAACAAATATAACAACAACAACAACACAAGCCTGTCAGTTGAATTTTGCATGCACACATAAAAAAAGAGCTTCAGACATGTGGTTTTAAATTTACTAAACATGCTTCTTGTTTTTTGAGAGGCTGGAAAGAAAACAGCTTGCACGATTCTTAGTGCATTCTTAACCTAACTCAGTTTTTTTAAAAGATTAACAATATTAACTCATTCAGTCCCAGCCATTTTTCAGAAGACAACCCTGGCCATTTTAGCCGATTTTAACTGATCTTTCAAGGCACACAGAATATTGTGTTCTATGTCTATACAAACATGGAACCCACCAAAAGAAAGATTAGACTCCCGTCTTCCATCAGAAAAAAAAAAGTTGTTTCTACCTTTTTCCGTCCTTCAGTAATCAACAGTAGAACACTGGTAAGTTTCAGGAAAATATCAGCTGACGACTAAAAAAGGGAGAAAACCAGCTTTTCGTGAAAAGATACGTTTCAAGCATAACTTTCACTTTGACACAAATATGTAGCTTTTGCGACAGCTCAAATATCTAAACAACTATACCAACATAAACAACACAAAAAGGGTTGTTTTACGTCAAAAATAACTATTTATTTACAAATATAACACCATGAACTATTTACAGTTTTCACATTGGAACTGAACTGTGTGTGTGCATGCGTTACTATTTCCCTACAATGCGTAACCCTCTGCACGCTACACTCTTCCACGTTCTTCCACTTCCTCCTTGCTGTCATGTATGTTTTTTTCAATTCAAATTCACATGCCGAGCTTAAAACTACTCTAAAAGTAGCAACTATTAGTTTGCAGTTGCGTCATCACCTCCTTTTGCCTCTTGTGTAAAAAAATGTAAAAGACGTATAAATACATCGTTGGGATCGGGCGTTTGGGTTTATAAAAACGTATAAATACGTCTTTGATATTGAATGAGTTCATGTAACATGCAAAAAAACAACCTCATGTAGCTCAAGATATGTTAAGATATTGAATACTGGAATACATCATTGATACACAGCTCGCTCCTCCCCCTCCAAACCCCGCTAGCGTGATATTGACATTCTCCCTGGATTTCCGATAAACTCTTGCAAAAAAGTGACTGTTTTAATTATTATCAAACAAAAAGAAAAAATCTTTTTGTTTGATGGGATCAATATCATACATTTTTATATCTGTTACATTTGGAACATTTCATTTTTAACATGTCTTAATGTTGCTACAAACAACTACAAATGTAATTTTTGCGAATTTACCGTTCACTTTCAAAAATGGAACACTGCGGAACATAATTACAGAAAATATGTAACATATTTAGGCAAGGTTGATAAATCATGTCATGTTTCAGAGTGCAGTGAAAGTATATTCAGTATTTTATTTGATATTTGATAGCACTTGGGTTTGGAGAAACCGATGTCTCAATGTACTATCACACGGAGTCACATTCCGTTTTACATAAGACATAAAAACGTCCCTGCTCAGGGCTGTGCATGCGACACGTTCCACCCAGACGTCCCTGATTGCTGTGTGCCAGTGGTGCGGCGTGCAAGTCTTATGTCACCATTGTCAGATCTGAGCACAATATGGTACGGAACATCTCCAGGGACACGGTGGCTGGAAATATTGGTCTTCCACGGACTCAAAGCAGCCTCGCCTAGGGACCTATACACAGAAGAAGCCCCGTGTCGGCATATGTGAGGTCACATCCATGGCCTTCCATTCTTGACCACGATTGATCTCCTTCGTGTTTGTTATTGCAGTGATGACTTTTTTTTTCCATAGCTGGAGGGAGGAAAACCAATGTTAGATGTATGGTACATGGCCAGTCCTGTGGGAGTCTTGGAGTCACTCGAATGACATTTTCTACTGCCAACTTGATGTGGAAGTGAAGCCCAACAGATTTGACATGAACATCTGCCTTGTTGCCTGCTCCTCTCCATCAAAATCATTTTCATCACAGGGGCTGTAATTCCGGTTCCATGTGGTCTTCCTGCTTTGACACAGTCACAAATCACTATCACCTCCTCATCTGGGAATATCAGATCAAGGGCCTTCTCAGGTACTGTGCTTCTATCACGCTATGAACTCCCCATCGCCACCCTAACAAGCCAAATTGGTTAGAATTTGTACTTTGTAGATGGTGTCTGTACCAAGGCACTCTCTGACCTATGGGGAAACGTCTGTTCCCTTTGTGCATCATATATGCTGCTTCACTATTTCACTATTTCCAGAGCTTCTCTTCAAAGATCAGCAGGTGTCTGTCTCCGCGGGAACCTGAAGGCAAATGCAGTGCAAACAAAGAAAGTTCTTCTGACGAGTGTTGAGGCCTGTCTCTCAAAAAATACACCCACAAACGTAACTTATGGAGTTTCACGATTCGTCTGAAACAGCGATGTCCAAACTTTTTCCACCGAGGGCCACATAGTGAAAAATGAACGGATGCAACTTTGCCACTTTCATATATTGGAAAGCAACACGTGTAGATGTGCTAGCAGTTAGATATATTTTAAGACAAATTATTAGTATGAACTTGGCTCTTTGCTCTTTTCACTTTTTTTGCTGTTGTTGCAACTATTTCAACTTTCTCATCTTTATTTAGTTTTATTTATATTATTTGCTTCACATAACATCACATCACAACTTAAAAAAAACTATGGATTTTTTCTAATGTCAGTATTTTTCCTCATAATATTACAAGTTCATTCTCAAAAAATTGTGATTTTTTTCTGTCAGTATTTTGACTTTATTCTCGGAAAAATTACAGCAGTTTTTTTTCCATTACTGCGTTTTATATCAACTATTTTCACTCTCTTCTTGTTCATTTTTTTCTCGTAATTATTACATTATTCCCACAATATTTCAACTTAGTAGCGTTTTCTGCCACCTGATTTTCCAAAAATGACAACTTTTTTTTGTTTTGTTTCTTTCTAATATTATGACTTAAAAAAAGTAAACATTTTTCTTCTTTAATATTTCAACTCTTTGCTCCTAAAATGACGTTATTTTTCCTCGTAATATTAAATACAACATTACACATTTTTTTTCGTTATAGTACAACTTTTTTTTCAATTTATTCTTGCAAAAGTACTGCTGACTTTTTCGATTGTTGCTGCTTTTTGGGGGGGGATTTTTCTTGTTAAATTATATTTTCAGAATATGCCGCGGGCCTATAAAAAAAAACAACACAGGCCCACGGGTCGCACTTTGGGCACCCCTGTCCTAAAACCACCATTTTCACACTAGTAGAGCGAAATCCACCTCGATAGATACGGGTTGTAGCACCTGTACAAAAGTATAGGAGCTTAGAATTTGTATTGTTTTTTAATGCCAGTGTTTCCCAAACTTTTTGCAGTCCCCTGGCCCCTCACCCGTGTACCCCCTACTCCTGCACACTGCAAACATAAACCAGTGTCCAGTGGTGGACTGCCATTTTATTGTCAAATTAGTGACAGCGCCTCGTCCTGACTTGACGCTGCATGCACATGTCACAGCAGCGATGCGCAGCCTTTGCGCATATGCATCGCAGGGCCCTACGCACAGCGCTTGTGGAGGGAGAAGCGGCTCTGACTGTGCCCCCTCTGTTGTGTTGTCTGCAGCGACATGAGATTTAGTTGCCAAGGCAAGGCACAGCAATAAATAACTCAACGGCCGTCAATCAGCCCATTGTTGATCGGCCCACTGGGAATACTCCTGATGGCCAGTCTGCCCCTGCCAGTGTCTGTAAGCACACTATAAAACATCTCACTATTTTATCTTATCATATTCTTCACCTGTTTGATATCTTTTTTTGAATTAGTATATAATTTTTAGAAAATAAAAACATACATAAACAGTGTTTCCAGGTTAGGTGTTAGCATTGTAACTATTGGCATGTTAGCATTGTTAACATGCTAACATAAGCATGTTAGCATTTTTGCTATTTTCGAAAGGTAGAAACTTACTTGGTGTTTTCATGTCCAATTAGCATCGTTACAGTTAGCATGTTAGCATTGCTACTGTGCTAATGTTAGCATGTAAGTCATTTTCATGTGTAAACTTACATAAAGAGTAGGTGTTCTAATGATAGCTGTTAGCATGTTAACAGCCAGCATGTTAGCATTGTTAGCATGCTAAACTGCATGTTAGCTTTTTATTATTTTCAAAGGTATAAACTTACTTAGTGTTTTAATGTTCGGTGTTAGCATGCTAACAGCTATCATATTAACATTATTAGCATGTTAAAATTAGAATACTAGATTTTCAAAAGTTTAAACTTACGTAGACAGTGGTTTCGTCTTAGGTGTTATCATGTTAACAGTTTGCATGTTAGCAACGCTAGTGTATTAACATTACCATATTAGCATTTTAGCCATTTTTCAGGTATTATTGGCACTTAGCGCTCATCAGGGCTTGGTGTTAACATGCTAGCTGCAGAATTTCGGTCCGGCATCAGCTCGTCAGGGTTGCGGCACGAGATTCGACAGCGGGTGCAGCATTGCAGTTCGGCATCAGCATTGCCAGCATTCACACACAATTTCTCCTGAAATTGCACCATTCTAGTTATTATCGTTTTTTATTTTAATGTATTTATAGTCTAATAATTATAATAAAATATTAAATCTGGCCTTAATCATTGCTCAGAAAAATCCAGTGGTTTATATTTCACCTGCGCATATACGAGCCAGTGCGTCCAGTCAAGAAAGAAGTGACAGGCTCATAGCTCAGAAAATGCTCTAATTAGTCACAGCACCACATACGACCAGCTCTCATTTAGCACTCAATATACATGAAATATTCAAAATGAAACACCCTTAATGCACAGCATAATCAGCAAAGTATACATTTTTCATACAGTATAACGCACAGAGAATTTGAGAACTTCTGCACGGTACTCCCTGCAATGTGCAGGCGCTGCTCACACGATGAGGCGTTCAAGTGTTTTGCATATCGTGGTGTAGTTAGGCTGTTTTTCCTTCTTTATTCACGTACCCTCTATGACAATATGTAAGTACGTGGCCACTTTGGGAAGCCTAGGATAAAAACTATAACAACTGTTTTCATTGTTTTGTATTTTGGATCATTTTTGATCATCAAATTACGGTGTAAAAGAACACTGTTTATGGTATTTTTACTGCTGCCAAATGTCAAATTAGTCTCAGAGAGTATGTGAGGATTAAACCGAGGTAATAATAATAATGGATTGGACTTTTATAGAGCCTTTCTAGACACTCAAAGTGCTTTGAACCCACTAGTCGTTGACTCCACAGTCATGCATTGGTGGCACAATACGGTCATTTCGTGACTAGAGGTCCAGCTCTGTATAGGACGGCGTCTGGGTCCGGGCGGTCTGCCATTTAGTGATCCCAACGCTAGCGTGAGGGCACACTTGGAGGAGGATTTTAACAAGGCATTTTTGACACAAGAGAAGCAAAGAAACTTGTCAGCTGTGTCAGGGTGTCAACATTAACACGTTGACACTTTAGTGTGCATTTGCATGGTGTCAAGCTGACAATGATGTCACTGAGAAACAAAAGGAAATCATTTGAAAGGAGGGAAATGTTGGTTTAGACCCCCTGGGTTTTCAGCAAGGAAGGATATGTCAGTGACAAGTCACACTGATGCAACCTGAAGAAACTGGAGATGAAAAGCAAGCCTAATCACGTTCCCTCCTGCCACGGGTGCCACAGACAACACTCTCACTCATACCATATTGTGTCCGACACCCTCACCCGATCCCAAAGTTGAGGAAAGATAACGAGCAAATTATTCGGCCCGTCCTTTGTCCTGCCTGGATACCTAAAAGTAACGTGTCCTTGTAGGATGTGATTGCCAAAATGATGAAGCAATGAGGAGTCATTTGAAATAAAGCACAGCAGATATAGCAATCAGCAATCACGCTTCTGCTTCATTGCAATGCCTACAGGTAAACAAGGGGAAACAAATGAGCGGAACGTGCACTTCCTCCCAACTAAACGCACACACACAAACACACTTGCACACACTCTCAGCAGCCCCTCCTTGGCTGTTGTTGTCAGCATGCTAATCAGGCTTTGGTATGGTTGTAGCCCGGAGGCGGCGTGTGATGTAAACATAGAATAAATATCTCATTTTAGCACCTTTTAAATGACTAACTTTGTTGTCTTCCTCCCTGATGGCTCAGAGAAGAAACTTGTGATTAAGTATTTATGATGTTTAGTGTTCATGGAGGCCACACTCTCCCTCTGAAGCCTGCAGTAAATTTGGAATTAAAAAGAGAAAGAAAGATGCTCAATGTGCGCACCAGTGACCTTTCAGTGGGAGGCCGTTGGCTGGCATTTACGACAAGATCATTCCAGCTTTGGTTTTTAATTGAGGCTTTTATCCCAGGTGGAATCAAAGCAAAATAAACAATGCTGGAATCATCCAAGGCTCAATTAGCCCTATGGGGGATGCTATGTGCTAATTCTTCCTAATGGGCTGGAAGGAATGTCTGTACCTGTCTCTGAACTTAATTGACTGTAATTAGGGGCAGGTGTAATTGAAAAGGTTCATGCCATTATGATGAATATTAGGGGATAATGTTAAAATTACTTTGTGTGGGCCTTTAAAAAGGAGTCGAGGGATGCATTCGATTGTCCTGATATTTTAATGACAGAATATCATTAAATTAGTGTAGTGAAGTCATGTTACTTAAAAAAAATATATCGCAAGTGCAGCAAGGCATGCTGGGAAGCCGGGAGCCCAGTGTCAGAAGAGTGATACATGGACTCTAACATGTATGGCGCTTTTCTACCTTGAAGGCACTCAAGTTACCGAGTGATCGGCATCAGGAGCAGCAAGGGCACGAGTGTCAAACTCAATCGCACCGACGAAACACACTCGCATGCATCATCAGAGCGCACACACAGATGCTCGTTTGAAGTTGGCAACATGACAGGACATGCCCCGGTAATCCAGGCTCAAGAAATAGCAGTTAGTATGGTCAGATTTTGAGAAAATGTCTCATTAGCACTGACGACTAAATGAGTAAGCGGCCTGCATGGCTTTTATCCCGCTCCCCCGCGCGGGTGGTGCCGGGATTGGAACATTCAATATAACGCACCCCTGTGGTTGCGTTTTCAGGTTGGGACAAAACGCGCATGACAGTTGGTGACTGTGTTTTTATGTTTTATTCACTCATTTGGGTGGACATTTCTTTTACATCGGAGTGGGGGAAATTTTTTAGCGTCTGTTGATTCCTGCTTGAAATGTCTACTTCCCGATAGTCTGCGGACATACAACTATGTTTTTTCTTTGGTAGTTTTTGTTAGTTTTTTTGGTTGTTTGTTTCAATAAAGTGATTGTTGATCGACCAGCTCTTCGTCACCTCTTCGTTTGTCTGTGGTTACCACTGTAACGAAAAGAGGTTGGAGATTGTTTGCTGTCTAACAAACGGGAGTTATTCATCCCGTAATTCTGAATCGGTGAAAATATTTCTAACTTTACCGCAGCGTGAATCTCACAGCATTTGTGCAAGGCAGAAAATTAGTGCCAAAAGTCACATGACAGTGGTAAGAATGTGCCACGTGACAGTTTTCTGTAGTTGCAGAATTGTTTTTGGAAGGATTTTTTCGTAGTTGTATTTGCAAAACCACACTGAGTTTGTTGGTGATTGTGTTTGTTGGTGTTTTGTGTGTTTGTGAGGTTTTGGGATGATTTTAATTTCATACGCGACCCGCCCATCTACGTGGCCCACCGCTTCGGCAGGCAGGGCCCACTCGACAAGGGAGCCCACCCCCGCCATCGAAGACGACCACTAGCAGGCCCCAGCACACAGCTATGGTGCATTCAAGGACAGCTAAAGTAAGTGTGAAACCTCATGCAAAAACAATAACAATATTTTTAATGTAAAGAACAAAAAGTAAAAATATGTACCAGCGTTACATCCTGTATACGCTGCACATATGACGACGAAAAAGCAGGAGAGAAAATGCATGGATGGATATTTTTCTCTGATTTTGCCAGTCAATACAAAATTCAAGTCGTCACAATTTTCAAGTCATCAACCTTAAGAGTACAATATGAATGTTATTGATCAAACCTCCCAATGACAACAGTATTTTGTTCAAGAATAAAAACTTCAAATGCACTGGTCCGCATTATTACAGAGTTTCAAAGCATTTCACTGGTTGTTAAGAACCAAAAATGGTCATTTCTTAAATTTACAGCATCGGGAGGTCGTATTTACCGACAGCAAAAGCTATTTCAATCACTAACATTTGAACAGGCCAAGTTACATGTTAGCAGAAGATCCCTTCTTTGATAGAACCTTCACAAGTCTTACGTTGAACTTGGGAGTTTTTGGAGCATTTCTGCTTGAATTTCTATGCCAGATGTCAGAATAGCCTCCCGCAGCTGCTGTTTTGCTGTGATCTGCCTCTCACCCTCATAGATTTTTTGCTTGACGACACTCCATAGGTTCTCAGTTGGGTTGAGGTCAGGTCAGTTATGCCCATAAAAGCCAATGACAGCGAGGTAGGCATCCTTTGCATCATGATGATGCATTGTCATGCATGAAGGTCATTTTGCTACAGAAGGTACGGTTCTTCATATTGTACCATGGAAGAACGTTGTCAGTCAGAAACTCTACTTACTTTGCTGAGGTCATTTTCACACCTTAAATGACCATAAAAGGCCTACCAGCTCTCTCCCAATGATTCCGATCCAAAACACGACTCAGCCACCTCCTTGCTGACATCACAGCCCTGTTGAGATATGCTGGCCATCCTCTACTTCATCCATCGGGACCACCCGAGGTTGCACGGCCCTCGTCAGCAAACAACATTGTTTGAAAATGAATCTTCATGTATTTGTCGGCCCACTGCAAGCGTTTCTGCTCGTGAGTTTTGGTTAGGGGTGGCCAAATCGTAGCTTCCAGCAGCTGCAAATACCTGTTTGCAGCTTTGTAATGGCTTTTTAGCAGGCGCTGTCTTGATTCCATACATTTGTCTGGCAGAAACCTTTCTCATGATGCCTTTATCAGCACAATCCCGGTTGTCATCTGAATCAGCCACAAATTTCTTCACCATACGGCAGTTTTTGTGAACAATTGAAGGTTGTCATGGGCATTGCAATATCTGACTCTTTTTTTATCAACAGAGAGATCCTTTTTCTCTCCCATATTGCTTGGAATATGTGGCATCCTTTTATTTTAATTAAGCTCACCTGGCAAACTAATTACGACAGTTATCCGAGATTTATATCAGTAATCTAAAGATCCCCAAGACACAATACCATCAATGAATTTCATTGAAAAACAAAACATTTCTAAAGTCCAAAATCCTATTTGCATAATCATTTGAATCACAGTGCAAATCGCTCTTAAAGTAAGATTCCAGAGGCATTGATATTGGAGCCAACTGCTTCGAAATGAAGCTGCACCTCTGTGGCCACCAGATAAACACAACCGAAAAAGAACAGCCTTAACAGCAGTACTCTCTAGTTAATTAAGTGACGAAATAAGCTTGGAATCTCCTGGATCAAATTACGCACGGCACATTCACGTAGACACTCCACTGTGGCTGCATAAAGAGGCCTTAATGCAATCACGCATCTTTAATGAAATCATGTGAATTAAAGTCTTAGATCTTTGCTTTTATGAGTATGCCTCAGGTGGCCACTGCACCAGGAAGTCAAAGGAAATGGAACAGTGCCTCTGTGCGCCACCGCATGCCTACGAGGAAACAGTGAAAAATGATGCACTTATTCCTTCATATTGCAAAACAGTCTGCATGTAGGTGCTTTTTTCAAGTGTTAACATGTCTCATGCTAAAAGGATTCTAATGTAAATTAGCAAATGTAAATGTAAATTTGCGATTTTAACACATGCAGCCTTTTTCATTACATTACTCTTCTTTTTTTTATCTGGCAGAGCATGGTTTGAAATGCATGGAAGTTCTTACTGAGCAGCATGCAGGCATGTGCATGACAATTATTAGTGTGAGGCGGGCATCATCAATGTCAGCTTCAGTTCACGAAAGAAACTATCGGGTTGTCTCGATGATATTACTAATATCCATATTTGTCTTATTATGTAAAACCAGTGTTTATTTGTGAAGTGCATCACTAAAAAAGAAACAATTTGTTCACTCAAGATTGAGAAAAGTAATGAGTTCAAGGTCTAGTTATCGAGGCAGCTCATCGACTTTGTTCAGTTTATTTTTCATCAAAATAGTAGTCAGGCCAAAATGTTGTGTTGTTGCTGGATATTCATAGTATCCGAGTGATAGTTTCTTGTTTTCTTTTCCAAAAGACGAAGGTTTAAGACTACAAAGTACGAAGGAAGTACAGAGAAGGAGAGACAGATGGATGTCCACGTCGAGTTCTGTTCTTTGCAGTGATCATTTCACTGATGACTGCTATGAAGCAACACCTTTACAAGAAGCATTTGGCTTGAAAATACAGTATAAACGCATTTTGAAAAAGGATGCTATTCCGCTGCTACAGTACGTACAAAAAAAGACAGGAACAACGCCAAAGTCGTCTTGTTTACAGTACATATTGTATTCTAAACACTATTCCATGTTAGCGACAAGCCTGCAAAGCATTCTACATGTTATATCAACTCCAGAGTATTCACACTTACAGACGTTGTGTGTTGAAGGCGACCAATCTTCATCTCCATGTCTTCAGGCTTAAGTCCATGTTTCCAAGTTGTCTATTTCATCTCCAAATGTTTCTCCCTTCTTTTCTCCTCGAAAACTATTGACACATCGCTCAAATCTTCTATAATCTATAATCACTGTAAACATCCTCTGTCTCGTACACCGCTATGTTTGTGTAGCTGAGAGGTGTCACCCCAATGAGACTGAACAGCGAGAGCTAGCTCGTCCTGGGTGGCGCCATGAACGATAAATGTCATTTTTGCAACTTTCCTGTTTGCTTTCAAAAATGAAACAATGTAAAACATAATTACAAACAATTTATAATATATTTAAGCAAAATTGACAAATTGTCAGGTACCCTTTATGTTTAGAATAAGTAAATTGGAGAGGCTAACTAGTTAGCTCAGTGGCTTGCAATTCTCTGGATATCCCGGCTTCCCCCCACATCCCAAAGACATGCATGTCAGGCTAATTGTTGACTCTAAATTGTCTCTAGGTGTGAATGTGCACCCCCGCCCCATCTACAGGATGGATCACGGAGGAGTGGGTCATGGTCCACAGCCTCCCCACACATCTGATAAGATTAAAGCTGTTGACTAGTTTGTATATGATTGATGAATAAAGTAAATAACAGCACCCGCTTATTCTCAAAACAATCTTGCGTCTCATTTAAAATGCATTGAAGAAAATACATGTGGAGTTGACGACAGCTAGGGGCCTAAGGCTGTGATGATAAAAAAAAATGTCAGCAACTCATCTGATACCTGACATCACAGGCTGGTAATGGACTTACCTTTCACCCTGCAGGGGTTATGTTACCCTGCTCTTTGTTAGTTAAATGTCAGCGCTCCATCTGGCTCGCACACACAGTGCCGACTAGCCCCAGGCAACACTCAGATAGCACTCGATCAGTTTAAAGGTGAATGTACAGTGTTGCACATCTATACGAATACGCAATGTGACGCTCCTAAGAATTTCACAGCCTGCACAAAATACAGTCCTGACCACATCTGATGAGGGACACATGCCGATTTTCACATCCTGTCCTGCCTGCTCTGTTGGTTTTTTTTTTTAGAAAGTGATGAAAATGGCCTGATTTTCACTGTTGAGTCATTAAATTGAGAGGCATTAGGGCTCTCTGCTGAATGTGACGTAATCCCTGATTGGCTGCCGTGTGGGCGGCTTTTTGTATGAGTGTTGCCAAAAAGCCAAAGAAAAAGCAAAACCTATGCACAGTGTTAATCCTAGACAAGGGGTCGGCAACCCGCGGCTCCCGAGCCGCATGCGGCTCTTCAGCCTCCTTGTTGTGGCTAACTTATTTTTTTAAACACTGGAGATTTGAGTTGGGTCTGAAGCAAGTTACTAAATAAAACTATGTAATTAACAAGCACATAACGATATGTTTTATAACGGTATGTCCTCGGTGCCCGTGACACGCTAAGAGGCAAGTTGCTGACTCCGGGAGAGGCTGGTACTGTGCCGCGGGAGCTGACTGTGCACTGACTGCTTGTGACTGCTGTGAGGCAGCAGCAACCGCAGAACAATATGTGCTTTCACTTTTAAGTCTCCAAATACCAGAAAAGTCTAGCAAGTCTACCAAAGTCCTTACATTTGTCGCTACTTGCTTTTGAGAAAATAAGTCACCGAGAGAGGTTGGAAAGTCGCCATATATAGCGAGAAAATGGCTAAGTTGGCAACACTGGGCTGCACGTGAGATCGGGAGGAGGGGGAAGCCGGTCACAGATGGAGAATACATGAAAGAATCGTTCATAACAATACAGTATCAGTGCATCTATTTTCCGAATTAAAAAATAAAGAGGAAAGTAATCAGAAAATGAAAGAATGTCTCTCTTTGCAAAGACAGTCAAGGACAGGACCAATAGAATGGTCACTGATGACAATTCGGCACAAGCGAAAACGGTATTGAGCAAACAACACTGATATGCAGAAATGGGAATTCCGATGGGCTTTTTTAAATGTTAAACCACTCAGAAAGGCTTACACAGTTCAGTGTTTAAATTACTTCAGAGTAGGCGTACACATACACGCCGCACTTCTGTTTGTTGAATTTTGTTGTTGTAACAGGTAACACTGAATAAAAAAGATAAAAATGTTTACAAGTTTATAAGCTATGTAATGGTTTGCTACTCCAGGCATTTGTTTTTTACTGGATGAGGAGGCGTGGTAAAGGTTGCCGACCCCTGTGAGGTCACGTAAAATTGGGAACGTCACGCACAACGGTGGTTCAAATTCCAAAGTTCTTGCGGCTTTAGAGGGCAATTTTTTTTCCGAATACATTGGTTATATCCCAAAGCCAGTGTCCTGGTTTTCATTCATCAAAATATGGCCACCATACTGTAGCTTCATGTTTCTGAAACTCTCCACTCTGGCTGGAGTTTTCCAAAAACTCAGTTTTTAAGGACAAAATCTTATGTGGATGAAAAATCTCCATATTGACATAGGCATAGCTTTATTCATATATGCTATATGCATCTGCATAGAATTTCTTTTGAAAATGCCCTCACCAGCTACTGGTGTGCTTTTGCATGTCCACGTGAAAGGGGATCATTGTTTTATGTACATAAAACATATATATGTTTAAAAAGTAAAGAAAAAAAAAACAACACTTTTTTACGAGGTTGCTGTTGACGTATTCAAGACTACAGACACTACCAGTGAATATTGAGAGAAAAACACGACCTGAGGTTAGCCCTACGGTCTACACAACCCCTTCTAGGTATATCAATCATTCAAAAGGACAAAGTGTCTGATACATGTGAGAAAATGCAGCTGGCTTTCCCGCTCTGTGTCAATATTTTGACAGCAAAGAGCGGAAGAAGCCCAATGGGATTCCACCATGTAAGTGTCCTTTCATGTTGCAAAGTGAGTGGCGCCTCTGTCTTGCTATTTGTGCATCCATGAAATGGGGAGTCAAGATGAAGCCACTGTTGCGGTACATTCAGTTCAGAGCAACTTAATGACTTAGTGGTTGGAGGCTTCAAGACGCCCTTTTTCTCTGGAGCAGCTCTTGCTTTTTCAGTATGGCGATGGAGAAGCAGCAGCGGGGAGAATTGCACAGAGTTGATCATAAAAAGGGTGGAACAAGAATAATGATTCAAATTCATCTGAGCGATTTCAAGAGGGCCTTTGTGCTGCTTGGTGCTCGGGCGCTTATTGTCAGAGTAGCGCGGTGATTTAAAACAAATGACAGGGGTCTAATTTGGGTGGAGGTACAACATAGCCCCGCTTTTCGTGGGGTTAGGTAAATGATACCCCCATAAAAACCAAACCACTTGCACCTCAACACCAGGGAAATGGTGGTGGAGTTTAGGAGAAAAAGGACACACCCAGAACCTGTTCTCAAGGAGGTGTTTCACACCTACAAATACCTGCGAGTGCGTCTGGATGATAAACTGGACTGGACTGCCAACATAGATGCTCTGTGCAGGAAAGGGCTGAGCCATCTGTACTTCCTAAGAAGGCTGGTGTCCTTCAACGTATGCAAGAAGCTGCTACACATCTTCTACCAGACTGTGTTGCCCTCCTGTATGCAGTCGTGTGCTGGGGGAGCAGCGTCAAGAAGAAGGACGCCTCACGCCTGGACAAAGTGGTGAGGAAGGCAGACTTTGTCATCAACCCTGAGCTGGGCAGCCTGACATCTGTGGCAGAGCAAAGGACACTGAGGAGGCTCCTTTCCATCATGGACAACCAGCATCATCCAATGCACAGCACCATCTCCCAACACAAGAGCAGTTTGAGTGGCAGATTACTATCACTGCCCTGCTCCACCAAAAGACTGAGCAGATCATTCCACGCCCACACCATCCAGCTTTTCAACACAACAGAGGGGGAGCAATAAAAACGCACACAAGGCTGGACTTATTACCTTAGTATGTATTATTATTATTTATTGTGGCTTATTGCACTCCAAATTTGATGTGCTCTGTTCCGTATCTATTTTCTTATTTCTCATGTCTTGGTTGTTTTATTTTGTGATTGAGTTCATTATGACATTTTTGCAGAGCTGCTGGAAATATGAATTTCTCTTGGAAATGAATAAAGTATCTATCTATCTACACTGTGTGTATATATATCCATCCATCCATTTTCCATGACGCTTATCCTCACTAGGGTCCCGGGTATGCTGGAGCCTATCCCAGCTGACTTCGGACGAGAGGCGGGGTACACCCTGGACTGGTCGCCAGTAAATGGCAGGGCACATATAGACAAACAACCATTCACGCTCATATCCATACCGATGGACAATTTAGAGTCGCCAATTAACCTAACATGAATGTTAGGTTAATGGTAAGCCATTACTATGGTAAGCCATTAACTTACCATAGTAAGTAGGATCCTTTATTTATAAATTGGCTATTTTTGCAGTTAGGGCATAGACAACCAATTAAATATGTTTTTTTTAAACATTATTAGAGCCTTCTAGACATGAAATAACACCTCTACCTTTACACTCCTATTACCCGATATAGTCGACATAATAAGACACATAAGACATAATATAGATGCACATGTTAGCATTGATAGAGTGCAGAGGCTTTGTCTCATCAAGGTAACATTACTGACACCTAGTGAACCAGTGTAGAATACTACATATCACAACGTCTTCCTTTTCCATCCATTTTCATGCTTGAAAATACTTAATTTATGCCAAAAGTACTAATTTTAGGCCTAATATTGTAGGCCATAGTCAGCCACAAGACAGCGATGACTTTTTGAATTTAATATATTTTGAAGTCGAAGCGCAAAGTGGCGAGGGACGACTAGATCATCACCAGAAGAGCTTTTTCCTCATGTTCCATTGAACTCCTAAAAGTATCGTTTGGATGCAACATGAATGCCAACATACACAAACACATCCATGCACAAAGTGAGAGCGTACGCCTCAAACACTCCTCTAATGATGCTGTAAAGTTTCCTCCCAGATGCCCTAGTTATCTCATGGAGCTGGTACATGGCAGTCTTTGGGGACGAATGACTCCCGAAGTGTGCGATGGAAGACATCCCTGGAGGCAGCAAGAAGGCACTCTCATGGGGGAACATCTCAGGACCTTGTTTTCTTCTTTGTTCTGCTCCCTCTCCCAAAGATCAAAACAAAACAAAACAACATCCCAGAACATCTGGAAACATAAAACAGGAGATGTGCTGGTGGAGTCTTTAGTTAGGGTATTTAAGGTTGGAAGTGCTGTTGTTGTTTCATTTATTTGCAAGTGCATCTGTAACAAGAGTTATATGTACTCACCTCTGTGCCAACTTTTAGATTCTTCATTTGTATTTACTTGCAAACAACGTCTTACAATTTGAGACAAACGTTTCTTCGACACTGAGGACGAATAGTGCGCTGTGTGCACGTTGTGTTATTAAATATGAAGGTGTCAGGCAATATAACTGGAAAACGGCGCAGAGGTTATGTTTGTGCCGGCGTTTATCTGTTGGTCTATTTGTGTTGAAAATAACTTGAAAAGTTCTGAAAGGATTTGGATGAAATTTTGTCAGAAATGGGATATGGAAGAACTGAATACATTTTTGGGGTGATCCGGGCCACCGTCTGGGTGCAGGACTTTTTAAAAGCACTCTTCAACATTGCGAGATAGGACCATTTTCGGCATTTGTGCATGTAACGCCACAAAATATGCTCAGAGCACTTGGAAAAGTGCGTAGAACCTGTTTCCAACAGGTTCTACACAAAATCAAAAAATGTAGGCTTTTTATTTTGGTGTGAATCACAATATAGGGGGAACTATGGCGCTTGGCGGAGGTCTGCGCTCTCCTAGTGCTTGTCTAGTTATGTTCTGCATTGTTCGATTTTTGAAAGCGAATGGTAAATTTGCAAAAATGACATTTATAGTTCATAGCGCCAGGCATAACGAGCTAGCTCTCGCTGTTCAGTCTCATTTCCGGAAGTGACATCATCGGAGTACTATCACTCAGCTACACAAACATAGCGGTGTAAGAAACAGAGGATGTTTACAGTGATTACAACTAAAGATTTCAGTGATGTGTCAATGGTTTTCGAGGAGAAAAGAAGAGAGAAATATTTGGAGATGAAATAGAGAACTTTCAGAACATGACATGGAGATGAAGATTCGTCGCTTTCAAACCACAGAATTGTATGTGTAAATTACACTGGAGTTGATTATCCTTCAATTTTTGTTTGAAATCAGCTTCTTAATGGGCATAAAGCTGAGGGGTGTCACCCAGATTGAGGTCATTTCCAGAAATGAGGCTGAACAGCGAGAGCGAGTTCATCATGGGTGGCGCCATGAACTATAAATGTAATTTTTTTTGCAAATTTAGAGTTTGCTTTCAAAAATTGAACAATGTAGAACATAATTACAAACAATATGTAACATATTTAAGCAAATTGACAAATCAGTTCAGGAACCCTTGTTCCAGTGATGGTTTTATAATTGTTAGATTCTGTCTGAAAGGATAACCCCTTCTTCTCTGTTAGATATTATTATTACACATTTAGATTCAGCTGATTAGCTCAGTACATTTGCAGTCTAATAGCTTCAGAAAGAAGGCCTTCTTTTTCGCACACACACACTCACATAGCACAACCAGAATGGCACTCACAGATAAGCCATGGTAAAGCACTGAGAAGATAGCAACCAGTTCGAGCCAGTCTTTCTCACACAAACCTAACTTTCACTTTCCAGGCAGACAAGCTTAAGTTTCATCTTCTAGAGTGTTGTCGCAACTGCTATATAGAGTTAGGAGACCGTGAACGTGAGAAGATCCAGCCTCTGTTCCATCCGAAACCTTTACTTCAAGATAAAAATGCTTCTATCCCATTTATTCATGATAAAAAAAAAACAATCTAATTAACCATTTTGTTATTTTGGCTTGTTGGTGATAACTCCTATGATGTCCAGCCCCCCGCATCTACAGTACTATCTTGTCTTGGCATCTTTTGGAAGTGATAAAGCTTCTCATAAAGCCCCATTTTATTTTAATTGTACAGAACATCCGACCCCATTTATGCTCTTATACCAAGTGACTTGAATGCTGTTGGCTTATTGGCTGACGACGTCGTATCCCTCCTGCATGTTGCGTGAGCGTTTTATGACGCATACAAAAATGAATTAACACACTAGGGATGTCCAGTCTGTGGTTTTTTGTCACCTTTTAATCTCATTTGCTTGTATTTCTCCGTCTTGTCTCTACAGTTATTACACTGGCACTAATTCTAGTCCTCCATGTGGGCAATGAGCTTCCTAATAAAACATGGGTGACATTTTTTTACATTTTCATTTATAATACTAACAGATAGAAATATATACTTTATTAATCCTGTTTTTTGTGTTTCAGGAAATGTTCACCTCACACAGTGGAGAGTTGTTACCTACAATATTATAGTGAATAGTGTCAAAGATGAGATTTTTGAGTCTGTTTGGAAAGAGCTCCTGTGCCTCTGCACAGTGTTACGCAGAGAATGAAAAGGACGATGAATTGGACAATGACTGGACAGACAACAATATTGGGAAACTGTACCAGACAACATGGTATCATCAAGCAGACAGCAGGGATGTGACAAAAGTACTAGTTCACAGTGCACGGCTTATATACACAGGAACGGAACAGGTGGCTGACAATGTTGGCTTTTGGTCCACCATGATTGGAACTTGTGTAAGGAATAACAAGATCCATTTATACTGTAGGTCTTCACCATTTATGTCAAGGTATGAGAGGTGTTACTCTACTGTGCGATGTGTGATTTATACTGTATGTAGCCTCTGTGAGAGGTACACTCTCGTTCATCGCACTCAATTGGTTCCAGACCCAACTGTGATAAGTGAATTTCCACATAGTGGGATTCCTTATTTATACTGTAAATGTGATAAGTGAATTTCCACATAGTGGGATTCCTTATTTATAAATGGAATATTGTCTTAGAGCATAGAAAGCCTGTTTATGACCTTCTAAATGTGTTTTTACACATTATTAGAGCCATCTAGACATGAAATAACACCCCTGTAGTTACCTTTACACCTGTATTACCCAATATAGTAGACATAAGAGAAAATAGGACATACAGCAATACAGACACGAGTTAGCTTTGGAGAGTTCCTTGCTAATGTTCCTTTTTATTACGATTTCTGTACAGTACTTGCTACGGTGGCTATATTCTCATTAATGTAACATTGCTGACACCTAGCGATACTACATATCACGTCTTTGAATGCTTTATATTTTGTATTGTAGTTAATTTAGCTACTTTTTATGCTTGAAAATGTTTAGCCATATTTAATCATGAAACAGTGATGATTTATTAATTAATACGTTTTGAAAAACAGTGGCAGAGTGAAGCGGGGAAATTTGAAGGGCAAAATGGCGAGGGACGACTGTAAAAATAACAAAAGAATGGGGAAGGTCTGCTTCTTCCTGCTGCTTTTCAGACATGTTGAATTGTGCCAGTGTAAACATGTGATGTACTGCTATGTAAATTGTTTGGCATGTTTGAAATAAAGTACAGTGGTTTGTAACAGTGTTTGCATCTTTCCTGATTTATTTTTTTCTCTTCTTTCTTCTTCTTTCCTGTTTGTCACAGGTCATCAAACAAATTTAAATATTAGTCAATGACAATACAAACACAAAACACAAAATGCAGTTTTGAAATGAAAAAAATTCAAAGCTACATGGCCCCCTGTAAAAAAGTGATTTCCCACTAAACCTAACTGGTTGGGCCCCCCCTAGCAGCAACAACTGCAATCAAGCGTTTTGATAACTTGCTATGAGTCTCTTACAGCGCTGGGGAGGAATTTTGGCCCACTCATATTTGCAGAATTGTTGTCATTCAGCCACATTGGAGGGTTTTCCAGCATGAAGCGCCTTTTTAAAGTCATGCCACAGCATCTCAATAGGATTCAGGTCAGGGCTTTGACTAGGCCACTCCAAAGTCTTCATTTTGTTCTTCTTCAGCCATTCAGAGGTGGACTTGCTGGTGTGTTTTGGATTATTGTCCTGCTCCAGAGTCCAAGTTGGTTTCAGCTTGAGGTCACTGACAGATGGCCGGACATTATCCTTCAGGATTTTTTGGTCGACAGCAGAATTCATGGTTCCATTTATCACAGCAAGTCTTCCAGATCGTGAAGCAGCAAAACAGCCCCAGACCATCACACTACCACCACCATATTTTACTCTTGGTATGATGTTGTTTTTCTGAAATGTGGCGTTACTTTTACACCACATGTAATGGGACACACAAAAAGTTCAACTTTTGTCTCGTCAAACCAAAATGTCATTTTGGTTGGCCGGCCACTTCTGGGAAGGTTCACCACTGTTCCACGTTTTCTCCATTTGTGAGTGTCAAAGCTTTAGACATGGCTTTATAACCTTTTCCACTTGAACTCAAGTGTGATAAACCACAGTTAAGTTGTATTTTAACAGGGGGCAATCACTTTTTTCACACAGGGCCATGTAGCTTTGGATTTTTTTCTCCCTTAATAATAAAAAGTTTCATTTAAAAACTGCCTTTTGTCTTCGGTTGTGTTGTCATTGACTAAAAAAAAAAATCAATTTGTTTGACGATATGAAACATTTAAGTGTGACAAACATGCAAAGAAATAAGAAATGAAGAAGGGGGCAAACACTTTTTCACACCACTGTACACACACCATTACCATGAGGAAAATACCGCTTCAACTCAAGGTTAACATTCCGCTCTTTTGTTTTTTTTCCAGGAGTTTTGTTACGTGCCTGTCCATCTCCAAAACTCATTTGAGAAGAGAGCACCTAAATTTAACCACGTGTTTTCTGTCGCTGCCAGATATCCCGACTTCAAACAGCATTCCCGTTTGCAAATGAGGATACATCCTGTTTTCACATCACTTTCTGTGAAATGCATTTGCCTTTCAGTGTCTTCCAACCCACTCCCTTCATCCCTCCACTCCTTCACAATTGAGCTCTGAAATCAAGCACTAATCCATTTGAAGCTGACAGGGTGTCGTGATTACGGCGGCAACTTTCTTCTTCAAACGTGCCATGGTCCTCCATCCAGGAACACGTATCAAAACATGAAAGAGTTCCTAAGTTCAATTAGCGGCTCAATTGTTTGTCAGATGAGCCAGCAAACTGAGGGAAAGTTGTCGTACACCTTAACGTGGAGATTTAGGCACTCAAACACATGCACGTTCATTTGTGGAGTGAAAACACCGAGCACTTGCACACTTTTTTTCTCATTTCCCATCACTGTCACTTTGTTGAATTAATAAACTCTAGAAATTAAAATGCGCTAAGACCGTTGTGCCATGAAATGAGAACAGGAGCATGCATGCTGAGGTGAATAACGTCCATAATTCAAATATTTTCCTGCAGAAATGTCATTGCATAAAAGTGATCACCTTAAAATGTAGGGGTTCGGTAATTTGTAGAAGCAAAAACCAAGGAACAAGGCAAACTCAGGTGTGCGGTGGGTGGAGAGTGGCAGCCTCTTCAATCTGGCCCATTTCCGTGTTTTCAGACAGTTATCTAAGACCTGCACTATGCTGATAACTCGGCCTTTGTCTCTGCTTCTCTCGCTGACCTGCAAGAAATAATGACCAGCTTCCAAAGAGCCTCCAAAAAGTTTGGATTAAAGATTAACATCAAAAAGACCAAAACTCTTTACCAGCTGTCTCCAAACAAGAACTATGTAGATCCAAAAATCACAATTGATGGTGTACCACTAAACTCTGTGCGCAGTTTTGTCTACCTTGGAAGCCACTCCCAGCAATGAAATCAGCAGATGTACCCGAGCGACAAGTGCTGCCTTTGACAATGTCGGTGTATGAGGCGAGTCGGTGTACTAGTGTACCTCCGACCGGGTTTTGGGGACTGGGCTCGCGGGTTGCTGCCTGGATAGCGGCGAGGCAAGGCGTACGGCTGTGTTCAGTGGACAAAATGTGTGCCTGTTGGTTGCTCTCCGGGAGGTGAGGGCAATGATATGATAATGCATTTTTTTCAAAATGTTCTCCGGCAAAGTCCCAAACATCGACTAGTAGCTCACGATCGACAGGTTGGCGACCGCTGATCTAGACTGAGGTGGACGGGACATGTTTGTAGGTTTTTAGGTTTCGCGCTTACCAAAACTAGCTCTCTACAGTGAACTAAAATTTGGGAAGCGGCTGCATGGTGGTCAAAGTCTCCGTTACAAGGACTGCATCAAAAGGGACTTGAAGGCGATGAAGCTCAATCCAAGCAACTGGGAAAAATTTCCAAGCATACTTAAATGCAGAAAATTGCACTTCCGCAGTCAGAGTTAGGTTAGCGAGAAATAAGAATATCCACTTAGTGTTCTTCTTTGTCTTTCTCTTTATTTGGACCACACATACACGCATAATAAAGACCTGGTTGTGATTTTCGGAGTGTCTCGTGGTGGTCGTTCCCCGGAAGAGTGGACTAGAGACGTGTTGGAGATACAGTACATATATGGTGTTGGAATTGCTCAGTCGTTGATGCGTTCAGGTTAGAGTAAAGTTATTAAAGAGCGTACGACTTGTGAGGACCCTATTGTGGCTCCGTCTGCCGTCATAACAGAGAGATGTGGCTTGACTTGATGCGCATGCGTTAAAGACGATAAAAACTTTAACGTAATTTGGTACAGTATTTTCAAGACTGTAAGTCCCACTTTTTTCATGGTTTGGCTGGTCCTGCGACTTGTACTCCGGAGCGACTTATACAGTATATGTTTTTCTTCACACTGACAGCCGTGAGAGGGCGCTCTAGGCTTGTGTGCCAGTATCTGTTACACCTAACACTCTTGTATAAGTGAAAATTTACAATGTAAACATCAGCTTATAAAGACAACTGAGAAAGACGGTACACAAATGCCCCCAAAAAGAAAATCATATTTTAAATTCGCTACCGTCAATAAGGTGCTATTTTTTACAGCCCTACTTTTTACTTCTCTCGGTGGACTTGCTCCATAACTTCACTATTTGGTGACATTTTTTTTTTTTCCATGTTTGGTACTTCCCATACGTTCCAAGGCGACACATTGCTTTCTTGCTATTATCTTCAATAACACAACTCGCTTTAGTCACGTCTACAAACACATTCATCAACATCACCAGTCAACCGCCTTGCTTGTTTACACAGACAGGCCAGAGTGTGAACTTTATATCGCAGCTTGCCGTTCCGTGCCAGAGGTGCGTCAGCACCATCTGTGTTTTTAATGAGCTTCTCTGCTATCATCTGTATGGCTCCAACGCTATCTCCATTGTTGGCTAATCAGCTTTCAATCCCAGTTTACCCGGAGTGTGGTGTTACTTACTGTAAACAGCTGTGTAAACGGCTACCAGCGCCGTTACTGTTTACCAGTAATGGGTAATCTAATTAATTACGTCACTGTAACCGACAATGGAATGTGGTGATATCTATGTCAACCACCTGGGTGTCGTTTCAGTCGCCACTGCTCACTACCACTTCACAGGAAACCAAGTAGATAGTCAACGAGAGTTGTGGTCGCTTACTCTCAGGAAAACACTGCACCCTAGCGTTTCGGTGGAGAATTGCAAGTCACACACAATTAGATGACGTGATCAACCTAACCCACAGATATAAAAAAAACACCATTATTGCATGTCTGTGTCCTCTTAATTTGTAAACGTGTAGAAATATTACTAGAGCGATGTGATGACATTTCTAACACAACACTGCAAATCTCAGTAGCGTGTCACAAGACTTGCATGTGATACCTCAACCTCCAAGTTCATGCGTACATTATTCACTTGGATCATTATTCATTGATGCTCCAGTGGGATTCCGCTCTAAATTACAAGGTTTGTGTTTTTGTGGCAGCCTAGTAGCTTGAACTACTGGTAACGTCTTCTGAATGGAGTGGTCAAGGTTAAATATCTAACATATGAGTTTTGAAAAGTGTGACGAAAAAGGTGAAGATTTTTAACAGGAAACTTCAAATAGCTGCTGTGCGCGCACACACGCACACACACCAGGCATGCTGTGCTCAATCAGTTCTTTAAAGGAACCCAGCAGGATGTTCTGCAGCTCTGCTTTATTGTCCATCGTTGTAAGCACACACTTTTTAGTTTGGGTTCAAAAGAAGAAAAAAAACAAACTCAAAAGATATGTGAAATGTGGGGAGAAAAACAATATTTCCCAACAGCTTTCTACTAACCAAACTTCCTTCACCCTCTTGCATTTCCTCCTCACATTCTCTCTCCTTAACAACAAAGTAAGTTTGAGTGAGCAACAATAAGAGTGCTTACTCTCTCAAAAGCTGTTTAAGTGAATTTCAGCGGCTCACTGGGGAATCGCCCCTCTGAGGCTTCTGAAGGCATCGAGGCAGAGAAAGAAAGTAATTACATTTTCCCTAAACAGAAGCGGGGTGTGGCGTGATGTGTGTGCGCAGCCTTGTGAAGGCGACTTTGTGTGCACGTGATGAATCAGTTTGCTTGTATTTATGTTGTTGTGCGTGCATTCATTGCCGGGCTGCAAATAATGATTTCTTTTTTTAGTCGATTAATCGGAAGTTTCTTGTTTCGAGTGCATAGTCGATTGACTCTAGACGGACCAAATTAATATGAACCAAACACAAACAGTTAGTGGTTTGGTCCGCAACATATGGAGAGGCAAAATGTTTTCCAAAGTCAACGCTGATGTGTGTGAATATCTTGTTTTGCCAAAGATACACAAAGATAATTGCTCCTCTTTCATGGATAACTAAGAAAATAAAAAAATTTTGACAGGCTGTCGGAGAATATTTTGATTTTTTAAGTAAAAAAAAGATTAATCAACTGGATAGTCGATTAATCATCGATTAATTGATTAATTGTTGCAGCTGTAATTCATTGCGTGTTATGTACAGTCAAACCTTGGTTTTTGTACACCCCAGTTTTCGTGTTAATAATTTTTTGACCAAAATCTTTGCCAAACTTTTGCCTCGGTGCTCGTGCAATATAGCTCATATTTTACCTTTGGTACGTTGAATCTTGTGGTATTGATAAAGATGTGGACGATTCTCCCAGTACTGTGGTTAGCATGCTGGCCATGTGGAGGACCTAGGTTTGAATCTCCATTGAGCATCTCTGTGTGGAGTTTGCATGTTCTGCCTGTGCGTGCATGGGTTTTCTCCACGTATTCCGGTTTCCTCCGAAATTCCAAAATCACACGTTAGGTTAATTAGAGACTCTAATTTTTGTCCATAGGTATGAATGTGAGTGTAAATAATTGTTTGTCTATATGTGCCTGAGGATTGGCTGGCAACCAGTCCAGGGTGTACTGAGCATCCTGTAAGGCTCATTCATTGGGCAAACGCAAATGAGAATGTTACAAACACTAGTTTGTTTCTTGCATCAACAATAAGTTCCATTCTGGCCAAGGAAGAAGAAATCAAGGAAGCCAATGTTGCAAAAGGGGTAAAGGTGTTAACAAAGCAGCAAACGATGCATCTCACAAACGATGTGAGATGTTGAGAAGTTGTTGGCGTGGATCCCCTCCTCTGTCTACACCCCCCTCCTCCCTCTCCGTTCTTTGCAGTTTTGCCAACAATAGTCTTCACTTAAAAGTAAAAGCATTGTTTTCTGCATATAAAAATATATAAATATATAATTATTCTCTATAAAATGTATTTTTGGTTGATATTTCTGGGTGTCTGGAAGGATTAACTGGATTTGCATGATTTCTTATCCTTTTGGAACAAAATAATAATAGCAGAATCAAAGCTACCACTGTACTAAGTATGGCCAGATTTGACGTTGGATGCGCGATCCAAGAAGGATGAACAAACAAGCAATGATCGGGGGTGCCGTTCGCGTGGTGGGGCTCTACTCAGCTACAGGCAAAAGTCAGAATTGAGTGCACAGATAATGTTTGTGTCAGTCCAAAGCCTAAAAACAACCCACAAAGGTAAAATAGAAAAATATTTACAAACAGGGAAAATGAAGGAAAAATGTTTTCTACTAACCAAAAAGAGTCCATTTTAGCTGCACTGTAACTTTTGGGAGACTGCCTATCTGCCTGAAAAGGCTCTCCTTATAAATCCCAAGCTCCCTCCAATCAGGCTTCAATACTCCTCTTAGTAAACCACGCAAACAGGACGCATTTAACCAACCCGGGAGTAATGGTCTGTGATCCAATTAACGCAATTGTAATGCAATTGGATGGGACTGCCGGACAGTGGGGTAAATGAGCGAGCGAGTGAAAGTTGAGTGTGGTTGAGTGTGTGAATACACTGCGAGTACAATGTGACGGAGGTGCTCCATCACATTATCCCTCCCCTCGTGAAGGTTAGCACTGTGGCGCAACCTGTATAGGCCATCAAAAGTCACAGGCCGGGTCCAACTGTGGCTGGTTGTCGGTCCTCCTTTTGTAGCAGGTTGAGTTCATCGGTTGGCTCTTGTTCCTCCGGCGAGGTTCTCGCTGCCAAGAGAAATGCCCGCTGGAGCATCTCAGTGATGATGGCCTCAGCAATCTCCTACTTGGACAAAGACCTCGGAGGTGGTGATGGGCTTCAGTGGGGCCCTCACCAGGTGAGGAATGGACCCACTGGCAGCAGGTCCGTGGCGAAACATCAAGCTTGGACATCAGAGCAGGCTTCCAATCCACACAATAACGGGCTATCTCTTTGCCCACAGGTGGTGTAAGCCTCCAATGCCACACCAGTCAGTAGGGTACAAGCTGACATGCCCACTCATCTGATGCAGTCTCCCATGCTTCATCTGGAACTGCTGCCTCTTCAGTTTGCTGCAGTCCTGTGCACTTTGGAAGTGCAAGCACCCTTTACCTAACAAGCCATCCCGCTTCTGACACCATTTGTCATGGGGTTCAATTCAGACCAGTTGAGAAAAACAATGACTAAGTAAAAAAAAAAAAAGAGTGGTGTTTATTGTGCTCTCAAAACTGTGGTATTTAAAAAAATGATTTGAAATAGTGAAAGAGCAAAATTATGAATTTACAAAAGTATTTACAATGATGGAAAAACAGTACTTGATTTACTGTGTAGTATACTTTATATAGGCTTGACACTACCTTCCAGGGTAATGCACAAACTCTCCGACGGCTCCGGCTGTCCACCAGTTGAACCAACCTACTCCTGCAGTGAATACCTTGCTCCCACCATAGCAAGTAAAAACACAAACTTGTAAAAAAAAATGTTTTTTAAAACATCAAGCAAAATGCTAAAGTTACAGAAATATAAAACATCTAATCTACCATTTGATACATAAAGCGTAAAATAAATAAATAAATGAATAAATAAATAAATAAATGCTGCAAAAGTTAACAGAAATGCATTTCTCAGAAACTGGAGTAGATGTGTGTGTGTGTGTGCGTGCGTGCGTGCGTGTGTGTGTGTGTGTTGTGCTGTGAGTGCATGTCTGTATGTCACCCGCAGCCAATGACAGAGCCACTCCATCACACACTATGGAAGGTTGTCAAGGTTTTGGCAACGGGGAAGAGTAGACAGCCACCACATTGGATATGCCTGACTGGTGGCAGACCACAAACTTGTATGGTAGCAGGGACAGGTACCATCCTGTCAGGCAACTGTTTTGATCCCTCATGGAGGTGATCCACGTCAGTGCCCAGTGATCCGTCTCCAAATCAAACTCCAAGGCCAGAATGTAGTACTGCAGACTTTACAGACCTTTCTTTTCCACCACTAAATATCTGGTCTCATGTGGCACTGGTTCTCCTTCAGCAAGGACAGTACCAAGCCCAACTGCAAGGGTGTCCACCTGGACCAGGAACCTCCTGTCAAAGTCCAGGTTTTGCAGAACAGCAGAGGAGGAGAGGTAGGTTTTAAGTGTGCTGAATGCAATCTCACACTCTTCGGTCCAGCTGACCGGATTCTTTCTCTCCTTCGTGGTGAGTGCAGTGAGCGGGGCAGCAATGGTTGCAAACTCGGTAACGAATCTTTGGTACCACCCAGCTAAGCCCAAGCGTACGTCATATGTCATACGTCAGTACGGCCAACGTGTGTCTTTCGTACATTTTGCTGGTTTCAGGTTTGGGCAAAATGTCATTTTTTTTCGTACGTCGCACTTGCTTACCTACGATATTAGTGCAGCCAACGCACGTTCAGATATTTCGTACGGCCTCCATGCGTCCCGAGATCTCCGCAAACAGAAAATAACTTCAGTGACCGCAATCGCATGGCCAATAAATCGTACGTCCGGTTGTGACCTAGGCTTTAGGAGCAGTGCATAGTGAGATCAACCTGCTGCCTCCAACTGCTAGCAGACTCTTCATCAGGAACTATGTAGTAACGTACCTTGCTGGGCTTTAGCGCATCACAGATCGCCACAACAAGGATTTAGAGGACCTGCTGGGGTGGAGCATAATAGGCAGTATTGGTAAATCTTTTGCTATGAATAAAAAGCACAGTGGGTAGGTATGCAAAATAACAGTGAAATACATATTTGTGCTTCTCACATGTTCACCCATGGGCACGCATTTGCATGAAACACTTGACAACCTTCGCATTAAAATGAGTTTCCGTGTCACGTCATGGCCGTATCAGCCCAAGCTGAGCCCCGACACTAAAGCCGGCTGCTTTTAGATCACTGCGTTTCTTATGGAAATCCATGTGACACCAAAGCAGTCTGTCATAACCTTCATGTCTCTTCATCTCATGGCCTCATCTCCTACACCCAGTAATCATAAAGCCGACAATCCTTACACTCCAATCAACGACATACAGTATTTATTTATTTTTATTTTTTTGAATTTTTTAAGAATGGACTGTGTGCTTTTTAAAGTTTCTTGTAAAAAAAAATAAATAAATGAAGATGGTTGACTGGCATACCAGGAGGTGGTGGGGGCACTGTGAAATGTTTATTTAAATGTTAATTCATTTTCAACAATAAACAATGCAGTAGTGTCACATCTAAGAGCACAAATATGCTAACAATAATACATACTGTTCATACTAGAATGGTATGAAAATGGGCCATTTCACTGACTCGGTGCCATTTGCGTCCCCAGGATATACTACAGTGTGGTTTAAAATTAACAACTCGATGGCCTCAATGGCCTACATCTGTACTTCCTCGGATGGCTGGCATTCTTCAACGTATGCAAGAAGCTGCTACACATCTTCTACCAGACTGTGGTAGCTAGTGCCTTCCTGTATGCAGTAGTGTGCTGGGGGAGCAGCCTCAAGAAGAAGGACGCCACACGCCTGGACAAACTGGTGAGGAAGGCAGGCTCTGTCATTGGCACTGAGCTGGACAGCCTGGCATCTGTGGCAGAGCAAAGGACACTGAGGAGGCTCCTTTCCATCATGGACCACCACCATCATCCAATGCACAGCATCATCTCCTGACAGAAGAGCAGTATCAGTGGCAGATTACTATCACTGCCCTGCTCCACTGATAGAATGAGCAGTCATTCCTCCCGTACACCATGCGACTTTTCAACACAGCCGACGGCAGGACTGGACATATATGTGAAAAGAGTCGGTAAGTTTCAAACATCTACTGGAAAAAAGCCGGCCAACTGGATGTGGTGTGGTGGAAGGGTGGGGGTGTGCATGCATAAGAGTGTCATCTGTCCATTTTTTACCTTTCGTTCTGACAGAATGAACAGAAAATCATGGTGAAAACAACAAATTAAAAAAATAAATGAATAAATGATACATATAAAGATAGATGGAAAATGTAAAAGCAGGCCTTCCATCTCTGCGTGATGCTTGGTCGGCAAAACTGGGACGACCAGTGGCGGTTCCAGCTATGGGCCATATGGGTAATTGCCAAGGGCCGGGTCGCTGCGGGGGAAATGGGAGTCGGGATGTGTGTGTGTGTGTGTGTGTGTGTGTGTGTGTGTGTGTGTGTTTTGTCTTTTGTCTTTTTTTTGTCTTTTGTCTTTTGTTGCAAAGTGTCCTGCACATTGATTTGATTGGATATAATTAGGAATAAATACAATTTAAATAATTCATTTAAACCACTTTCAACACTGGAAAAATATTTTATTAATGATTTGACTTTAACACAAAATACTGATAAGAATTAAAAAGTTTCAGTGTCCCTTGGTTAGCACTTTGTCCTGATACCCTAACACATTCCCCCCTCTGAAAATTTTGGAATGTCCTGCAAGTCACATGGTCCACAGGAAGGTCATCCTCTGTAGGCCACAGGAAGTTCACTCATTTATTTTTCGATATGTTCCGTGATATTTCAAATACGGCTGTCTCAGCACAGCCCTGTGCTTTTTGTGATGTTTATTTTTAAAATACAGTTTTTTGTTGAGTCACTGTAATGTGCTGGCTACACATTTAAATGGTTCAGTGTGTGAGTAATTGAGATTTAGAGTGAGAAATGTCTGTTTATTTTAATACAACGAGCAAATGGCCCACATACAATCCACAGAGAAAAGTCATTTCTCATGAAAGTATAATGTAAGAGGCAACCAGCACAGTCTTTGATTAGTTTGAAACTCTACTCAAAGTGAGCAGCGCAGAAACCCCCCCCAACTTAGTCATGCCCCAGCTAAGACCTGCCACTCCCACTTGCACTTGACAAGCGCTCACTCTTTTTCATTCCCCCAGCTGCAGATTGCCACTCCCACATGCTCTCTGCATGATAATACTCATACCCCCCCAACCTTCCCTGACAACGGTGACCCCTTCAGTGCCTTATTCATCACATCCCTCATTTCCTTCTTGGATAACACGCAGCAGTGGGAGCGGCTAATGTTAATATGACTTCTGGAAAAATGAGTGAGGAACGAGAGACAAAGACAGTGATGGAAACTGAGTGGATGCGTATATATGAGTACACACACACACACACACACACACACACACACATACACACACACACACACACACATACACAAAGCCGTTGTTGGCGCAGGCATGTCCAATAGATTGATGATATTTGGGCGCTCAAACTTTCATCGAAATGTGACAAAGAAATTGTGAGTCTGTCTGCGGTGAAGCGTGCGTACGTGGTTGGCTGTTACGTCATGAAAGGGCTGTCGGCGTGTTATCTGTTGGTGCCGGTGCGCGTGGCGATAAGCACATCAGATGACAGCAGTGCAAAGGCTCCTAACAGCAACCTCTTTGTCCCAAGAGCTCCAGTAATTCAGAGATCATTCACGAAAGCGCGGCTTTCCCTCTCATATTCATATCTGCATTTCCATAGAGGAAAGTATTTGCACAGGGGATGAGCTGAAGCATTCAATACAGATGACTCACGAGTGTATTGATCCAAATGCAGTTTGATTGGTTGGGCTGCTTTTTAGCTGAGATGATCTCTATCGCACGAGTGTGGCAACAATGAGCATTTGCAACTAAAGAGTCAGCTTTGAAGTATCAGTCAAGCTACTGTATTTAACCTGCAAATGTCTTCTGAGTGGTGTTAACGTCATCAATGCCTTCCAGAAGTTCCAACTTAAACCAAAACAGACTCTAGCAAAGCAAAGCGGATTTTTTTGGGTGCATTTTTTTTTGCATTTTTTTTTTTTTTACAGCATATGAACACTGTTACAGGCCGAGCGTGGCCCTTTAAGAAGAATTGCATTGTGGGAATTTCAGTGTTGTAGTTCTGTGGAAGCGGTGTCTCTGTTCTCTCTCTTCTGTCTGCACCGCCCATTGTGTGATTGGCTGCAGACCATTGCCAATCAATCTCCTTCGTGCTGTCTCTTGTTGTGGTCATGGCTAGCAAACTAGCTAACTGTGTGAGCTGCTTGCTAACCGCCAATACTGTAAACAATAGAAGAAACAGAAGAAGCTAACCACGTGTGACTCTGAACGCTGGATGGTTGCAAGTTTTCTCCCCGGAAAAAACCCACAGTGTCGACGAAACGTTATGGACCTAAAATGCAGAGGAAGTCAGCCATCACACAGAAAGTTGGACTTCTGAACACGCTGAAGGAAGGCAGAAGTTACGCACCTGTAGGGCGCCATTAATGAACAAATGAATCTTTGGCTCATGGAGGATGAGGAGGAGTAAAATCCGATGACAGGAGCAATATGTTTCAACAAGCATACAAAAACGCTACAGCCGAACGGCGCCATTATGTGATAATACTGAATTGAAGTGAACATTTAACATCATTTTTACCTGTAATGGACACCTTTGGGCAAAAAAAAGGACAACAACCACATAACAGCTAAAACCCATAAAGAAACTGCAAATGCACCGCAACCCATGTACAAACAATACGGGCGGTGCGGATCAAAGCGTGCCTCTGTGTGTCTCATTCACATGAATGGGTTAACTTGTCCACCACCTCTTGGAGCAAGTCGGGAGGAATTCCCAAGTAGGTCCGTGCCAATAATGGAATTAATGAAGCTAAGGGTTAATCCACGACTGCTTCACGGATGCGGGAAGTGGTGGTGACAATGCATACACGTGTGGGAAGGATGCGTGTCGCGCACTAGACTTAAATAGTAATTGACAAGGAGTGAATAAGTCGTGCGGGTGCGTGGTCATTTCGTGTTGTTTACATATCTCTGAAATGACGACGGACTTCTCTTAAAGCCGTAAAATTCATCGCCTTTCTCTTTTGTATGGTCCATGTGTTTGTTATGTTGAGTCTCTCTCTCTCTCTGGCAGCAGAACACTCTGATAAAAACGTTGCTTTAAAATGGCGCCAGCGGCACGCAATGAATTGCAAGTATTGCAAGATTTTGTCTTGAGCGTGTAAGATGGCGGCGTAAACAAACCGCACCCATTTTGAACGCCAACCAAGCAGGCGAACGCAAACAAAAGGAAAATTTTTGCAAAAATTTCCGATGTCAACCGAAAAACGTGCGAACCGAGGCGGGCCTTAACTGAAGTTAAACATCCTACTTCCAAATGTGCAGTTCTACTCAATCTTTTTTTCTCACCCATCATCTTCCGCTTATCCGAGGAGCAGCGGTTCTACTACGAGTTCCTCTGAGATGACAGTGCTTCTCATCTTATATCTAAGGGAGCGCGCAGCCACCCTACGGAGAAAACACATTTCAGGCGTTTGTAAAAAAAACCCTGAGAATTGTTTATATTTCAAGCCGTCTTTCCTGTGTCGGTTTAGTCCTGTGTGAGTCCAAAAGAATTAAATCAACCATTAATTATGTAGTTATTCATTAGCCCCTTGTTGGCAGCTCACTATGCCAAAAGTGAGCTAACGCTATGCAGGAAGCCGGTTTGACATGCTAAAGGTATAAATGTGCTGACCCATATAGCCTCATTATTGATAATTACCTTCCACCATCATTTAGAGTGTGAGGGATTAAGTTGACAGGGCATGACATGTGGGGAAGGAGACTAGGAAGGGTCCTGAGACCTGTGGAGACTACGTGGGAGGTGCAGATGCTGCATTTTAATGGCAATTTAAGTACAAAGAGGAGGCCTGGTGTGTGACTTGGGTGGTGCGAGAAATGTCAGGCGTAGGTATTTCTCAATAATTAAGAGAGCTGTGCCTGCTGGGAATATATGCTAATATTAGAGTCATTTCATTTTCATATTCAGTGAGAAGAGCTGAGATTTTTTTTTGTGCTGATTGTGTGAAGCACTGGTAGGTCCACAAGACGAGAAGGATTTGGATTTCTATGCTTTTATGAAGGTTTTTTTGAAATCCATTAAAAATGCAATTTTTTTTGTACTACCAAATTTACACTTTTTATAATTTTTTCTGCAAGGGTGCTTTGCTACTGAAATGATACAGGTGTGTTTCAAATGATGTTGGATACTAATATATCTATAAAAATATAGTGTGTATGTATTTTTGCTTGATTAAAAGGCAATAAACATACAGTACAGCCACAAACATCTATTAATTAATACATTATTGCTGTTTCGTGGTTGAATACGGCCTATTATTTGTTTTAAAAATATGCGTATGTAAGCAAATTGTACATGTTTTTGCCTAAATTAAGCTTCGGCGAGCATAAAAATGACTAAATTAACTAAAATAAAAATACACGCAGAAGACGCATTCTAATTGTGAATGTAGTATTCTACATTGGCCACTAGGTGTCAGTAATTGTTCGGTGAGACAAGCACCAGGCTGGATCGCCACACCAGGCATTTACTGCAAGTTTAAATGATCTCACAAGAGACACAATAATAATAACACAATAATCATGATAATAATAGTCCTAATGATGTTGTGACCGTAACTCTCGACAAGCTAAAACTCAACTCTGAACCCCGCAACCTCACTTTCTGTTCACACGTCCGGAGCACATGAACTACAAGCTTTATTCATGTCTTAAATGTCTCATTTTCTATGATTATATCTACTATATTGGGAAATACCAATGTAAATGTGACTGTAGGGGTGTTATTTCATGTCTAATTATGTTAAAACTATATTTAAGACCAGTTGAAAAATTGCAACAATGTACATTTTGCACTGTTGGATCTTACGGAGGTTGTTAGTAGAGGAGGGGTCGCCAACCCATCTTTGGGACTTTGCTGGTTGATTGCGAGAACATTTTGAAAAAAATGTATTGTCATATCAGTGCCCTAACCTCCCAGGGAGGCACGCATTTTGCCCACTGAACACGCCCGTATGCCTCGCCACTATCCAGGCAGCAACCCTCAAGCCCCAGCAAGGAGCCCAGTCCCCAAAACCTGACCGGAGGTACACTAGTACACCGACTCACTGCTCAAAAAAATTAGAGGAACACTTGGAAAACACATCAGATCTAAACTGGGGGAAAAATGATGTTGAATATGTTTCCTGATAATAAGTGGGTGATGTATTAGTAACAAAATGATGCCACATCATTTGATAGAAATGAAAATGATCACCCTATAGAGGGGGGAAATCAAAGACACCCCAAAAATGAAAGTGAAAAAATGATGCAGCACACTGGTCCATTTTGCTAAAATGTCATTGTAGCAACTCAAAATGATTCTCAGTAGTTTGTGTGGCCCCCACGTGCTTGTACGCATGCCTGACAACGTCGGGGCATGCTCCTAATGAGACTACGGATGGTGTCCTGGGGGATCTCCTCCCAGATCTGGACCAGGGCATCACTGCGGTACATGGATACATGGGGGAGATTCCAGGAGACAGGTAGTTACTCCAGGAGAGCTGGACAGGGCCGTAGAAGGCCCTTCAACCATCAGCAGGATCGGTATCTGCTCCTTTGTGCAAGGAGGAACAGGATGAGCACTGCCAGAGCCCTACAAAATGACCTCCAGCAGGCCACTGGTGTGAATGTTTCTGACCAAACAATCTGAAACAGGCTCCATGAGGGTGGCCTGAGGGCCCGACGTCCTGTAGTGGGCCCTGTGCTCACTGCCCAGCACCGTAGAGCTCGATTGGCATTTGCCATAGACCACCAGAATGGGCAACTACACCACTGGTGCCCTGTGCTCTTCCCTGATGAGAGCAAGTTCAACCTGAGCACATGTGACAGACGTGAAAGGGTCTGGAGATGCCGTGGAGAACGTTATGCTGCCTGCAACATCATTCAGCATGACCGCTTTGGTGGTGGGTCAGTGATGGTCTGGGGAGGCATATCCCTGGAAGGACGCACAGACCTCTACAGGTTAGATAACGGCACCCTGACTGCTATTAGGTATCGGGATGAAATCCTTGGACCCATTGTCAGAACCTACGCTGGTGCAGTGGGACCTGGGTTCCTCCTGGTCCACGACAATGCCCGACCTCATGTGGCTAGTGTATGCAGGTAGTTCCTGGAGGATGAAGCAATTGATACCATTGACTGGCCCCCACGTTCACCTCACCTAAACCCAATAGAACACCTCTGGGACATTATGTTTAGGTCCATCCGGCGCCGCCAGGTTGCTCCTCAGACTGTCCAGGAGCTCATGGATTCCCTAGTCCAGATCTGGGAGGAGATCCCCCAGGACACCATCCGTAGTCTCATTAGGAGCATGCCCCGACGTTGTCAGGCATGCGTACAAGCACGTGGGGGCCACACACACTACTGAGAATCTTTTTCAGTTGCTACTATGACATTTTGGCAAAATGGACCAGTGTGCTGCATCATTTTGTTCTGATGTGTTTTTGAAGTGTTCCTCTAATTTTTTTGAGCAGTATATATATATATATATACAGTATATAGTGTCAAAAGAGAGTAGACAGTTTCAGACCACAGCCTTTAAAGGCAAAATCCTGTCAGAAATGTGGATTTGCTGTCATTTTCTGTCAGGTCTTTTACTGGGCATTTTTCTATCAGCTGTAAAAATGAAGTTTTAACAATTTAATCTTCTATCAGTGAATACAAAATAATCGAAGGCCAGTGCACTGGAGGAAATCGACTGTTGCAAACCAAAGTCCGAAGAAGCATTTAATCTCAATTTTCATATTTGTCCTTCTATTAAAACTTTTTCTCTCCTCCCTTTGGATGTTTTTTGACGGCCTCCTTAAGCAAGGTCAACAACAACTGCCTTTTCTCACAAGGCTGGAGACATGTCCTTCAACTTGGCAATGTGTGTAAGTGATCAAGATAAGAAGTCTAAGTGGGAGATATGTCCTTCGACTAGACCAGGGGTAGGGAACCTATGACTCGGGAGCCATATATGGCCGTTTGATGACTGCATCTGGCTCTTAGACACTTTTTAACACGATAAAATGTATTTATTATTATTATTTTGATTTAAAAGTAAACCAATACAGAAACAATAACATTGTTTAACATTGTTAAAAATAACATTCGAAATATAAAACCTTTTCATGCATTTGAATCCATCAATTTACTACCACAATGAGCTGTCCTTCAAATTGAAAACTTTATTAATATAAATTATTACTGGATAATGCGGTAGCCTACCCGGGTCACTGAGAGGTCAAGAAGTAAACGTCCCTCCTTTGATCAAACAGTCAGTTCGCGAATTCTGCAGAGCCAACCCTTTTGGCAAAGAAGCTGGCAAAAAGAAATAAAGTACGGTGCAAAACCATGCAGCACCAGACGTTGTATTCATGGTAGCTTGGATAACTAAATAGATACATCTACAGTATTTAGTTGTAATCAATGTTAAAAAATATTATACGGCTCTCATGGCAATACATTTTAAAATAAGAAGCTTTCATGGCTCTCTTAGCCAAAAAGGTTCCTGTACCCTCTAGGTGTGTGTGTGTGTGCGTGTGTGTGTGTGTGTGTGTGCTCAATATAATAAAGAACAGGATGTGATATCCAAGTGGTGTATTGGGTCTTCTTTTGAGTGTACATATATTCACACTGCTCTAGTCAGGTGGAAAAATAGTTCCTCTAACGTCTCCTCTAATGGTCAGATTGTTGAGCTGCATAAGCAAGGCCTCTCACAGCGAGCCGTTACATGCTGAGGTCGGACGCAGTAAAACAGTCATTTGAAACTAATTGTTCAAAGATCCCGAGGGCTACGGAACTAAAAAGTCAAGTCAAGTGGCCATTTCACTGGCCCCGAGCTGGTTGTCTGTTAAGACACAGGATGATCCTCGGCCCAAATGAAGGTTGTTACTGGTGAGGAGTGCAGTCCAATAACCATAAGACGGCATCTGCGAGAGAAGGGTTTTATGAAGAAAAAACGTCTTTGAAGGCCTCGTCTACTTCAACGCTACAAAATTGTCTGTTTGTAAATTGCACAAGGAGCACCAAACATGGGCTGTTGAAAGGTGGAAGAAAGTTTTATTTTCCCTTGACGGTCCTGATGGCTTCCAACGTTACTGGCATGACAAGGAGATTCCACCTGAGAGGTTTTCCACACGGCACAGTGGAGTGGGCGCCATCAATGGAATAACAGAGCTTCAGGTTGTGCAGGGGCGTCAAACGGCAGCCGGCTATGTGGAGATTTTGCAGGGGGCATCCCTCATGACTGAAGGCCCTCATCTGTGTGGTAATGTATTTTTCAACAGGACAACGCTGTGCTTCACAAAGGACTTCTTCCTTTGGGGATGGATGGCGAGGGAAGTTTACAGTTCCAGACAGTGGATGCCCTCCATGAAGCTATCTTCACCACCTGGAGCAACATTTCCACTACCATCCTGGAAACACTGGCATCAAGCATGCCCAAACCCATTTTTGAGGTGATTAACAAGAATGCCGCAGCTATTTATTACCGAGTCCTTTTTTGAGCATTTCATTTCTATTTTGGGGGTGTTTTTTTTTTTTTTTGAGCTATGGTCTTAAACTTTTGATGAACAGCCCATTTCACTTTCATGCTTGCTTGCAATACATTTCTTACTCAAAGTTTTTTGTGGTTCTTCTTTTTGCATTTTGAAGCTCGGCTTAGAACCTCCTCAAGAGCCAAAATGTTTATTCTTGACATTTTTCAACTGGTCTTAAAATGTTGATCAGGAGTGTATACATATGCGGTCCAAAGAACCAGGCAGAAAGGCTCAAGAGAAGAAATAGCCTTTAGACGGTAAACCGTGTTCATGGCCGCTGGGAGATTATAAAAAATTACAAAAACGGGGTGTACAGTAACAGGTTGTACAAACGTACCAGAATGGGTGAGATGCTCTCCATATGAGTTAACCACGGGATGTTTCGCATGTGTTTGGAGCGTATTCCACTGGGTGCATTTCACCGTGGTTGCATGGTAGAATCCTTCAGCACCAACAGCTTTAGCAGCTATAACCCAACTCCTTTTCTTCCAGTTTGGAGTGTAATGGAGGGTCAGAATATGGCTGTCCAGGCGGTAATAGCCTTTCCCAAGACTCATTGAGGAAACAGATGGGGGTCATTGGGATTCTTTGAGTTGGAAAAAAACACATATTTACAGACAAACAGGGTAGGGAGCGCCCATCCACGGTGCTGTGCTCAACAACTGCCCCTGTAATCAACATGTCATACAGCATGGGCAAAGAACCATCATTAAAAAACCTTGTCTTTCATGACGAGCTTTATGTCTTTGTGTACTGTAGATAAAAGCTGCTATTTGATGTCTTAGTCAGTCCGAGAACTCCAGACTTGGCATCTTTATGTACCATGTGTATGGTTTTACACTCATTCAATAAAACCATTGTTCCAACAAATCCCTGCTTTATACTTCCGAATAACCTTGAATGCATTGGCACTGAATGCTCCCAGTGGGGATCCGCGGACTCTCTTTGTCATTAGGAGCTGTTACAGTAAATGTGGAAAGTAGATTGCAGGGCAGTGAGCTGTGACGGGGTTCAGGAAAGGAGCAGTCAAGGTGGGATTGACAGGATTGGCAGTCAAATCAAACAGACGAGGGGGAAATACAAATATTTGACTGGGATACAATTGGCTTTTGATCAGACCCAATGAGAGGTGGTCGGGGGGGGTTGACAAACAAATTCCAGGTTATTAGCCGATAATGCAGTGGGTGGTAAAAGAGACAGGACAGAATGAATGAGCTTATTCATGAAAAACAAAGAGCGAGGGAATAAGTAAATGACTGTATGCAGGTACACAGCTCCAGTGGCAATGACGGCTGTTTTAAGGATACAGGCGCCAAGGTGACTGCTGATTGGATCAAAGATGGCATGAATGAATCTAAAATTATTTTTTGTTTTGATCTCACTGCGATTCTCATCAAACATCAAGTGACGAGGGGGAATTGGCAAGGCTCGTTTCAAAGCAGAATGTGAAGTACGACAGCACCAAAAGGTTAAATGAAATTGGTGAGCCGCGCCAAGCGTGCAAAAAAGTTTGAATAGAAGCTCATTGAAATCAGAAAGCCACTCATTCATTTTAAACATGTTTGACAAATATTTAATTTTATTTGCGCTTTCTTTTCATTTGTAGTTAAAGCTAAGTTGTTATTCCATTTTCACCCTCAAAGCGTGCATGTTTTATGCTCTTTGAACATCAAGGAAAACCTTGTAATTACATGGAAAGGAACACTCATCCATCCGTCTCTTGCTGCTCATGACAAGCAACGCAACAAAACTGTATGAAGGATAGGCAATGAACTCCTCGATGAAGTTATTTTTCTTGATAATTAAAAACATGAAAGATTCATCATGACATTTTAATCAGTATCTCAATGAACCACTTTACATTACGACACATTGAACCTTGACCTTCTCTAATAACCTGGATTTAGTACCTAAATGCGTTTTTTCTTGCAGGGAGGGCGGAAGTGGAGTGACCAGGCAGGTGGACGCAAGTAGCAATCAGTGCCACTCAAAAAAGCCAGAGCATGGCTTTTCCTCTCTGTTCCACTCCGGGTAGGTTTATGTTGTACTTTATGTAACCAGGGGTCTCAGCTTTAAAGCTTGCGTGTGCACAAAAAAGGTCAGAAAAGTTGAGGAAGCCATTTCCCACACAGGGGCGTATTTAGTCATTTGGGGGCCAAAGCAAACCTAGTCAGCGGGGCACTCCACATCCTTCTTTTTTTATTTGATTTTTTTACAATATGGGGTCAGTTTTTTCCTGCTTTTGAAATTTGTTATAGTCATCTGCTAGTTATATGGCCATGTTTATAGACCACCCCCAAAAATGATTTTAAATATTAATCTAAATAGTGTAAATATGAAAAAAAAATATATCCTTAAAGTCCTTAAAATCCCCCTGGATGATTATTATTATTGTAGAAAGTGAATCATCTTTTACTGTAATTTATTGATTGATTGATTGTTTCTTTAAATTCGAGCCACACAAAATAAACACACATTACACAATGCTGTACACACTGTACCCACACTGGGTAGAATAAATAGAAAAAAGGTATATTTAAATGTATATTTATACATATACAGCAGAACATAATCAAAATACACATATAAACAGAATAAGTTGGCTGGAAAAGGAGTGGAAAGAAGACAAGCTGATTTACATCTTAATATATATACATAAATGTTAGATACATGAAATTGATAAGAACGTTAAGCAACATTTAACATAAACCTTGTTTACACTTGCACTTGTCCCCGTTCACATGAATGGGATAAATGTTCCACTACCTCTTGGAGAAATCCGGGGGCAATTCTGTAGCGTCTTGGATCTTCCTTGTGCTCTTCTGTTAATAACTACTCCTAATGCCCAAAGCGATGTCTTCTAGCCAGCAATTCCCTCTCCCACACTGTCAGTACTTCTTTTTTTTCTAGTTTATTGCCTCCTTCCTACTCTTTGCACATTCTCTGCCTGCAGCGAGAGCTAACATGCTGCCACTCAATATTTGTTTTATTCGTTATGCCACTGCAGTGTCCTCCAAATATGATACTTCTTGAAGTATTTCCACTGCCATTTCCATGAAAGTCCGCTTCTTCGTCCTTGTCGTCTTCCCAGCAGCCGTGATTCTGAATGACGCCGTCCATCGCACCAATGCAATCAAGGCTCTTGCATTGACCTTCTATGATGAAGTGGAGGCGTGGAAACGGTGTAACTTTGGGGAACGCCACAAATCACAGGGCCAAAAAGTCGTGCGTCCGGTTGTGACTAAGGCTTACTGGCAAAATCACACATTCAAGGATCTTGGAAAATTTCAAGTAACTGTACTTATAGCGCCTATTAGTATCCGTATCTGCAATACAGGCTTCCTATCCTCCCTATCGGATCAATACCAAAATGTACAGTATTGCCCAACATTACTTGATCTTGTTACAATGCAGCAGTTCTGTGCAACTTGATTGTGATTTCACATCATGAAGTATATATGAGAGTCTGAGCGCCAATAACAATCAGCAAATAATTATGCTTGATGATTGACAAAATTTGCCCTTAAGCTAAAAACAAGAATGAATTATTTAAATAGCAATCACGTTCGTTGTCTTGATGTCCAATCCGGATTGCTTTTCTTCCCTATCTTTTTCAAACAAGCTCGTTAAGACGCATACGACATGACTTGAAGCAAACAAGGATTTTTTTTTCGTCCTCGCACGTGGACTGAAGAAAAAAGTGAGAAAAGGAAAACACAATACAGTAGATTACATTCCGGGATCACCAGCAAATGGCAAAAAGTGTTAGATAAGCTTTGCTTCTTCCTGCTCTTTTTTGGACATGTGGAACTGCGAATCGTATTACGTGCTGTACTCCAGTGTAACCGTATGCATGTTCAAAAAGAATTAAACATAACCATAGATAAACAACACATAGATATTATACAGTCCAATAGCTCAGTGCATCGTCTAATTGCTTCTCATTGAGGCCTTTACCATACAATACATGTTTGCCTTTATGAAACACGCACACTCACATAGCACAATCAGAATTGTGCAACACCTAGATATGACTGATGGGAAAAATATTGGGAGACACACAGCAAATTCATTGTTCTCACTCGCACCACCTTAACTCTGAGGGGATATCCACACGGTAGTATTTTGTTGTTTCAGTCTTTCATGCACACGGGAACAGCGTTCTGGGTGCCCTGAAATTATATTTTTTGGAACACGGCTTCCAGAGTGGGAAAATTTGAAAAAACGGGCTTGTTGTTTTCGTGTAGACAAGCAACCCACTTTTTATTTTTAAAACAATAACGTCACCGACCCCTCGCTGTCGCGTGAGCAGAAGTGAGCGCTGCCGACACGCCAACATAATAGTTGAATATTTCAACTAGCATCACTCATCCCAGTCGACATTCTCCTGGCATTATGTTGTCTTTTTCTCCAAAATGAGTAAAAGCAAGTAATTCCACTTTGTTGTACGTCTAGACGACAAATTTATGCGCATGGCATTCTTCTTCTTCTATGGTTTGGTGTGTCACGTGGTTTCGTCTGCGTGTCTGTTCACAGCGCCACACGTAAGTGTGCCTTGTGTATTACATCGTTTTCACTCAGCGATCCCTTCCCGACTGGATGCAAATATTTACTAATCTCAGGAGCCTTCTTGCGTGGACAGGGCCTCACTTACACACAAATCAATTATCACTTTCCAGGCACACAAGTTTAAGTTGCACTTTCTAGAGGGACACATTTTTTAATACAATTTGAAAACCTTGAAAATAGTGTGACCGCTGACTACTTCTCTGATGGCTACTCGGTCCAAAGAAGCAGGAAGACTAAGAAAAATAAACATCCATTACAGCCACGAGTTATTACTACGGACATAAAAATGTCTATTTTTCACACAAGACTTGCTCCTCCCCCTCCAAACCCTTCTGCAATTATTTTTATTACCTTCTGTAATTATTAGACTAGATTCGATTCCCCTTCTTCATTCAAAATGCCTCATGCACTTATTAACTCGTCCAATACCAAAGACGTACTTAAGTTTTTATAAACCGGAACACCCAATCCAAACAACGTATTTATATACGCTATATCTTTTACCTTTTTTTGCACAAGAGGCAAAAAAAGGCGATGACGAAACTCTCCACTAATGCATTTCACTTAAGAGCGATTTTAAGCCATAAAAACGATGATCACTATCATAGTTCATCATTTCATGACTACTATTATGTGTGACTGTTTCAATGCAGTATTGTCATTGTGATCACTATCATAATTCATCATTTCATGACTGGTATTATGTGTGATTGTCATTGACAGCGTTATCATTGTGGTTGTTGATATTGTTTTGTCCTTTGTACTTATGTCCTTGTTCGTTTTTATAGTCGTCACAGACATTTATTTGCTGATGTCGTTGTGTATGTTTCTGTTGTTCTGTTCTTGTTGTCACAATTGTTGTTGTTGCTGCTGTTGTCCTTGTCTCTTGTCTCTCTTTTTTTTTTGTCCCCCCTTTTTTGCTGGTGATCCCGGAATGTAATCTACTGTATTGTGTTTTCCTTTTCTCACTTTTTTCTCATATTTGTTGTATCATATTTGTTGTTATCATATTTGTTGTTGCTGCTGTTGTCCTTGTCTCTTGTCTCTCTTTTTTTTTTGTCCCCCTCTCATCCCCCCCCCCCCCCCCCCCGTTTCCTTTTCTCTTCTTCTCTGTCCCCTCCTGCTCCGGTCCGGTCACTCCAAATTTGCTTTATAACAAGCATCAAAGTCAATTAAATTTTGTATAACAGGGGAAGTGTATATCACACTTCTCCCTGGCAGAGTAAATCTGTTGAGCACTTGACGGCATTTAGATCTACAATTCTATCTGCTTTAAAGGCTGGACAGGACAGGAGTAAAAAAAAAAAACAATAAAAACGGCCACAAGGTGGCAGAAGTCTTGTTTATGTTGGTATGGTTGTATACATATTTGAGCTGTCACAAAAGCAAAAAATATTTGTCAAAAAGTTAAGAAAGTTAAGCTTGAAGTGTATCTTTTTCACCAAAAGCTGTTTTTCTCCCTTTTCTTGTCGCTAGCGGATATTTTCCTGAAACTTCCCTGTGTTCTATTGCAGATTACTAATGAATGAGAAAAGGTAGAAACAAACTTTTCTTTCATTTTGTAGCTTCCATTTTTATATTCTGTGCGTCTTGAAAGATCAGTCAAACTAGTCTAAAATGTCTGGTACTGAAAGTACCAGCTGAGATTCCAACCCAGAACCAAATGACCGGAAAGCAGATGTGCTCACCCCCACTGCAGTTGGGGTGGCGCAAATGAGTAGTGTAGCCCAACGGGACACGTCAAATGATGTGGCAGGCTGGATGCGGCCAGTGGGCCTGAAGGTCTGAAGCCTGTGATTTCTAATAGATAGCTAGATATTAGACAAGGTCACTGGGCAGCTTGATCAGGTTGAACAATTAGAAGACAGGTCTTCTCTCAACGACAAGGTTGAAGGTTTACTTTCCTGCTTTCTCATCACTCCAGAATCAGCAGGTGCTGTACACCATCTTTGTGTGCGGTTTACTTATTTTTCCCTTGCGTCTTCCTGTCCTTCCATGACAGTATCCCTGCATGCATCCATCCCTGCATGAATGAATGAATGAGGTATCGTTGAAAAGTGCTTTTCGTACCTTGAAGGTAGGAAAAAATTATGTACAATGCAACCCATTTAAAGAAAGTCATGATTGTACAAGGCCAAACTAACTTGAATGCCGATGTCCTGCAATCCCTCCGGCAGGTTAATGAGTCGATAAATGGCGATACTACTTAGGTATAGGAACCCTTTGGACAATGTCAATAAATGGTTTGCAGCTGCAGCATCTTTAAATGCAAGGTAATGTTCTTCCATCCAAAGAATCATATATGTAACACGTACAGTACATACTGAAGGAGAGTGGCACATTTTACAATTCATTTTAAAAGAAATGTTTATGACTACGTATTATTTATGATGTTTTATTTGTGATGCACAATACCACCAACCTCTTCCAGGAAAATTCATTTTCATGTATTACATTTGGTAAATTTGGTTATTGATTTTGCCGTTAATCATCAGTTCAAAATGTTCCATAAATAAAAGGTTATGAGACTCATAATGAGACAATCCGTGAATTGTCTACTCTTCTGTCTCTGGGGTCAATAAAATCATGTTTTCTTTTATTTTTCTTTAATATAGTAGATAATTATTGAACATTGTCATAGAGTCTCTTTCTGGGTGTAGTGCCTTACCTCATTTTTCTTTAATATAATTGATCATTATTGAAAACAATCATTGAGTATGTTTACATGCAGTCAAATAACTCGACCATAACCGGAATGTTAGCAATAACCCGGTTACGGCCATGTAAACACCAATAACCCTTTACAAAAAACGGAAAATGCTCATATTCCGGTTTTTAAAAACCCAAATATAATCCCTGGGTTACTCCTTTTCTAGCCCAAAAATCGGGTCATGTATACGCCTATCGGGATATCTGCGCATTTCTATTCTAAAAGGAATCTTGTGTCTTTGGCAGGAACTACTTGTAAACATGACGACACGCAAAACTCCACACTTTTGCAGCGAAGAGGAAACAAGTTATTGTGGTGAAAGACAGGTACATTATGTCTTTTATCGACGGTGGAAAGTACCGCAATAGTGAAATGTATCAGAAGGTGAGCAAGCAGGAGAAGAGTGAAACAGAAAGTGAGACAGAATAGTGTACTGGTGGTGGGTCAGTACCAGCACTGAAACGCAAACAAAGGCATTCATTACCTTCATTCATTGCCGATGTTGTTGTCGGATACAGGACGAAGAAGCGATAATAACACACGCTTTGCGTCATGATGTTTACCGTGCGTCAAAACATTGTCCATTTTTTTTTCTTCACGTCACGCATGTAAACGGGTTATTTCGAATGTTTCAGAAACCGGAATATTGACCTTCACTCAAAAATTGACTGCATGTAAACGTGGTTCTCGAGTACCCGACTGGGTGTGGCGGTGCCTTGGTCAATAAAATAATGTTTTCTTTCATATAATTGATCATTATTGAAAATAATCATTTGGTCCATGTCTGGGTCCGGTGCTTTGCTTGGTATAATCATGTTTTTCATTCTTCTTCAATATTCATCAATATCATTATTAAAAGAACCATTGAGTCCCTGACTGGGGGTGGCACCTCAGTCAATAAAGTTGTGTTTTCTTTTATTTGTCTTTAAAATAATTGATCATTATTGAAAATAATCATCGAGTCCCTGTCTGGGGGTGGTGCCTCGGTCAGTGAAATCTATTTTCTTTCATTTTTATTGAATGTAAATTGATCACTATCAAGGGTTCTTTTGAGTGCTGATCACTTACATTATGAAAGAAAACTGGTGTGAATTGACGTGCTAGCTTGTGTCATCAATGAGATTGTGGGGACCGTGTGGGGTGCTAAAACACCAACTGTCGCTGTCAATCATGTTGTTAAGGTTGACTGCTTCTGACTTACGTTGTAGCTCACAGCTAAACGCTCGTTTTGCCGCATCAACGCCTCACAACCTGGAATTCAAGCTCTTTCTGAGCTTGAACATTTGCATTGATACTCCGCGACTCTAAAGCCCCCCGTTTCCCCTCCCCCCTCAAATGGTTTGATTTTCAGCTCCATCTATTCAGAACACAGTTCACATCTCCGACTTTGAGCACTTGCCTGATATATTCTGAGCCCATCACTCAATCCCCCAGTGCCATTTACTCTCCACCTACAACTTCACCTTTTACACCACTTTCAGAAGTCATTGCCGGCCAGAGAATTACACCCACCTGAGGATGAACCCACATAAGAATCAAAAGAAGCAGGCATTGACTGCCTTAAGGCTTGTTGGGTAACCAGTGCAAAATGAGGTACTGGAATCAGAGTTAGGTTTGTTTGGCTGTGGATGGCGTGAGCTATGTTTCATGAAAGCCTGGGGGCCATGTAAAGAAGTGGAGGACTAATGTATCTCTCCGCTTCAGCTCTCAAGGGGTTAAAAAAAAAAAAAAAAAAACTCCACGAAGGTTCAAATGCAGTTTTGATTCACCTCAGCAGGCTGGCGTGAGTGTGCAACGGTTGAGGCCCGTGCACTTTTTGTGAGTGCTTCAAAAGATTTGGAAGGGAGAGCGATCTTCGTATGAGTGCGCATGTGTGTGTTGATATTTCGCCTGCAATAAATAGACAGACATTTGAGAGATGCCCCCTGGCTTTCCTCGCTTTAGTGCATTTTGGACTATGTAAGTCCCCTTAGAGCCAAATGTCTAACCGGATCTGTCAATATTCACACGGAAAAAAAACACACTTTCTCCTGATACAGGCTTGTAGAATGCAGCCATTCATGTTCAGTGTTGGGAGTAACGGCGATAAAAAATAACGGCTGTGATAAGTGAATTTTCAGGAAATAGGATTCCTTATTGATAACTTATTTTCTTATTTATAACTGGAATATTTTTATAGTAAAAGAAAAAGAAAACCATTTAGGACATCTGTAAAAATACTTAAAACATTATTAGAGCCCTCTAGACATTAAATAACACCCCTATAGTCAGCTTTAAACTCGTACTACTAAAAAATTCAAGAGATTCAAGAGATTCAAGAGAGTTTTATTGTCATGTGCATGGTAAAACAGCAGTTATACCATGCAATGAAAATATAATAAGCCATAAGCCAAAAAAAAATAAGCCATTTAAGACTCATATTTGTGTGTGCTGTTGTAAATGTGTTCCGTTGTTGGACAAGAAGTGACATCAGCTGTTTAGAGTTGAGTTTTACTCATTACTGACACCTAGTGACCAGTGTAGAGTACTACATATCATCGCAACGTCTTTGAATGCATCTTCTTAATGCCTTATATTTGTATTTTACTTCATTTAGACATTTTTTACTTGAAAATGCTCCATTTAGACAAAATAATACAATTTGCTAAATATGAATCTTTTTTGATAATAGATGGTATTCACTCACAAAACAGCATGATTTATTAGTCAATATATTTTTGCAAAACCGTGATAGCTGCAAAATTTGAAGCACAAAGTGGCAAGAGACGACTGCAGCCTAATTAATTACTATTTCAAACGTCGCGGGCAGTGCGCTCGGTTTTTATGCACCGATATCTAACGGCTGTTATCTGCTCGACGGCTCGCCATGACATCATAGACGACTTCCCTTTCCTGTTTCCACGTATCAGCAAGCTGATTGGATGTTAACAGGAACGTTTTGTTATAAATATACATGAAGAACACAGCTGGACTCACGCAGTGATAATTAGTGTGATTACACAAGACGCGTGCCATATTGTACGCTAATTGGGAAATGTACGCAAACCAAGACAAAATTTTGAAATAAATTTTCAATGTTTGCCGAAAGACACACTAAACCGGGTGTACACTAACAGAGGTTCCAATGTAGTGTAGGATACGGCCTTTCATGCACCCTTGCCAGTACCCCAACACCCAGACATTGGAGCTAAATGGGCTAAAGGAGAGGTTCAGGCTTCAGGAGCTGAGAACCACCACGTTAACAACTTTGTTAAAAAAAAAAAAATACACTTTGTATAATTTAACATTGAACTTCCACCTTTTTCTCTTTTAGGCTGGTCTTTTAGTGGGCTGACATTTCAGAGTACCATGTGACGAGACTGACACATGATTGAGCAACGCTGTCTTTGTCTTGCAGATCTAAACATACAATTTTTTTTTCTTCCATGGAATCAATGAGCTGTGTGCTTTATTACGATGAATAATGCATTGCCCCTGCGAAGCCGCATTCCATCTCACCCCCGCTTGGTGTTTGCCATGCACCCTGTGGCACGCTGTCTCCATTGTTTGCCTTCCCTTGCACTTCATAATAAAGTAGAATAAAGGTGCTGATCCTTGTGAGAGTGCTTCTTAATGATCTTCTCAGGCTGGCTGATGCAGAGCTTCTGTTGTGCACTTGTTACAATGACACAGACAGCGAGAGCAAAGGGAAATGCTACGCATTATTTTCTTGAAAATGTTGTCAACAAATCAGCCAAGGTGAGCTTGTACTGCTGTTAGCGCTCGGTAGTATTTCTTTGTCTGTCATGAAACAAGCATGCATGCATGTCGTGCATCTTGGATTATTTCCCACCTTTACCTTGCTTTCTTTCTTCCAAACTCATGCCAGTCTGACATCTTTTACGCTTGTTCACTCTTACAAGGACTCTGAAGACAAAATAGGCCCGGGTCCCACTTCCTTAATAACTCTCTGTAGGAGTCTACGGGTGTGTGTAAAGCCTTATTGATCCCCTGTAGAGCGGCAAGGCCAGCAGTCCACTGTGGTGTGCAATGTTGACCTTGTCTCCCTCCGTGTAATTAATTAAAACTTCACAGCGGGCCTGACAGCTGATGGATCGCCCCCTTGTTGATTGTTGCAGTTGTGGCAATCACGGGCGCATGCACATGCACATACACACACCTACCTGACACGCTGCGGTGTATGCGTTTACTCCGTGCTGAGAAGGACCAGAGATAAAAGTGATCAGTTAATGGCGAAGCCAGCAATGTAGAACTGCGGGGATTAGACGCGTATGGTTGCAATTGAGCCTTCATTGAGAAACAGCCTTCCTGCTGCAGTAATCCCTCGTTTATCGCAGTTAATTAGGTACAGGCCCGACCATGCAAAATGAATTTCCGCAAAGTAGGATTTCTTATTTGTAAATAGAATATTTTCATAGTTAAAGCATAGAAAACCTGTTTACAACCTTCTAAATATGTTTTTTTTTAACATTAGAGCCCTCTAGACATGAAATAACACCCCGAAAGTCACCTCTACACTGCTATTACCCAATACAGTAGACATAATCAGAGGAAATAAGACATAATATAGACTCATACATGTTAGCATTGGGAGAGTTCCTTATTTTTTACTTCTGGTTTCTGTACAGAACTTCCTGCAGTGGCACCGGCGGCAGGTGTTGTGGACCCCAGAGCAGAGACAAAGGCAGGATGGTGTGAAAAAACAAACAAACAAGTATTTAATAATAACAAAGGGTGCTCACACAGGAGAAAAGAAAGTACAACAGAAGATGCCGGTGACAAAAGGTTACCGGGAAACTAGCAAAGTACAAACAAAAGGGCAAAGTAGTGAATAAGGGAAAACACAGTAATGCTCAACAACTTAAGGGTAATAATTGGCAGCAGGGAAAAATGTCAAAAAGAGAAATACTAGCAACAGGGGCATGATAGAACGGCACATGCATGACGCGGGTGAAGGTTCAACAACAATCTGGCACCGACTGACTTGGCAGCACTGCTTAAGACGGGCTTGATTAGTGATTGGCGGCAGCTGTGCTCAGTAGGAGAGCAGGAGAGCAGATTCCTCTGCAGAGCTGAAACGAGACGGCAGTGGGCAGCAGACCAAGCGGAGTGCAAATCATGACATGCGGTGGCTATTGTCTCACCAATGTAAAGTTACTGACCCCTAGTGACCGGTGTAGACTACTACATATCATCGCAACATCTTCTTCTGTATGTCTCACATTTGTATTTTACTTCATGTAGCCATTTTTTGTGCTTCAAAATTCTTTATTTACAAAAATACATATAATTTGCTTAAATATCCGTATTTCTTTTGACAAAAAATAGGCAATAATAGGCAAAACAGCAAGAGGGGGGATCACAAGACAGAGCACTTACTACAATAAGAGCAATATTTACCAATTCACCACTATTTTCTCGACTACTTTCTGTGGAATATTTGAGGCGGCCCAGCCTCACCCGGACTCTACCTCCAGCGGGGCCCCAGGTAAGTTGAGTTTGGGACCCCTGAAGCAAACACTACCTGTGGCTCTTTCATGTCCTTCTACTTTCCACAGCATGGATGTCTGTCTACATACGTTTGTGTCCTCCATCCTTTATCGCCCTCTTTCATCCCCGCCAGCCGACCAGAACTGCAGTGTGTCAGCCACAGTTCATCAGGTTCAGTCAGACTTTCAAAGTAAAACCCCTTTTACACCTCGGCTGCTTTCCTATCTGAAGCACACTGACAGCCTTGGCGGGGCACCAGCTGACCATCTGCCCCCCCCTTAGCTCCTGTTGCTACAGTGAGTGTGTTAAGCTTTCACTTTCTGCACTACAGTCTGCACTACATGGATAAATATTATCCAAGCAGTCAGGAGGGTCTTCAGTATGTACGATGTCAAGGTTTCAGCCACAGTTTCTAACCGACAAAAGAAAATAATTCAAAACAAATCAAGATTGAAGCATAGCACGCGTGCCCCGTGACTAACTGGCAACCTGGCAAGCCGGTTCTGTTGGCTCGGCTCCCTAAAAAGAGCCAACTCTTTTGGCTTTCAAATTGACTTATGACCAATATATGTGCAAAATGAATTTCTAATGTAAAAATGTAATTATATTAAATGTTGTATTATTTATATGGCTCCATTTATATACGCAAAATGGAACAGATAGCTCCAAAAAAAAAATTATGAAACACAAACAGAAAAAGGTTCCAACTAATTACAGCGAAACAACCCAACGTCAACGAAATATTAATTAAAATGAGCAAAACTAAAAGAAAACGCAGCATCCAAGTAAGAGTTTGAGCTACGAGTGGCATTCAGAAACACAAAGCGCCTCAGCTTTTGTTTCCTGCTGCTCCTTTTCCTCACCTTTGCAGCTTGCTTGTGTAACCCCTCCCTACCTCTTCTGTCTACTCACACGGCACCACACATCTTCACCAATCATGTGCGGCTTCCATTCATCCATCCATCTTCTTATGCTTATGTCGGGTCGGGTCGAGGGGGCAGCAGCCTAAGCAGGGCAGCCCAGGCTTCCCTCTCCCCGGCGACTTCGTCCAGCCTCTCCCGGCGGATCCTGAAGCATTCCCATGCCAGTTGAGAGACATAGCCTCTCCAACGTGTCCTGGGTCTTCCCCGAGGTCGTACCCTGGACACCTCCCCAGGGAGCCGTCTGGGAGACATCCTGAACAGGTGCCCGCGCCACCTCATCAGTCTCCTCTCAATGTGGAGGAGCAGCGCAGGAGCAGAGTTTCTTCCAGATGACAATGCTTCTCACCTTATCTCTAAGGGAGAGCCCAGCCACACTATGGAGAAAACTCATTTCTGCCGCTTGTCCCTGCGATCTTAACTACCCTAAGCTCACGACCATAGGTGAGGGTGGGAACGTAGATCGACTGGTAAATTGAGAGCTTTGCCTTTCAGCTCAGCTCCCTCTTTACCACAACAGACCGACGCAGAGTCCGCATCACTGCAGATGCCGCACCAGTTCGCCTGTCAAACTCACATTCCAACCTTCCGACACTCGTGAACAAGACCTCGAGGTACTTAAACTCCTCCACTTGGGGCAGGATCTCATCCCCAACCTGGATGAGGTGAGGTGCTGATTCTCAAATCATGTGCGGCTTTAACAGGAGAAAAAAAAATGAAGGCCTGCTCATTTCAAAGAAGGCAACTCTTTGAAGTGAACAAGCCTTCATTAAAAACAAAAAAAATCATTCATGATTTCCATTATTTTATTGTTTGTCCTTTGTTCCATCCTCAGTCAGCGAGACACAATTACATCCACCGCGATGCTTCCTCATGTTAGATATTATTACTACACCTACAGATTCAGTCTAATAGCTTCTCTTTGAAGGCCTCCTTGACACACACACACTCACATAGCACAATCAGAGTTGTGTAATCATTGACGATGAAGAAATAGCCTTGCCCCTCATTTGATAAAATCTCACAAGAGTTAACTTTTTATTGATAGCAACACAATTTATGTAGTTTAAAAATGGACTTATTGTAGGCCCTCATACAATGGCTGTCATTCCTGAATGAAGGACGCCATATTTCTTTGTCAAAACCTTTTAAATACATTTCAAATCCTGTATAGAGGAGAAATCTGAACAAACATTGCATACAGCTACCTGGCAAACTCATCTGTGTCTGAACCATGCAAACAAAGTCAACTTTTTAACCCAAACAAATGTAGAGAACGGGATTATGCCGTCATGACTTGGGAGATACCACGTGGAACGACAGTGAAACCGCAATAATACCTTGGTGTCTCCCTCTCTGTCTTGGGGGAGCAGAGTTTGGGCTAATTAGCTATAATATCAGCAAGCAACTGTTCTCGCTTCATTGACACCCACAGCGTCCCCTAATTGCCTGCCAGAGTTTTGAGGCTGTAAAACAGTGAAAAAGCAAGCTGTATGTTGGTGATTATGAGGTTTGGGGATATAGTGAATTACACACAAAACACTGTTGCAGAACCAATCCAATGTCATGAACTTTGAATGCGACAATACTTGAATAAACAAAGATATGCTCAAACACCCGAAAAACCCCAAAGGAAAGAGAAAGCATCCTCCATAGCAGTTTGAGGTTGAAGCCGTTTGTGTTTTGGTTGGTGCTTTGAATACCAAACACACACAGACACACACACAGAACCTTTGCTGACTTAAACGTTGGTTTACTGGTGTGGTTTGCCGATCCGCATCCGGTGATAACCTTGGTAAGGGTGTCAGGTTGTACTGCGTCGCTTCGTCTCTTGAATCTTGGCCGTTCCGATGAATTTGTGCCATTTGCTCGTTTAACCTTCTCAAAATAAATGTCTGTCCAGGTGCTGCCCATTCCACACAGAGATTCCGCTCAGAGATTCCGGGTTCTGAGACGGCAACTTCCAGAATTTGCTGTTCAGCTCTCAAGTTAGGATGTGTGGCAATAAGCACAAAGTGTAGAATGCTTAACACCTTTTACTTCACTCCCACACTTTACGATAAGAGTTTTGCGTGCCTCCGTCAGCGCCGCCTCCAGACGCTTTCCTATGTTGAGAGCGTCCGTGGTCGTCAATGAATCGGGTTCAAATAACAGTGTCTCCCTAACAAATAGAACACACAAAAAAAAACATATATTTCTGAAGAATTGAAATGATTGTGAAAAAAAAGTCTCAATTAAGGAATTACTGACAAACAAATGATATTTTCCCAGCATGTAATGTAGTTTCAATGAATGTTTTTAATTGTACTTATTAAATATGCAGGACACTTTGTTTAGTTTAAAAAAACGCAAATGGCACAGTTTCAGTGGAACGGCCGATGATGAAAATATTGACATTTCTGACAGCGACGTTTTTCATCAATCACTCGTGCTACAGTATATTACTAATAACTCATTTAATGTTGAAATGTGGTTTACATGTGTAATAAACAGCATTGCATGGTGAAAAAAAAGAGTGTTGGACGTTGCAAAGGTTGATTAGGTTATTTAGGGCTGTTTTTTTTATGCATTCCAAACGTAACCTGCCAAGGGCTCATTCGCTGCTTTTAATGGCACATGGCTGAAGACAAACCCTGTTTGTCTTAATGTTTTCATTGTGTTCCCCACTGACACAACCAATAAAAATGCCATTCACATCTTATGTATTACCCGCAGTAAGGGTCAGCGTGTACAGTATAGAAGCATGAATATTGAACACTGTGTTTGTTTGAACTCCTTTGCTGTCATTACTGGACTAAATCTTTTATTCTCTCTAAGAGCAAGGAAGGAACAGAGAAAAAGTGCGAGTGGGCGGAATATGATGGAGGGAGCCTCACCTAACCCTGGGGGGAAAAGGCCAGCGCATTAGACAGAGAACAAATCAGTTCAAGCTAAGAGGAATATGAGCACACAGATTGGCCTACTGTCTGGGGAGACTTGGAAAATGCAGTTTTGTGTATGCTGGAGCTGCGAGGCTCAGACGCAGAGAGTGTGGAGGGCCAGCAAAGGAGGCAATCACCGCATAACCAAACAGACCCTGGGCGGAGCACATCAGAGCCAGAGGCCAAGCTGAGATATACAGATTGCTTATTGAGCTGTTTTTAGAGTGATGGTATTAACAAGTGAAAAAATAGCTCAAGCGAGCGTGTGCTCTTTGACTCCGACAGCCTGTGCAAACTGCGCAAACCCTGTGGATGGCGTCCCAACGGGAGCTGATGATTGTAATCTTCTAACATACTCCACACCGATGTTCTGCAGAATAAATGATATTTATTGTCTATCATTTGTCCTCATCATACAAGCTTAGAGCCCACAAGGGCTGCGTACTTTCAGAGCTGTCACCAATTACTGTCCGTCATTAGCATTACATGAGCTCTACAGGGTCTTGTATTGACGTCTGGCGAGACCATTTGAGGGCATACGCACACTAGGCCATTTGTACCATGCTGGACTTGGGCACAATTCCGCCTCCTTCACTCACACTGAGCATTCGTGCTCCGGCCCTTCACTCCTCTTCTGCAGTATTGCTGCAGTTTTCCAGATTGTGTGGATTATTGTCCTTTTTCCGAGTCGTTCTGATTATTTTTATTGCGCAAGGTGGTGACTGACTTCATTACTTAACTCACGCGTGCATGTGCATGATAGTGGGCTCAAGCACGGTATGATTGGCCAAGGGTGAGTGTCCAAAACGCTGCATGATTTTACCGAATTGGGAAACACGGGTATTCGCCTCTGTTAACTCGCTCGCTTGACCACTCCGGCTACAGCTAGCTAAATATAACAATTAAATCAGATAAAATGTAATTAACTCATTCAATATCAAATACGTCGTTACACGTTTTTTATAAACCCGAACGCCGGGTCCTAACAACGTATTTATACATCTTTTATTGCCCGAGAGGCTAAAGGAGGTGCTGATGCAACTGCTCACCAATGCATTAAGGCTTGAGAGCAATTTTGATGCCATAAAAACGGCCACTAGGTGGCAGACGTGCATCATGAGAGGAAGGAGAAACACACGACAGGAAAGCCCTTGCATGAAGGCAGCTGTTACATTGTGTACCACACAAAAAAGGGACGCAATGTCGGGAAATTTTAACGCATGCACATCTACACGCGCACACGCATGCACGTGCATACACATAGTTCAGGTCCAACTCACATAGTTCAGTTCCAAATGTGAAAATTGTAAATAATTCATGGTGTTATGTTTGTAAATAAGTAGAAGGCCCAACCAGCAGGCCCTCAACTGGGAGCTCCTCCCCCGGGCCTGGCTCCAGGGTGAGGCCCCGGTATGCCACGTCCGAGGTGCGGTTCCTCCTCTTGTGTTTTTCATAGCGTCTTCTTAATCACTCTTGGTCCGGCCCGTCACCTAGGACTTGTTTGCCTCGAGAGACCCTACGAAGGGCGTATAACCCCAGACAACATCTCTTAGGATTACTCAGGCACCCAAACCCCTCCACTTCGTGACGATAAGGTGGTGATTTCCAGAGGAATCTAGTCCGGATGCCTCCCTGAGGTGTTTCGAGCATGCCCAGCCGGGAGAAGGCCCCGGGGCAGACCTAGGACACGCTGGAGGGACTATGTCTCACGGCCGGCCTGGGAACGCCTTGGTGTGCTCCCGGTGGAACTGGAAGAGTTGGCTGGGGACCGGGAAGTCTGGACATCCCTACTGAGACTGCTGCCCCCATCCCTAATTGTTAAGACTTCTTTTACATGAAAATATTGGTTTTAATAATTTTTGATGTGCCCCCCCGAAGTGCAAAAAAAAATCTTCAAATGAACTTCAAGTGACTCAACAACAAAAATAGGCATAATTTTCCCAATTTAGTAAACAATTGTTGATATTTTGTTGAAAGGATCTTGACCAAGTAAAAAAAAAATAATAATAATAATTTAATTTAATTTAGAACCGAAACACCAGAGAACGTTGAAGCAGCATTACAGACAGTCTCAGTACCTGTCTTTACAGCACGGTTACTGAGGGAAATGCAATTTCTACTTCCAAGATGCAATAGCTGGAAATGATCTTTCTCACGGTTCCACGTGTCCAGAAATGGTGATGGATCCTCTTTGTGGAATCAACCACTCACTTTATGTAATATCAGCTTCATTTTCTGCTCTCCAACCCTTTTTTCTGCACCTCCATGTCTTGTCAGCACCACTCACTGCCGTCAAGCAATCTCTGCACCCGCTTCTTCCTTCAAGTGTCCTCCTCGCACTTTAACACCTCAGCCTCCTGGGGCCTCCATACATCCTGACCGTTCCCTCTGCCCGCCCTAATCCACTATCCACATCTTCCTTTGAGGGCCATCCATCCCTGCTTTTTTCCTATCACCCTTTGCATTTTCTCACCACCACTCCTGCTGTCCCTCCATCCATCAGGCTGAGTAATGGCCCTCAGGCCCGGGAGTCACCCTGCAGCTGTCTGGGACAGACACTGATCACACACACAGTCGCTTTGAGCTGAGGGTACAACCATCCATTCTGTACAGGCTCCAACCCTGATCTGGGTTCACTGCACTGTGCTTGCCGAATCTCAAGCAGGTTACAGCAGCACCGTGCACATGAATATGGTTATGCACATACAGTAGGGTAAAAAGCACGGTTGTTTTTTCAATATACAGCAGCGCATCCCTGTGCTGCAACATTCCCACTAGCCTCTGGCACCAAGCATTCCGAAACGAATTTTGGAGGTGATTAACAAGAATGGTGCAGCTACTCACTTTTACTTCCACGTTTCGAGTTTGTTTGTTTTTTTAAGCTATGGTCTTAAACTTTTGATCAGCTGATGAGCAGCCTATTTCCCTGTAATGCTTGCTTGCAATAAATTGCTGACTCAATTTTTTTGCGTCACTCACTGGGAGCTCTATGCCAGGATCTTGTGTGGAGCTGTCGAATGCTAGACCCCCGGTATGCAGAGACAGAGGCTACGTGCAGGTGCTCACAGCTGTGCAGCCAAAAGGCAAACAAACGGTGACGGACAAAAAAAGTTCTCCGTGAAACATAAAGCTGGCAAGTACGAAAACAGTAAGCAAAATACGGCAGATAGTCTTGGTGACAGCGTGGAGGAGAACCTCTGGGAGACTCCGCTGGGCTGAAAAAGCCGCTGATTGTTGATTGCCACAAGCTGTGGCATGCTACCACGCCGGCAAACCTCACACTCAGCAGGAAGTACAACAAAATAAGAGCGCAGAACAGGAAGTAATCATTCCTGTCCTGTGGTGCATGACACTCTAATTAGAGCACGTGTGGAAATGGAGGGTCAAAACACTGCAGGTGATTTAATTGATGAGCTCCAGCCATTCTTTTTCTATGCCGCTTATCCTCACTAGGGTCTTATTATGTCTACTATGCGGGGTAATAGGAGCCTAAAGGTGACTATAGGGACATTATTTCATGTCTAGAGGTCTCTAATAATGTTTAAAAAAAACATATTTAGAAGGTCGTACGCAGGGTTTCTATGCTCTAACTAGGAAAATATTCCATTTATGAAAAGGGAATCCTACTCTCGTGGATATTCACTTACCACGGGCAGGTCTGGAACTAATTCATCGCATTAAAGGAGAGATTACTGTAATCACAACAGTCATTTTTCTTGCAAATGTTGATCCGAAATTGGAGGAGAACGTCGACGTCTAGCTAGCAGGAGGGTTCGGAGGGGGAGGAGCGAGCCATGTGTTAAAAATAGACATTCTTACGGCCGTATCAATTACTTGCGTGGTCCCTTAGCCCCCACGAATGTAATGTACATCTCTAATATGTGACTGGACATGTCCTGTCATTGATTAGCACAAGTGGCTTAATTGTTGTCGTCCACATTCTGGCATTTATGAGAAAAATAAAGAAGTATTTACATGATAAAAATGAGCAAGTCTCTTGTCTTTTCCCGCACAGGTCAGCAAGTGAATTTCTGCCAATGAGCCTCCCCGAATGGTGACAGAATTCTGCTTTAATGCAAACACTAAAACCTCCGGTTTACAAAGGGACTATTGCTCCCCTTTACTACTATTTCATCGACCCACAACTCAGTTCTATTGCACTTCCAAAGTGCTGTGTTTCTCAGCCGCGAGGTAGCAGCTTATTGGAGGGCTCTGTTCTTGGCACGAGGTATATCCTTTGGGTGCTAACCCCCTTAATGATATCTTAATTGCCTTTTTGTTCATATTATGAAATTTTAATAGCCTTCTAAGCTTCAGCGGACAGACCAGACTCCATTTGTCGGCCCCTCCCAACATGGTCTGGTTATGATGTAATTTGTCAAAAATGTATAAGCCATTTGTCACCACAGAGCCACTAAATTATAAATGCACAAAGAGTGGGAAAAGTGACCGCTGATGGTTTTCTGGCAGACCAAACTATGAATAAATGTGACATATTTATTCCATGCTTAAATGAATTTGCATCTGGTGTAGATGAACGTCTTTAAATAACGTTGCTACTGTACACGAGAATGTACACTGTTTTACAGAGAGTACTACAGAGTCACGCCCACTTGACAGTACATCCCCTGTATCATGCAGTACATGTGAAATACAGGAAACAACGCATGCTTGAATGATAACACAAGCCTACAGCTAGGTGGCAGCAGGTATTACCCATAGATATTTAGCATGTTAGCATAAGATATCGTGCTAGGTGTTAGCATGCTAACAGCTACTTTTTTACCTCTATCATAGTGCTGGCACTTGCAACTTTGTCTGGCCCCATGGTGGGTTATTTTGAAGCCAAGATATACATTTACATAGCGTTTTCATATTTGTGTTATCATGCTAATTGTTAGCATGTTGTTAGCAATGATTAGTTTTTGTACCACTTTTACATGTATACACTTACATTGACACTGAGTATTATCATGTTAGGTGTTATCATGCTAACACTTAGCATGCTACTGGATGAACTGAGGTTCCACTGTATCGCTGTCCCTGTTTAAAGTGTTATCTACACCGTCCTAACGAGTTATTTTCAGTCAGGGTACAATTTACTCAAATTTACCCCATAAAGCTAATACTGGCATCAAGCGGACTGGACATGTCAAATGTTCTATACATGTGTCTTCTTGCAGGGGGACTTTGCAGGCACTACAGCAGAGTGTTACAAGAGTGTTACATCTAGTGTTACTAATGGTTTTCTTGCTGACTGTGCTCCCAACTCCCTTGACATGCATGGGAGGAAACCGGAGTACCCGGAGAAAACCCGTGCACGCACAGGGAGAATATGCAAACTCAACATGCCCAGGGGAAAATCGAACCCAGGTCTTCCCGATCTCCAGACTGTGACTGTGTTGGCCACATGCTAACCACTTGACCACCGTACGGCTCGCTATCTATTCAGATTTTTCAAAATTTTCCCAGATTTTCCAAAAATCCCTCAAGATGTTTCCCATTGAAAATGAATGAGCCATTTTTCACACATCCACCATTCACACGTTTCTCAACCGATTCAAACCATTCCACCATGAAAACATTCCACACATCCAGGGCTTCGAACTGACAATTTTCCACATTCAAAAAATTCCAACTTTTCCCGACATTCCCTCTTTTTACCTTTGATCTTAATTACTGTAATTTCCTCTGATCCTAATGATTATTTTCAGCCAATTCTAACAATTCCAAAATCAAATCGTTCAGCACAATCCAGACTACCTATTTTTCACATTTAAACAATTCAAATTTTCCCCAAAATTCCCACTTTTCCAAAACACTAATGACCTCTTAAGGAATGCTGCTACTTCCACATTTCTCAACCGATTCACCTTATTCCAACATCAACTCATTCAACTAAGTTTGCGCTATTACCCACAGCACAAAAATTCCCACTTCTCTCGACATGCCCATTTTTCCGGAACGCTGAATGCCTTTGATCTAATTAGAACAAAGGCATTCAGCAACTACTTCCACATTTCTCAACAGATTCCAACTGTTCCAACATCCGCATGGACACTTTCCTGCTCATTTTTGTCCCCCCCCAGGCTCACGCATTCACACGCAATGTCTCCTGACATCGCAATCATCTAGTTGTAATTGATTATTTTTTAAATGACATTTTATTGGAAAAAAAATAACATTGATAAAGATGTGTAGCGGTAGAGTTCGTTGACTTTTTCATTAGTATAAATAAATGCATAAATAAAAGTAATGCCTTATTTAATATAAACCTTGTAATACAATTAGGACATCCTCATTCTGTTCCATATTTTAAGTAAAAAAACAAAGGAAGTAAACATCTGTTGAGAATTTTAACATAAAAAATGACCAAGTTGATGTAAATGTCCAAGCTGGCTGAGTAACACAATATGAAAGCCACACGAACGGTTGCAGCGTGAATGTATTCACAAATACAGAGTATACACCAGGGGGCGACATTGTTCTCTGTAATGGTGTCTTCCGTCCAGAGACGGAGGGAGAGAGAGAGAGAGAGAGAGAGAGGCTGTGAGTTCTCCCTTCAGTGTCACTTTCATTCCGTCACACAGATGTGGCTCAGACATGGATGGAAATGTATCTAACGTCTGCTCTTTGTTTCTCCTGGCTTCATCCACGCCCCGATGCGCACGTCGCTTTGACGCGCCTCGTCCATTACGTTTGGACTCAGGGACTTATGCTAATTCCTTTCAATTACACGCCTTTTTCATCCTTTTGTCATCGCCGTCTCATCGCGGCATGCAAGCAGCAAGACCACAACTATGCACACCTCACGTCACCATGCATTTCACATATGCAGTAAATGCGCTGAATGATGCATTTGAGGGCAGCGCGTGATGAGGGTGAATGATATGAATGACTTTCTTCAATCGAGTGAGTGGCTCAAGCTGACGGTAACTTGATTAAAACACCAGCTGAGCACATAGATATTGTTCATGTAGAGAGGGAAAAGCAGATCCACTCTCGTCAGAAGCTTTACTCTCACAGTTTACCATATAGTGTACTGCATCCCTGGGGTGGGCGATACGGTACATTTGGGTACCGATCCGATGCCATGTAAAAACAGGGCCCGTATGGTTGATATCAACACTTTAAATGTTTCAAGTTCATTGAACGATTTTGCGTATTTGCCTTAAATGAGCTGATGATGATTATAAGCAAAGACATTTTGGTTTTAATTAAACATGTTTGTGTACAATGTCAAATTGTTTTCAAGTGAATGGGTCCTAATGTGTGATAGAAAGAAGGATTACACCGTAGGAGAGACTGAATGAGCATATATTCGCATATATGTTCACACGTGATCATTTCATATCACCAAAGCAATAACAGGCTTTCATAACAACAACAATATAAGACGATGTAGGCCTAACAATATCAACAATATCTCTCTTTGTATTACATGCAATTGTTTGGGCAAAATAGAGTAAATAGTGCAAAATAAGTAAACAAAGCAAAAAACGATATATTTAAAATATACATTTAGGCTTATGTGCATATCTACCATTATCAACATATGAACAACACAACAAAAATGTGAAAATAAACATACAAGAGAACTGAAAAATATCGATCTTTAACGGTTGCATCGACCCGATACTGATACTACGCGTGGTATTGACGTTGGGATCGATCCGCCTGGTACCAGAGCGCCATGCTGTCATTGGAAGGTAAATAATGAGAGTGGTTTCCAAAAATAATTTCTGTAAGATTGGATTATTATTATTACTATTATTATGATTACAATAGCAGCATCCAGCGCGGCCACCAAGTGTCTCTGACTCTTATTGGACTTTTCTTCACGGATTGGATGAGTAAACGAGTTAATGTGGCTGCTCCGAGTGAGGCTTGGCCTGGAGGAGAAGCGCAGAAGAAGAGGTGAGGAGCGCTAAGTGTGCTTTTGTTAAGCGTCTCCAGTGTGCGCGCTGGCTGGCGTCGCGGAGCCCCAATCATGTGCCATTACGCGCGGCGTCGGCGCTCACCATTGGCTGCTGGGGAAAGAAGCTGTGCGCAAAACCAACCCCGCCGCTCACACTCACTTTACAGAGACCGAGCTGAGAGCATCACCCGCTTGGAGCGCACAGACGCACTGATTATGAGAGCTGCTATTCGCCAACAAGTTGCTTTTTCTTCTTTTTTTGTTTTTGCTCTGACAGACAGCCAGGAAGTGCCTGTTTTGTTGTGTAACTTTTTGTGAAGAAGGGCCAGTGCTTTTTTTTCAGCGCACAGGAAGTGTTGGCGACGCGTCCTGGCTCCAGTCCGGTGCAGAATTGATTAAAAAGGCGCTCGGATCAGATGGCTGTGCGTCAGAAGAAAATGTTCCACGAGTCAAAGGAGCGGGATTTCACCTTTTGGCAGGCAGATCATTTGGGAAATGCGCACTGCTTGTAAAAATAAGGAATAACGCCTTTTTTGTCCTGAAGTGCACTTGGAAAGAAGGAGCGGAGATGATTTGGTTGCTTTTCCTGTGCTCCATCCTGGATGGAGCGCTCTCTCAGCTCCGCTATTCCGTGCCAGAAGAGCAGGAGCCCGGGACTGTGGTTGGGAATATCGCAGATGATTTGGGGCTGGACATTACCAAACTTTCCGCGCGGCGCTTCCAGACTGTGCCCAGTTCACGGACACCTTACCTGGAGGTGAATTTAGAAAACGGCGCTCTTGTGGTGAAGGAGAAAATTGACCGGGAAGAAATTTGCAAGCAGACCATTCCGTGCCTTTTGCACCTGGAAGTGTTTTTGGAGAACCCCCTGGAGCTCTTTCGCGTCGAGATTGAAGTGATGGATATCAACGACAACCCACCCAATTTTCCCGAGGCGGACATTTCCGTGGAGATATCAGAAAGCGCCATCCCAGGGACGCGTTTCCCGGTGGAGAACGCCTTCGATCCGGACGTGGGCGCAAACGCGCTCAGCACGTATGCCATCACGAATAACAACAATTTCTACCTGGACGTGCAGACACAAAGTGACGGCAATAAGTTCGCCGAGCTGGTGCTGGAGAAGCCGTTAGACCGGGAGCAGCAGGCGGTGCACCGCTACGTGCTCACCGCGGTGGACGGAGGCAACCCGCAGCGCACCGGCACGGCGCTCCTGGTCGTCAAAGTTCTGGACTCCAACGACAACGCGCCCACTTTCGACCAGTCTGTGTACACGGTGGACTTGCGGGAAAACTCCCCCTTGGGCACCCAAGTGATTCAGCTTAACGCCACTGATGTGGACGAGGGGCAAAACGGGGAGATTATTTATTCCTTCAGCAGCCACAACACGCCGCGGATTAAAGACTTGTTCAGCATTGACGCCAGAACGGGCAGGATCGAAGTGGCCGGTGAGGTGGACTACGAGGAGACCAGCACGCACCAGATCTACGTCCAGGCTAAAGACATGGGGGCTAACGCCGTCCCCGCTCATTGCAAAGTGCTCGTTAAACTTGTGGACGTGAACGACAACACTCCAGAGATCAGCTTCAGCACCGTGACGGAGTCGGTGAACGAGCAGGACGCCCCTGCTGTCATCGCACTTTTCAGCGTCTCCGATCGAGACTCCGGCGAGAACGGTGTCATGAGCTGCGAGATCCTGGGAGATGTTCCTTTCAAGTTGAAGTCTTCTTATAAGAATTACTACACCATCATGACCGACGGCCCGCTGGACCGAGAGACCACAGAGTCCTACACCATCACGGTAGTGGCGAAAGACAAGGGCCAGCCGGCGCTTGCCACCAGTAAGTCCATTAAAGTTCACGTCTCTGATGAGAACGACAACGCGCCGCACTTTACACAGGCGGTTTATGACGTGTATGTGACTGAGAATAATGTGCCTGGGGCCTTCATTCACGCTGTGAGCGCTGTAGACCCTGATATAGGACAGAACGCTCTCATTACTTACTCCATATTGGAGTGTGACATACAGGGCATGTCTGTGGACACATACGTGTCCATTAATCAGGACACGGGCTACCTGTACGCGCTGCGCTCTTTTGATTATGAACAGCTCAAAGAGTTCAGTTTCATGGTGCAGGCCAAGGACTCAGGAACCCCAGAGCTCTTCTCCAACGCCACAGCAAACGTGATCATCGTGGACCAGAATGACAACGCCCCCACCGTCATCGCCCCAATTGGTAAAAATGGCACCGCTAAGGAGCACCTGCCACGCTCTGCTGAGCCTGGATACCTCGTGACGCGCATTGTGGCCATGGATGCTGATGATGGCGAGAATGCACGGCTGTCCTACAGCATCCTGCGAGGCAACGAGATGGGCATGTTCCGCATGGACTGGAGGACCGGGGAACTGAGGACCGCCCGGCGGATCTCACCCAAGCGGGACTCTCAGGGCCACTATGACCTGCTGATTGAAGTGAGGGACCACGGGCAGCCCCCCCTGTCGTCCTCAGCCAGCGTGAGTGTGATATTAGTGGACAGTGTGGTGGAAGGTTGGAGTGGGGATCGTGGCTCTGCCTCCAAGGCAAAGGAGACCTCGCTTGACCTGACGCTCATTCTCATCATCGCCCTGGGCTCTGTCTCCTTTATCTTCCTCTTGGCCATGATTGTCCTGGCCGTGCGTTGCCAAAAGGACAAGAAATTCAATCTCTACACCTGCCTGCTGGCCGGCGACTGCTGCATGTGCTGCGGCTCCTGTTGCAGCAGGCAAGCTCGCAGCCGCAAGCAGAAGAAGCTGAGTAAGTCCGACATCATGTTGGTTCAGAGCACCAATGTGACCTCAGGTGTGGGGCCCGTGGGGCAGGTGCCCGTGGAAGAGTCTGGAGTGGGCAGCGTAGGAGGGGGGTTTGGCTCCCACCACCACCAGAACCAGAACTCCTACTGCTACCAAGTGTGTCTGACACCAGAGTCTGCCAAGACGGACCTGATGTTCCTCAAACCGTGCAGCCCCTCCCGAAGCACTGACACGGACCACACCAACCCGTGCGGCGCCTTAGTCACCGGTTACAGCGACCAACAGCCGGACATCATCTCCAACGGCAGCATTCTTTCTAGCGAGGTAAGAACAACACAAATGATTTCCCTTTTCCTTCTTCAGTGTTACCCTTTTAACGCTAACACGTAGTCAGAAATCATCTGTTTCCCATCAAGCGTGCTTCCCATTCAGGCCATGCCTTGCAAAAGAAGATGGAAATTGTATTGACTGACTGCTGAACTTTGTGGCCTTTAATCATTGTCACGCCTCGTGGTGATTGGACATGTCAAACGTTAAATCTCATGTGTCCTTTTAGTTTTATTCACACCGGCCAGACGGAGCTCAATCTCAATCCTCAATTCTCATTTAAAGTTGGATTTTACTCGCTTTGATGTTGGACCGAACACAGATATGAATAGACATTTGAAGTTCAATTATGGGAGTCAGTTTTACTCATTGAAATTACACTACAGGGACACTTCATTTATTCCAATTTTTGCATAAAAATAACCAAGAACCAATCTTTCTGAGTGCGAGATAGTGAAGTCACATCACAGATGGTTCTAATTACATTCCTTTTTTTTTCTCCAAATAAGGCTTCTGATAAATACTTAGAAAGCCAAAATACGTTGAGGCAGCATATATTCAAAGAAAAGAGGAGATAAATGAGTTCTGCGTGGGGAGCTGTGAGGACTCGAAGCTTTTTTGTTGATTGCAGTGTGGAGTTTTTGCCAGACAGCCAGTCACAGTCTTGGCTTTGCTGTGCGTTAAGTATTCTGTGCACGGCCCAGCGTGGCAGCAGCGTGAACAAAGGTTGTTCAGTCCCAGCGTCAGCCGGCTCAATCATTTACGCATTCAATCGCCTCCTAACCCACTCTCCACTGCTCTCGTCTCTTCTCACCCACTCACTAAGTGGATGCGTACGTGCAAGTGGATGCATTCAACATCGCTACTGATCTATGCAGAGCAGGCATACTTTTTAACACTCTATGGCTGCATTTGTGGTATGCACGTGTGCTTCTGCCGTCCAGGTCTCAGTGTGTATGTTTTGAATTGACATGACAAGGTTTGCTTTTGTGTTTTTTTTTTAGAACAAACACCAGCGGTCGGAACTCAGCTACCTGGTGGACAGACCAAGACGTGTTAACAGGTACTAAAAACACGCATGCATCTGATTTACATGAGCAATGTGCTGAGCCAGCTGAACCACATAACCGCTCACCATCAGAGGACCGCTAACCTCCAGCAGGCCAAAGGGATCCGCAGTCTATTCACAGATCTATAAAATTGAATATTACACCCATCAGGATGAGCCCGGTGGATTCTGCGTCATTAATTGCGGCTCTGAGAGGCTACATGGTTCCCAATGTGTTCGTAATGTAGCTCTTCAATTTGGCACCAGGCCCATAACCGGCAGTGCGGCGCCCATTAAAGCTCTAAGACTGGATTTCATTACATGCCATGTGTAACATCCAATTTAGAATCGTGATGGCCGCCGTGACGGTATTAATGCGGTTATGTGGTGACGCTGCTGTTCTCACTCGCTTTGTCGCTTCCTTTAATCCTCCCTCCCAGCATTAGTACAGCTTGACCTTTGTCTCTACCTGTGAATTCTTTCCATTTCACCGTACCTTTGCAACACGACTTGCTGCATTTTGCCTCTCTCCTCCAGTTCGGCATTCCAAGAAGCAGACATTGTCAGCTCGAAGGACAGCGGTCACGGTGACAGCGAGCAAGGCGACAGTGATCACGACGCCACCAACCGGGGCCACTCTGCCGGTGAGTTTCTAAAAAATGTGTTTGCGAACAGAATGGGGTGAATTATTTGAGCGGACTGCTGGATGTGCGTTGTTGCTAGAAATAAAAGTGCTGGTTTGATTTCATATACGGTGATTATTTGGCAAAACCTTTGTTTTCCGTCACTGTGTTCTCCTCGCTGCTGTTCTACGGAGCGGTGCTGAAAGGACAGCGACTCTCGGGGAGGAAGTGTGAGGCCTGCACTTCTTTCCAGGCATCAATCAATAGGTTCACTCAAGTGAAATGCACACAAGCTAGAGTAAAGTAATAAGATGCTGCTGTATGTATTGTTGCATTGTTTTGGCTGAAGAGTTAACACTGCAAAAAACAGCGTCAGTCAGGTCTGTCCTTCAGTCCGGGGGTCCTCAATTACATTTGTCCAAGGGGCAGAATCTTTTTCGGCAGATGCTGCGAACGCCAGATGGTCAGGTGGTGTTGTTAAAAAAAAATGTAGTAGGGCGTCAGGGTTCTAGATGAACCAGTCTTCTAATTTGCAGAATTGGCCAGAACGTATGTGCATTTAATTTTTCAAAAAGGCTAAAAAAAAACAATCTTAGACCTTAGTAAGCCAGTACTCCCTCGCCACTTCGAATTTCACAGCTTCACTCTATCACTGTTTTTCAAAAATATATTAATTACAATATCATTTTTTGTTTTGTGGTTGAATCCAGCTTATTATTAGACAAAATAAGCATATTTAAGCAAATGCTCTGTATTTTTTCTCTAAAGTAAACATTTTCAAGCACAAAAACGGCAAAATTAAGTAAAATACCAATGTAAGGCATTCAGAAGGTGCATTCAGTGACATTGTGATGATATGTAGTACTCTAGACTGGTCACTAGTTGGCGGTAATGTTACTGTAATGTTCAGTGAGACACACAAGCACCAGACGTGAACAACAGTGTTTTATCGCAGGTGTGAATTATTTCACAACAGGCAGAATAATCCCTAACACGGGCTACTGCGGAGGCCGTAACCCACGCCGAGCTAAAACTCAACTGCGAATCTCCGACATCACTTCCTGTCCGGCCCTCACAGCTCCCCAGCACCAGGACACTATTAATGCAAAACACACTTATTTCTTATTTATGTCTTAAATAGCTTCTTTTCTCTTATTACATCTACTGTATTGGTTAATAGGAGTGTAAAGGTGACTATAGGGGTGTTATTTCATGTCTAGAGAGCTCCAATAATGTTTAAAAGCATATTAAGAAGGTGGTAAACAGGTTTTGTATGTCTTACATGTCTTATTTTATCTTATTATGTCTACTATATTGGGTAATAGAAGTGTAAAGGTGACTAAAGGGGTGTTATTTCATGTCTAGAGGGCTCTAATGATGTCTAATAATGTTAAAAAAAGCGTGTTTAGAAAGTGATGAACAGGTTTTCTATGTCGTATACATTATGTTTATGTTCTGTTATTATTTGGACTATATTGGGTAATAGGAGTGTAAAGGTGACTATATTTCATAATATTTTATTTGTGATTAGTTTTATTTGTCTAGAGGGCTCTAATAATGTTACAAAACATATTTAGAAGGTTGTAAACAGGTTTTCTCTGCTCTAGCTACGAAAGTATTCCATTTATAAATAAGGAATACAACTTTGCTGAAATTCACTTGGTCTGGAACCACTGAACCGTGATAAACGAAGGATTACTGTAGTATGTTTTGGACTCCGATGTTACATTCATGCTCTTCCCAAGGCCAACAATGTGCAGGTATATTTTCAAAATAATCATTCAATGTACCACAGCAATGTGGCCAGTGTGGATGTACTTTTAGTATGACGGTGAAGCGCGTGTGTTATTATATAACTTGACTTTAGTTGTATGTGTGTATGCACTGCCTTTTTCAAAACACAACTTACCATAACAGTCATCGCGTTTATAACATTTGCTTCGGTTTCTACCTGTTTATTGATCCAAGTGGAGTCAGACAAAAAGAAGGAAGGGTCGAAAATTGTATTTCATATTGAACTGCCCTTTTCTTGGGAAGGTTCACTCTACACTACTCATGTACGACCTGCGTCTAGACCAGAGTCTGCCACAGATGAAAGTGGTGCTGGGAATCTAAAATAGGCTTCATTGGATCCGTGTTGTAGGATAGGAACGGCCCTCATCACGCCCTGTGGCATTTCATGTCGTTCAGTCAGCGGATGCGGCTTTAAATGGCTGATTTTGCCCGAGCTTTTCCACAAAATTGCGAGAGACGTTGTTGTGTTTTTACGTGCTTGTTGCGATAAAACCGAAGGGGAAAGTGAAAGCTGCAGTAAATAGCTGTACAAATGACTAATAAGTAATTCAAGAATTAATAAATAATAAAAAGCACGGCACACAGAAATGTAGCCGCTTTCACGCAAAGAAAAAAAAATGAAGGAAAACTTTCACAGATTAAAACTTAACCTAACAGAAAATGTAAGCATTGTTCCTGCGGAAGATGAATAAAACAATGCAAATTCTCTCAAGGGACATACGATCAAGCCTTTTCTAACATTCCACACTACAAAATCTAAGTAATAAAAGTACTGTTGACATCGGATCAATATTGGTATGGGCCCATACCCAAGACTGCGATATCAAAAGTGAAAACATCGTGTATCGGGACACCCTGAGTGTACCGTACTTCCTGCCTTATGGCTCATCAGTGTAACATTACTGACATCTAGTGACCAGTGTAGAATACTACAAATCATCGCAACATATTTGGATGCATCTTCTGAATGCCTCGATTTGTAGTTTACTTCATTTAGGCATTTTTATGCTTGAAAATGCTTAATTTAGGCCCAAAAATACGTAAAATGTGCTAAAATATGCATATTTTTGACTAATAATTGGCTGTATTCAACCACAAAAACGGCATGATTTATTTACTAATATACTCTTGAAAAAACGTGATAGAGTGAAGCTGCGAAATTAAAAGTGTCGAGGGATTGCTCTACATCCCCGAACCAACAGTTGCCTACGGTGTGTTCCATCTGCTGGCATTGATAATATTTCACATTTAATATTTCACACAACCTCATATTGAATCTGAGGCGTCCGACTTCCTATTTTTCTTTTTACAGACGAAATGTGTGCATAGTTAGCCGAAAAAAATGCTAACCGAGGCGTACGCTAACTGAGGTTTCACTACATACTATGTATACATGCATAAATACATTTATTCTCCTAGGTGATCTTTTTAAACATTAATACGAGAGGTGCCATGAGACAGTTCACGACCAGACAAGATTTTAACTTTCCTTTTAAGAAAAGTAGATTGAAAAAATGTATAAAAGTATATGACAATATATTGCAATCCACTAATATTATTTCTACTACTTTACACAATTGTGTGTATACTAGCGGCCCCGCCTCCACCCGCGGACACAACGAGACGGTATGACTGACAAAGAGACTCACTCCGCACTCAGGTGCTGAAACCAATGAAGAGTGAATTCTCTTCCTGCCTCCGAGGCGAGAGATGAGGAAAACAGACGCATGCGCATGGCAATCTATTGAGGCCGGCAAAATCACTGAGTTCACTTTCATTTATTGTTTGATTAATTCATTTATTGGCCCGGATTTTTTTCTTTTTTCTGAACGACAAATCATGTTTTGTTTTAATCTCATGAGGTACATGTCCAAAGCACATTTTATGAAGGAAATGAGGAGGAACACGATAGGCACACGCATATCAATAATGTATTAATGAAAATTCGGTCCAGATAGCAAAGTTGCCAGACACGTACGCAGTTGGACAGATCCAAGAAAAGACGAGATCTTCCTTTGGTGGGAACGCAGTTCTGACCATTTACGTCATTGTTATTGTTCAGAACCCTACTGAACCGATTGTTCAGACTGATTGTTCAATCAACGGGCTCTCGCCATCAGTCGCGTCTACGTGCAGTTATTTAACGCTTACATTCCATGACACACGCAAATACGTTTGGGTAATGGGCAGACATTATCCATTGCATTGCTGCGAGACTACTTCAAGAAAGAATTGCCTTCTAACTGTTTGGTTCAAATCCTTTGGTAGCTCAGCCCCTTGTGTGTGTGTGTGTGTGTGTGTGCGTGTGTGTGTGTGTGTGTGTGTGTGTGTGTGTGCGTGTGTGTGCGTCTGATGACGATCTAACATCTCTAACTAGCCTTAAGCTGAAAGAAATGAAAGTGACAAAGACATACGCGGGAAGCCAAATGGGCAAAGTCAATCAATATTATGCGCTAAATACTCGGCAGTATAGCTGACTACACGGGCATTACCACATGAGATATAGTACAAATATTATTGACCACGGAAGTCGTCGGTCAGCAGTCGCTAGGGCAATGACAGTGACACTATTCTACTTATTACCAGCTAGTGTTCTACTAAAATGCATATTTATGGTCCAATTACTGCAATGTGTTTCTTTAATGTGTGTGGAAGCTACTTTAATGTGGGTTTTGTATACCTCCCTAAAGGCTCTTTGGATATTATGATGTCCGCACTAAAATGGAATTCTCTTCTAATCGGCAGCAGAAATCTCAAAAGACAAACATTTTGGACTTGTAGTTTTTTTGTGTTTCTATTCCTCATGTATAATTTTGCATGTAAATGCGTGTTTTTTCACAGTGTAAACAGTACACAGTAGATCCCACGAAAGCATGGCTGATTGAGACGCCCGTAAAAATGTCTCGCTTGACATTGGCATTCAACATTTGCAATAAAAGTTTTGTAGTTATTAGACTACATTCAACTCCAGAACCCTCCCCGTCTCTCTTCAGTTGCCATTGTTCGCTCGCGGTTCACCCTAAATATGTCTCGCGGACTTATTGAGCACGTTTAACCCATAAGTCTGAGAAAGTTACACTTACAGTTTCACTTTTGTGTCTCAGCACGATGATGCGTTCAAGGACTGTCAAACAAAATGCGAAATCTCAGGGCTTGAGGAAAACACATGATCAGTGAGGCATAAAGACATAAAGACGTATAATTGTGGAGCTTTTTAAGCAATTCAATATCAAAGACGTAGTTAGACGTTTTTATAAACCTGAACGCCAGATCCCAACAACAGAGGCTAAAAGAGGTGATGGCGCAACACCCCGCTAATGGATTTGGCGTCAGAGCAATTTTAATGCCAGAAAAACGGTCACTAGGTGGCAGAAGTGCATTTGATAAGAGCTCGGCAGAGATCATGTAGACGGACGGGAGAAACACACATGACAGGAAGGAGGAAGTGGAAGAGCGTGGCGGAGTGAAGCGCGCAGAAGGTTAAGCATTGTAGGGACATTTTAACGCATGCACATGTACACGCACACGCGTGCACACCCATGCGCACACATAGTTGAGTTCCAAATGTGAAAATTTTAAATAATTCATGGTAGAAATAAATTATTTTGATGTAAAAAAACAAACAACTTTGTTGTGTTGTTTTTGTTGTGGTATATTTGTTTAAATATTTGAGCTGCCACAGAAGCGGAAGTTATGCTTGAAATGTATCTTTTCACAAAAAGATGGTTTTCTCCCTTTGCTAGTCAGGAACTGATATTTTCCTGAAACTTACCTATGTTCTACTGCTGATTACTAAAGTACGGAAAAACGTAGAAACAAACTTTTTTTTCTGATGAATGTCAGGAGTCTAATCTTTCTTTTGGCAGGTTCCATGTTTATATGGCCATAGAGCACAATATTCTGTGTGCCTTGAAAGATCGGTCAACGTTGTCTAAAATGGCCGCTACTGAAGGGGTTGTCCTTTGAAAAATGGCTGGGATTGAACGATTTAACAGTGGTACTGTACTTTTTACGTGTCGTATCACGTATATATATATTTTTTCCAAGTTATGGTGAATGAGGCCTATTTTCAGAGAAAAATAAAATAAAATGCTGTTTTTATTTTTGACCAAAAATCTGCAAATTTGCGGGGTTGCGAATGCTGGATGGCGAGTATGCGGGGATCCACTGTATTTCTCCAGAAATTCAGTGGAACCTCAGTTAGTGTACGCCCCGGTTAGCGTGTTTTTCGTTTAACGTTGCAAATTTATGCCCAAATTTTGCTTCGGCTGGCGTGCATTTTCCAGTTAGCATACAATATGGTGCGCGTCTTGTCTTGTTATTGATTTGCCCTGTGAGTCCAAATGTGTTCTTAATTTTTTTTTTTACAAAACATTCCTTGTCAGCAGCCTGTTAGCTTGCTAACACATGGAAACGGGCAGCAGAAGTTAGCTCCATCAGCAGTTGACTGTCTTGTCCTTTGCTAACTAACACAATTACGCCACAAGAAGTTGAATGAAAGGGATAAATTTACTACTTTTACCTTCACTGAAGACGTGATTGTTGACAAAGAAGTGATGTGGCAGCGAGATCAACACGGACACCACCTTCGTGTTTTGCCATGACTTGTTTCTCGAATTCAGTAGTGTTACTCACCTTCTTCATCAAAATGCTGGCACTTGCAACTTTTTTTGGTTCCATTTAGGCTTATTTTTCAGCGGTGGACAAAAGAAAAGCAGAGATTATGAGGTGAGAAATACTATTCATGGCAAAACATAAAGGTGGTGTCTGCGTTGATCTCACTGCCACATCGCTGTTTTTGTCTGTTTCGTTTATATCTTTTATTTGTCATTTCTAAGCATTTCACAAGCATAGCTTTAATTGTAAAACTTTGTTTAGTTTTGTGTGAAGAATTTTGAGACTTGTGGTGTAACTGTGTTAGTTAGCAAAGAAGACGCTTCCTGTTTCCATGTATTAGCAAGCTAGTCGGCTGCTAACAAGGACGTTTTGTGATAAAAATACATTAAGAACACAGTTGGACTCACACGGCGTATTAATAACACGACAAGATGCACGCCATATTGTACGCGAATTGGAAAATGTACGCCAACCGAGGCAAAATTTTGGCATAGTTTTTCACGCAAGCCGGGGGCGTACGCTAGCTGTGGTTGCGCCAGATTCCTATAGTAATACAGTGGATCCGCGCATACTCGCCCTGGAAATTCACAGGTTTTTATAAAACTATTCAAATGTGCTTTGTGTTAACATTTTTAGCTTTCTGGAACAGATTCATTGGATTTACATGATTGCTTAGGGGAGAAATAGGCTCGATTAGAGTACATTTCGGTTAGAGTCGGACCTTCTGAAACAGATTAATGACGCTAACTAGGGTTCCAATGTAGTTCCATGTCTAATACGGGCAGTGTGTGTGTGTGTGTGTGTGTGTGTGTGTGTGCATCGGTTTGCATGCTTTTGTGCTGAGTTTACATTTCCTAGAAGAGAACATGTGCTGAATAACCCACAGCTAAAATCAGAACCGCATCTTTTTTGTGTGTGTGTGTGTATTTCTCCACAATTTGCCTGCTTAAGCAAATTTGCCCGTGCGCACCTGTCCACACGCACATACATTTAGCATTCACCTTTGTACCGCTCCATTCCGTGTACGGGTGTGCGCGCACATATTTGCGGCGGGGTCTCATCCTTCATTCTGTTTCCCCCACACGTTGGATCTTCGCAACACTTGGCTGAGCAGTAATTCATTCCTCCAGCCTTTGCATAGCAATTATCAAGGAGGCTCAGATGCAGGTTGTCCTCACAGGACGGCGCGTCCAATGTCCCTTTTGGTGTTCCTCAGAATATGTGATGAAAAACCACCTGCAGTTGGCGTGTGATCAACCACACCTGTTTTTGCTCCCTGCTCAGCCACCTTTGTGACACTTAAGGAAATAAGGCTGGTGATGCGGTTTTAAATCAAAGGGACCGCGCCTGTGAGGCTGGGATATCTTACAGATGCTTTTAAAAGACTGCAAATAGCTTTGTGTCTGGAGGGAAACGCTGCCGTGTCAGCAGCCGAAGCACAAGTGATTGACTGCCACACCCTTATCGAGTCCACACCGTCACTGAGTTTTTGTTATTATTATTATTGTTATTATTCAAATCAGGCAGAGTGTCTTCTCTCTGCATTAGTTCCCTCATCTTCTCTAATAGGAAACGGGGAGAACAAGCCAAAAAAATGGCATCTCAGACACAGATGCCGAGGTCTGCGAGACGGTAGAGGGAACAGAAATTATCGTCGCGGTGACATTTTGGTGAGAACAAACGGCATGACAAATGGGGCAATTAAATCTCTGTGGCAACGGTGTATGAGATAGATGATTATGAATTAGTAGCTGGCATCATGTTTCCTTGTCAGTGAGCTGTCAAAGGCATTTAGTTAACAGGGTTTAGAAACCACACCTCAGAGACAAAGTCATACATGGAAAAAGGCACTTTTCCCACAAAACACCTGACATGTGCATTCCGTGCTTACTTTGGAGATGATTTCTATTCATGGATCGAATGGAAATACTGCGTAGTTCCCTAAATTCCCTAGAAGTGTTGCAATTTTGCAGTTTTGAGGAGGGTGTTTGGCCCAAAATGATCATTTGCAAGAGTGTACTTCTAGACATTGCGGAGAAGATGATACTTTAATGACTAGTTATTGTAGCAGCACTGTAGGTGTTGATTTACGCCCACACAGGCTAACATGTAAGCCACGGTACGGGCCGGGCCGTACCTCGGTATTTGGGCTACGGTTTTGGTATGTTTTCTGTGCGTAAAAAGCAAATTTTCTCCCAAAATGTTGTATTATTAACTAGAGGAAGCACTCGGAGAGCGCGTACCTCCGCCAAGCACCAAAGTTCCCCACATATTGTGATTCACACCAAAATAATAATCCTACATTTGTTGGACCCGTTTTTGATGTTTTGGAGAACCTGTTGGAAACTTGTCCTGAATTTTTTTATTTCCTAAGGGCTCTGACCACTTTTTGTAGAGTTATATGCGCAAATACCGAAAACGGACCCATCTTGCAATGTTATAGAATCTTTTTAAATGATTCCTGGATCCAGACGGTGATCCGGATCCCACCCCAAAATGTAATCACATCTTCCACGTCACATTCCGGACAATTCCTGAAAATTTCATCCAAATCCATTCAGAACTTATTTTGAACATAAATAAGCAAACAAACAGATAAACGCCGGCAAAAACATCACCTTAACGTGCGTTTTTCTCGGAAACGCATGACTCCATCCTCATAAATGTACGACCTTGTTCCCGAAATGTCAGACTCGTCGCATATTTATCCTCTCTTCCTGAGAAGAATTGTGTAACGGTTGTGGCTAGCAGGCTATTGTTTGCGTTATGCATAATTTTAGCTAATTTTTATAATTGTGGTTTTAAGAATAAAGGGTTGCTATGTTCTCTATAAGCGGCGTTACCAATGATCCTAACTGAAGTGAGATATGGTAAAACCAGAGAACAATAGAGGGTATTTAGTGATTTTTGTCCCAGAATATATTTTGCTAGTATTTCTAAGTATTTCTTGCCACTTTATGTTGTATATTCTTGATGTAGTATTTCCAACTCAGTCTATTATCTATTATAATACCTAGAAGTGTATTTTCGCTCACCCTGTCAGTGTCTAGGCAGGCTATTTTCGCATAAATGTCCTTTCTGCAATTACAAAATAGCATTATTGGAGTTTTACTTAGGTGCAGGGATAATCTGTTTTTATTAAATCGACTTTTTGGTATAACTATTTCATCTGTGACTTTATTTATTAGCTCTTGCATACTTTCTAACTAACTTTTGATGCAATTTTGTGAAAAAGCTGCCATGAAATCAGGCATCTTAGGCTGCAACGAACGCAAAAAAACCCAAAAAACGAGAGAATCCTGGAGGCACTGATTGTTCCATGAACGCATTATTATCATCCACAGGAAATAGTGGTTAGAACGTCTTTAATTAAAAAGATGATTTGCATTTCGGAACATGTGGCAGCGCGACAACGTCGTGTAAGTTAGATTGATTGCTGATTTCATTAAAAAGATGCAGCACATCTCGCTGCATTTAAATAGCACACAAACCCAAGATCAATAAGCAGTGGTCACCCAGAGCCGTTGTGACTGTAAGGAGGGATATTCATCAAACAGGCAGCCCCCAGGCAAGCGGCCATCTCAGCTCTCCATCCAAACATTTAGTAGCTGCCTCTGCAAGACTCACAACAATTTCTCTGTCTGTCATTGCCGGGTAGGGTGGCAGCCATCTTGCTCTGTTTTGGCCCTGGGGGGTCTTTGGTTTACTCATCACAGCCTCACTGGGCAGCTCGTGCAAGGAAGCTTCGCTGCTCCCCTGCCATCCTGAGCTGCTGTCCAAATATTGGCATGCCTCGACTCGCTCTGCAACAAAGAAGGAAGAGAGGGAAAAAAATAGCTGCAAGACACAACCTACCTGGGGTGTTTTTAAGAAAAAAGGAGCGACATAAAAGACGAGCAGCAAGAGTGAGTCAGGAGCAGACAGGTGAACGCGGGGCTGGGGTTGGATGTCGTTTACATGTTGTCTGATGCTGCTGCCAAATTGGTACTTTTGAAAGGAATTTTGTTCAAAACCAATGCGCAATTTGGTGATGTCCAATTTGGAAAAAAAACAAAAAAACATGTGATTTAAATGCTTAAGTAATATAAAAATAATGATAATAAATTCACCAATATGAAACCACATCCACAAGAAATGATCCTAATAATCACACACAAAACCAGCAGCAACACTAAAACATGCAGAAAAGAATCTTTATGTGCATTCATTCCGTACATTTGGAGCACAAACGATAACGGATACCAGGCACTCCGTTTCAATTCCATGAGGTTGCAAACGGGAAGTAGAATTGCAATAATTGTAATTTTGGTATATTCCAGAATCATGTGTACACTCCAGAAATGACTCTTCTCATTTATCGCGAGGGTTAATAAGTGAATTTTGCAAAGCAGCCAACTGTATTTTTGTACGATTATTATAAATGTTTAAAGGCTGTAAAACCCCTCACTATACACTTTATACACTTTTCTCAGACAGGCAATAACATTTGATCACATTTCGTTTTTAATTAAACACTCTCTTCAAATTTTGTTTGAATTTTAATGATGAACTTACGAGATTGGACACAAGAAGTTATTTAACGGCCTACGCGTATTCACTCCTCTGATCGTGGCGCCGTTAGGCTGTAGCGTTTTTGTATCCTTGTTAAAACATATTCCTCCTTTTGTCAAAATTGCACTTTAAAAAATCAGTGAAAGAGCGAATCTGCGAAAGGTGAACTTGCGAAGCAGCAAGGAACACTGTATTTAAAAATGTGCTCTGCACGTGACTTGAATATGCAAATGTAGTAATCCCTCGTTTATTGCGGCTAATTGGTTCCAGACCCGCCCATTATAAGTGAATTGCCGCAAAGTAGGATTCCTTATTTATAAATGGAATAATAGTTTTGTCAGAGCATAAAAAACCTGTTTACGACCTTCTATATATATTTTTTAACATTATTAGAGCTCGCTAGACATGAAATAACACCCCTATAGTCACATCCATCCATCCATCTTCTACCACTTAGCCACTGTGGTGGCTATTGTCTGTGGTCTGTGGCTAAATGTAACCTTACTGACACCTAGTGACCAATTTAGAATACTACATATCCTCATGACATCTTTGAATGTGTCTTCTGAATGCCTCATGGTTGTAGTTTAGTTAATTCAGCCATTTTTATGCTTGAAACTGTTTATTAAAAAAAAGTATGTAAACTTTGCTTGAATATGGACATTTACCTCCGCAAGCGCAGCGCAAAGCGCAAACGCAGCGCGACGCAGGTTCATGTTTTTGCCGGCGTTTGTCTTTCTGTTTGTTTGTGTTCAAAATAACTTCCGAAAACATCAGAATGGATTTGGATGAAATTTCCAGGAATTCTTGGAAATGGGATATGCAAGAAGTGATTAAACTAAACTCATTCAACAGTCAGGACATACAGTACATGCTTTTAGCCACAGCGCAAAAGTTCCCCAATTTGTTTTCTTCTGGAACACAAAATACCTTTGATGTAAAGAATTCAAGCTACTTCCACATTTCCCAACCGATTCAGAAATTCTCAACTCATTCGGGACATTTAGCCATCCTGGTACATTACGCTATCATGCTCGGTGTTGGAATGCTGACATTAGCATCTTAGCATTGCTAGCATGCTAACATTAGCATACTATTATTTTTAGCTATTTTCATGGGTAGACACTTACCACTATTATGCTAGGTGTTAGCATGCTAACATTAGCAATCTAAATATATACTGTAGATAAAATAAAATGTAGGACTAATATTTATGATGTAAATCACAATAATCTGGGAACTATGCCGCTTGGCGGTGCTTTTCTTGTTTTTTTACTGTATTCAACCACAAAACAGTGATGATGGACTTCATGCACACATTATATTTGAATTACAGCAAATTTTTATCATCAACATTTAAGAATTAAAGCATGTATTATAACTTAAAAGTGATGGAAAATGCCATTCTGGCAACCCGCTTGTCTTGTAATGTTGATGTTCAGAATTCCGCTGTTCATGAATGCACCTCGCTTGCCGTCAGTGCGATTGGTGGATAATGAGGAAGTGTTGCTTTGCATGTTGGTCTGCGAGCTTACCGTGTCGGAGTGGACCGCTGCTGTTGAGGGTCAGACTCTGGTGTGCCTCTGTCGGACGTTGCGTTACTTACAAGACCTTCGTTGCACAATAACACCTTCAAGCACTTGTTGCAGGTGGCTGAGTCTGCATTCATTTAGCACCTAAATGAGGCAGCGGTACCAGTTTCGGTACGCATCCCTGTGCAAGGCACGGGTGTAGGGGTAATCCGAGTGCCCGCGCTGTGTATTCAAACATGTGGCTCATTTTTCCCCTTGGAGGATTTGTTTCCCCTCATTTCCGTCAGCTGCCACTTGCTGATTGTATGTCAGGCAGCACAATTAGTGAAATCACTCCCACATGGGATTTCAGAAACAAGCAGAGATGTAATGAAAAACAAAATAGTAGGGGAAATGTGCTGATGGCTCTTCAACAAGGAGATTGTGTTTGCATTGTGTAGCATTGTTTACTGCCGTGCATGTGTGTGAGTTTGCTTGTTTGTGTGTCACTTCCCCCTGCTGGATGAGGTCATGATGAGCGAGAGGGCTGCTGGCAGGGACTGTCATTGCCACTCACTGTTTCCGTTGTTGTTTTGCTTCCTGCCTGAGGAAGCGAAGGTGCTTCACGAGGATCAACAGCTACTGGGTGTCATGTGCACATGTCTGTTTGCTTGCAAGCATTTACATAACTTGGCATAAGACTACTTTTAAGCCTGTGTGTTTGCAAACATATGCGTTGATGTCCGTGTCGGTTAAGAGCAGGCTGTCAAGCAAAGACCCCGCTCGAGCCAGTGAGGCTTTGCACACTATATTTACTCATTTCCCCCCCGAGTACAGTACCTCATTGTTGCCTGTGATTTTATCAACAGTGAATGCATATCATTAAGATGAATGTGCATTGTGGCTTTCAACCACTTAACTGCACAATGGCCCCGCCAAGATTAGAAGGCCTGGGTCAACACAGGAAAATGTCAACAAATCATTAAGAGGCTTAAAGGCCAACGATAGATGATTTAGCATAGATATGCATCCATGCCAGGGGTGGATCCGTATGCCTTTGCATAGACCTTCTGCAGTAGCTGTGTTGTGAGTACATATAGTTCCTGTCCGGTTGATAGTATGGCAATGAACGGACCGGCTAATTAGCTGGACAGCACACAGCTTATACACAGGAACAGAACTCGGGCCGAACCGATGACTGGAATAATCGAAACAAGAAGCTTCAGTTTAATCGACCAAGAAAATAATTGTTAGTTCAAACCCGCAATAAAAGCCTGTTGTTCCAGCGATCAAGTCTGATACTTGTGTGTCTGACCGAACATTACTGACACCTAGTGACCAGTGTACAATACTACATATCATCTAAGCGTCTTTGAATGCATCTTCTGAATGCGGTATTTGTATTTTAGAGTGCACTTTGCCATTTTAATGCTTGAAAATGCTTAATTGAGGCAAACTATACATGCAGTTTGTTTAAACATGCGTGTTTTTGACTGGTAATAGCCCATATTCAACCACGAAACAGCGTGATTTATTAATATATTCTTGAAAAACCGTGACAGATGAAGCTGTGAAATTATTGGTGAGGAATTATGGTATCAGCAATGAAAGCTTGTATCATGTTGATACCAGCAGATATAACTCAGTTGTCTTGTATGTAAACCCTCCACTTCCTGCCTCAATTTGACCACCACACTCCTTGTTCCATCTGCGGTGTCCCGTCTGTTTTTTTTTTTGTATTTTTTTTTTTGGCCGTTGCTCTCTCCATCTGTGTTTGCCAGTGTCCTTCTCTCTGTTCCTTATGGCTCCTGCAGCCTCGCTGCTTTTGTTGCCCCTGAAATCTGTGACTCCCGCCTGCTTGGCCCGTGCTGTCGATTGTCTGGGAGCCTCGTGTCTCATCTGACTTCATGGTCACTGCGGTCACGTGTCCTGAATTAGCAGCATGATTACATCAACGCAAGGGTCAGCCTCAACTATAGCCACGGAGCAAAGATTTGCAAATGCTCAACAGCAAGAATGATGGATAGTGCTCAAGCACAAAAATGTCAGGAAATTGTCAGGAACAGCATCATGCTCCGCCTGCCTGTTCTTATTACACTTTTCAGTGATTCCTGCTAAACGGGCATCAAACTGCTGTGATATGAGCACGTCAGAACCGTATTATCCCATCAGTGTAAACAGAACTGAAATAGAAAATCTGATAAGGTGTGTTCATGATGAGGCACACTTTCTTCTTGTTTTGAGAGTCGGTACTCACTGTTAAAAAAAGACCCTTTCCTTCCACGAACAAGAGGAAGGAGTAAAACATAAAAATAACAACTGGGATAGTTCCCCATTCGTCCCGTTTCTAGTTCGATGCATGGGTTTTTGTTTTTTCATGCCAAATAGTAGTTTTGATCCAAATCCCGCATAACAATGCTGTTGATACTTTGTTAGTAAGTGCATATACTGCCATGTAGTCACATTCTTCACGAGCATTAAATGAATTAACTGAACAAATTTGGTCCGCAAACACGAGACTCGCTTGAGAACGAATCACGGCACGTGCCGGCGGAAGAGCACGGCACGCCACGCGCAGCACAACAGTACATAGCGTGTGCCTGCTCGGCCACACTGAGGAAGAATAACATTGCTTATTTGTTACACTTCATTATGTCTCCCAAGTGCCGGTGCGCCAAAGAAAAGGAAAGCCATCACCATGGAAGGGAAAATGAACATCATAAAAAGCTCAGAGAGAGGAGAGACGCCCACCAATATTGGATGCTTTTTTGGTCCCAACTACTGATGCAACTAATTATTTTCTTAGCCGATAAATCTGAAGCTTGTTGTTTCGATTAATCGGTTCGGCCCTAGACCAGTGATAGGGAAACTATGGCTCGGGAACCAGATGTGCTTCTTTTGAGGACTGTATCTGGCTCTCAGACATGTCCTAGCACGATGAAAATTACATATATTTAAAAAAAATTCCATTGAATTTGAATCCATGCATCCATTTTCCACCGCAGTGCGGGTGGGCACGGCCAATGCCAGCTGTCCTTCCCATATTTTCTGGGTTAAACACCAAAACTCGATTAATATGTCAAGAAGTAAACTTCCCTCCTTTAATGAAATAGTCAGCTCGCTAATTCTGCAGAGCAAACCCTTTTGGCAAAGACGATGGTGAAAAGAAAGAAAGACACGGAGAAAAGACAGAAAAGAGGGCACAAATGTCCATCACAGTTTTCCAGTGTGTGTGAATATCTTCTTGTGCCTAAATCACAAACATAATAGGTCTGCTTTCATGAATAACTCAGGAAATGTAAAAAAAATATGTTTTAATCACAAAACGGTTAATCGAACACCAAGATAGTTGTCAATTAATTGGATAATCGATCAATCATCGTATTGTATACTCACAAGCAGTATATTGTACAGGTGGTCCTCGGTTTATGGTGCTCCTATAAATCAATTACAATTTTAATGTTTGACTTGCGTGCCGGCGGAGGAATCTGTGCCGCATGCGGCACAAAAATACAATGTGGAACAACAACATTGCTTAGTAGTTAACTTTTTACACTTCATTATGTCTCCCAAGCGGCAGTGCGTTAAAGAAAAGGAAAGCCATCGCCATGGAGGTGAAAATGAACATCATATTTATGTTTGAAATATCGTCATTTTGGTCCAAACCGACAGGCAGTCGAGAAGGATAAAGATGACAGAATGCTAATGAACGCTAGAGGGGTCATGGATTCTGTGCGCTGTTACAAGGAAATCTGGGAGGAGAAGAGGAGGTTATCCTTCTAGACTAGCCTGAAAAAATATTTTAAGAAGGTAGAAAATTGTTACTGTTTCTATTATCACTGTTTTGATCAATAAATTGACTTGTGCGTGTATGCGTGTGTGTTCCATCTGCTCGCCTCTCTGTGAGGGTTCACTCTGCATCTGTCTGAACGGAGAGAGTGAACCCTCTGTCCTCTCATTCAGCCTCTTTGTGGAGGCGGGGCTACGAGTGAGCGACACAGGAGCACCAAATTAGTCTTGTGAGACAGCATATGCTGACATGAATCAAGGCACAGAAGCGATAGTTTCTAAGGCGAATGCAGCAGCCCCAGTGGGAATATTTCGGTTTGAAACAGAATCAACAAGGTGGGCTCATGAACACCGACAAAGCGAATGCATTTGTCCGAAGGTAGTGACGAGGAAGCAGGGGAACACGACCAACTTGTATACACAACTTATATGAAACGCAACCATGCTTTTCGGCTTTTTTTCGGTGCAGCAGAGCCTTCGTCCCGACAGCCAACGCTTACTGAGGCGTTTGCTCGGCAAAGTAAATACAAGCAAAATGATTGGCACTCACGGACAGTGTCGCTCGCTACATTGCGAAAGAAATGCAACCATTCAATACGGTTGAAAAGCCAACATTTTGGAAAATGTTAAAAATGTTTGGCAGGCAGTATGAATTGCCTAAACTCTTGAAAAATTAAAGTTTATTGCATTTGATACGATGTACTTGCATTATTATGCCATATATATATATATTTTTTTAAATGGGCTCAGAACTTCTGTGTCAAGCTAATGTGACTGATGCTCACACAGGTACACGGATACTTGAGTACCATCTAGTAGTTCAAATTTGCATTACACCTCTCATGATAGTTATGAATGAAAAAAATGCTTTCAAAAAGCGTTGCCGATATTATCGAATATTGGCGATAATTTGTAGCACAATTATCGAAAAATTTGTTATCGTGACAGGCCGCCAACTGTTTCATTTCATTCTTGCATTTAATCCTTCATGTATTCCTTTATGTGTAATTTAGGTATAAGTTCCATCTTACTAAAACTGGACTTACATTGCAGCCTAGGAGCGGACGTTGTTTGTAACCTGTGGACCACCTGTACAAATTGGCTCTTTTTGGCCTCTGGGAAGGGTTAGAGATTGTCCACTTTTCTTTGCTTGTCCCACTCGATCCCTTTGCCTTCCTCCTCTCTAACGGAAGCCCTGCTTTGATGACACGATTCCACGTTTTTTCCCCACATTGCAAAATCTACCGGGGAAAACATGAAGGAAACACAAATCCCATCTGCGCAGGAGAAAATTGGCTGCAGGGTGTAATTATTATGATGACTCTGTTCATGTCTCTTGGTCCTGTCTTCCCTTTTCTAATATCTCTCATACACTTATCCACCCCTCCAACCCCCCTTTTTATTCTCTCTAAGAGAGTGTAATTAACATAACTGGAATCCCTTTCATGCTGCTTCTTCTATTATATAATTTCCAATGTTAATTTGATCTTTTGTGTGTGTAGGTTTTGTTTTTGGCAATTACACACGTATGGTTACACGAGGATGATTGGCATGGAAGTGCAACTAAGCAGCCAAGTGAATATGTTGTTTCTTTTTGTGTCACATGTCTTGAGATAATTGTAGCTTTTGTTAGAGGGTGGTTTTCGGAAGGTGATGGAGCGTTGATGCTGATGGTGCAGAGGGGTATATTTTTGAAATACTGCATCACTTTGATTGCACATTTCATTCAGAATGAATGAGTGTGCGTAGGAAAACAAACAATTTGCTTCATCAGTGTTGGCCTTGTCTCTTTGATGAATAGTTTGTGTTGCAGTTTTTCTTCTTCTGACATGAAAATGATTAATAACTTGTTTGTCGTCTGGTCTTTTGTCCCCATCTTGCCTGGTGTCTCGCTCATCCATTTCTTGCCGGTGCTTACGATCCCTGTTGTCTGGCATCCTCAACGCAGGCGCTGACCTGTTCTCCAACTGCACGGAGGAGTGCAAGGCCCTGGGCCACTCGGACCGCTGCTGGATGCCATCCTTCGTCCCATCAGATGGGCGCCAGGGGCCGGACTACCGCAGCAACCTCCATGTCCCCGGAATGGACGCTACACTACCAGACACTGAGGTACCCTCCTCTACCGACCTATCTGAAGTCGCCTTGGCCTCGTCCGCCGCTTCGTCCAACGATAGGTCATTCTCCACCTTTGGCAAGGATGGTCAAAGGTCACAGTCACACAACAGCCTTCACCATCACCTCCATCAGCAACAGCAGCAGTACAGCTCCAGCACGCTAGAGCGGAAAGAGTATGATAGGGGGACCCTTCCGTACAAACCCACCTTTCTCTGTGAGTATCAGTATGAAAAATCCCTGGGGCCGTTTGACTTTGGTCTGGTCCAGTACAGATACTAAGGGAAAGGGGTCACTTGATTGTGGTCTGGACTATCTACTTCTAGTTCTCCCATTTGTAAGGAGCTTACTGTTTTGTTGTGTTGCTCTTTTTGTAACTGTTTTGTCAAATGTAAAATGTAATCTATTCTTTTCTCCAAAACCCACGTAAATAGACGCACGGGCTAATTTTAAATATTGTCTGTATTCATGTGACATAAAAGGAAAAATAAACTCACATTTAAATTGGTTGTCATATGGATCTGCTGTGGCCCATTTTCTTTCTCCCACCTCGGCAAACTTCCCCCTTCAAAATCCTTTAAAAGCTCTGGTTTTTTATCTGATGCTCATATCAGTAAAGGTCACCAACATCAAGCTCACCTCATGTTTTTATTCGTTCCATCACCTCATATGTCTGAATGCCATTTATGACAGCAAACGTGATTTGGATGTGCATAAACAACCAGATAATCCATGTTATTCTGAAGGTTAAAGTGCAAGGCATCACATTGGAAGCAACGGGACGCCACATTTAAAAATGTAAACATTTCCAGCTATAAAGAAGTTGTACAGAATTCATTAGGAGAGGATAACAAATCATTTCCAACTCCCACGGAACATGAATAATCTATTAGCTCTAAGAGACGCGAATGTATCGGATGTCCGCGCTGAGTAGAGAGGCGGTTTCCAGTCAAGTCACCAGCATGTTCGCCGCCGTTTTTCCTTCATACTGCATGCTGTCTCTCAGGTAAAGGATTGTTTGTGACCCAGCAAACAGTGGCAGGCCATCGCTCTCCTACAGAAGTTCTCTGTGCAAAAGATAATTGCTATTTAGCCTTTAGGTGATTCTCTAAATATAGCACCCTGCTCATCTCTTCTGTCTCGCAGGCTTACGATAAATGTGCAATATAAAACTCCATTGTACACCACTATTGGATTTATGAGTTCCTTTTGGTGTTGGGCTCTTCAAATATATGGGCTTCGTTTTGGCACAACAGAGGTTTTGCTCCGTGTAAAAACAAGAACAATTGCCCCGGAAGCCGATGCTATAAACCAAAAGCCAGCCTGTTCTACGTTTGATAGGAACATCTTTGCCAGTGGCTGTAGTAATGTTTCTTAATAAACAATTTATAAATCTTTAATGATGCATGAACAGTGGTGGTTCAGTGGTGTCCTGTATTTCTTGAATTCAATGGGTTTCCTCATCTTCTTTGTCAAAATGCTGGCACTTGCAAAGTTTCTTGCGCTACTCATGTGACAAACTATAAATAAAAACATGTTTTGTCACATTTTTGTCTTTCTGGAGCAGATTAATTGTATATGCGGCGGTGCCTTGGTTAACGTCATTAATCCATTCCAAAATGTCTGACTCAAACCAAAACGGACTCTAACCAGAGCAAATAGAAAATAGAAGAAAATATTGTCAATTACATTCATTAAAAATCTTAACACAAGACAAATTTTATAGACAATAATTATAGTTTTACATGCAGAAAATGATGCAAAAATAATCACAAATGACAAATGAACGGACAACTGAATATTTAACATCACTTTTACCCAGTCAAAAGACAAAACCATCAATGAACAAAATAACACAAACACGTTATTGTGCTGCAACCACAATTATCAAAAATATATCAAACTAAATATCAACATTCTAGAACCGATAAACATGTCCCTTGTCATTTAATGTAGAAAATGAAAATAAAACTGCTGGCCGTGATGTGGCGGAAGTGCGCCGGCAAGTATTTGTTTGACTCCCTGCCGTGAACATGCTTTGTTGTTAGAACCAGAAATGAGTGTTAAGGATGTAAAATGAGAAAGGCGGAAACACAGAGTGTCACCCTCGATGCGCCGCCAGGTTGATAGTATGTGCGTGTGCATGCGTGTGTGAGTGGGAGGTGCCTCTGAGCGGGCGAACGCAAGCCACGGCAAAATTTTAGCAAAAACTTTGGATGTTAACCGAACAGACATTAACCATTACCACTGTATGTTGTAATACGTTTCGGTTAGGAAGGGATTAATGACACTAACCAAGGTTCCACTGTAATCTATGACCACATTCATTTGTTGTATTCAGGTGCTGTCTGCGCTCATTGCGTAGGGACAATTCCCCACATAGATCAACATATGCCACCATGATGCGCATGCTAGATATTGCCTCCAGGGTTTTGCTAAATTGGGACCACCCAAATTCAACCAATCACCTGAAATGCTACAACTTTGTCCAATTGTTACAACTTCCCCGCATGTTTTGGCCAATCCCTGCGGCGCCCCCTAGAGAATGCCTCATTGCTTTGGTTTCAACCGCTTCATGTGAGCAGTATGGGTGGGAACGCCAGTTTTTCACCTGTAGAGGGCACCCATCCAACAAACATATCCAGACCTGAGAGCAAATGATTAGCAAATAAATATGAAATCCTCCCCATCCCTGTGGCGCCCCCTAGAGAATGCAATTGCCCTGGAGGCCCATAGCTACAACCGCCACTGTCCATGTATATATATTTAACGGCACAATTACTGCACAGCACATGGCCTCAGTTAGTTTTAGCATCCCTGAGGAGGAGACTTTATGGTATATAAATAGCTTCACCGCAAGTCTTTTGTGGCATGTATCCTTCAAGAGACTGTATTTGTAGCCGTCACTAAAAAGCCTCACGGGAAATAGTGTCATTTGTCTTAACGACTGTTCTTTGTCTTCACAGCCCGCAAGAGGATTTGCTAGCTCATTCCATGTGGACCTGTCGGAGACAGCGTGAAGTTGAGTAATAGGCCACCAACACTGACGATAGGGACCGCAGACTAAGGCTAGATAACAGACATTTGGACAACAACAACTCTGGATAAATGCCATTTTCTTGGGTGGCAAACTATACGAAAGCCTTGGCTTTGGTTGCCAAAAAGAGGAGAGGAGAATGAAATTCTGAGTAGCTGTAAACCTTTCACAGGAGCATTCCAAGGCCTTATTTCTCTCAGCAGGACTGAGATCAGGGCTTGAAATTGAAGATTACCAAGTGTTCAGCAGAGGAACAGGAATACAAGACAAGACTGCGGTTTGGAGAGCTGCGTGTTTACATGAAGTTACAAACTTGGACCAACATCCCATGGAGCCCTTTAGTGATTTCTCAGTGAGCCAACTGTACAGAGACAATGCAAAAGCGAGCCAGAATGGAGATGTACAGGTAATATATGGCACAGAAAAAAAGAAGGAACTATGAATTCTGTATCTTGGCTTTTTTGACTGACTGTCTTTATATGACTTCTCTTTTTTTTTTGTTGGTTTCAGTTGTTCTCTCTGTGTGGTTCACTTGTGGAGAATCTGAACATATTCCAACGTATACTGTAGATGCAACACGTGGGGATTCCTCCTCTGGATGGCTTTTAACCACATAGACAAAATGAGTTTAGTATCACATGAATGTTCTAACTTCTAAGCTAGTGATATGTCAGCTCCGTTCTGGGTTGGGTGAAAGTGAAGAACGACCAGGATGTCATTCTCTTAACGCCCTTGGCCTATACATAAACAATCAGACACGTTCAGTGGTTTTTATCATGTGTGCGAAGTGTTTACTGTGCTATTTTAAAAAGCTTTTCAATCAATATAAATCTATACATATATAACTATATATATAAAAAAAACTATATACAAAAGTTGTTGTTTTTTTCCCAAAAAACTGTGTAACCATTGATTTGTGCACCTCGTTCAATCTGATAATTCCAAGTGCTACCAAATTGAGAGTTGCGTTGATTGAAAAAGAAGGAAAGCTAAACACTGTCATACCAACCAAGGATGAGGTTCATTTTCTTATTTAATTGTTACTTTCACCGTTTACAAACACGCAACCATTTTGTGTACAGCGCAGACACCAATATCTTGACCAGATGTGTATTTTTAGCCGAATATATGCTCATGTACAGGAATAGGGGGGCTGTGACTACTGGGCAATATTTGAAGGATTTTACAACCACATGATCACACACACATCCACAGGTCAAGTGATAAATAAACAAGTGTAATTGAAGATTTGCTGTGTCAGGAATCATTTGCCAGAAATCCAAAGGGGACCCTGCTTGTTTTCTGCTTTCACTGTTATTTTTAATGTGAATTGTCATACGAGACATTGGGTTATACTCAGTCAGTACGTTTACATCAAATTCCCCTATCATAACCGGAATATTAGGAATAACGCGGATGCGCATGGCCATGTAAACACCAATAACCCTTAAGCATGTATCATGTATACCTGTATAATGTATACACCTATCGGGATATCCCGATCGAAAGGAACATTAGTTTGTGTTCTGCGTGTGTTCTACCCGAAAGGAATCTTGTGTCTTGGCAGGAACTACTTGTAAACATGGCGACACGCAAAACCTCACACTTTCAGAGCGAAGAGGAAACAAGGGACCTCATTAGCATGGTGAAAAACATGAACGTTATGTCTTTTATAGACTGTACAAAGAGTACCATAATAGCGAAGGTGAGCGAAAAGTTATGCGAAGCAGGGTTTGTACGAACGGACCGTCATCCAAAGTGTGTGGGGGGCTCTGGTGGACATGGGTAGCATGGATGTGGATGGGACAGCTGCGGCTCCATTTCCTATTTATTCACGTTCTCGCCTTCCATTAATGAAGAAAGTGAGACAGAATAGTGTCAAGTACTGGTGGTGGGTCAGTACCGGTACCAAAGCGCAAACAAAGGCGACAGCTACCGGCCCCGTGTTGTTGTTTTTGGATACAGAAAGAAGAAGCGGAAATGATGCGCATTGCGTCATGATGTTTTCCGTGCGTTGAGACGTTGTCCGTGCGTTTTTGTTTCAGAAACCGGAACATTGACCTTAACCCGAATATTGAGTGCATGTAAACGTAGTTTAGGTAGTGTTGGGATCAACGGCATTAAGTATAATTGCATTACTATTTCTACAAGGGATGTAAATCTCTTTGTGATGGACGATTCCATTTGAATCCAGATGCACAGGTTATTATTATTTTAAAAACAGAACAATTCGATACAATTCGTTACAGTGTGTCCAGCGATACGATTCGATTCGATTCTACAGTTAATGTTTGCTGAGGTAGACATTAATCTTACATTGTAAAATAAAGAAGTCAGTTGTATAAAAGTGGCATCACAGTATTTTAAAATGTGTAAAAGAGCACGGCATACCCTCAGGCATGCTGTAAGGTAGGGGTCCGCAGGACTCACTGCCAACCGGTTGCTAGTCTTGCGATACTCGGTGTATGTCTCTACAATCCAGTCATCTCAGGAGTTGTGGCTGATACTTATGGATCCAAATATGTTCTTCGATCCTCAATCTACCGGTGCAACCATATCGCACGCTTGTCAAACCGGATATCGGGTCTTTTGAACGATCAGAGCCGATTTGCAGATACACACTCCTGATCAAAATCTAAAGACCAGTTGAAAAATAGCTTGAATTTGCATTTTGCTCATTTGGATCTTAATGAGGTTTTAAGTAGAGCTATAATATGCAAAAGCAAGAAGAGGGAGTGAGACAAAAAGCACTTTGAAAAAGTAATTCATTGAAAACAACAATTAAACTGAAATAGGTTGTTTATCAGCTGATCAAAAGTTTAAGACCATCGCTCAAAAAATAACAACAAACTCTCAACACCAGAACAAAAAATTTCTCAGTAATGAGTAGCTCCACCGTTCTTGTTAATAACTTCAAAAATTGGTTTGGGCATGCTTGATGCTAGTGTTTCCAAGAGGCTAGTGGGAACATTGCTCCAAGTGGGGAAGATGGCTTCACCAAGGGCATGGTCTGGAACTGATGGCCATTATTATAAACTTCCCTTGCCATCCATCCCCAAACGTTCTCTATGGGATTTCAATGAGGGGAACATGCAGGATGGTCCAAAAGAGTGATGTTCTTTTCCCTGAAGAAGTCCTTGGTCAAGCGAGCATTGTGAACTGTAGCGTTGTCCTGTTGAAAAACCCAGCTGTTACCACACGAGGGCCCTCAGTCAGGAGGGATGCCCGCTGCAACATCTCCACATATGCATCCGCCGTTTGACGACCCTGCACCACCTGGAGCTCCAGTGTTCCACTGAATGAAAAAGCACAAAGTCTTTGAATTTGTGTTTTTGCTTTTTAAACCCTTTTCCCGCAGATGCCGTCTGATGGTTATTGCGCCTCAGTTGGCACCAGTAAGGGCTTTGATGTGGGTCGAACACCGGCCTGTGTCTTGATGGACAGCAGGGTTAGTGCCGTTAACTATTCCATCTCACCTTCCCCATGATGACTGACGGGAAAACACGGTTTATACCGTCTTTATACAGCAACCTTTATACCGTCTTTTCCACTGTTCCCGCTATGCAGCTTCTCCGCGGGGATCTCCAGTCGCTCGGCGTAGCGAAGAGTTGCGTGTGGCTCAAAGCTAACAGCTGCTCCCAAGTGTAAACAATGGAGCTGTGAATGAATGTGTCTCCCGCAACAAGCAAGAGGTCAGCTACAAACGTAACAAGATGAACATCAGCAAAAAACAGAAAGAAAGTACGAATGAATTCAGAAGATGCATTCAAAGACACTGTGATGATATGTAGTATTCTACACTGGTCACTCGGTGTTAGTAATGTTCGGAGAGACAGACTTGATCGCCGGAACGACAGGCTTTTATCGCAGGTTTTGAATTATGTCACAACAGGCACAGTAATCCCACGTAACCCACGACAAGGTAAAACTCAACTCTGAACCCCTGACGTCACTTCCTGTCTATCCCCCACTAAGGTTCCCAAGCACCGGAACATGTTTACAGCAACACACACATGCACATGTCTTATTTATGTCTTAAATGGCTTATTTTCTCTTATTGTATCTACTATACTGGGTAGTGGGACTGTGAAGGTGACTCTAGGCGTGTTATTTAATGTCTAGAGGGCGCTAATATAAAAAAAAAAGATATTTTGAAGGTCATATACAAGTTTTCTATGCTCTATAAAAATATTTCATGCATTTATAAATAAGAAGTCCTACTTTGTTGAAATGTACTTGTCACGGTCGTGTCTGGAACCAATTAACCATGACAAACGAGGGATTACGGTATTAAGATATAAGAAGGAGCAACTGGGAATTGGTGTCCATCGTTCACTTAAAAGAGCCGTTCAACAGAATTGACTCATTTGCAAACGCCACGTCTCTAAGCCACACAGGAACTTGACGCAACAATGGCGAGCCGGAGCGGTGCGTGGAGTCAAAAGTGCAGTTTTTAGGATGTGCTGCCAGTACAGTGCAACCTTGGTTAGCGTCATTAATCTGCTCTAGAAGGTCCGACTCAAACCGAACGATACTGTAACCAAATCTAGTTTTTCCATAAGACATCCAATCCATTCCATTTCGGACACCCACAAATCTTTTAAAATATACTTTAACAATTATACAGTAGTTTTACATGCAGAAAACAATTTGAAATGCATGTAAATGACGAATGAAAATGATAAATTAACATTTTACTTCGACCTTGATTGAAGACTCGATTGCTGACAAAGACGGCTATGAAGCAGCGAGATTATGAGATCTTGTTTTGCGATAAATTATTTTGCGAATTCAGTCATGTTTCTCATCTTCTTTATCGAAATTTGATGGAGCTGGGGGGGACAAAGACTTCGGTTCCGGTTTTGTGATAAAAACCACATTTTGCGATAAAAATACATTAAGTACACTGTTGGACTCATGCAGCCTATTACCTCATTCAATCCCAGCCATTTTTCAAAATTCAACCCCTTCAGTACCAGCCATTTTAGATAATTAAATAAACATGGAACCTACCAAAAGAAAGATTAGACTCTCATCTTTCATCCGAAAAAAAAAAGTTTGTTTCTACCATTTTCCGTTCTTTAGTCAGTAGAACATAGGTAAGTTTCAGGAAAATATCTGCTCCTGACTAAAAAAGGGGGAAAAAAAAACAGCTTTTTGTGAAGATACATTTCAAGCGTAACCTTAACTTAAACAGAAACATTTTTTGCTTTTGTGACAGCTCAAATATGTAAACAACTATACCACAACATAAAACAACACAAAGAATGCTTGTTTTATACCAAAATAACAATTCTGTATAACAATACGCTAACCGAGGTTCCACTGTACCTGAACTCACACTACTTCAACGTCATTAATGCAGAAGACAACATACATGTGAACTGTCAACTCTAAACCGTAACCTCATCAAACATCTCTCAACACAAGTACAAAACTAAATCTTTCGCATATCTGAAGCTATTTTTTTTCATAACGCAATAAACACTAGTAACTGTGATGACCTTTGAAGTAATTTGCTTATCGCTGGTTATTCCTGGTGAATCCTGTGCACTGTGAAGATGTAATCACAGTGGTTTTTGCTCTACGTCCCTGTTTTCCTGACCTCAAAGCTAAAAAAGAAGAAAGTGTCTGATGCCAGTACCCTTCTGTCTGTTTCTTCCAAATATCACTGGCAACACCACCCCACCCTCATTCCAATCCCTTCAGCTCTGTCCTCACATGGACGACCAGATGTTCACACGCAAAGCAGGGAGAAAGAGCTCTTGAATTCGGGGTCATTAAACGGCGGCTGTCCGTCACTTGACTGCCTGCAAACAGACATGATCTGTTTGTGTCCATCACAAGATTGCCTTCTTTTAGAAGCAGAGATTCATGTGACTGCCGCATGTGACTGATGGTGGTTTCCTGCATGAATGAATGGCCTTTGGGTTTTTGATGAGCATCTCACCCAGAAACATTCCACCAAACGCCAATGCAACAACGTGGAAATTGGTTTTCAAAGGGAAAAAGTGACTCTAAACCCTAAAAGAGACATTAGCAGAGTAATTCCTTGTGGTAAATGGGTTGCTTTTTATATATCGTACTTCTACTCGACATGCTCGGTTATGTGGTATGTTTCATCATTCAATTATTTAAAAAATAACATAAAAATGTCTACATTGTGATCACCAATAAACGCTGAATCTTGCCTTTCCTAGAAAATCAATTAGTCCTCCCTCATTTATCGCTGTTAATTGGTTCCAGACCCAACCGCGATAAGTGAATTTCCACAAAGTAGGATTCAATATTAATAAACTGAATATTTTTGTAGTTAGAACATAGAAAACGTCTTTATGACTTTCTAAATACATGTTTTAACATTATTAGAGCCTTGTAGACATTAAATAACACTCCTATATCCTACCTTTACACTCCTATTATTCTTTGTTTGGCAGGCTACCAGATCACTGCAGGGACATAACAGACGGCTGCCGCTAGCATAGCAAGCTAACTAGTTAGCATCTCCAATTTACTTATTCTAGTGTTTCAAACAAAATAGGGAAAAAGGACAAAGAAGCAAAAAATCTTACCACTTCCACACGGAATGAAAGGAGAACCTTTTTTTTTCATTTAATCTCAGCCGTGGCATGTCGGGTCGGCTCTGCTGGCTCATTAGTCTCCATGCAGTGTTAAACCTAAATTGTGTGACCAGCGGCAATTAAAGAGAGAAGAGGAAGGTTCTGAGGCCGTATCTAATGTACGGTTGTCCCTTGCTACAACATCGCATCCTCACTCTATCACAATTTTTCACAAATGTATTAATGAATATAATACAGCCTATTATTAGTTCAAATATATGCTTATTTAAGCGCATTGTACGTATTCCTGGCCCAAATTTAGTGTAAGTGTAAAAGTGACTATAGGGGTGTTATTTCAGGTTTAGAAGGTTCTAGAAATGCTAAAAATTAAATAAATGAGGAATCCTACTCCCTCACCTATGCTCATGAGCTTTGGGTCGTGATCGAAAGAACGAGATCGTGGATACAAGCGGCTGAAATGAGTTGGTGGCTGGACTCACCCAAAGAGGAGCTCGGTCATCCAGGAGGGGCTCAGAGGATAGCCGCTGCTCCTTCAGATCGAGCGGAGCGAGTAGAAATGGCTCGGGCATCCGAATGCCTCCCTCACACCTCCCTGGTGAGGTGTTCTGGGCATGTCCACCCTGGAGAAGGCAGACCTGGGACACACTGGAGAGATTATGTCTCACAGCTGGCCTGGGAACGCCTTGGTGTCCTCCCGGTGGAACTGGAAGGGGTGGCCGGGGACCGGGAAGTCTGGGCTTCCCTACTGAGACTGCTGCCCTTGTGACCCTGACCCGGTTAAGCGGAAGAAAATGGATCCTACTTTGAGGAAATTCACTTATCGTAGTCGGATCTGGAACGAATTAACCGCGATAAATGAGGAACAACTGTAGTAATTAAAACAGTCACTTTTATGGTAAATGCTGATCAGAAATGGTCAATGTCAGGCAAGCAGGAAGGTTTGGAGGGGGAGGAGCGAGCCGCGTGTCAAAAATAGACATGTTTATGGGTTTAACTTACTTACTTAGTTACTCGTGGTCTTGTGCCATTCGCTGGTGGCCCCACAAAAAGCAGGGATGTGCTGTATTTGAATAGTATTTTGTCCATTCATTTTTGTCAAAGACTATAAACTCTCTTTGACCCGAAAAAGAGAGAGAATGAGTTTTACTCTTTTTTAGAAATCTGTTTTTAGCAAATACAACGACCTTAAAGAGGAGACTGACATTCCATCAATGAACCTGAGTTGACCTGATCTTTAGGCGTCTCCACAGCAGACAGACGATGCAGCTGAATCATCACGTCTTCCTCTTCTTCTCTCCATCAAGGTTGCCTGAGGTGACCTAGCTGTCAATCCGAGCCTCTAAGCCTTTCGCTCATATTCATCCCTGGCAGACGCACTTCATTAATCTAACTAAATAGACTTTCAAGAGACCCTATCAGCCCTCTCACCTTACAACACCTCATCCCAACATACGCACTCTTCCGTACACACACAGAAGTAACATGACAGGCCCACGCAGACACGTGTGTTCCGCACGCCCTCCTCTCCCGCTGTCTTATCTTTTACAGGCCCATCAGTCAACACGCATGCAAGACACACTGCTTGGTCCATATCCACTCGCCAGACAGACAGCTCTTACAGTGTGTGCTCCGATGCCCATTTATCTTCCCATCCTCTTCCGACGCTGTCAGGCTGCAACACCCACCTGACCTGAGACACAGCTTTGCTCCCTTTGAGACACGGACAAACATACACTGGAGCACATGGTTGTCTGGACGATGTCGCCATTTCATGTCAAGGGTAATTTGAATGTCAGTGAGATTGTCAGTTCGCACTAAATGTCGAAGGCTGCGTTCACACTGCAGGGTGTGATACCCAATTGAAATTTTTTGTCCAAATCCGATTTTTTATGTGGTCATTTACCTTGGCAAAAAAAAAAAAAAATGGTCTTGTTAATGTGAAAGCAAAACGTCCGGGAAGTGACGTGCATGTGCAAAAGCACAACGTCACATGCATTTCCGTGTGTTAACAGAAGTAAAGATTGCTGCAGTGTGTGCACACTGCACTCTGCTGGTAATTTCAAGGATTCAATATTTTCTTAACCAAATGATTCCGCGTAGGAGATTAAGAAGAAAGAGGGCAAGAATTTTGGCTATGGCAGTTCATAGAGAACTTGCTGCGAGCGTGTGGGTAGATGTCAGTGGGAGATTGTCGTGAGCTTCTTGGCTGACACTTTAAAAAATGATTTTCGGATTACTTTTGCCTACATCGGTGAGTACCTTTTTCCAAGTCTGATGATGATATGTGATGATGATATATGTCACCTGACCATTCAGACTGCAGTAGATCGGATACATATTGGGTTTATATCTACATAAGAACGAGGCCAGAGTCGCATTGGAAAAAAATCCAATTTGTACTCTGCACACTGACATGAAAAAAACAATTTTAAAAAATCGGAATTGACCTGCAGTGTGAATGTAGACAAAGACGTTGTCTTCCTGCAGTAACCGTTAGAACAGGGGTAGGTAACCTATGGCTCGGGAGCCAGATGTGGCTCTTTTGATGGCTGCATCTGACTCGCAGACATTTCTTAATAAATTGTCTAAATTCTCACGGAAAAACATATTAAAATATGTGGCTTTCATGGCTCTCTTAGCCTAAAAGGTTCCCGGTCCCTGCTTTAGAACAAGGACTTGTTTGCATTTCTCAGGGCATTTAATTGATCGCAACTGAGATGTTCAGGTTCCGTTAGAAGGCATGTTCCATCTCATCCGAGCAGGCTTAATCAAAGACTAGATAGGACATCTCTAGCCTGACTAGATAGGACTGCTGTAGTCTGATTGGTTGGTGCAGGATCCAAAGTATTTATCCTCCAAAGTAGAGGCACGCCCAAACAAGAACAGGTTTTACTTCTTTGTGGTGCAAAATGACAGTTGGTAAGATCCAGTGGGGTGGGGCCTCTGCCAGCCAACGACATTTGAGTGGAATCGCCCTCTTTATGCCAATCATACAGTTGTATCAACGGTCACAAATGCACCTGTGCTACCTGTAAACACCTGTAACCTGTCGTGTTTATTTGTTAGAGGCTAAAATATTTAATTTTTGATCATTGTTACAACTGAATACAAACGACTGTTGTTGGCTGGCAGAGGCCCTACTCCATTGGATCTTATCGACTGTCTCTTTGCACCGCAACAGAGCAAAACAGTTCTTGTTTGGGCGTGCCTCTATCTTAGAGGGCGAGTACTTTAAATCCTTGCTATCCCCTCTGACGAGAGCTGTCCTATCTAGTCTTTGATCATGAAGCCTGACAGGTGAAACGTCTTCCAAGACAATCTGAACAGTCCAGTGGCGATGGATTCGATGCCCTGAGAGTACAATGACTTGGATAAATGAGAATATTCACAGGCGTACTTGTTGCAATGCTACAACGAGGCATATTAAATGCAAAGATTAATTTTTAATTACATCAACTCTGAAAATATCTCCTCACACAGAATGAGAGAACATTTCCAAAGAACATATTCCTTACTTTTTAGGATGAAACAAAACAATGTTAATGAATCATCCCTTGGAGTGGATACAAAGTGAACAATAATCAAAGCAGAAGCTACTTTCATTACGCTCTGCAGTTTTCCCAGGTCTCATGAAAGATGCTGTTAACGGCGTATTTGACTGTGATAGCTGCACAACAATGTGGACAAGACCAAAATGAGCTGCATTTGATTTTTTTCCTTTCCTTATCTGTTCTCAGGAATAACGCAGTCAGGTAATTTGTAAAGATGACCTTCACTACGCCAATGAATGCTAAAATGTAGCTTCAACATTGTGTCCCACGTTATAATATTCAACTCATTGGGACTCCTCTTGATTGTGTTTTTATAGAAAACTAAACTGACTATATAAGAGTGTTTTATTAAAACACAGGCAAACTCGGTAGGTTTGCAGTTGTCCTTCTTTTCAGTACCATTGGTGCTTCTATTTTGCCCAATTCAGTGTCATGAGGGCTATAGTGGTTTTTCATTTCATAGACAACTATCTACATTCAATATAGACCTAAAAATAATTCATTCCGATCAACAGTTCAGAAGCTGTTTGAAATAAAAAACAGAATAAATCCACTTTGTACTTCCTGTCCCATAGACTGAAGAGGGGCAATAAGCAGTTAAAAAATAAGATATATCTCTCAGGACCAAGAAATGCTTTGGAATCATTGGAACTCAACCTTGAGTTGAAATGATAACTTCAAGACTGCAAAATAAAAGTGGTGACAGTCACAAACCTGCCAACAGTACACCTTTTAAATGTGTAAAAATGTATAAAGGCCAAAAAACACCCTTACATCTTTAAAGACAAAGCTTTGTGTTATTAATAGTTATTAGTATCACCATTTCGGCTTTTTGTCATTATGATATGTCTTTTGCAATATTTTCCACATTTTTGCTGTTTTTGCTGTTTTACAAGGTACCACGGACCTGCAAAAAAATAAATGAATATAGGACAGATCACGTCAAATTTGTAGCATGGTAATACATAATGAATAATAATAATACATAATAGTAATAATACATCGTAATGATAAAACATCGTAATAGTGATACATCATAATTAAAGTCCAGTCCTGTGTGTGTTGTTATCACTCCCCCTCTGTTGTGTTGAAAAGCCGCATGGCGTGGGGGAGGAATGATCTGCTCAGTCTCCCGGAGGAGCAGGGCAGTGATAGTAATCTGCCACTAAAACTGCTCTTCTGTCGGGAGATGATGCTGTGCATTGGATGATGCTGGTTGTCCGTGATGGAAAGACGCCTCCTCAGTCCTTTGCTCTGCCACAGATGTCAGACTGTCCAGCTCAGTGCCAATGACTGCCTTCCTCACCAGTTTGTCCCGACGTGTGGCGTCCTTCTTCTTGAGGCTGCTCCCTCCCTCTGAGGAAGTACAGACGGCTCTACCCTTTGCCCTTCCTTGTTAGCTTCCTTTGTCGAGAGCAAACGATGGTAATTAAAGAAAGAAGGGGAGTGTTATTGCAGCGCAGACGACTTTAGCAACCAGTACAGGGTACACCCTCCGTCTCACAGTAAATCGCAGTGCAAATACAGTAGATAGTAAATATGTGTTTATGTGTGCCGTTTATGTAAGCCTTCTCTGCTGGCCTAAGTACATCAGAAGCACTGACTACATTTATAACTTAAATTATAGTATTTCTTCAATGAAACTGTATGAATTTATTACCAATAGTCTACGTTGTATGTATGTGTTGCCACGCCAGGACTGTTCATGTGTCTCATCGCATTTTTTCCACAAGTGCTTGTTTTGTTATATTTTTCCTTTTTACTATTAGCGTGGCTTAGCTCTCCTTTTGTTTGCACTTCTTTCCCCGTTTTGTTGGTTTTGACCTTTCTGTCGCCGTCACTTCTTGTTAATTTCCTTGTTCATGCTGGAGTGTTTTTCACACGTGTGTACTTTACGTTTAGAAACTGTCAAAAGAAAACTGAGTCTTTGGCTTTGGTGTCCTTCCGTGTACCGTTTGGTCTGCATTGCACAGGACAATCCGTCCTTGTGGACCGCAGTTTTGCAATACATTTTGCACTGTGTATTGTATTGTGTATTGTACTTCCTCAAGACAAAATGTCCCATTCCCCCCCCCACTGTTCATATTTCACATGAGGGAAAGCAGATGCGCAGAGGGACAGGGACAAAAGTGGACAAAAAGCCAGGACATTCATATAGTAGAGTATATGTACAGGAGTATAGGACAGAGGATGTATTGGAGAATATAGGCGACAACAGCCCATCTGTGTCGCCGATGTGCGGAGACGACTTAGACCTGGTGCCTTCTGGCCCATCGAAATTAAAATGTTGATATGACAGAAAGAGAAATTAAAGTTTCTGGCCGACCTGCTCTACCTCTGCAGCCCCAATTAGCGAATAAATGCATGATGCACGAAACACTTCCTGCCTTTCCCTTTTAACGGGCACCCCTACTCACTAAATATAGCAAGCATGCCACAAAGTTGTCAACACGGATCTGTTCTACGTATGAGGTGTCTTATAAAGCGGCGTTATGGTCTCCATATTACGCCTTCATGTCGGACACATACTCCGGGCAGCCTCAGTGCTGCCTTTATTAACATTGATGGTGATCAATGGTGAGGGTGATTAAGGGTGCAAACAAGTCCGAACATTTACGTGTTTTGATCTGATATATCTAGTAATTTTGATCAAGTGTAGAATTATTACAGCTTCTGCTTAGATATTAACATGCGCTGTTCAATGCGATGGAAAAAACATCCACGTGTCACTCGCTTACGCTTTGATTGCAGTGTTTAAAGTGTGTGAAAAGCACTTAATGTGCGCTTTCGATAATGCCTTACACACTGCCGCACCATATTACGTTTATTATCTTTCATAGTAGCAACACCATAGTTCACAGACTGGTTATTGGCTGCCCTGTTCTCACGAGAGAGCTTTTCTCCAAACTAGAAATTTTGTCACATTTGAATCTTGCAAGAGCTCATGACGTGAGATCTTGTGACACCCTACAAATGAGTGTAATATGGAATAATGCATCTCATCAGAAAGAACAAAGAACATGATGTGGGCCTAAAGGGCCCCTGGGCCGCACTTTGGACACCCCTGGTTTGCAGTGATTTTTTTCCTCACCTGAAATGTAACGTTAATAGTTGTAGCGTGCAGCACCGTTCTCATACTGAACTGTGGCAGCACGCTGCTTTCATCTGATGCACTTTGTCCATTTTCGGGGTTGAAGTGTTCAAAAACAGGTGCACCGCAGAGGTTGAGCAGGTCGGCCAGAAACTGGTTGGCAGTTCGATCGTATTAAATAATTTCCTTTATTATTTTATATAATTACCGACCAGCATATTGCAATTTCATATTCATTAAAAAATATTTGTATAGTAATAATAAATAATAAAAATAATTTTGGGAGAAAAACGTTGCTATTTTCACGCTTAAAAAAAACAAAACTGGGCCGAAACCGTTGCCCGTACCATACCAAAGCATGATCATACCGTGGGTTACCTGTACTGTTGCACCTCTAGTTTTAATTGACACTCTGATAAACCATTAAAAACATACCAAATTAAAAAAAAAAAAATCAAAAATATATTTTATCATTGTGAAAACCTGCGATTTATTTGGTTCATCTTCAAAACCCTCCACCTCTTGCATGATTTATTATGTACCTTATTGTTGATGGTGGGTGTATATTGTCTTGGTGACAAATGTATCTGTTGTCCCTGATACTCCAATCCTTAATGCATGTAAAATGACAATTCTGAATAATACAAAACAGGGTATGTTCCTCCTCTGGGCTCAGTCCTTTTGTCCTACATTACAATGACTGCGCTTGTCCAATAAAAGCACACACACATGCTTATGCACTCACTCATTGGGCCTCACTGCCCTCAGCCACCATCCCCTCTCATTCTATATTCTGGACAGGAAGTGGTGAGTTGGTAACCTGGGGTGACGGAATCAGGCCTCTGACTCATGCTCTGACCCCCCAAGGGGCGAACAACCCAGTGGAGGACAGACCTCAGCCTCCAGCGCTGTGCTAACGTAACTTGACTGACAGACAAAACACACTAACTACGCAAGCAGGATCACTGCTTTAAATGAAGCAACATTTCTTAGAACAGCTAAATAATTCTTTTACACATGATGACACCAGCCCAGTCACGCTGTTACTTGATACTTTATTCAGATGAATAAAATAACTCAAAAGCATTCACCCAAATGAGTGACACTCTGACCGCAGTTGACTTTGTGCTTCAGTCAGAGGCTCATTTTAAGGGCTCTTGATTTGTTGGTTCCTGTGGAGACTACATTCTTGTTCACTTTTTTTTTTGTGTGTGTTTTTTTAGGTTTGGGATTAAAAATAAATGTAATTTTGCCTCTCACAAATAAACACGACACTGCCACCTTCTGTTTTAGGTGCGTCTATGACCTCTGTTCCCAAACGACTGTTGTTGACAGGCAGAGGCCTCAATCCTCTGTATCTTAAACGTTCCCTGTTTTATCCACTTTACATAAATATTTTATATATTGTTTGTAATTACATTCTAGATTGTTCAGTTTTTGAAAGCAAAAGGTAAATTCGCAGAAATGGCATTTATATTTCATGGCGCCACCAGCTAACTCTCGCTGTTCAGTCTTATTTCCGGAAGTGACACGATCGGAGTACTATCACTCAGGTAAACAAACATAGCGGTGTACAAGACAGAGGATGTTTACAGTGATTTGAGCGGTGTGTCAATAGTTTTTGAGGAGAAAAGAATGCAGAAACATTTTGAGATGAAATACAGAGCTTGCAAAACATTAACTTAAGCCTTAAGACATAGAGGTGAAGATTAGTTGCCTTCAAAACACAGAATGGTAAGTGTAAATTAGTCTGGAGTTGCTTATCCTGTAATGATTGCTTCAATTCGGTTTCTTAATGAGCATAAAGGGGTCTTTATAGCCTGATTTGTTTTATATTTCATCACCATCACAGCTGCAGCCACCGCTCCCGCCCCCCACATTAAACGTAAATATCGCTGTCAAAAGATGTTTATATAACATGTATAATGCTTTGCGGCCTTGTCACTATCATGGAATAGTGTTTAGAACACGTTATGTAAACAAGACATGACTTACTCTGTTCTGTGACAACTTTGACGTTGTTCTTCTTGTCTTTTTTTTCCTGTTTACCGGCATTTATATCGTACTTTCAAGCCAAATGCTTCTTGTAAAGGTGTTCCTTCACAGCAGTCATCAGTGAAATGATCGCTGCAAAAAACAGAAGTCCATCTGTCTCTCGTTCCCTGCACTTGCTTCGTCCATTTTTGTCTTAAACAAGAAAACAAACTTACTCGGATACCATGAATAGCCAGCAGCAACACGACATTTTGGCATGATTACTATTTTGATTAAAAATATACTGAACGGAGTCGACAATCTACCTCGAGAAGCGTTTGTTTACTCTTCTTTAGAGCTGTCACCCCGATCACTTCCGGAAATGAGACTGAACAGCGAAATTTATATTTGCGAATATCAATAATTGAACAATGTAGAACATAATTACAAATAATTGATAACATATTGAAGCAAAGTTGATAAATCAGGTCAGGTACCCCTTAACGACTGTCCTGTCTAGTCTTTGAGCATGAACTACAGAAGCCTGAAAACATCAATGCCCTGAGAATACAAAGACCAGGATGAATGGCAATTTTCAAAATAAACAGTACAACACTGGAATAAAGCTACATGAACATTTTATATCTTATAAACATTATATTACGTTGCCTGATGCCCGTCAGCATTCACGTGCAATTTCTACTGTAATTGCTTCAGCTAGTTCTTGTATGTTATTGTTGTGAAATCAATCTCTCTGACTTCTTTCAAACCCTCCTTGTCTTCATCAAGGCTGAATATTTGAAAAAATCTTTTGTGGCCTCAATGAAGTGTTTAGTGGCTGTATTAATCACTTTAACCTGTGCACACAAAATTCTATTATGGCCAACCTTGCGATAGTCGTAGAGTTGGGATACACTCGTAGTGTTGTGGAAATCATCAGCGTACTATCATCGCATGAGTGGCAAATTAGAAATAACACACTTGAGAAAGATATTAGATTTGATTTCCATGAGATATTTAGAGCAAGAGATGAGATATCAGCGTGGGCATGTAGAAGGAACAACAAAGGGATCATCTTTTTCAACCTCTCGAGCCTGCAGTGATAGAATGTGAGACATGAGAGCAGTGATACCATCTCAGAAGTAGAGCATCTGGTCCAAAAAGAGAGAAATGATTCAGTGTTAGCTATGTCCTGCATTTTCTACTTCCTGGAATCTCGTTGCACATGTCTAACTGCTTAGTACCGCTGTCCCCTCCTTCAACAGACTCTCAGCTGTCAGACTGAGAAATGGCAGCCAAGACAGGGGTCTTCTGTCTGGGGAGATGGCTGAGGGAGGTTGGAGTTTTCCGCATAAACAAACTCACGACACAAAGACGTGTAGTCATTTCTGTCTTGTGATTTTGTATTTTTTTTGCATATTTATGAAAAATACAGAGATACTTTTGCAATCAATTCTCCATAATGAAGTTGGGATTGCAGAATGATGCTTGCTATCTGACTCTCCTAAGTGTTATGCATTGCTGCAAAGCCAGACCTGAGAAATCAATATCAAATCAAAATATGACAAAATATGCAGAGTTTTTGTTGTACATGGCACTGCTTTGCCCCAGTGAGAAATCCTGCAGTTCCATGGCCTCGTAATGAAATTATGAAACATAACACAGTCACCATAAGTGACCGAATACTGTTGTTTTGTGGGTTAAGCAAGTTCAGTATCACTTGGAGGAGAGAAAAGGCAGTGAAAATATTGCACAGCTTCATTTGAAAGTATGATTTCCTATGCATGAGATGGACAAAGCAATATGTATTTCGAATTTGTGTTTCAGTCTGTAGCCCTAAGAGTCACATGTTACCCTGCAAGGGATCAGTATACAAAACGAATGGATGGATTTGCGGAGTGATACACACAATCCGCAAATAAACTTTGATATTCAAAATGTTTGAATTTTATAATCTGTTATGAAAGCTGTAGCTGAGATGGTAATCGTGTGGTAACACAAGTTCTGGGGGCAGTAAACAAAAGAGAGAAGCGTACGTGTTTCCATCAAATAACGTGCTTGGGAGTCCAAATGGCGCTACGTTAGCCAAATGGATCTTGTAAAATATAGTTTTGCCCAATCATTCTTCCAGGTAAAATAAAAACAAATTAAAACAATTCCTCATCATTACTGCTCCGTCGTCGTGTTCTTCTACTCTTGCAAAAGTAGACGTCAGGCACAAGACTGTGTCATGACTGAAATGAAGTCAAAACGCTAAATCATCCATTGCAAGACTAGTAACGCAAAGGGAACTATCACAATTGTTTATTCGAGTGGCTGTATAACACATGATTAGAAAGAAGTATACTGTAACACAAGGGAGTGGCAAACTTTTAGACTCACGCGTCACATTGGGTCAAAAATTTTGCACAATTTCAAAAATTAATCAGTCTATAAAAGTTTCTGAATTTTTTAGGCTTATCTTTGTCTTTGTCTTTATTACACGCTACACTCCTCCACGCTCTCTCACTTCCTCCTTCCTGTCATGTGTGATTCTTCCATTCACATGATCCCTGCCGAGCTCTTATCAACTGCACTTCTGCCACCTAGTGGCCGTTTTCATGGCTTAACATTGCTCTTAAGTGAAATGCATTCGTGGAGAGTTGCGTCATCACCTGTTTTTGCCTCAAAAAAACATAAAAGATGTATAAATACATTTTTGGGATCAGGTGTCCAGGTTTATAAAAACATATAACTACGTCTTTGGCATTGAATTAATGAATGCACGGAATGGGCCACACCTATTCCGCCTGCAAAGGCCGCTATTAAAACACAAAAACATAGAAAAGAACGTTGCACCTAGAATTAACTTTGCCAAACTCAAAAATAAAAACACAGCGTTAGCTTTCGGTAGTGGCCTGATGCATTGTCAGCATGGCGCGTAGTAGGATTGTAGATGATGGGCAAAATTTTAAAAAAGTCCAGTTTTCCTTTAAGGTAATGTAATGTAAGGTAATGTTGCATCAATGTTTTGTGTCATTACTGCCGCCTAGTCACCAGAATACTACATATGACTTATTTCAACATGTTTTGACTAATAATAGACCATAGTCTGAAAAAACGCGATATAGCGAGGGAGCAATAATCGAACCACGATAGTACGAAGGACGACTGTACACTGACAGATAGGGACATGTATGACTAAATACAAATCTGCCATACATGAAGTGGTTTGTGATGGAGCAACATGTGCTAGATCAGGTGTCAGTTTTCACCTCAAACAGGAAAGTTAAACCGGCACCCAGCTGGTGGCATCTTCTCTCTCGCTAGGATTTGCTGACAAGATCAAAGATACACTGAATATGAACTTTTCTCCACAGTCTTTTTTTTCAGACTCTGGGGCTTTAATAAGTTCAGTCACTGTGCTTTGTAAGCAAATAACCAGACTATCGCCTTGCATTATTGATTATAAAGCCTTGTCGAAAGGGTTGTAATAATAATAGATGCCCTACAGCTGATCAAAGCCCTTCTGCCCCCTTGCTATTATTCTATGTGTTGTTGAGTCAAGGAATATCCATCCATTCCTGTACAGGGTCATGGGGGTCACATGTACCACCGTCCTGGCCAATCATGGATCCATGGTAATCTAATACGATTTTTTTTGACTGACATTTAAGACATCAAAAGACAAAAATGAGACCAGAAAGCAACATTTTAGCTTTTATTTCCAGGTATTTACATCGGGATAGATTGAAGATAGCGCATGTTTTATGTAAGCAAAAGTATTGGAAAATGTGACTTTGTGTGTTTTGTCTCCCAACTGTGTCCTTTTTCAAAAAAATAAAAAGCACTGAATGTCTACGCTCAGTTTCAGATTGGGGAGGATAGGTATTGCCTGTGCAGATTGCATTTCAAGACAACTACACCACTGGAATGGAAGACAACCATCTGGAATGCCCTGAAGAAGAAAGCAAGCGCTGGTGTACTAAGTAACATGCACCAGGTAGTCTCAGGACAGCATCAGCGGTTGATGACAGAAACATTGTGAGAGCGGTAAAATAAGACTCTTAATCAAACAATTGGCAGAGGACAGGATTGAAAGGATCACTATTTACTGTTCATAGATTTCAAAATGGCTACACCAGAAGATGCAAACCACTCGTCAGCAAGAAGAATAGCAAGGCCAAGTTGGAATGTGTCAAAAACTACAGACATGAGCCTCAAAAACTCATTACATCAAACCTTTGTCTCAGAATTGCAATGCACTTTATCATTCTTTGTTCATTATTCCTTCCACATTGACAAGATTTCCAGTTCCAGATGCAGTGAAGCATCCCCACAACATAATACTACCACCACTCACTGTGGGGATGGTGTTCTTTGGGTTAAATGCCTCTCCAAACATAAGCAATTTGTCTATGGCCAAAAAGCTCTAGTTTAGTCTCATCAGACCACAGTACACGCTTCCAGCATGCATCATCTTTCTCCATGTCGTCTTGAGCTTGTCTGACTTGACAAAAGTGGAGTTTTTCTTGGTGTGCAATTTGGTGTGTCTTAGAGACTACAATTCATTCATTCACCAGTGTCTTGGCAGTTGTTCTGGGGTTTTTAAGGCACATTTTTCGCTAGTTTTCTTTCCAGGGGCTTTGAAATCTTTCACTTTCTACCTCTGCCAGGCTAGTTCCGTACTGTGTGGCTGTCTTTGAATTTCTGGATGATGCTTCTCACTCCAGTTCTTGACACTTAGATACGCTTGGATAGCTTTGTATATCTTTCTCTTGCTTTGTGTGCATCGATAATTCTCTTTCTCAAGTCCAAACTGATTTATTTAGCTTTCGGCATGGTGCTTTCTCAACTGGCAAGCCAAATGACCCATACTGGGCTTTTTATGCCACCTTCGAACTAAATTGTGAGTGAAATCGCCTGATTCATCTGATCACCTCGAAGCATGTCATTACTTCGAGGGGGCTGATAATGTATATACTGTAAATACTTTGTGCATTCTAAGGAAAATTAGTATGTTCAGAAATCCTATGTTGAAAAATGCCAACAAAACAAATTTCTTCCCATTGCGCTATGTGGGTATTAAAATAAACGTTACTAATGCCGTGCCTTAAAGAATAGAATGAAGTACAGTGTCACTGGGCTTTTATTAGAACAGAAGGTTTTAAAAGAAAACTGCACTTAAAAAAAAAAAATTGCCCATCATCCACAATCTGTAAGTGAGACAAGAACACACATCTTTCTTTTTTCTGTGTGTTATAAAGATATAATAACAGATGAAAAGAGACAGCTCATTACTTCACGTAATGGGACACACCTATGCCGCCTACAAAGACCCCTATTCAAAAACTTCCAAAAACCTCCAGCAAGGTTTTATGGTTTTATATCAGGGATGCTCTGAGCCAATGGCCACAGATCAAAATTGGACAATTTCCGTGAAAGAAAAAAAGATCGGCCTTTGCCGATAAATGCTTTTGCAACGGCAATCACAAAAGTCTTTCACCTCTGGTTCGTACTATTGCAGCATGCAGCCTGTAGCAAGCGTCTTCCGCCCACTTCCCTTTCCTTCACACTGCGCAGACGTACCAAACCCACTTGCCTGTCGTTTGTGAGAGTGATATAAATTTTGCACCCTTCAGAATATGCCACGAAAAATATCTTGCCGTGATAGCACTTTACAGAGCTTTACTTTAATACGGCATTTGAAAAACAAACAATTGACGGTGTATGGTGAGTTTTCGAGGCCCATAATGTGATCATCAGTCAAATGGCTGCTCACGGTGGTCTGGAGCTAATTAACCACAATCAACGAGAGATTCTTGACAAAACTATTACAATTTTACTTTTTTATCATTGCTTCTGAGAGTTTTCCGCAGCCCGGTTCAGCCCTGCCCATTGACCGGTACTGGACCTCAGCCCAGTGGTTGGGGACCCCAAGTCTAAAGCACTTTTTTCCAGAGAGATGAGATAAAGAGCATATTTTGCAGCGGAAAGGAAACCACAGGCTTGGTTTCCAGGTAAGAACAGATGTGACATAAGGGCAAAAATGAGAACGAAGTGGAAGAATAAAGCCAAAAGAAGCTTGCTTCAAAGAAATTTGGAGGACAGGCTCAAAGATAGTTAAAATATGCCTTCTATCTCATAGTATATGCATGCACACAAACCTTGACCCTGTTTCATTAATGGATTGACTTCTACCATGACCTGCAGGGCAAAAATGATTTGAAGCACAAACGCGCACAAAGGATCAAACATTCATGCGTGTATAATAAATCTCTTAAGTCTTGGAAAGTCTCATCTTGTTAAAAAGCTCCATTGGAGCATTTATCCATTGCACTGCATTAGCAAGCACTGGACCACCTACCCTTTGTGTAAGTAGTTATTCCATCCTGACTGTACTTTCATTTGGAATTGGGCTATTTTTTGGGAGGTTCGAGCTCCCTGATGTCGGAAGAGAGTACCTGGCTCACGATCTGTGTTGACATCTCCACACAGTAATTCAGATATTGTAAGACCAATGAACAGTAAAGGATGATTTGTAGTTCAGAACACGCTTTGCTTTATGCAGTATTGAAGTGCTTCTTGAGGCTTTATGTTGGATATATTTCAGAAGAGATTTGCAGCTCATTTCACCATCTTTGACACCTATTATTATTAATATTGGGTCTATATCATTCTCTCGATCCAATCATGTGTGGTCAGTGTATCACGGTCGGGATGTGGTGGCAAGGCAAAGTAAGGAGGATCCAAATGCAGGCAAGCAAGGAAAAGAAACAGTGGAATGCTGCTCAAAAAAGGCCTACCGATCCATCCATCCATCCATCCACCCATCCATGCATCCATCCATCCATCCATCCATCCATCCATGCATCCATCCATCCATCCATCCATCCATCCATCCATCCACCCATCCATGCATCCATCCATCCATCCATCCATCCATCCATCCATCCATCCATCCATCCATCCATCCATCCATGCATCCATCCATCCATCCATCCATCCATCCATCCATCCATCCATCCATCCATCCACCCATCCATGCATCCATCCATCCATCCATGCATCCATCCATCCATCCATCCATCCATCCATCCATCCATCCATCCATCCATCCATCCATCCATCCATCCATCCATCCATCCATCCGTTTTCTTCCACTTATCCGGGTACGGACGACGCACGAAGATGTAGAAAGTGCGTAAGTTTGCCTTACAACCTGAAAACAATTTAAACACCCGTAGAGCTTGTTTGACATGACAAAGAACCTTTGTGACCTAGGCTTAAGGAAGTCGAGACTTCCCGGTCTCCGGCCACCTCTTCCAGTTCAAGTGGGGGGACACAGAGGCGTTCCCAGGCTAGCTGTGAGACATGATCCTTCCAGCATGTCCTAGGTCTACCCAAGGGCCTCCTCCTGGCTCGGCATGTCCAGAATACCCCACCGAGGTGGGGTCCAGGAGGCATCCTAGATGCCGAGCCACCTCAACTGGCTCTACTCGATGTGAAGGAGCAGCAACTCTACTCTGATACTCGCTGGGCTCAAAGCAGTCAGGGGGCACACACCTGGGACACCAAGTATTGCCGATGAGCTCTCTGGAGGTGTCATGGGCCTATCAGTGGGCCTATCATGGAAACACCAATGCAGGAGGGTACCCACCTGACGACGTACACTGCCAGCCTTCTCTCTTGCATTTAGTAACTCCAACTGTGTTAATCTTTGTGACTGGTCACCTGCCGCCCCTTGAACGCACTCAGGTCAAGACTAGAGAATCGTGACTTGACCAATCAAGTTGGTATCCTGCTTCATAGTGCCACTGATACCATAACTTCAAGGTTTGTCTTGGTTAAGCTGGAAAACAAGAGATCCTGGATAACTTGCTTCACAGTACAGGCCCCTGATCTTCTTGTTCAGCAATCCATTGTATTGTAGTCTTGTTGTTCTTGTGGATAAATGTACATGACTTCCATCAGACTGCGTCATTCTTCTGTGTGCTGTGTATTTTGTTTACCAAGTACACCGATTCATATGATATTTGATATTCATCCAGTTCCTTGATGTCAAGTACTTTGGCTTCTTCCAGTCTGCCTTCAGAACTTGCTTAGTCATGCTGGAACAGAAAACTTTCCACAGTTAGACACATTTAAATGTCCAAAATGTCTTGGTATCCTAAAGATTTATCATCAGGATCAGGGTCAATCCGAGAGAACCATGTTCAGTCACAGGTGAACTGTCCCAGCTGACTGCGGGGTCGAGGCAGTGTACAACCTGGACTGGTCACCACTCAATCACACGGCACATATACAGTATACTGTACTATGCAAACAGGCATTCACACGCACACTCACACCTACAGTGGTGTGAAAAAGTGTTTGCCCTGTCCTGATTTCTTTCTTTTTTGCATGTTTGTCACACTTAAATGTTTCAGATCATCAAGTAAATTCAAATATTAGTCAATGGCAACACAACTGAAGACAAAATGCAGTTTTTAAATGAAACTTTTTTATTATTAAGGGAGAAAAAAAACCCTCCAAACCTACATGGCCCTGTGTGTAAAAGTGATTTCCCCCCGATGTTAAAACATAACTGAGATTGAGATCTAAAAAGTTGTGAAAAAAAAAGTGTGGAAAAAGTTATAAAGTCATTTCTAAAGCTTTGGGACTCCAGCAAACCACAGTGGGAGTCATTATACACAAATGGCCAAAACATGGAGCAGTGGTGAACCTTCCCAGGAGTGGCCGGCCAACCAAAATGACCCCAAAAGCGCAGTGACGACTCATCCAAGAGTTCGCAAAAGACCCCACAACAACATCCAAAAAACTGCAGGCCTCACTTGCCTCAGTTAAAGCTCAGTGTTCATGACTCCACCATAAGAAAGACACTGGGCAAAAACGGCCTGCATGGCAGAGTTCCAAGACCAAAACCACTGCTGAACAAAAAGAACACGAAGGCTCGTCTCAATTTTACCAGAAAACATCTTGATGATCTCCAAGACCTTTTGGAAAATATTTTGTGTCTGACGAGACAAAAGTTGAAAAAAACATGATACAGTACCAACAGTAGTGGTGTGATGGTCTGGGGCTATTTTGCTCTTTCAGACTTTTTCTGATAAATAGAACCATTAATTCTGCTTTTAGCCAAAAAATCCTGAAGGAGAATGGCCGGCTGTCCGTTCATGACCTCCAGCTGAAACAGACATGGACAATGATCCAAAACACACCAGCAAGTCCACCTCTGAATAGTCAAAGTCCTGACCTATTGAGATGCTGTGACATGACCTTAAGCAGGCGCTTCATGCTGAAAAACCCTCCAATGTGGCTGCAAGATGAATGGGCCAAAATTCCTCCATGGCGGTGTACGAGACTCACTGCAAGGTATCACAAAGGTATGATTGCAGTTGCAGTTGTTAGGTTTCGGGGGCAATCACTTTTTCACACAGGGCCATGTAGCTTTGATGGATTTTTTTTCTCCCTCAATGAAAGTTTCAATTAAAAACTGCATTTTGTTTTCAGCTGTGTTGTTGACTCATATTTAAATTTGTTTGATGATCTGAAACATTTAAGTGTGACAAACATGCAAAAAAAAAAAAAAAAATCAGGACGAGGGCAAACACTTTTTCACACCACTGTACATATTCTACTGTATTCACGTGCACACTCACACCTGTGGGCAAGAGTCTCCATTTCACCTAACATGCATCTTTTTGAAAGTGGGATTCACAACCAACACCTCCTGGCTGTAATACAAGAGTGCTTGCCACATTGCCACATACCTTTCTGGAAAAACATGCCGCTGAAGTCGTACAAGACCTCAAGGTTACAGCTGCAAGCGTAGAATCATGCAATAATTTGACAATGGAAAAAAATCTATGGTGCCAAGAAACAAAAAGGCAACGCGCACAAGGGAGCAAAAAGGCCAAACAATAAATACAGCATATCACACCAGCAGAACTGCTTTATGTGCGGCAGACTGACATGGCTGGATTGGATGGCACGGAGAATGGCAGCAGCTTTCAAGGACGCTGGCAGGAATGTTGGCCGTACGTGGCCAAGAAACACAAAGTTAGTAGCTATGACCAAGAAAAGCACAACACAACAAACCACAACTCAATAACATAACAGACCAGTGTCACCGCAGGGCGTGACGGACCCACTTCACTGTTCTACCGAACACTTTTACAATGCTCCAGGGAGGGACATACAGACAAGCTTTGAGCGTATAAGAATTTGCTTGCATGTATTGTGCAGATTTCAGAGCAGAACTGGACGCTACACGCTTCTTTAATAAATGCAGCTCACACCCATACTCCCTTTGCACAAGATACATTCACAAATATCTCAATTAGCGCATATTCAGAGCATTTCAATGTCCGTGGTTATTTCAAGAAACGCCGTGAAAAATTGCTTTCACTGTAGACTTTCTCACACTTATTAACACCGCCTAGCATTAAGGGTGATGGAGAGCACAGAATGATCTCAATGTTGGCAATAATGAAGCTTTCAAGCAAATCAGATGGAGTCATTATGTCAAAAGAAGCATCAGTATAGAAGCTATACATTTCCCGCTTTGTAAATAAAGAATCCTACTTTGCAAAAATTCACTTAGCAAGGTCAGTTCTGGAGCCAATTAACTGCGATAAACCAGGGATCACTCTACCTCGTTTCATTTCAGTGCCACTAAATAACAGTAACTATTAATTTATCACTGAAATGAGGGAATTGTTAGATACTTGTGTGATACTTTTTTGGTCCGGTTACTACCATTTACGTCTGCCTCAGTGCCACAATGTAGTTCTGCTATGCAATGAAATTCTTGTTCTGTTCATTCTCCCAAAAAAGAAAGAAAACAAGAAAATGAATAAGAACATAAGAAACATTAATACCAATAAATTAAGCAACAACAACAGAAGAGGCATGAATACCAATGAATGAATGAATGAATGAAAAAATAAATATGAGTGTGTGCGTGTGTTGCGTGCGGCGTCTGTGAGTGCTTCGTTGAGAAGCCTGATGGCCTGTGGGTAAAAGCTGTTACTGTGCATATGACAATAAAACTCTTGAATAATGGTACCAAGCTTCAATATGCATCACTAGTCTTGGGTGTAGAAATAAGAACCATAGAAAAGGAAATAGTTTTCTCTTTCATAGTAATTGTTAGAGCAGGACAAAAATGGTTGTGTGTGCAACCTTGTCGTAAGTGTGCATTTATTTGTTCATCTGTGTTGTCTCTGCTGCAACTGTGACAAAGCGATCCAACAAGTGTGTCTCTACCTTCAAGCTGCACGCTTCAGTCTTTAAGATATTCAAGCATTCTCGGTTTTATTGACAAAACATGAGAGAAACCTCACAGGAGTATTGCGAGTGAAAAGATCTCATTCACGCCGAGGCAAGTCTCCAAGGTTGCATGTTGTATTTAATCCAAGGAATCCCCCATAGGTTTGATGCTGGAGGAATTTTGTTGATGTCTTGAGTATGTGTGGTGTGTATGTGTGTGTACTGTATATGGGTATGTGTGCATTGGTGCACATCCTTCCCCAGAGCCATAGTTAAACCCCTGTGACATCTGCAGCCATGTCTCATTTCCGTATTAGAAAGGTCCAACTGTAACACAGTGTGTCAGAGCAGGGACCAGTGTCTCATATGAGTACGCACGCAAACACACACACAGGAACGCAGGGAAACCAAGTGCAAAGTAGGCTTTTCATGATAATTATCCATTACAACTCTATTTAGAAAAATGAAGACACACACTTGGAAAGAGGAAAGTGGTTTTTACACTTGCTTTTACATGTATGTGTACGCATTTGCACGAAGTCCGCCAGGAACTTCAAAGATGAGTGGAGAAGTGTGCATAATTCACACCGTGCTTTTCAAAGAGGCTGCTATCCCACAGATGGCACAAATTAAGCTATCTGTGCTCCTTCGATCGCATTTACTCAATCATTTAAAGTCTCTTAAGTACTCAATCTTATGTAATCACAAGATCCAATCAATTTGAAGCTCATTTTGGATTTGGCTGCAAGCAGCTGATGTCATGCCACTGCATCATTTGCGATCGTGTTAAGGAAGTCCAAATATTCACATCGTAATTCAATTCAATTCAATTTATTTATGTAGCGCCCAATCACAGCAACAGTTATCTCATGGCACTTTACACATGAAGGTTACACTCATAAATGAAACCAGAGAACTGACTAAAACCCCACGTGAGCAGGCACTTGGTGGAAAAATCACAAGGAAAAACTCCCTCTGGGGAAGAAACCTTGAACAGAAGCCGGGGTCTGTGGGGCGGCCGTCTGTCTCGACCGGTTGGGTTGAGATAGAAAAACAAAGTAGAGGGATAGATGGTAGGTCAAGCCAGAAGTCTTTATCGTAGTCCGAGGAACCCGCCCATTGTCTTCTGCTTGCTGACTGGCTATAAACTATTGGCAATCAATCTTCTTTGTGTCGAACTTCTGTGTTTCCTGTTGTATGGTCGCTAGCAAACAGCTTGCAGAGACTCTGAACGCTGTATGTTTGCACGTTTTCTCCCCGACAAAACCCGGAATGCCGACAAAACGTTCTGCACCCTAAAGGCAGAGGAGGATGCTAACTATTGCACAGTGGGACTTCTGTATATGCTGACAGAAGGTAGTCGTTACGTGGCTGTAGGGCGCCGTTACAGAATAAATGAATCTTCGGTTAGAGGAGGAGGAGGAAAATACGACGACAGGAGAAATATATTTTAACAAGGATACAAAAACGCTTCAGCGGAGCGGTGCCAGGACGAAGATGCACGGTCAGAGGAGTGAAATACGCACAAGTCACTTAGTAATCTCGTAGGTTGAGCATTAAAATCCCAAAAAGGTTTGAAGTTAGTATTTAAACAAGAGAGAAATGTGAGAAAATGTTAATGATGCTAAAAAGCTCAATTTCAGTCTCATCTGACCGCATCATATTCTTTTAATCATTCAGGTGTTTTTATGTCAAACGCTGAGACAAAGATCTGTGGGGGGGCCTTGCGGGTACTGCAGGAACATTACAGCCAAGTGTCTTGCTAATGCCTTTCTTACTGACTGTGCTCCCAACTCCCTTGACATCTTCAACCAGTTCCTCACTTGTCATTCTGGATTGCTCCCCCACCTTTCTCATAATCACATCTCGCACAGAGCTCGAGAGCGAGGGTGATTGACGTATAACCAGTCTGTGGGGTTCTTGCTGGTCGGTAGAGCGTCACATTCTTACTTCATTCAAATACAAATTAAATTAATAACCTTCATTAAATGTTAGTTGCTGGATTTTCTTTATTGATAGTCTCCATGTCTGTTAAAATAAACCCCCAATAAAAGTATGCCCTGTTCATGTCTTTAGCAGAATTTTATTTTGAGCCCCCACCGCCCCATATCACCACATCTCTCTCTGTTAGTTAGATGCATCTTTTGGAGTACATTAATCCCTCATTTGTGTGCGTTCCAGACTTGACTGTGATAAGTGAATTTCTTATTATTTATAAATAGAATATTTTCATAGAGCATACACACCCTTGTTATGACTCTCTAAATACAGTTTTAACATTATTGGAGCCCTCTGGATATCAAACATTTTTACTACCCAATATAATATACATAATAAGATAAAACAAGACATATAAGACATAAGTAAGACATAATACAGACTCACACATGTTAGCATTGGGAGAGTTCCTTTTTTTACTCCTGGTTTCTGTACAATACAGTACTTCCGACGATGGCTATTAGTAGCCTAGGGACCAGTGTAGAATACTACATCACAACGCATTGTTGAATGCGTCTTCTGAATGCCTTATATTTGTATTGTACTTCATTTAGGCATTTTTATGCTTGTGTTTAATTTAGGCCAAAAATATGAAACAGTTTTGATGATTAATAGGCCACAGTCAACCTAGAAACAGTGATGATTTATTAACACATTCAATACTAAAGACGTAGTTGTACATTTTTATAAACCCAAACGCCCTATCCCAATAACGTATTTACACGTCTTTTACATTTTTTTGCGTGAGAGGCAAAAAGAGGTGATGATGCAACTCCCCACTTATGGATTTGGCTTTTAATGCCATGAAAACTGCCCCTAGGTGTCTGATGTGCATTTAATAAGAGCTCGGCGGAGATCATGTGGACAGAAGAAACACATGACAGGAAAGAGGAAGTGGGAGAGCGTGGAGGAGTGTAGCATGCAGGTTATGCATTGTAGGGAAATTTTAACGCATGCACACGCGTGCACACACGGTTCAGTTCCAAATGTTCCAAACTTCACGGTGCTAAATTTGTAAATGAATTGTTATTTTGATGTTAAAAAAAACAAACGCAAAAAATATTTTTGTCAAAGTGAAAGTTACGCTTGAAATGTTTCACAAAAAGCTGGTTTTCTCCCTTTTCTAGTTGGGAACTGATATTTTCCTGAAACTTACCAATGTTCTACTGCTGATTACTAAAGAACAGTAAGAGGTAGAAACAAGCTTTTTTTCTGATGAAAGACGGCAGTCAAGTCTTGATATTGGTAGGTTCCATGTTTATATAACAAATATTTGGTATGCCTTGAAAGATCTGTCAAAATTGTTTAAAATGGCTGAAGGTTTTGTCTTTTGAAAAATGGCTGGGCTTGAATAAGTTAATATACCGTATTTTGAAAACCCATGACAGTGAAGCCGTGAACTTTAACGTGCAAAGTGGTGAGGGATGGCTGTAATACGAATACATGAGTAACAAATTGTTCAATAATTTATTTTTAGGGTAAAATAACAAATTAGCTGAATTATTAAGGAAGACTGGTATCAAACCCGCGCCCTCTGCTTTAAAAGGCAGCAGCTGTACCGTTACACCATCAGGGATTGACAGGTGAGTGGGTGAATTCTGACATTTTATTGTCTTATTCTCATGTGTGTTGTTAGTCATTGTGCCATTTTTATTTTTGGGTGTCTGGAATGAATTACCGTATTTTCCAGACTATAAGTCGCACCATCTTACAAATCACATTTTTATATATAAAGCCAGAGATCAACAAGAGACATTTCATCTTGAAAGGCTAGTCATAATAATAACAATACAATGGAGAACAGCAGGCGTCTGTTAACGTAACGGGAATAGGTGGTATGTTAACGTAACATATTAACAGTTATTCAGATAACTATAGCTTAAACTACATAATATACATAATATACATAACTACATAATATAACTACTTTACTTGCATCTTGTAAACTCCAGAGTATTTTCTTTTTGGGGGCATTTGCGTTCCGTCTTTCTCAGTTGTCTTTATACTTTCATGATTACATTGTAAATTTTCAGTAGTACAGGAGTGACAGGAGTAGCAGATACTGGCACACAGGCCTAGAGCACCCCCTCGTGGCTGTCAATGTGAGAAAAACATATATAAGTCGCAGGACCAGCCAAACCTTGAAAAAAATATATTTATAGTCCGGAAGATACGGCAATTGGACTTACGTTACTTCTTATGGGAAAAATTGCTTCACTTTTCGTAGGTTTTGATTTTCATCAGACCTCTTGGCACAAATTCATAACAAAAAGCAAGGTACAAGTGTGTTATTCTGTCTCTTTGATTTCAGATGCTGCTCAGTGTTCACCTTAGCAGGTAATGCGATAACATTCATTGAGAAACTATAACTCTTCCTCTTCAAGTCATTGACAAAGTTAATAACTCTCAAAACAAAATGGATTGGAACCCAGAAAGCTCCTGTTGTTGCTTTTATACATAATGATGTATAATTGCTAAATGTTTCTGTTTTATAAAAACAATGCTTCAGTCCTTGTAAAATAACCGGACAAACAAATGTTTCGCACATATTGCCTCCAATTCACACTTTGTATCAAATGGTATGTATTTCTGTTGGAAACTACCTAAAACTAATCTCTTCTGGTGTATTTCCATTTAGTTCCACCTTGTTTGTTCAAACAAGGTAACTAGTGTTGAGGACATTTATCGAGCTCCATCTATGGCCATTGTTTACACCAGACACGCATATTTCCTTACACAGACACAGAGCCTCATCTTCTAAACAGCTGCAAAGCTGTCAGTGCCCCCTGCTAGCTAAAACCCAGCGTGTCCTCCTTATAAAGTCAATGAATTTCATGCCACAGCTGTGATATCTATCAGATTGACGATCTGCACAGCCTCATACTAATGAACCTTCATCATCTCTTTGAGCAAAACATGCCTTCTCAGGCACTCCAATCCATGAGCCCGTGCGTATTACATATCACGTTTATAGCTTCCCAGGTTGGAAATGACAATAGCCACATGCAGTCTATAGTTTGCAGGCACACACTCGCACATTGACATTCTTATTGGAAAAGTAGCTGTGTGTGGAAAACGCCCACTGCTTGGCTCTCCCTCTGTGCATTCTCCCACCATAACAGAGCCCGAACTAATGATGTTAGCCACAGAAGTCTGGCAGAGAGCACTGCTAACATTGTGCTGTTCCTCGACTGTATGCCTACGCGTACCCTATTAATTTCCATGACACAGAGTCTGGAAATTGAAACAGGACACTTTATTGACTAAGTAGATAACATGTTTGCCAAGGTATGTGTGTCGAATCTTCCGTTCATCTCAACTATGACATTTAAGCTGGGAAATCATAAGAAAATGAAATCACATGAAAATGCATGACCAGTCATATGATCAGTGACATGCTGCCATTAAAGGGGAATATGGTGTCACTTTTTTTTTTTCTTTGGCACAGGAAAATTGTGGAAAACTCAGTAGGACAGTTGTTAGCGCTTGTACAGGTTGGCTCTGGGTACACTGGCTGGCTGTTGCAAAGCGTTGGTGGTAAAATAAATCAATAAAAATGATTATTTCATATTTCTAAGTAATTCTGCATGTGTTATGACAGCGGCTACTTGTCTTATGCCAACTTGTTTTAGGCTGGAACTGTCCAGAAATGGTTTCAATAGGGTGTTAACACAAGTTCTGTTTCACACCACACATTTTTTTACGCGCAGTTAAGACTTGCATGTCCTGTTGCTTGGAGAAACAGAAGCAACAGTGTCGCTTTAGGTCATGTCCCCACCCATCCACCCATCTTCTACCGCTTATCCGAAGTTGGGACCTGGGGGCAGCAGCCTGAGCATGGAAGCCCAGACTTCCCTCTCCCCGGCAAGTTGGGAGACTTAGTCTCTCCAACGTATCCTGGGTCCGTTCAGACGTGCCCTGAACACCTCCCCAGGGAGGCGTGCGGGAGGCATCCTGACCAGATGCCCGAGCCACCTCATCACGTCGTCATCCTTCCCTCATTCGGGAGGTGCTTAAACTCACAGGAGGATCACGGGAGCTGGGTGGGTGGTCAAGTCTACACATCACAATGCTAAATTATGACACCAAGGCCTAATCACATGTGCAATGCTAGGCTAACTAGCGATTGCTAAATGGCATTACATTTCCATACTTCTACAGCTACAACAAGTAGTTCCAGCATATAGTCACCTTTTGCCGTTCACAAGAAGTTAATATTAGGGTAGTCGACCTTTGATATTTATTTGTTACTACTTAACCATGTCTCGTTGTGCACTCTCCCTATTATAACGTCTCTCTGCTTCCCGCTCTCTCTGTCTAACTTGCGCTTGCTCTTAGTCCCGCCCCCAACACTTTGGATTGGCTGTCACATTTACAGAGACCTAATGACAATACCCACATGAAATGACTGACAGACTGCTACTAACATGTTAGACTGACAACTAATAAATGTTGCATATCAACCACACTTTCAAATAACATATACTGCAAACAACCGTAACACGTTATTTATTCAACTATTAAACTGTAAATAGCTTAACTTATTAAACTGTACATATGACATTTATATATTTTAGCCAATTTGAATGTTATTTGAACTCTTATTTAATGCATTTGGATAACTTTATACGGGGCTACACTTGCTTCGTTACTTACGCGGTGTATTTGACAAGACGGAGCTGTAAACTGCTCGTTACATTAGTCACTGCCGGTGTTTTGTGTTTTTTTTTTTGTCTGCTTGCTTCTAATTCGGCTGGTGATATAAAGTCAGTTGGAAAACTTTGCTGGTAGTACTGAACGTGGTGCTTTTGAGAAAACTACAGTGAACAAGGCTGACGGATTATTTCCCTGTTTGCCATCACTGGATGTTTGCATGAATCACCAACTTCACACAGATCTTCTGATCAAGCCATGTCAATTTCAGACTTAAAATAATGTACTGATCACCCATTTCCAGTGAAACCACGCCCACTCCCGGTTTAGGCCCCGCCCACTCCGAGTAATGATTATTTAGATGGGTGAAAGGATACAGATGATGGTGTACTCGCTCCTCCCTAGAAAATACAGTCGTTAAACATACCTGTATCTTTTCAACAAAGCGGAGCCAAGCCAAACGAACCGGCTCCCTTAAAAGAACCAAAACTAGAGTGTATGCGACCTGGAAGACGTCAGGTTATTTTAGACGCGTGAGGTCATTCGACAATGTACACGTAACAGACGGCATCCAAATGAGGCCGGACTTTATGCATACGCTAACCTGTGAGCATTATTTGAAACAATCGCTTTCAAACCCGTGGCGCATGTAGATAGAAAGCACTACAAAAACGTTCCCAGGGCACGATACATAACTCTTGCAAAAGCAAAGATACGCCTTTTCAAAAGAACGTGAGGCAAAATGTTTCAAAGATGCAATCAAGATGCAGAGAGCTTGCCTTGTCATATAGAGGCAAGTCTGTCTGAAATGTCTGCGGTGTTTGTGTGCATGACTTTTAACGCAACATCAGCCCATAACACCTTGTCAAATAGTGTCTGGATCTATCACTTAAAACCATGACAAAACAAATAGTCTCATTGAGGTACTGAGGTGAATTTGAGACAATAGCCTGTACCCTTGGCCTCTCCTTGGAAGTATCAGCTATCATCTACAGGAGATACCATCGTCTTTTAATAAAGCAGTGATCCGATTAACATACAATTTGTGTGACTCGACATGCTCAAACTCAAAGGCACGGAACTGTTTTTTCATGATTAGAAGTTTCAAGGCCATTCGTGGAGCTCAATAGCACAAGCATTATTTCTCTCAAATTAATTAGCTTAGAATGGTTCGTTTTTATGATGAATGTTTTATTGAAATAACAGTGAGTGGAATTACAACATTTTTAAACTAGGGGAGCACACATTCAATGCAAAGTTGTCAGAGAGAGTAATGAGTATAATTCATTCAAATGGAGCCAAAATATAATGATTTTAATAGCAAGGACATAGAGTGTGAGAATGAAAAGACCGTGTAAGAGACAGAAATAATTAACGCATCCAAAAATACAGCTTAGCCCACTTTGTCGCAATCTGAGGAAAGGGTTTGTTCTCACATTTCCTATCTAGAGCCATTTCTTTAACAGTTTTATTCCAACAATAGTTACTGTGATAATTGCCTGGCTACATGGAACAGGTAAATTAAGCCTCGGCATTAGAGACAGCTTTTCCTGCCCATAAACAATCAGTGATGATGTTGTTCCATTCACACAACCATTTTCACATCAGTGCTAAAAAGGGTTGCCAAATCCTGCAAAAATAAATAATGGACACCTTGTTAGCAGGGTCAACTGACCCGAGTGTTTTTGTTTTTTTTTCAGCTGACGAGCTGTTAGCTCATGAGCTACATGTTGGAGACCGCTGTGATAGCTGGGTACACTACGTGTTTGTTAAACAACTTAGCCACACAACAAGTGTTATGAAGACAAGACATCATTATCATAATGGTAACAAGAGAGCAAAGTTGTTAAATGACTCTTGAAAAAAGTAGTTAACACGTACCCCATAAACGTGATAGTCGCATGTAGCTTCCCCGTGGGACAAAAACAAGCTCCGAACTAACCGCGCGTCTTGTTTGTTTTAAAGGCAAAATGTCACTGTGATTAAAAAAAAGTCACATTTGGAGCCCAAAGACCAGAGGCTAGGCGAAAAACTAGCTAGCTAACTTCCACCAATGTGAGGCAGAGTGACAGACAGGCAAAGTGTGTAAAGAAAGATGCCATAAAGGTCGAACGGCAATGAGACTGAAAGATGAGTGATCACACACGCTGGCATCGATAGACTTAGCCTGTGACGAGCTGTCGCCAATTGGCTCCACATTTTACAGAAAACTTTCCATTCTCACGGTAAAAAGGGACAAAGTGTGTCCCTTGTCAGCTCAATACAGGATGCATACTTTTACTTTTAAATACGGGATATATGTCAATTTTTCAAGGGATAGTTGGCAACCCCTAAAGCTAAGTTATCCAGCATCCATTTTCCATAGCTGGAACACGACCATCATTACCATTGTGATCAAACAACTCCGTATTGAATTAGGGTGACCAAAAACCAGGACTTAGGGCCCGGCAATGAGATACTCAACTGATACTCAAAGTTTACTCAAAGATGCCTTATGATTTCAATACATTTAAAGTATGCTTCCTCTGTATGGATAGAACATTGTTATATTACAAAAGACTATCTATAACCAAAGACACAAATGCTGTTGACAAACCAAATCCAAATTTCTTTTCTTCTCTTCAGCTACTCGACATAGTCTCTCCAGCGTGTCCTGGGTCTTCCCTAAGGCCTCCTACCTGCCGGACGTGCCCGAACACCTCCCCAGGGAGGCATCCGGCAGACATCCTGACCAGATGCCCGAGCCACCTCATCTGGCTCCTCTCAATGTGGAGGACAGTGCTTCTCACCCTATCTCCAAGGGAGAGACCAGCCATATTTCAGCCGTCCCTTCAGCTACGAACCAAAGCTCATGACCGTAGGTGAGGATAGGAATGCAGATTGTCTGGTAATTTAAGAGCTTTGCCTTTTGGTTCAGCTCCCTCTCCTCCCAGGAGATGTCCCTCCACCCTTTTCCAGGCGAGAACCATGGACTTGGAGGTCCAAAATGTTGCAAGTGTTGAGGGCAGAAATGTCCACATCAGCTGTGGGTCGTGAATTGAATGTTCATTTCTCTACCATAAGCTTTCGCAAACTCACAAGATTACAAGACTCAGTGGGTAGTATTTTTAGCAAATCGTTCTTTTTACTCTATAATAACACGGATATGTTATGCACAAATGACCCAATTCTGATTGCTAAACTGTTCAAGATAGCAACTATTTGCAATATATTATTATTCTTGTTGATGATGTCATGTTAGAAGTTATTTAAACAAAATGTGTGAATAAATACGCTGATCAAGGAAGTACAGCATCTTAACTAGACTGGAATAATCACAAACAGATCGGCCCATCAGCATGAATCTCTTAAAGGAGAGTGGGCCGATAATCACCAAGGTGGAAAACAAAGGAGGTGTGTATCTGAAATGAGACCGTGGGTTAGCATTTTTAATCCAACAGAAAATACGGCAGAACATTTGTGAGTTTGATGAGCTGTGACTTTTGAGTTTGTTTGTTTTAGTTTTGACAATGTTGTTGATTTGAATTTATCATACCGACCGACTTCACAGTTCACAGAGCCCTAAAACACACTGAACTGACACCAGGAGGAGTGGATCTAAATTCTCAGGAAGTGTGTGCAAAGGTGTAAGTCAAACTATGGCCAACGCCATTCGTTGCCCGATCTCGTCTGATGACTCTACATTGCCAAAAGTTACAGCCTTGTTTGGTAATTCTTCTGGTCTCACGCATTAGTTTTCGTCAGCTCAGACGCATTCATTTGGTGTACAGTTGTCCCTCGCTGTTGGGCATCTCTGTGTGGAGTTTGCATGTTCTCCCCGTGCTTGCGTGGGTTTTCTGCGGGTACTCACACATTCCAAAAACAGGCATGTTAGGTTAATTGGCGACTCTAAATTGTGTGAATGGTTGTTTGTCTATATGTGCCCTGCGATTGGCTGGCGACCAGTCCAGAGTGTAATCTCGCCTCTTGCCCGAAGTCAGCTGGGATACCCAGCATACCCGCAACCCTAATGAGGACAAGCGGCATAGAAGACGGATGGATGGAATTGGAGTCACGGTGTTGCAACTATCGTGCATTCAAGGACTGCTGAAGAAAGTGAGAAATCTCAGCGCTTGAGGAAAAAACATCAGTGAAAAAAACTGCCTATTTTCTTGACCCAAAATCAACAAAATTTGCTGCATCCAATATAATTTGGTTTGTAGCATTTGTAGAATTTTCGTGTGTTCTGCCCTCATATTGTGGCATCATTTAAATTGCCTTTCATATTGTGAAAACATGCGATTAAAATCTATGCAATTAATTTGCATATCCATATTAAATCTTAGATTTCAGTTTTAGTCTTCTTCACTAATGAAGATGTGACATTTTCATTATACAATTGATGTTTAAGAAGCTTGAGGAGAACATAATTAACATAATTGAAGACAGGGAATTGCTAATTGCATTGCACCCAAATGTAGAAATACTTCAGCTTTAAAACCATCCGATTTGTCTGATCCAAGTCATTTGTAAAAAACAAGAGTTCATGTCAGGTCTTGAAAGCCGAGATACATCACATTATTGTCTTTGGTTGGGGTTCCGAGCACAAACACTGGGGTTTACTGAGGTTTGAGGGGCACACAGAAGTCTGGATAATCTATTCATGAGGTCCTGTAAGCACAATCTTTGTGCTTTGGCGGGTTGACCTGACTTGTACCCCTTAACTGGTCCAAAGAGGGTCTAAGCTGTCTGGATTCACCATATGCTGGCTGAAACTCCGACCACCTAGGACCTAGCCAGTGTTCTTCGTAGTATTACGTGCCTCTCATTGAATAGAAGTTACAAAGCACCCTGGAGATCGTGGTGGTAATACAGAGCCTTACAGTGTCTTTCTCCGGTCGTGGTGGGAATTTTTGTCTGTTTTAAGGGAGCCAGTCGTTTTGGCTCATCTCCCCAAAAAGCTGACAGACAGTACAAATTGCCTGTGAGAAAATACATGTCACAAACGCCCATTCCACAGCTTTACAGAGTGAAAGATGACATATGAAAGTACACATTGCATTATTATGATATATATATTTTTTTCTTATTATATATAATAAAATTTGTGGTTTATTTGGTCTTAAACTATGTTGACAATAATATTGTTTAGTGTCGATTTGTGGGATAATAAACATTTTAATATGCACTTTCATTGTTTTGTGATGCGAAATAAATCAAATAAACGAAAGAAGAAAGATAGTATATAAATAAATGTAATTTTAAAAAAGTTTGTTAGTCCAGTCATATTTTTTCTTTGTACTTTTCTTAAAATTAATCTAAAAATCGTGTCACATTGTCATGGACCCAATCTTGTGCATCGTCTCGTGAGTTGGGTGTCTCGTGGCACCCCTAAAATACATATTTTGGGGAATTCATTAGGGTAGGAATCAGAATGGATAGAATGGGCTGTACCTCTTCAGAGGAACTTAAGGAACTTTTATTACTATTGTAATATAAAGTATAGGATCTTCCATGTGGGCTGAACAGATGGTTTTGTTCATATTCTGACAATAGTACACCAGCGCGTCTAAGGCTCCTGCAAAACATATCACCTTATGTGGTCTTGAAGCGGTGATCAGAATGCAAAATCGGGCGTCTGTCCGTGTGTTTTTGAATTGGGTTATGTCTTCTCATCTGGTCTTGGCATTTTGGAGTCAAGCTTGTTTTCTTTTATCCCCTCCTTTGCCTCACAAGTTGCTCCTACCATCTGGCAACAGGCTTTGAAAACAAGGCCAAGTTTCTCCCACCAGAATGGTATGAAAATATAAATATAATATAAATAAATATACCCACATCAACCCAGCCGTCCTGTCGCTCGCTCCCAAGTCAGATAAAAAAACTACAAGTGAAAGATAACAGGCTCTGGGAGCTGAATGGGATACAGAGGAACCTGGTGGGTCATAGGAGACAAGGTGTGCTTTCAGAATGACAAATCAGATCTAAAAACACATTCGGAGGAAATTGACGTTTGGATTAAAAATCAAAGATCCAATTCTAAGATTCCCCAAAGTGTTGTTAAACTAGGTCAAAATTATAAAATCACTCACAGGCAAGGAAATACTGTCTATAACGAGGAAAGGACTGGCTTCAGAGTTCTAGTGACTTGTTCTGCTCCTGACAGTGTGGAGAAACATTGACTCTCCTCTGTAAGAGGCCATGGTCATTTGCATAACCTATTCCCCTTTCTCACTGTCAGTTGCCACGGCGCCTCTGTTTACACTGAGGCCATGTTGGATTGCTGCACTGCTGTGCCAGGTCGATTCCCCTGTCCATTGCTGGCTTTTAATTGCCTTGGTTTTATGCTGGGTCAGGCCACTCCTTAGTAGGCCTCATTGTAAAAATGACCTTTACACTGCTCTCATGCGCTCATTCTCTAAGACATACACAATCACTTGTTTTTCAAATTGCCTTTTGCCTCTCTAGTGCAGTGGTTCTCAATTAATTACTGTCACGCCCCCACTGGGGGACAGAAATGCTTTTGCGTCCCCTCTGATTTGAAATACTATTGAGAAACTGATATCTGTTTCTTTATATGTACTGTACAGACTGAACTCGAACCTGAAACCAGCGAAATGCAACAAAATGGAGACAAGTACGACAAATTTATACATGTTCCGTATTTTCCGGACTATAAGTTACACTTCTTTCAACTTTTTGCTGGTCCTGCGACTTGGAGTTAGGTTGACTTATAAATTTAAAATATAGACATGCATACATAACCTAAAACCTAGGTTCCCAAAGTGTGGTACACGTACCCCCAGGTGTACGCAAACTGTATGAGGGTACACAAATAAAAATGACCAACAACGCTCACAATTGCGAGTGCAGCTGAACGCCTCACGGCGCCATCGCCTTGCAGAAACGGAGCGGAAAGGAAACAAAGCATGAAGTTTTTCATTGCTCTGTGTGCATTATAGGAACACATAAGTAAGTTTGGTGATTATGTTGTGCATTAAGAGTGTTTCATCTTGAAGATTTCATTCATATTGGTGTTCCAATCCCCGTACGGCGCAGCGGTAAAAACCTGTCCCGAGTGGGGATTCCCCCTAAAATGAGGCTTTATCGTTGGTTGTATGTATTTTTGTACTTTGGATACTGCTTTATAGTGATTGTTCAACTTTCCCCTTTAATTCGGTATTAAATAGCCATCGTGAGTGGGCAAAAAAAGTGAAGCTCAAATTCTGTTATGACTCGTGAGCTGTCGTATGCAGAGACACACGCAGCAGCGTGCAAATTCCTTTAATGATCACCAGTAGGTGCCAATGCTCACAGTAGTGCAGGATAAGGTAACAAAAAACGCTCTGTGAACACGAACGTAGTCTTGGGCAGTGATAACCAGTAAGAAGCACACTCAGGTGACGGCACAGACAAAGTGAACACGAGCAATGAACCAGCGGCATCCCTGTGACAACGCTGGGGTTATAAATCCAACTAACAGCAAACAGCTGTACACAGTTACTTAGGGTAAGGTGGCTGCATTTTACCCCTAGCAGGAAGTGCAGCATTCCATAATATGAGCACAGGACAGGAAGTGATCATCTCTGTCCTGTGGAGCATAACAGATTCAAGACATTCATACGGAAGGATGCCAACATCAGACTGGAATAAAAGATATGTAGGATGATTACTTATCTATTTATCAGTGCTCATGTCAAACTCTCAAAATGTGACCATGCAAAATATACATTTTTGACCCCGGAAGTACAATAAAATTAATTAACCAAATAATTATGTTCGTATTTCAAGTTAATTAAGATAAAAAGGGTTATTTTTTCATTATGTAGGAGTACAGGGAACACGGCTTCATATAAAACGTCTGAAGGGGTACGTGACTGTAAAACGTTTGGGAACCTCTGGCCTAAAGCATAGTAGAAATAACACTGAGGGTATGTCCACATGAAAATGGTTTTGTAAAAAAACAGAGCATCGTTTAAAGTTTGTCAAAACCATTCTTGTTTAAATATGGATTAAAAAAACACGACCAATAATGTGCTCAGCATGTTGGCCACACAGTCAGGGCGGGATCTGGGACCGCTGGACATCTCTGTGTGGAGTTTGCATGTTCTCCCCGTGCGTGCCCCGTTTTCTCCAGGTACTCCGGTTTCCTTCCACGTTCCAAAAAATATGCATGTTAGGTTAATTGGAGACTCTAAATTGTCCATAAGTATGAATGTGAGTGTAAATGATTGTTTGTGTGCATGTGCCCTGTGATTGGCTGGCGACCAGTCCGGGGTGTACCCTGCCTCTCGGGCAAAGTCAGTTGGGATAGGCTCCAGCATACACCGCGGCCCAAGTGAGGATAAGCGGCCTAGAAGATGGACGTATGGCATTCATTTTCTATGCCGCTTGTCCTCACTAGGGTCGCGGGGGTATGCTGGAGCCTATCCCAGAAAAACAAAATCCTCATTTTCCCAATCTTTGATACTCGTTTGCGTTGGCGTGTTCTGTCTCTAAAACTCTGTTGTTTTACAAACAAGTGGCTAAAATGACAATGAATGTCATCTGTATGTAAATTGCCCCTGCAAGCAAAACCTTGGCCAACGAAAGATATTGATGTTGCCTGTTGGAGAGGTGCCAATTTATTTACTAAGTACTGCTGATGTACTCAAGGTATTAAATCTGCAACAGAGTGGGACGTTTGTGTGCTGCCCCTTGACTGTGACATCTTATCTCATGTAATCTTAGTGCATGTGATGCATGTAATGTAGTGCGTAGGATCTTTGTGTGTCTAATAGGATCGTGTTCCATAACATCGCGTAAACATTTTATAATCAACCAAACCATAACCCTTTATCCCGATACATACTGTACTACTACGTCGTAGCGTCTTTCCCACTGATCATGAAAACATGAAATGCTGGAAGGAATTTTAGAAGTGTTGTTGCTGAATTTGTCAGCTTCGGCGGTAGCATCAGAGACATCTGATGCATATCGAAGGCGAAACGGTAGCAGTGGGAAAAGGTTTTGGCCTTGTGAAGTTTAACATCCAAGACACACCCCCTCTGCCCCGCTGTGTTAAAAGTAATTGTCGTTATCTGCTAAGTATGGAATATGTCACACCAGATGCTGAAGGGAGAAGCTAGAGGGTGATCCTAGAAAACCCAGAATCATCCTTGTCAGTGTGTTGGTTTATGTAAAATACAGATTCACCAAGTGGCTGTCAATTTCAGCTTCACCCTCTTAGATTTATTTAAAAGCGTGATTGATTGAGCCTTGTCCAGACTTGAATCCCATTGAAATGCTGTGGCATGACCTAAAAATGCCGGGTTTTGCTCGGAAACTCTCCCATGTGGATGAATGAAAGCAATTCTGTAAAGAAGAGTGGGCTAAAATTCCTCTGCATCCATGTGAAAGATGCATTGCCAGTTATTATAATAATAGCTAACAGGTGCCATTATGATACAGAGTTTCGGTACGCATCCTTCTTGCTATAGCAACTATTTATCTTTTCATTTGTTTCCCACAATACCTCTGCATTGTTTTATCAATGACAGATGCTGACAGGAGGCACAACAAGGTCTATAATCAAGCAACCAACATGTTTTTCTCACTTTTCTGCGACATTTTCAGCAAAGAGGTTACGTATCAAACATTCAATTTGTAAAACTGTGGGTAACTGCATTTACGTCAGTTAGCTTACATCTTTCACATTGCTCCCAGCCTTAACCACGTGTGCACGGATGACACTAAAAGGTTTCGACTGCTTTCATTGAAAACGTTCAACTCCTGCAGAGAGTAAATCAGTACTATCTGCTGGGTAGCGTGGTCCACATCATAATTGTTTTTGATTCGTCTATCATTGCAGTAGAGAGCAGAACAGATGTTGCCTCGTCGCTCATGTGATCTTCAGTAATGATTTATGCACACACACAGGAAGGGAATCGAGTCATTTGCATGTATTATGCTGTCAGAATTACCTGTTGTATTCAACTATGTTGTGTGTCCACAAAAAACTCATTTGATAGCTGCTTTTGGGTGATTCGATGCTATATGTTTTAAGTCCTGGGACCCAGCACTGCAGTTTGTCCACTGTAAGGGACAAGTGTTTCTCAGCACTATTTCAATGCAAAACAATCTACAATAAAAACTGTTGTGCTGTAGCGAGGACATCCTGGGCTTTCTGGTGATATGTGATTTGTCTGGGTTTGTCCAGTGAAATTGAAGACTTCTTCCCAAAACGGTTGCTGACCGAAGGGTTTCATGGGCACAAGAGAAGTATTCAGTTTTTGCACATGTTGGGTTTTAAAGGTAGACATTTTTTGGTAGCATATAGTGTTTTTTTAATATACTGAAAAAACACACTTTCCCACCGTCCTTGGTGGTGAATACAATACACTGTACTGCACATTCATGCTACAAATAACCAAGAAGAAAATGCTTTCTGCAGTATCATTCATAGTATGACTGAAAAAGTGTGGCATGATATTTACACAATGCCAAAAGCAAGAAAAGTCCAAGCAATGTTTTTTTTCATGTCCATTGTTAATATAGCTGTACAAATTTGAATATAAATGTAGGCGGCTAGAGCTATAGACGGCTTCAAATTTCACATTTTATTTTCTCTCATCAAAACACTACAAATATGCTGGTTGTACTGAAGAATGGTGGTACTGTACAACAACCACTGCAAAGGATATTGTCCAAAAAAATAAAGGAGCATAAAAATTGCGACATATTCTCAAAAGATGAATATAACACACTAAACCATGACCGTTACTGGTGGAACCTCGGTTTTTGGACACTTCACTTTTTGTATTTTGCCTCGATTCTCGTGCACTGTCTCAGTTACCGTGCAATAAAGTCGTCCCTCACAGTCGTCATTTAGAAGGTGCATTCAAAGACATTGTGGTGACATGTAGTATTCTACACTGGTCAGTAGGTGTCAGTAATGTTACTGTAATGTTCAGTGAGACACACAAGCACCAGACTTGATCATCATCGCAGAGTTAAGGTTATGTAATGTAAGATAATGTCTTAATGTGTTGTGTCATTACTGCCGCCTAGTGACCAGAATACTACATATCACCTGTATTTCAATATGTTTTGACAAATAATAGACCAAGTCTACCACCGACCAGCCATCATTTATTTATTAATTTCTGAAAAACTGCGATATTGGCAGGGAGGACAATTTTTGGTTGCTTGTAAACTGCCGTTTCCATCAACTCAAATATCAGTGCAACACACGCTCACGCATACACTCTGGCCTCTCCCACTGGAAGCAGCGCACCCAGAGGATAATGGATTAGTATAGATTTAAGAAGATTCCAGTGTTTGCTAAGCCCTGAGCTAAGAGTGCGTCTGTCCTATATCAAGCACAGGCCATCTTTTCGATACAAAAAAGATTTCCATAATACATATATTGCATTTAATCTGTCATTTGAGATGGAAGCAGCCTTTAGCAGCGTAGTAGCCTTTTATTTGTTTTGCTGGCCCGTGTTGACAGACAAAAAGCAGTTTGCTTTCTTAATGTCTGACTACTATCAGTAGTCTGAATTATTATGGCCTTGAGAAATGCTTGAGATTATAGGCCTGGGAAGCCAGGGCTAGGTCCAAAAAATGAAAGCTTAATAGAGGTTCTTTTGTTTTTTAATCACAAATCTATAATGCATGGAGTAAAGAGCACTGAAAAGATAATTGACTTATTCTTCACGTTGTTTATTTCCTCATACACAGCAAAAGTCCTCATCTTTTTTTATGTTTTCCTGACCTTTCTCCAGTGGTTGTTTTTTTGCAGAGATGGTGCACCCTCCCATTCCAGGTGCACCAGTCCTGTTGTCAAAGTGCAGCTTCTTGCACACTTCTCTGTTCTCCAAATCATCGTCACAGTGACCCCCGCCCTTGTGCCCGCACTGTCACACATACTGTAGCAACACCCATCCCTCCCACTCTGTGACCGAACCATCTGTGACTGACAATTCCAGTCTTTAATGACACCCCCCACCCGCTTCAAAACTGTGGCTTGAGTGTGTGTACGTGGCGGCGCCATTGGAGAGGGCGGGCATTACAGGAGCAGAGGGTAATCTCCATTCAAAGCTGTGGTAAACACCACTAATGCACGGCTAAACTTGGGGAATCTCGTGTGCCTTCATGTGCATTTGTGTGCGCGTGTGTGTCTAATTCACACACACAGCCGACTAATCCCTCATAAACCTACATTTTATCGCTTACCATTAGCTCAGCTGTGGCATTCTGCCTGGAGATGTCAAAACAGTTTTTTTTTCTTTGTTGCTTTGCGTAGAATCCTTATTTCTCAGGGCTTTGTGAGAGATAAAAGGAAACATGTCTTCTTTGCTTGGAAAGGCTTTTAATGTTAACCACATCAACAGCAATTATGGTTTGACACTTTGAACTGCTGGCACTGCTACCGTGGCACACGTTTGTCTTCATTTAATGTTCACTTTGTCAGATTTTTCCAATGCCATATGTATTCATGTATATGTTATATATTATGTTTTATTATACATATTTATGAAGTTATTATTATGTCTTGTATCCCAACGGGAGAAATCCAGGGGGTATTGTAGCCATCAGTCCGCCAAAGAGATTTTTTTTTTCTGCGCAGTGTTTTATTTTTATCCCATTCAGGTGGAACAAAAAGAAGTAGCATTCAAGGGACTGTACATTGCGAATAAAAATTTTAAGACCAGTTGAAAAATGGCAAGAATTGTAAGTACAGCTTCAAAATGCAAAAAGAAAAAATGGGAGTGAGACAAAAAAAAATGGTGCCATTCTTGTTAATCAGCTCCAAAATGGGTTTGGGCATGCTTGATGCCAGCGTTGCCAGGAGGCTAGTGGGAATGTTGCTCCAGGTGATGAAGTTGGTGATGGCAGGCCATCCACTGTCTGGAACTGATGTTTTTCTAAACTTCCCTTGGAATCCTTCCCCAAATGTTCTCCATTGGATTTAGATCAGGGAAACACGCGGTATGGTCCAAAATTGCAAAATTGCAAATTGAACTGCAGCGTTGTCCTGTTGAAAAAGTCAGTCATTACCACACAGACAACGGCCTTCAGTCATGAGGGATGCCCCCTGCAACATCTCTGCATAGCCAGCTGCCGTTTGACGCCCCTGCACAACCTGCAACTCTATTGTTTCTCTGAAGGAAAAAGCACCCCGTATCATGATGGCGCCCCCTCCACTGGGCTGTGTGGAAAACATCTCAGGTGGGATATACTTGTCATGCTAGTAATGCTGGAAGCCATCAGGACCATCAAGGCTTTCTTCCACCGTTCAATGTTCCATGTTTGGTGCTCTCGTGCAAATTCCAAATGGGCTATTTTATGGCGTTGATGGAGATAAGGCCTTTGAAGATGTTTTTTGTCCTTAAAACCCTTGTCTCTAGATCCCGTGAGGGTTATTGGACTGCACTCAGCACTAGTAAGCCAATCGGATCCTCTGTCTCAGAGCCGATGACACTTTTTTTGGGTCTACCACTTGACTTTTTTGTTCCGTAACCCTCAGGATCTTTGAAGAAGTTTCAAATGACTCTATTAATGCATCCAACCTCAGCAGCAATTGTTTTTTTGTCTCACTCCCATTTCTTCTTTTTGCATTTTGAAGCTCTACTTAGAACCTCCTTAAGATCCAAAATATAAATTCTTGCAATTTTCCGAGTGGTCTTACAATTTTGATCCCATGTATGCAGTTGGCTCATGATTAAATTTTTTTTTAACAAAAAAATACAAGAACACCACAACTTGCTGGCATATTTTTTCAAAAGTGGTTTAAAAGAACAGATTGAACAAATAAATGTCGATATTTTTCACAATTACAACTGAAACTTTGGTGCAAATTGTTGTTTGGCCCAAGTAAGAGAATTGCTTACTCAGCGCTGTCTGGTATTCATGTAGATTTCCGTAACGCGTCCACACACACAAAAGCAGTCTAAGCAAGGTGATCGACAATTTACGTTGTCGTTGTTGTAAGTAGTGTTAGATATTATACAGTCTAATATTGCAGTGCATTGTCAGTCTAATAACTTCTCATAGGGGCCTTCTGGACACATACACACTCACATAGCACAATCAAATTTAGATATGACTCCTGGAAAATTACCGGGAGGCACACAATACATGCATTATTCTCACTCACACCAGCTTAAATCTCTTAAATTTCACACAAACTTATGTTTCATTTTCCAGGCACACAAGCTTAAGTTTCACTTCTTCCTGTGTGTCGGATGCTTTTCTTTGTAATTATCCTGCTCTTTCCACCTCCTTGTTATGTTAGCCATAGCAATGCCCCTAAGCCCTCTTCTTTATTTTCGTACTTTCCCTTTTTTGTATCGTGCCACTCCGTGTGAGCTAATCTCCTGTTTAAAAAGGCGTTATTGTTGGCACCAGTCACCATATCTCCACATCGTTGGGTAATGGCACCACAAATAAGGTCAAGGTCAAAGGTCAGTGTAAAATTTATTTCTATTGCACATTTTCACCTACGGCAGAAAAGGCGCTATTGCCCCAAGATCTAACCTTAGATCGTGGAGAAGTTAAAAGCAACTGTGTTAATAATATAATTATAAATAATATTAAGGAAAAATAACAATTTGGGTGGAATAAACCAAGAACATATAAATTAGGAGCACAGTATATAATGTAAGGCTGTGTCTGCTGGGTTATACGCTCACTGGAGGTGTGGGGCTATTTTTAATCAGCTGCAATGCCACTAAAACAAGTCAGATGTTTGTCTACTGCACACAAACAGATGGATAAGAAAGCAGTTTCAACACCTCTGCAGAACTTAATTGTTTATAATTTCCACTCTCATTTTAACACTGTCAATGTGTTTGCTCCGTTGCGTTCACTAATGAAACATGACGCTCCACTGAACACAGTATTCTACAATACACATCCTGTAAACACATCCTAAAGACTGTACAGTGTTTATTTTTTTCATTAAACCATTTCAGAAATATTGTAGATTGGAGTTTCAGTATGCTTAATCAAGTTCAACAATCATTCCTCCCTGTCAACAAGCAATATCATTTTATTATTACTGCAGCATTGAAATGGAAATTGACACCGGCAGAGGTATTATTTCAACAATATGTTTATTATCATGGTTGTAGTTTGCAGTCTCGTTAACTACAGGAGAGGGTTTCAATCTTCGAAGCTTCTTTTAAGAAGTACAGTCGTCCCTCGCTACATCGTGCAGTTCGAACATAGCGCCTTCACTCCCAAAAATGTTTTAAATAAATAAATAATTGCTGTTTTGTAGTTGAATATGGTTTAGTAAAAAAAAAGGCACATTTAAGCAAATTGTTTGTATTCATGGCCTAAATTAAGCATTTTCAAGCATAAAAATGGGTAAATAAACGAAAGTACAAATATCAAAGTCATTAAAAAGATGTGACACGAAGAGTAATACAGTACCTGTGACTTGTGTGCGCCTTTAAGAAGCGGGGCCCGTGTGTGACGTCAGCTAGCCAGAGTTGACTGTTAGCTGAGTGCTAGCAGTGTAGAGAGTGGCCGACAGCAGCTCCTGTGTGAATGCACACTGCATATGTGTTGTCTGCTTGTTAATAAAATGATTGAAGTGCATTGTGCATCTCTCCTTAACCAGACACAGCGGCAATAGAGTAGTATTGTACACTGGTCGCTAGGTGTCAGTAACATTGATGAGACAATAGCCACCAGGAAGTACGCGGTCAATGCTAATGTGTGAGTATATCTAATGTTATTTATGTCTCAGACGGCTTGTTTTTTATCATTGTGTCTGCTATATTGGGTAATACAAGTGAAAAAGTCACTATGGGATGTTATTTCACATCTACAGGGCTCTAATAATGGTAAAACAAAAAAAAAACTCGGGAAAATTCACTTATTGCCGTCAGGTCTGGAACCACGATAAATGAGGGACATAAGAGAAAACAGGACATAATATAGACTCAAAGGTTAGCATTGTGAGAGTAGCTTGTTTCCTTTTTTACTTCCTGTTCTGTGCTGTACTTCCTGTGGTAACTATTGTCTAACATTATTGACCCTTAGTGACCAATGTAGAAAACTATGCATCATCACAACATCTTTCAATGCATTATTTTAGTTGCTTGAAAGTCTTAATTTAGGCCAAAAATACATAAAATTCCCTTAAATATGCATTTTGTTTGACTAATAATAGGCTGTGGTCTCGCTGTGGTCGAGTATTTTTGAAAATCCGTGATAGGGTGCAGCCATGAAATTTGAAGCGCGAAGTGGCGAGGGACGACTGTATTCCATATTATCATCGTTGTAACGGTTGGAGGGTGCCCATCCGTTACATGTCTCATGACCTGAGCAAAACCGCCATTGTCTGTGGCATAGAGCGATGCCTTCTGCGATCATACATTTCTTGTTATGTGTGAATGCTAAAAGATAACCGTAGTCAAGATTTATTTTTCTATGTATGACAAATATTTTTGTTATTGCTCTGATGTCATCCTTGCACTCCTCACGGGCCGCAGGGTGTTATATTTCTTTGGTACCTGCAGTTTGCCAAATGCTGTGATGTATTGTAACATCAAGAATTCATATCTTTCTTGTGACCGCATATCTCAAAATTCACAAAGTTTCTGAGGGAATTGCATTTTTTCTCATTTAACTTGCAGTTGAACTTGAATTCCTATCATATATATTTTTAGGGTAGCATTGGTATCTACACTCAATTTTCCACTGAGATGCAATATTTAACTCCCTTCCCTCAAGACAAACATGCGTTCAAGGCGGTGGCAGGCACAAGCTGTGTGACGCCGTCTACAAATTGGCGTCACTGACACACAGCAAGCTCCTCAGGGGTTTGAGCTGGGGAGCGAGGTGACACTATAACAGTCTCTGATCAGCTGGAGAGCTGTGTGTGTGTATCTTTTGGGGGAGAGTGTATGTGCATGACCTCACCTGTCACGAGCTGTCTTTTTATTTGTTGTTTGTTTGTGAGTGAATTCATGTGTCACCGAATGTGTATGCATCGGTGTGTAACTAAATGTGTGTATATTTTGCTCCCTCTGCTGTATACAACGTGCTTCCGTTGTCAGCTGTAGACACCGAATCACTTTGGGGTCAACCCTCAACAAGTCTCAGGTTCTACTCTTCAGTGGTTGGATCATTTTACATAGAAAAAGACGTTGATTATATCCAAAATTGCACTGTTTGGACATCATTGATAACATACGCTTTACCAGTGGCACAGTGGTTAGCATGCCAGACTCCCAGTCAGGAAATCGAGGGTTCAAATCTCCGTCTGTGTGGATTTTGCATTTTCTCCCTGTGCGTATGGGGTTTCTCTGGGTTCTTCCACCAAAAACATGCATGTTATGTTAAATGGAGACTCGAATTTGTCCATCGGCGTGAGTGTATATGCCCTTGGATTGACTGGTGACCAGTTCAGGGTGTACGCCATCTCTCGCCCAAGGTCGGCTGGGATAGGCTGCATCTCACCAATGACCCGAATGCAGTATAGAAATGGAGGAATGACCATAGGTGAGGGTAGGAACGTAGGTCGACCGGTATATTGAGAGCTTTGCCTTTCGGCCCAGCTCCCTCTTCACCACAACGGACCGATGCAGAGTCTGCACCACTGCAGATGCCGCAGTAATCCCCCTGTCGATCTCGCGTTCCATCCTTCCCTCACTTGTGAACAAGACCTGGAGGTACCTAAACTCCTCCACTTGGGGCAGGATCTCATCTCCGATTAGGAGATGGCACTCCTCCCTTTTCCGGGCGAGAACCATGGACTCAGACTTGGAGGTGCTGATTCTCATCCCAGCCGCTTCACACTCGGTGGCAAACCGATCCAGTGAGAACTGGAGATCATGGCCCAATGAAGCTAGCAGGACTACACCATCTGCAAAAAGCAGAGACCCAATCCTGCAGCCACTAAACCGGATCCTCAACACCCTGGTTGTGCATAGAAATTCTGTCCAGAAAAGTAATGAATAGAATCGGTGACAATGGGCAGCTCTGGCGGAGTCCAACCTTCACTGGAAACAAGTCCTTGTTACTTATTAACGGCAATGCGGATCAAACCCTGACACCGGTCATGCAGGGAGCGAACCGCCTGAATTAAGCTGTCCGGTGCCGCATATTCCCAGAGTACTCTTCACAGGATTCAGGAACATGGTCGAATGCCTTCTCCAAGTCCCCAAAACAAAACACATGTAGACTGGCTGGGTAAACTCCCATGCACCCTCAAGGACCCTGCTGAGAATGTAGAGTTGGTCCACAAAAACCACAACGCTCCTCCTGAATAAGCCGACAGAGATTATTTACACTGGCTGATCAGATAAAACCTCAAGCAATGTTACTTCAAATGACTCCAAAAGCAAGTTCAAAGACTTCTTAAGCTTTGTTTTGCATTTTAAATTGCAATTTTGAATAGTTTTCACAGACGTACGGTACTAAAAACATCTACTTTGTGGTGACCTTTAAGTAACACTACCTAAAATAGCATAGACAAGCACTTGATGAGGTGAGGCAAGGTTAAAGAAACATCACAACTTCTCAAAGGAACAAAGCAAGAAACATGAAAACAGAATTGTGTTTCCTCCGTGTCGCCATTGAATTTTGAGCTTGACACTGGTTGTGTTTCGGTGTTTTACGTACCTGTCAGAATGAACTTGAACAACATCTTGAATAGCTACTCCTTTGTCATTGTTTTTCTTCCATTTAGTTTCAGTTTATTTAGAGCGTCTGAGGAGTCAACTCTTGACCTTGAGTTTATGAATGTCTGATGCCAACAATTCAATTTACCATTTGACCCTGTCTTGTTAATATTCATTTTCCATGTTTAAACACACCAAAATAGAACAGCTACAGAACCAAGTTGTGAACATTCTGGAATAACCAAGTTAAGTTTTGCCTTTTTTTAAACACAATTGAATACAGTGGTGCCTCAGTTTTTGGTTTTAATTTGTTCTGAAAGAGCACATGAAAAAAAAACAAAAAAAAACAAAGCAATGCCAGACGCACGCCATCTTTGTACTTTGTGATGATTTCATTCGTCAGTTCAATAGTGTTTTACAACTTCTTTATCAAATTGCTGGTACTCACAACTTCTTTTGTCCCTATTGCGGTTTATTTAGCAGTAACACTCAATCGTAAACGCAGATAGTGAGTCAGCAACGCGTAGGGGGCTTTTTTTGGGCAGTAGATTCCGTGGAATGATACAGTACAGAGCAAACGGATTAGTTTGTTACAGTTGTTGTATGATAAGTGGCAAAGTTGCATTCTTTCATTTTCAGTATGTGGCCCTTGCTGGAAAAAGTTTGGACACCCCGTCTAGAAAGAAACACTCTACACTTGGACATTGTCTTTCCGTTCTGCCTGTCAGCCACCATGCCTCTAAGGGCAAACTCATACTAGGCCAATCTCCTGGGCCTACGTCACACCCAAAATCCAGCTCATTTGGCTAGTGTGAGCGCGCTGATAAGCGCCCAGGTTTGACATGCTTCCCTTTTTTGGCCCAATTGGAGGAGGTAGTCTCATGGCTGGCATGATTCCATTCATCTTAGAATGACTGTAATGCAATATTTTGTCATGCAATGACAATTCATAATACAAATAAAACACAGAGTCAAAATGAATCAAAAGTCAAACCCACAGCCCGCTCATTCACCTCAATTGTTGCATGTGAGCAAGCCAGGGAGGGCTAGTTATCTGTATCGACTTGCACCACAAATGACTGAAGCCAGTCTTGGTAGGAGCATACCTCAACCTGAGAGAATAAATGCTTGGATCTTGGCCCATCCCCTCAAATTAGAGCTGTCTGATCTAGTCTTTCAGCATGAACCGATGAAGCCTGCTCAGATGGACGAAATCTGAACAGTCCAGTTTTGCACACATTTCGGGCAAAGCTGCAGCCCTTTGAGGTCAACCATAAATGTGTTATAACTGAAAACGAGTTTGACGCCCTTGCTACAGATGATAAATGATACCATAGACAGAAATCCAAATACTATGACAATAAAAAACCATTACAGGGACCCTATCCTACATTTTCAGACGTATATTTATGTTAAAAATGTTGCACTCCTGCTCTCCAAGTGCACTGTTCGTTATCTAAAAGTTAATTGATCATGTTTGTGTCAGCCTTTCTTATTGCACTTAGTAATCAATGGTGGTCGTTGCAACTTGGGCTTCTGTTAAGGATCTTGGGGAAGGAGTCTTGCAAAACGAAATTATGTATTATTTTATTTTGAGAATGAGCACAGCATTTATTATGTGGTACTATTCCAGCAGTGTAGTCCAAAAGGGAAATTCCCAACAAGGCGCTCATTTGTATTGTGACTACTTTCCCTTTTCCTTCCTCTAAAAATCAATTTCCATCAGAAACAGTGGATATCCATTGATAAATGGGAAAGTTCGTGGTTATTAAGACATGCAAACACTCCATGTGGGTTGTTGTGACATTTAATGTTTAGTGTAGAATGGACTAGATTCAAAGCCAAATGCGGATTCCTAAATGTCAACATGTCTCAAGCATGTAAACCGCTGATTTGATTTTGATTTTTCAAACTGCTGGAACAGAGGGCGAAGGCAGCGCTGCTGTGAGCTGACTCAACAGAGGATTAATGATCTCGAATCCTTGAAGTTTATGGTATAATTTATTGTCAGTGCTGAAAAAGCTGTTGAATCCTGCTGTGTGGTTTTCCCCTGGGGGAATACCAGCTCGGAGAGCGACTCTACTACAGTAGCCAGATAATATTATCCTTTAAAACCCTCCACATTTGTTTGTATATCCTTTATCTGCTGAATATACAGTGGATTTACAGAAAATACACTGAACATTATGGCTACAGTCAATACAAAACAAATGTGTACTTATGCTTTGATTGCCTTTCCTTACCTTATACTGTATGACTTATACAAACTAGCACATATAGCTAATTATTGTGCTTTGTCACTGCCGTTGACCAGGAAAAAATATACTAAAACATACAGTGGGTACCATCTGCTTAAAGCATTTCAGAAGTGAGTCTGCTTGGGAATGAGTTTTTCACACCTGGATTTGTCGATCCTCTGCCATTCGTCCTTGCATCTCCTCTCCAACTAGGTCAGGCTGGTTGGGCAGCCATTTTCAAGTGTTTCCAGAGATGTTCAGTTGAGTTTAAGTCGGGGCTCTGGCTGGATCACTCAAGAACCATTCACCGAGCTGTTCCTGAGAGACACTTATTTCAGCTGCATGTTGAGGGTCATTGTCTTCTTGGAAGGTAAACCTTCAGCCCAGTTTGAAGTACTGAGGTTTTCTTCAAGAACATTTCTGTACTTGGCCTTGTTCAACTTTCCTTCAGTTGCCACCAGTCGTCCTGTCACTGCAGCTGAAAAACTCTCTGTAGGGATTGTATTGGGCATGTGATGAGACGTGCCTGGTGTTCTCCACACATACCGCTTTGAATTACGTCCATAAAGTTCAGTCTTGGTCTCATCAGACCAGAGAATCTTATTTCTCATAGTCTGGGAGTCCTTCATGTGCTTTTTTGGTAAAATCCATATGGGTTTTTATATGTCTGACACTGGGGAGAGGCTTCCATTGCACCGCTCTCCCATATAGCACTGATGGAGGCCTATCAATTTCTATATAAGTTGAGGCGCCATTGTTTCCACAAAGAAAAGAACCTTACTGAGCTTTGTACAGGGTTGGTCAGAGTATATATGATGCTATATACAGAGAATGTTAGCTTACATACAGTATATGTGGTGCTGGTACAGCAGCCTGAACAAAGATTTGACTGGCACTAGTCCAGCAGGGCACCTTAACTCATTCAATACCAGCCATTTTTCAAAAGACAACCTTTTCAGTACCGGCCATTTTAGACAATTTTGACTGATCTTTCAAGGCACACAAAATGTTGTGTTTTATGGCTACACAAACCTACCAAAAGAAAGATTCAACTAAAAAAAAATGTGTTTCCACCTTTTTCCGGTCTTTACTCATCAGGAGTAGAACATACGTAAGTTTCAGGAAAATAGCAGTTCCTGACTACAAAAGGGAGAAAAACAGCTTTTTGTGAAAAGATAAATTTCAAGCAAAACTTTCACTTTGACACAAATATGGTTTGCTTTTGTGACAGCTCAAATATCTAAAAAACTATACCAACATAAACAACATCAAAATAACAATTTATTTATATATATAACACCATGAAATGTTTACAATTTTCACATTTGGAACTGAACTATGTGTGTGCATGCGTGCGCACGCGCGTGGAGTGCGTGTGTGTGCATGTGTTAAAAATTTCCCTACAAAGCGGAACCTTCCGCACGCCGTTTTTGTTGCTTAAATGTGCTTTGAAATGTTAATGCATTTGTGGACAGTTGCATCATCACCTCTTTTTGCCTCTCGTGCAAAAAACGTAAAGACGTAAAAATACGTTGTTGGGATCGGGCGTTTGGGATTCAAAAAATGTATAAATACGTCTTTGGTATTGAATGAGTTAAGCAGCATCACTGTACTGTATGCCACCTGACGTGTATGCATACTGCTTTTTCTATAATGCCGCCACAAGTGGTCAGTATACACAAGATACACAGTATATACCAGATAACGAGCACATAGAGAACTTACGATTAAGCATGCTAGCTTGTGTATATTGCACACTGCCTGTAAATGTCTCTATCATCTGACAGGTCAACACATACAGTATGTAGTGGCCCAGGTATTTCACCTCATCACAGACTTTAAGGATGTTGTCCGCCAGAGAGAAGTCAGGGAAAATTAGTTTAATGTCCTCTTTACTCCTGACAATCATGATGTTGCTGTTTTTTTCATTGTATTTCAAGTTTAAGTCCAGTCCATGCTCTGAGCAAACCCTTATTATGCTGTAGACCAGCACTGTATGGACAGAAAATCACTAGCTTATCAGCATACATCAGGTGGTTTATGGTGGTATTGCCGACCCGGCAGCCAGCCGTGCATTCATTCAGCAGCTTGGATAAATTGTCCATGTACATGTTAAAAAGACAGGTAGACAAATTGCTGCCTTGTCGCACGCCGTTACCAACATAAAAAGGAGATGATACAGAATTTCCCCATTTAACAGTATTTTTCCATGAGTCATATGTCAGTATTGCAGGCTCTGATTGTGCTATATGAGTGTGTGTGTCAAGAAGGCCTTCTCTGAAATGCTATTAGAGTGAAAAGGCACTGAGCTCTTAGACTGGATCTACAGATGTAATATAATAATATCTAACAGTACCGAATATGAGTAAGAACCAGAGCACTCGCACGAGCCAGCCTAAACTGATTTTAGGTGTAAAGTGGGCCCAGGCATGGTACAGATTGCCCGATATGAGTAAACCTTTATAATGAATGAACAGACCAGGGGAGACAAATCTTGACAAAGGATTTTCTCAGTGGGGGAACTACTCCCATTTTCCACACTTATGTGACGACAGATGGGCGAGTGGTTTCCATTTTTGAATGAAGGATTATAAAGTATGCTCTGTGAATTCACACTCCTCTTAATAACAAGCACCATCAAACAGGAAAAGAAGTCCAAACTGAGCACGAATGACGGAGCAATACCCAGCAGTTACGCTGAATTATTTTACCAATTGTAATTTATATCAATATTAAATATATATTGAATTTAAATAGCAAATAGAACATGTCATTTTACCAGCTATAATGTACAATGGAGAGTGGATCCCCTCATGTTCGCGAGTTACCGTTGGTGGCAAATTTGTGCATTTTTCCTTAAAAAATGAACTTTTAATATTTTTTCCCTCTGGAAATAAGCTGTTTTTTTCTGCAGAAAATAATATACATAAATACTTGATAATACAATAGTCCCTCATTTAACGCGATTAATTGGTTCCAGACCTGACAGCGTTAGATGAATTTCCGCGATGAGTCGATGTTAATGGAATAAATTTGTAGTTAGAGCATAAAAACCTGTTTATGCCTTTCTAAATACGGCGTTTAACATTATTAGAGCCCTGTAGACATGAGATAACACCCCAATTGTCACTTTTACACTACTATTATTTTTTCTTTACGTCCCAATGCTAAGGGATCACTCCAGGGACATTACAGACGGCCGGCGCAATATAGCGAGGGATTACTGTATGTCATAAAATGTGCCACGTAAGGACATGACATCAGTGCACAATGCGCCCTGTTCGTTTGTCGATGAAAGCAGTGGCTTCGACGGCCAATCCAGCCTTGAAACTTGCAGCAAGGTGAACACAAGTTCATATTTGATGGTAAATCGTAATTACGAAAGGCAAGCAGTGTGGATCTTGTAGGCGTGGCTTGGAGAAACACCTTCTCCAACAGCTGGCTAGGACAACCATTGCCAGCTGCTTTAGAGGGGGATGGAGGCAGGCCCACAACAGACAGAAGTCGTAGTAGTAGTAGTAGTAGTAGTAGTGCTTGCCTGACGACCAGGCTAAAGGATAGACTGTGACTCCAATTCCATCTGTTCATTGGTACTTTTACGTTATTATTCATTAATGGTGACTAGCTATACATTTTAGACTTTAAATGTGTTGAATAAGTGTGTGAGGTATATTTAGGTATTGAGCCTGCTGCTATATTGTGAGTGAACAATGGCCACACATCAACATCAAGCTAGCAGAAGGTTTTGGTGGGTAGATGTGTCAAAAATACACATTTTTGTGGGTGTATCAATTACTGAAGTTTGTTTTTTACCATTTGTGGCTGGTCTCAAATAGCGGGGATTTACTGTATATCAAATCTTAAATGGCAACCGAACACGGACGGCGTCTCACTGTTTGTAAACTGTAACAAATAGTTACCGTAACTGTTTGTGTTCCTGTTTACTGCCCATAAATTGCACTCTGTAGGACCCTGCTCCTTGCAACAGTTACCAGCCGACAAATCAAATGGAATCTGCAAAATGCACAGTGGAGGCTTGTGGCCCCAATCCATCTGTGCAATAGCAGACTTCAAATATAAGGATTTGGTTTTTCCAAGGCTCCACTTATCACATCTTTATTTGCATTATCAAATGTATTTCTTGTGATTTTCACCTTGCATATCTTACATTTATGAGATACTCGAGCGAGGAAAAGCTTATGATATGCAGTTATTTAAAATTCAGCGATAACATTTGAAATTTGAGGCAGCAGTCGTGAAGCAAAGCATGCGTAAACTCAAATGTCAGATTGTAAGTGGAGGAAAGTTGAGTGAGCTGATTGAGATTCTGCAAGGACGTACACAGAGTGCTCCTGAACTGCACATTGTATTGTATAGTAATAGACTGAATTAAAGGTTTTTATTATTCTGTTCATTTTTTTGTTGGCTGGTGTGTGTTGTTGGTTTGTTTGGTCTCATGACAGGTGGTAGGCAGTATATTCCACAGTTATAGCAGACATCCCTGATGAAAATAGAGTTGGCTCTGAAGCCAAAGCTTTTTTAAACTCAAGCCACGTTTCATAGCCAAACGCTGCGCCGTCCTAAGGTCTGCATAATGATGTAGACATAGATTCATTAACTTTTTCCACAGGGCATCTGGGCTTGCCAATGAAAAGAGTAGGTGAGTAGTTGACATGTGAAGTTTAGTCACAGGCATCATCATCCAGTCATATCTTGGAGTCTTCTTTTTTAGGAAAGTTGCCTACAATAAAACACCATAATCCTGCCCTTAGTTTAGAATGTTACTATTTCACTCTACTTTTGCACAGCACAGCAAATGAGTGATGGGAAATTTGATTCCCTTTACTGATTTGGGCTCTTATGAGTCACTCACTGAAGTGAATCGGGTGCTCGAGTCACTCGTCACACAGCGCCTGCGCAGAAACTTGTACATGTGCAACAAGTTGTACCCATGAGTCAGTGGAACTCGCGGGCTGAGCCAGTGAATCGTTCGTTGTGTCAAGCCTGTGATGCAGCTCGAGCAAGAAGGGGAAAAGAGTTGATGTGAGTCAAGGAGCACATCTGTTGCTTCTTCCACAGGGTTGATACATTTATACAAAAGCATTCGGGGTAACAGTCGCACATTTTGTGACACGGTGGCCGATTTCCCTTTTTAATTTAGCTAGTGACAGCAGGGGTGAGTATGTGAGCAAATTAACAGAGACGAGTACCCCTGAGTCCCAATTCAGTAAAAAAAAAAAAACCTCACCATTTTTGAACAACACGCTCATGATTCACACATATTTACTGCAAGCCAGTAACCTTCGGTGCTGGTCCCAAACCTGATTAAATGAAGAGGGTTGTGTCAAGAAGGGGGGATCCGGCATAAAAAAAGGAACTGCCAAATCAACCATGCAACGTACAACTAAGAGAGTTTAAATATTTGGGCTTGACCATTCACTATTAGGCCTACATAATTTGTGGGAGGGAGGTACAGAAAAGATTCCAAGCAGGATGGAGTGCTTGGATGTATGTGACTCAAGCAGTAAAGTTCTATATGTTGTATTCCGGTCACTAGGCGTTCGTCATGTTACACTGATGATACATAGATTACATTACTTTATCACTAGAACCAATTAAGCGCAATAAACGAGGGACGACTGTTATGCGCTATATCTCGTTTGCCTAAAGTTAAATGGGATTCCAGTTCTTCCACCCTGAACAGTGTCAACTTCCAACAGAAAAAGACAGGCTTTTTACATTTACTACCGTAGACTACCACCTTTTGGCATTCTGTCATTGTGATGGTACCTTTTTCTCCTGCAGTCTTCCCTACACCAACCACCTTCCGTCTGCACATATGGCCTTAATTAACAGGCTTGTTTGCACAAAGGCTAAAAATCCTATTGTAACATTATGCATTCCATCCAACTACACACAATGCAGCTTCTTCTTCTTCTTTTCCTTTTGACTTTTCCCATCAGGGGCCGCCGCAGTGGATTTTCCCTTCCAATACGAGCGATCTGTTGCATCTTCTGTTGTTATCGCCACTTCTTCCATGTCTTTTTTTATTAAATCTATAAACCCCCATTGTGGTTGGCCTAGCTTCCTCTCTGCCAGTTTTTCCAATTTTAGCATTCTAATCAGCAATATTCCTCTTCTCTTCTACACACATGCCCATACATCCTAAGATGACTTCTCTGACATTGTTCCTCAATTTCCGCACTTTAGCCCTCTGACATACATACACTCCTCTTCTTTCAATATTTTTTGGACTAATAATAGGCCACAGTCAACCACAAACAGGCATCATTTATTAATTAAATAATTTTTGAAAAACCGCGATAGAGCGAGGGAGCAATGTTCCAACCGCAAGGTAGCCAGGCACAGCTGTAGTAGGAGCAGGTCTGGTTCAGGGTCTTGCCCCATCTAGCAATGCCTACTGGTACCTACTTGTATATGTGTTGGTAGAAAGGGAGGAGGACGGAAAAGACTAAACCTAATATGCACGTTTTTAGACTGGAAGCTGGAGTATCTGTAGAAAACCAATGCAAGCACATAAGGCAGACTAACCACACTTCCACTGTGCCGCCCCAGAATGGGATTTTCATGTTAAATTGCTGCCACCTGTGCAATCTCTATCATATCTTCATGGAACATGAGTTGACTGCTAACTCTCTTTGTACAAGCGTTGCTTGGTCTCTCCAGTGTAGAGGTCATCACACTCCTCACTACACTTTTTGAAATGTGGAGTCTCCCTATTTGTCTCTGGTAGGTGTGTCCCCTGAGGGTGCAACAACCACAACAACAACAACCCTATTGTGACCACCCCCAGGGGACCCCAACAGGAGGAGTCCTCCCTTCACAAACTGAAGGAGCCTTTTGGATTAAAGGTGAAACGTCTTAAGCAAACAAGAGTTAATTTGTCTTTATCCAACCTTTGCTGATCAAAAACTGTAGGTAGGTTCCACACAGCAGGTTATTTGATCTTAAAAAAATACACGGTACTCAGAGCTATTTCCACCCTCCCCTCAATTACCAACTGACACACCGCCACACATTGATGGTGCCTCACGAGAATCAATTAGGGGTTTGGTATATTGCTCATGGATACTTAGCTACCCGATGTCACCCCATTATGAAAGGCAATATCCCTGAAAGCAGCTGGTTACATTACATTTCACATGGCAGATTGGATGAAATGGTCATGATTATATCCAGCGTGTTGCAGTCCGAACCAGAAAAAAACCAAAATGATAGATGCAAGCAGAAAGACTTATGAGGCCCTTAAAATGCACATATGTTACATTAAATTCAATTAAAACAGATAATCTGCACTTTAAACACATGATGTTTTTTTTTTTTTTATCAAATCCATTGTGTTGATGCATAAAGGACAAATTATAAAAACTGACAATAAACAGTGCAGTCAGTGTTAAATGACTTTTATTATACCATGTGAAGGAAATAAACGCTTAAGCAGAATAAAGGAACTTTTCGGACCTTAGTGGAACTGTAACCACTTCATGTGGATATGATTACCACTGGTCTTTATAAGATTGGTACTCAGATTTTAATTTAGATCCATCAACAGCCTGTCGGATAAACTGGGTCATTCTTGCAAAGCAGGCCTTCTCACTGGAAGAGGATTCACCCTAAGGAGGAATAGGCACAGCTGCTGCTCAGATGAGAGGAAAAGATAAGGAATGCTGAGAAAGGTGTGTGTATTATGGACATTTGTTTGTTTGTTTGTTTGTTTATTTGTTTGTTTTGTTGTGAAGACTGAAATCACAAGTTGGGGATTTTTTGTTCTCCCAAAGAAAGTATGTCCTCTTGCTGTGTGCAGAAAACAACAAGGCTTCTTTATGCTTCTTTTTGGGCCTCCAAACCATCATATCTGCTGGATTAAACAAATAGCCACAATCTTTTTTTGCCACTATATTGTGTGGAGGATTCCTTCGAGGATTACCAAACGATACCTAATGGAAACAATTTCTGAAGTGCTTTTATTTTTGAAAGAAGAGGTTGCATGTGATTATAATGCATGGATATGGTGCCGATACTGCATTTGTGTACATGATTGGGTGGGCATGCAAGAATATGTTTGTGTAGTGGGGAGGTTTCCTATTTATGTTTCTGGTGGGTGTGATCACAACAGTGTTGTTGTGGTTGCATGGCGTGGCTGATGAAGGACTGTCCCGCATAACAAAAGGCCATTCGCCTTCCTGGTAGCAAAACAGCTCATTAGTGGCCACTCTTCCCATGGAATGAGACAATCTTTGGGGTGAGATGTTAGGACATTGTTGTAAGCAGACAAACTCCTTTCCAGTTTGACGTAAATGGCGTCTTTCACACCTCTTTCAAATTCTCCCAATCCAGAATTTGGACATGTCCTCAAATGAATGTCCCTTCTTTCTGAGATGCATATCAACTGCTGACTCTGGGCTAAAAAAAAATGCTCTCCTCGTTTGTGCAATGTGTTTGTATGAGGGTTGCTTAGTCTCTCCAGCGCAGACATCATTGCACTCCTCACTACACTGCACTATATAAACGTTATCCAAACAGAACATACTGATGCATTTCAAACCCACCAACACCCTCAGACAAGAGCTGACTCATCCCAAGAACAAAATCCAGAGAGACACTAAGAGTCCATTTGCCTCGATTCAACCTTTGCAGAATGCAAGAATATGTGAGTTCACCACTGAGGCGCTTATCCCAGAGTTTACTAAAAACTAATCAGTACATACCTATCCCAAGCCTTCATCGTTATCTTACTTAAGGTGCACATGTGTATGTGTGAGTAGAGTTAGTTTACCATAGACAGATGCAGATAGACAGACATGCCAGTCACTGATGGTCTATTAGTGGATCACTCCCCACTCAGTGATGGTGTAAATGTGAATGGTTGTTTGTCTCTATATGCGCCTTGTGGTTGAGTGGTGGCCAGTCCAATGTTTAGTTTGCCTTTAGCCCCAAGTCAGTCAGGATGGACTCCAGCTCCTCACACACCTGAACAGGATAATCATCAGAACTCGGATGGATGAATAAAGAAGAATACACATGCATCAGTACATAGATACATTTATGCATCCTAGCTAGCAATTATGAAGGGATGCACTTGGTTTCCCCGCACAAACAGATGGCCTCAACTCTGGAGGGAAGATCACAGGGAGGATGGAGGTCAGGAACCAGCAAGGGAGAGATAGAGTGGGAGAAGTTTGTGTGGTGTGTGTGTGGGTGGGGGGTGGTTTTAACAACTGCAAGGAATGATCAAGGAATGACCTGATGTCAGCAAAGGAGCTGTACAAAGTTTTGAAATGAGGATTGATATTTGGAGAAGAAAGGGGATGATCAAGGGGTTGGGCTTCCCTGCAAAATGAAAGAATGGGAAAAAAAGGAGGTCTAATAGAAGCAATAGGAGGGGGAAGACGAGGCAGTGGAGGAATCTATACGTCAAATAAGGTGGGCTGGAAGGATCACAGAGGTGGGGCTATGGGATGACGGCTGTTGTGATTAAGGGAATAAAAATGAACACAGCAAATAAGCAGTGCTGAAAGACTACAATGCAGAGATTACAGAAAAAAAATAATACGTATATCATGACAAATTAGCAAGCGTATTGGTCCATTATCACCAATTCAGTTGTAGTGATAATGGATAAGATAACATAGTTTTGCTAGGTTATGCAATAATAATAATAATAATAATAATAATGACAATAATATGATTTTGAATTGATGTATGTTTCATATGCTTTAGAAAATCGAGTTATCAAGGGCAGATTGACATTGGCATTATAGTCACGGGTGATGACAAAACTCTTGAAGGACTCTCAAATATAGGGTTACCAACATCCTGAGAAACACATTTATAAAAGGTGCCCCACCTTGTTGGCAAGGGCAGCCAACTTCATGGTCTTCACCCCCAATTTTTTTTTTTTTTGCCTTTTTTATTTATATGAAATGTTTTTTATACTATTTGACTCGAACCTGAATTTAATTAGACACATGTTGTGGAGTAATGCAAATACATGGGAAACACATTTTTTACTCATTTATTTTGTATTGCAAAATGAACAGAATTTTCCTATTTGGGGTGGTCTCAGCAAGGCAATGGCATGATAGCGTAATGTTTACACCCAATGTTTACACCCACGTCCTGGGTGGCAATCGAAGAGCGTGGAAGTGAAGTGTGTACCGTTACACCACCGGGTATTGATTGTATTGTATTGTATGTACTTTATTTATCCCACAGCGGGGAAATTTACTTGTTACAGCAGCAAGACAAGTAAAGAGAACAGTGTAAAGAAAGCATAGTGTCTACAACATGGTTCAGGTGGTGCAGGTGTTGTAGAGCCTGACAGCGGTCGGTATGAAGGACCTGCGGAACCTCTCCTTCTTACACCGTGGGTGTAACAGTCTGGTGCTGAAGGAGCTGCTCAGGGAAACAACAGTGTCATGTAGCGGGTGAGAGGTGTTGTTCATGATGGATGTCAGCTTAGCCAACATCCTTCTCTCCCCCACTTCCTCCACGGAGTCCAGAGGACCGTCCAGGACAGAGCTAGCTCGCCTGATCAGTCTATTTATCCTGCTCCTGTCCCTGTCCGTGCTGCCCCCTCTCCAGCAGCCCACAGCATAGAAGATGGCTGAGGCCACCACAGAGTCATAAAAGGTCTGTAAAAGAGTAAAGGAGTGGGGAGAGACCAAGCCAGTGGGGACAAGATCTGGGCAGATGAACTCAATCTGTTTTTTAACAGATTTGAGTCTGCCCTCCCTCCCTCCCCTACCAACTCACCACTCTTCACCCCCACATCCCCAACCCAGCCATCCTCTACTCCCCTCTCCATAACTGATGATCAGGTGAGAAGTCAGTTGAGGAAGATCAAGGCAAGGAAGGCCCCGGGACCGGACGGCATCAGCCCCAGAATCCTCAAGGACTGTGCTGACCAGCTCTGTGGATTTCTCAGGCACTTGTTCAACCTCAGCCTGAGCCTGGAGAAAGTCCCGGCCCTGTGGAAGACCTCCTGTGTGGTCCCGATCCCAAAGACACCACGTCCCAAGGAGCCTAACCACTTCAGGCCTGTTGCCTTGACCTCTCACCTGATGAAGACCATGGAGAGGATTATCCTGCAGCACCTGCGACCCCTGGTGGGCACTCAGCTGGACCCCCTGCAGTTTGCATACCGGCCTCGGATCGGAGTGGACGACGCAGTGATCTACCTGCTGCACAGATCACTGCTACACCTGGAGGACAGTGGGAGCGCTGTGAGGGTCATGTTTTTTGACTTCTCCAGTGCCTTCAACACCATCCAGCCGGCACTACTCAGAGTGAAGATGGAGAGTGTGGGAGTAGACCAACACCTGACTGCATGGGTTATAGACTACCTCACCAACAGACCACAGTATGTGAGGCTCCGTCACTGTGTGTCTGACATGGTACTCTGCAGCACAGGTGCCCCTCAGGGTACGGTGCTCTCCCCTTTCCTCTTCACCCTCTACAGCTCGGACTTCACACACAACTCCACACAGTGTCACATCCAGAAGTTCTCCGACGACACAGCCATCGTTGGTTGTGTTTCAGAGGGGAATGATCTGGAATACAGGACGGTCATCAGGGACTTTGTCAGCTGGAGTGAGCTTAACCAGCTGCAGCTCAACACCAGCAAGACAAAGGAGATGATCATTAACTTCCAGAGGAAAACATCTCACTTTACACCGGTGAACATCCAGGGAGCGGACATAGAGTTGGTAGACAGCTACAAATTCCTGGGTGTTCACCTTAACAACAAGCTGGACTGGTCCGTCAACACCCACGCCCTCTACAAAAAGGGCCAGAGTCGCCTTCACCTGCTGAGGAGACTGAGGTCCTTTGGTGTGTGCAGGACTCTTTTACAGACCTTTTATGACTCTGTGGTGGCCTCAGCCATCTTCTGGTGAGTTCTGCCTCTCAATGCCTCTCATTGGTGACAGAGCAGGAAAGGGACAGGGATACATTCACCGTAAAATTGCTGTGTCAGTCGTTAACACCGTGTAAATTTAATAAAGTTATGAATCTCACAGTAATACGAGGCAAAGTGTGTCTTTTCTGCTGCGTACTTTTGTTTCTAAATACGAGCGACACGAAACCAGCAAATCTGACCACACCAGAACCCAGAATGAAAGTATGCAGTGCATACTGTATGAAGCAGTTGTTGCGTCCCTCTGGGAAGTGAAAGTTAAGCTTATGTGTCTGGAAACTGAAATTTAAACATGTGTGAGAGACTGGCTCAAACTGGTTCTACCTATGCTGATAGCGTGTTTGTTCACTACCTTCTCCTCTCAGTACTTTTCCATGAGTTCCTGTGAGTGATGTGCAACTGTAGTTGTGCTGTGTGAGTGGCGGTATCATGAAAGCATTCCCATGGGAAGCTGTTAAACTGAAATACGCTAAGTTATTAGACTGAACCTGAAAGTATAATAAACATAATACCTAACAAGATTCTTACAGCTCACTTTTGTTACTTGTTAAACAAGTATGTTTCTCGGCTGTGTGTAGTCTAATTGTGTAGTACGATATGCAGTACACTTCATGCTTTGTGAGTTTTCAGCAGGCAAAGGGAAAACAGGATTTGGTTTGGTTTGGTTTGGTTTAGTTTATTTGAACATGAAGGTTACAATGGAATACATCTCATGAATCATTCTTTCACAGTTCCACATGTCCAAAAGGAGTAGGAAGAAGCAAAGCTTATTTAATCCTACCCCCCATCTATTCCCCATCTTGTACACTGCGTTCCAAATTATTATGCAAATTGTATTTAAGTATCATAAAGATTAAATCCTGTGTTTTTCCGTTAAACTCATGGATGGTATTGTGTCTCAGGGCTCTGTGGATCACTGAAATCAATCACATACTTCTGTGATAAGTAGTTGGCCAGGGGAGCCCAATTAAAGGAAAAACTACTTAAGAAGAATGTTCCACATTATTAAGCAGACCACCATTTTCAAGCAATATGGGAAAGAAAAAGGACCTCTCTGCTGCTGAAAAGCGTGAAATAGTTGAATGCCTTGGACAAGGTATGAAATCCTTAGATATTTCACGAAAACTTAAGCGTGATCATCGTACCATTAAGAGATTTGTGGGTGATTCAGAGCACACACGGGTTCATGCAGATAAAGGCAAAATAAGGAAGGTTTCTGCTAGACAAACACGCCGGATTAAGAGAGCAGCTGCTAAAATGCCATTACATAGCAGCAAACAGGTATTTGATGCTGCTGGTGTCGCTGAAGTCCCACGAACATCAAGGTGTCGGATCCTCCAGAGGGTTGCAGTTCTGCATAAACCTTTTATTCGACCACCCCTAAACAATGCTCACAAGCAGAAACGGCTGCAGTGAGCCCAGAAATACATGAAGACCAATTTTCAAACAGTTTTGTTCACTGATGAGTGCCGTGCAACCCTGGATGGTCCAGATGGATGGAGTAGTGGATGGTTGGTGCATGGCCACCATGTCCCAAGAAGGCTGCGACGTCAGCAAGGAGGTGGTGGAGTCGGTCACCCTTCTGCTATTTCCAAATAGCATTATTTTAGTTTTACTTAAGTTCAAGGATAATCTGTTCCTGTCAAACCATGATTTTAATATGACCATTTCATCCTTGACCTTTTTAATGAGTTCATGTGTCCTTTCGCCAGAACAAAAGGCAGTAGTATCATCCGCAAATAAGACCAACTTTAAGTCCTTTGTTACTTTACAAATGTCGATGATGTATAAATTGAACAGTTTTGGTCCCAATATGGACCCCTGGGGTACTCCACACGTGGTGTATAAACTCCCAGATGTATATTCTCCTAGTATTACAAATTGTTTCCTCTTTGCTAGGTAGCTTTTAACCCAATTCAAAACTAATCCTCTAATTCCGTACCTTTCTAATTTTGAAATTAAAATATTGTGATTAATTGTATCAAAGGCTTTTGTCAGATCCATGAATACAGCAGCTGCACATCTTCTGTTGTCCATAGCAGTGGTGATTTCCTCTGTGATTTCCATCAGTGCCATAGGAGTTGAAATGTTGGCTCTGTAACCACATTGACTGCCTGCAAGTAATTCATTCTTATTAATAAATTTGTCCAACCTATTATTGAATAGCTTCTTCACAATTTTTGAAAATTGAGGTAACAAGGACACTGGTCGATAATTTGTAAATTGATGTTTGTCTCCTTTTTTAAAAATTGGAACCACCTTGGCTGTTTTCATTTTGCTTGGAAATATTCCAGTCTGAAACGATAAGTTACTAATATATGTTAACGGGTCTACAATCTCATTAATGACCCTTTTAATTGTTTCCATTTCGATTCCATGACAATCAGTTGATGTTTTTGCCTTAAAATGTTTAACAATGTCAGTGATCTCCTTTTTGGTTACAACAGTGAGAAACATAGAATTGTGATTCCTATCAATGATATCATTCCCTTCATCAATTGTGTCTTGTTTTGGAATTTCTTCTTCCAGATTTGGTCCAATATTTACAAAATAATCATTATTATTACTAATGATTTCTTCCATCTCAGTATCTGAAAGGCAAGGGATACCATTTAGGTAATATTATATTTTCATAATGTGAGAGTAAAATACAAACATGTATAGTTATTATAATTAATTTAACAGCGGTCTCTGTGGGACCCCAAAGATTAAGGCAACAAAGTAAATGTCAGCCAAACACAGAATGAGCAGCGTATTCATACACTGTTAAAGGTTATATTCTGTTGTTTTTTTTTTTGCCATCACAATGATTTACTCTGAGCGTTACTGATAGTTAATTCTCTAAATGAATGAGCAGAATACAGCCTCAGTCCTCAGTCCTCAGTCCTCAGTTCTCAGTCACCATTCTTTCCCACAGAAAGGTCAGAAATAGACTCTTTGAGTTTGACGGCATTCTAGAGCAGGTTGAGCGGTTTGTGTTGTTCTATATTCCAGTGAGTCATAATGACAAAAAAAGAATAACATAAAATTAATATTAATATTTGTCCATTGAACTACATTCTAAATGAATTTTCTGTATGATTCCAATCGTAACATTTTCATCAGTGAAAATCGCTGAATTTGCACATTTCTTGATCAAATACGGGGCAGGAAGATGAGATGAGGCTGCTGTGAATCGTTCCCCTCCTCTTAAGTGTGAAGCTCAGCCTACCGTCTGAGTGCACTGCACTGAGTGCACTGAACGGTGGATGGCGCCTGCCCATTTCTGTTAATCAGCATGTCACTGATAACATAATGTTGCAGAATATTGCAGTATTTATTATACACCAAGACTTTCTACAGCCTGTGTGCTGTCTTTAATGTGGTGTAACATCATTATTCTTTCGACTCGATCGAGAAAATAGACAGAAGTGTCATAAGCGGAGGCACTGTAGTACTCCAGCTCATCCTGAAGGAGTGGGGGCGTAGATGAGCATCACTGCCGTCCTTCCATGATGAGGAAAAAACAATGTTTTTTTGACAGCAACTCCTGCTAGAGCAGTTGTTTAATGCATTTGACTTGCTGCTAAAGATATTTTATGCTTTGCTGAATGAATGCATGAATTTAACTGCAAAGATGCAGTATTATATCCAAGGTCACCAGGAGGTTTAAAACAAAGTAAACCTGGAGAAGGATAGGGTGCATGTATGCTCATCGGCCATAAACCTCACCACACCTCACTGGTATATTCATATTTATGTCTTGTCGTCCTCTTATGATGAAAGCTAATACAAGTTCATTTTTAAGCACAACATCCTGTGAATGACTGGTACTGATCGTTTAAGTTACTATTGAAAATGTTAGGATGTCCAAAAGACAAGACAAGTCCCAAAGACCACAAACTCCTAGAACAAGCACTCCACATCTGTACAGATGTTGTGAATTTGCCGCAGTGGCTCAACAACAAATGAGTGTCAGAGTCAGTAGTGAAATTAAATTATCCAAAAGATTCTGTAGGTATCTCTCTGCTGCTGGTTTAAAAATAATTTCTTGAAACTGGCAACAATTCCAACATAATTTGTTTATTTCTCCACAAAAATGGACAGCAAAGAAACCACTTTTCTTCATGTTTGCTCATGTTAGAACACGAGGTGGAATACATTGCTCTGAACATTTATTGCATCCTTGACTCAAGCACAACTTCATATTGCACTTCCTCTGACTTGTTCTAGGCCGTGTGTGCAGCAGGCACGGTCAACATTCTTGAGATGCTTTGATCACGTTGCCTAAATTCTGCATCTATGGGAACAATGAACAAGTCAGGAAGAAAACATGTTTGATCTGATAAAAGTGGCACCCAGGATTTCAGAAGAGTCAAAATAGCAAAAATGTCAAATGATTCAAATGCTATTGTAAATTTTGCAATATACAGTAGGCCTGTTTGTTAAGAGCCTATTTTTGAACACAATTGTGGATAATTTCTTACAGGTATCCAAGGTAACTGCAACTCTTCTCACCAGCAGTGATAAAAAGAACCAATCAGAATCTTAACCCCTTAGCATTGTGGGATTCTTTACAAATTCACACCCGAAGTAAATGTGAATCTGTCCTTGAACTATTTGGAGTAGAGGCATGGCTTTGGGCTCTTTTGAAAGCTAACAAGCTGAATATTCATCCCCCAAAGACAGAATGTGTCTAAGTGCTACTGACATTGAGGAAGATGAGTTTGAACACTGAAAAAGAAGGATTTTTGGGGGGCATTTTTAGTTTCACCTATATTTTTTTTAATATGTGTCTTCAAAACAACAGGCTTGGAGGTATGGACTGGAAAACCCAAAGGGGTCAGAGCTTGAATCCTTGCCTACTGTAATCACATTTCAAATTTGAAAATGATACGACAAAAATGTAGCATTTTTCTAAAGCATTCCAAACAGGTGCCATTTGGAGATCCTTGGTCAAAGTTTTCACTAACTCCATGAAAACACAGCTCCATTGTATCTTCTTTTTGTCTTGTCATGATTATTTGTAAAACAAAGGCAGAAAAAAAAAACTTCAAATTGCCGCAGGGTGGCGACACAGCCCACTTTTCCATTCCTTTGTTTACGCAGGACTTCCTTGTTTTTTGACAAAAGCCCAGCATTCCACTTATTCCACAGTGTGATATGATTTAGGTGGTAGACTAGTTATCGCCCAACACAATGGTTGTTGGTTCAATCATCAGTCATTGTATTTATACAAGTAGACAAGTTTGAGTCAGATTTCAGGGCCCGCCACAGCACTGAATCTGCACTACTGAGGGTGCAAAATGACATCCTTGCAGCCCTCGACACCAAGAACTCAGCATACCTCACAAACAGGACTTTTTCAGTTATGCTCGATGACTTCTCCTCCACTGCATCCCCTCTCTCCTCAGGTGTACCACAAGGCTCAATCCGCGGACCACTCCTGTTTTCTCTGTACATGCTACTACTAGGACAAATAATTTCCAACCACACCATCAGTTTCCATGTTTTTGCAGATGACATCTAGCTATACTTACCTATACTCCCAAATAACAGAACATCATTGAACCCGTTTCAGTTAACAAAACTTCCTCCACTTAAATAAGGGGAAGACTGAATATATTCTGTTCAGCCCTGACTTTCACCATAATACACCCATCTTTGGTCCCATGACACCACAGATCACAGCAGCCGTTAGGAACCGTTAGGTGTTATTTTTGACTCCAGCCTGATATTTGACAAACAGGTGAATGCTGTTGTGAAAGTATGTTTCTTCCAGCTTAGGCTTCTGTGAAAAGTCTAACCTTTTCTGTCCCGCGCTGACCTTGAAAAAGCCATCCATGCCTTCATCAGTTCCAGGATCAACTACTGCAATGCCCTCTATATTGGACAAAATCAATCTCTTCTCCGCAGACTTCAACTGGTACAAAATGCTGCTCCCCTCCTCTCTAACGCCTCAAAACATGTCCATATTACCCCTTTTCTCTTCTCTCTACACTGGCTGCCAGTTCAATTCAGGGTGGATTTTTAGGTGTTTCTGTTTGCGTTCAAGGCCATCAATGGTCTTGCTCCATCCTACCTATCTGACTTGCTGACTGTTTACCAGCCAGTTAGGGCACTGCGCTCCTCCGAGCAGGTATCGCTAGTCGTCTCCTTGTCCTGATAAAAGAAATCGGGAGATGTGTCTGCTCCTCGGCTCTGGAACTCTCTTCCATCTGGTCTACGCTCAGTTTAGTTGTGTTGTGTATACGTCTCTTATTTCTGCTTCTATGACCGTGTGATTTGTTGTATTGTGTAAAGTTCTTTGTAAACTGTTTGGCTGTTGGTAAGGCACTATACAAATAAAAATTGATTGATTGATTGATTGATTGATTGATTGATTGATTGATTGATTATATATTGTACCTTTTAACAATCATTCTCCAGTTTTACATTCCAACATTTCAAATTCCGCTGTTTTTTTTGTCCGCAAACTACACCCACATTTGTTCAACCGCTTCAAACCATTCCAACATCCAAACGTTCAGCTCATTCAGGACATGCAGGCTATTTATCAGGACATTCCCTCATTTATTGAAATGTCATACTTTCTGTGACATTTGTCCCATTGAAAATGGACAATTCCAATGTCATTCATTTTACATTTAACATTACATGTAACATTCTGCATGTTCTGTGAACAGTAACATGGCTCAGGTCGTAAAGTGATCGTCTCCCAACCTGATGGTTGCTGGTTTGGGCGTCAGTCTGTAAATAGATTTTAGCACATTTATAGGGTATTTCAATGTTCATTCGCAATTTCTCCCTGAAATTTCTTCATCTATTTATTATTGATTTAAAAAAAGATGATCCCATCCATCCATTTTCGATGCCGCTTCTCCTCATTAGGGTCGCGGGGGTATGCAGGAGCTTATCTCAGCTGACTTCGGCGACAGGCAGTGTTCACCCTGGACTGATCACCAGCCAATGGCAGGGCACATATAGACAAACAACCATTCACACTCACATTCATACCTTTGGACAATTTAGAGTTGCCAATTAACCTAACATGCATGTTTTTGGAATGTGGGAGGAAACCGGAGTACCCGCAGAAAACCCACACATGCACGGGGAGAACATGCAAACTCGACCCAGGTCTTCCCAATCTCCAGACTGTGACTGTGTGGCCAACGTGCAATTATATTATTTGAGCGGCTCCAATAACAGTCTGATCATTGAATAATACGTACAAATAATGCGGCAATAAGGCTGGAGTTGGTGCATTTATAGACTGATGGCCGTGGCGACCTAGACGGCCTACATCCACATATCCAGCAACACTCTTTTGTTGTGTCCATTTTCCTCTTTCTCGTCTCTAATCACGCACGGCCTTTGGGTCGTGTGACAGAACGGTTGAGGTTAATACTCCCCTGAGGAGAGAAGCAATTTTTAAACGAGGCGGAGGTGATGATGAACTGTGAAACAATCAGATGAAGAAGATGAGTGAAGAGCCCGACGTACGGCGGGAGCACCTTAAAGGAGACTTGATTGTGGGGGAGAGGCAGACAGAACCTGGAAGTTACAATTTGACTCCTTTTGTCTAACGTTCCATTTGTATATTTGGTGCTCCACAAATTCTACTCTGTATGCTGTGGTCATGGCTGCAGTGCCAAAGTTCTTCCCTGCTCTCACTGCTCAATTTATGGTCACTAAGAAATGATGGTATTATTATGCTTTTTTTTTTTGTTTTTTAACTCTGGAAGGAAACTGAAGAACTTTTATTCACACATTATGCCAAAGAACCAAGCCAAGCACAGGCTGGCAGGAGATTTTAGTAGCATAGAGTTGAAATATTAACAAAAAATACTGTTTTTTGATGACATAGTATTATGAGAAACAAAACAAAGTAAAGTCGTAATATGTGAAAAAATAAGTCGTGGAAAAAGTTATAATATTATGGGAATAAAGTCAAAATAGTATGGGAATAGAAAAACAATAGAAACAACAACTTTCTTACCTACAGTACATCACAAAGTTAAATGCTTTTTTTTCTTCAAAAGGGCCCTTGCATTCTTTCATTTTTCAGGATGTGACCCTCGGTGGAAAACGTTTAGACACCCCTGCCCTGAACCAGCATGCCTTTTAACATTCTTCACTGCCACACAAGTGTAAACAAAAATAAAATAAAAAGAAAGTGGCTGTGCATTCACTTATGCAAACTGAATTCACTTAAGCGAATTGAGTCACAGCCTATGACTTCAATCGCATTCGGATTCAGAGGTTAAACGATTTGATTAGTTAAACGTTGAGACCCCATGTTAAATGTTTATGACTTGTATTATTACTGTTCATATGAGCAATGCCTTTGCAATGGATGGATGGGATAATTATGATTATTATTTGACATGAATTCAATTGTGGCTATGATACCTGCCTGTCCCTGTTGCTGTGATAATTCCATCCATGTCATGAAAGCCCTGAGGCTGCAGCAGACACTGCTCATCCAGCAGTCACTGTTGGGGTTTTTTGCTCTGGACATGGTGAAGAAAACAGTGTTGGTAATTTAAAGGAAAATAAGAAATGAAATTATGGTACAGAGTTTCAGTGCGCATCCCTATAGGTACACCTGCACAAACTAATCGGAATCAGTACAAAGGCTTTATCAATAATTTATGTTGATGAAAATGTATGAGAATGTAAAAAAAAAAACTGTTTTTAAAATAATGAATGTTACTGTCAATCAAAATGGGGCATTGTCATTTTTGCAAGGGTATTTTTTTTTGCTGCGCTTGCATTTGATCCCATTACAGCAGGTACCGTATTTTCCAGACTATAAGTCGTTCCGGAGTCAAAAAATGTGTCATAAACAGGAAAAAAAGCATCTATAAGTCGCACTGGATTATAAATCGCATTTAGCGGTATTTACAGTATGATCATCAGAGCACGGTTTTTGTTTTAGGGGTGTCATGGTGCCGCTCCTTTCAACATTAAGCTCACAAGAGACAGAGACTAAAATTACAGAAGCTGAAATAGGTCCGATTTTTTAAGTACACTAGGTCCCCAATTTACGAACATCCGACTAGCAAACATTCGCGGATACGAACACAAGCCGACTGGTCTATATTTTATTTTATTTTGCCTTGTAGTCGCTCAATCAGTATTTATACTGCTACTGTACATGCTTGACCAGTAGAGGGCACTGAGACACTGCTAATGGGACCAACAGAGGAAGAGTTAGACGCTGGGGAGATAAAGCTAAATGGAAAGCTAAATTATACAACCTGGACAGAGTGTGTGATTAAAGTTTATGAAGAGTTAATAGGCCTGCTTAATTCTACACCACCCACAGAACACTACCTCTTTTAGAAGAGTCTAACGACGACAATGATTTGTCCTTTTTTTCAATATCTTCACCTCCAACTCCACCACAACGACGTATGCTCGACCACTCCTCTTCAAATGTAAATAACATTTATCATTACGTATTATTATATCATTTTTATTATTGTTTTTTTCATTGATTATCTTTGTTTAATATTACTACTGCATCCAAAGTCATATTTACGTACATACGCATATACTGTATATGCATACACGTACATGTAGTACCTATATCATTGGTAATATTACCTTTTCCCCTACTTAAGAACAATTCGACATAAGAACGGTCGTCTGGAACCAATTGTGTTCGTAAGTTGAGGACCTAGTGTATATGGGTACAACAAAAATGTACCTGTGTAATAAATGTCTCATTGTTCTCAAAGAATACACTTTTTATACACCAAAACACCTTTATACACCTTTTTCAACACCAAAAAAAGGATGAGGAAAACTATGGAAGAAAAGGGTGATTTATAGTCTGGAAAAGACAGTACGTATACACAACATTGCTGCCAGGTGGCGTCTACGCTTCTATAGTCCCAGTCACATTATACAAAACAAAAGCATGATCATTCCACCACATGGTACACAAAATAGACTGCTGATTTAAAAAATGTTTTAATGGTATTATCATGGCTACTGACTAAAGCATTAAACTGAAAAAAGTAATTCTCTTCAGGGCTAGACCCACTAAGCAGGGAGTTTTAGCTGTGCCACACTGACCTTCCAAAATGTGGAGAGAACTGAGGTCAGAGTTCAAAGCGTGTCTGCGTGTTGGCACCTCATCGGGTGGGACAATTGACCGTGCCCCCCGGGCTTTGATTCCTATGACCTAATAAGCACTTTCGTAGCCCATCCCCCACCCCCAGCACTGACCTTGTCCTCCTTCACATCCCACACGTCTTCCCCCACTCCCCTGTTGCTGCCCTTAAGATATATGTTGTCGAAATGTATCATTTCTTCATGCGTTTCTGTTGCCTTTGTTGCCTTCCTTTCACCATTTTATTTGCTTGAACTGCAAGCATGTAGAAGTACTCCTGTAACACTGTACTTGAAACAGTGCATCAAAAATGGTGCAGCTGTATCTCAGTTTTCGTTAATAATTCATTCCAAAACGTCAGACGAAAATTGAAACGTACAAAAACCAAAGCAATCTTTCCCTATAGGAAATAATGTAAATCCAACTAATCTTACAGACTTCAAAGACAGCGGCAATGATTCCACATTCTTAGGAGTTACATACATTGGGATGCTGCATTCGAGGGACAGGAGGGATCTGGACGTACCCTCACAACCTGTAGCCCTGACACAACATTAGCTTCCTTGATTTCTTCGGCAAACAGACGAGTTTGTGTAACATTCTCATTCGAGTTTACCAAATAAATGCGGAGACCATAGTATTGTGTCAACTGAGTATCGCCAGATTTGGTGTTGGGTGGGTGAGCCAAGATGGCTGAATAAACACCACAAGATTCAATGCACCAAAAGGTAAAATATGACAGTTTGTTGCACGCAATATTGTACGATAATAGAGACAATGTACAAGGACCGAGTCAGCATTTCCATCGGAAATCGAATCGTATGAAAACTGGCGTGTTATAGGATATGCATGTTTGGTGTGTGGAGAGCATATTTTATGCTAGTTTTGCGTGCTGTTAGATATAGTTACATATTGACCTCTGGCCGTGGCTCAGGAGGTAGAGCAGGTCACGTAGAGCAGTGTCCCTGGGGCAGGTCACTTCACCCACCTTGCTCCTGCAGCCAAAACCAGCTCCAAATTGTAACGCTCAGTGTACCATTAGAACAAGCTGGCCCCTGAGAGGGGGGCCATTATCGCCATACACCCTGCCAAGGCTTGCGCCCTGCCCTGGGGCGCTGCAGAGACAGAAGGATGCCTACACCTACACATGACCTCTCTTGTCACATGTTAAGTGGGCCTTACATCCTGAATCACTTGCTCCATAAGTACGACACACTTGCAAGCCCTCTGATACCCTACTTCCTCTACGTGCTGGCCACGGCCAACAAATTTTCCAAAAATTGCGGAGCCCGTGCGTGTGGTAATAAGGCCCGTTTAAGATAGCATGACCAGAGCAGACTTGTCTACTTGCTGTAACTGTTTCCCTTGCTCTCTTATTGGATCGCTTTTGTGCACACTCCTACCAGCCAAGACCACTGGGTCACACATAGAGACATACGACAGGAAGGCCTCCCCCTTGTGTGAGGGAGGGCTAAGCTAGGTAAAAGGACATCCGACCAGAAGTACCTTGGACTTGCTCCTATCATTATTCCTGGTATTAAACTGTTCAAATTGAGTAATCGTTTCCAAGACTTATTTGGAAGCATTATAGATAATGAACCAAAAGCAACAAAAACTTTCAATGCCATTTGTTGATTGTCACAATGACAAGAACGAGATGTGGGAGCTGAAGGAAAAATGGGTCCCTCACAGCCAGGATGTGTGAATGGAGAGTTTGGCAGGATAGTCCAAAGCTGTCTAAAACTTATCCACTTGTTTATTTTGGATGTCTTCATTCTCACAAGATGGCTTCTAATGTGAAGAGATAGATAGACAGACAGGGCAATGACAAATATAACATTTTTTTTAAATGACAAAGGTTCAGTTTTTGTCAAAAATGTGCAGCTTCAGGCAAATCCCCAAATCAACACCCTGATGTCCTCACAGTATTGAAAAGGTCTACAAGACAAAACACCCTGTCAGTCAGGCTCTGACATGTATTGTTGTTTGAAATTGCTGCCAGACAACACAACAGTCTGCCTAATCACCTGACAACAAGGGGCCATTGTGCAGTATTATGCCTTTGAAGCACACCCAACTACCCGGAAGGCAGAGACATCTTCCACTCAAAGGCTTGCCACTCAAGATCCAGAAATGCAAGACTGAGGAGACGCAGAAGAAACTAGAAATCGCCACAGTCCAATTTTTTCTGTCTGCGCTCTTTGACCCTTGCGGGGTATGATTTGGACAAAATAGACTTTTAGCAGTCATGGGTAAAAGTGAAGATAATTAAGTCGAACTTGCCATGGCTCAAACACAATTCCTTCTACTGACTCGAGTTTTTATGAGTCACTCACCAAAGTGAAGTGAGTACTCGATTCACGTGAGTTGGGTGTCACCACACATGAGCAAAAAAAAAAAAAAGAACTCACACGCACACAATAGCACGAGCTAAACTAAGCTACATCCATTCGTGCTCCGTAAGAGAGGAGTTTCCAAATACTTTTGCCACCGTTTTGGCATGTTTAGTTCGAGAGGGTGCAGGTTCGTGTTTGTGGTGATTGATCTGCCAGGGAACTACTTCCCCACACGAACGTTCCGTCTCCTCCTGACATTACGTCTGAATGGAGATTCCCCATTGAACAGTAACATGTCAATTTATCGAGGCCGGCAAAATGTTCAACGTCACTTTTATTTATCGACAGGCCTAAAGCGTCAAAATGTTTGGAGGCTGGTTTCACCCCGGAAGACACAGTATTATGACACAAAGTCAATCAATTCTGTTCAGAAAATGATGTTATCATAGCCAAATACAATCAAACATATTTTATTCAGCCTTACCTGTGAAAGGTAATCCTGTGAGATCTTGTTTTGGCTGTAAAGCACTCAATATGGCGTCGACACCACCCAAGAAACTTGCATATGCGCAACAAGTCCACCTACCCGACTCGCTGAAGCCCACATCACGTTCACGACTAGCTACCTCACGCTAGCTGCAGCAGGTAAGTGAATGAGTTAACAGAGACAGATACCCGCAAGTCCCGGTTCAGTAAAAAACCTGTGAGTTTTGAACGACTCGGCCAATACTCGATCATCTTTACTTTGGGCTGTTTTTGGAAAGCCAACAAGTTTAATTTTTATCCCCAACGGTCAGAATGTCAGAATGTGTCTATCTAAGTGCTATTGACACTGATTAATAGGAGTTTTAATGCACTGAAAAACATTTTTTTTTTCAGGTTCACCTAATTTTTTTTCAGAAAAACTACTGTAGTTGGACTGGACTGGACTAGAAAACACAATTGGGGTTTTATCGTGACCTCTTACCTAATCCCATTTCAAATTTGACAATGATTGAGTATTTTACACATTTTTTTTCGAACGTTAGGATCAGGCGTTCCAAAGGTGGACACTTGGAAACTGTTAGATATTATTAGAACACTTATAGATTCCGTTAACTTATAGATTCACTTTCATTCACTTATAGATTCATTCTAACACAATCAGAGTTGAACACTTTACTTGCGGAAGAATGCTGGGACAAGAGGCAAGCACAACAGGTGCATTGTCCTGTCTCTCTCTCTCACTCTCTCTCTCTCAAACACACACAAGTTTAACTTTCACTTTCTACAAAGACGCGGCAGCTGTTTTATATGTTCTGTACACCCACCATTCCAGGCTCTTCCATTCCCCAAATCGAGTCCAGCTCTGTAACCAAATATATTGCTCTTATCTATTAAATTGAAATTCTTTTCAATTGTGTGATCATTGACTACTTCTCCGACAGCAACATGTTCCCAAGAACCAGCAAGAAAGGCTAAAGAGAAGAAAGTGCCTTTACAAGACCATTGGTCACACTTCACCAAGTCCATGCAAACAAAGCTCCGTAGCTTCCTGACACTTGTTTTTCAAGACAGTTTTGTCATGATTGGTTGTAAAATAAAAAACGAAAAACAAAAGTCAAAGGTGCAACATTGAAAACGTCAAACCAGCAGGAGGGTTTAAAGGGGAAGGAGTGGGCCATGTGTAAAAATTGTCATTTTTATGGACGTATCAACTATTCGCTGGGGATGCTCCGATGGATTGGCCACCAATCAATATCGGCCGATTCCCGTGAAAAATGATGCCTTTCAAGGCCAATCACAAAAGCCGATCACCTGTGGCTAGTACTATAGCAGCCCGCAGCGATCCCTGCGTGTAGTGTACTGCCTTGCTCTAAATAAGGTCTTGGGTAGCGTCCTGGAGTCCTGGATGATCGGAATCGGCAACATAAAACCCTGATCGGAGCATTTCTACTATTCGCAGATTTTTGCCTGGTGGTCCCAGAGAGTAACCCCCATGAATACATCTCATTGGCTACAACATGTAACCCTTGCTAATAAAATAGAACACAGGCTAAAACCTATATCAGAAAACCGACATTCAAAAATATGTCGTTTATCTTGGTGGTTGAATTTTGCAGTGGCACAAAACTGCAGTGTCCATACTGCAGAGTGTTTACTGTATTTTGTAGCAAGGGAAATAAAGTGAGACTTTATGCCTACTGACTGTGGCTGTCGTGTGAGCGTCTCTCTCTTTTGCTGCTGAGTGCTTCGCCACTTTATAGCCACCATCTTGTAACAAACTGTACATTTGCTGATTGTTGGTGTTGAGTAGGTGGTTTAAAGCTGCAGCCAAAAAAACACTTTGAGTGCCACAAATCACATTCGAGAGTGAACTAGACAGTGAAGTAAAATGGAGAACGTATGAGGCGCGTAACAAAATAAAATATTATAAATCAGCATTCAGGCAAAATGAGGACAGGAATCTTTGAAAAGGTCAAAATAACGTCAAGAGATGCTAGAATACGTCTCATAGAATTTTAAATGTTGCATCATTATTATTGTACTCCTTTGAGATTGTTTAGATTGGGACTCAAAGAGTCACTTACTTGTTGGCGCTGTAATCAAGGAGAAGGAAATATGGCTCATGCCTTACGGTTCTGCAAAGAGATTCAGAAATGTTGGGCACAAATTCCTAAAAGTCTAAGTGAGTTTACAGATACATTGATCCCATATAATCCTAGATTATTTCTCCTGGGAGATGATTCTGTTTTCATTGAACAAGACAAAGCTACTGAGAGTTGGATTGAAGCAATTATTCTTAAAACCTGGACAAAGGAAGGACCACCATTTGTTCATAAATGGGCGATGGAGATGGCTAGAGGCGCAGATTTTAAACGAATGTCTTATAAACAATTAGAGTGCTTACCACTTTATATAGGGAAATTGCAGAAAATATTTGGAATTTGTGTGACGTTTTGCAATCATGTTGACAGGAATATAGTTAGATTGATAATGATGAACGTATATGCCGAAGCCATGCAACTGATTTGGAGTGTTATATATTGTTAGGATTATTTTATTATGGTGTTTTACTTGTCATACATTAGTTAACTTACTCGTTCATTTTATGAATGTATTTGATAGAATTATAGGATAACCTGTAGGGAATGTTCATTGGACAGAGGACAAATGAATATGCAGGACACAGGCCAATCAGAAGGCTTTAATCATCTGGACTAAGGGACGTGTATGGACAATACTGTAATGGACTATGAGTTATATTGTTGCTATGAACTAAGGACAATGGTGTGATGGCCTCGGGACGGAGAATATGGGGAAAAGGAAAGGAGGATATGGTGGGGGGTGGGGGTGTTGGGTTGTGAGTTGGGATGTGGTGCGCTACAGAGAAATGTCAATGTGCGATGTGAAACTTTCTGTTATCATAGGGACGATAGAACAAAGAACAATAGAAAAACAAATAGCCTGGTTAAAAGCAGGGACTTCAAGTCAGGCATATATGACACCAATTACCTTTCACTGCCTTACTGACCACAATTGTATGGAAACCGGAATGTCCCCCAGGAATTTCCTGGAACAAGATAAACGAGATCTAAATACAATGCAGCCTCGAGATCTGAGGACTTAACACTCGAGTATCAATGGAAAGAATTGTGAGCATGGCACAATCCGGATGCAAGGCTCAGATACAGGGACTACTTCTCCTAGTGCTGCCAGGTGGGAAATGACAAATGATCATACCAGAATTAAGAAATATATATGTATATATCGTATTTTGAGGAAAATCGTACACACCCAATTTGACACTGCTCAGGTCCATCTCTTACAGAAACCCATGACCACAGACCGTGTGCGGTATAGTTTATGATGCAATTTTACCTTTCAATTAACTATCCATTCCTCATTTATATGTATTTTGCACCGTTTTCTGCATGTAAAACTAGAATTACCATCATAGTTTATATTACTTTATTATTTCCTATGAGAAGCATTGTTTTGGTTTTCATACGTTTCAGTTTTTGTCTAACCTTTTGGAACACGTTAATAAGAAAAACCGAAGCATCACTGTGTTTTCTTACAGAATGAGCACTTCAACAGCACCTATCGTCTTGGATTTGTATTGTAATTAAAGCCTCTCACATACACACCATAAAATGATGGCAGCACCAATCACAGTCTTTTATGATATGAATCCCACTATACCACAGCAACAGAGAACATTTGAACACATCAGTGGCACAGCAGCGAATATGTATACAATTTTACTGCTAACCAGTCACCAGTGGCTTGTGGAATGGGTTTTGGATTTATGGCGGTGGAGAATGTGTGTGTCTGTCTATCCCAAGGGTGTAGGATTTAATTCCTATGAGATGAAACACGCTGTTTGTCAGCTACCAATGAGGAACACAATCAATGACTAATTACACCCTAATCCCATTACATACTGAGCAAATATAAATCATGGAAATAATTAGTTCTGCTTCCGTCTAACATACAGGTATGTGTCACTTGTTAAGTGGTTTTTTTTTTTTTTATCATTTAGGACAACAACTGTGGCGTTCAGTTGATTTTCTTTGCTGTCTGGAGAGTGTTGGACAATTTTGACTGAAACGTAACACCAGTCACATAATCCAAATCAAGGTTACGAAATGCTGGTTGATATCACTCCAACAGGAATGGCCGCAAGAAGCAGGAAGTAGAAAAGTTACCAAAACTGTGCAAAGGTCTTAGACCATCAATTATTTGATTGTTTCAACGAGCTTCACAGTAAACCAGTTTGCAGAATCAATGAATTAGTAGGATTGATTACCCACCGTGAAGCTGCTAACAGACAGCTGCAAAAACACAAATACACTCCAATGTTGTTTGTTTTCATTTTTGCCTTGGTGGAGGTCTGCGCTCGACTAAGTGGCATTCTACACTAGGTGCATATGGTCATTAGGCTGGTAGTACTGACAAAACCGGGGTTTTACACTGCTCTCTATTGGCGTTCCAAGGCGTATTACACGTCATTGGGAAGTTTATTTCACTGCGATTCAACTGACACACCCCGTTCCAGGATGAAATTGCAATTGTATCCTGCAGGCTACGTGAACAAAAATGTGAGACGAGTCGCAAACATAAATGAAGCCTCACAGTATTCCAAATGCACATTAAAGTGGGACAAATAAGGTCCTGTTCCGTTAGCGATGTACTCCAGTAAAATTAATTAAGACACACAAACCGCTGCTGCACACTTTCCTCGTTTATGTCAGACGTGCATATTTTCCACGTACACTCCTGATCAACATTTTGAGACCAGTACAAAGATTGCAAGAATTTACATTTTGCACAGTTGGATCTTAAGTAGAGCAATTTATTTATTTATTATTAAACTGAAATTCATGGACTGATCAAACGTTGGGGAAACTAAGCAAATGCTCCAAAAAAGGCTTTATCAACATCGCAGGGACAATTCTAGTGGTCCTCAATCAGCAGTACATCTACACCTTAAAGCAACCAATCACTCTTTTGAGGACAGCGAGGTAAAGATTTTGGCCAAAGAAAACAGATGGTTTGAAAGAGGAGTAAAGGAAGCTATTTTTGTCAAACAACAGAACCCATCATTGAATCGGAACGGTGGTTTGAGGTTTAATTTGGACCCTGTGTTCAGCAGGTTACTGAGACCAAAACCCACAGCTCTTAGTCTTGCAAATGAGGTGAAGCCATGGCCGAGCCAGAACAATAGATGCTAATGAGCCAGTATCAGAGTCGTTCATACCCAACTCAGGGAGCGACACTTCCCTTTTATCGGAGGTGTTAATAGCAGGAGAGGATTATACCACTACTCCGCCCAGGCTTAGTGTAAGGAACCAATAGGAGGAGGGTGTTGGCACACCAATTCTGCCCACTCTTACTGTATTTAAGGCCTAGGCTACCAGCACTTATTAGTTCGCTGACGAAGCTCTTCGGATGAGGAGCGAAACGTCTGACACCTCCTTCACAGAAGTACAGATGACGTCTCAAGAAGCCTTTCCCTCGATGGACAACTCCTGTACAACTGAGAGCCTACACAGACGCGTTGAAGACCAAGGCTAAAAAAAAACAAACAAAAAAAACCCCCCTAAAATAGAGCAACGTTGAAAAAAATGACTCGGTAATGAGTAGCTGTGCCATTCTTGTTAACCACGTCACAAATTGGTTTGGGCATGCTTGACGCCGGTGTTTCCAGGTCGCTAGTGGGAATGTTGCTCCAGGTGTTGAAGATTGCTTCACGGAGGTCCTCCACTGTCTGGAACTAATGTTCATTTTTGTAAACTTCCCTTGCCATCCATCCCCAAATGTTCTCCATTGGATTTAGATCAGGGGAAGATGCAGGATTGTCCAAAACAGTGATTCCTCTGGAAGAATTCCTTTGTCAGGCTGTTGAAAAAGCCGATCATTACCACACAGACAAGGGCCTTCAGTCATGAGGGATGCCCCCTGCAACATCTCCACATAGCCAGCTGCAATTTTTCAACTGGTCTTAAAATTTTCATCAGGAGTGCACTGTAGACTCACACGTTAGCATTGGGAGTTACATCGTCATCGAGCACTTCCTATGGTGGCTGCTGTCTCATGAATGTAACATTACTGACACCTAGTGACCAGTATACAATACTACATGTCCACATGTATTTGAATGCATCTTCTGAAAGCATTTTACCTGTATTAGTATTTTAGCCATTTTTATACTTCAAAATGCTTAATTTAGGCCAGAAAGCTGTAAAATGTGCTTAATTATGCATTTAAAAAATGAACAATAGGCCGTAGTCAACCACGAAGCAGCGCGGATTTATTAATGAATATATTTTGAAAACCGAAATATGGTGAAGCGGCAAAATTTGAAGCACAAAGTGACAAAGGACGACTGTAGTCAAACTCCTATGCCTCAGTGTCAATAGCACTTAGACAGTTTGTTTGTTTCCAAAAGACCCCAAAACCATGCCTCTACTCCAAATAGTTCAAGGACAGCTTCACATTTACTTTGGATATGACTTTTCAGCGTTTTAGCCCTGTACTGTATTTTCCTAAAATAAATTCCGGCCTTAAGCATTTGAGAATTGAGGTTTCACTGGAAACAAAGTCATCTTGAATACAATTGCCAGGTTTCAGCGTGCAGTATAACTATTCATAAAGCCAGTGAGAAAAAAGCCTCTTAGACACTGACTCTGGATTATGATTGCCAATCACCGCTGTCACAGTTCTGTTACCGTGAGCTACCAGATGGACAGAATATTCCCTAAGAGAAACGTCATGGGCAGCCCGGTAGGGTTTTTTAAAGGAAGATAAAAGAGTGGAAAGAAGCCAGTTTGGAGATTGTATATTTGTACTACAAGAACAGCAGGGGAAAATGCATTGAAAATGAAAGGGGAGTGAAATAACAAAGGGACGGAAGGTAAATGGTTAGATACATGCAAACAAAGCAGATAATAGCCAGTGAGCAGTAGAGTACAGATGCAGTGAAGAAAGGGAGCATGATGGAGGTCATCTGTCACCTCGGAGTGGGATGATTGACATCACTGTGGATTGTGAGTGTTGACAGCCGAATCTGATCCTGTCCTCTTAGCTACAGCCAGCTGCAGCTCAAATGTCTACATATGGATGGGAAACCTTTGGAGAAAGTAACGCCAAGCTCAATGCAACTGACACTGATGAACCAGTGTCAGTGGTTTACCCCGTATCTTTGTATCACCTTGGTATCGTCTTTTTCACTACACCGGCCACCTTTTCCCCTACTCTTCTCCCCATCCTACTTGGGGATCTCTGGAGGTTTCCTTCGAAATGAGACAAAAGTAAAAGTAAAGTCTGATAGTACTATGTTGAAAATCAGGAATTTGTCAAAAACAGAATATACATACTTGAGCCGTGGCAAAAGATAGCGGAGCTGGCCAATAAATGCAGATACAGTAGCTCTCTCAGTACTGGCTCTATGAAAACCCAACGTTTTCCTTGCCACAGGGCGGCTGTGGGTGAGTCTCACTGCAATGGAAGTAATGACAGCTGGAAAGGAAACACAAAAGAAGGCAAAAGACAAAATCTAAACAAATGAAAAAAGGCACCTTGAAACAGCAGGGAATGACGGACAGGACAACCACCTAGCGGCAAATTCGGCAGGAAAATGGCAATTTATTTTTTGTACTACACTGGTTTGAGACTCGTACCACCATTTCCTTTTTTTGCAGTACATAGGAGACCCCCCCGGCCACCCTGTTCAAAAGTAATTTGCAGCGTTTACTCTGTGTACTGTATATTTGAAGTCAGTTACATGACTTGTGCTTGAGTAAAACGTCCGTAACAGTAACGGAACCTTTACTTGAGTATAACTGTTCTTGTTCCGCTGTCTCGTAATTTGACAAGGTACCTCCACAAGAAGCTGAAGTCTATTCTGAATCCAAAAGCAAGATTGCCAAGGGACAATTAATTCTTCTCTATCCAGACTTACTTCGTTCTAATTAAATAATAATTCATATACTTGCACTGTAACGTTCTTCAGAGCCAACTGTGATAAGTGAATTTCCGCAAAGCAGGATTAGTGCTTTATAAATGCAATATTTTCGTAGCTATGGCATAGAAAACCTGTTTACGATCTTGTAAATATGCTTTTTAACATTATTAGAGACCTCTAGGCATGAAATAACACCCATATAGTCACCTTTACACTCATATCACCCAATAAAGTAGATATAATCAGATAAAATAAGCCATTTAAGATATACAATGATTTAAAAAAAACTGCGGAAAGGAAGTGACGTCAGTGGTTCAGAGTTGAATTTTAGCTGGATTACAGCCACAACAATATTATTGCCATTATTGTTATTATTATTATTATTGTTATTATTATTATTATTATTATTATTATTATACCTGTTGTGAGTTCATTTAAACCTGAAATAAAAGCCTGCTGTTCTGGCGATCAAGTTTGGTGCTTGTCTCACCAAGCAATCACTGACATATAGTGACCAATGTAGAATACTACATTCACATTTTGAATGTGTCTTCTTAATTCCTTGTATTTGTATTTTAGTTCATTTAGCCATTTTTATGTTTAAAAATGATTAATTTTGGCAAAAAAATATGCAACATTTGCTTAAATATACATTTTTTTTAACCAATGGGCTGTATTCCACCACAAAACAGCATGATTTATGAATTAATATACTGTATGTCTGAAAAATCGTGACGTGGCGAGGAATAACTTTTCTCTAAAATGTCATTCTGCCACCAGTCCAAGGTGTACCCTGCATCTTGCCCAAAAGTCAGCTGGGATAACGTCCAACTCACCATGACCCTGAACAGGCTATGCTGTAGAAATGAATGAGTGAACAAATTAATATAATTATACCGTCTGACAGATGGTTGGCTTACTGGACACATTCGTTCAGTGTCAAAACTTATGTTAGCAGCATGATGCCATGAAATACAGATAATAAGGAACTGTATTACCACTGTATTTGTATCTAAAAAGTCCAGTAAGATAATAAAAAAAAAATAACTGTAACAACTTTGGACACAAAGATAACAAGATAACTTTGGACACAACAACTGTGCACCTGTTAATGAACCAACCTTATTTGTTACCTATGTTAAATTATTGCTTCCAGCTCTGTTTTGAGCTTTTTCATTGGTGTCCTTATCACCACAGAATGCTGTGTTCTTCCAATTAAATGCTGCATGACCCACCCTTGTCACCCAAAGTTTCTTATCAGGCAATATGTAAACTAATTTACTGGAAACAACAGACTTAATGCTGTAATTAAAATCACTTCAATCATAACATCCAGATCACTGGCCTCTTCTAAAATATAATCACTAATAACCAAGGTTGTTGCAAATCACAAAATGTGTTGGTTTATCAAGGGTACCAAAGTGTGACATCAGTTCCCATGAGGAAACAAAACCTTAGTGGCAGTGGATTCCAATTACATTTAAAGTGTAATTGCAGATTAGTTGAACCGCTATTTGGGTAATGTGTTCTGCAGTGCTAACTATTCGTATAGAAATTCTCACATTCACTTGGATAGCGCTTTTCTACCTTCAAGGTACTCAAAGCGCTTTGACACTGTCACCATATTTACTGACTGATGCTGCAACATCAGGAGCAACTTGGGTTGTAGTATCTTACCCAAGGATACTTTGGGAGGACGGAGGACGCTATGTTTTCTCCAAACATAACAAAGTTAACAAAAACAAAATCCCAAGAAGTTCAATGACCTCTACGTTGGACAGACCAAGCAACCCTAATGCAAACGCACGGCACAACATCGGAGAGCAGCTTTGTTTCACGCTCAGAGTCAGCAGCTCATTTGCATCTCAAAAAGAAAGGACATTCCTTTGACGACAACAATGTCCAAATTCTGTATCAGGAGGACCACTGGTTTGAAAAAAAGCCAGCTAAGGGGCTATCCACACGGAAGCATTTTCAGATCAAAAAAAGCGTGAAGTATTTTATGGTTTCAGCCTGTCATCCATATGGAAACAGCATTCTGTGTGTCCTGAAACGGTATTTTGTGAAAACGGCTTCCAGAGTTCTGAATCTGACTTTCAAAACGCCTAAAAAAAAAGAGACTAAACGAAAACGATGACGTCACCGGCCCACCGCCACCTCAACGCCGTCACGTGACCGGAAGTGAGCTTTGACGAAAGGCCTACATAATATCAGAATATTTCGACTGACATGACTCACCTCATTTGACATTCTCCTGATATTTTGTTGTCTTATGCTCCATAATAATGTCTTATGTGTATAATTCCACTTCTCGTAAGTCTTATACACACGCCTTCTTTTTTCTTCAATGGTTTGGTGTGTCACGTGGTTCCGTCTGTGTGTTTGTTCACAGCGCCACATGGAGGTGTACCTTTTGTATTACATCCTTTTCACCCAGTGATCTGTTCCCGTCTGGATGAAACCTTTTGGACAGGGCCTATGTCAAACTAGAAAGTCTGTCCCTGAGAGGAGGGGGCGTGCGGCATTACCTATCGTCTGCTTACAACAATATCCTAACCTCTCCCTGAAACACTGTCTCATTCCACAGACAGAGTGACCACTATCGAGCTGTTTTTCCACCAGCAAACGACTTATTGTCATCCCAGCCATGCAACAACAACAACAACGACAGCAACAGCAACTCTATTGTGACCACCCATGGGGGACACACCTATCAGGGACATAAATAGGAAAACTCCAACACTTAAACATTTAGACCTGAAGCAGTCTTATGGATTAAAAGTGAAACGTCTTCAACAAACAAGACGACTCCAGTTGCCTCGAGTCAACCTTTGCAGATTACAATGACCTGGATGACTGACACTCGCATTCATTTACAGTACAAACTGCATCAGAGGCTGCATCAGTTCTGCACTGGGTTCAACACACCAGGGCCTGGGGGGGCCCAACAGATCCCTGATATTGAAATTGATTTGTCAAGCATAGACTGCACCCTGCACCAGCTGAATATCAATGGTATATTATTTACCAATATTGCAATACTCTCTCATTTCTTCAGGCAAAGCATCTCCCACCCCCACAAAGTATGCCAATTTTCTTTTTGGGGAAAAAAATAAAGCCCAAAGAAAAATTGAAGTAGAATGAATGTTGAAAAGAAAGTATGCCGGAAATTTCTGATTGCTCCACTCACATACAATTAGTTCTTTTCTCCTCTTGTCCTCTTTACTCTTTTCTTTCTAACATTGTAATAATTCTAATTAAGTTCAGTCAACTAAACATGCCAGCTCTAATAGCAGCATATAGATATGAGGAAATTGGCTCATTTGCACAACAATAAATGCAGGTTTAAGCCCATATAAAGCCTATTAACATTTGAATGATACAAGGGCTTTATCTTGAAAGTGTGTGCGTATCCAGGGTGGTTTCTGAGTGGATGTGCAGAGAACGATCCGAGAGACATGCGACTTCTGCATCTCTCATCAAGTTCTCATCCACATTTATTGTTGTAGATTTGTTGTTGTATGGTTTGGGTCTCTGCTTTTTGCAGATGATGTGGTCCTGCTTGCTTCATCGGGCTGTGATCTTCAGCTCTTACTGGATCGGTTCATAGCCGGGATGAGAATCAGCCCCTCCAAGTCCGAGTCCATGGTTCTCGCCTGGAAAAGGGTGGAGTGCAATCTCCGGGTCGGGGATGAGATTCTGCCCCAAGTGGAGAAGTTTAAGTACCTCGGGGTCATGTTCTCGAGTGAGGGAAGGATGGAACGCCAGCTCGACTGGCTAATTGGGGCAGCGTCTGCTGTGATGCGGACTCTGCATCAGTCTATTGTGGTACAGAGGGAGCAGAGAGAAAGGTAAAGCTCTCAATTTACAGATCTACGTTTTTACCCTCGGCTATGGTCATAATGTTTGGGTAATGACTGAAAGAACAAGATCACGAGTACCAGAGGCCGAGTTAGTATTCCCTTTAGGGTGGCTGGGCTTTGCCATAGAAACAGGGTGAGATGTGCTGTCATCTGGCTCCTCTGTATTGACAGAATGGATGGATGGAATAACACACGCACATCTACCACAGCATGAAATAAAACCAACACCCATAAGTCAATAACCTTGTGTTCTGTTGTTCAATAAGGTTTAAAAATATGAGACAATGTTGCACACTTCTTACGACAGACCCTGTGGTAGATAGACCCTGTGGGAAATCCTTGCGGGTTCTGCTCAGAACAAAAGTATCCATGTATTGTACTAGTCAAAGTGCACATTGTTATTCTTGTTGTATTTATAGACACTTTTAAAAGGCATCTAAATTACAACACACTTTACATCTTTGCATTATCCCAGTTCATGCTCATTGCACATTTTAATTTACGTATGTTAATAACCAAGCATCTCCAAATACGTAGTCCAAACCACAACAAAATCAAACACATTCTCTCTTCATCCACTCTTCCGCTCGTGGGAACGCACTTTACCACTTCAACCCTCATTTGCATAAGGATTGTGAGGAGACAGCTGAACTTGGTTCGCCAAAGCTACTTTAATTACCAGTTAGATATTTGGCTGGTTTTGTATGAGATACTTCAATAGCCCCTCCCCCCAGCTCTTCTACTTTGGCTGCCCATGCCACACACACACACACACACACACACACATACACATATAGGTGTGTCGCTCATGAACAAGGTCCACTCCAGCTAAACAGTCTCAACAAACAATGTCCCATTCAGCTCGAAAGGAATGATTTGGGGGCAAGGATTGAGAGAAGAGGATACTTGTTCATTGAGTGAGAATAGCGTTAGAGATGGCTGTGTACAAGTGATACAGAGATGGTCTGTTGTGACATTATCGAAATGGCACACTTACAAAAGATGTATACAAAAATCCTCAGTGGCCCCGTGACGCGCTAAAACATTTATAAATAATGTATGAAGTAGGTAAATAGTGTGTGTATGGGATGGAGTTCATTGTGACTCCTCTTGTGTGCGTGTGTTCAGTGAGTGTACTGCTTCATTGCAAATTCTGGCACCAAATAGTAGTTTGCAACTCCGCTGTTGGCCTCTGGATACACCTTTTCTCTGTCAAGGAATCCCTCGCCACGTTGCGCTTCAAATTCCACTCTATCAGGGTTTTTCAAGATTATATGAATTAATTAAGCATCCTAGTTTCATGGTTGAATATGGCCTATTATTAGTCAAAATGTGCATATTTTTTTTAAAAAGTTACATATTTTTGCTTGCCGGCTAACCAGTTAGTCCCAAATTTATTTCTTCTAAACTGAAGAGGTCAAAAATAACCTTCTACACGGGATGAAAGCAGAGCTTTTTTTCACCCAGACATGTCATGGCTACCTTCAGGACTTAATGCAGTGTTAAGGTAATGTAATGTAAGGTAATGTCTCAATGTTTTGTGTCATTACTGCCACCTAGTGAACAGAATACTACATATCACTTGTATGTCAATATGTTTCGACTAATAATAGACCATAGTGGCCCACGAAACAGTCAATATTTATTAGTGAATTAATTTCTCAAAAATCGAGAGGGAATGATAATCGAACTGCAATATTGTGAGGGACAACTGCATATTTATTGTAAATGTTACAATATTTGGACTAGTCCGGCGTGTACCCCTGCCTCTTGCCGGAAGACAGCTGGGATCGACTCTGGCATGCCTGCAACCCTAATGAGGACAAGCGGTACAGAAAACGGATGGATGGATGTTAGTTAATTGAATAATTGACAGGGAAGCATATAAAACAACAAAGGCAGATGTGGATATGCAGCAAAAGCTGGGATTCAGACGCTGCAGTCTGGCTATATTGGCAACAGATGAGCCGTGGGGAAACTCTTAAAAATCCATTCAAAATCCCTGATGGGTCGCTTAGCAAACAATTATATCTCAGTGGGAAAACACTAAAGCCTCAAAACAAATGTGACTGCAGGATCTATGGTGATGGCAAAAAATAGAGTACATTATCATTTCATAAAAGCGATGATATGATGTGTCAATGAGGGAGACACCTGCTAAGCTCTGATGAATTCATTAATTAAAAAAAAAAAAACCTTCTGTGGTTCATCCACCAAAGCAGGTACTGTCGTTCCCAGATTTCAAAGTTCAAAGATTTTATGTTTAACGTCCTCTGTTGCAGTTTGGATGCATTTTTAGGGCTGTTAAGACAAGACTTTGTCTTCAAAATATGATCATTTGACTGTGAGCAATACCTGGTTATACTACATATTACTACTTTGACTGGGGGGCAGCAAAGTTTCACGAATGTACCGAGTTTTTGTGTCAAAGACAGCTCAGTGGTCCTTGTTGTACTATTGCCACAAGACTTTGTCTGACCTAACACGTGACCACGTGACCAAGATCTTCTCCTGCCTTTTTTCAGGGTACCCACAAGCTTTTAAAAAGTCTCAAATCCAATCATTTCAATTTAATGCCATAAAATGTCCCTAAAATCTCATAAAATAGCTTAAATACGATTTTGAGATGTCTTAAAATTTTATTAAGGTTTTTTTATTTTATTTTTTTAAATACATACCTTGAGTATCGCTTTTAAATGTTTAGATTTTTTAGGATTCTGTAACATAACTACAAAATGGAACTAAAGTACTTGTGCAGCCCAGTCAAAATGGATTGAGGACAACCAGCTAGTGATGCGCGGTACCACCGATTTCCTTTGAGAAAAATGAGAAAAATTCAGGCTGGTATCGGCGATACCAATCCGATACCCATGGCAAATACACCTAATGTGTCTGGTGAATTTCCAAAAGTGGTGTGTTCCACATCATAGCATAGCTCACAGCATAAAGCATACAAAACATCAGAGTCGTTAATTGATTCTTCTAAACTGTATACTAAAACTGTGTTGAGGTAGCGGCATGATTTGCAACATAGCCAAGCTAATATACAACAACAGAAAAAACAAACAGAGGACAAAATCATATAAAATATCTTAAAATGGTGTTTTAAAAAATAAAAACAGAAAATAAGTAAAGCAATACAACCAATAAAAATAAATGATTCATGATTAAGAACTACCATAAGAGTACAAATAAAGACCTTCCCACTAATCCACTATTGATGGAAACACCGTAGTAGAATTCTTTCATATTCGAGCTATGTGCCGTCAGGATTATACTGCTCCATGTCGATGGCACACAGCATAACCCCTCCGAACACACACGCGTGCAAACACACTCACAGTGACACATCAATCTGGACTTCACTATGGCATAATCAGCCTTATTCGACTTGTACTAACAGGCTGGACATATGTTTTTATGATAGCAGTTTATGCATGCCAGTGCATGTCTTTGGGTAGAATACCCTGGCCATTTCCATTCTTTCTTTTAAGTCTTTTTTACCCTGAACTTGCAATTTATCATCACTGATTCTATGTTAAAAAGAAGACATTGTTTTTCTGTGTGTGTGTGTGTGTGTGTGCATGTAAAAAAATAAAAGATAAATAAAAATAAAAGAAGGTACTTCACGCGGATGTCAATTTCTTGGGAGCATTAAGGGTTATGAAAGCTTATCTTTCTTAAAGGGGCACTGTCCTACATTTCCAACCTTTATATCCTATGAAGTGTCATATTATCAGGTTGGTAGGTTTTTAAGTCATCCCTACTTCCATTTTTACACCGTGACCAGATTTCCATGAGATCTTTTGAATTTGTCACGCCACAGTTTTATGAAGTCCATGTAATGAAAGCGATAATGCGGATTAATCCATCATCATGATTAATCTGATTAGAAATGTTGCTGCAATTACCCTTTTTTACTCGTGACCATTAAGCCTCGGTTGCAACCGGTCGTACGGACTCCTACGGCCGGTGTACGTGCAAACAACGCAAGAAACGCACAGAAGGAGCATGTGTGACGTGTTGATTTTCGAGCTGTGGACTGGCGGCAGAGCTTCTTTGTCATGTCAAACAAACGCTACCTAAGTCTGCGTACGTTTTTTTCAGGTTGCAAGACACACTTCCGCACTTCGTATGTCTTTGTGGATCGTCCAGTAGAGCCAGCGTGTGTCTTTCATTCATTTTGCTCTTGTCAGGTTTGGGCAAATTGAAATTGAAGTGAAGTGCGGATCGATACTGAAATATCAATACTTCTGTTACCAGCGCTTCATGCTGTAAAGTCGATTCTCAAATCAAAACAATACTTTTGATGCCTCAGATATACTGTATGATTTGTCCTTTGTTTTTTTCTGTTGTTGTATCCAGTGTTCCCTCGCTACGTGGTGGTTCACCTTGTGTTCTGCATCCTGATTGACTAATGGAGAACCCCCCACATTGTGTTGTGCATCCTGATTGGCTAAGGGACTGTTGACCATTGTCAATCAATCTCCTCCGTGCCTTCCTGCACAGGACAGAATGTGTTCGGCTTGCCAAGTTTACATAAATGTTCAATCGCTAGCAGTGTGACTCTGAAGTGTTGGATGTTTGCAAGTTTTATCTCCGACAACACCCACAATGTCGGCGTAATTTTCTGCACCGCCAAAGGCATCGGTGGTCGCACCCAAAAAGCATGATTATGCTACGATTTGAAATACTGTACACGACTTTTTACCAGACACATTAGGTGTATTTGCAAGTACGGTATCGGATCGGTATGGCAGATACCAGCCTGAATTTTACCCAGTATCGGATCGGGCAGGAGAGAAAAGGTGGCACAGAGAGAAGAAGCGAGAAAGAAGGTGCGCGGTGATCTTACCGCTTCATAGTCACCACATCTACGTTCTCCACAAACAAAAAACATTTGGGTAACGCCACAAATCACACGGCACAGCTGTGACCCAGGCTTTAGCACGTAACCGCTTGTGGGGGGCGTATCTCGATGCAGCTCAGACCTGGAGCTGACCCTCAAACCCTGACCAACCGCAAGGAAGTACAGTACGTGTGGTCGAGGAGGCGGCTGCAGAATCCGAGCACGTCAGCCAAGAGGAGAAGAATGCAGATTTACCCTGTACACAGAGCTATGGAATATTTTTTATTAAATAACATAATAATATATCATTTTAAAAGCCCCTGAAATTAGCAGGATCAGGCGCCTCTAAGGTCAAGCACAGTGATGTACATGTACTTCTTGCTGTATACACAGCCAGGTATATGAAATATATCCAACAGGAACTTGTTCTCAACAACATTCCATTAATGCTACAAGCTTGTTGGATCTCCTGCCAATTTCCAACCATCATGACGCCCATAAAAAAAAATCCCAAAGCCAATAACTCCCGTGAGGGTAATAACTCGTCATTAATGGGCTTGCGCTTCTGTTTCAGGCTACATCATTGCGGCCTGCAATCTGCTGCAGTGCAGGTGGATCGCTCATATTTCCCTCAGGTCTTTGTCTCCTCACACATCCCGCCCTGTGGGCCTTATTTCGGAAAGACATCTCATCCCAGCATCGTCCATTCCTCAGCGATGCTCCCGAAGGTATTGACGGAGGGGAGCAGAGACCGTGTAAAGGGAAATCCGTTTGATTAACAAAAAGGGATTTTGGCACTCAGGCCCGTGCATGTCCTCTAAAATGAGTTTTAATGAGCGCCTGCTCTTTTTTAAGCCTTGTTTGTTCATTAATCAATTGGGAAACCATGCCAGCAGATGGCAGTACAGATAAGGTGCCTGTGGGGAATTAGCTAATCAGGCAATAGAACGGGGACGATAAATAATAGCAAACATCCGCAGATGCATGCAGGTGACCTCCGTCCCCACGTGCCAGTTAGAGTGTTGTTGCACTTGATGCTCAACTCATATGCTGATGAAAGGGCGTGGTTTGCATGTACTGCAGGTGTAAGAACATGACACAAACATGGCTCACTCACATGCATAGCATATACCACACTGTGCTCTGTTCGGAAACTTTTCTAGGGCACGAAAGGTGGAGGGGTGGGGTGTTGTCAGTGTTAGTGCGGACTGCACATTACACAGATGGAGGGGTCCCAGGGCATATGCTGACAGAATATTATATGTCTCGCTATGTTTTACAGTGTAAAAGACCCTTTGTGGAATATTAATGTTCCCAATTCAATTTGTGGGGGCCAAAGCTTCTTCCTGGATGAGTGTCAACACTTCTGAGAAATGGATGACAAGCATGCAGGGTTTGTGTGGTGTGGACCAAATAACAAGAGCCCAAAATAAAAACTCCCTGAAGCTTGGTGTTGTTGCATTCCTTACGTGTCACAAATGCTGTGTACTTCTGAACATGATGCAAATACACTTTACTGTATCTTCCATCTTATCGGGACCGACAACAGACACGTTTTCTCAACAAGCTCCTTATGCTCAGGCAATTTATCAGCACCGTAACCAAAGTCTCTGTGAACCATGTACAAATATCTGAAATTAAATTATTCAAACCCCTGACTTGAGAACCAACGGTGGAAGCTTGAATCAAATAAGCAACAGCAATGGCGTCATGCCTGCGACAACACACTGACACAACTTAGCTTCCGTCTTCTTTTCACGCCTGAGGCAGCATGAACACTTGCACTCTCACTCTTCTAACGTGCCAGTCAGCTGTCATTGGTGGTGTACATGGTTAAGGTGATTTAGTCTCTGTCTACTTTTTTTTTTTTTTTGGTGGGTTGAAAAAAAATTGCATCTACACTGTGCCGGATTATGAAATAGTTGCCAAGCCATAGAAGAAGAATTAACGCACGCCCATAAGTCCGTCGCCTCGCGTGTATCTTCAAGTAAACGTTTTGGACAGCTACTTTCAGTTTTCCTTGCATGTCCTGATAGGAAAACAACCACAGGGCCTGCATCTGGCATCTTGTTCAGTCCTCCTTCTGATAGCACAGCACAATACAAAAACATAACATCAAAACACAATGCAGAAAGTAGCCATCCAAGCTGATATGTTTAGCACTGCAAATTCTACCCAAAGATTTGTGGGTACTTTGAAAGTAGTACCCCCCGAGCAGGGACTTCTTTGATGTGTCCTGGAACTCAATTTAGCAGCAGTCCAAAAGCTCCGATGGTGTAAAAGAGTCTTTTGAAAACCCCTGGTCTAAGCCAAAAGCTAAGCAGAGCTGTAGTGCTGTTGGATGTACAGATTGTCACACATCATTACATCATCTCCCAGCCACAGACATCACAGCAAGGAGGATTAATTTTATTTAGGAAACGTCCCAACTTCAGTCTGCAAAAATATGGTCTTCACACGTGGGTCAACACAACGCCGGTCTGGCAAGGACACCGTTCATAAAAATATGGGTCGATACCAACTCTCTGTGGCAAAGCTCCAGATGAAAGAACTGTAAGTATCCAAAAATGATTATGGCTCATGTTTCTTTACGTTAGCCATGCAGCACAAGCCAATGCTGAAAGCTGAGGTAAAGTTGAGGAGGATTAACTGAATGCAATGTCATCGACATCACTTCCCGGATAGTAAACCGACAGAATGGGTGTAACATTAGTTAGACTCCTTTGGTTCATGAATCAGTGCGGCCAGTTCATAGTGCATCTTGCGCATGTGTTGAGTCGTCGTAATGTCGATGAAGAAAGGGTGAGCAGCGGTTTATTAACAAAAAAACAGGGCCCAAAAGGTCCGCTGTGATTTATAAAAAAGCGTACCTGCTTGCAAACTGGATAGCTGCAGTTTCATCACATCCACATTGGAGTCTGCAATGGTCGCTGCCTCCAAACTGTGCGTCGGGCAGCTTTCAAGTTTGCGTCCGTTTTGCACAGACACGGTAAAGGGAAAAGCCTCAGGGATTGGGAAAACTGTGAGAGAAAACTGTCACAAACGTTAGAAATTGAACAGATCATCTAACGACCGGTCATTCGCAGCCGATCCCTTCTGGATTCTCTCCATACAATGGATATCTATGACATATCTATATCATCTATGATGATATACACCATAGAAAACCTGTTTATGACTTTCTAAATGCGGGTTTTAACATTATAGAGCCCTGTATACATGAAATAACACCCCAATAGTCACTTTTACAACGACCTAACTAGTTAGCCTCTCCATTTTACTTATTCTAAACTTAAAGTGTTTCAAACGAAGTGGGGAAGAAGGACAAAGCAGTCAAAAACTTACCACTTCCACATGGAATGAGAGGATAACCTTTATTTCATTCGATCTCAGCCATGTCACGTCGGCTCGGCTCTGCTGATTCAGTCTCCATGCAGTGTGAAAGGTAATATAATCTCACGTCATGTCTCATAACATTGCTGATGCCTAGTGACCAGAATACTACATATAACTTGTCGTTCAATTTTTTTTCTTACTAATAATAGGCCATAGTCAACCCCGAAACATTTATCAAATAATAATTGAATGATATGAGTGATATTCGAACCGCAGTATAGCCAGGGATGACTGTATGCATTCTTCAGCACTCAGAGAACTCCAGGTTTTTATTTCTTTGCAAATTACATTCAAAAAGCTAAAAGATGCAGATAACATACCCGTATAGCTTATCCACAATATCCCCTCTGCAGAATCCACTTTATCCATTAATTGCATATCCAAGCCTTTTTGAATGTGTCCTAATACTGTGTGTAGGTGTGTCTGTGTGTGTGCGTGTGTGTGTGTGTGTGTGTGTGTGTGTGTGTGTGTGTGTACAGAATGAGTGATCACAGGATGACTCACAGGAACGGGTCCATCTGAATTTTAGCTTTCAAATAGATACTAAAGCGTCACTGATGTTCTACCATCTACCATTTCCTTAGTCATATTCATCTTGTCAGTGGAGTATGTGTGTGGTCTCTGAAACAAATGACATGGCTTTGCTCTCTGTGACAAATTGTATGCTCAAAATCAGTGGATGAACTACCGTAGCCTAAAAGACAAACAGTAAGTGCTAAATTCAGCAATTTTCACCTGCAAACTTCATAAAACCAGAATACCTTCTTTTTCTCAGGCATTTTGGTAGTTTTGAAGGTGTTTTTTTTTATTACATTTATTCTTCTGTTTTCTAACCTCAAAGTGAAATTAATAGAGAATTGAGCCTGTTGGGGTGTGTCTGTAAGTAATGTGCAAGTGTAATTGCATGAATTGTGTGAATTGAGAAATTGGGTATTTTAGCTTGGGGATTGTAGCTGCTGCGTCAGCTAATGAATAACTAAATAGTTCTTACACACCGGGATGCGTTCGGGCGTCACACATTAAAACCTTCTTCCAGAACATTCTGATATTTAAACAGGTAAGTTTTTATTGTATCCATACACTTAAAAAGTGACTTATTTCAGCTTTTGTAGCTTTAGGTTGTGTCCTTGTCGGTGTAAACATTCCCCCTCACTCTGGCTTCACCTATATTCACCTTATGTTGCTAGAAGCAGCACCGAGACACTCTTAAAAACAAAAAAAAAGCTTGTTTTGATGATAGCTTCAACATAAATACCGGTAAATGGCACGTATAGTCCAGAGCAAATTATGTATGTTTTTTTTTCCTCTTCATGATTCATTTGTTGACTGATGATATTCCGGAGGTACTTAAAGTCCAGAAAATATGGTAATTAGATAACCCTTTCTGCATGGAAAATAATAGTGGTATTAGTAACACCGTTAGTGTTACTCCCAACACTGGTCCCCAGAAAATCATCCCTTTAGTTTGACAACAGGAAAAGAATACAAACAACACACAAGCATGGCTTTTCTCCAAGCTTGTCTTCTTCTTGTAAGACAGAGCCCCATGCTGAGAAGAAGAACACAACATGTGGGTTGACCTCCACTATGTCACAGCGCTCTTCTGTGTTGAATTTCTTGAAAGGATCCATCTTTTTGCGAGGATATGATGCCACACAAGCTGACTTATTTAATGTATGACACCGAGGTAGAAAGATAAGCTACCTCTACCTGGCCTAAGGTAAACACTGCCTCATGTAGCATAGTAGTCATCCATCCGACACTTTTGCAGGGACTGCCAACTCAAAACGGCAGTTCCTGCTCATGCATTAATTCACGCAGATTTCGTTGCTTTAGAACAAAATTAATGGGTTCTCAGTAGGGGAGCAGCTTGAGGTCACCCATTTCATGATCCATCAAGCCTCCCCACTTGCAGATAAATCAGATTGCTTTTACTGATACTCTCTCTTACAAAATACAGTAATCAGCCTTGAACATGCACTGTGCATTTATGGGACTGTAAGGTTTGCTGTTGGCCCAGCTGGAGATTTAGCCTTTTTACAGTTTAACACATGAATAGCAAACTCTGTGGAAATAATTACAACATGAGGAATAGATATTGAATTGATATTTTTGCCTCGGTTAATACACCTTTATGTGGGCACCATTAGTTGCATGAAGCTTATCAAGGCGGTACTGGATTTCTTACCATATTTCTATATTGTTTTAATGACCAAAATTTAATGACTGAAATATCAAAATCAGGGCAGTGGCTCACTTTCACGTGACATCTTCGACATTGCAAAAGCTGGAGGGCCCATGGAGCATGGTGGCTTCATCAGTTGTTGCTGAAAGACTAGGTAGGACAGCTCTAGCCTGACTAGATAGGACATCTGTAGTCCAAAGAGAAGCGAAAAGGTCTTCTAAGACTGTGTTTTTTGTCTTGTGTAGCCCCAGAGCCTTTTTGTCAACCATGGTTACGCCCTCACTTATACGTGTTGATAAATCTCCAAAAGTAGTGGGGAAAGTAGTTGTCGTGCACATACTCCATTGTAGTGCACATGCTCCATTGTCGTGCACATGCTCCATTGTGTTGTCTGGCTTAATATGAAATTACAGAAAATGTACTTCCTCATCTTAGAAATTAAATGTTTCCATGTACCCTTAGTGGTGCGCGTACCTCTGGTTCGGAATCATTGTTCGACGGCAACGTGAACAGTCCAGATGTGATCGATTCAATGCCCTGAGAAAGACAGAATCACACTGACTGGTGATTGGGGAGAAAAATAAGAGAGATTGGACGGTGTTTGACAGGAATTGAGAAGGATGAAAAATGGTTAGAGAAAAGTGGTACAAAGGAGGTGGAATCATAATGCAGAAAGAATTAGAGCGACAGGTTATATAATTCTATTGTACATTTTTCTGAAAGAGCAAAAGGCTAGCAAAAAGGATAATGTTGAAAGTAGATGAGAGGGACATAGATAAAGAGCCTGTCAGCCGCTGAAGGAAAGAGGAATGACATTTGAGGACAAAAGAAGTGAACAGAAATAATAAAGGCAATTTTAGACGTTCCATAACATTGGCGCCCATTAAGGGAAATCTAATAGCAGCATTCACAGCACTGGCTAACTTGTGATTGTTAAAAATAGACTTTGAACAATCATGCGATGAGACCTCCCAGTGGCCTCTCTACATATCATCAATAGAGCAGCAGACTTCCCACCTCACTGCTGTCATTCACCTCCAGCGTGCTCCGACAGAAGTGACAAGCACGGCAAAGCGCAGAATTGCAGGACGGGAATGGAAAACAAGCGAGACAAAGAAAGAGTTGACAGTTAAAGGAGCAAAGAGCCGGTGTGGAGCCGTTCTGCTCGCAAGATGGAAACGCTGGAACAGAAGGCAAGAGCAGGCGGGTGGGTGGGCCGAGCGAGGGAACTTCAGAAATATTAACGGGTGTGAAGAGAGACAGGAGCGCAAAGGAGGAGAAATGACATCTGCTAGCCGACTTGAGAAAGTAGGTTCTGCAGGAGTTTATTAAGTGGGTCTTATAATATATCAGTGATAAGTCCGAACATTCAGCTGAAAAGGACGTGCAGTCCAAACTTGGTTTTTGAACATCCCGGTTTTTGTATGATTCGGTCACGGACTGTTGCCTCAGTTCTTGTACATTGTCTCGCTTATTGTGCGTAACCAACTGTTGTATTGTACCTGTGGTACGTTGAATCTTATGGTATTACTAAAGATGTGGACGATACTCTGAGCATTTCTTGTTTATTCAGCCATCATGGATCACATACCAAACACCACATTAGGTGATGCTTACCTCTCACAATACTACGGTATCCTGTAAGGCCTATTTATTTGGTAAACTCAAATGAGAATGTTACACAAACTGGTCTGTTTTCCCCACCAACAATAAATTCCATCCTCGCCAATGTTAGATATGATTATGACTGGGGATGTCTGATAATATCGGTCCAGCAATATGATTGGCCTGATATTGACATAAAAATGTAATATTGGTCAATATCGGTATTCGTTTTTTTCCAAATAATGAAAATCAATTTTTAAAAATGCTGTATGTAGGCCTATGGGCTCCCGTATTTTCCGGCACACAGATGATGCCCTCTTCAAACTGCGTCTGAAGCGTGTAAACAACCGTGGGTGGCTAGTAACAAGCTAGCCCGCTCCTGACTAACGTTATGTCTATCGTGTCTCCTTTGGATATTAAACTTGAGATTTGCAATGACTACAAAGCGTTGGTTATGCGAGGCGGAACCAGGACTTCTTCCTTCAATACTAATTCCCAGTGGGAAAGCCATCAATCGAGAAGTCACGGAGTGTATCACACGGGATAACCAGACCTTTTCTATCGTGCAAGAGTATTTCTCAGATGTTTGCTTACGGTTGTACAATGTTGTTTACAGCCATGTTGAGAAGCTAATTGCTAATGCTGTATCCATTAGTCTCACAACAGATACGTGATCAGACCACCCTTGTTTCTTCAGCTTATTGATCCATTTTAATTCCTGGTACAACTAAAGGTATTTTTTTTTTTTTATGATAACAAATACAACTCAAAATAGTTTAATTTAACAGCTGATATTGAGCAACTTCCATGTTTTTTTTTTTATGATAACCAAAATCACTTAAGTTCTTATGTAAATAGCTATAACATTGTACTGCCAAAAAATGTAACTCTTTAACGCTATTTTTGTTGTCACTGTTACATTTGTCCAAGCAAAGGTACCTTAGTTGTATCAGGCATTAAAGTAAACAAGAAACTGAAGAGACAAGGGTGGGCTAATCATTTATTCCATGACTATGTTCCACAACAGGAGATATGCGATTTTACACATGTCGGTATTGGTATCGGTTGATATCGGAATTGGAAATTGAGAGTTGGACAATATCGGCATATCGGATACTGGCAAAAAAGCCAATACTGGACATCCCTAATTATTACACCTTTAAATTCAGATTATTATCTCAGTGCGTTTTCAGTCTAACAGCATCTCATTGAAGGCCTTCTTGGCACACACACTCACATAGCACAACGAGAGTTGTACAACACACACAGATAACCTATGGAAGAGTACTGAGAGGAGAATATAGTAAACAGACACACTATAAGCATAGTTAGAACCAGTTTGAGTCGTTCTCTCTCACACAAACTTAACTTTCACTTTCCAGGCACGCGAGCTTAACTTTCACTTTGTAGAACTGCCATATATACTCTGTATACTTTCAGTCTGGGCTCTTCGTCCTCCAGTCTTTCTTGTCAATGTAGAGTCCAGCGCTGTAATAACATTTACTAAAATTAGGGAGAAGAACTCGAATAGCTTTTACACAAAGGAAGAAAAAAATCAAGCATCCTACTCTCTCTTCCCTCCCTCCTCCCTCGTCGCTACTCACCGTCTTCCCAACAAGTCTTCAACAAAGGTAAAAGTGTTGTTCAATGTTCTTTTATTCATTTCTTTCCTCATTTATAATTATTTCTGCATGTATTTTTTTGTTCATATTTTGGGGTGTCTGGAACAGATTAACTGCATTTCTGCATGTATCGGCCAGAATGTTCCACTGAAAAGAAGGTAAAAGACAAATAGTGAAAGTGGGAGGGAATGAGGAGCTAAAGGCGCCACTATTGCCATAATTAAAGCTGCAGCTGAGGTCATCGTCGGGGATGCGGTGCGACTTTAATAGCTCAGCTCTTTGGCCAGCGTCCCATCAGCCCTTTAACTCTGCATTAAGCTGATTACCCCCACATTTAACCAAAAATAACCGCCCACACTCGCTTAATATCACTTTGACTAAAACATTTCAGGACAGTGGGATGGAGAGAATGAGAAAAGAAGAGAGTGTAGCAGCAAATCCATTTCATCTGTCCCCTTTTAAAATTGAGGCAAATGTTTTGTGCATATTTAATTCTTCCTGTTGAATCGTGCTGCTGCTTTAAAATCCACAGCACATATTTGTTTACTTTTAGAGTGCCACATGGTGTGAATGCTTGTTATTTCCTGAAATGAATGGTTGACTCTCCTCCTTTAATGTCAATAATAGCAGCCTTGTGAGAATGACTCATTGTTTTAATGCAACACTGGTTTGTTTAAATGCAGCAGTGCTTGACTTCACAATCCTCTGCATTCATTCTGTTGCTCGCTACACTGTGCCCTCTTCGTCCACACTCCCGTTCAGTGACCGTGGAAATAAATCTCTGACCCCAATCATTTTAATTGATCAAAGTGATTAGGGAATTGGTGCAGTATAGGCGATCACTTCTATGCAGATGACGCAATCGACAGCTTCTGTATGTTTTACTCACAATTCAGACAGGCTGTAAGTAGACTCAACATGCTCACAAACATACAAACTGTATCAACTACAGCGATTCAGCAATCACAAGGCTGAAAATTTGTGGATTTTTGGTCTCTTTCATTTGTTTTCTTGAAAAATGGGCCGTTTTTCTTCCACACAACGGAAATAATTTACAATTACGTTACAATCGAGGTCCATCGCTTTTCTCTTTTGTGCGGTCCATGTGTTTGCTCCGTCGTGTATCGCTCTCTTGCGAAACGTAAACAAGCACCACTCTAAAATGGCGCCCGCGGCCCACAATGCATTGCGCAGTCACGTGCAAGTATTACAAGATTTTGTCTTGTGCATGTGATCCAAGATGGCGCCATAAACAAACCGGATGGTATTTTCGACTCTAAACAAGCAATGCAAGACAAGGTGAAATTTTAGCTAAAATTTTGGTTGCTAAGTATACAAAATTGCTAACCGGGGTGGCTGTTAAGCGAGGTACCACTGTATTTAAAATGTGTTTAACAAAAGTCCATCCAGCCGCTAAGGTCATGGGGGTATGCTGGAGCCTATCCCAACTGACTTCGGGCGAGAGGTGGGGTACACCCTGGACTGGTTGCCAGCCAATCACAGGTTTATGGACTTAAACCTGGATGGTGTTGTGAGTGAACAACGGCAGTTGAAGAGAGAAGGGGAGGGTTCTGAAGCTGAATTTAATTAATAATTCAATGATTCTTATTGCAAAAATAATGATCGTAAGTCAGCGGAGAACGTCAACATCAAGCTAGTAGGTGGGTTTGGAGGTTTAAATATACATTTTTATTTATTTGTATCAATTATTTATGGTTCTTTGCCATTCTCTGGTGGTCCCGGATTGTAACCCCCACGAAAACTGTGGATCTACTGTTTAGACCAGGGTGTATTTGGCCTCTTTCCAAGGTAAACTGGGATAGGCTCCAGGCCATTTGTCACCCTGGATAGGATAAGCGCTAGAAAACAAATACATTAATTGAGGAAATTGTTTGTTTTATCTCACTGGATTCAAAATCCAGGTTGCTAAACTTTGGATGGATGGATGCTGACATGTGCTTACTATATAGTGAATATGAAGAGTGACACGTCTTTATCTTTTACGCTTCCACCTGCGTATAAAGTGTCAAACATATGTGCATATGCTGTGGATGCATGTGGAGGTCTGATTGTGTTAGCGCAATAGGCCCTCGGTATCGGGCGCCCTTTCATATCTTTGATATATCACACTTGTCTTAACCCAGTTACATGCAAGTCTCTGTCTCTGTCCATCTCTTTCAGTTATAGTCTGTCTCTATGCAGGCAGAGGATTAACCAAGCAGGATAGCTCTGGAATTAAATCTCCCCAACCCCACAATGCTTTCTCTGTTTTGGACCGCTATAGATCGAAAGCTCACCACTCAAAAAAACAGTCTTGTGTGCCACGAGCATGTCTGAAGCACTGAATTAAAGCGCCTGTGTTTCGTTCTCTGGTTATTAACTTGAAGAAGCAGACTTACTGTCACGTCAACGTGTTTACAGGAAATTAATTGTATACAAATTTCTGTTTTGACGATTTGACACAAACCAACAGGAGTTCGTCAACGCCGCCCCCACTCAGGGTACAACCAAAAGTAACACACATGGAACACACAAGGTCACTGCACCACACAGACTATGCAGGTATCAAAATAACTGTATACATTTGGTTGATTTGGTTGTTTTCCAATTAGGCATGGGCAAAAACATTGGCATCTTTGGCCAAAAACATTGTCAAGGCAATTTATAATTATTTATTTATATTTATATTTATTTATAAGCCGCAAGCATATCTTGCGGGTTATAAGTTAGTATAAAATTGTATTGTTTTGCATGTATTTGTGTGTAAGTGACTATATCGATACCTATTTCGATAGTCCGTGTGGTGCAGTTACATTGTGTGTCACTTGTGTTGGTTTTGGTGGCACCGTGAGCGATTAAAAAAATTCTGTATAGTATACAGAAGAATATGTTAATTACTTTATGAACTACAGTGTACTGTCCTCGGATCTTAGGCACTACGTCAATCCAAGTTATTATTACTCTCTTAGGTATTTATTTGTAATATTTAAGTATTTACTCACTGTTTGTGCAACCAGGTTTCCTTTCCACCAACAAAACATTATCAGTACTGTAAATGCTCCAGTAAATTTCGATGTATAAGCCGCTACTTTTTTCTTAAACTTTGAACCCTGCCGCTTATACAGCAGTGCCAATAATTTACACCTAAATTCTAATCTCGTGACATCACGAGTCAGTGAGGAAACGATAGCTTTTTCTTTGGCAGAAGCCAATCACGAGCGGTCAGTGCACTCACAACGAGCTGGTCAACCTCGAAGGTATTGCATCTGTGCAACCCATTTATTGGGGTGCTGCAATGACGTCAGCTTCCCGCTGGGCTTTGGGCTCCGGGTCCTCTGGCTCCTTTTGGTGGACAGAAGCAGAATTGCAGCACCATTTTCTATGCTGCTACAATGAAATGGTTTTCTCAAATGAAATGCCAAAATGGAAAACTTTAAAATGTTTTTTTTTCATATAAAACACATATTGATACATGACTCTATATTTCTGAGATATAACGTTTGAGTGATGAGTTTAATGTTGATGTAAGATGAAACCGTGAGTCAGACTGTTATATTGAGTCATGACCTCCTACGATTTCCAATGGGCTGACTTTTTCATCACTCATGATTGGTTCCTGTCGAATACAGACCTGCATAGAGCATGCTGGAGCCTGCTGAATTCGGGGGAAAGGCGCGGTACACCTGGGACTGGTCGCCAGCTAATTTCAGGGCAGATATACAGTAGACAAACAACCACTGACACTCCACCACATTCATACCTGTGGACAATTCTGAGTGTAACATGCATATTTTTGGAATGTGGGACTACCCGGAGGAAACCGGAGTACCCGGAGAAAACCTACGCATGGGGAGAACATGCAAACTCCACAAAGAGATGCCAAAACGGAAATTGGATAGGATCTGGCCCTGAACAGACTTGAGCAGCAAAGGAGTCACACTGAAAAGGTACAAGTCAAGCTTCCAATGTCTACCAACTATAAGTGGAGGATTTAAGGCTTTACCTCCAATGGCTGACAAGCTCAAGCTTGAATTAAGTACGAGATGACAGTACAGAGGTGGTCGATGAAGTTCCATATATTAATAAAAATGTAACATATTGGAAGGAACCCCCAAGCATCTCTCTAATTAGCATTGCCATGTTGAAATAATTGTCGGTCCTAAGCAGAAACGTACATAGAACCTTGGGATATGAAAGGCTCTAAAGCAGTGTCCTAAGTGCGGCCTGGGGCTGTTTTTTATTGCCCCACGGCACATTGTAAAAACATAATTTAACAACAAAACTAAAAACTAAAAAAGTAATTTTACAAGAATACATTAAGATGAACGAGAAAAAGTTTTAATTTTACGAGAATAACGTTATAATATCATGCTTAGTAGCATAAAGTTGAAGTAAAGAAAAATAAGTTTTAAAGATAAAGTCAGAACATTATAATAAATAAAACAACAAATAAAGTTTGAATTTTAAGTTATGTTAAAGTTATTTTACAAGAATGAAGTCAAACGATTATGGGAATAAATTACGAGAAGAAAATTTATAAGAAAGTTCTCAAATTTGTGGAAAAATAAAAAAAAACAAGAGAAATGGAAAAAAACAGCTCTGATTTTGAGAGAATAAAGTCAAAACATTAAGAGAAACAAGTCACATTATAATGACAAATAAAGTTGCAATTTTTACGACAATCAACTTGTAATATTATGATGATAAATAAAGTCAACACAGACTGGAAATATTCTAGAAAAAAATATGTAAATTAATCAAAATGTTATTTTTTTTAAACATTCGTAATCTTAGGAGAAACAAAACAAAAGATAAAGTTGTAATTTTTTGAAAACTAGGTTGGAGAAGAAGTTATAATATTACATATTATTACATGAGGCAACCACATTTGCAGCAGGACAAGATCAAGGAGGATAAGATCAAAGGGCGCAGACCAAGTGTGAAGTGGGCCAAAGCTGTTGAAAAGAGTGAGTGGGAAACCGTCCGGCAACAATGATCTGACAAAAATCCTGGAACAACAAGGGGGCACAACAGAGAAAAAGTTGGGAGACATAATATACCAGTATGGAGAAAGACGTTTTGGAGTGAACATAGCAATAAAGTAACACCAACACCAATCAAATCCAGGAGACAGCAAGACATCGAAAGACTGATCAGAAAGAGGAGGCAGCTGAGAAAGCAGTGGAATAAGGCCTATGATGCAGCCAGAGATGATCTCACACGACTCCAGAGAGACATCAAATCTCGATTGGCGACCTTACGAAAAGCAGAGAAATTGAAGAAACTGCAGAAGAGGAAGGAACACACAAGAACACGGTTCTACGAACACCCTTTCAAGTTTGTAAAGGATCGTTTTGCTAAGGAAAAAAGCAGAACCCTCAAAACTCCAAAGCAAGAACTCAAAGAACATTTGGAAAAGTCCCACCATGACATGAAAAGGCACAAACCACAGGTCCCTCCCACATGATATCCCACCTGTTCAACCTTCAGAATTCCATCTGGAGACTGGCCCTACAAAATGGAAGGAAGGCGAGAACATAGTACAGTGCGCAAGATCGGCATCAGCCGATGGACCAAATGGAGTGCCGTATAAGCTTTATAAGAACACACCAGATGTTCTACGCTATATGTGGAGGCTCATGAGGATAGTATGGCAAAAGGGAATAATACCCAAGGCGTGACGAAAAGCTGGAGGCATGCTAATTCCCAAAGAGAAAGGATGCAGCAGATATTAGTCAATTCCGGCCAATCTGCCTTCTCAACGTTGAAGGGGAAATCTTTTTCAGCGTGATAGCACAGAGACTGTCTACCAATCTAGAGAAGAGCAAGTACATCGATGCAGAAGGCCGGCATCCCAGGGTTCTCTGGTTGCTTGGAGAATACCAGCATGATCTGGCAGCAACCCCAAACTGTTAAAAAGGACAAAAGAGACCTCCATACAACCTTCCTCGACTTGGCTAATGCCTTTGGATCAGTTCCCCACAACCTCCTCTGGGAATCCTTCAACTGCTTCCACGTTCCATTATCCATCACTGCTCTAGTGAAAGCCTACTTTGAAGACATGCAATTGTGCTGTAGCCGACTACACAACATCATGGCAGCGTCTAGAAGTAGGCATCATGGCAGGCTGCATGGTCTCACCCCTGGCATTCACAATGGCCATAGAAATCATCATCAGGGCTTCTAGATGGGTGGTGGGAGATGAGCGAACAAAAAAACGAACCCGCCTTCCACCTATCCGAGCATTCATGGATGACATGACCATGCTGACTGCTGACCAGCATGCACCAGGCGACTACTTGGAAAGCTGCAGGAGAACATCAGATGGGCCCGGATGAAAATCAAGCCGAGTATGTCACGAAGCATCTCAATAGTCAAGGGAGAGCTTAAGAACGTGAGGTTCTGCATTGGTGACAACCCAGCTCCGATGGTGTCAGAGCAACCCGTCAAAAGCCTAGGCAGATGGTACAATGCAAGCCTTAAGGACAAAGACCTGGTGCAGGTATTAAGGCAGTACATCACTACCAGTCTGGCCACTATCAACATGACAATGCTGCCAAGGAAGCTCAAACTCTGGTGCCTACAATTTGGACTTCTCCCTAGGGTAATGTGGCCACTCATGATCTACAAGGTCCCAATAACAACGGTGGAAAACATGGAGCGAAACATAACTTGGTATGTGGGAAGGCGTGGAGAAGAGAAAGCTCACCTGGAGGCAGCGCTGGGAAATGGAAGCAAGAAACATCAGCTTCATCATAAGAGCTACATAAGATGTGCTACCATCCCCAAAAAACCTTCACCAATGGTATGGCGAGGACCCTCTGCCCAAATTAAGAGACTCTCAAACACATCTTGACCAGTTGTAGGACCAGCCTCACACAAGGAAGCTACACCTGGAGGCACAATCAGGTCCTCCAGAGTCTGGCAGCCCTCGAGAGCAAGAGGAACACCATCAACTCCTCCTCCCTTGAGAGCTGCCAATTTCACCTCTGTGCCAACATTCGTTTGAGTGGGACAGAAACAGCCTAACCACCTAGCTACTAAACCAGAAACTGGACAGCTAGCCATGGCCCGGGATTGGAAGATGCTAGTTGATATTGGCAAGCAATTAATCATTCCCCCAGAGATTGCAACCACCACCCTCAGGCCAGACTTGGTGCTATGGTCCCTTTCACTAAAGGTGATCTACATCATGGAGCTCACAGTCCCATCTCATCTCACCGAAGAGGCCTACGAACGAAAGAAACTCTGCTACACAGATCTGGCAGCAGATGGACAACGATGAGGATGGAAGGCCAAAGACTATTCAGCTGAAGTAGGATGCAGAGGTTTTATGGCTTCTTCTACCATCAGGCTTATGAAAGACCTTGGCATTCATGGACAGGCTCTGTGACAGACAATAAGATCAGTCTCTGAAGCGGTCGAAAGAAGCAGCAAGTGGATATGGACCAAGCCCAAGAACCCTTGCTGGGCTAAAAGCACCTGACCTATCATCGAAACACCAATGAAGGAGGGTACCCACCTGATGCCCCTCAAGAAGTTTTAAACCCACCCCCTTCCTTCCAGTCCTTACTAGAGGGTGGGGTGTGGGGGAGGCTAAGCGATGACCCGGTGGGCGGGGCAGTTTTTTTTTTTTTATCACAGGTCGGAACCGTACTGCCTAGCTTATCTCCCTCCACTTTCAGGCACTACTTTAGTCATGATTGGGCATGGGACACAGGCTCAGGGTTGATCACCCTGTATTTGGCCGCCTTTGATGAGGGTGTCTGACACCCATTGATTCAAAGGTACACTACTGAAGATGTGTCCCAAAATTGACATGTTTCCCATGGCTGATATAAAGTTCCCACGCCACTCTCAACATCCACGCCTCATGTGATTACCATCTATTGGCACATTTTCCTTCAAATACTGTGTACTGTATACAGACTCAAAGTGTTACAGGAATAAAGTCAAATTCCGAAAAAAAATAAAATTTACCAAGATTAGAAAGTTACAATATTTGGAAAAAAAACAAACAACAGCAAAAATGGGGGGAAAAAAGAGCAAAGATCGAAGTTCAAAAATTCAAAAATATTCAATACAGAGCTTAAATTTACCACTATATTAATGTCTTTTGCAGGTAAACATCTTAGACATTCAGAATTAAATGAATATTTGTGTCCAGTGACATCACCCTAATGTGTCGTCACACAGTGAGAACAGTGTCTTTTGATACAACCATAAAAAAATTAAATTAAACTGTGTCTATACATATTTTTAGATGTGTAACCTTCTCATCCGCATGCACTACGCTGTCATATCTAAATAGATTCTCAATTGACGTCCCTTTTCTGTGGCTCTCCTGATCCTTTGATATCCACGTTGACTTCAAAGCAGCGAGCCGGGTGTTACCTGATGCTAATAGTCCACATGAAAGAGAATCTGTATGAGGTGTGAGCGTGAGGGGCTGACGGAGCCTCTTGGGGGGGGACACTACTTGCTTCTCCGTCAACCCAGACACTATTCCCCAGCTTCTAGTTAGCGGTGACTTCTAAAGGACCTTCAGAAATGCAGGAAGGGAGAGTGCATCTACTCGGGTGGGTTAGACATGAGCTACAGGAGAAGATCTAGTGCAATGGTTTGGTCATCTTAGGCAACCTGTTTGGATGGATAGAAGTAATAATAATAATTATTATTTTTTTTTTATTTTATGTTGGTCCGTGAGCCATTTTGACTCGGTTTCAGTGGGTCGCTTTTATTCTGTGGGGATTTTTTTTTTTTTTTTTTATGCAGCAGGGTGTCATCTATTATAGCGACGGGAAGCTCGGCTCTTTTTAGAGAGCTCCCAAACGGCTAGTGATGGAAATTTCTGATCTTTTTAGAGAGCCGGTTGTTTTGGCTTGGCTCACTATAAGGAGCCGAGTCTTTCGGCTCCCAAGTGGCTCCTCAGATGAATTAATACCTTACCAAATTAGGTGTGTTGTTATTATTAATTTATGGGAATAAATTCAAAGTATTATGAAAATAACGTTGAAAAAAAATACATACTAAGATTAAGAAGCAAGTTGAAATATTCAGAAAATTAAAAGAAACAGCAAAAATGGCAAAAAAATGAGCAAAGACTGAAGTTCCCCATATGGAAAAGAGATATATAAATCTATAACAATATAATAAACGTTTGTATCTCTTTTGCATGAAACTTGTATATGATGCATTAGACAGTGAAACCAGGTATGACATCCTTAGTAAATGTGTACAAAATTAAACTTGTATAATTTGGGTATTTATCACAGAAATATATGATAAATAAAATGCAAAAGTAAATCATATAAGCCTTACATGATGCCCAATATATGAAACATAAACTGAGGGTGACTGAAAGTTTACATTTTTTATACGTTTTTTAAAATATATTTTCCACATGGGTCATAAAATTAGGCTTTTTCACCTATACGACACCTATTTTGAAATATATATTACTTCTTAGCATATGTCTAAATGTGTTGCATTACAAAATATCAAAGTTCCTCTTGCATCCTTTCACTTTTCACTATGTGGCCCTAACTGGGAAAAAGTTTGGACACCCCTGAATTAGAGCAACTGGACTCTCTTGATTTTCACACACACTTTTTTTTCCATTGTGTTTGCATTGTGTTGGGAAAAAACGTATTCTTGCTGAACTAATCATGAAACTTGTTTTGTCATCTTATTTTGGACTACCTCTAATTCAAAATTGCACTATAACGTGTTTTCAGTCAAGGACTGTTTGCAACTGGCTGAAAATGACACCACCGTCGCTTGGCAAAGGCTCCTTCGTGTGTGTGTGTGTGTGTGTGTGTGTGTGTGTGTGTGTTACCTTGGGGCGCAGCTTATGCTCGGAGCAGGAAAAGGGTGAGATATAACGCTTGCGACGCGTTCAAAAGCTAGCGCTCTCTGGGCACCCACGAAACTGTTGCAAACAGTTTTTTAACATTTACAATTTAAATAAATAAATGTCATTTATGAAATAAATAAGATATTTGAGACGTTTATGTTAAAAAATGTCCGCAATTTGTCCGCAACAATAATACATCCAATCCTAAACCCTCACCCAAAACACATGAGATAAAAATAAGCGTTATAATGATATAGTCAAATAATATCCCGACATGTGCTGCTGGACATGATGCACATGTTGCTTGTAAACCCAGTTTTTTTTGTACAGTTTCTTGCACAATTTCGCCTACAAAGCCCGCTATTAAAACACCTTCAAAAACCTCTAAAAAGGTTTCATGGTTTTATACCCATGCTGTGACCATGTAGTAACAGGTACTGTACATTCATAATACCATGTAGTACTTACAGTCTTTTGCTCATTTTAAGCATTTCAAGCATTACCAGAACTTCCTTCCCGGACGCATTGATTTCACATAGCAACATAGAAAGGAACGCTACGCCTAACGTTAACTTTTCCAAACTCAAAAAGAAAAACACAGCAGCGGTGGTGGAAGCTCCGTTGGCATTGTGAGCATTGTGAGCGTATGGTGAAGCTAGTCGATAGCCGGTTTGTAGCTAGCTGCTGTGGTTTGGCGAGGTGTCGCCACACAAGTCACGTAGTTCTTCAGCGTTAAGAATGTCAATAACAACAATAACTAAAAAAGCACTCGGAGAGCGCAGACCTCCGCCAAGCACCATAGTTCCCCCCATATTGTGATTTAGTCCTACATTTATTTTATCTATATACAGTAGACGCCCCTACAATGTAAATAATCCGTTCCGAGAACCTTTAAGTTATAGGGTTTTTTATGTTATACGAAGCGTAAAATACATGTAAATAGCCTAATCCGTTCCAAGATCTTCCCGAACTCACCCCTTTGGCACTTCAAAATATTCAGTCCACCAAATATGGTGGGAAAATATAAGCAAACGTTAGCATAAACATAGTACAGTAACATTCCAATGTAAAATAAGGTAATAAATAAGGTTACTGGAAATGAATAAAACTGAAAAACAAAAACAATCCTACCGTTCACGAGATGTCTTGATCAGGAGCGCAAGTGGAGGCAGGAAGGTTATTTTGAACAAAAACAGTCAACACCGGCAAAAACATAACCTATGCACTGCGCTTGCGCTTGGCGGAGGTAATAACAATGTAGCTGGGTGAATGCGCAGGTCACATTATGTAAATGGAGCATAGTTGGCGGTTTTTGGAGGTTTTTTCAGAAGGCTTTTTTGTCTGAGTATAGGTGTGTCCCATTACGTGCATTCAGCTGTTAGTGTATCTTTAGAACACACAAAAGAGAAAGACGTGTGTTCAAGTCTCACATAAGAACTGCGGATGGTGGGCAAAATTACACAAAAAGTGCAGTTTTCATTTAAAATGTTCAGGTGAGGCATAAATCTCAACTTTTTCCAAAGCAGCAACATTTTTTTTTGTTTTTGTTTTCACAGTCTTCTCTTGTGTGGTTGTGGTTTAGAGTTTTGATTTGATTCCTAAAAGCGTTGTGGTTACCTAAATCTCTTTCTTCCTTTTGAAGCTCGTCATTTGGAACATTTTCTTATTCAAACTGGGGCTTTGATTGAAAAACAAAGGGTCGCTTATCTCAAAGGGCTGGATTTCTTCTGCCGGCCTTTGAAAAAAGCTTGCATTATGGTAAGTACACGTACAAAAGCTTCTGCTTGTGAATATGCAAGTCAGCGCTCTTCAAACACCTGTAATGTCGCTAAAAGGTGCGATGCTGCGTAGACGGCATGAAAAGCATTGATCTCAGTTCTGTTCATTGTTTTATTTTGCCTCTCGTTGCTGCTTTCTAATCTAACATGAATCATTTATAGATATGTTTCCACAACTACTAAGGACATTGGGCCTCTTGAAGTTACTATCAATTGATACCAGCTTTTTGTACTTCCAAACTGAGTCCTGAATATAACTTTGAACACAGGGAATTACATTTACATCATTTTGAAATGAGCGTTTGCAGGCGCTGTTCCATCTTTTGCATCCGTACTGTCAAGCTTTATGCACGATAAAATCCACTCACTAAAACATTGATGTTTTTTTGAGTTGTGGGCAAGCGACGGTATGAGGTCAAATCTGAGCTCATTCCATCCCAGCCATTTTTCAAGTACCGGCCATTTTAGACAATATTGGCTGAGCTTTCAAGGCACACAGAATATTGTGTACTATGGCTATATCAACATGGAACCAACCAAAAGAAAGATTCTTTCTACCATTTTGCTATCAGAGAAGTAGTCAATGATTACACAATTTAAAATCTTTTCAAGGTGTATTAAAAAATAAGAGTGAGGGAGATCAACGAAAAGAGCCCAGAATGAAATTACAGAGTCTATATAAAAGTTGCCGTGACCCCCTAGAAAGTGAAAGTTAAGCTTGTGTGTGAGAGAGTACAATGCACCTGTTGTGTGTTTGCCTCTTAGTAATCTATTCCAGGAGTGTTGAACTGTGGAATTGCACTCATCCTAATTTATATTGTAGAAAAAGACAGAAACAATAAGACAAAACCCAGTAACTTAACTGTAATTTAACTGGTGAAAATGCATAATTCTGTTTAATAATAAAACAAATCTCTCCACATGTGCTGACGTTTCGTAGTTCTTTGTAATTGATATTTTTCTCCATTGCATCCCGTCCATTTCTGCAAGCATCCAGCGGGATGTGTCTTGCATTTCCATATAGTCCACAGGCTCCATAAGGACCCAAAGGACCTCCTTCGCGATGAATCCTCAGTTGCACACCTACATTTCACTCAAACTATTCTATTCTTGGGTCTACAGTCCTGAGAATTGAAGAGCTCCTGTAGCCAGTGATCTCATCACCACTTCATGTTATCATTCCATTCCTCATCTATGAAGGCAATTTATTTTGTGTTACATGATTGCACCCCAATTTCAGCTCAATGAAAACACGTTCTTGCAAGGGAACTGCAGACTAATTTAAATCAAAGACACGTTCCAGACTCAATCTGAATATCAGGAGGATCAGATGACGATAATGAGCATCACTGGTTTTTGTCCAGGATTGGTTGGTGTGTGTTAAAAATACCTGCTTCTTGTCAGAGTTTGGCAATATGTTGCAATCAATTGCATCATGTTGAACCCCTTTCAAGTTCCCATGACACTTTTTGCCCCCCTTACCCAGGCTCAGCTTTTCCCTCCCCTTTGGCCTAAATACAACACAATTCAAAAGATTAAAAAATACTATCTGGCAACATGATTATATGATGTTGATGCTAAGTTGCATTCATATACCGTATATTGCAGATACATTTACCAAAAGGCTGCTGTCAGTCTGTTGGACATCTTGTATGTTTTACAAATGGCTAAATTTGTTTTCCCTTGTACCTTACAGGTACTCGTTTGCTACTAACTAAAGTATTATAAACTGACTATAAATCAATTGGGGTGGGGTGGGATTTCGTAAGCCCTGGGTTTCCTCACACACCATTTTGAGCAGGAAAACCCATGTAAAGTTTTTCATTATCCATTGTCTTTTGTTTTGTTTTCATTGATCGGGCGGTTGGGAATGTCGGGCATTCGGATGGAATTTGGGGATGGATGAGGAATGCTTGGCTGGGCCTTTTCTGGTCATTTGGGTGTGTTTGTCCAGCTGCAATGTGTTTCGGTGTATTGCTGTTCTCTATCAGGGGGCTGGGCAGTGGGGATCAAAGCATCCTGCTGGTGGCGCCCTGGGTTTGACGTCTGCTTGCCTCTGGGAGCATCCTGCTTGGAACCTCGTAATGGTAATGTACCGATGGTTGATTGTTGGGTGTCTTCTTCGTCTCATGGTGTTGAGATGTGGGTGGAATGATGAAGAGAACAGTTTAAATACCAGTTCTAATTGAACCATCATACTTGTTGGTCCCTTTGTCATTCAGCTCCTTGTTGGGGGACAGTGGGTTGTTCAGGGGGTGCTGAAACATTGGGCATTTGGACTCGTGCATTCAAGATTTGGGGAGGTTCGCGTTGGGTTCACCTGTGGAGGAGGTTGTGCGCTTCACTTTTGTCCTAAGGTTTTGCCCAGTGTCCGTAGTTTTGTGGTTGAGTGAGTAAAATATACTGTGGCTTAGTGGTTAGCATGTTGGCCACACGGTCAGGACATCGGGAAGACCTGGGTTGGAATCTTCGTTTGGGCATTTTCTCCCTTGCGCGTGCGTAGGTTTTCTCCGGGTACTCCGGTTTCCTCCTGCATTCTTAAAACGTGCATGCTAGGTTAATTGTACTGTAAATCGCGATGAATGTGAGTGTGAATGGTTGTTGGTTGTTGTCTATATGTGCCCTGCAATTGGCTGGCGACCAGTCCAGGGTCTACCCTGCCCAAAGTCCCTGCCCAGCTCCAGCATACCGCTGCAACCCTAATGCGGACAAGCGGCATAGAAAATAGATGGATGAACACAGGAAATGAAGACATGAATTAGTGATATCGAAAAGAGGTAGGGTTAAAAAAAAAGCTCTGCCTTTTCTTACTCCTTTTTGGACATGTTGAATTGTGTAACTGTAAACCTTGTATGTATGTTTGAAATAAATAAACAAAATAACTAAACTAGCATTCACATCAAATCAACACAGAGGCCCCACTATGCCTGTTGTTCTCTTTTACTCTCTTTGTTCTGCTCTAGTTGGCCTCTAGTTAACTCGGTATACCTTCTGAATTAGATTTCTTTAACTTGTTTTTCTTCTGTATCCTTTCACGGTCATTCACTCCCTGTCGTGTTGTCCACATCCTTGTGCTGTCTCACTCGGCAGAGCAAAACATTGTGTGCACATGCTGCCAGTCTCCATAGAGTGGAGCCAACTGATGCATGGCAAAGACTTCCCAGCCAAGCCAGGCATGGATCACACAAAATGAGCGACTCTCATTTTGTTCTGTAGCCAATATATCCAGGCACTAAAGCCCTCCCTCCCAGCCGTGCATTCCAATAAGATCCCAATAGATTGTACTGCTCAGACTGATGACATACGTATTCATTCAGTGCTGAAATTATCGGCTTTCTCAGCGCTGGGCTTAATCACCCATGGGCACGTATAAGCCAGAGTAAGAGATAGAATGAAAGAAACCTCTGTATCCCTCTCAGTGCATCTCCCCTCCTCTCAATATGAGCTTCTGTTTGCCCTTGAAGTCATTTCATATTCACTCTCAGGAAACTGAGGAGGCATTTCATGTTGTTGAGCATGCAGATCATTTGTAAGCGCTAATAGGCACTAAGTGCCAAGAAAGGAGACACAAGTGAAGTGAGTTAGCAGTCATCCTTTGAGTCTCCAAGCCTATAAATGATGCTGTACAAGACTAGGTCACCTGGAAGCAAACTTGAGGTTAAATGACTGTTGACTGAACAGTTAACAGTTAATAATCCATCAAATAAAACTAATAATTATCCATCCATCCATTTTTGTCTGCTTATCCAGGTCCAGGATAGGGGGGCCAAACGTTAGGTCTCCGGCCACATCTTGCAATTCCACTGATGGAAACCGAGGCAATCCCAGGCCAGATGTCACACATAATCCATCCAGCGTGTCCCAGGTCTAACTTGGGGCCTCACATCACCAGAGATCTCATCTGGACCAGATGCCCGAGCTACCTCAGCTGCGCTAGCAGTCTTCATGTGGAGGAGCAGGGGCTTTACTCTGAGCTCCTCACCCATTCTCTTCCAGCCACCTTTTGGCCGCTTGTGTACGTACGTGATCTTGTTCTCTCAGTCATAACCCAGTAGGTAATGACCGGCTCAGTTCTCTCTTCACGACTGCAGACGTTGCACTGATTTGAGTGTCGATCTCATTCTTCAGCCTTCCCTAACTCGTGAACAAAATCCCAAGATAATTGAACTCAAGTCCAAGACCAACTTAGAACCGTGGTCTCAGATTTATAGGCGCTGAGTCCCATCCTCGAAGCTTCACACCCAGCCTCCCTAGTAAATGCTGGAAGTCACAGCCTGATTATACTAATGACAATTATTAAACTCACTTTATCTTTTTTAAATTGTTTAGGTTTGGATATGTAACGGATGCCAGCCTGTGAGGCTGTGCGAGTGTACGTTGGTAAACCTCACTCCCTCTGCCTCAAGAGCTGCGCTGAACACACGGCCGACAGCCCGGGCTTTTAGTCGCGTGGTCAGCGCCCTCGCCTCCCATTACGAAGGTCCTGTGTTCGAGCCCCGGTGTGGGCAGGTGTGAAACAAGGCGGGTTACAAATACATTTGATAGATAAATCACAAATGGTCTGACATCACATGAATAGGATCTACTTCGTCTTCAGTGAACCTATTATGCATGTTTCTGGACTGTGGAAGGAAAGTGGAGTACAGTCGTCCCTTGTCACGGCTAACAGGTTCCAGACTCAAACGTGATAAGTGAATTTCTGCAAAGTTGAATTCAGTATTAATAAATGTAATATTTTTTCGTTAGAGCATAGAAAACCTGTTTAGGACTTTCTCAATACATTTTTACCCAGTAGACATGAAATAACACCCCTATAGTCACCTTCACTCCAATTATTCTTTGTTTACAACACGTAGCTCAACTGTAATGCGGGGACACAAGAGACGGCCCCCGCTTTAAACATAGCATGCTAGCGACTAACTTGTTAGCCTCCAATTTATTTATTGTAAACTTAAGAAAGAGTTTCAACTGGAGTGGGTACAAAGGACAAAGTAAACAAAGGACAAAGTAGAGTAAACTCCACGTGTGCTTCCCATTCCTTCAGGTTGCAAGAAAAACTTCCGCACTTTGTACATTATGGATTATCCTACTTTTCCCCCTTTTTGCATTATGGTTAGTGATTGTATTGTGCTTATATAATTATTTCCCATTCATTATCATCTCAGTACAAAAATGGAAATCTAACAAGAAGAAACCAGATGTAAACAACTGCATGTTAATGAATAATGAATAATAAAGATAAATAATCATGCCTGTGATCTCACTGAGTTTTTGTTTTTTTTAAATATTCATTTGTGAACCACGGCGGTCTGTAAATGGTTTTCTCGAAAAACGAGCTTTTTTTCTATGCATATGTTGTGAGGATGAAAAGAACGCCACTCAAACCCAAACAGAGATGAATGCACATTAGTGACTGAGGAGTCAAGTGATGCATCATTTCATTTTTAATACATGTCTTTCACACATATTTTCTAAAACCTCTCACACTATGGGTATGTATGGTTCACAGATAAATGCCAGGCAGCACAGTTCTTCGAAATGAATTTTTATTGTATTCCACATTCATTATTAAATTACCTGCACTGTTTAATCAAGGCCAGTATAAAAATATAGACTGTTCCATGCAACTCTTCACTCATTCATTTTCCATTCCGCTTGTCCTCATTAGGGTCACGGATGAGCTGGAGCCTATCCCAGCTAACTGGAAGGAAGGGTACACCGCCAGTTAATCACAGAGCACATATACAAACAAGCAATCACACCCACGTTCACACCTACGGACAATTTAAACTCTGTAAGTTAGCATTTCCTAGCAAATATGAAAATTATAAAATGAACAAAAAAATTATCAAAATAAAAATACAGCCAAAGTCAAGGCAACACATACAAAAAAGAACGTTTTACCGTTTATCATGAAATAATAGGTTAACAAAGCAAATGAAAATGAAAAAACATAGTTCTGTAATGGAGTTCAGGGCGAGTGCGACACCGTCGTTGTATCACTGAGTCCTTTCATCCGGTATTTGGATAATGCAGTAATGAAAAATGCACTTTTGCATGACGATTGCGAGGATTTCATCAGCAGCAACAGCAAATCAGGAGGAGACTTCAGGTCAGCTGACTGAAGTCATGTGACATTTGTGACTTGTGAACCCAAATACGCACGGGAGAATGCAAACTCCACACAGAGATGCTCCAACACTGAAAATAATCCACTATGAATAAAACTAAACAAAAACAAGAAGAGTCAAGTTGCCTCGATTTAACAGGTTACGATGATACACACAAAAAATAACAATCGCACGGAAGTTGAAGTTACAGGTGACTAGAGCCACCTTCAGGTAGAGATGGAAAATGTTTCAATTCCAACAGTCGTATAATCAAATCATGTTTGTCATTAAGCCCTTGACATAAGTCTTTCTTTTCTTTCAAAATATTTAAAAACCATTGCTGAAATATGAGACGGCTGCATGGCGACCCATCAAGCAGATCCAATCACATTCTGTTCTACCCATTCAAGCACTTTCCTTCAGCAGTAACAGTACGAGCTTCTATAATCAGCATGTTTTATCTGGCTCCCTGGAGAGCAGGCTGCCTCTGGCACGAAGGAGCAGCATCACGTGTGGACGGCCAAAGGATGCCGGCCATTTGGTGGAGACACTGTACTCCAATGAATGTGAATAACTGCAGGTCTTGTGAACAGACAGTAACAGGTTTGTCTCTGGAGAACAAGGAATAACTGATTATGACCACAGATGAAGACTTCGGTCATTAGCGCCGTCACTCCGTGGTGGTGGTCGTGTCATCTGCTGAACACATCAGCATCTTCACATTGCCGATCGGGTAAGGCTTGGCAAGATATAAAAATCTAACTTTCATTTGCAATTCAGCAATCATGGCCCGGGAAATTTTCTGATTTTATTTTGTTGTTTTTCCACGTAAATGTGCAGTTTTTTCGCCAGAAAACACATCTGATTTACTATAGGTCAGTAATAATTTACAAATAGGTGATAATACAGGTAAAATTCCTTGAGAATAATGAGAGGTACAATATCAAACCAATACAACCTGAACAGATGGCTTTTAGAGAAAATGTCTATGACTTTAAATGCTAAAATGTTAACTAATACTGTATCGGAAACCACATATGCAAGGGGAGGGATGATGGACTCCTGTGTGGGACAGAGACGATGAAGGGTAGAATAGCATGCTTAGACACCAAAGATTATTTGAATTACGTGATAAGCATGTGGAGGACTTGTTTTGGAAACGAGGTCTCTAGCCTAGAGCAGATGGTCATACTGTAAATCAGTGTGACATTAATGTGTATCTTAGCAGAGATACATACGTATGTGTGTTAGTGCATATTTATAACTAATATTAGGAAAATCAAATGGAATGACAGACACAAAACATTTTGCAACCATATCTTCCTGACAAACTTCTACACCGTGGCTCCGATTCCATCTGTTCATGGACCATCTTACATGATCATTCATTAGTGGCGAGTACCTATACATTTTATATTTGAAATGTGTTTAATATTGAGTGTGTGAGGCATTTTAGGGCTTATCAGGGACGGCAGTGGCTCAGGAAGTAAAGCAGGTTTCCGGAGACCGGAAGGTTGGCGGTTTGGTCCTCGCACCCTCCACCCAGTCACTGCCATTGTGTCCCTGGGCAAGACACTTCACCCACCTTGCCTGTATGAATGTGAATGAATGTTTGGTGGTGGTCGGAGAGGTCGAAGGTGCAAATTGGCAACCATGTTTTTGTCAGACTACCCCAGAGCAGCTGTGGTTACAAGTTTAGATTACCACCACCAGGAAAACATCAACGTCACACTATTTCTATGGACGTATCAATCACTCGCCATTTGCTGGTGGTCCTTGATGGTAACCACCTGCAAAACACATATACTGTAGCTTCAGTGATAAGTGAGCAGTTATGTAAAAATTCATTCATTTGAGAAAAGTATGCATGTAAGCCAATAAACTCTCATCCGTCAAATGATGGTGACTTGCATACCAAAAATGAAGAATATTAATCTCACAAACTAAGCAAATGTGCAGACTCAAATGTTAAAAATGTTGCATTTTGTCATCTGTCAATGAAAAAGTTTGATCTTTTTAAAGGGTGATTGATAAGACAGCGCCTGTTGCAACTCATATTCAGGTTTTTATGATTTTTTTTTAAACTGACCACTTCTACTACCACTGCTGCTATATTGCATTTGTGGTTGTTCCTTTGCAGTTTTCCTCCCTCTCAAAATTTTGCCTGAAGGTCATCCTCCGGGTCCATGAGCTGCATAAGAAATCCTGCTGTTGCAAAAATAATAATGCTCAGTTTAGAGTGACACCGCCAAAACAATTGAAACCACCTCTCGGTAGGATGGCGTGTACGTCTACACAACGCCAAACTACAGACACAGTAACTGACATATTGTGAAATAAATACTATCGTCAAATATGAGCATCATTGCAATTGAAAAGACTGAGTGTTATACAGAGGCGTAGTATTGAACACATTAGATTGTGTACCCAATGTTAAGGCCATTAAATTCTATTTGTAAGGGGCCATCATTTACAAAGTTAACAATAGTTAGCAATCAAGTCTAATCAGTGTTAAAGTGACGTTACATTTGAATTTATCCCTTTAATTTCTAATTTATGTTCTGTTAGCTATTGTTATTACACCTTTAGATTCAGTCTACGTGGGTGTCAAACTATATATCACCATTGTCCAGGCTAAAAAAATAGTAGTTATTTTGTAATTCAAATGTAACTTCAAATGCAACAAACACTGTGAACATAGTAAAACATGAGAAAACACTAAAACCTGTTAAAAACAAATTGGATTGTACAGATAGCTATGTGCTGGATTGCATTGCACATCACCCTCCCAACACGAGACACTCACACAATACACATGGCTAGTGCTATTGCCATTGCTATTACTGTACAACAATTCCACCGGCCACGTAAAATGATGTGGTGGGCCACATTTGGCCCGCAGGCCTTGAGTTTGACACTTGTGGTCTATTAGCTTAGTGCATTTTCGGCAATAGCTTCTCATAGAAGGCCTTCTCTACACACACACACACACTCACACAGCACAACTCGAGTTCCACAAAACACACAGATAACCCGTGGTACTGAAGGGAGATGATTAGTAAACACACATTTACTATCACATTTACTATCTATGCTATCAGCATAGTTAGAACCAGTTCGAACCAATCTCCCGCACACAAGCTTAATTTTCACTTTTCATGCACACTTTCTAGAGGGGTGTGGCAACTGCTAATGTACTTTGATCCTGGGCTCTTCCTCGATCTTCCTCATTGATGCTAAGAGTCCAGCGCCGTAACCAAACGTATTGCTGTTATATTTAATACAGTTTGAAAACCTTTACAATTGTGTGATAATTGACTCTTTCTCCGATAGCAATGCGATCCAAAGACCAAGACTAAGGATAAATAATACCTATTACACTTCTGACTGATTTCAATACCACACAGAATAGGAGTGCAGTTTTATGAACATCATTTTCTAAGTTTACAGTCAAGGTCAAAACTACAGTAGATAGCCACTTTTACCTGAGGTTGCCCTCTGGGACCACCAGAGAATGATCAACATTTGCAATAAAAGTGACTGTTGTAATTATTAGATTCTGTCTTCAATTGCCATCAAAATATAAGCCCTAAATATAATCCTAATGAAAATTTTAAAACCAGTTGAAAAATTGCAAGAATTTACATTTTGCACTGTTGGACCTTCAGGAGGAGGCTAGTGGCCAATGTTCCCAATTGGATTTATATCAGGGGAACACACAGGATGGTCAGAAAGACTGAGGTTATTCCTCTGGACGATGTCCATTTTCAGGCGGGCATTGTGAGCTGCAGCGTTGTCCTGTTGATAAAGCCAGTCGTTAGCACACAGACGAGAGTCATGAGGGATGTCCCCTGCAACAAGCTGCTGTTTGACGCCCCTGCACAACCTGAAGCTTCATGGATCCACTGAAGGAAAAAGCATCCCAGATCACAATGGCGCCCCTCCACTGTGCAGTGTGGAAAACATCTCAGCTGGGATCTCCTTGTCATGCCAGTAACATTGGAAGCCATCACCTTCCAATGTCCACCATGTTTGGTGCTCTTGTGCAAATTCCAAACGGGCAATTTTGTGGGTGTTCAAAGAGACGAGGCCTTTGAAGACATTTTTTTGTTCATAAACCCTTCTCTCGCAGATGCCATCTGATGGTTATTGGACTGCACTCGGCAGCAGTAACAACCATTCTGGCCGAGGATCGTTGAGCTTGACGGACAGCCAATCTGATCCTCCGGCTCAGAGCTGGTAAAACATTTTTTGGGTCTACCGCTTGACTTTGTTGTTAACTTTCAAATGATTGATGCATTTAAGGACTGCCAAAAGAATTGCGAAATCTCAACGCTTGAGAAAAAACATTAGTGAAGACTAAAGACATTAACATGGAAAAATTGTGGGCTGTTCTAACTATGGTACACACATGCTGTACATTTGACTTGTGTTATCACGTATTTACTTATTCAATTTTGAATTATTACTGACTTTGAATTTGACCAAAAATCCTCAAATTTGCAGGGCCGTGATTTTTAAATTGCGAATGTGCAGTTATCCACTGTATACTGCCCTAATGGCTCTACAGTGTCTGGAAATATGTTGTATCAATGGTACTACAGTACAGGGGGTCCTCACAAATGCTTAGAAATAGCTGGCAACATGCTCTCAGCTTCTCAACCACAATTAGAGGCCTGTCACCAGTCGATGCATGGCTGCCTTCCCGTTGCACTGAATTACAATGCTGTCAAGTGTTTCATATCACTTTCGAAGTTGGCAGCACCTATCAATCCCCAAAATATCTGTCTGGTGCTGGCATGGAGCAGTTAATGCATGCTGCATATCCAAAGTCTTTCACAAAAGGTTGGCAACAAGCAAGCAAATGAATTGCGTTCTATGTGCAACAGACACTAGCACAGAGTTTGGAGTCATGAGCCAGTCCACACTTATGCTCCTCTGTATGGATGTCCACACACAGAGAAGGCTAACAAGTGTTAGTTTTAATAAAGCCATAACCATAGCTCATTAACAGCAGTGTGAAATTGCTGGCTTCTCCGAAACATGCTTTTTAATGACCCCTGAGGGACAGATCTGAATATGCAACACTGATCTTTTCATGGAGAATAGCACAGTCTCTGGAGCTTATTGTGAATTAGTACCAACCGTGCATGCACCTTAAAAAAATACCTCTCCCCACACAGGCAGGCGTGCACACACACATCTACACACAACTACGCCACGTAACCATGGAGCACTTATGGCAAAATTGCCCAACAACTGAATGGCCTCCATGTCTCCATGGCAACAAATGTACTCTTTCCCTTTAGCCTTCCCCCCTGTAGCGTGTTGCATTTGACAGTGCTTCCATCATATGATATTGCATGCATACTGTATATGTTTTCATATATGTTGTTTCTGCTTGGACTGGCTGAGTCACCAAAACCAGCCGTTGCTTTTCTTGTGAATTTGTTCAGAGACGTAAGGAGAATGTTTTTTTGTCTTTTCATGTCATATTTTATACTCATATCTAACAGAGCTGCTGTGTTAAGTCTGTTGCATGCCTTGACTACAATGATAATAAAGCTTTCATACACACACATACACACTCCGATTGCTATTGTAAAAGCTATTTCTTTTCTTTAGCTTTTCTTCCCATTTCTTGGGACCGCATTGCACAGAGTCTATATAGCAGCTGTTACAACCCTGAATAGAGTGAAAGTTAAGTTTGTGTAGAAGTGAGAGTTAAGCTTGTGTAGGTGAGAACAATGCATGTTGGTGCGCAACTCTGATTGTGCTATGTGAGTGGGTGTGTCAAGAAGGCCTTCTTTGGGAAGCAGTTGTCTGAAAATGCTATTAGACTGAATCTAAAGGTGTATTAATAATATCTAACAATATCTATCTAAAAAAAAAAATGGGTGCATTTTGTTAGTTGCCAGGTTAAATTCTTCATTGCCTCGTGCTGCTCTTGAAGAAAAATATTCATGGAAGGTCCCACAATTTGACGATGGACTTTCTTAATAGAAAGGAACTGAAAGACTCAAAATAATCCACATAGTCAAAACCCAAAGCGCATTCTTACATACTGAAAACTTGGATGATAGCCGCCACAATTGGACCTGGTCAGCAAGGCTCATTGGGGATGGGGAGCGAGCGGAAGAAGCACCGGCCGTCAACGACAGCGCAGCACTTGGCAGCATTGGAGTACAACTCCTTCAGTAAAATTGAAAGCGTTGCTGCCATTTTGACATTGGATTGCATGTTGCTGTGAATTCAGATTGTGTTTTTTTTGCATTTGCGTACCATTTCTTTGATTTCACCAATATCATTTATTAGGTATGTCATGTGACACCCAACTCACGAGCCGATGCTAAGAAAAGTACTGTCATGAAAAAGTATGAATAGAGAAAAAAACTTTGTCATTTAACCGAGTCACAATACAATGATGATTTGTGATTTTTCAAAATTTCAAAAATAAATAAATGGACGAAACAATATTATTGTCTACATTTTTTTAGACCAAATAAACCACTGTTACGATGATATATAATAATAATTATATATATATATATATATCATAATAATGCAATGTTTCCTTTCATATGTCATCTTTCACTCTGTAAAGTTGTGGATTTGCTGTTTGTGACCTGTATTTTCTCACAGGCAATACGTACTGTCTGTCAAACATTTGGAGCATTTCTTGAAATGCTGGCTTTTCAACTGTATTAAAGAGCAACATTTCTTTGGCAATGTGTTAGACTGCACTCTCTGTGAACGGACACCATTTTGCATTTTTTTCTTATCTATTTACTTTGCCCATCAAACCTCTCAGTGAGTGTTGACTGTCGGTAGTTTTTTTTTTTTTTTCCCAGATGGGAAAACTGGGTCGGGTGGATATGTTTGAGGTGGGTAAATTTGTCTTGCTGCCTTTTACGTTGCCACCACTTTCAAATAAATTTGGCATACTGGCTCGTTCGTTGCTCATTATTCATATTCCCACATGGGGCTGTGGCATTTGGCTTTGCAATCATATTTTTTTCTCCTAATTTCTACTACCTTGCATTGTTCCTCAGGAGGTTCCACTCTTTTGCTGTGTGTGTGTATGCTAGCGGCCCCGCCTCCCTCCACAGAGACAAAGCAACTGTATGGCTGAGAGTAGGTCTCACTCCATCTCACAACGTCTCAAGCCGTTCTATGAAGCGTCTAGGTGCTCAACCAATGGACTGAGTGAACCTCCTTTCTGCCTGTTTGGAGGCGAAAGATGAGAAAAACAGACACGCATGCACATGGCAATATATGGAGGCTGGGAAAATGAACAAATTCATTTTTATTTATCGTGTGATTTATTTATTTATTTATTATCGCAAGACTGTTTTTTTCTGAACGAGACATATCGCCACATTTTGACCTCCCGAGTCATGAACGAGTCGTTCAAGACTCGCAGGTTTTTGACTGAATCTGGACTCACTGGTGCTCATCTCTGTTAACTTGTTCACTTCGTCACCATTGCTATTGCTTGTCATGTTCGACATGACAGGTTGGACTTTTGGTTTGGTTTTCCTTTGCTCACTTTCCTTGTAAGTGCTATAAGTGCAGCTGGGTCTGAAGTGTAATCAGCATTCATATTTACTTCAGATGGTCCCTTTTCTAGTGGCCGGTGCATTGTGCTTCCAGTGCTTTGTGTTTCTGCATGTATTCTCGGTTGCTCTTTATTCTTCCAGATGCCAAGTATGGCCGCTTGGTGAATCTTCACGGGCTTCCTGTGACGACCCTGTACTCTGTTACTTGCATGTATTCCTATACACAGGTCTGTTTTCTCTGTTGGTTACTTAGTCGTATTTGCTATTCCTCTAGCTCCTTTGTGTGTTTGTGCTACTTAGCATCACTACCTTAGCACTCCTCCATTTATACTTGGTACCTTACTTAACTTTATTTGCAACGCTCCCTTTGGTGAGTTTTGTACATTGCTGCTCTTTGTGAGTAGTCTTACTGCTATTAAAGCCGATTCATCCAAGCCAGCCACCATGTCTCCGCATCCTGAGGTGACGCTACAAGATATAATCGCAAAGCGTGACATCGCGAGCTAAATTAAAACAGAAAACCAGTCACATGTCACTAATTGCGCAACGGTTACTCTAATGCATTTGAAAAAAATCAGGGGTCTCCGACCTTTTTTGGAGGGCCGAGAGCTGCTCATTATTGTAATATATTTCATCCTAAACAAACTGAATAAGCTTGTTTTGCCAGAACATTAACTAAACGTGGGTATTTGTATTAAATGTGAATGCTGAACGAATGAATGAATTTGGTTGCTAAAATGGAGGATTGGATATCCAAGCTCAACAGAAGGTGAGCAGACTTTTACAACAAACGGAGCTTAATAAATAACAAACACATTTAAACAAATAAATGGGACTAAGTAGTATTTGAAAACAAAGTTTTGAACAAAAGTTAATTATTCTCTTCTTTCTCTTGTTATCCTACATGACAAAAAAACAACCTCCAAAGGAGTCAGTGCCTCACCAGCCATGACCCTCGCCGCACATCACTGGACTTGTTATGTGTCGTAGTCATATGTCACTAAATAGAGGCAAAATGGCTGATTTGAACAGCAAAAACCTGAAGCGTTAAAGTGTATATACTCCTTGACTTTTTGCTGAGCTGCTGGTTGGACAGGTATGGTCTCCGCCTATGCTCAGTTCTGCTTTCCTTTTGGAAACCATTTTCAACCATTTCCAGGTTGAAAATGGTTCTAATGTATCAATAAGCATATTCTGGCTAAATCGTTGTTGTAAGTAATTCTTGCAGTGGTTATTAGGTTTGTCTGCTTATTTTCCTCAATAAATTTGTTAAGCTTTTAATGCCACTTTTATCTGAGCAAAGCCACACATTTGATAATAATGTATGAGTTAAATGTGGAAAAAATGTAATCCATACTTAAAGCATTTAACGTTCACTAATGTCAAAGCTAATCCAGATATACAAAGTTTATCCCAAAACCCACATGTAAGCAATCCTGGTGCGAACCCCAGTCCATTTATGAATTGCGTGCTGTGAATATTTGAGCTGTAATTCCAATGAAATCACTTTGACTACATGCATGTAATATTTTAATATGTTGAGCTATTAATTGCATGTTATACTGTACTGCGCTCAACAATTCCCCACCATTTCCACATAGAGATCATAGACGGCATTGACCCAAATATAAGACGACTCTGAATACAAGATGAGCCCTCTTTTTCAGGACACATTTTTGAAAAAAAATATTTTCAAAAAGTGATACTTTAGTCATTATATTTCTTACCTGCTTTATTGATGACCGTTATCTTAAATTTAGCACCATAACTAACTCCATGAATAAACCTCAGTAGAAATTTCAGTGAATGCTCAAATGCTGAAGCTGAACTAAAATGTCAAATGAATGAAGTACCCCGGAAGTGGGTTGAAATCTATTCACCGACTGAGGATTGAACCAGCAAGCATCAGGTGGGGAGCCACGCTACCATGTACGGAATGTTACATGTTCCATAAAATGTAAAATTGCCTATTCATTTTCAATGGGGAAAAAAATCACAGAAAATATAGAATTATGGAAAATGTCGGATTTTTTTTAGAAAATCTGAAATTTGTCCTGAATTGTCTGAACAGTTTGATGTTGGAATGATTTGAGGCGGTTGAGAAATGTAGGAGTAGTAGCACAACAAAAAACAGCAGAATTTGAAATGTTGGAATGTGACAATGGAAAATGATTGTTCAAATGTATAAATATGGTGAACCGTTACACGATGGCTGGCGATTGCACCAGCAAACACCGGGTTGGGAGCCGTGTCATGATTTTCCACCAGTATTGGGTGCCAAATAAATTGCCCGTTCATTTTCAATAGGAAAATTGAAACAGAAAATGTGAAATTACAGTAAATGTGGGGATTTTTAGATAGCCAACATTTCCTGAATGAGCTGAACATTTTGACTTTGGATTGGTTTGAATCGGTTGACAAATGAAGAAGAAGAATTAGAGGCATAACTAGATGATGCAATGCCAGCAGACATTGCGTGTGAATGCTGAAGTGCTGAGGCAAAACTGAAATGCTTTGAAAAAGTATGACAGTTGGCATGTAGAATGAATGTAGGAGTAATTTGGAAGCTGAAGAGCTGAATGTTGAAATCTTGAATGTGTATAAGTTCATAAGAAGAAAAAGAATAAGCAGAATGTTAAATGTAATATAATTTTAGTAAACATGATGGACGATTACACAGTGCTTGAACTGACAACTTTCATGGGGGTAACTTTGGACCCATTTGAGGAATGCTAATCCCTAGAATATGTGGAAAGGTAAGAAGAAACCTTTCCCCAGTAGTGGGTAGCATGGAATTCGTCCTTTAATTATTAGCAGACTAAAAGCAGAAGAAATTGACATGTTGGAAACTGTGGATGCAGACTGAAATTTGAAATGTATAAACAAACGGGGTGTGAATTTACTATCGCTTCAGTTTTGACCATCGCCTACTTAGAGGACAGTGACTTTTGCCTAACATAATATCATTTTATACAACAGGATGAAGGCCTGCACAGGAATTGAAACGGCAACCGCTGAGTCGGGAACCAAGCACTCTACCACCTGAGCCATGTCACCTCTGTAGAATCAGCAGAATGGGGGTACGAGTAGGACGAAGAAGAAAAAGAAGCGGAAAGATAAATAGATGAAAATTGGTGCACAATTTTATCTAATTGCGTTCACACAATTATATGAAAAATCACCCAGTAAGGCTGAGTTCACGCTTGTGGTTGTGCATTCCGGTCCAGACTAAATATTTGGGAAAAAAATGGTGTGTTTAGCATTCACACTGTATTTTAGTCATCGGGTAAAGTAAGGACATGATTGGGCAGTTTTCATGACCTGTTGCTTTGCCTTAAAAAACCCTCCAGAGACCAAATGTAAGAGCACCTGTCGGTTTTGTAGGAAAAAAATACATTTGCCATCACGTGTGACTTTTTCTCTTTAGTCATTGTTGATGTGACGCACACAATGTCCAACAGTGATGCCAGATGGGAAATGAAATTACTATTCCAGAAGCTTGAAATGATCTTATTTTGAGGAAAATGATCTTACATGCCCGATTTGACGTTGCTTAGGACCATCTGCTACAGTAAAACATTACCACAGACCAGTGGCATTTAAATGTGCAGATCACATGTAACATGTACTCTAAAACAGTGATTCTCAACTAGTGGGTCCCGGGCAAAAAATAATAATAAAAAATGATATGACGCTGTCCCCGAATGCACATTACGTTCTTGTTTGTGCTATTCGCTTGATACACCGCCATGAGGTGCGTGCCATGTTTATAGGCGACTTCATCAAGCTTGAGCGGGAGGGGAAGAACACAGAGTTGGGACTTAACATGCCGTCGGTCTGACACACAGCTGCAGATATCTGCTGGAGAAGAGCGCACCATAAAGAGAGACAACGTCACGTAGTGTTGCAAACAGTGCCTTTAAATATGAGATATTTGTTTAAAAAATTAACCGCTTTTCATTGAGGGTTGATGGTTGGTCCCGCAGCCAAACCAGTTCAGTACCGCTGCTCTAAAGCATTTTGAACCCAGCCCATAACCAAAAAACACCATGTGTGATTAGCTGGAAATGTTACACACAGCCCTTTCCAATACCAAGTATACGTATTGCAGCAAAATAGATTAACTATAAGATAAAAGGACACTGTAATCTTTATGAAGGACCTGTTATCTTGTATGCATAATTATCACATTCGGTAGCAAATGGGTACATCTGTATAGTGATGCTAATACTGTTGTCATCTCGTGTTTGGTCCATATATAATGGTTGCTGTATAATTACATCGGACTGCTCTCTTAAATCTCATTAGTTCAATATCACTGAATGTGACCCTCTCCCTTTAGTCATTTATTATTAACTTTGCTGAGGTCTTATAATAAAGACCTCAACAGCAGGAGACAATCACTTCTAAAGCAGGTCAGCCTTTTAACCATGGCTGAAGGGAGTGAATGATTAAGGCAGCAAATTTCAGATGAGTAATGAACTGGACCATCCGTGGAAGATCACTGGGAGCTGTCCTGCTCTCGGGCTATATTTCCGTTTGTCCGATCCCAGTGCCTTGTGTTCTACCCCCGCTTGCGCTGGGCAGAGCAACGAGGTGCACCTGAGTGTGGCGAATGCTCCAGGACATATGTGTCCACCTCGGGCCCGCGGGCCGGAACAAAGTGCAGCTGGCCCGCGGGCCTGAGTTTGACTGCCCTTTGGACAATTTAGAGTTGCCAATTAATCTAACATGCATGTTTTTGGAATGTGGGAGTAAGCCGGAGTACCCGGAGGAAATCAACACACGCACAGGTCATACAAACACTCTCTTCCATTCTAACCTCTCCACTACCACAGAGCTGTCAAAGGACCGCATGGACCTGCAAAAGAATGATTGGGCTACAAGACCAATCAACAAGAAGCTTGGTGAGAAAGAGACCACTGCTGACTTCACTGCATGGAAGAGTTGATGAACATGGCCACACATAGGATAAGAACCTCCTGGCCAAAATACTGAAGATGGGTTGCGGAGGGTGTTGCGGTATGACAGTCACACAAATCTTACATGGCCAAGACAACAAAGGAGTGGCTCATATAGAAGCACATTAAGATCCTGGAGTGGCCTTGCCAGTCTTCTGACCTTCATCACATAGAAGACCTTGGCTCGATGGAAGGAGCTGCAACCTTGAGTTGAATCTGGAAAGAGGGGTGGACCAAAATCCCTCCTGACATGTGTGCTACCCTGGTGGGCAGCTACAAGAAACAAGCTCTGTGCTTGTCAACAAGGCTTTCTCTGCAGATTTTTGTTTTTACATTCTGCACTTCACACAAACCAGCGAGTCTCTAAGACAAATGCCAATGGGGGCTAAGAACCCCGTATCCTTCAATGCAAGTGACGCCCCTCGTAAGCGGCATCTTCTCGAGAAAGACCATGGCAAAGCACATATCTACAGTATCTTGGCGTGAGCTACATGCATATGGTGCACTATACGGGATGTTTGACGATATACTATTGTAAGTTTTTCACATGCAATAACAATTTTGGCTGACAGCAAATCATTTCCATACGTGGTGTTGTTTAAATAATGGGCTTCTCCGTAGAGCAACCACTGTGACAAAATTGTGAAAACAGTTTGAATTGTAGACATATTGCACTTGGTCCAATCCGTTCATAATTGGTACAGATGTCTCCCCTTAAGCCGACAGCTCAGTGAAGCAGCGCAGCTCTTCCAATATTCAACCAGCCAGCTTAACATTGGTGCAGTCTTGATGTGGAAGAAAACAAATCAGGGCATCTGTATGATTGAGTTCTTCTTTAGTAGTAAAATTAAATTACAGTGGAACCTCGGTTTTCAAACACTTCATTTTGTATACGATTCGGTTTTTGACAAAAAACTGCGGCGAAACATTGCCTCGGTTGTCGTACAATATTTTGCGTAACTGTTTTATTTTACCATTTGGTTTGACACACCCAACACCAAATCTGGTTAGCTGACTTAGTTGACACAACGTATTCTGTAAGACACATTCACACTTACACATCTGCAGACTTGAGTGGCCAAACCAAGAGTCCAACGTGTGGTGTTCCAGCCTGGGGGTGTTATTAATACACTGAGTCCAACTTTGTTGGATACTTGATTACAAAACAAAAAACGATCTTGATTACAAAACGTTATGTAAACATTAGCATGCTCTCAATTCCCACCGGGAAGTCATTGTCCCCCCCAGCTCTGTTGCTTCACTATGATGTCGTCAGCGGTTGACTCTGTAGTTCTTTGTTAACTAACGCAGATACACCACAAGTCTGCTTTTTTATTGAGTACTGCTGCAGAATACGGATTTATTGTGTGGGCGGCCCTGCTCGGGCTCCACAGGACCTGTGTGTCATATCTGCTAACACGCTGTCTCCCTGAGGTTTACATGGAACCCAGCCATCCTGATTGCTCCTCTGCAGCACCTGGGAGGATGCTCTCAGGAAATAAAAGGGCTCCACCCCCGGCGGCTCGCTCTCTCTTCTCCTCCTGGACTCTTGGCTGCACCATCGTGGTTTTTTGTTTGACTGTTTGGTTAATTCAGTTCTTTCCTTTATCTACCTTTAAATTATCTAAAAAGCTAATGTAGTTTGCGTCCTTGACCATCTTTGCCACAACCCATGAGCCAGATTGTGACAATGGGATTTACATTTACATTTCAATTACATTTCTTACAAGAAAATAGTTTTCAGTTTTAGTACAATTCGATTTTAGACGAACCCTCTGTGGTATCGCTGTACTTAGCAGATTCAGGTCTTATGGGTATTTTATACTGTGTTTGGTAGTTGGCACTATAACATAACTTCCTTTCATGCCATGATTTTTCAAAGTCAGCTTTCGAGTGCCATTCCAGCTACCTTTATTTGATACACATTGTATTTGATCTCATTAGAAAGCATCTGGTGGGTGTGTTCCAGCGTTTTTCTAACTGGCTCGTAGGACTGTTGCGCACACATGGATTTAAGGTGAAATGATAGCCCGGTTTGAAAAGCACACTCCATGTTACACAGCCATCACTCATATCACGCATCTCACACGTAGTGTGACGACGGGAGCGGTTGAGCGTCTGAGAGGCTTTACATTGGAAGTGATTAACAGCCTGCCGTCTCGCTCACAATCACAAAAGGGTGCCTTGTTCATCAGGATGAGATGCTAAAGAGCCTTGACAAAGTGTTGCCACTTGGCGGCCAGTGATGAGAAGAGGTACTTCATTAGATTAGCTGTCAGGAGATTGTGCTGATGTGCTGCACGGAGCAGGTCTAAGTCTTATGTCACCTGCAGCGTGCTCTCTATTAACGCACAAATATTTTCAACAACTTCTGGCATTTATTTATGAGAGCCCTTGTAAGCAATTCAAGTCGACCCGGTGGACAGTCATACCCATTCACGCATGACTGGTGTGCATTCATTCATCAGCTGCTTTTGACAAAATACAAACTATTTTATGAACGGAATTTGACTTTGTTGACTTTGTGGCTTAATACTGTGGAGTCTCTCGGTGAAACCAGCCTCCAAAAAAAGTTGTAGAAAGTTTTCTTGCATTTGTTTGGAGGCAGATCTGCCACATCCAAGCGTATCGGGACAGGCCAACCACAACCATGAGGTGTTTGCTTTGTGCGTATTTACTGCATTGGAGTCGCCGTGTGAGTTGTTTGTTTTTTTGCGCATGCACGCTGCGACAGCCGACTTTAGCGAGTGACTCATAAAAACTCAAGTCAGTGAAAGGAATCAAGTTTGCCGTCACTACTAACTTTCTAACGTGTTGCAAGCATCATATCCTGCACTTTCCCTGCTCAGGAACAATCGATTTTTATCCACAAATTCAAAAATGATCTGAACAAAAAGCGTAAAGGTTTTCAGTACGTGGTTTATCTGACGAGTTGAATGACAGCACCCGGACTTGGACGTGGATGGGATGGTGAAACATCAGGAAAAGCTAGCGAGTCCAGTTGCTCTGATTCAACTCCTCACATCAGGAAAAAGTTTTTTTTTTTTTTTTTACTGATTAACTTAGCAGGTAAGTTTAATAATAAGAGGAGGTCAGTTTTGTCTGCCGACCCCCCTCTGCCCAGGTCAATAGATCTAACGAATGAGTAGATCGAACTGGCATGAAACTATACCTGTGAGTCTTCTTTGTGGGTGGAATTTCCCATGTAACACAATGAGACCTTGTCTCTTTATAGCGCGCTCCTCTCAGCAGCTATAAAGGCGATCTAGCTGGTTTTCGGACCGACGGCACGTTAAGACCGCACTCTATGTCCCCCCCCTCCTGCTCAAGCTTGGCTAAGTCGCTCATAAACATGGCACGCACCTCGTGGTGGCGTAGCAAGCCAATGGCACAGGTGCGAGGTGCATTCGGGGACATCAGGTCATCATTACACACTTTTTTTATTTGGCAAGAACAGCGACCCACTGAAAACGGCTCTGCAGCCCGCCAGTTGAGATTCCCTGATCTATTTCATCACGGGTGCTCGATGAAGACTCGTGTTTCACTGACTGAGGGGTGCAACTTGCTGTGCATGTGCAGGTTTCTGCGCATGCTCTTTGATGATGAGTGACTCATGAATTGAGCACCCGATTGACTTCAGTGAGTGAATTGTAAGGAATCAGTAAAAGGAATTGAGTTTTGCATCTGATTAACGCAATGTGCGTTTGTCATGTCCAATTCTGACAGAAACGTGCCGTTACATTCGCAGTTTGCACTTTTTAGACCAGGGGTCGGCAACCCACGGCTCCACAGCCTTCTTGTTGTGGCTCCCCTCGCAGTGCTGGACTATTTTTTTTAACACCCGTGTGTGTGAAAATGTGTGTTATTGAAAAGAGTTAAAAATATCCAAGTTTATGTAAGGCGGTGAATGCATCCTGGCGGAGTTCTGACAGGTGATGGATGAGGGCGATGAAGGGAAGGAGAGCCGATGTTTGTTTTTATTCACCACAAGTCTCAAAAATGTTAACACAAAACACGTTTTTATAGTTTTCCAATGAAGGTTTTACATGCATAAAACAATTCTAAATGCATGTAAATGATGAACGAAAAGGATATATGAACATTTAAGGTTACTTCATGTTGTCAAGGACAGGATGTGGCAGCGAGGTCAACGTGAACACCACCTTCATGTTTTGCCATAAGACATTTCTTGAATTCAATGCTACTCACCTTCTTTATCAACATGCTGGCACTTGTAACTTTCTTTGGCTCCTCTTCGGTTTATTTTGCAGCCGTGATCAAAATAAAATTAGAGGCTTGAGGTGAGAAAAGCTATTGAATTAAAGAAATAAACACGGAGGTGGTGTCTACGTTGATGTCTTTGTCAACAATCAGGTCTTCAATGAAGGTAAAAGTAACTTGAAATGTTCACTTAAATCTTTCATTCTTCGTTTATATGCATTTAGATTTGTTTTCTTCATGTAAAACTATAATTGTAAAACTATAAAAACGTGTTTTGTGTTAACATGTTTGGCTTTCTGGGTCGGATTACTTGTTTCCTCTCAAAGTCCAAACTGAAGACTGTAAATTGTCCGTAGGTGCAAAAGTGAGCGTGGTCCAGAAGTCGCCGTAAGATTTTGTCATAGATATTTCATTCCAAATTCAAATCGACTGTGTGGAAATGTAATCAATACAAATTCATTTTGCGATCTGATCGATGAACTTGTGCAAATGCAATTGATTACATATGTAATATTACTAATATTACTTGTATTTCGACTTGATGCTTAAACATATAGGCATTGTGGAGACAATGACCGTGATATCGTTCTCATGTAATGTCAACATTTGTCAATTGACAAAGACAATATGGAGGGATGGAAGACAGTCATTGCAGATTGAATATGTTCAATATAAGTTATTATGTCAGGATTTTATTTGTTTTACTCCGACAAGGAAAGAAGAAAGGTTGGCGGAGGCGGGTGGACCGGGTGATGGTCAAACTCAAAATCAAGAAAATGTCACAGTCTAAGTAGAAGTCCAAGTGTCCAAATCGTAGCCAGCACAAATGGGAATGAGTTCTCTTCACAGGGTTGTCAGCAATGACGTGCAGTCAGGGGAGGCACCTGTCATGATGAAACATATGAATAATGATAACAAATAATATTTTTCCAGCGAACTGTATTATGAATGTATTTTCCATGTGAGTCCAATCATTAACACTTTCTTTGGTAAAAGTCACAGAGGATCTTTTTGACAACCTCAGCCCCAGATACAGGAGGGGCCACCATGGAGTCCCCAGGCACTGCTTCCTCACTGGAAGACATGTCGGTGGGATTGAGGAGCTCTTCAAAGCATTCCTTCCATCAGTGCACAACATTTTGAGTCTAAGTCAGTAGCAAATCTTCCCCACCATACGATTGACAGTGTGCTGCTTACCCCTCCTGAGACAGCGGATGGTGGTCCAGCATCTCTCCGAAGCCATCCGGAAGTCGTTCACCGTGGCTTCCTCGAGCTCCTCCCACATCCGGGTTTTTGCCTTGGAAACCGCCAGAGCCGCAAACCGCTTGGCCTGCCTGTACCTGTCAGCTGCCTCTTATGGGCAAAAAATTACAACCCCTGCCATCGCCTCTCACCGCTGGCAACACCAGAAAGGAATAAAGTCCACCCACTCTCGAGAGGACTGGTTCCAGAACCCTTGCCGTGCGTCGAGGTGAGTCCAGCAGGGCATTAGCTACCACAGTCTGGTAGAAGATCTGTAACAGCTTCTTGCCTACTTTGAAGGACGGCAGCCTACTGAGGAAGTGCAGACGGCTCTGCCCTTTCCTGCACAGAGCATCTACGTTGGCAGCACTAGATGTTGGAAGCACTACATTTGACAGTCAATCATTAGTGGTGAGTACCTATGCATTTTACACTTTTAGGGCTCTATTCTCCCATGTGCGGGAAAGGTGTGCATCTGCGCGGATTGTGGCTGCACGGGATTCTCCCTCTTTACTTACAGGAAAAACTTTTTGGGAATTTTGCCCATCATCCGCAATCCTTATGTGAAACGTGAACACGTCTTTCTCTTTTCTGTGTGTTCTAAAGATATAAAACCAGATAAAAGCTAACTAACTAAAACTATTTCACTATAACGGCTTCTGAAAAAACCTCCAAAAAGCGCCAACAATGCTACATTTGACCTGCATATTAACCAAGCTACAGTGACAGTGTTATTATTATTTGTTATTAACATTGTTACGCCAAAGAACTACTTTATTGGTGTAGTGACACCTCGCCACACCACACCGGCTAGCTACTAGCTGGCTAGCAAATCCTGTAGCTTCACCACACGCTCATAGTGCATCGGCGCACTACGCATCAGACCACAAGCAGTCAAAATCGTCTAAAATGGCCGGTACTGTGGGGTTTAAATTTTGAAAAATGGCTGGGATTGAATGAGTTAATAGCAAGCTTTCTAGGCGGAATAATGCATCCCATTACATGCAGTAATTAGCCACCTCTTTTTATCTGTTTATATATCTTTAGAGCTCACAGAAAAGAGAAAGACGTGTGTTCATATCTCACATAAGGATTGTGAATGATGGGCAAAATACAATTTTAAAAAGTGCAGTTTTCCTTTAAGTGTGTTACTGTGCACTTTCATTCAAGATACGCACGTTGGGTGGAGCAACTCTAAAATGTGGACATTCCCTGTCAAATTTGGGAGCACGCTTCTGAGGCGGCAATAAGTCCAATGCCAAGGGAAGGTGAAACATTATATTGCACTTGAAGTTTGTGGCATACTGTTCTATATCCATTAAAGCTGCGACTGTCAAGTTTATTTCATTTTCTTTCCTTCTCTCTTTGTTTCTTGTTTTCTAGATAATATGTTTTTGTCTTTCCGCTGCACCATTCATTCATATGAAATGAACACAAATCGTTGTGTTGATTATCACCAATCAGACCGTTAACCCATTGCTTCAATTGCAGCCGCAAAGCCTGCCTTCCTTACGCCCAAAATGACGAGACGATGAAAATTGAGGAAGTGATTGACGTGATCAATCAACAATAGCTTTATTTAAGAAGTTGGGCATCTCTGTGTGGAGTTTGCATGTTCTCCCCGTGCGTGCATGTTTTTTTTCCGGGTACTCCAGTTTCCTCCCACATTTGAAAAACATGCATGTTAGGTTAACTAAATTCAAAATTGTCCATAGGTATGGATGTGAGAGTAAATGGCTGTTTGTCTATATGTGCCCTGCGACAGGACCAGGGTGTACCCCACCTCTCGCCCGAAGCCCGAAGCGGCATAGAAGATGGACGGATGGATGGGTTGCTGTCAGCCACAATCACCCCACAAATATCAGCAAGAACATAGCAGGCAGAATATGAGAACACTCCATTCTCCATGGTTTTCACATAGCCCCCAAAAAATTACGTAATGGCAAAGTCTGCCTCTTTGCTCAATGAATCACATTCACAAGTTGCGAGGATGGGTCTTATTTACGTGGTAGGCATGTCTGGAGTATGAACGGGTGAATACAAAGAAGGGAAACGTGCATAACTTCAAGCGCCTAGAAATACACTTAAGCGCAAACGGGAGAATCGGCCCCTAAATGTGTCTAGTAAGTGAGGCATATTTAGGGATTAAACCTGGATTGTGTGGTAGGTGAACAATGGCAACTGAAAAGAGATAGGGAGGATCTGGAGCTGAATCTAATCTAATAATTACAAGTTGCTTTTATTGCAAATATTGATCCAAAATCAAAAGACAACGTCAACATCAAGCTAGGAGGAGGATTTGGGGGGGGGAGGAGTGAGCCTTGTGTCAATAATAAACATTTTTGGCCTTTTTTGTTTCCATACGCTGGTGGTCCCCCGCAAATCTACTGTAATTATAAAAATGAAAGCCATGCAAAAGTTTTTATTTTGTTGTGCCAAGGACTAAAAACAGAACAGCTTTTATATCACTCTTTTCTTGCTTACCTGACAACAAGATGAATCTGATAATAAAGCGGCTGTGGATATTTATTTTGGTTACATGGTCCCGTGTGTCTCTCACTGGATCAGTGTGAAGCGGCCGGGATGAGAATCAGCACCTCCAAGTCTGAGTCCATGGTTCTCGCCCGGAAAAGGCTGGAGTGGCATCTCCTGGGTCGGGGATGAGATCCTGCGCCAACTGGAGGAGTTTACCTCGGGGTGAGGGAAGAATGGAACACGAGATAGACAGACGAATTGGTGCGTCGTCTGCAACGATGCAGACTCTGCATCGGTCCGTTGTGGTGAAGAGAGAGCTGAGCCGAAAGACAAAATTCTCAGTTTTGGCTGGGCTGGCTGGGCTCTCCCTTAGAGATAAGGTGAGAAGCACTGTCGTCCAGGAGAAACTCAAAGTACAACCGCTGCTCCTCCGCATTGGGAGGAGCCAGATGAGGTGGCTCGGGCATCTGGTCAGGATGCATCCCGGACACCTCCCTGGGGAGGTGTTCAGGGCATGTACGACTGGGTGTTGGCCTCACAGGGTTTGTATGTCTGTTGAGACATTTCTATGTGGTGTTTGCATGTTCTCCCCATGAGTTCTCGCTGGGTACTCCAGCTTCTTCCTACATTCCAAAAACATGCATGTTCGGGTTAATTAGAGACTTTAAATTGTCCATAGGTGTGAATGTGAATGGCAGTTTGTATATATGCCCTGCGACTGACTGATGACCATGACCAGGTACCCCACCTCTCACCCCGTGTCCCTAATGAGGACAAGCACTGAAGATGGACAGATGGATAAAAGTAATTGATACTCAGCCAGCCTTTACCAGTATATGTCTCTATAGCAACCGTGAAGAACAATCCTCTTTCCTCTGTCTGCCTGCCAAGCTTTTAGCTCTGATTGAATCACTATTGCTCAGTTTTGGAAGTCGGACTGAAAAGTATTTCGCTGCACACTTTTCCATGTTTCTTTAAGATATGAGACTTTGTAATACGTTTGTCATTGACACCAAAGAAACTGCTGCACGCCTTCATCGTTACTCCAGAGTAATTTACACTTACCATTCTGTGTTTTGAAGGCGATCAATCTTCATCCCCATGTCTTAAGGCTTAAGTCCATGTTCTGCAAGTTCTCAAATTCATCTCCAAATGTTTCTTTCTCCTGGAAAACTCTTGACACATCGCTCAAATCTTCGCTATAATGACTGTAAACATCTCTGTCTCGTACCCCGCTATGTTTGTTTACCAGAGTGATTGTACCCCGATGGCATCACTTCCGGAAATGAGGCTGAACTCCAAGATCTAGTTCATCATGGCTGGTGCCATGAGCTATAAATGTATTTTTTGCCAATTTACTGTTTGTTTTTGAAAATGGAACAATGTAGAACACAATCAGAAACAATATATGACATATTTAAGCAACGTTCATGAATCATGTCAGGGACCGTTTAACATAATCACTGAAACAGGAAGAGCAGAAGTGCTCTGATATCACGTAATTGTTTTTGTAAGATAATAAAATACAAGTATTGCCAGGTTTCAGTGACATAGAGGCAGTTCACGTCACCTCCGGTGAGCAGACGGAGGTTAGAAAATAAAGTAAAAGGTGCACGCCGCTTAAATGATTTGCTTCAATTGTGTGAGTGTACATGGTGTGATGATGCATAAAGACATACAGTAAAGCAGATGAAAACAAGATGATCGAAAAGCAGTGAAAGCTTATCTTCAGCGTCAGACATAATGAAAATAATCCTTCTAACATTAGTCTGCATGAATACATTCTTGTGTATGTTCTTCATCGTTTCGATGCACTCTTCAGCAAAGTGTGAGCTCCATAGACACTTTTCAGCCGGCTTTTACACACTATTTCCAGGCTGCTACTAGCTCGCTAGCTGGCTAGCAAGTCACACTTCCAAGACCCCCATGGAGTATCGCTGGACATTCTTCCAGGTAGAACACCTAGCAGTTTTGGCCAGGGTATTGGTTTGGACTGTTTATATGTGTTTAGCATTATTCAAGATGGCAACACCATCAGGAGATCTGGAAGAGCTGGGTTTGAATCTCTGTTGGACATCTCTGAACTTTGCATGTTCTCTCCGTGTGTGTGTTGGTTGTCTCCTGTATTCCGGTTGAACCATAGGCTCCAGCATACCCCACCACCCAAACGAGGATTCAATGATTGAATGAATTGGGTGCTTATACAGTTGGAACGTTTAGATCAGGGGTGTCAAAGTTGTGCCATGGAGGGCCGAGACACTGCAGGTTTTCTTTCCAGCCGGTCACTAAAGCAGGTGATTTTAATGATCGACATCTCCTGCAATTTGAGAGAAGCAGCTCATCAATTCAATCACATGCTTAAGAAACTGGCTGGAGAGAAAGCATGCAGTGTGTTGCAGTGTGCTTGTTGTTGTTCACTGTAAACTCCACGAGAGCGACAGGGTGAACAAACGGTGGCTTCCCTGCTTTTTTGGTTGTTTCCTGAACTTTTTAAGATGGACGATTCTAGTAATAGCATTTTCTGAAACACATATTTGAATGATTTCCACATGCAAGAATGACGCAGTTATACTGTATTTTTGCTCTGATTTGACATGACTTAAGTTACGAATACGCTTGTTTGCCGCCCAACCTTTTGAGGTGGGGCCGACAAAAACAGGAGGTGACGTCACGTGCAACCCATCAACCGCATTTCCAAAAAAGTAGGATTGAGTTGAGAGGTTCTTGGAAAATATATTTGTGGAAAATTTCATCCATTGATCAATGTCATCTTTGATAACCTTGGAAAATGTTCATTTGTAATTATCTTCAGCAACCATGTTCATTCTGCATGCGCTCGTACATTTCGCTCCTCCCCTGGTCGTTACACTCATCTATCGTGTTTTCTCTCTCTACTCTCTATCTCTCTACTATGTCCTATATCGCAACCCACCCGGTCGAGCTAGATGGCTGCTGCAAAAGCCTGGATTGTGTCTCCAAATATGTGCTCATTATCCAATTAATGGGCAGCTATTTTGGTATTCAATTCATATTTTTTAAAACTGTAAACACACTCTGATTTCAGCCTCTCAAATGTGATTTGATTTTTCATTTCCTTAGTCATCCATTGTGTTTTAGGCAAACACAACACATATCAGCTGTTACTTTGGAAAACAGTCATCAACATGTTTGCCTTTTGTCTGATATGTTGTGGACCAAACCACAAACTGTTTGTGTTTGGTTCATATTGATTTGGTCTGTCTCGGGCCTAACCAATTACTCGATTAATTATTTACAACAATGATTAACAACGAGCTTCAGATGAATTGACTATGAAAATAATTGGTATTTGCAGAACTGGAATCAACTGCTTCACATAATATAACCTGAATAATTATAAGTGTACAATTATGTGGAATATTACATCAGTGTATTCAATGTATAACACTTTAATTATTCAGCACATTACATCTACTTTTACCCTGCAACTGTGGGTACACCCTATGTTCACTTACATCTTCATTTTATGAATCTGAGTGCATATTCAACCAAAAAATAAGTAAACCTCTCCGTAATAAGGTCATCAAATATGCTTTTCATTATGGGGTCCTAATATTTTTTTTTCAGCACATAACAAATCGATTGTAACATTGAAAGTGCCTGAGGAATGCTTATTTTAATTAACAATGTCAGATAGGTATTCGGGAAAAAGGGTATTTCTTCATTTTTTCCCAACTTATTATTGCTTTCCTGCTCGCGTTGCTTATTAATGTCTTATTATTTGTTTCATAGGCTCCTTCAGTACAATATACTACATTCTATATATGCACACACTCACATACACACACAAAGCTACAGCAAGAGCTACAATCAAAACTATGTAGTTAAATCAATACCTGTCAGCATCAGCTAAAATTGAGCAGTCATTTTAGTAAAGGTAGAATAAAAACACCCCATGACCCAGTGTTGGATGAGAGTACTTTTCCCCTCTGGTTAAACAAGTATGCAGAATTTGAAAAGGAAATAGAGCTTTTAGCCATTTGAGAGTCGATAATGCATCATCAAGTAGAGTTCAGTATGCTTCACTCCGTGTTGCTCCATGCTAAAAGCAATAATGAGTTTCAGTTTACACGTCACGCTCTTTCTTGTTGGAAACAGTGTTGCCATACATCTATGACTGATTTCTGAGCAGAAATTAAATTACTGAAAATAAATGCAGATTAATATCAAGCTCCACAGCCCACAGTATTAAAGTCCTTATGAATCAGACAAATTCACAGCTACGGTGAAACCTTGCATTGAAAGGCTATAATTTGACTGCAGTTTCGTGTAAATGTGACGGAATGCAAGCTTGAGGTTTGCCTCTGCTCTTTTCCTGGTGTGCAAGCATCAACCCAGGAAAAGAACATGAATAAATGACCACCTGCTGACATGAAAATTATTTAGGTGTTCCTCTGCTGAAAGTGCTGTATCATGAGTGAGAAGGGAATATACAGTACAATAAGTAATATACCAAATGAGACACATCCAGATGAGCCTGAAATCTTTCTATGGGACATCCTGTACACGGAGTAGAACTGACTTCTTCTCTTTTTACATATTTGATACTGGTGCTTAAAAGGTACCCGACTAGTTGAAGATTTTACAAAACTTACAGTGAATACCTTTCACAAAATTGGAGCAGGAATTGATCATTTACACGCAATTGTGGTGATGTCAGACTAGCATTACAACATTGTTTGCTACTTGATCCTACATGCCAGAGTTGCATATTCATTTCGCAAAATGAAGTTAGTCAAGCAACCTGCCTGTGTTGTATGTTGATGCTCAGAATGCCGGTTTGCGTTGCAACTAACCATTATTTTTCTAGTCGATTAATCTGAAGCGTGTTGTCTCGAATAATCGAGTAATTGGTTAGGTCCCACAGACGGAACAAATCAATATGAAAAACGCAAACAGTTAGTGGTTTGGGCCGCATCGTATCAGACAACAGGCAAAAATGTTTATCGCTGCGTGTGAATATTTTATTTTGCCTAAAACAGAAAGAAAATAAGCATGCTTTAATGGATGACTAAGGGAATTAAAAGCTAATCACATTTGAGAGGCTGAAATCAGATGATATTTACAGTTTTAAATAAAACAAATTATTCATCAAATACCTAAATAGTTGTCGACTAATTGGATAATCGCTAAATCATCGATTCATTGTTGCAGCTTTAATTCCAGTGTTGCTATTCCACTATTCTACTTTGACTATTAGACCACTCATTTTTACCTACCGTTACTGGCATTGTTTTTTCGTCCGGTTACGTTGTGCCATTTTGATACTTTTTCCTACATATTCCTACATTAAATGGCAGAGATCAATTTTAAAAACTGGTCAGGTATCTCTGAGCTGTGAAATTGTGGGTCATAACGGTTAAAATGCTCCTTAAATGCCACATTCAAACATCTCTCACTTTGTTGCTTGGCAACAGATAAGATGCTATAGCAAGATGAGTTACACTGGAATGTTTTATGCACACTACCTCAATACGTTGTGAAAACAAGGTAGGTGTGATCTTAGTGTGTGGTCCACAGTGTCTTGAAGTTATATTCGTTACAGTTACTAGTTACTAGTTACTTTCCCAAAAAAGTAATGGAATTAGTAAAGGAGTTAGTTCTTAATCCTTGTGAAATAATTGGGATTTAGTTTTGTAGTGGTACTGAGAGATTAGATGGATTTTTTTGTCTTTTACATCAATGATGTTGAAGTCGTGTGTGCACTTGAATCCTGAAAACCACACATCTAACTCCACACACTGTTCCGACTCGCCATTGTTGCATCGAGTTCTCTTTGAGATGTGACGCTTGCAAACAAGTTGAGTCTTTTGAACGACTCTCAATAAGAACCGATTCCGAGTTAACTTTCAAATAAGAATGACTCTTTCTTATAGCCTATTTTATATTCTTCTATCTCAGCTTTCCTGGAAAGGTCTATTCAGGGTTTCGGGAGAGGAGGGTCCGCCGGATAGTTGAATCTCAGATTCAAGAGGGGCAGTGTGGTTTTCGAACTGGTTGTGGAACTGTGGACCAACTCTACACTTTCGGCAGTGTCCTTGAGGGTGCATGAGAGTTTGCCCAACCAATCAACATGTGTTTTGTGGACTTGGAGAAGGCAATCAACTATGTTCTTTAAGGGATCCTGGCAGGACTACTCTGGGAGCATTGGGTGCCTAACAGCATAATTCGGGCCATTCACTCCCATATGAGCGGTGACGGAGCTTGGTCCGCATTGCCAACAATAAGTTGGACACATTTCCAGTAAGGGTTAAACTCCATAAGGGTTGCCTTTTGTCATATATTCTGTTTTTTACCTTTCATGAATAAAGACATAATGCCTAGGTGCAGGCAAGGTGTTAAGGAAATCCTATTTAGCAGCTGCAGGATTGGGTCTCTGCTTTTGGAAATAACGTGGCCCTGCTGGCTTCATCGAGCCGTGATCTTCAGCTCTCACTGCATCAGTTCGCAAGTGAGTGTGAAGCCACTGGAATGAGAATCAACACTTCCAAATCCGAGTCCGTGGTTTTCGCCCAGAAAAGGGTAGAGTGCCATCTCCGAGTCGGGGATAAGCTCATGCCACAAGTGGAAGAGTTGGAGGAGGAGGAGGACCTTGTTCACAAGTGAAGGAAGGATGGAACAGCAGATGGACTAGCTCATTGGTGTGGCATCTGCTGTGATGCAGACTCTGCATCGGTCCATTGTGGTAAAGAGGGGGCTGAGCCGAAAAGCAGAGCTCTCACTTTACCGGTTAATCTAAATTCTAACCCTCACCTATGGTCATGAGCTTTGGGTATTGATGGAAGGGACAAGATTGCTGTTACAAGCATCCAAAAATTAGTTTCCTATGTGACTGGGCTCTAACTTAGAGATAGGGTGAGGAGCACTGTAATCCAGGACAAACTCTGAGTAGAGTCGCTGCTCCTCTTCATTGAGAGGAGCCAGATGAGGCGGCTCGAGCATCTGGTCAGGATACCTAGCCTACGCCTCCCTGGGGAGGTGGTCAGGGCACGTCCAACCAGGAGGTCTAGGGAAAGACCCAGGACACGATGGCAAGACTTTGTCTCTCAGCTGGCCTGGGAAGAACTCCAAATCCTCCAGGAGGAGCTGGACAAAGCAGCCGGGGCAAGGGCTGCCTGGGCTTCGTCTTAGGCTGCCGCCCCAGCGACCCAACCTCGGATAAGATGGATGAATGAATGGACGGTTTTCATTGTTTACTTAAAAGAGCCGTTTAAAAGACTCGACTCGTAATATCTGTACAAGCAAGCTAAGGTGTGGATAACAGCTGTTAAATATCAGCGCATAATAGGGCACCACATTTCACACTGTTAATGGTGTTGTAAAGTTTGAAATAGTACTTGATTAGATTACCTGTTACTGGAAAACGGTTAAAAATAACACCATTACTCCCATGGTGCACATTTCATGTTGTGTTTCTACCTGACTTGAGTTATTCTCCTTAAACACTTTTGTTTACTCTTACCCATTTTCTAAAAATGTGTTCATTAGATCCGTCAGCCGCCCTTTCCCTCTTTGTTCACCATGCTGTCAAATCTTCCATTTTTCACCCACATTTTGGTGTCTCCTGCCTTCGCCTCTTTGACCTTTTTTTTTTTTTGCTCTGTGTTCTCTGTGACATTTTCTTTCCCACTTTATTGGCCTACATTTTCACCCACCTACCTTTTGTCTTTCTCTGTTCCTATATCCTCTGTCTTTATCATTTTTCCCGCACCCGTCTTTTTCTGCCCTTCTAATTCAATCATCCCTGCTTTGTCCTCCCTGCCTTGCTTTCACTGCTGCTGTTGATGTCTCTCTTGTTTGTTCCAAGTTCTGTCAAACAATAAGGGAGGCTATCCAAAGCTCTCACCTCACCGAGCAGAAGGGTGCATTAATATTGGATTCCGTTGTCTGAATGACCACGGCAACGCCAAAAATACACAACTAGCAGCGAGAAGTGTTACACACAAGAGCCAAGTGCACGCAGGCGCATGCAGAGGGAGAAATCATTATTTATTATTTTCATTATTGTTAGATATGAGGACAAGTGGCATAGAAAATGGATGGATGGATGGATTATAAACCCCCTTAAAAAGACATGGTCAGTCCATCATTTTTTACTGAGGTTTATTTTAACAGAAACAGAACCTCAACAAAAACAATCCAGAAGAAAACATTACAGAAGGGCTTTCAATGTATTTGTTTTTGAATGAAATAAGTAGTTGCTCCAACGGTAGCAACCAGCAAAAAATCTGACCTCCACAGACTGGTTATGTACCCATTATGTACCCAGTCTTGTCTTTTAAAAATAGATTAGTTATTAGCAACACGTCAAAAAAAGTAATTAAATTAGCGATCATAAATATAATTAGTTACCAGTGAAAGTAATTATTATGTAAATTTTTTTATAGGGATTTAGCTTTGTAGTGGTCATTAAGAGATGTTTCGTGAGTTAGTAATGCCATATACGCATATGTGAAAGGCAGGGTAATAAAGTACTGTGGAACCTTGGTTAGCATACGCCCCGGTTTGCGTGTTTTTTGATTAACGTCAAGAATTTACGCCCACATTTTGCCTCCGTTTGCCTACATTTTCCAGTTAGCGTACAATATGGAACGCGTCTTGTAATGTTATTAATACGCTGTGTGAGCCTAATGTATTTTTCACAAAATGTCCTTGTTACCAGCCTTTTAGCTTGCTAATACATGGAAACAGGAACTGGAAGTGAGCTCCATCACCCGTCAATGATGTCACCAGCGGCTGACTCTGTAGTTATTTGCTAACTAACACAGCTACGCCACAAGGCTCAAAAATGTACATGCATTTGTAATTGTTTTCTGCGTGTAAAATCATAATAGTAAAACTATAAAAAAAACATTTTTGTCTTTCTGAAAGGATTAATTGGATTTACATGATTTCTTTTGGGAAAAATGTATTTGGTTAGCCTCTGTTTTGGTTAAAGTCCTGACTTTCTTGAACAGATCAATGGCGCTAACCAAGGTTCCACTGTGTATGGAGGAAGCAAAATTCTGAGAACCAAGGTGTCTATTATTTATCCTGAATTAATGCATCAATTGTTATTTAACAAGTAATTACTTATTACACATTCATTCATTCATGCATACAATGTTAATGCCATTATTTACTGCTATATTTATTCCATTACTGAATGAGCTATTCATTATTACACATTATTGTTTATATTTGTATATATTTTGAACATTGTAATACGTGACCATGTTAAACTTAGATGGTGCTGAGATGGTGAAGGGGTAGGATTTAAATAATAATAATAATACAAATAATACGTGAATGAAAATAATATTAATGCATGTACAGTATGTCATGCATGTACTAAAGTGTAATTTATGTAACTTGTAATAAACTATACCATTACCATAAACACACTGTAATAAGGCAGATCAGCCACTGGTTATGAATCACAACATAACACACAACAGTGAACACACCCACATAAATTCCCAAATAATTAAGCACTAAATCTGTGAAAACTTAAAGCCTTCAAACCCATTTAAAATACGTCGCATGTCATTTTATGGAGCTTCATGATGTAAAAAAAAAAAAAAAAAAAACTCAGTACAAGGACATACAGTACACACAGCAGTGTGTGTCTGCGCATGTGTGGCTGCCTGGCTTTTCCATCAGCTGGACCTATCACAGCTTATTATCAGCTCCTTTGAACCGTGGGCTCGGAGCATGATTGCACTCTCAATTAATGCCTCTATGATCTACTTTGACGGAGCGAGTAATGACAAGAGCTACGCTTGTGTGGATGTGTGTGAGTTTGACAGCAGTGTTTATGCGGTGGGTCTGTGCGTGTGCCTAAACACAAGCGCGTCCGCATTTGTATCTGTGTGTGTGTGTGTGTGTGTGTGTGTGTATGTGCGTGTGCACATGAGAAAGTTCTCGTCAGGGGGCAGCCAACCAGATAAGGCCAAATTGAGAGAGAAATAAGTTAGCATGCAGAATGTCTTTTCAAAGGCAATGCATCTTGCTTTGGCCTCTTTTATAAAGTAATATAACCAATACAATCTGACCACACAGCGTTTGTTACGTCTCATCGGCCGGAAGATTAAACAGGGCACCTCTCAAGTTCCACTGTTTATACGAGTAAGAAAGAAAATGTGCACATTTTCTAGGTTTGTGTATCAATTTGGCCATTTGTCTGTGTGTATTTGTGTATGGGTGTGTGTGTACATATGGCTGATTTTATAAGTTAACCCCCTGACAAAGACATGAACATAATATTAAGCGGCATGGCTCAGGTGGTAGAGTGGTTGTCTACCAACCTGACGGTTGTCGGTTCGATCCTCCTTCCTTCTGTGACCGAAGTATCCTTGGGCAAGATACCGAACCCCCAGTAGCTCATCAGAAGGGTTGGACATCGAGTTTGGAGCATCGAGGTATTGTTGCGGGTATTGTTCAAATGTTTTTATTTCGATTCCTATTTTCAATGCCCATTTCGCCGACTGGAACAAAATAACTGCAAACACAAACAAATAACAAGACTTAAATTTGGTCGGCTCAGTGCAACATTTACAGCACAATGATATCATGCAAAGGATGGTGCACGACCAGCATGATTCATGTTCTCACATTCATGGTGTAGAAATAACAGAGCACCTCGTCTTTGATGCGATATATCGGACTTCCTCTACGCAATCAGAAACAGGGAAGTCAAGTGATAAATGACGTGTGTGTGCCATGCCAATGTAACCGACAGTTTCAGGATGCTAGCTGATGTGGAAGTTTGGTGTAAATAAAGGACGGAAGATACGGCTACAGCTAGGCAAGTTTATTTATTTTCACAGTCCATCTCTGTTAGCAACAGTCAAGGGACCTTCTCAACCCACACAAAAAACTTCTGGCCTTCAAAATAACAGCTTTAGGCAACATCCTGTTTACTTGTTTTAACACAATAAGGATGTCATAAACAATAGCTTACACCAACATTGAGGCAGCAAACAAAGTATACTACTTTTGGAAAGCTGTAAAAAGAAACTTCAGAACATTTACATCCAAGTTGAATGGTTTGATATTTATATACTGGTTGAAAATTAAATTAAAATTAAATTAAATAATAAAGTTGATAAGTTGATAAGTTTGATAAGTTCAAACAGTTCATCCAAAAAGTAAATCACCATGCCAACTTTTATGATCCTGCCTCCTCCAAGCGTCGGATTCGAGAATCGTTATGAAACGAGATCGAAATGAGAAATCGGAATCGGAACCAGGAGCGTTCAAATTCAAACAATGCCCAACCATACTCATCAGTAGGTAAATGTGGTAACAGTGTCAAGGTGCTTTAAGTACCTTGAAGGTAGAAAAGCTCTACACAAGTGAACGTCCACAAGGTGCATTTTAAGCTAGGTTTATTTTAACACAGAGAGACAGAATATCACCGAAAGATCCCAGAAAAAACATGAATAAAGGCTGTTTGGGTGAGATAAGTGAGTGAGTAAGTGAGACAACCAGCAATAAATCTGATGCCCAAAGACAAACGAGCCACTGTTGTCAGCATATTTTGAAAACAGATGAAATGCAAGAAAGCAGCAAATTGCCCTGGCGGTGCGCTCTAAGCAAAACCTCACACTCACGGTGTAAGGATAATTCTGGAAAAGGTAAAGGGTCAGGCCTGAATTATACTGAAGAATATGAATATAGTTTTCGTACCTCGGTTTTCATAGGATACAGTTTTTGACAAAAACAGAACTATGTTTTGGTTTTCGTACCTTGTTTTGGTTATCATACGGCAAAGCATGGTGCCTAACAAACAAGTCTGTTTGCCCGTGTATCATTCAGCAAACTCGAGTGGCCAAACAAACGCCACTTGTTGGAGTCTGTAAAGACATGAAAACAACCTGATGAGCCGACCCAAAGAAACAAATGACCGTGAAGTGAGCAGGCCAACACTACACAAGGCCGTTGTCCCGCCACCCACAGCGGCATCCCTAATTGCAGAACTTTCAGCTCCTTCCACAGATTTTCAACGGGACACTGGCTGGATCACTCCCAAATCTTTACGTGTTTCTCTTGGACCACCCTTTCCTTGCCCGTGTATGGTTTGGGTTAATGTCACACTGGAAGACCCATCAACAACACATTTTCATTATTCTCATCCAGTATTCTTCGGTACATGGCACCATTCATCAGCTCCTCAAGTCGGTGAGGTCTTCCTGTACCCTTAGCAGAGAAATAGGAAAACGTTTGCACATGTATGTTTGACAGTGGGAATGGTGTTCTTGCGGTGAAATCCAGCTTTTTTCAGCCTCCAAATACAACAAGTTGAGTTTTGGTGTCATGTGAGCACATCCATCCTCCCAAGCGTCATGTCAAACGTTCAGACGGGTCTGTACGTGTGTCTTCTTGAGCAGTGGGACCTCGTGGGTACTGCGGGAACTCAATCCATTACAGCAAAGTGTCTTACTAAGTTCCAACTCCCTTGACATCAACCAGCTCCTCCCTTGTCGTTCTGGGCTGCGACCTCACCTTTCTCACAATCATCCTTACCCTACCAGGTGAAATCTTGCATTAAGCTCCAGAGCGAGGGTGATTGACTGTTATGCTGTCATTCATTCCAGTCTTGTGCAGGTTTATCTCGTTCCTGAGGTTCGTTTTCAGCTCATTGGGCTTGCCCATGGTGGTAGAGAGGTTTGAATGGAACAGATTGATTGTGTGGCCTGTTTCTTTTATTCACATAATGAGTTAAGATTAGAAGTATCCGTGTGCCTTATGAGCATGCATGAAAGAGACTAGAAAGTCATTTTTATTTCAGTCCTGCCCAAGGGTTTTGAAAGTGTGGCATGGTGAGTGTCGCCTTAGAGAATATAATACATCTGGGGCCTCCCCTACTCCGCTGAAAAGTGATTTTCTGGAGCCTATTTTGTGGTGTTTTTGCTCACCACAGACTATGTTGACTCTCTCACCATAAAACATTACTGAAGTCAGCGTAATAGATTTTTCTCAAGCTGTTGCACCTCCCCTGAAGTACACAGTGAAAACCCCTGGTCTAGCATGAAAAGTAAACTTAAAAAATACACTTCAATTCCAAAGGTGAATAAAATACAAGGTGTTCCGAAAGGTCTACGCTAGAGTCACAATTAATGGCTAAAATGTCGCATTCCTAGCAGTTTATATAACCGTAGGCACTGACAGATACAGCATCTGGTGTAAACTCACAGCCGTGGCTCTCTTACTTGAACACGTAGTGATAAGTTGTTATTCACATGAAGTCGTGTCTCTAGAGAGTTTAAAAATAAACATGAAGCTTTGTGGAACCGCTGTGGAACATGCTGTGGTGTTGCCAAGATCTATGCCACCATGCGGCCCACTTGGGCACTGACATTCGGTACAATCCACACAGTGGATTAATGCTCCCATGATTAAGAGGGATTTTCTCCTTTGGCTTTTAATGAGAATCTCAGCAGTGTTTAGTGCCCTCTGCTCTCTCAGTCAAACCTGCATGCGGTATGTGTGTGTTTGTGGATGTGTACTTCTCCTTTACATGTGCTCCAGTGTTTCTATTGTCATTAATGCTTTTCTCCCCGTGATTGTGCCAACTCCGGGTCCTCCAGTTTCCTCCCACAGTCCAAAATGTGCACGTTTGGTAAATTGCAAACTCTAACTTGCCCAAAGGTATGAATGTGAGTGGTTGTTTGTCTATTTGTGCCTTGTGATCGCCTGGCACAATTTCAGGGAGTACCCCGCCTCTTGCTGTTGACGTGTAATCACTGGTTACTTTAAGTAAGTAAGTAAGTAAGTAAGTCAAATGTATTTATATAGCACCTTTCACAGACAAAGAAAGTCACAAAGTGCTTCACAATCATATTAGTACATAAGTGGGTCTCAATTATTTGTCTGTCATGTCCTCCTACGAGACACATCTTTTTTTAAATGTATAGCCTTCATTTTCATTTCTGTCAGAAACTACTCCATTGCTCATGCTCTGTCAGCTCTGCACACTGGTGTTCAAGTGTACTTTTACTGAGTTGAACAGGCAGCCTGTTGATTAGTTTGAGCATTGCTGCCCCCTACTGTAGCTGAAGGTTTGTGTATCGCTCAATAATAATTACATTAACATGCATGCAGGAAATGAACAAAGACACTGATACTGAAATTCCCCCTGCCTCTTAAGTCAGCCCCAACACCATTGTCTGGCCCCCATGGGGGCATGCCCCTCTACCGTAAGTCCTTGCCACTTTTCGCTTCCAATTTTGTGGCTTCACTCTAGCACAGTTTTTCAAAATATATTGATTAATAAATCACACTGTTTTGTGGTTGAATACGGCTTATTATTAGTCAAAAAAATTTTGCACGTGTATAATATCAAGCTTTTTTAAATTTTTGGCCTAAATTAAGCATTTTCAAGCATAAAAATGGTGAAATTAAGTAACATACAAATATAAGGCATTCAGAAGACTACTTCAAAGACGTTGTGATGTGATTTCTACACTGGTCATTAGGTGTCATGTTCGGTGAGACACACAGACTTGATCGCCAGAACAACAGGCTTTTATTGCAGGTTTGAATTATCTCACATGCCACAGCAATCTAAAACTCAAGTCCGAACCCCCGACGTCACTTTCTATCCGCACCACCGAAACACATTTACAGCAACACACACGAGCAAGAGCCTTATTTATGTCTTATTTTCTCAAATTATGTCTTCTATGTTGGGTAATACAAGTGTAAAGATTACTATAGGAGTGTTATTTCAAGTCTAGAGGGTTGTTATAAAGTTCAGAGTCTTATTTAGAAGGTCTTAAAACACGTTTTCTATGCTGTAACAATGAAAATATTTAATTCAGAAATTAATGCAGAAATTCACTTATCATGGTCAATTAATCAAGATAAACAAGGGATGGACACATGGTCTCTGCATGTAAATATTCACAACGTCATGACCAGGGGCCTGTTGCACAAAACTATGATCAGGGATTAAGCTGGAATATCTTGGTTATCCCAGCTCAATTTATCCGCAATCCAGTTGCACAAAAGCGGGATAGTAGAGAGTGGGATATGTTATGACATAAGTTACCATGGATATTTATTTCGTGGAGCTATCCTTCTTCAGACCAGGCTAAAGTGCAGGATCTATTTCATCTCATCCCTTATCTCAGTCGCAGTCATCGTAAATGGAGACCAATTTTAACCCACATGATTGCATTTGACATTTTGAAGAACAGTGCAAAATGTAAATACTAATTTCAACTGGACTTAAAATTTCGATTGGGGTTGTAGTTTGCTCCCCTGGTTGCAAACAACCATAAGAAGCTCCTATGCTTGTCCTGTACATGACAGTGCATTTTGTATCAAATCAACTTGAGGGGTTTGTATGGGTTATAATACAATATCATACAATATTCAACCAGGAATGGTAAATGAGGTAAGGTAGGTTGATCAAGAAACAATGAACTGTTTTGTATTTTGGAATACACTCAAGACTCCTTTTGTTTCTCTGCACCCTCCTTGACTCGGTGTGAGGAGCTTCAGCTCCTTCCTCACTGAATCTCTGACACACTTGGGAGCTCCATAATGACTCCACAGACAAGACGTTCTTCATCTGTCTGTCATTCTGTCCATCACTCTGCCACTTTTGGAGCTACTGGTCCCCAAATTTAATCCGCTCTATGTCTCAATGATATTGACCAGCCTGTCTAAATGTGAAACTGCCTCTTTTCATTAAAAAAAGGAAATAAATACAAATCTCGGACACATGCAAACCGACATGTTGACACAAAGTGTGAGAAAAACACTGACATAGATCATCTTAATAACATTTAATCGTATTATTATTATTCCAACTGGACTCTTGTGAATGGTCATGTCTATCACCATTATTTCAAATACAGGTTCTCTTGAGTGGCATGTCCTTTTTCGCCAATTATTTTTCCAATGTGGACAGATAACTGCAGGACTTCCCAGGAAAACAGCCATCTTGTTAAGTTACGTGATGACAATGGAATCTGGAAACCTGGAATTACTTCTCCAGTGGCCTGAATCTTTACCAACATCTGCACAATTGTTTGATGACCATCACTAAGATGTAAGTGTCGTAAAAACAAAAGACTCAGGGAATGCAGCACTTTCCATGGAAGAATGTTTGACTCCAATTTCAAATTCACATTGACAACAAAAGATGCGGAAGCTGAATTTATGTTTCAATTAGGGCCGTCAATTGATTTCAATTTGTAATTGTTCATTTACAATTAATTGATTAATGGCATGTTTATTTTTCTTTTTGTTGTGCTGTTATGCTTAAATATGTATATTTTTCATATTATGGTGATCTTAAGTCGCACCTGAAATGGTTGGAGACACTTCGGCTTGCTCAAGGAAGTTTGCTCTTTTATGCTGAAGTCCCCTCTGCCACGATCTCCTCTGTGTGGGGCCCTCTCAGAGGTGGGGCTCACTCCTCCAATCAGGCCCATCCATCCTCCCAAGCAAGTGATCAAGTCCCCAATTTCCTAGAGTATAGTTGTCATCCTGGAATGCCACTTCTGACTCAATGTGGCAATCTTGAGTCGCACAGGAAATGGTCTGAGTCACGCTGGCTTGCACAAGGAAGTTTGCTCTTTTATTGTGAAGTGAGCAACACTCCACAGTAGGGTGACCAGGAAACGAGAACACTCTGCCCGGCCAAGCGATACTTAAATAACTTGGTTGACACATTGCTTCAACATTGCGTGGAACGTCGGGAACAGTACCTCTGGATTGTCAGACCGGGGTGGCGGTCCCCCTTTTCAAGACAGGTGGCCGGATGATGTGTTCCAACTAACGGGGGGACACACTCCTCAGCCATTCTGCCATTCTGAGAAAGTCTATTCCAGAGTGCTGGAGAGAAGGGTACGACTGCTGGTCAAACCTTGGCTGGACCAGCTCTACACCATTGCAAGGGAACTGGAGGGTGCATGGGAGTTTGCCCAACTGGTCTACATGTGCTTTGTGGACTTTGAAAAGGCATTTGACCATGCCATGTCCCTCGCGGTGTCCTGTGCGGGGTGCTCCGGGGGTACGGGATAGGTGGCACGCTACTACATGCCATTTGGTCCTTGTACTACCGCTGCAGGAGCCTGGTTCGCTAGCAGTATAATTTGTATGGACAGAATTTCTTTTTTTTCGAAGGGGTCCAGTTTGGGGGCCTTAGGACCTCTTCTCTGCTATTTGCAGATGATGTGGTCCTGATGGCCTCCTCAGGTTGTGACCTTCAGTGTTTACTGGAGTGGTTTGCAGCTGAGTGTAAAGCTTCTGGGATGAGACTCAGCACCTCCAAATATGAAGCCATGGTTCTCAGTCGGAAAAGGGTAAATAAGGGAGTAAGGTCTTGCCTAGGTCTTGTCCAGGTAGAGGAGTTTAAGTATCTGGGGGTCTTGTTCATGAATGAGGGAAGAAGGGAGCGTGAGATTGACGGGTGAATCGGCTCAGCACCTGCAGTAATGCAGTCACTGTACCATGTACCATGGTGGTGATGAGAAAGCTGATTCGGAAGACGAAGCTCTCAATTTATTGGCCGATCTATGTTCCTACCCTCACTTATGGTCATGAGCTTTGGGCGGTGACCAAAAGAACAACATACAAGTGGCTGAAATGTGTGTCTTCAGTAGGATGGCTGGACTCACCCTAAGAGATAGGGTGAGGAGCTCAGAGTAAAGCTGCTCCACACACTTCACTTCACATCGCTTCACCACAAAGTCAATGTTTTGGAGTGGTGATCACAAAGCCCTGATCTGCCCTGAACATATGTTTTCCAGAATGTTCTCCACAATAATTTAACAACATTAAATTTATCCTGAAAGACCAACAAGCACCTGATTGACCAGAGTAATTCTAACCCAAAGTAATGTCCAAATAAAGATCACCACTTTTAACTCATTCAATCCCAGCCATTTTTCAAAGGACAACCCCTTCAGTATCGGTCATTTTAGATGATTTTGGCTGATCTTCCAAGGCACCAGAAATATTGTGTTTTATGTTTATATAAAGATGCAACCTACCTACCTACCAAGATTAAACTCCCATCTTTCATCAGAGAAAAAACTTTGTTTCTACCTTTTTTTGTTCTTTAGTAATCATCAGTAGAACATGTCAGTTAAATATCAGTTCCCGATTAGAAAAGAGAGAAAACCAGCTTTTTGTGAAAAGATACATTTCAAGCATAACTTTCACTTTGACACAAATGTTTTTTTGCTTTTGTGACATCCCAAATATCTAAACAACTATACCACAACATGAACAACACTTTATTTACAAATGAAACACTTCGAATTATTTACAATTTTCACATTTTTTTTAAATAAACATGAAGTTCGTGCGTGTGCATGTGTTAAAATGTCCCTACGTGTAACCTTCTGCAAGCTGCACTCCTCCATGCTCTCCCACTTCCTCCTTCCTGTCATGTGTGATTTTTCCATTCACATGATCTCTGCCAAGCTCTAATCAAATGCACCTCTGCCACCTTCTGGCCGTTGTTATGGCTTAAACTTGCTCTGAAGTAAAATTCATTAGTGGAGAGTTGCATCATCACCTCTTTTTGCCTCTCGCGCAAGAAAATGTAGACAACGTACGGATACGTTGTTGAGATCCGGCGTTCGGGTTTATAAAAAACGGTTTATAGAAAGAATGAGTTATGATTTTAAGAGATTTAAAAGATAACTACCTAAGCATATACATTCCTGATAATTGTTATGACCTAAAGTACAGTTTATCATCTCATTCACCATAAGTGGGTAAAGGTATAAAGGTATGATAATACAGGTAAAATGTATAGCATACATGTACCACTGTTAAAAAATACTCACATATTTATGTCATTATGCTTCACTGATAATGTATTTGCCTTAAGCGTTTTGTGCCTTCCCTATTACTTCTTTCTGTGTGAGTATGTGTGTGAGCTGGTGTGCCTGCTTTTCATGTAGCTGTCTGTGTTGTGGCATTCAAACTCTCACATTGTCCTGCCCTTGACACTTTCTCTCCTCATCAGTGTACAAAGACATCCCAGATGGCCACTTCTACCTAATTTAAAGTGTACATTAGAATGTGTATTTCCAAATAGAGGCTCCAAATGAGTGTGAATACATGTCTTTGTGCAAGTGGTTGATCAGCAGGGGCATGCATATTTGTGTATTTGTGTGTTTGAGCGGCATGCTGGCCCCAGGGTCCTGAGCCATCACACTTTATGAAGTATGGCAAGGTGAGAGCAAAACATCTGCTAGCCCAAAAGAAAAGCCATGGTCTGGGTCTCATACTGGGTTTGGTCAGTTGTTTTTGTCAGTTGTTTGTGCCAGTCTCACTTTTATACACTTTTATGACAAAAATAGATCAGCACCAAACAGGAGTCTGAAAAAACCCAAATTTGCAGGGTCATGAATTCTGAGTCATAAATATGCGAGAATCCACTGTAGTTAAATCAAGCAAAAGCCCCGTACACACACACATTTCCTTCTTAAGGGAGTCTTATCTTTGATCCCTCTTCTCGGTTGGCACTTGTTCCCTCTTATTCTAGCATTTCTCGCGTGTCAAGGGCATTGGAACAATCCCCTAGTACCTGCCATCGTGCCCCATCCTCCCACTTATCCCTCTCTTTCGCCGCCTTTCCTGTCTTCTCAGAACACCCCTGAGAGGAGAACTGCCATGTAAGGTCTACTGGAGAGGATAGACACACAGAGCCTTCAGACATCAGAATCACTGAACCTGCCCACATCCACTCTCTCCAACCTTGTCTGTCTGACCGCCTATACTGTATGTGTGCATGTGTGTGTGTGTGTGTGTGTGTGTGTGTGTGTGTGTGTGTGGAAAGCAAAACTTTTTAAAACACTATTTATGCAGGCAAAGTTAGCTGACAAAATTTGTCTTCACGCTCTTTGGGAGGCTGAGTGGGAAGATGGGCTTTCTTGCTTGTTATGCACCGGCCCTAGAGGGTGTCTGCTTCATGGCGCAATGTTACTGATGGGCTACAAAGGGCTGCAAAGTGGTACTACCTTCTACTGTCATTCTATATTTCTCTCTTTCGTCGACTTTCATGTTGAGCTCTGGCACAGTATATCCATCCATCCACCCATCCATCCATCCATCCATCCATCCATCCATGCATCCATCCATCCATCTTCTATACCGCTTATCCTCACTAAGATTATGGGGGTATGCTGGAGGCTATGCCAGCTGACTTTGGGCGAGAGGCAGGGGGGCACCCTTGACTGGTCGCCATTCAATCGCAGGGCACGTATAGACAAACAACCATTAGATAGTAGTATACTTTAGTCGAAATGCGATTTCAAAGGCGGAGGCAATAAAAATCCGACACCGGGAAGCAATAAAAAATCGTCCACCTGGATGAATTAAAAACAAAGCTGTAAATTATATATAAAAAAAATGTACACTGTGATGGAAGGTGTGCAAGCCCAGCGCTACATGCTCTACCTAAGACGTCCATTTTGATGACATCCCGCTGACCTTTTTGGTGTGACGTCACAGGTCGTTCCCTCTGGGAGGAGGGATTGTCAGGACAGTTGATATTTCGGGGTGTGTGTGTGTGTGTGTGTGTGAGTGGGTCAATGTGGAAAAATGTGGTCATTCTGGTCTTTTCACCAGAATTTTTATTTTACTGGCATGCTTTTATTGACTTTACAGGCTACAGGATGTGTTATGCCGAGGTTGAGTGTTGCCAAAAGGACCCAAAGCTCTGCTGCTCTGGCAGTTCAAAAGTTACAGTTAAAATACGGGGAACTGTTAAAATGGGAAGATGCTGGGCGAGTTATCAAAAAGAAAAGAAAACATTTGTGCAAACATTTCCATCCATCCATCCATTTTCTCTGCCACTTATCCTCATAACGGTCATGGGGTAACGGGGTATGCTGAAGCCTATCCCAGTTGACTTCGGGCAAGAGGCGGGGTACACCCTCGACTGGTCGCTAGCCAATCACAGTTTGTACATTCTATACACCAGAGATCAACTGTGCTTTGCTACCCTAATAAATATTCTATGGGATTGCACTCAGACGTTCGTCTGTTAAGCAGCGAGGGAGGTATGTACAACAGTGTGTGTGTGTGTGTTTCAGTTATCAGACACCTGTGGGCTTTAACGGTATTCATCAATTTGAGATACTTCTGAATTGGTTTTATTATAAAAAAGAAAGGCAGGACGTCAACCTCGTCATTTTGAGACGGATTTTTTTGAGACGGATTTAGACACTTTGTTTTGTTTTTGTCATAGATTCATTACTATGTTATTGAATCTATTGAGGGGTTTGTTGGTAATCTTTACCTTTTGTTGTTTTTGTTTTATCAAAACTCCCACATCCATCAATGACATCTGTCTGGATGCTGCAAAAGGTGGTCGGTGTCTTCTGTTCTGTCAGAAAATGTATCGCACTGAATCTTGTTTTTCTAGACCAGGGGTCGGCAACCTCTAGAATCAAAAGAGCCATTTCGCCTCCTCTTCCAGTGAAAAAAAGCAATACATGACACCGCAATACATGACACAGCTTATAAACGTTTAAGTTTTAATCTTTTAAAAAATGTACCTTTTAAAACAACATAATTAATCTTACAGAAGCGCAGGGTGCATTTGTTGGCCTACTTTGAAATAATTTCAACACTGAACTATGCAGGCGTTTTTGAGTCTGCCCCTTATTTGCGTAAAATTAAATCAAGGCGTAGCCAACTTTAACATAAAAAAGCCCATCAGACTTCACATATCTGTAAATCGGTGCTGTTTATTGTTGACATCACTTGACTCATCACAGGCAATTCAATGTGCTTGCGCTGAATTAATGTCATCAATTTGCCTACTGGTGATGTTTGTTGCCATTGTGTTGGTCCTGCCCTTGACTGTCTTTGCAGAGAGAGACATTTCTTTCATTTTCAGAATTTTTTTTTCATTTTTTTCATTTTTAATTCGGCAAATGGATGCTGTGATGTTTTTATGAATGATTATTTTACGTATTCTCCATCTGTGACCGTCTTCCCCATCCTTACGATCTCCAGTGCAGCACGTCAGCGACAATACTAGCAGCTGTGAAAGTATGTTTGCTATGCTCAACCTTCCGCAGTCGTTCCGAAATCGCTCTCTTACGCCGATCTGCAGTTGGGTACTCTTCAGAAAAAGTTGAGTCCTTGTTTTAAAAATGTCTTTCAACCTTACATTTTCTGTTGTTGGCTAATTTTTCACCCCATGTCAAGTACACGGGCGGTTAAGCCAGCGTCATTAGCAGTGAAGGCAAAGGAATATGTCCATTCAAAAACTCTATTTTCCACCAAAATGTTCCTTTTCAGGAACGTATTCATGGTTATGGATAGATCACTGTGGGGGTAGAACATTTTCCAGACTTCTTTTTCATGTCTCACAGAACACACTGGTCCCCCTCCCCCTTCCCTTGCTCATCCAATCAGCAGTCAGAGCACAGTGTGGATGCATTCATGGACTTGCGGTGAGTCGGATAGTTCAAACAATGAGGCTGAAGAGTCGAATGCATAGTGGTTGGCAACCACTGTTCTAGACAAAGAACGCAGGCCTGTAATATAATATAATAATATATGTTAGAACATGTGACTTGTGGAAAACATTTACTGAATGCTATCTGGAAGTCCAGACTTCCTCGTCTCCAGCCAACTCTTCCAGTTCCACCGGGTGGGCATTGAGGCGTTCTCAGGCCGGCTATGATCGTGCCCAAACCACCTCAACTGGCTCCTCTCAATGTGAGGGAGCAGCGGCTCTACTCTGAGCTCCTTCCAGATCACCGAGCTCCTCACCCTTGAGTACAGCCACCCTGTGGAGGAAACTCATTTTGCCCTCTTGTAGCGGCGGTCTCGTTCTTTCGGTCATGACCCAAAGTTCATCACAATAGATGAGGGTGGGAACACAGATCGACTGATAAACTGAAAGCTTTGCCTTCACCACAAATGTCTGTCACAGTGACTGCAGTACTGTGCCTGTCGATCTCATGAACTTCTCCACCTGGGGCAAACCTCACTCCCAACCGGAAGGGTGCAATCCGCCCTTTTCTGGTTGAGAACCTTGGCCTCAGATTTAGAGGTGCTGGGTCTCATCCCAGAAGCTTCACACTTAGCTGTGAACCGCCCACGTAAATACTGATGGTCTCAGTATAATGAGGCCATCAGGACCACATCGTCTGCCTCCTTAATCAGGGTTAATATAGTCTAATAATATAATCGACTTGGCTTAAATGATTCATTATTACATTTTCAGGTAAAAAATAAATATCACAATGATTATACTTGGATTGGAATGTCAGTGATTGTCATTCAGTTAATCTCGTGGGGATGTTCATTTCTCTTGATGTGAGTTGCAGTTGTTCTGGGTTCAAAGGAGTCCAAAGACTATTTGTCTCACAACCAATGCTCCATTCAAGCCCAAGAATTCAAAGCAGTCTATTCAAAAGATGGAACTCCACCTACGTGTAAGAATTCATTTAAATATCTCATTAGCTGGTTATTCTTCACTCTAATTCACAATGTCTTTGAGTTGGCTGAAAAGAAGTAGGTCAACTCTATGAACGTGGCATGTCCTGCACTCAAATACAGGACAAAAACAGAGTAAAACTAATACTGGTGCACAGTTCATTGTGAAAATTCATATTAGTATCATGCAAACACTAATACCATCCAATTTTAGCCACGGAAATCAAATCTAATCTCGCCCACACAACATGCCAAAGAATGTTCTTGGAAAATTGACTCACAGTTGTCCCCCTGTTGGGGTCTGTCACAAATGGGGTCTCTTTATGTGTGTACCCGACTTTATGTCATCATTCACCAAAATGATGAGACACACAGACACAGTTGGAGGTGTCGAGCACCGATTTTTTTGACGGACGTTGTGTCACCAGTACGGGGACAGTGCATTGTTGTGTCAATGAAAGCAGAGGCTTGACATGGACAGTGTTTGAATGTACAATACATACAGCCCCTCTGTGTCTGCAAAGTCAGGGAGTGTTTTGCAATGTATTAAAGGAGTCACATTTGGCCAAAAATGTCATAACTGCTCATGCATATTTGGACGTGTGGGAGCTGCAGTGGAGTCATTTACTTGGCTCAACATGGCGGCCAGTGTATTTCCTAAGGGCTACTCCAAAACAAGAAGGCAAAGCTCAGTGCGCTGGTGAGCATATGCTCATTTGAGTGATACATCACATGGTATACATCAGGGGTTCTCAAATTGCCTGCCGACTTGAGACACACATTTTTCCTGGGCCATTAAGTTTGTAGAAGTCAAACCGAGCACATTTATTTTCCACAAACAGCTTCTGAAAACACACGATATACAATACCAATACGCATCATTACATGTACAGATGTTATTAGCAAAGTAAAACTGAGTACAGTGGAACCTTGGTTAGCATCATTAATCAGTCCCAGAAGGTCAGACTCTAACCAAAATGTACTCTAATTAGGAGATTAAAACCTAACGGGATTTCTCGTTTAGACAAAAGCTGTATCGTGAGAGGAGGGCAGTCAGAAGCAAATCAGACTGTGAACTATGGCATGGCTACCATGAATGATAATAGAGTAAAATGGAAGTGGCCGTGTGCAAGGCATTATTGGAAGCGCACATTAAGTGCTTTCGGCACACCTTGCAATCCGGGCTATCTTGGTGTTCGCTGTTTTTTGGAGTTGAGCAACTGCTAGCTACTTGTTGATGTCCAAGCAGAAGCCGTAGTGATTCAACATTTGATCATCTTTACTTACCCACGTAGATGTTTGGACTTGTCTGCCCTCTTAATGACCAAGCATTTCTATTGACGCTCATTGCATTTTGCTAAGCGCCAACTTTCAGGTACCGTCGCTCACCGTTTTCGTTTCATAACACACCTCACACATAGAAGACAGTCGTGTTGACAATTTAGCGACATAGTATATATTTAGCCAGTAAGGGTTCACATACAGTATAAGTGTTTCTTGCTTCATGCATTTATTCGGGAATTAAATACAAGCCATCAACAAAGGTGAAGAATCCGCCAAGCAGGCAAGCGGGAGTGAGCTCCATCTCTGTAACGCTGTGCAATGCACGTCTGAAAGATGTAAAAAAAAACCCTCTACAATGCAACCCAGCCCGTGTCCTGTGGATAATCCACTGTGTGAGACCAACTGTGTTCGTAACATATTTATTTTTAATTGCCCTGTTAGCAGCGTCTTAGCATGGAAACCAGACACAGAGGTCATTGTCCCCCAGCTCCGTCAACCATCTATGACATCATCAGCGGTTGACTATGTAGTTCTTTTCTAACTCAGTTATGCCACAAGTCTCTCCTTTTCTTTCAATCACGGCTGCAAAATAAGCCAAAGACAGTTGCAAGTGCCAGCATTTTGAAAAATGTGAGAACCATGATTGAATTCAATGGGCCAATGACTCTTTTTTGCGTCAGTCAGTCACACTGTAAAATAAATCTAATACTGTCAATCAGAATTGTTTACATCTTTAAACAGTGAAAAATCTTGCGCTGTCACCGTATGGATCTCTGCTCGTCTCGCTGCCTCATAGCCATCTTTGCCAACAATCAAGTCCTTAATGAAGGTAAAATTGATGTTCATTTATACCTTTAATCCATCAATCACAGGCATTTCCAATTGTTTCCTGTGTGTAAAACTATAATTGGACAACTATAAAATAGTGGTTTTGGGTGTCTAGAACAGTTTCATTGAATTTGCATTATTTCTTCTGGGAAATACATTTCCCAGAAGAAATAATGCAAGGTTAGAGTCGGACATTCTGGAACGGACGAATGGCTCTAACTGAGGTGCTACTGTATTCCAGTGTATTCAAATAATTATGATTCTTCATCCATTAACAACAGAGCAGCCGAGTCTACAATTTGTGTGACATGCACAGGTCATTATGTGTAAGGATAACTACTGCATTTTGGGAAAAACAGGGGAGTGGTGTGCGGATGATACTTGAGGCAATGCTGACACTAACCCGAATCAAGTGTTTGCCTTCACTACAATTCAATGCAAACTAGAAGCTGGGACTGACATCTCGCTTTAGTTCGAGTAATAATGGAGCATTTTCTGGACTGAGAATGAGGCAGCACATGTGCTGCTGGGAGGCTGGGAAGGGAAGGCACAGGTGTTGGGGTGACTTCCAGATAGGCAAAGAATGCGAATGAGAAGCGAGTGGGGGCGGGTGGATGCTGAAGACAATTAAGAGACACAAAGTAAGGTGGTTTAGAGGAGAGAAGGTGGTTAAACGCCCCTTGATAAGATAACAAATGCAATACCCCAACATGTACTGATATTCTAGTTAAGCCAATTAACCATTTTTACACCAGATCTTGGCAAGAAAGAGGAGACACACATGCTAGCTGGAAGTACATCACATTACGACACCTTGATTATTCAGTAGACATCTGGGCATCTCAGAGAGTATGCAGGCCAAAGCCATATGTGCGTGTGTGCGTGCGTGGAAGTCAATTTTGTGTTCTCTTGTGTGTATCTGTTCGCTTGTGTGTGTCAGGTGTCTGTTGAGCCAGCTGCTCACTAAGCAGAATTATTGTGTCTAACTGGGGCTTACCAAGTAAGCGTATAGTGCCTTTTGTTGGGTTGTCATCAGTCAGCGGTTGGATGTGAGCAGACACTCACTGTGCACACGCATGAATTGGTGGATGGCAAAAGTGTTCTCAAATCCACGTCAATGAACGAGTTTGGAGATGTTGCATGTAGAAGGTGTAATGGCTATTGTTTTTCTTTAGCCTTTCTTGCTGGTTCTTTGGACTGCGTTGCTATCGGAGAAGTGCAGCCGTCCTTCGCTACACTGCGGTTCAAACATTGCTCCCTCACTCTTTCGCGGTTTTTCAAAAATGCATCAATTAATAACTGATCACTGTGTTTGAATATGGCTTACTATTAGTCAAAACATATGCCTATATAAGCAAATTGTACGTATTCTAGGCCCAAATTAAGCATTTAACATAGAAATGGCTAAATGAAAAAAAATAATACAAATATAAGGCATTTCTAAGATGTTACAGTATATGCAGTGTAGTATCTGACATTGTATGCACCTTTAAAAGGCGGGGCCAGTGTTGCTGAGTGTTAGCATGGTTAGCAGTATGGAGCTTGCCAGTGACTGCCGTGAGTTGTGGCTGACAGCAGCTCCTGTGTGAATGTTCACTGCGCCATTACAGTAGCATTCTACTACAGTGGCCACTAGGTGTCAGGAAATTACATTGATGCAATTATAGTCACCAAATATTCTGTCAATGCTAACGTGTGAGTCTATGTAATGTCTTATTTTTGTCTATGACGTCTTATTTTCTGTTATATCAATTATATTGGGTAATACAAGTGTAAAAGTGACTGTAGGAGTGTAATTTCGTGTCTAGAGGACTCTAATATGCTGTAACTACGAAAATATTCCATTTATAAATAAGGAATTCTACTTTGCCGAAATTCACTCGAACCAATTAACCGCGATAAATGAGGGACGACTGGCATAGAGCAATATATTTGGACTCTAGCATCAATGAAGAGCATTGACGAAGCGCCCAGAATGAAGGTACACAAAGTCTATATAGCAGTTGCCACCCCCCTCCAGAGACTGAAAGTTGAGCTTGTGTGTCTGGAAAGTGAAAGTTAAGCTTGTGTGTAAGAAACTGTCCCAAACTGGTTCCAACTATACTGGTAGTGTGTCTGTTATTGTCTTCTCCTCTCAGTACCTTTCCATGAGTTATCTGTGGGGGCTGTGCAACTGTAGTTGTGCTATGTGACTGGGGGTGTCACGAAAGCATTCCTATGGGAAGCTATAGACCGAATCTAAAAGTATAATAATAGTAATAAAGCAATGGAGACAGATTATTATGATTAGCACTTTTTGAATCATCATTTATGTACATTTGTACCCAACATGTATTTTACAAAACATGAATGGAAATTGTTTACAAAGTGAAGCAGTCATTAGATTTGACTGGACTGTTACGGCAGACATAATCTGCTGACTGCAAATGCTTGTTAGTTAGTGGAAACTCGGTTTTCTACACAAATGATTGCTAAAAATATCTCGTTTTTTGTACACTGTCTGAGTTATCATAGCCGAGTGCCCAAACAAAGCATCCACACGTTGGTGAATCTGTGAAGCATGCAAATGGTTCTTTTGATTTGGGACACTATAGACAAGCTACAACCAGGCAGTCCTTTATTCATCGTTATTTTGTGCATGTGTGTTGTTTATTTGTTTATAGACGTCACAGAGAACGATGAACAACTTGCATCTGTCCCCTTCTTTCTTCTAATAAGCACAGTGCGCTTTACCGGAATGAGGCGTTCAAGAGCACTGAGTATTTCTGAGGGTTGGATTTATCTGTTCTTAGTTAACACATGTTGCAGGGGTTTATGGTTTGGAATGGTTAATGGAGATACATAACAGATATTGAAATGAGCCAGTGTGTGCAATGATATGTATGCAGCTCTAAACATCTACTTTTTAAAGTTTGTAAAAGCTACTTTTTGGTAAAGGTCACGTTAAATGTTCAGGAATCCATTTTATTCCTCATTTATATGTATTTCACATTATTTTCTGCATGTAAAACTAAGTGTTTTGTGTTCATATTTTTGGGTGTCTGGAATGGAATTATTTTTTATGGGAAAAATTGTGTCGGTTTTTGTATGTTTTGGTTTTCGTCTCAACTTTTGGAACGGATTAATGACAAAAACTGAGGCTCCAATGTAACTGATAAGGAATGATACATGAATGAACATTTGCATTTAAAAGTAAGGGAAATTTGGGGGAAAATAAGAGAAATGCTTCCGCTGACAGAAGGAAAATTATCCGGCCGGGAGGTGTATGCACCCCTCTGCCAATGCACTGCACCCTTGTCCTCGCAGACTGCTGTCACTCAAGCGTGGATAATGATTTTTTTTTTGGATGGAAGTTAAAATATGGGAAATGAATGGGAAACTAATTCATGGGAAGGCGATGGAATCAAAGAGCAAAATATATGGTAGTTTCCCGGGGAGAACACATATAAAAAAAAAGGCAAAACAATGATGCATGGTGTTTTTACTGGATGCATTGAACCCCCAACGCACATGAACATACTCTCAGCTTGAGATAGCCTCTTCCTGTACACACGTCCCAAATATTTGGTGAAACAAATCACTGAGGGACACATCACCATTACTTTTTACAGCCAGTCATAGTCCCCCTTCATCCATCTCAGCCATGACACATGGCGATGTAAAAATAACACTGTAGCACTTAAAAAGGCATCCGGGAAATAGAGACATGGTGGCCAAAATCACTTCTGTTTATGTCTAAAGGGACTCCCACATAAACCCTGAGAGTGGATATTACTATAAAACGGGAAAAGAGATTTTTTTTTCACACATCTGTACAGGGAAAACATTTTTTTGGACTCTCGGGGAGTTGAATCGATCGCAACTGGACTGTTCGGGTTCTCTTAGAAGACGTTTCGCCTTTCATCCGAGCAGGCTTCGTCAGTTCATGCTTAACTCAGGTCAGTCCTACACAGAGAGGCCACACAGAGATGTCCAACAGAGATTTGAGACCAGATCTTCCAGATCTGTGTTGCCAACATACTAACCACTTGGCCATCGTGTGGCCACAAAACATTCATGTCAGTGACAAGAATCATGATGACTTGACAACGCATGACTTTCAGTACATAACTTAATATGGTTTTAGTCACATGGGGCAGTATGGCCCCATAACAAAAACCTAGTTTGTTGCTTTGCACATCTGGTGTGTCTTAAAAGCAGGTTTTCAAGGCGCTTGCCGGCGGCACAAAAGGTAAGGATTCCCAAAGTTCCTGTCTATCGTAAACCAATTTTGACTATCCTTAAACTGATTATTGAAGTATTATTTACATGTTCGGTATTTTCATGTTTAAAGTGCTCATGACAGCAAAAAAAAGTTAGAAAAAAACAATAAAAATATGAAAGTAGTCACTTCATGAAACATTTTTGGTCATGCTATGAAATAGGAGTGAAATGAAGTGGTGATTTTTGTGATGTGACGTCTATGATATTACACACACAAGTATGTTTTTTGACTGTTAGTGTGGGACACAAACAAGTGTAAAATAAAACACCAGTTAGCCCTTCTAAGATTCGTAGAATTAATGCAGTAAAAAAAAAAAAAAATGTATTTACTTATTGAAACTGACAGATAGAAAGACGAGTGTAAGCAAGCCATGGCAATTCAGATCTAGAACACTTGCGAGTGACACCGGCAACCAGATGCAAAACAAGCACGCAAAGAAAGTGACACATTCACAACAACAATAGCATTCACTAATATTGTGTGTTGAGGCGTATGATATGTTTTACTTGCAGTGATAGCTACAACAGTCACCTAGTTAGGAGTCCACACTGCATTAGCCGCCATGAGCCCTCGGCTGGCTACTATGAAGCATATTAGCAGCAGACATGTGAATTGACTTCCTGCCACCTTGGCATGCTTATCCCCAGTCGAACGTCTTGTGGGTTGTTGACATTTTATTTCCATCAGTGTGGAAGTGAACATTTGTCTCACAAAGTTTGCTGATCTGACGAGACGAACGGTGTCTTTTAGAAATGTGAACAAGGTTCCTCCGTCTACTGGAGTGTTCCAGCAAAAGCTTTCAACGTAACAAGTGGGCATAATATAAAAAAATATATAACAAACAAGAGCAATTCATCCAGAACTGGACAATAACAATTGAGAAAGCATTGGAGTGAAGGAGAAGTTCCGGGTAGGACCGTCTGGTGTCGACGTCACTTGGTCCTTCTCCTCCAGACCTGGAAGAACTGCCGAAATTGTTTTAAAATAGTAACTATTTCAATATTTGACTACACATCTAACACAGGAAATGTGCCTTTCAATGTTCTTTTTCAGATGCGTTTGGTGTCATGAGCACTTGAAGTGTTCATGAAACTGTGAATTGTTTTCATTCTTTTAGTAGATCTTAAAAATGAATAATTTACTTGACTCTTTCTATTATTTTGCTGATTTTCTTTTTGAATTGTTGTATTGTAAAACTTCATGATGAGCATTATAATCACCCAAGGCTGTAAGTGTTAGTGACATGCAAAATGTACGTACTTGTTTCTATGAAATAACGAAATGAAATTAAAATTAGCATCAACAAAAGCATCTGCCTCCAGCAGTCACAGACAACTGTGACATAGTTCTACTATGTACAGTACATTATAGAAAATCGAGGTAGAATTAGGAGGAGAGGACCTTAGCTGTCAATCAAGACGTTGTTAATGTCACAGCTACACCGTCATTTGCATCTCGGAGACCTTTACATAGTGATGCGTAGGCAACCTTCCTGACATTAGCGAATAATGCAAGAATGTTACTGGCTTTTTGAAGCTTAAGCATTGAAGAGGCGACGATCTGGTGGCAGTGGAAATTGGTCGAGTGTATTTGTTCACTGGATTCTCTGCACTTAGAATGAGCTTTATTCCTGGCCAATGCACCATTCACAATTGCCCTGAGACTGACTAGTATGTAGTTCCCAATTTGTCCTAAGTCAATTATGATCACCTCAAGATTGTACATTGTACGAGCTGTATGAGCCCAGAATTTTGCTGACTGGATGCACTGACTGTGTTAGAAAGCCCACAATTTTGCATGTTTATGGCCACTCTAAATTGCCCATAGATATGAATGTGAGTGTGAATGGTTGTTTGTCTATACGTGCCCTGCGATTGGCTGGCGACCAGTCCAGGGTGTACCCCGCCTCTCGCTCGAAGTCAGCTGGGATAGGCTCCAGCATACCCCGCGACCTTAATGAGGATAAGCGGCATAGAAAATAGATGGATGGATGGATGTTCTTTATTAGGGATGAGCCGGATACTCGTTTTAGACGAACGGGTGTTGCACTCGATCATCGCTATTCTTTATGCTTCACTCATACCTCCACTATGTTCGGCAGTCCTCGAAGGCACCATAGTTGTGTGTCGCATGACACAGATTGATACTTATGTGATTGACTTTCCCTGACGCTGCACAGCCAGACGCGTATTTTCTATTCTTCCTTTCACGTTGTCCTTGTTCACAAATGTTAATGATGGTTGTGAATGCATAGAGGTGAGGTTTAATAATGTTGCTAGCTCTAATGGTGCTAGCGTGCATGTTTGTTTTGGGGATAATCTCATGCTGTTTGAGCCCGTATGTCAATTTAGCTCAGTAATAAGCCTCGTATGAGTTAATTTTCTTACTGATTAATGTACTTTATATGCCTTGGTTTTCATTATGTTTACGTGTAACGTTAGTTGTATTGTTTTACTGACTATTCTTTGAATGCCATGTTTTTGAAGAACACAGCAAAACACAGCAAAAGAGCATGAAGGTCACAGTTCACCACGTCTTACCACAGCTTGTCAATAATTGTTATAAATAACTTGCTTTAAAACAGCTACTACTTCACAAAGCAGTGAATTTTACACCAGCCTGGCGCATGTACTGGTGTATTTGTGTACAATTATGAAGGGACAATTAAGAAGGCCATTCTGCAGAGATTTCTTTGAAATATATCAAACTAAAATGTGTTATTGTGTACTGTGATTAGTTTGGGAACCACTAAGTCTACGCCATGCGCACCTTATCAGTGATGCGTTTGGCTGACTTCTGTTCTTGACTGCTGTTCACTCTCACTTAGCAACGATGAGGAAACTTATGAATGCCTCTCCAGAAGCAGAAGTAAGACCGGAGATGAATTGAGTCTGCTTGAGTTGCTTGAGTCCTAATTGGGTCAAAAGGTATGTTTTGAGTTCCATGTAATATGCTGGAGAAGTAAAAGGTTGCTTCAGGTGCTGTTTGTTTTGATACTTTACTGACAAACAGTGCAAGCATTTGTCACTGTGTGTCTGTTCAGCATGTGCTAATGTGTGTCCAGCTCAGTGGAAGCAAGGCCATGTGGAAACAAATAGAAGCTTTTCTCACCTCCTCATACCTGCTGGGTTTTCTGTTGCTTATGATACCTTAGGGAGTCAGGATAGTCAAGTGGGTGTAGTGGCGATACAGCCAAGAAAAAAAAAAAAAAAAAAAAACCTCTTAAATGCTTTCCGAGAAGAGTTGTGTGTAAGGACGCATCAAGGACATGCACCATATTAGTGGCACACCGTTCATGACCTCAAAAGTGGATTTACAAACTTAATGTACACAAAGATTGTGTGCGTATAGTACATGTACTATAATAAGTCGAACATATGCGTCATTATTGTTAATGAAAAAATATGTATTGAGGTCCATAGAAGCCCTGACTTCCATCTCCCTAGCTGCTTTGTCAAGCTCCTCCCGGTGGATCCTGAGGCGTGTCCAGGCCAGTTGAGAGACACAGTCTCTCCAACATGTCCTGGGTCTTCCCCAATGCCTCCGAGCAGTCAGAACACCTCCCCAAGGAGGCGTCCGGTAGGCATCCTGACCAGATGCCCAAGTCACCTCATCTGGCTCCTCTCAATGCGGAGGAGCAGTGATTCTACTCTGAGTTTCTCCCGGATGACAGTGCTTCTCACCTTAACTTTATGGGAGAGCCCATCCACCCTACGGAGAAAACTCATTTTGGCCGTTTGTCCTTTCAGTCACTGGTTCATGATCGTAGGTGAGGTGAGGTGATCGACCCGTAAATTGAGAGCTTTGCTTTTCGGCTCACCTCCCACTTCACCACATCGGACGGATGTGCAATCCGCATCACTGCAGACACCGCATCAATGTGGCTGCCAATCTCGGGTTTCATCCTTTCCTCCCTTCTGAACAAGACCCTGACGTACTCCTCGATTCGAGGCAGGATTTGATCCCTGACCCGAAGATGGCACGCCGCCCTTTTCCAGGCGAGAACCGTGGACTCGGCTGCAAACCGATTCAGTGAGAGATGAAAATCACGGCCCGATGAAGCCAGCAGGAACATCATCTGCAGAGGATCAATCCAGCAGCCACCAAACCGGAAACCTTCAATGCCCTGGTTTCCCCTGGAAATTCTGTCCACAAAAGAAATGAGTTGTCGTTGTCAGCTGTCAGAGTCTCTAGCTTCAGAAACCATTGAAATAATTTCGATAGTTGATGATTTAGGGTAATTTAAGAATAACATTGCAAATCCTATTGCTTGCTTGCTAATTTGGAAGTGTTCGGTAGGACGGATTAAAAACCTTAATGGGTCTTACATGGCCAGTAGGCATGTCTGCTTCAAAGTGTAGCATGTGGTTTGTAGGGTGTGTCGCTGAAAGACGCTCATGCTCTTCTTATGGGTGTCATACAAAACATTTCTATTCACACTTTTTCCAACTAACTTTTTATAAGAACACATTGCACACTGTCAGAGGATTCAGTTGTATTCATGAATGAATACGTTTGCAAACATTCAGAGCGATCTCTACTGGATCGCTATCTATGCCTTTGAAGGGCGAGATACATGAGGATACATGGCTTGGGCTCCCATAGCAATGCATCCTGTCCTGGTTTTTAGTCTAGTGTTTTTTTTGCTCCTAAATACCATATAACATCCTAATGTGATAGTTGACTGGATTGTGTGAGACTTTTAGTCTCACCATATGTGCTCAGGGTTAACTATTATTAAGATAAACAGGCCAACAAGGAACGCAGCTATAACTGTAGCCTGTATGTTTGATGTAATAGTTAGCAGGTAGAAATATGGTCAAAAAATTTAAAATAATTTGATCACGTATATTATGTGGTAGCATGAAAATATTTAATCAATGTATTCATTCACCCTTAATCATTTATATTGTAAATAATTATATTATAAATATTTTATGATAAACAAAAGAAAACGGTTTCTGTTTCAGTGCATCCAGTATGCTAAAAAGCCCTCTGATAGTGTCTGGCAACTTTGTAAATGAAGCTCATTATGCACTCATTGATTTTTCATATTCCTTCTCACAGGTTAATACCCCCAAGGTGCTCCTCTTACACTTTGCCCTCCCATTTCTCTGTGGTACCTTTGCTCGCTATCGTTCTTCAGTGTTTTATCCGTCCCTCAACACACACCAACATCAACACACACCAGACTCTTCAGGGAGCTGAACGTTTTCCAATTAGCTAAACAAATACCTCAAGCTCACACTCCCCATGTCACACAGTGCTTCCGAGAGCACGGGCGGCCAATACAGACAATTAGAATTTAATAAGCTGAATATGCTCACTCCACTAATGGAGACGGACCAAGGGAGGCAGGCTGGGAGAGATAAAGATGTGCCCATTTTTTGCCCATAACCCTTCCTAGGATTGCATCATATTACTACTTGAAGTCCTTATCCAATTCTTAACACGTACTTATGACTTATGGAAATTTGTAAAGTCATGTCAAAAGATTAGAAATATGAATTTATCACCATGACAGAAACCCCATCAAATATAATTTGCCAAAGCAGAGATTGATCTTCTTTAGCTAAGTCTTTATTTTTTTTTCACTTGGGGTGGTCATGACTTATCGATTGACTTATTCGACTGTTTGGATATTGTAAATCGTGTAATTTTGTTGCCACATGACGTACAGAATTGCTGATTTCACAGTTTAGCGGTGACCAGTTGGGTATGCAATGAATTTTGACCCAAGTAGTTTGCAAATGTTCGCCAAATAAATCAAAAGTAAACATGAATAAAAGTCAATAAAACAACAGAATGACAAAAATAATTTGGGCTTAGTAAAAGTTGACCTGCTCATATTTTTATGATCCAACTTATTGAAAAAGTCTGTGTCAACAACAGCGACAGTTCCACATTACCGCCTGTGTCCACCAGGACTGCACCAGACTTGAGCATCTGCAGTCGACAATGTCCGCCCGCTTCCGTGGAATCAAGATTGGTGACTAGGATATAATCAATCTGGACTACGTTGATGACAAGAATTTATTCTGCTGCTCATATGCTGAGCTACAGGGAGCCCTTTGTGTGTTCGACAAGGAGGCGATGAAGAGTGGCCTGCGTGTCAACTGGTCCAAGACTAAGCTCATGCATGCAGGTGACAGTCCTGATCCACACCCTATCATCTTCTGCTCCAAACCCGTTGAGTTTGTCTCTTCGTTATTTTACCCGGCCTCTGAGGTCATTAACACTGGGGACATCCTGACTGGGGTGAACAGACGGCAAGGACTGGCTGCTGGTGTCATGAGAAGGCTGTGGAGACACCCTGGCATCTGCTGCTGCACCGAGATCCGGTTTACAATGTGGCCGTCCTGGGGCAGAGACCTGGCCACTCTGCAGGACCACGGCTGCCCAGGTCCGCTGCTTTGAGTCCCGTGCCCTCAGAACCACTGAGGTTTTGCGGTCGCATGGAGCTCCATCAGAGAACGAACAAACCAACCTCCATGTTCTTGGACATGGACAGTTGGAGACATCCTCGCACTCGTTGGCCTAACATCGTGGAACAAGAGATCCAGCAGGTCGATCTGCCGGATCTCTTGGTTTCCCCCGCTTGCTGCCAAGAAGACGCTTTGTGACCCGAGTGGGCTCAGGGCCTTGTCTGCACGAAATGTACTAGTCGGATCAGTCGGCTAGCGTTGCTGTTTTTAAATACTTGGCTTGCACATTTTAATGTGAAGTACTTAAAAGTTCGTTTGGCCTTTACAAGTGATTCTTCACTTATTTTCTTCTTTTGAATTAAACAAGATGGCTGGTGTTATTTGTTAAGAGCATTGTTTGAATATCAATTTGTCTTAGAATGAATACTTAATTGTGGAAACAACATACTTTCTTTCCACCATCACAAATGCTCATTAGCATTCAGACTGGTCGGGAAGCGCAGTGGAGTGTTGCTTCTGCAAGGTTGCTGTTGATAATGCAGGCAGTGATTAGGAACCAGGGCCATCTGGATATTTGGAAGGGTCTGCTCTTTATTTGTTCACCGAAGGCGGTTGACAGCATAAGCACTACTATCGCTAATCTATCTCTCTCCCTCACAGAGCAATCCACTCACAAAATGACATGTTAAAAATAAAACATGAAAATGATTGCAGCATTTGATAAAATACTGTTCTTCAATGGCCATTCTTAATTTCAAAATGCAAAATGTAACTGTAGAGTGTTACAGTATGTCTGTGCACATTGTTGGTCATCCAAGCCATGGCCAAGCTTGAATTGAGGCAACTGGACTCTTCTTGTTTGTTGAAGATGTTTCACCTTTTATCTTTAGACCCGAGATATAAGTAGGGAGACTCCACATTTCAAACTGTAGAACAGAAGGAGCCTTTTGGATGAAAGGTGAAACATCTTCAGCAAACAAAAGGAGTCCAATTGCCTCCATTCAACCGGTGTAAAGTATTATGTCTTCACAATAGATGTCAGGTGGTTAATGATAGAAGATCAAGATGTCTTTTTGGAGTTGGTCACACTTGATCGGTATGAACCCTTACATACGAGATGTGTCATAAAAGTTCCAGGACTGTTGGTGTTCTTTCACTGCGAGTTCTTGCAATCAAACCAAAACGTCTACAAAGAGATCCTGTAGCGTTTGCTCAGTTCAGTGCATGAGAAGAGGCAAGTATTGTGGCAGGACAACTCATGGATTCTTCACCGTGACAATGATCCCGCTCACAACGCCCTGAGCATCCCTCAGTTCCTGGCTGAGAAGGACATGACTATGCTGGATCGCCTTGATTTGTTTCCTCCCAACCCCAAGTGGGTCATCAATAGATGGCCGTGACAGCGGAGCTGCTGAGGATCCCTGAAGAATCCTTCCAGGAGTGCATGAAGGCGTTGCAGAAAAGGCTGGGAAAGTACTCCAGGAGGATTACTTACAAAAGGAAAACTTGTAGTTTTTGGTTTGGATTTGAAATATACTGTATCTTTTGTGACACGCGTTATACTGTTTGGGCTCAATTTGAACCATTTGACAGCAGTAAAAATACCCTAAATATATACTGTGTATTGTTTAGCCAAAATTTGATGACTTTTAAAAATTGTTCCACATTTTGGGGGTGCTTCGGCTCGAATTTGAACCGTATCTATCGAGATTGATTGAAACAAACACATTCTGCTTTGGTCCAGACCAAACCAAATGATACCCATGTTCTGTTGTGCCACTCCACTCTCAAACTGCAACATTTCTGCCTGATGTTTCCCTCTAATCTTGCTCTCTTCCCTGCTTTCTGTTTTGTCTGTGTACTAAAGCCCGATCAAATGAGATGATACAAATGGTATTTTATGGGCCCTTGCAGCACAACCAGCCTGAACATGACAGGCAATCATAAAAGCCATTGTCTGCTGGGCATGCCATTTAATGTGTTCCATTTGATTTAATGCATGCAAAAGGTGAAGCAGAAGGCATGAGGATAAGAAGTCTGGGGGGGTGACTCGAACTGAGATCAAGGGGATAAAGAGACTATGTTAAACTGAAAAGCAAAGCCAAGAGAGACAGGTGAGACCAGTATCTCAGCTGTAAATTGGGGGTCCTCACTTCTCCTTTGAAATAGTATGAGGCAGCGATACTGATATCTTAATTTCTTGTGAAGAAATGCCATTTAGAGTGTGAATGAAAATCAAACACATGCAGTGGAGCAAACTGAGCTGGGAGGCGAGATGGCAGACGGGCAATGTGAAGTATTAAAAAATAAATGCAATATCCAATGCATAAAGTGATTACATTCTCAGGGGGAGCTTGAGGTGTGAAGATTCTGATTTTTTTTGTACATGGAAAATTACTTTTTAAAAGAACCGTCGTATTTACATCCAGATGGGAAACCTGTATTATCAAAATCCTTCCCATCGTTCAGTCCAATTTGAGAAAACTGTGACAGCAGTAATTGCCCAAATCCTTGTTGGGATGTCAAATTGGATGCATGATTTACATTTAATCAACCTTTTCTTCAAAGTCCATTTTGTAATCTATTTATGCATGTTTGTGAGAGTGAGTGGTTTATGGATTCCCATCACTCTAATTCCAACGTTCAAACGTTTCCTGCTTGAGCTTGAGACCATGGGCCGAAGACCATCCCTTCCAATCGTGTGCCTATTCAGTGCATTCACACATGCCAAACACACCTTTTCGGTGTTAAGTGAGCCCTGGCGTGGGACCTTTTCCCTTGTGTGAGTACGTCCTTAGATCCACACAGATAAATGTGTGGAGGACTGACATGGACTTGGGTGTTGAGTACATGAAAGTTTGATGATGTCTGATTTCCAGGATGATTTGTATTTGATATTCAAAATTAAAATTGGCTGAATTTATGTTTTTATAACCTATTTATTTGGTAATATTTCTTATTTTGCAGTGTTATCGGTATGGCTATGAGATGCTGTGATTACCCAGCCTTTTTTAAACATAGCTGAAATGCAATAAATGTGTTGTCTTAAATTATCGGAACTGTACAGTAATAATGTTGAGTGTCTTTGAGACTTGAAAGCAGATTAAAAGCATTCTTAAAATATCTTGACATAAAAAAAATGGCACTTGTGATGCAGATGATTAATAGAGTGGGAAATAAGAGTGCTATTTATTAATGGTGTTCTGCAGGCTATAAAAAAACAGGAGCTAAGCCAACATGCACGCCTCCCGACGCTGTTAGATATTATAGCTTGCTGACACTCTTCCTGACACATAATGTTTACTCATGCACTTTCTAAATACATAATCAATACATTTGGGGTAACTGTTGCACTAAATCAGGATTGGTCACTACGCAAAGCTCATGACCAGAGGTGAGGGTAGGAATGTAGATTGACCGCTTTGCCTTTCGGCTCAGCTCCCCCTTCACTATGATGGGCTGATGTTACCTGGCTCCTCTGTGCTCCGCCATATTTATTCTGTGGGCGTTCATAAGTCTGTGTGTGGTTGGGGTGTAGGGGAGAGGGTTGTTCGGGGCACTGTTTTAATTCAGTAAGGCACTTTGCGTTGCATTTTACATGCAGGAAAAGTGCTTTATAAATTAAGTTTAATTTGATTTGATGCAGAGTCCTCATTACTGCGACACCGCACCAATCTGCATGTCAATGTGGTGTTCCATCCTTCCCTCACTTGTGAGCAAGACCCCAAGGTGCTTAAACTTCTCCATTTGGGGCAGGATCTCATCCTTGACCAGGAGAGTGCACTCCACCCTGTTCCAGGCTCCGATACCGATCATACAGGGAGAAAAACGCCCGCATTAGGCGGTCTGGTACCCCATACTCCGGGAGTACTCCCCGGAGGATTCCTCGGGGAACACGGTCTAATGCCTTCTCCAAGTCCACAAAGCACAGGATTACTGGTTGGGCACCCACCCTCAAGGACCCTGCCGAGAGTGTAGAGTTGGTCCAAAGTTCTGCAACCAGGACGAAAACCAACACTACTCTTCCTGAATCCAAGATTTAACCATCCGGCGGACCCTCCACTTCAGAACCCCCAGGAAGGCTGGCAAATACAACAATACATGACTTATATAGGTGCCATATTTATGGCCAAGAATGCCGCTCGTGCAGAGTTGCAGACAAAGTGATGCCTAAATGAGGATGTTTACAAATCGTCAACAAGACGTATGTGTGGACTTTATGATGCAACCAAAGCATGGCATGCCTTAAAATCACATTGTGAAATTCCAAGTGTTGGAAATGTAAAGTTTATTTTTAAGCTTTGCGTGCATTCCTTGTAATCCAGAGAGCGCAGATCACATTCTCACACTCTGGGAAAAGAAACACTACGTGCGTAAGTATTATACCACGCCTAAATTAGGCTTTTAATCGCACCCACCACCGTTTGGGAATCCCTGAGCATAATGTGGCGATAACAAAGGATCTATTAGGGTAATGCTCTGTTTCCAATGGGTTGACTTTACTGCTGTAATCAGTTTTTCCTGACCTAGTTGATGGTTATGAACAACAAATGTGCACTCAACTTTGCATTTAAATATATAGTTAAAACAATCATCGTGATAGGCGCCGATGCAGTGACGTTCGACTCGAGCAAGCTAATATCAGCGCCATGTAAAATGAAATGATTCTAAGTGTCGTGTCAAGAAAAAAAATGAAACGTTATATCCTGTTTTGTCCCCTATTCCCAAAATAATATTAGCAGAACATTCAATCTGGATCACAAGGTCAGTGATGCTGACTGGATAAACATGTTTTAAAATATAATATAGTATATAGACATGCTTAGTCTTATGATTTATCAAATAATACACGGCCATGTCACCACTCTAGCAATATGTGATATGTTTTTAATTGTTTTTTCTTCAGTATCGTACAACACAAGTTGTTTTTTTTTACAGTAACATTAACCCCTCTATCAAACATGTAGCCCCAAATGTTCAGTGGAAGTCAGTTGGTCAAATTTTGTGTGTAATGCAGTGACATGCTGTGAGATTCACGGCTGGTGAGGCACTGACTCCATTGGAGGTTTTTTTTATTTTGATTTTAATATTAATACAGGTTGCTCATTAAGATGATACAAAGAAAAGTAAGAGAATAATTCAGTTTGCTGATTTAAATATAAAATTGTGCTTTTACCGTTGACCTGTAGGTGAAGTACATGGACCCTATCCTTCTCCCGGAAAAGTTCTAGCACTTTGTTGTAAAAGTCTGATAACTTGCCGGTGAGCTCGGATATATAATCGTCCGTCTTCAAATTCATTCATTCAGCAGAGCATAAAAATATAATGAATGCATTCCATTTGCTGCTCGCCAGTGCTAGCAAAAAGAAAAAAAACACACACGCACCCCCTCAGGATGAGGCGAGCACTGCAACGCCACCATGTTTTTAATGCATTTGACTTGATGTTCACCAGCTGGTGTTGGTGCTGTCAAAAAACAAAAAACAAAAACAAAAAAAAGACGCTGGCTTTTCCTCTCTATGGAAGGACAGCAGTGACAAGCACCTTCCAGCAGGTTGAGGCGAGCACTGCAGCGCCCCCCCTAACAAGTCAAACTATAGTTAAAAGTAGTCTGGCAGCCTATAATTCTTAATTCTCAATTCATGAGACAGGTGATAAATAAGCAAAACCAGTGATTGAAAAAATACTTTATTTTTTAATTTATTAAAAACAAAAAAAATAATCATTTTAAAAAATTGAGTGAAAAAAAAAGTTATATACTTATTTATTTATAGCCTTAAAGCCTAAGAGGTAAATAACAGATTTTCGTTATTGTAATTATTAAAAACATTATTTTTAGCTAGTTATGTTAGTTATGGAAATACACTCGAGAAAATCAGATCAGAACAGGAAGTGAGAATCAGTCACGAGTGCACCCGGTCGTCAACAGCAAGGCTGCAGACAGGTGCGGTGATTTGGTGTGATCGGAAGCTGATCTGAGCTTTACCTCCCAACTTTGTGCAATCTGGGGCCGCAAGTCTGAAGAGGCAGCCAGGAAGGAACTGAAATCCTCTTGGAAAAATACGGTTTATTGCTACTGTGGTTTGATGCGCCTGTGCTGCGCATTGGCTTGACTTTTCTTTGATTAGACGGCCGCCGATAACACGCGCCTCGTTATTTGTGAATTATTGGGAACGTGAATGAATTGAAAGAGTGAGCTTGCTCTAATTGCTGGCTTAGACTGTTAAATTCATTTAAGTACATTTTAAAATGTGTGCACTTAATGTGATCGGTATCGGTATAGGCCAGGGGTGTCCAAAGTGCGGCAGCGGCATTTACGGCCCGCGACTGCTTTTTTACCGGCCCTCGGCACATTCTATAAATACGATTAAACAATAAAATTTAAAAAACAACAGCAAAAATGGAAAAAAAGCAGTAATTTTACAAGAATAAAGAAAAAACCCTAAGTCATTATATTAACAGGAAAAAACAGCATAAACTTGAAATATTATAGGAAAAAAGTTGTAATATAAGAAACAAACCAAACAAAGAATTAAGTTTAAATTTTAGGAAAATTAGGTTGGGTAAATGCTATAATGTTATGATAATAAAGTCAAAATATTAAAAGAATAAGTCATACTAGTATGGGAAAAAAAACTAAAAAAATTAAAAAAGCAGTCAAAAAGTAAAGTAAGGAGAAACAGTTCAAAATAATAATATTATTATCACTGATAAAAATGAATGCATATATACAGTATACACATTATATTAAATATTTTGTTTGGGTTGGGTTTAAAAAAAAATGTATGATTTTTCAGTATGCGGCCCTCAGTGGAAATAGTTTGGACACCCCTGGTATAGGCCGATTTCACTCATGGATGATCGGTATCGGCAACATAAAACCTTGATCGGAGCATCCCTAGTTCTCATTATTTGTTGTTTTATTTTTCATCATCAGGGGAGGCTCTGCCTCTCCTTGTCTCGCCTGACTGCACTTCACTGGTGGAATACTTTTACTGTGCTGAATAACAGAAACATCACTTGGTATCATCATTGAAGACACACAAAGCTAAATGTCATCCTGCTTGACAACTGCCAAGATACTGCAGTGCGTTCTGGCCTGAAGTACAGCCTGTGCTGCATATCAATGGTAGAAGCCATTCAATAATTGGACAAAGGGAGGTGGTGTAAATATAATCAGTGGGGGACGAATCACTTCAATTGAGGTAAATGAATAGTGTGAAGGGGCTGATACTTGGGGGTACCTCTGAATAATTCCCTCACCAGGTCTGACTCAAAACAAACTACTAGCTACTACTACTGGGAATTATCGTCTTAAGGTTCAAGATGTCCGAAGCTCCAGATGGGCTGTGGTCAGCATTTCTAGGGGACGTTTAAGGTTCCCATTCTAAACAACACGGCGGCGCTACTAAGTGCAATCATATTTTCAACTAGACTGGCTCTAAAGACATGTTATGTACAGCTGCAGGCCACACACATTGATTGGAATCAGATTTTACATTTTGTGACATCCTTTTATATAGGAGCAATAACCATTCAGAGAATATGTGTTTCTACTCAAATTCATATAAAGACCTCCATGTCTCCTGTGGGTCTCATTTCTTGAGTCATTTCTGTACATAAAATGTACCTGTGTATTCATCTCCGGGAGATAAAGCTTGCACATAATCAGGACTGAATTTCTAATGGGGTTGCATTTTCTTGGATTGGCTGTTTGGTAAAATAACAATTTTTCCTTGAAAAGTTGCTTATTACTTGTATTTTTTTCACATAGCGTTCGACAGTTTGGCGTGCAGTGCAGGTAGCCTGTATGCTTTTTTGTGCTGGAAGAGATTTGCAATGCAATCGATGAGTTTGTTAAACAGCACCTGTTGGAGTTGTATATTTTATGTCTGATGCCATAAGACAGTAAAGTTTAAGAAGGGACAGACAGACGTGTTATGTGCCATTGCACCCAGCAATAAAATGGATAAATGATCAATAAAATTAACTGTAGGGGTGTCTTACAAGAGTCGACTATTCCACGATTAGATTCGTAGGTGTTCGTAGGTGCCTTTGAATCATATGAGGATGTCATGTGATCAAGATTGTACCATTCTGATTGTACCATTCTGTTCCCACGGCTGCTGCTGAACATTTTTACATATTTGCTCATAATGGCTACTAAAAAATCATCCAAAGTGCGAAAGTACTTTGAAAAGATTAAAGATGACTCCAGAAAGTGAAATGCAACTTGTTGCTTCTTACATATGACACAACAACAACCAACGGTGTATCATTTCAAACAGGTGACGCTGTTACGACAACTTCATTTTACATCCCGACAGTGAATTTTAAGGCTTCTGACTGAGAGTTTTCTCAATTTGTTGTATTTCAAGCCATATTGTTGCTATTTTGTGTGCAGTTTTCTGATGTGTGCCAACAGGGACCATTTAGTTCGTCTTGTTTTCTGTGTCACTTAAATACAATTACTGCTGTTGCACACCTACCATGCTTATTCGTTTGTGTTTTATGAGATCTGTTTATTTGTCGAGATCAACAACAGTCGACTATTAGTCGACTTTGGACAAAATCTAACGAATCAGATTGGATTATGAAAATCCTTAGACAAAGACAGCCCTCGTAACACTTTTTATCAAACATTTTTATTAACTCATTAAATTCCAGAGACGTAGTTATACGTTTTTATCCCAACAACGTATTTATACGTCTTATACGCGAGAGGCTAAAAGAGGTGATGGCGCAGAGCAATTTTAAGCCATAAAAACGGCCACTAGGTGGCAGAAGTGCATTTAATAAGCGCTCGGCAGAGATCATGTGGACGGAAAAAACACACATGACAGGAAGGAGGAAGTCGGAGTGCGTGGAGGAGTGTAGCCTGCAGAAGGTTATGCATTGTAGGGGCATTTTAACGCATGAACATGCACACACACACACATAGTTCAGTTCCATATGTGAACATTATAAATAGATTATGGTGTTACATTTGGAAAAAAAAAAAAAAAAAGATCTACAAAAAAAATTATAAAAATTATCTTCTTTATATTGTGGTATAGTTGTTTAGATATTTCAGCTGTCAGAAAAGAAAAAGTAATGAAAGTTATGCTTGAAATGTATCTTTTCACAAAAAGCTGTTTTTCTCCCTTTTCTAGTTGGGAACTGATATTTTCCTGAAACTTACCTAGGTTCTACTGCTGATTACTAAAGAACGGAAAAGGGTAGAAACACACTTTTGTCTTTTGAAAGACGGAAGTCTGTTCTTTCTTTTGGTAGGTTCCATGTTTATATAGCCATAGAACACAATATTCTGTGTGCCTGGAAAGATCAGTCAGAATTGTCTAAAATGGCCGCTACTGGAGGGGTTGTCTTTTGAAAAATGGGATTGAATGAGTTAAGCAAAGCGTCGGGCATATTGACTGTTTTACATATTTAATAAATACATTCAAAAATAATAATTGAAACTATCTTGAACGCTGGAAAAATATCATTGGTTGCCTGTCACTGTCAATTGTGTTTCTTCTGAAATGTTCTATAGTTTATATAAGTTGGAATCCTTATCCCAACTATACATGACGTTTATAAAAAAAATAAAAATAAAAAACAATTGAGTTAAAATTCATACTTTAGTCGTGTCCCTGAGTTTTCACTCAGTCCTGTTACACTCTCTCAAAAATGCAGAGTATTTTAAAAGTCACATGATCCACAGGAAGTTGCATCATTTAGATCCTCTGCAGACCATGGGAAGGCCAAAAGTAAGTTCACTTATTTATTTTCCTGTATATTCATGGTACTGAGTTTACGGTAACATCCCAGAACAGCCCTGTTACCTATTTTTTCCCCCCAAATGTTATTAATTCTAACATAAATTTTTAAAATACATTTTTGTTTGATCGCGGAAATGTGCTTATGTCACCAGCCTATTAGCATAAATGCCATGTGGCTATATATCATGTATGTGCTAACTCCTTGCTAAAAACTCACTCCTGTTACTTTCAGTCCTGTTGCTTAAATGTGTCATCTTGGCTTAGGAAACGTACACAAAAATTAAATAAAGTTGCCTGAGAGGGGACAGTTCACATTTTGAGTAGTTCAATATGTGTTTTATCAGATTTAGAGTTTAAAAAAATACAGAAATGTAGGTTTATTTTGAGAGGGTTACAACAAGCAAATTGCACATGGTGGATTGTGCTTGGTTTTTGCATAATTTAGGTGGGAGGAAAGGCATGAGCGACTGAAGATGCAGTTATGTCCCAGACCACCAGGGCGTCCCACCAACCACCCCACAGGTCACCGCGTGCCTCAGCCACATGGTGACCAACAGCAGAGTGTACAAACCACACGCCCCAGAGAGGGTTGGCCCCAGGGGTGCAAGCGCACCAACCTTGCCAAAAGCAGCCGCACGCAGAGTCGACCAGGGCCACCAACCTATGTCCCACCAGCTGGAGATGCACACTGACCCCTGGCAGGTAGCCCAGCGCACACCAGAGAAGTCAAATTTGTGCCACTGAAACCCTCCCCTGGAGGGTAGGTAGGCCCAGCTCGGTCGCAAATGCAGAAACTAATCTACTCTACCAGGGGTGAGGCCTGATAGGAACAGCCCATGTGTCGAAACGCCTCCCATCCATCCATTTTCTATGCTGCTTATCCTCATTAGGGTCATTAGGGTACTGGAGCAAATCCCAGCTGACTTTGGGTGAGAGGCGAGGTACACCCTGGACTGGTTGCCAGCCAATCACATGCCACATATAAACAAACAATCACACTCACATTCATACCTATGGAGAATTTAGAGCGCCAATTAATCTAACATGCATGTTTTTTGAACGACGGAGAAAACTGGAGTACCCGGAGAAAATCCCACACAAGCACGGGGAGAACATGCCAACTCCACACAGATGTCCCTGATTTCCTGACTGTGTGGCGAAGGCCTCCCATTAAAAGAAAATCCCTAGCCCCCGGCCCCAGGCCTGACACACTAGGGAACATCCAACAACTTAGCCACCACCAATGACTGCCCTCACAATGTTCAAGTGATAAATCTTAGCTTACTGAGCTTACTATAGCAAGCTTACTATAGCAAATCCATCAGGTAAAAGCACAAATGGACAATATGCAAAAGGAAATTGGAGAAAACCTGAGAAAACAAGACCTATATGAACACACTTCAACCCCACTCTTCAAGTCAACACAGGCGCTATTAAATAATGCGTTATGATTTCTGTCTAAGTTGAAAGAGGCTTGTGTTTTCCATGTAACAGAAACTGGAAAAGATTAAGGTGCAAAGAACAATTAGAGAAACAAGTGTTTCTTCCAGACAGAATAAGTTAACACCAACAACAAATGACTAGAGAGACGTCACTTATACTCAGAGAAAGGCACAATATTGAGATATTGCAAATGGAAAACCAGGAATTAGGACAAGTGCTAAATTTGCTTAAATAAAAGTAACAAAAAGGTAGACATGAACAATAAGTGAGAGTTAGGGATGCAAGAACTACTGTGAAAGCAGAAGTACAGAAACTAGCCAATGAAACCATTACGACTTCTAAAGGTTCGGGAGGGATTTTGCAAGTCAGAGAGGCAGCTGGAATCATTGCAGTCGAGTTGTTACAAATCTTGCCAAGCCTCAGAATGATAAGGTTGTGGCCAGGAAAAAAAAAAAATGATGAGAAAAACCTGCGAGAAAAAGGCAGCGGCTATGAGTTGGTTTGGAGGTAGCAGAAGTGAGAACGAGTAGTCATTGAACTTGGGTCTTTTTCTTGATGTGAAATATTTTTACAATTTTCCTGACTGGCTTCAATAAGAAAACCTGGCTGCTTGTCAAGCAAATACTTGACTGCACCACTCGTAGGTCTGATTCACTGGTAATGCATGTGATAGATATGATAACAATGCGCTTTTCTGATAGCAAGTATGATGGGAAATGTATCAAGTGGAACAGAGCATAATTCTGCATGGTTTGAACACTGACCCAGCATCTGTTTGAATATGATTTGCCTTGGTAAATGAGCATCATGAAATGCACAGTTATTACCAGAAAAGCATTTCTATTGCTTGGATTGCACTTATGTTAGAAATGTTGGAAAACACTGTCCTTGAAATAATATAAAACATTAAACATAAATTATAAAGAATGATTGAATTACATTACTAGATGCTAGGGCTGTGAACAATAAACCTATGCGACCGGATATCCCGTTTGACAAGCGCGAGATGCGGTAGCATCGGTAGCAACCTCCTGGATCGTTAAGAATCAGCAATATGCTTAGATGACAAATACCTAAGCATATGAGTGAGTGTAGTACGACTTTTCCGGGAGGACCTTCAGGTCTGACCAAAATAGAAGCCAGTGAGAGCATATTGTTCATCCTTAGATGAATGGATTGTAGAGACATGCATCGGGTATCGCAAGACTAGCAACCAGTTGAGAGTGCTACAAGGGTTAATCAACGCGAGAGCCTGGGCTACCGCCGAAACTATTGTCACGCATTCACCGTAGCTTACCATGACTGAAGACCAGAATGGATCTAAGTAGCATTAGCAGTGCTAGCATTAGTAGCACACCAGTTTGTCACTGGGAAAGATTTCCAACACATCAGCAAAATATACGTACATTCTAGCGATCAAATTTATCTTATTTATTATGTGTACAACGAAGACAGGAACAACATCACATTAAAATAAAAAAAATGAATACAGAGCCACCATCCACCAGTACGAGCCTGGAGAATTTTATAGAATTGGCTTCTTTATTTCTACATCAACAAATGTAACCGTTGAATCGTATGGAATTGAATTTAATCATACCGTTTGCACACTGTATCGAATCGTTCCGTTTTTAAAATATTAAATGTTTTAATCGTATCTGAAACCGTGTACATAGATGCGAATCGTCTGCCACAAAGAGATTTACAGCCCTACCATATAGCAAGGAAAACATTTTCACCTCACTAATGGTATTCATGAAATAATATGCACGGCTGTTCCAACCTCAAGCTAAAGCTTCCCATTTTCTATATTGCTAGTACACATCTGGAACAAACAGTTGATTAAGAAGTAATAAAGACATTACTTGGGTGTCATTCATCACTGTATGAAAGCGATATGCGCTCAGTTGCTTACCTTCTTTGTCAATAAGAAAATGAGCAAATGGCTTCAGAGCTTAGATCCATTCCAGAAAGAAGAGCGTAACCCTGAATTAAACTGAATAATGGCCTCCCCAGTGACCAACCTCCACCCGACAAAACATTTATGGGCTATTCTTAATAGCCAATTTTCTTGCAGGAAACCAACCAATTGAAATGAACTGTTCCAATTTTTCCATAAGACAACAAAATTATGCCAGATGATTGTTGATGTCTACAAAATCCTTATAAAAAGCCTGTAAAAGGCCACTCCAGAATGTAAAATTTACCTGGGGGGGGTCGTCTGAAAACCAGTCAGTATCATTTGCCTCAAATACAGTCACTTGGCAGTTCAAGTTCCGCGGCTTCAGTATATCACGGTTTTTCAATACTGAAGCAAATGTCATGTATTTTTTGCCTAAATTAAGCATTTTTAAGAATACAAATGGCTAAATGAAGTAAAATATAAATATTAGGCATTCAGAAAACACATTAAAAACACCAGACTCGATCACCAGAACAGGCTTTTTTGCAGGTTTTAATTATACAACACGGGCTACCATTGCTGCAGTAACCCACGTCAAGCTAAAACTCAACTCTGAACCCTTGATGTCATTTCCTGTCTGCCGAACACTGTGCTCCCCTAGGGGACAAATATAAAGTAACACACGAGTATAAATCTTATTTATGTCTTAAATGGCTTACTTTCTTTGTTAAAAACTGTATTGAGAAGGTAGTACAAAGGCTTTCTATGTTGTAACTACAAATATATTTATTTTATAAATAAGTAATCCTAATTTCCAGAAATCCACCTGTCACGGTCGGGTCTGGAACTAATTAATTAAACAAGAGATTAGTGTACAGTATGCTGATACAGAGCATCCCAAAGTATTCAAATAACGTGATCACTGCTATATAATTTCCAGCAAGGCAATAAATGTTCCCACCAAATCTGCTGCATTGACTGCATCTATTAACGTCCAATCAGGTGTGAGAACGAGGGTGTATGTGTATGCATTTATTGTATTTGTCAAATGTAATAGATTGTTACATTGTTAAAATGGCATTTTATTTAGTCAACACTAAACAGTGTTTATGACTTGTCAGGACTTGAAAATTTCCAGTCTATAACTTGGGATTGACTCGACCTATCTTGTCTTGACATGGAGTTGCACTTTTTTTCTTGACACTTGACTCAAGACTTGGAATTAAAGACTTGAGACTTGCAAAATACTGACTTTCTCCCACTTCGGGGGTTATGCTGTGGGCAGGCGTATGGTATGGACAACCAACACAGCTGCATTTTATTGATGCCTTTGGACTGCACAGAGATAGCGTGACGGGATCCTGAGGACCGGTGTCGTGCCATTCATCCACAACCATCACTTCATGTTGCAGCATGATAATGCATGGTCCCATGTTGCAGCCAAGGCGTCGAGGGGGACCAGTTCAGGGGCCTTAGGATCTATTCGCAGACGATGTGGTCCTGATGGCCTCATCGGGCTGTGACCTTCTGAGCTCACTGGGGAGGTTCGCAGCTGATTGTGAAGCTTCTGGGATGAGACTCAGCACCTCCAAATCCGATGCCATGGTTGTCAGTCAGAAAAGGGTGGATTGCACCCTGCGGGTTGGAAATGAGATCTTGTCCCAGGTGGATGAGTTCAGGTATCTCGGGGTCTTGTTCACGAGTGAGGGAAGGGTGGAGCGTGAGGTCGACAGGTGGATCGGGGCAGCGTCTGCAGTAATGTGATCGCTGTACCGGACCGTCGTGGTGGAGAGATAGATCGACCGGTAAATTGAGATCTTTGACTTCCGGCTCAGCTATGTTCCCACCCTCACCTACGGTCATGAGCATTGGGTCGTAACCGAGAGAACGAGATCGCAGACACAAGCGGCAGAAATTAATTCCCTCCGTAGGGTGGCTGGATTCACCCTAAGAGAGTGGGTGAGGAGCTCGGTCATCCAGTAGGGGCCCAGAGTAGAGCAGCTGCTCCTTCACATCAAGAGGAGCCAGTTGAGGTGGCTCTGGCATCTAGTCCAGATGCCTCCCGGACGCCTCCCTGGTGAGGTGTTCCGGGCATGCCCAGCCGGGAGAAGGTCCAGGGTTAAACCTAGGACACGCTGGAGGGATTATGTCTCTAAATTAAAGCTGGCCTGGGAATGCCTTGGCGTCCTCCAGATGGAACTGGACGAGGCGGCTAGAGACCGGAAAGTCTGGACTTCTCTCCCGAGACTGCTTCCCCAGCGATCTGGACACGGATAAGCGGAGGAAAATGGATGGATGGATGGATGGATGAAAACATAACGGCTCTTGCATGACCAGCGTACTCACCAGACATGTCACCCATTGAGCATGTTTGGGATGCGCTGGAAATTGATGGTTGCACCAAATACTGACTGGTTTCCGGAACTGTATTTACCTTGTTATTGCTGATACCTACCAATATTAAAGTCAGTACAATGTGAATGCCAAAATGCAGTAAATTAGCTTTATACTTGAATCAAGGTTAATGACACACTTTAGGACACATACAGAATGCTGATATTTTTGCTTTAAGAAAATGCTTCTAAGGGAAGAGATCTTGGGTGTCACATTGGCTCTGATATGTAGCACTATCAGAGCCAATGTGACACCCTTGACCGCATCTGGTATAGGACCGCATAGGAGAAAAGCATGCGTCACGGGTATGGCATCAAGGGTTCTTGAGATTAATCCAACAGTCACAGAAGCAAAGAAGTGCTCTGTGCTGAGATGTACTGTATATTCACAGAGAACATCAAGCATCCCAATCCTTTCATTACAAGGCACTCAGGCATAATCCACATGAAATCACATATATCCATACAAATGTAATAAACTTAATTGAATGAGTTCACACTCATCTACTCTGCAGCTCTCCCGGCTCAGAATGAACCCTCGCTTGGTTACGCATACTGTGATGTGCTCAATTATTTAATGAAACACCAACTTCTCCAGAGAGCAGAGCCTTCACTGGAATACTGCGAAGTGTTAAGACACCTCGCGCTGTTCACGTTTCTCCTCCTGATGAGGACTACGGGATAATCAAACAAGACACGGTGCGCCTGTTTGTGCAAACTACACACCCGTATTAACAAAACATGAATGTGTACATATTTGCGTTTGTGAGTCTCATCCTGCCTATAAATCTATTTATATGTAGATACAGTGTCATGCCCATTGAATGTGACCTTGCTATGTGGGTGGAGGTGGAGTATCCCGTCGTGATGTGATGGTAATCCCTGCAAATGTGCCACCCAGCTCGAGTCACGGTCAGTTGAGAAGAACTCAGTGACACTGCTACCCCAGCAGAGAAAACTTAAATCGAGAAGACACGCTCCAGGAACACGCTGAACCATCACCAAATTGTTCCTGACAGTATCAAATGCATCCCAATGGGTGTTTGATGGTGGTACATTTCCATGACCTTCTCTTCGACTGTGCCAAGTGGAAAACGACAGAGAAGCAGAAAGGCATCACGGAAACAATGGTGGGAGTCTGAGCAAAAAAGCAGTGCCGACAATGACATTTCTTAAAATGAGTTTCTCTGGATAGTGTGTGTGTGTGTGTGTGTGTGTGTGTGTATTCCAAAATGTCTACTTTTCTAAACATTCTGATCTTCTGGGCCAAAACCAAGCTTTGGCCAAGTCAAAGATTTTCCATACACCTTTTTCATCTGCACATGAAATGGTTGTTTGTCTATATGTGCCCTGGCGGGCGACCAGTCCAGGGTGTACCCCGCCTGTTGCCCGAAGTCAGCTGGGATAGGCTCCAGCATACTCCCGCGACCCTAATGAGGAGAAGCGGCATAGAAAATAGATGGATCGCTAATAATATAATGCTAATAATGCTATCATGAATAGTGCTATTGGCCAGGGGAGCGTATAAAAGAGAAAAGTCACGACAATTCCAAGGTCCCTTGACTGGCAGGGAACCCAAAAAATAGATAATTGCTAATAAAAATTAATAATTATTTAATAATAGGGGGGCAATGTGATTTTTTATATGATATATGATATCTATATGATATTAAAAAAAGGAAGCATAAAATCACCTTCATTTAGACAAAAACATAGATTTGACTTACTTTTTGAAGAGAACGTATATCACTGGTGAAACTTTCAGAGGATGGCACGCCTTCTTTAAAGAGACTTTGGATTCGAGAGTGCATTGGTGGAACTCCCAGGGAAGTGACAGAGACTCTGCGAACTCCGTCTCTTCCACCGCTGAGAAAGGCTGGTCATCTTGTCCGATGAGTTCACTTACTTTTCGGGTTATTAGCATAGCCTTCACACATACACGGGCGAGTGTTAGCTACAGTACATGGCTACATTAACACGAGCCTCAAAAACTCACCATACTCAGTCAATTGTATGTTCTTCAAATGCCCTATTCAAGTTTTTTAACATGCTACCCCCGCGAGATTGTTTTCGTGGCACGTGTTGGTAGTTAACTTACACACGACAGACATGATTGTTGTTGTGGGAAAAGTGGGAGGACGACGCTGCCAAAGACGTTAGGTACAGTAGGTCAAGACACTACACTGCACGAAAGGATCGCTGCAGCCGGCAATAGTGCCAGCCACAGGTACCGGCTTTTGTGATGGCCGTTGAAAGGCATTTATCTGGTGATTTCTCACGGAAATCGGCCGATACTGATCGGTGGCCGATCGATCGGCGCACCACTAACAAATACAATAACGTATTACGCTGCTATTGACTGTCAAGCTTTTCTTTGGCCAGCACTGCTGAGTCTCAGTTTGTATTCTGACTATGGAACTTAGGTAGCCGTACAGTACTTTATGACCATGTTTGGAAAATGAAGACATGAAAGCAACAAGAAAAGTCTAGACTTCCCTCCTGGGACTGCTGCCGCCGCGACCCGGACTTGGATAAGCAAAAGAAAATGGAAGGGAAAAAAAAAGAAACAGCACTGAGGAGGAATTAAGTAATGCGTCATCGTAAATTAAGCGACGACCAATTCATCCGGTCATGGCATTGAAGTGAAAAAGCATAAGCGCTGACATATGAAACATGGTTCAACATCAGCCTACAGCTGACATAAACCTCTGACCTTCATTTAATTTAGACTTTCTGTGTGAATAAGCAGGTAAATGTCATCATGGCAATCCAAAGGTCAGCCATTTAATTCCAGGGCAGATCAACCAGAATTTTAAAGTCGGCTACAAATTAAAACAGAATTAAAGACTTAGATTAGATTTTTCACAAGCTTTGATGTTGCTTTGACAGAAAAAAGAGCCATAATGGCAAGATCGGGTTTAGCTTGTTATTTAAGGTCTAAACAGATGCCGCACAGCTTTTGGACTTTAACAAAAAGCACCCGTTATGTTTGCATTATCCTTTGAACTAAGTTGCTTCCGCACTGCAAAAAGATAAGGTGATTTTATGGATATTCATTTCTTTGTAAATGCATCAGCACGGCTTAGACAGTCATGTTCTGTATAAAAAAAAAGGGTGCACCAGTGACTACAGTAATCACTGACATCTGCGTTGTTTCTTGTTCTAAATTATGCGTCATGTACAATTTATAAAAAAACTTGGTCTGCAATCACACAATTATAAAAGTTCACGAATACCACTGAACTGGAATTATAGCACTTTAGCAGGTGCAGAAATTGCTATGTCCTCATTCCCTACTGCAGAGTCACCCGTGGTTGCATCATCATCAGTCTTCTAATACCATCTTGTGAGGAGAGAACTGCAGCAGTAATCCAATTAATGTAAACATGTAAACTTGCCCACCGTCGCTAATGCAGTTTCCTTAGGACCTGGATGCAGAAATTAATGCGGATTAATAAAAAAATGACTGCAAAAGTATTCAACCCCTTGGATATTTCAGCCTTTTATTGCTTTTACAAATCATGGCCAAGGTAATTTGGCTTTTTTTGATGATAATTTGGAAAAAAAAAGATCTTTTTGTTTGAAATTGAAAACAGATTTGAACAACTTTGTTTAAATAAATTAAAAATACTTTTTATAACGTAAAACAAATGACTGCACAAGTATTCACTCCTTTGGATATTTCAGCCTTTTATTGTTTTTATTAAATCATTTTCAGGGTGATTTGTTTTTGATTTGTTTTTGTTTTTGACAAGAACTTTAAAATATCCTTTTATATCAAAGTGAAAACAGATTTTTTCCAAATGTGTGTAAATGAATGAAAAATATATAATGTAAAAGAAATGACTGCATAAGCTGTCACCTCTTTGGATATTTCAGCCCTATGGAGCTATTTTAAATCAATACATGGTACATGTAATTTGGCTTTTTTGGACAAGCATTTGAAACAATTAGCTATGTCACAGTGAAAACAGATTTTTACTAATTGGTTGTAAATTCATAATCAAACAAAATAATATAAATGGCTGCAAAAGTATTCAACCCTTGGATCTTTCAGCCTTTTATTGCTTCTATAAATGACATCATGGTCAAGGTAATTTGGCTTTTTGACAATAATTTGGAAAAAAAAGATCATTTTATGTGAAATTATTTTTTTTACAAATTAGTTTAAATCAATTAAAAATACTGCGTATAATGTAAAAGAAATGACTGCATAAGTATTCAGCCCTTTGTATATTTCAGCCTTTTATCGTTTTTATAAATTAAATCATTTTCAAGGTGATTTTTTTTATATTTAGAAATATATAAATATATAAATGAATATATATTTATATATATATATATATATATATATATATATATATATATATACACATTTTTTCCAAATTTCTATAAAATATATATATTTACACAAATTTCTAAAAATGAATTTTCTCTTTGACGTGTTTGTATTGATATGTTGTAATTTTTTTTTTTAATTCTTTTTGTGCATGTTCCATGCTGGGAGATGAAATCTGGTCCGTTATCAGTACTTGGGAGAATATTGACTATTTAATTTCCATGCAAGATGACGCTCCTCCACGAGAAATTATTACATTAACCATGAATTATAAATGAATTCATGGTAAATGTAATTTGTCTTTTTTGCCAAAAAAAATGGAAAAAAAGCTCCTTTTAATGTCAAAGTCACCAATTAGAGTAAATGAATTATATGAAAATATATAAAGTATATAAATAATATAAATATAATGACATACAGTAAGTATTCACTGCCTTGGATATTTCAGACCTTAATTGCTGTTATTAAGCCCCGCCCCCCTTTGGAGATTTCAATTCTATGCTTTTGTTGGGACAATCTGGAGAGGGTGTGTTATTTGAACATGAATGTGCCCCCAGGAGAGGAAGTGAAGTCCACGAAGAGGGTGAACTCTATCCATCTTGTCTAGCATAGAAACTACATTTGGCAACCAATAAACATGTGAGCCTTAACTGCGGGGAATTTTGTTCAAAAGACTAATACTCTTAGACAAGAAAGTCAAACTCAATTGTTTTCCTCCAGAAAGTGAATGCCTGAAAACAGATGAAAGTGTTTATACAAAAGGTCAGCTTCTTCCTCCAATCATGCACGTTTCCAGCAGTCAGAAAGGAGGCATTAGTGAGAGCTGGCCTGAACACTGACAGAGTGCCTATCATCTGCCAGCATCAGCTGCCGGTCTTGCGGAAACAAGGATTCTTGCCCGAGAAATGAAATATGGATTTCTAATTTCAGAGATGTGGGTCAAAGTGGCATTCATTTGAAGGCACCGCGGCACAATCACACCATTAGCTGAGAAATACATATTAGCCTGAGCTCGTAATGGATGAGGAGGCCCTGACAATCGGGCAGATTTTGTGCTTATAATGACTATCCAGTCATCATCATTTTTTGTGTTGTCAGTATGAGCTTTCATGAAAGCTGTAAAAAAAATTGTGTGTATGTTTAGTGCGTGTGCTCAGTTAATGGGACGTACAGTAGGTACAAGGACAAATTAACTGAAGCAAACAAAACAGTGAAATGTTGTAAGACAATGTAAGTTCGGCCATTATCACTGTCCCGCGGTCTTTTCCTGACGCTCCCATGCCAATGAATGTGGAAAAAGGTAAAAAGGTTAGATATGGGAACAGCAAATGCAAAAAAACAAGAAAGAAACTTTCAAAAATGGAGAGAACAGAAGAATATACAGTAAGCAACAATGACATTGAGTCAAAAAAACCCAACAAAAACTGTAGCATTACAATGGCAGAAGTTGAAGGCACAGACTGCTGAAGCAATTAAAAGTAGAATAGAACTGAATAGAACTCTGTACAATGCAGACCTCCACCAAAGCCAAGCTGTTAACATAAGTGAAAAATCAAACCTACTGGATGATTGAAGATGACATAGAAAATATGAATGGTTACCGAAGGGGTAAAAAAAATGATAAATTCCTCATTACCTTTACTGGGGTCTGCTCCGAAATGGAATGAGCTCTTCCTTGGCACTCATGCACAAACCCCACTACAAAAATAGAACAGTTTATAGAAATTAGGTCATGCCCACACCAATCAATCCAATCAGTGTGGGTTGTCCTGGTAATCGTGGGATTCTCCGTAGCCCTTTAAGCGCCAAAGTTGCAAAATTGCAACAAGGAACATTGCTGAATTCATCAAGCCATTTCTGCAAATGTGGTGCCTCATGTGGTTAATACTTTACACCAGGAGATGGCGGAGATCTTTAACTGCAATCTGAGCAACTTTTGTGGGCCTGTTTTGATGCAAAGTTTAGGAGGTTACAGACTTTGGACCACCGTGTGCGTGCGGCAGCGAACTCCGCTTGCCACAGTCCACATGCAGCATATACTTGAGCCGATGCTTTGCCTCACCATGTTCGGGGTGACAGGAGGGGACATGGTGGCTTGTCAAAACGTTATCTCTATCTATGTAATAAATAATAGTTGTTGAGGTAGCAGTGGTGTTCAAGATCCCGCCTTGGAATGACGATGATGATGGCTGGGTTTGCTTGAGAGATGAGGACGAGTATCACAAGTGGATCAGACATTTTGATGTGCATGTGGATGAGCCGGTATCGTGGAGACAGGGATCTGACAAATTCTGAGCCGGTGACGTCATCATATGCAAATTAGTTGAGTAAATTTACTCCCATCACAAACTTTGGTTCATATTGATGATTTTTCTCATTTACAGTATGCCTTGATCTCTGAAAAATTTAAAGCTACAACCTTTTGAAATAGTAATGACAAAACTGAAAAAAACTAATGGGTTATGGGCAGTGTTTTGCTCTCACTAGAATGTCCAGCCTGAATCAGATTTTGGATGATGGGCAAAATTCCAAAAAATGTTCCTTTAAAAGCACAGTTGGACTCATGCAGTGTATTAATAACACAACTAGACCTGTGCCATATTGTACGCAAACTGGAAAAAGTATGCAACCCGAGGCAACATTTTGGCGTACATTTTCGACGTTAACTGAAAACACGCAAACCGGGGCTTACGTTAACCAAGGTTCCACTTTATTGGAATTTTTTATGACTAATATGTTATAAAATGTACGTATTAAAGTTGCAAATGGCCGGTATTTGTCATGTGTTTCAGTGTGGTAAAAAAAATAAAGTATCTGTATCTGTATAGAAAAAAATGCCTCAACCGTGGTAAACATGAAGACAGACGACCAATGCTTCGCTGTTAGTTTATCGGATTTTGTCTTAAAGTATATTTTTATTTCTATTTTTACTTATCGGAGCTACTTACTTGATCTTGACTTTTGTCAATATTACACATAGCATTGCAATATGTACCCACTTGTCAGTCTGTGGTACTTCAGGCTTCTTATGATTCAAGATTCAAGATTCAAGAGTTTTATTGTCATGTGCATGGTAAAACAGCAGTTATACCATGCAATGAAAATCTTATTCTGTTCATACTCCCAAGAAAAGAAAGGAAACACAAGAAAGAATAAGAACATAGAAACATAAACACATAAACATATATGCCAATAAATTAAGCAACAACAACAGAAGAGACATTAATACAAGCAAATAATACAAATAAATAAATAAATAAATAAATAAATAAATAAATAAATAAATAAATAAATAAATAAATAAAGTGCTATGAGTGTGTGCGTGTGTTGCGTGCGGCGTGTGCGAGTGCTTCGTTGAGAAGCCTGATGGCCTGTGGGTAAAAGCTGTTTGCCAGCCTTGTGGTCCTGGACTTCAAACTCCTGTAGCGTCTGCCTGGACATTATGTTCCCAAAATGTAAAATTAACAAACTCTCCTGCGGCTTGAACATGCGTCACAGGAACATTTTTGAGATGTCAGTTTTTTTGTCTTTCAAATGACATTTATCACTGGCAATTTCAATACTGCATATCAGGGCATACAACTGCGATATGAACAAATAACAGCTGAAATCCAGACAGGCGAAATCAAATGGGTTACCTTTTAATAAATGGAAGATTAAGATTGGGGAAGTTCACTGACAAATGGTGGAGGGGAAGATAAATGATGCTGGAGGATCCAAAACCAAAGTACATTAATCCCTCAACACTTCACGCTTCAGCTTTCGTGGCTTCACTCTATCACGGTTTGAATTAACGTCATCCACTGAGCGACGGATAAACTCCAAACACAGCACCCCGAGGCTCTCGTTTTGATCTCCGGGGACTTCAATCATGTGACTGTAAAGGTGACTACAGGGGCGTTATTTCATGTGTAAAGGGTTCTATTAATGTTAAAAAAAACAGATTTAGACGGTCATAAACAGGTTTTCAATGCTCTAAGTTCAAAAATATTCTACTTACGAATATGTTTTCATCTGAGAGTGAGGCGTAACAGTTTTACCTTTGTCTGTGCTTTATATACACACATTTTAAAATATATTTTGCAAGAGTGGGAACAACATCACTGTCCTTACAAACAATATAGACATACTGAAATTGCTGACTGTGGCTGTTATGCAAATGTTTGTGGGGCAAAATAACTGTGTGACAGTGATTTGCAAGTTATGAAACATGTGCACATACGTACTAGCATAGCTTTTGTGGTTGTCAACAAGCTGTAACACTTTCCGAACTACATTGGAACTTTGTGAGTAATCCATTCCAAAAAGTCAGTCTAAGACCAAAACTTCCATCCATCCATTTTCTGTAGCACTTGGCCTCACTAGGGTCGAGGGGGTTTGCTGTAGCCTATCCCAGCTGTCTTTTCGGGGGAGAGGCAGGGTACGCCCTGGTCTGGTCGCCAGCCAATCGCAGAGCACATATCGACAAACAACCATTCACACTCACATTCATACCTATGGACACCGACTGACTGACTGACAGGCACAGACAGACAGACAGACGCTTTGTTGATCTCCAAGAGAAATTCACATTTTCAGCAGCTCTGCAAAAATGTCAAAATGAACTTAATCACAAAATAAAATAAAACAACCAAGGCAAGACACAAAACTGAAACTGAAACTGCTCTTCGGTTGGGAGATGATGCTGTGCATTGGACGATGCTGTTTGGCCATGATGGAAAGGAACCTCAGGCTGTCCACCTGAGTGCCAGTCCTCCCCCAACACACGACTGCATACAGGAGTATGCATTATGTATATATGTATTTAGAGTGGCCAGTTAACCTATGTTTTTGTAATGTGGGGGGGAAGCCAGAATACCCACTCCACACAGAGATGTTCCAGTGGAGATACGAACCCACAATCTCCTGACTGTGAGGCCAACATGCTAACCATTAGGCCACTGTGCAGCCAAAACCAAAACATATGAAAACTAAACCAATTTTCCCATAGAAAAAAAATCAAAATTCAATTAATATGTTCCAGAATTCTTAAAAATAACATTCATTGGTAAATGTTTGGCAGGATATTATTAAGAATGCTTCATGAACAAAACATTGATTGTTTTAAAGGTTCTTCCAATAGCAGCATGAGAGAACATTGTTTGGAAATAACAATGACAGCAATTTGTTTCTTCCCAACAGTCAAATTTGCCATAATTAGAAGCAACAATATCCACGAATGACCTTTCTACACAATGGGGCCGTCATGTTGTTGTGAAACCAATCTGACAAAGCGCTCACTCTCGTCAGTGCCTTAAGTCAAGGACACACACTCCCGCTTGTGTTTGCATCACTTCAGAACACATGCATTAATTTCCTGCAGAATTACCCCCAAACAACAGCCAAACCTCTATTTGACAAATATTAACATTAGCCCCTTGGCCTTCTGGGATTTTTTGGGGGGGTGAATCGCATAAAAAATTCATATACCCAAAGTAAATGTGAAGCTGTCAATGAACCATTTGGAGTAGAGGCATGGCATTTGTGTCCCCCAAAGACAGAATCTATCCAAGCGCTACTGACACTGAGAAAGAGGAGTTCAAATACACTGAAAAATATATTTTTTTAGGTTTGCCTATTTTCTTTTCCTTCAAAATAACTAGTTTAGAGGTCTCGACTGGAAAACAGCTTGAGACCTTGCCTAATCCCACTGAGTATTTTACACTGGCTTTAGAATCACGATGTTTGGGTTCAGGGAAAATGCAGTTATGATTTTATTCTGGAATACTGTATAATACTGTGTACTGTATATACTATATAATGGATTTTTGCTTGTACAGTACAGCGTTTCTACCTTCAAGGTAGACACTGTTACCACAGTTCACAAGACAAGTCCATATACAGGATTGGGTCTACGAAAACAGTACAATGAAAAAATATTTTAAAACTATATGGTACTATATTGCAGTCTACTAAATGAATTTCTATTACGTAACACCCTTCTGCAATCTGTGTGTATGCTGCCTGTGCTGAAGGTGCTGAAACCAATGCACAGAGTGAACTCTCTTTCTGCCTGTTTGGAGGCGGGAGACGAGAAAAACAGATACACATGCATATGGCAATATACCGAGGCCAGCAAAATGATCAAGTTGATTTTCATTTATTGTGTGATTAATTAATTAATTTATTATCGTCCCAGGCCGAGTGCCCATGAAACAAGAAAAGACAAGAAATCTTGTCGTGTTTTAATCTCGTGAGATCTTGTGACACCCCTACTGTTACCACATTTGCCTATTGATAGCACAGCATCAGGAACAACTGGAGGTTCAGTATCTTGCCCCAGGATACTTCAACATGGTCACGAGTAGACATGAGCCAGTATGAGATTCTATAATATTCTAAAATATTGCGGTTTCAGGGTATTATAATTACAGCTCTAAAATGATGTTATTTAAAAAATGTGTTATTTAAGATGCATCGTCTGGTGTCAAAACATTTGTTTACACTACAAGCAATTAACCGATTGTGATATTCACGTTAACGTGTCAGAAATGTACTGAAATACTGTTATGTGCTTACACATTAGTTGGATAGCTTCAAAGCTATGTGAAATACACACTAAATCCACACGCTACGCAATACAAAACTCCCCGAAGGCACACGTCTTGTCACACCGGCACCGCTTGATGCTACCGAGACAGCTAACGTCAGTGCCAGCTATGCCATGACGGTTAAGTTGCCGACTTTTGGCAACACAGCTCATGCCCGTGGTTTCAGCACATTGAAGCCCAGGTCCAAGTACAAGCAATAACACAGGACATTAACAAATATTTTCATAAAGTGGCTGCGCTGGACCTCCACTTTCTCTCATGCCGAAAGACGGTATGACGGACTATTTTAGCGTTTTTGAAACCGTGACTGCTTCATACTGTGGTATACCTTGAAATCGGTAACCAGCCCATGCCTAGTCACAAGAGGACTGAACCAGCAACCTTAAGGTTGTGAGGCAATCACTCTGCCACCTGAGCTGTGCCTCCTCAGTCGAATCTCGGCGAAATATGGTTCATGGTTCATGGTTTTAATTCATCTTGAACATGCATACAAGTCAAACAGTAGCACATCACACAATACAGTTCACAGTTTTGCATGTCCAAAAAGGAGTAGGAAGAAGCAAAGCTTATTTAATCCTACCCCTCATCAGTTTCACATCAATTGCAATACACTTATTCACCTCTTGTTCTTCCAGGTATGCTTTGTAAGGCTACATGACAATGTCGTGCGATCATAACCAAGGTTTTCACTTACTAAAAGGAAGCTACAGGCTTAATAATAACTGATAGAATGATTGAAGAAGTGTTTGATTGATAATGACTGAGTACAGACCATGTACTCACCACAATGAAGAGTTAATAGTCTTGGTTAGATGGTTAGATGTTGTATTGTATGTACACAGTGGTTCAGGTCTCTTCTTCTTTGTATTTTGTGAACATCAACTGCTTGTACTTTTTCTTAAAATCACTCATTGTTGTGCATTGTTTGAGTTCCTCACTCAATCCATTCCACAACTTGATTCCACATACAGAAATGCTGAAAGTTTTCAGTGTTGTCCGTGCATATAGGTGTTTTAGGTTAAATTTTCCTCTCAGATCATATTTCTCCTCTCTTATTGATAAGAATTGTTTTACATTTTTCGGTAGAAGGCTATTGTTTGCTTTATGCATAATTTTAGCCGTCTGAAGGTTTACTAGATCCGCAAATTTTAATAATTGTGATTTTATAAATAAGGAATTTGTGTGTTCTCTGTAAGCAGCATTATGGATGATCCTGAGTGACCTTTTTTGTAGCACAGTTAGTGGCTGAAGTGCACTTTTGTAGTTATTACCCCATAACTCGGCACAATAAGTTAGATATGCTGATATCAGTGAGCAGTAGAGCGTGTGTAGTGCTTTTTGGTCAAGGACAAATTTAGCTTTATTCAGTATTGAGGTGTTTCTTGCCACTTTATGTTTTACATTTTTAATGTGAGATTTCCAGTTCACCTTCTCATCTATTAATACCCCGAGAAATGTATTTTCGTTCGCCCTGTCAATGTCTACACCATCAGTTTGTATTTGCTGGTATGTTTCCTTTTTACACTTACCAAATAGCATTACTTTAGTTTTACTGAGGTTCAGTGATTGTCTGTTTTTATCAAACCATCTTTTTAGTAGAGTTAGTTCATCTGTGATTTGTTGTACTAGCTCTGGTGTGCTGTCTCCAGAACATAATGCGATTGTATCGTCTGCAAATAATACTAGCTTTAGGTCTCTTGGGACTTTACAGATGTCGTTTATATATAGATTGAATAGTTTTGGTCCTAGAATTGACCCCTGGGGAATGCCGCATGATATGTTTAACTCCTCGGACGTATGTTTTCCTAGCTTCACATATTGCCTCCTGTCAGCTAAGTAGCTTTTAACCCAGTTCAAGACTAACCCTCTAATTCCATACCTTTCTAGTTTAGTGATTAGAATATCATGATTAATTGTGTCAAAGGCTTTTGTTAAATCCATAAATACTACAGCCGTGCACTTTCTATGATCTATAGCGTTGGTGATTTCCTCTGTAATTTCTATCAATGCCATGGAAGTTGAAATGTTGCTTCTGTATCCGTATTGACTGTCAGTGAGTAACTCATTTTTGTTTATAAAATTGTCCAACCTGTTATTAAATAGTTTTTCAATGATTTTGGAAAATTGTGGCAGTAAGGACACTGGTCTGTAATTTATGAATTGATGTTTGTTTCCATTTTTAAAGATTGGAACTACTTTAGCTATTTTCATTTTATTTGGGAATTTGCCTGTCTGGAATGATAGGTTGCTAAGGTACGTTAGCGGTTGTACAATCTCATTTATAACCCTTTTTATCGTTTCCATTTCTATTCCGTTGCAATCGGTTGATGTTTTCGCTTTGAATTTATTACCAACATCTATGATTTCCTTTTGTGTGACGTTAGTGAGGAACATGGAATTGGGATTCTTGTCTATGATCTCATTTCTTTCTTCTACTGGTGGGTAATTTGGGATCTTTGTTTCCAATTCCGGTCCAAAATTTACAAAGTAATTGTTGAACTTTTCAACTGCCTGATTTATATTATCATATTTATCATTTCCATCTATAAAATGATGGCCTATAGCCTATAGCCTCAAATAAGCTTCCTAATGCTGTACAACATGCCTTTGTACAAAAATACGGCGCTGATATACAGTACAACACGTTTTCTTTGGAACACAAAGGGGTTGAAACCCTACATGCTTCAAATTTTGTTTCCACCTTCATCAGAGTTGCTGGAATAAATTTTCTTCCACATTGTGTACGTACTTGCTCCAAATCATCACCTCCTCATCTTGGAAGATCAGATCAAGGGCCCGTTGTACAGTAGATTACTGAAATGGCAGACCAGGTACTTTTATACTTCTGTTCCCTTTTTGCATCATACTGTACATGATTACCAGTGGTGCATCTAGCTGTGGGCCACATGGGCAACTGCCCAGGGCAGCATTCTCTAGGGGGCGCTGCAAGGATGAGGGTGAAAAAATGATTCATGTTTATTTGTGGTGTTTGTGGGAAGCATTAAAGACAATTTTGAAGCTATCGGGTGTAATATTTGGGAAACAGAAGACAGAAAGAAGAAGATAAAGAGGCCAAAGATAAAGGTATGCATCGATATCACTTTGTATCATCGTGTCAGTACGAATCATAGAGACTTATTTTGTAGTGTGGAATGTTAGAAAAGGCTTGATCAAGTGATATTACTCAAACAGAGATCAACAGTCAGCATTAGTGGGTATGAGTAAAACTGACCCATTTACTTCTTTATGCATCTGGGGTGTAGTGAAATGTGGTGGAAGCGAGACATAATGTAGCGAGGTTCTGGGTGCTCACTGAAACGTTTTAACCTGACATGACTCACCGCCTACAGGTTATAGCTTGCCATCCTGGTTTCTCACACTTTGCAAATGTTCCGAAGTATCCAAAGGTGTGTTTCTTTTGCCTCTGTGATCTTGTAAAAATCCTCATATCGTTTTGTGCGACGCCGCTCAAAAACGAGTGACGAGTTTGTTGGCATTAAACTTCCCCGTTTCTGTGCCACTTGTGCATGACTAGTTTTGCAATCAGCTGCAACGTTATTTTCAGACTTTGACATGTACACACTGTTGTTGGGCGGTCCATGCTGAATCGGAGCGGTAACATCGGACGTATTAGATCACATGTGTCAATGGAGGGCCGAGACACTGCAGGTTTTCTCGCCAACCGGTTTCGCCAGCAGATGATTTAATTGATGAGGTCCTTCCCTCAAATTGAAGGAGGTGTTGGTCATTAACTCATTCAATCCCGGCCATTTTTCTAATGACAACCCCTTCAGTACTAGCCATTTTAGACAATTTTGACTGATTTTCAAGGCACACAGAATATTAAGTTCCATGGAACCTACCAAAAGAAAGACTAGACTGCCGTCTTTCAACAGAAAAAAAGGTTTTATTCAAAATAATGATATCAAAATAACAATTTATTTACAAATACAACACCATGAAATATTTACAATGTTCACATTTGGAACAGAACTACAGTATGTGAGTTGGAACTGAACTGTGCATGTGCGTGTGTGCGTGCGTTAAAATTTCCCGACAATGCTTAATTTTTTTTCCATGTCGTACGCTGTGTAACGTGTGTGTGTCATGTGTGTTTCTCCTTCTTCTCATGATGCACTTTTTTATGACATTAAAATTGCTCTCAGGGCTGATCCATTGCTGCGGAGTCACCTCTATAGCCTCTGGCGCAAAAAAAAGGTAAAAGATGTTTAAATATGTTATTGGGAATCGGGCGTTGGGGTTAATAAAAACGTACAACTATGTCTTTTGTATGGAATGAGTTCAAATCAGCTGCTTTAGTGACCGTCTGGAAAGAAAACCTGCAGTGTCTCGGCCCTCTATAGCACGAGTTTGACACCTCTGTTTTAAATGCAGGCTGATATAATTTGATATTAATTTTTTGCTGACTGATATTGATATCAATATCGGATAAGGGCACCGCTGTTTCAAAGTTTCAAGATTCCCTGAAATCACCATTTTACTTGATTTGACCATCACAGGTAAAGCTCAAGCCCATCTTGGGAGGTACGCTTTCAATTTGACCCGAACACAGACATCGGTGTCACCTATACAAAAGTAGATGATTGTGTATTTGTTTCTCTTTTTTTGAACATTTTTTTTCTCATTTTGGGACACTTGAGGAAAAGTATTCAAATTCCAGGCTATAAAAATGACGTCTTGGTATTTTTACTGCTGTCAAATTTGACCCGAACCGTGCTAAAGAGTTAACCTTATTATTTCAACCACAAACCCAGTCGTCACACAAACAGTTCATGAATTCATGGGGACATCGTTAGTTGCCTCAAGGCAGTTGTGACTTTTCAAACAGATTTATTTCCACTAAATAACAGAAGCAACCGGAGACACGCACAGTACGTAAAAAGACATATCCTGATGCGTTCTTCCTCCGAGACACGAAGAAGCACACAGTGTGGCATAAATGAAGTATTGTATTCCAGCATGATGTGTGATTAAAGCCAACACTTGAGGAGAAAAAAGAAAACAAACAAAAAAAGAAACACTGTAGAGATACTACTGCCAGTGGCAAAGACATGTCCTCCACACAAACCATATTTATTGCTACAACTCCTCCCTGTGCCTGAATATACTCACAGTAGTTAAGTCTGATAAATGATTCATGGAAATTGCATTCTTTGTAAGTCGAATGTGGCTTAGTTGTGTCTCTATTAAAGAAAGTCACCATATACAGCATCTTGTAATTACGCTCTTAGGAAGATATTGCGTTCGGTTTCAAGCATCGGTATTGTTCTACGGTATTTTTTTTCCACAGTAATTAAATGTCACTCAGCTTAAGTAAATGCCTTGTGATATAAATGTGATGGAAACATAATTGTAAATCTAAGACCCACGCAGCCGTAACAATCCGGAACAGAATTATTGTTATTGTTATTATTGTTATACTGCTTGGCCGGTCAAAAAGGTTCATCCTCTCTCAGTCAGCTGTCCTACTGAGTTGCTGGATTCCTGTTATTGATCAGTGTCCTGTTTAAAAAGACCAACACTTCAGTCATCCGTCATCACATAAGCACACACCTGTGTCATCACATGACTCGCTCTTTCATGATATGGATCCACTCAGGTGGTGATAGGACATGCATTCATAATTTAAGGACCAATAAACATTATGATAATGTTGGACATATATTTGTTGATTGCACCGTAGCCATAAAATTAGATTACATTTGGTTCCTTTCTGTCAAATCTACACTATTATAATGGTTATTGAGTGGAAATCATTTTGTGCAGTCAAGATCATAGTAAGTAAGTAACTATTTATAAATACGTGATAACATACAGGGGTGTGAGAAGGTGTTACCTCCTTCCTTCTTATTTTTTTGCATGTTTGTGACACTTCAATGTTTCAGATCATCAAACAAATTGAAATATTAGACAATGACAACACAACTGAACACAAAATGCAGTTTTTAAATGAAACTTTGTATTATCAAGGGAGAAAAATATCCAAAGCTACGTGGCCCAGTGTGAAAAAGTGATTGCCCCCTAAACCTATAAACTGATTGGGCCACCCTTAGCAGCAACAACTGCAATCAAGCGTTTGTGATAACTTGCAATGAGTCTCTTACAGCGCTGGGGAGGAATTTTGGCCCACTCATCTTTGCAGAATTGTTGTCATTCAGCCACATTGGAGGGTTTTCCAGCATGAAGCGCCTTTTTAAGGTCATGCCACAGCATCTCAATAGGATTCAGGTCACGACTTTGACTAGGCCACTCCCAAGTCTTCATTTTGTGTTTCTTCATCCATTCAGAGGTGGACTTGCTGGTGTGTTTTGGATCATTGTCCTGCTGCAGAACCCAAGTTGGTTTCAGCTTGAGGTCACCAACACATGGCCAGACATTCTCCTTCAAGATTTCTTGGTAAACAGCAGAATTCATGGTTCCATTTATCACAGCGAATCTTCCTGGTCCTGAAGCAGCAAAACAGCCCCAGACCATCACACTACCACCACCATATTTTACTGTTGGTATGATGCTCTTTTCCTGAAATGTGACGTTACTTTTATGCCAGATGTAATGGGACACACACCGTCCAAAAAGTTCAACTTTTGTCTCGTCACACCACAGAGTATTTTCCAAAAGGTCTTGGGGATCATCAAGATGGCAAAATTGAGACGAGCCTTTTTTTTTTCAGCAGTGGTTTTGTGTTTGGAACTCTGCCATGCAGGACATTTTTGCCCAGTGTCTTTCTTATGGTGGAGTCATGAACACTGACCTTAACTGAGGCAAGTGAGGCCTGCAGTTCTTTGGATGTTGTTGTGGGATCTTTGGTGACCTCTTGGATGAGTCGTTGCTGCGCTCGTGGGGTCATTTTGGTTGGCCGGCCACTCCTGGGAAGGTTCACCCCTGTTCCATATTTTCGCCATTTGTGGGTAATGGCTCTCACTGTGGTTTGCTGGAGTCCCAATGCTTCATAACCTTTTCCAGACTGATAGATCTCAATTAATATCAGTTAAGTTACGTTTTAACAGGGGCACAACCACTTTTCCACACAGGGTCATGCAGGTTTGGATTTTTTTCTCCCTTAATAATAAAAAGTTTCATTTAAAAACTGCATTTTGTGTTCAGTTGTGCTGTCATTGACTAATATTAAAATTGGTTTGATGATCTGAAACGTGTTTGGTTGTTTTAGCACTAGCTTCGACGGTCAATCTGGCCTCAAAACTTGCAGCAAGGTGAACATAAGTTAATATAAGACTGACTGACCGTTACGGTAATTACAACAGGCAAGCAGTGTGGATCATGTAGACGCAGCTTGGAGAAATGCCTTCTCCGACATCTAGCGGAGATGACCCAGCAGCCTGAGAGGGGAAATGGGCGTGGCGCCACAACAGACGGAAGCACTTTTGAAGCTCTAGCCTGACGACCAGGCTAAAGGCTAGATTGTAACTTCGATCATCTTACATTATATTTCATTAGTGGTGAGTAGTAGTGGTCTATATATTTTCTCATTTAAAATGTGTTTCATAAACGTACAACAACCACATCATTTTACTTTCTAGGTATTTGTTTTTCCAGGCTATAGGGCTCATACAAATAAATAACTTACGAAAGAGGCTGCACAAGAACGGCTGGAGGACAGGTAGCTGTAGTACAAATGGACTAAAGCAGCGGTTGTGGCGTCCTTCTTCTTGAGGCTGCACCCCCTGTGCACTACTGCATAGAGGAGGGCACTAGCTACCACAGTCTGGTAGAAGATCTGTAGCAGCTTCTTGCATACGTTGAAGGATGCCAGCCTTATGAGGAAGTACAGCTACATAGCTGACTATTTCATTAAAGGAGGCAAGTTTACTTCCTGACACAAACTAAAAACACAAAACAGGAAATAATAGTAAGCACAACACAAACTGTCCACCTGTCATGTGGAACATCTTGCAGTTACTTTTGGTACCAATGAGATCTGAGCAGGTCTGCGTAAAGCGTTTATTGTCTGAACAACAAGTGGAATACGTTGTGACACTGGTGAAACAGAAGAAAACGTAATTCTGTCACCTGAAGTGGTGCTGCAGGTGACTTTTGCCAGCTAAATCAAACGACAAACCTCTTCTCTAACGGTCACAACATATTCATTGTGCATGTACGCACACACACACACACACACACACACACACACACACACAAACCCTCAATGTCACAACTGCAGAACTGGGTGCCTCAGGCCCTAAAGGGGGAGCTGGGGGCCAACGGTGAGCAACGGAGCATGCAAGGAGAGAATGGGAGGAGAGCAATGGAGGGAGAGATAAAAAGAGAGGTGATGACAAAGTGCAACAGCGCTGTGAGCCATGGTGCCGTCACAAACAGCAAGTGATGAAAGCGGACAAGGTCACAGATCATAGGCGAGGGAGATATGGGCAGTCATGTAAGGCAACATACCTCCTCACTTTAGTGCTGGAAACTCCTTTCCTTTGACTGACTCCTGTTCTTAGGAGTCACTTACTGACTCACTCAATTCACCCGAGTCACCTGTCACAGTCCGCATGCGCAGAAACCCGCATGATTTGGGTGTTTGACTCACTTGAGCCACCCATCACAGGAACTCACACGTGCGTAACAAGTTGTGAATCGGGTACTCGATTCACTCAAATCACCCACCACAGAGTTCATACCAAGAAACTTGTGTGATTCGGGTACTCAATTCACTCGATTACCTGTCATATAGCGCATACATAGAAACTTGTGTTCTTTGGGTACCCGATTCACTTGAGTCACCGGTCACATGACCTGACACATGCTTAAACAAGTTGTGAATTGGGTACTGGATTCCCTTGAGTCACCCGCCGCAGAGCAGATACACAGAAACTTGTGTGATTCGTTTACTCAATTCACTTGAGTCACCCGTCACACAAACTCACACAGGCGTACCGAGTTGTAAATCGAGTACTCCATTCACTTGAGTCACCGTCATAGGGTCCATGTGCAGAAACTCGCGAGCCTCGGATACTCGATTCAGTCGAGTCATCCGTTACAAAGAGCATGCATCGAACCTTGTGTGATCCGGGTACTCTAGTCCTTTGAGTCACCAATCACACAACCCATGTGTAGAAACCCACTCGATTAACAAAGTGCATGCGTAGAAGCTTGCGTGATTCGGTTACTCAATTCACTCGAGTCACCCATCACACAGCAAATGTGATCACGCATGCGCAACAACACCCCCCGCCCCGGCTTGTCCCGCAATTAACCATGTCCTGACACGTTACCTGGTTTCCTTTCTTTAATTTAACTAGCAGTAGCAGGGGTGAGTAAGTGAACGAGGTGACAGAGACAAGTAACCGTGAGTCCCGATGACGAAAAAACCTGTGAGTTTTGAACTACTCGTTCAAGACCAGCACATCTCCACCTCACTCTGCATCCTCCACAATTTTGCAAAGATAAAACCTAAATGATGACATGCGATATGTCATCATCACTAAGAGGTCTGTGTTCACAATCAATCCAGCCATAATGGGAATACATTACAGTTAGTCCAGAACTCTGCAGCACGGCTTTTAACAGGAACCAAAAAGAGGGAGTATATTACCCCAATTTTAGCCTCCCTGCACCGGTTGCCTGTGCGTTTTAGCGCTGATTTTAAGATTTTATTGTTTGTTTTTGGGCTGGATCTTCAGTACATCTCGGACCTCATCCAAATTTACACTCCAGCGTGCACATTGAAGTCCGAAGGCCAGCTCCAACTGGTGGTGCCTAAGACCAGACTTACTGTAAGACCAAGGAAGACCCGGGGTTTTTCCGTAAAACGGCCCCCACAATTGAAAGCTTTAAGTCTCTCCTTAAAACCCACTTTTGTTCTCTGGCTTTTAACTCGGAGTGAGTCGTGTGGTCCTCTGTGTCTTTTATTCTTTTTTAGTTTTAAATTGTTTTATTTATTTTAGTTTTTTAATAAAAAAATATTTATTTTTTACCTACTTCTTTGCTATTTATTGCTATTATACTACTACTACTATTTATTGCTTTTATTGTTTTTACTTCTTGTTTCAAATATTTGACTGTTCTAAGTTTCTTTGTTTTTATCTGATCTTATTTATGGTTTTACTAGTCTGTGCAGCACTTTGGAAACAGTGTTTATAAAATGTGCTCTATAAATAAAGTGGATTGGATTGGATAATAGACAAAATATATCCAACATTCCCCAGGACACATTAGAAAGTGAATAGTACATGGTTATTTATGCATGGAAATATTCCAGTTATTTGAGCTTTTTTTTAGCTTAACGCCTACCGTCCTTTTTAATATTTCTGAACAACAAAAAATAACACCCAAAAATGGCTGCTTTCACATCAGCTCTTAACCTCGCTGGTGCCCCTGTCAGTCAAAAGTAATGTACCAGCGCTGACCTGAAAACAGCTCTGCCTCCAGGCAGTTTGTTAAGCTCGTTCCCCAATGAGTGCTTTTTAGACGGGTGTTGCCCAGAGTTGTCTCAAGTCTATTAGTTCAGAATTTATTTACAGCCAAATGCCCAGAGACCCACCTCTGTAATGTTGTTTGGGGGATATAAGAGCTGAAATTGAATGAAAAGCATCACACCACATGCATAATTCATGGACATTATTATCAAGCACACACATACGCACAGATAAATGCACGCACATAAACTAGCGAATGAACGCATACGGACGAAAACAAACAGGCGAGCACATGAGCGCACAGGTCATTATGTGCACTGATTATAAGGTCTTTTCGGTCATTTATCCTCGCTCTGAGCTCGAAATAATTTCCACAGCATGGAGCCTGTTTAGGCAGAACAACATAACAAGAACATCACATCAAGAGTTTAGGAGTACTTCAACAACGGGAGCCCAGAAAGCTGAGCAGTAAATACACACCTGATAAAAATTTTAAGACCAGTTGAAAAATTGCAAGGATTTACATTTTGCACTGTTGGATCTTGAGGAGGTTGTAAGCACAACATGCAAAAAGAAAGAATGGGAGTGAGACCAAAAAAAAATAGTACCGATAAGTAATTTAGTGCAAACAGGCCATTAAATTGAAATAGGCTGTTCATGAACTGATCAAAGTTAAAGTCCATACCACAAAAAAGCCTGAAACAGCCAAAGCTAAAATAGAAATAACATTTTAAAACAAGGACTCAGTAATGAGTAGCTGCGGCATTCTTGTTCATCACCTCAAAATGGGTTTGGGCATGCTTGATGCCAGTGTTTCCAGGACGCTAGTAGGAATGTTGCTCCAGGTGGTGAAGATGACTTCACGGAGGGCATCCACTGTCTGGAACTGATGCCCATTTTTGTAAACTTCCCTTGCCATCCATCCCCAAATGTTCTCAATTGGGTTTAGATGAGGGGAACACGCAGGATGGTCCAAAAGAGTGAGCTTATTCCTCTGGTAGAAGTCCTTTGTCAGGCGGGCATTGTGAACTGCAGTGTTGTACTGAAAAACAGTCATTCCACACAGACGAAGGCCTTCAGTCATGAGGGATGCCCCCTGCAAAATCTCCACATAGCCAGCTGCCGTTTGACGCCCCTGTACAGCCAGAAGCTCCAGAAAAAGACACCCAGATCATGACGATGCCCCCTCTCGGTGCCGTGTGTAAGCCTCTCTTTGTCATGCCAGTTCGGTGGAAGCCATCAAGACCGTCAAAGTTGCATTTTCTTCTCATCTGAGAATGCAACTTTCTTCCACCTTTCAATGTCCCATGTTTGGTGCTCTTGTGCAAATTTCAAACAGGCAATTTTGTGGTGTTGAAGGAGACAAGGCCTTTGAAGACGTTTTTTTGTTCTTAAAAGACTTTTCTCACTGGTGCCGTCTGATGGTTATTGGACTGCACTTGGCACCAGTAACAACCTTCACTTGGGCCGAAGATGGTCACATGGACAGCCAATGGGATCCTCCGGTTTAGAGCTGGTGAAATTTAGCCTGACTATCAGGCTGAAAGTGAAACCGTGCCTGCGCTTCTTCTTTGAGTGATGAGTACCTACTGTACACATCTTACAATTTAAAATGAGTTTAATAAGTACGTGAAACATATTTAGGGATTAAACCTGGATTGTGCTTCCATGCATTTACCACTTTGGAACAAAGACAGTTGAAAAGAGACGGGGAGGTTTCTGGGGCTTAAAACAAATCTAATCATTGCAATTGTCACTTTTATTTAAAATGTTGATCTGAAATCGTAGAACGTCGTTGTCAAGCTGCGAGGAAGGTTCGGTAGGGCGAGGCGTGTGTCAAAAATAGACATTTTTATAGGCGTCTTAATTACTCAAGGATTATCGCCATTCTCAGGTGAGTCTCGGATCGTAACCTCTGCCAATATCTGCGAAGATCTGCTGTATACTGGTAAAAATATCTTGGCATGTTGCAGTGTCAGTTAAAACTCAGCGTTGTTGTATTTGCAACGCCAACGTTTTTGACACAGTCCCTGTAATCGGATCTCTTTGAATGGTACAAGTGTTTGTAATAAAGTGTCCGGCGAGTGTATGCGCATACGATGGTATCACAAAGACTTTGTGGTTACCATTAAAGGTGCTTACTCAAGCAGTACTCTGACAGGCAGAGAGAATTCAGCAGAAATCTCCAGCGAATAGCGGAAGGTTCTTATAATAAAAACTGAACCTTGTAAGCGGCGCTCAGCCACACGTCTGCAGACTTACTGAATGTGGAATGAATGTGCGTACGACTTGCGCACATTCATGCCTTCACTGAAAGATGGACACATCTCATTGCCAAACTGGTTATGCGCACATGTTCACACAAGCAAGTACTCAGTGAACCGTGACCCCCGACTAAAAGAAAAGCAGGGTGGGGGGTGGTAGATGTTATTGGTAGGATGCACTTCTTAATGGATATGGGGCAGCCAGCTCAGTCAATGCAAGACGACGAGCCAAACATGATCTAAAATATACTCATCCTGCTCGTGGAGTGCCTCGCACATGGCTTGAAGGCAAACAATTAGATTTTGCTTTTAAACTCCGGCTGAAACCATTCAGTGATTTGGAATATACTTCACACACTCCAGGCTGGGTAAATAGCAGCTGGGGGAGCGATGGTGGAAGGAGAAAATTCCAGAAAGGAGGCGGCATTAAAAAGAGATGAGAAATGAAAGTGAACGGAGACAGCTCTCAAATGCGTTTCCTGCCTCTCTCCTGAGATCTAGGCGTGCTTGTGTGCGCTTTTGTGACTGCACAAAGAGTACAGAAAACTCTCAGATAGATGAATAGTGTTATTTAAGACGTTCAACTCTTGTTATGCTGCGCACCAATTTCAGACTTCTTGTACTCAAAATGCGGTGTGATCAATGCGCTGGAAGGCTGATGTTTCATTGTGTAACTGAATCAATACTTTGTTTTTTGTCACTCAAATAGCGTATAATTGTGTGAATGCTGAGCAGCATACAATTGTGCAATTTTTCAGCTGTTTACATACTCTGCCATTTGTCTCAAGACGTCTTAAGACAAAAAGTTGAAGACATGCACCCATGTCTTGAAAACAGCAGAGCCGGCCTGAGGCGGGTTTTCTGTGTCTTGAAGACATGGATTGTCTCCCAGACTGATGGTTGCTGGTTCGATCCTCGCGGCGGTGAATAGATTTCAACACATTTCTAGGATATTTCAACATTCAATCTGCATTTCGTTTCGGTATTTCAGCATTCACACGCAATTTCTACTGAAATTGCTTCATTTAGTTTGTAATGAAATATTGAATATTGTTCTTGGAAAAAATTTCTAAAAAGGTTATAATTTTGCTATGGACCGTTGTTTCCTGCAGGACTGCAATCTATTTGTGTTGTGGTGATAGGATGTAATGATGAAATTCGCATAATTGGTTCCGACACATTTGCAAAGATTGAGTGAAAGCATGAAACTCAAAAGGAGAGCAGTCCACAGCTTTGAGAGAAGTGATACCTGCTTTCATGTCGGAGTCACCAAAAGCCTCTTTACTAGATTTGTCGCCGGTCTTTTTTTTTTTTTTAAGTATCTAGAGTGGTGTGAATACCTGCTAAATATAGCGACAAAGTCACTAAGTTTGCAACATCGAACCCTGCTGACTTAGAGAACCTTGGTTCCAACAAACCGTTTCTACTGTATTTCCAAATATTGCCTCTCATTTTTATATGCTGATTTTCTCGTCATCCATTTTTGGTCTCATCCAAAGAAATGATGTATCTTCTTGGGGTAATATTTACATTTGAGGGGAAAGCATTTTTCCTGGGTCAAAACAGTGGCGGTAAGTTGTAAAAGTCCAGTGACATCGATAAGAAAGTACGGAGTCAATCTAAAGCATAGCAGCTGCTACTCAAAAGCCAACACTTTAAGAGAGAGCGCAGGTCATTAGCAGGCGTACAAACAAACATATGCCATTCACACGGACATCAACAGAAACGGGGGAAGAAAGAAGCAAAGCCTTGAGGTTGCCTGAAGCTGTTTAACAATCAATGTCACTGGGGAACCGTAGAGCCTGTTTATATGAGAATGATGGAGCAGTTGTTTTTTTTGTTTCTTTACATTTCAGACATTTTCTACGTACAGACGAGAGTGTTTTCAATCTAGGCCCATTCGCAATGCAAAAAAACACCCAGAGATACTGTTATTTGCAAAGCAGATTCAAACACAGCACTCTGCGTGTATTTATATTAGATTAGATTAGATTAGGTAGAACTTTATTGATCCCTTGGGCATGAGACCTTAGGGAAATCATGGTTCCAACAGCAACACCGTATGCAGTTTACAAGGACTTTTTAAGTCAGCTGGTTTTGTTCTATATGCAGGAACAGCCTGTCACTGAACAGTTATCTGCATGCTGATTACGGTGTGTAAAATTGTCTAAATTGCCTGATCTACTGTAATTTAGAATCACTTAAAATCATCTATGATGGCCAGCAGTGTGTCCAGAGATCTTCCCTCTGCAACCATCACCAGGGAGTCCAGTTTCATGCCTATCACAGAACTGGACGTCCGTATTAGTTTGTCCAGACTGAAGATCCCCCAGCAGACCACAGTGTAGATCACACTGGCAACAAGTGGTAGAACAACTGCAGGAATTTCCTGTAAACAATAAATGACCACAGTCTCCTCAGGAAGTACAGTCTGCTCTGGCTCCTCCTGTACAGGCGGTTGGTGTTGTTTGACCAGTCTAGCTTATCATTCATCCACAGCCGGAGGTACTTGCAGGTGGTAACTAACTCTACCTCTGGTCTTGTATTTGGTCTGGGCTTCCCAAAGTTCCCAGACAAAGCTCCTTTGTTTTCAGACTATTTAGATGCAAGTGATACATACTGTATGGCTCCAGATGATAAAATCCTTCACGAGACCACCCCATGATGACTGTGTCATCTGCAAACTTTTGAATGTGACAGCTCAGAGTTGTAGCAGAAGTCCGAGGGAAGAGAAAGGGGACCCGCACGGTGCCTTGCGGAGCACCTGTGTTGCTGACCATGTCAAGGTTGGGTTGAGTGGAATAATGCATTTCCACTGGTCACAGTGAATGAAGACTTCACTAGTGAAGCATTAGCCAGTTTGTTATTATGCCTTGACACGCGAGCATGCATAACCGGCCTGATCTAGCCAGCCCGTGTTCTGTTGCCTTGATTACCTGAGCCAAATGGGGACATGAAAGTAGAACTTCCTTCTTGTTCTATTTACACTGGTGGAAGTAAGAAGGCGGCAGACATTTTCAGAAGGACCAAATGGTGACTGGATGTCTCCCTTTTCCAGACAGACACTCAAAATTGTATTTTTTTTTATAAATCTAAGACAGTAACTCTGAGATTAACAGCTGCTTTGTAAAGTTTTTTTGGGGGGACATTTTCCCTCACTCAAAAAGGACGAGGGACGCTACATGTTAGTAGCTACCTGGTATAAGCCGAGTGGTCAAATGGGTAACTTTACTACTCTCGACATCAATATATATGCGATGCTACTGCAGTCTGTCGGTCGCATATTTGCGACCTATACGTAATCAAAAGGCATACAGTATATTGCCGTGCTTACCGAGACTTGGATAAAGGTACTCATCGATGTAGGCAAAATCTCTTTTTGCCATCTGAAAATTATTTTTAAAAAGTGTTAGTGAAGCGGCTCACGGCAATGTCACAGCAATGTCTCAGCAAGTGTGGGTGGATGGCTCTGACATCTACCCACACCCTCTTCAGAACGGACGTCGCAGCAAGTTCTCCACAAACTGTCATAGACAAAATTCTTGCCCTCTTTCTTCTTAATCTCCTACGCAGGATCATTTGGTTAAGAAAATAGTGACTCGCGTTGCACAAAATACTTGAAATTGCCACAAATGCACTGAGGAGCGCAAACACACTGCAGCAATTTTTACTTCCGTAAACACACGGCAGTGAGTGTGATGCACGTCACTTCCAGGACACTTTGCGTTCACATTGACACATTCACATTTTTTTGCTAATGTGAACGACCACATAAAAAATTGGATTTTAACAAAAAATCCGAATTGGCCGTCATACCCTGCAGTGTGAACGTAGCTGAAGTGTGTACATGCTGTATACATGATTGAAGTGTATACGTGCAAGAGGAATTTGTTGTTCAATTGTGTTAACTTTTAAAGTGTTGAATGCAATCATATTGTTTACATGCATTTTATAAAGTTGATTTCAATGGATTTAATGCAGTGGTTTTGAGTTCCTTAGCAAAGGGGCCCTCAATAGGCGGCCTGCAGGTCACATCCAGCCCACCAAACATCAGCCAAGTAATGCATAGGATTCAGTATAAATATAAACTAGAGGCACTGCCAGACCAAACATCCCATTTCCCATTATTGACGGGTGTGGTGGTTCTGGATTTTTAAATTCTGACCCAGCATGCAAGACTCTGGACTTTAGTGGCTTGCTGCAGTAATCTTTTATTGTTATTGTGATTTTTAACGATACCATCTGCTGGGAAAAATTCTGGCCCTTGAACAAATGTAATTGACAACCCTTAATTTAGAATATGTAAATGTCGTGTCTGTGACTTGACATTCACGAACAGTGTGGTGCAGGAGAGACTTGAACAATTTGAAAAGGCATTTTTAGTAAATAGTAAATACATTTTCACTGCCATCATGTTGTACGAGTTAATGTAATGTTTTTAAATAATGAACATTTTGTGTTACAAATCTCCTGTTTATGTTCCTGTTTGCTTGTATCAGTGCATTAAAAAAGAACAGTATGTTAGAGAAAAGCTGCCTATGGCATCACTACTGTGAATGATAATACACGTAAAATGGATGTGACAGTGCGCGAGGTAGGATTGGAAGCGCACATTGCTTTACGCACACTATAAACCTTGCAATCCAACCTACCTTGGTGTTCCCAGCATAATTCGACACTCGTCGGGTGCGGCCGTGTTAATGCCCAACATGAATCTGTAGTAATTCTACATTTGATCAAAGTTAATTAAGATTTGTGAGATCAAAACATGATCGCAGTATAAGACTTCAAAATATGTCATTATCTTCTGTTTAAGAAATGCACTACTTCCTAATTCGGCTAAGGATCATGGGAACAGTAGTTATTTTAGCGTAAACTTAAAGCTAATCTAGTGCAATTTGCAATCAATTTTACAAGTGTCTTTTCATAACTACTGTGAATCTGTCTACTATATTGGGTAATACGAATATAAAGTTGACTATATGGGTTTTATTTCATGTCTAGAGGGCTCTAATAATGTTAAAAACAATAACTACAAAATTATTCCTTTATTAAATTCACTTAACACTGTCAGGTCTGGAACCAATTAACCGCGATAAACGAGGGATTGCTGTATACGCTTGTTAGCCACCTTCTTCAGGGCGCGAGGGGGTGGGGGGCAGTGTGTGCAGTGAGACACAAAGAAGAGGTGAAGAAGACCCCCACGACAAGTCATCCATAATCATGAATATGCCCCTAAAAAGACAAATCTGGGAAGAAAATAGTTTAATTCTGAATGGACATCTTCCATTGCCTTCACTGCCAATTACACTGGCTTACCCACCCGTGTGCTTGATATGTGGCAAGAAATTAGCACACAACAAAAAAATTTAACGTCAAAAGACAGTTTCAAAACAAGCACTCAGCTTTTTCATAAAAGCACCCAAATGCAGATGGGCATAAGAGAGTGATTTCAGAACTAATATGAAAGGTTGAGCAGAGCGAACACACTTTAAAGAAGTGGGTGAACGCTCCAAACTCAATACCCGCATCAGAGCATTTTATTCTCTGATTTCAAAAATAACCAGAAAAATATTCAGAAAATGAAAGAAATGTCTCTCTCTGCAAAGACAGTCAAGGACAGGACCAATAGAATAGCAACAAACATCACCATCAGGCAAATTGATGACATTAATTCCACGCAAGCATATTGAATTGCCACAGCCGACAGCCCCTGTGTGGGAATATTTTGGTTTTAAACAGAATGAACACAGTGAGCGCATGAACACCGACGACCGACACCGACAGGTTTCTCAACTGGGAAAAAAAAAAAAACTACCGATGGAGGTGCCTCTGGCAGCTGAGCCTTCGTCCCGACAGTCAAGGTTTACTGAGGGGGTTTTTTGGCAAATGTAAACAAAACAGTGCAAAATGGTGCATGCTCACAGACAGTGTGGCTGGCTACATTGAATAAAACATACATACAGGCAACTTCTGTGTCAAGCTAATGCGTCACAACCGGTACACAGTACACCATACTTGAGTACAACCGGTACACAGTACACCATACTTGAGTATCATCTAGTGGTTCAAATGTGAATTACACCGCTCATGACAAGTACTGAAAAAATGGTCTCAGAAAATGTTGGCGATAAAATCGATTATCGAGGATAATTTGTAGCACAATTATGGACCAGCAAAATTTGTTATGGTAACAGGGCTAACACTGAAGCATGCAATGCATTTGTGGCTTTACGGTATTGCACTCAATTGCAACCTCAATTAAGTTTAGAGGCCATTTTGTCCTGGATTTAAAGAGCCTCTGACTGACTCCAGGGACTAATTCCCATAAACTACTATGACCCACTAGCATCATACATAAAGCTACCCGGCAAGGCGATATGAGACTATCCTCAAGAGACAGAAAAATGTAATCTTGGGTGTTCTGAGTAAAGCCTTTGTCATGCAACAAGGACATCTTACAATTCTGTATGTGATTTTGCTTTGAATATTCTCAGTCATCCAGGTCATTGTGTTCTCAGGGCATTCCATCGATTCCCCTGTACCTGTACGGGATGAGATGGTCTGTGTGAGTTTCATCCGTATAAATCCGGCTTCCTCCCACAATGCTGAGACACGAATGTCAAGTTTGTTGAAGCCTCTAAATTGCCTTTAGGTATTAATGTGATTGTTTGTCGCCATGTGTCAGTCACGTGATGGATTGGTGAGCTGTCCTGGGTGCTCCTGCTTCAACCTAACTCAGCTGGGATAAACTGCAAAGCATAAATGGAATGTTATTAGTCCTTGCATCCATCACTATGAAACAAAAGGTTTAGAACAGTACAGGTGTTTGCTTGTCCTCTGGTTTCCAGTAATTTGTGGACGTAAAACTGTATCACTGTTGTACCACGACGGACATAAGGCCCATAAAACCAGGGATTAGCCTTGCCAAAAAGGCAAAAATACCCACGTGTTTCTGTGATGTTCACAACAAGGGATTATAAGGGTCCCACTGACAGGATTAAAACAATACCCACTGTTTTTCCTCTATCCTTCTCTGCCAATCCTGCTTTTATCCCAAATGCTCTTGTTACATTAACAGATCATATTTTCTTTCCTTTCCCCCCGTGCAGTTTTCTGGTCTCCTTATCAACAACGCTCCTACTTTTTAACCTGTGCTGTGGTATCCCCCAGCTTCCCTCCTCTGGCAGGATTAGCTAAATCCTGGCTAATCTTGAAACTCCACACTAATTCTGTGTCTCAGCGTATTGCTGTCATTTAGGAAGTGGTATGGTAAGATTAATAAGAAAAAAAGTGTCTATCATGATTTTTGTCGAGTCGCTGAGACAGATCATTGAGTTCAATATACCTACAGTAGATATACTGTACAAAAATAAGCACAGTTTTCCTGGTTAACGTAATAATATTTCTTATGATTACACAAGCACATGGAGACTGTATCTGAAATTAAATAAGCAACAAATAGCCTTTATCCTATTAGCTATAGACAAACTGCTGAGGGCACCATTATCAAAAATGAACTTGTGAACAAAATCTGCAAAGGCTGAGCCAAGCTAACTGGACTACTTTTGTTAATTGAAAACATGTCACCTTTAATCGAAAAGGCGTCTTTCGTTCAAAATTGTAGACGTGGAGTCTCCCCGTTTGTCTCTGGTGTATGCGTCCCCTGGGGGTGGTCACAGCAGGGTTGTTGTGGTAGTTGTTGCTGGGCGTGGCTGGTGACGGCCATCCTGCATAACAATAACCTGTTCACCTGCCTGGTGGTAAAACAGATTGTTGGTGGCCACGCTTCCTGTGGAATGAGATAATATTTGGGGGTTTGTTGTAAGCAGATGATAGGTGATGGCGAAAACCTCCTTTGTTTATGGCAGGGGTTTCTAGACTGGCATACATGGCTTCTTTCACACCTCTTTCAAACCAGCACTCCTTCCTATCCAGAATTTTGACGTCACTGTCCTCAACGGAATGTTCCTTTTTTTTGAGATGCAAATGGACTGCTTAGTCTGGGCCCAAAGAGACTCCTCTCCTTTGTTGTGCCATGCGTTTGTATAAGGGTTGCGTGGTCTCTCCAATGTAGAGGACATTGCACTCCATTCTACACTGCACTGCATGAACAACATACAAGACGAGTCCAGTTGCCTCTGTTAGTTATTATTATTACACCGATAGTCAGTCTAATATTTGCATAGAAGGCCTTCTTGACACACACACTTGCATAGCACAATCTGAGTTGCGCAACATGTACTGTGCATACGACTGATGGAAAAATACTGAAAGAAACACAATAGATGCACTCACACAAGCTCAACTCTCACATCTCCACAAACTTAACTTTCACATTCTAGAGGAGCGCGACAACTGCTGTGTAGATCTGTGTTCTTTCATTGTGGGCTCTTTCCTTGAGCTTCCTCAGTGACAATAGAGTCCAGCGCAGTAACCAAATATATTACTCTTTTATGGCAGTGCACTTTGAAAACCTTTTAAATTGTGTGATCATTGATTACTTCAATGCGGCCCAAAGAAGAAGGAAGAAAGGCTAAAGAGAATAAAGAACCCTTTCCACCTCGATGCAAACTTTGCGGATTACCCTGACCTAGATGGCTCACAATCTACACAGTGTTAACAAAATATTGAGTGATACTTACAATTGTCTTGGAAAACAGAGTTTTTGAGGGGCACGGATAATTCCAAATACTAACCCTCCGGGCAGGAGCAATCACACAAAAAGGAGCCTGTGAGCCATCAATAACACATCTTCAACAATCATCCAAACTGAGATGTTGGCACAAATGTAAACTCACAGACAAAGCCCTGCCAAAAAAACAAATTAGACTTTTGTGAAAGGTTGTGATGATGGGACACCCAAGTGTAATCAGACAAAGATCAACTTCCAAGCTAGAAGTAATTTGATACAAAATGCCAGGGGCAACAAAAGCAACAATAAACACATACTTTGAGCTGAGCATGTTGTGTTTAGTTAATATGACAATACGACATGGATGAAGCATTTTTCCATTCAGGAGATGTTGCAGCGCGAGTACGTGGATACACGCCAGCCATGCCTTCAGGGTTGCTCCTGGTTACCCAATGACTACAGAACAAAGAAAACCTTTCAGCAAAAGTTTGCTTTAATTCAAACAAGGGAAGATGAAAGGTGTTAATGACACATCATGTATACCATCTGTTCGCCAAACGATAATTCAGATAATTATATTTTAACCTTGAGATCAATCCTTCTCTTTTTCCCTTCCAGATTGAGACTTTGATGCATTTGGTGCTTGACTACCAGGATGCAGCAGTGTTCCCTGCCCTCTCTCCAGCTCTGCGCTAACATGACGCTGCTCTCATCCATACCCAAACACGTTAATGTAAAGTACATCATCCGTCCTTGTAAGTCAATGCATTACTGCAATTTTCCAGACGTTGTGGCTTATTTTTGAGTTGTACTAAATATTTTATTTTGCAAACTGTTGAACCAGACCTGAACTCAATTGAGCATCTGTGAGGCATCCTCAAGAGAAAGGTGTATAGGATAAGATCCGCCAGCTCTCTGACCTGAATAGAACCTTATTAAGTTCAGTCTGTACTGATATCTAAAAATCATGTGGTGTCCAATCATCATGATTGTTATCACAGACATATATTTCAGAAAGTGCAAGTTTTTTTTTTTTTTGCCACAATTTGTCATGAATTTAACATTGCACAGAAATCACTCGCCACTTTGCTCTTCAAATTTTGCGGCTAGATGACAGTTTTTGAAAAATATATTACTTCATAAGTCATTGCTTTTTGTGGTAGAATATGGCCAGTTATTAGTCAAAAATATGCAAATTTAAACTAATTTTATGTATTTTTTGCCTAAATGGAGCATTTTAAAGCATAAAAATGGCTAAATGAGATAAAATGCAATAAAAATATAATTCAGAAGACGTATTTAAAGACGTGATGATAGGTAGTATATACACTGGTCAGTAATGTTACATTGATGAGACAATAGCAACCATAGGAATTACTGTGTGAGTCTATATTGGGTCTTATTTATGCCATGTATATACTATATTGGGTAATAGGAGTGTAAAGGTGACTATAGTGGTGTTATTTCCTGTCTAGAGGGCTCTAACAATGTTAAAATCTTATTTAAACGGTCATAAACAAGTTTTCTATCCTCTAGCTACGAAAATACTCAATTAAGGAATCCTATTTCACGGAAATTCGCTTATCACGATCAGGAACCAATTAACCGCGATAAAGTATGGCTTATTGCACAGTTATCATTTTACATGTTTTTTTATTTAAAAAAAACTTTTGAAAAAGTCTTGAGCGCACCTCAACTTTAAATTTTGACTTCCTTGTCAGATTTTTAGTCAGCAGGTTCGGCGAACGTGTCATATCCAGGAACTGTCCCTGAGGAAGATAAAATAAAATGATTGCTGGAATGTGAGAGGTGTTCTCACGTGTGTGAGATACTGTAATTATAACATTACAACATGTACTAATGTGTTAATAAGAACATGAATCACTGGCAGGTGCTGCTGTATGGAGGAAAACTAAAATCTGCTCTTGACTTTTAACAGTTATTCCCCTGTTCCGCTTTTGACACACACGCACACACGCACATGCACACGCACACGCACACGCACACAGACACTATCTCATGGACTTTACTGTATCTCTGAAAGGCACTCTGCTCCCCCTCAGGCCCAAGGCTAGATTACCATAGACAAAAAGAGAGCGAGCAAGCGAAAGAAGCTGAGTGTCACACATTGGTGGCATGGTTAACTAGTTAATATGATTAAATTTAGCAGAGGGAAAAGTCACATTGTCAGCCCACATCAAAGTCTACTTCTACGACTACAGCTGCGGGAGCAAACCAGACCCTCTGCGAAACCCAGAGGGAGATAATAAGCCGTGCAGACGACTAGGAAAAGAGCAATATATTAAACATAAAACAGAATTGCAAGGAAATATGAAGCAATACTGCTGCAAAGAGAAGGAAGCGTTAGCTTAACCAACCCGGTGGACCGCATGACCTGAAAAATGGCAGTATCTCAAGCTCCTCTCTGTCTTCATCAGCGTATAAATGAAGGACCATTGACAAATACTTATGGTGTCAAGTATGAAACTGGCTTGCTGACCTTGTGGTTTTATGATCTGCCTCGAGACAGAGTTTGTGAGCTCCCTCCTCAGATGCTTTATTGCATTGCATGAAACATCTAAATTGATTTTGGAGCACAGCACGCCAATTGATGACCAATTGTAGTGTACATTCCAATAAATATGGTATGGCAGATATAACAAAAATGACCTGCAAAATGAGCAATATGTCTTGAGCATTCATTGAACAGATTTCCGTGTACCCAGGATTGTGGGGAAAAAAAACAAACCCTTGCTAAAATTCTGAGATAGTTTTCTTGTCAACTGTAATTGATTAGCACACACCTCCCAAGTCAATGACTTTTACCTGCATTAGTACATTTAGGAACCACCTGACATGAATCTAAGATGAAGACCATAGACCAGCAGCTTCGTAGAAAGACCTGAACTAAAGCGTTAGGTAGTTATACTCCAAAAACATCTTTATAAAGTTGGATTTTCTTGACGGATTTCCTAGAGAAACTGTTGAGACATGCTGGCTGGATTATTAGCACCTCCAGAAGAAACTGAACGATGCAGGAGTTGTACATATGCCAAAAGGTTTGGTGGTATAAACCAAACAAAACTAGATGGAGCAATTTAAGTAGAAAGTCCATGTGAATGCTGAAGATGAACCAGCAACCATCAGGTTGGGAGACGACAATGCATTGACCCGCCACGTGCACACAATGAGCAGAATTCTACATGTAATGTTAAATGTAAATTTAATTTCCACCAATAGGGGTCAATGTTGAAATTGTCCATTAATTTTCAATGTCACAGAAAATGTTGAATTCTGGAAAATGTCCTGACGTGTCCTGAATGTGCTGAACATTCTGATGTCGGAATGGTTTCAAGCAGTTGACCAAATACGGGAGTAGTTAGCGGACCATAAAACGGCATAACTTGAAATGTTGGAATGTAAAACTAGAGAATGATTGTTGAAATGTACAAATACAGGATGGGAAAAAATGATTAGAGCACCCATGTTTCTTCAGTTTCTTGTTCATTTAAATGCCTGATACAACTAAAGGTATGTTTGTTTGGACAAATATAACAATGACAACAAAAATAGCTCATAAAAGTTGAATTTTTTGGCAGTACAATGCTATAGCTATTCGTGTAAGAACTTAAGTGATTTTGGTTATTATGAAGAAAGCCATGGAATTTGCTAGATATCAGCTCTTAAATGAAACTCTTATGAGCTGCATTTGTTATCATCATTATATTTGTCCAAACAAATGCACCTTTAGTTGTACCAGGCATTAAAATGGATCAATAAACTGAAAAAACAAGGATGGTCTAATCATTTTTTCCATGACTGAATGTAGAATGATGGCATGAGGATCGAATCAGCAAGCAACGGGTTGGGAGTCAGCCAATCTATCACCTGAGCCATGTCACCCTGTAGAATAAATGCAGTGTTCAATAATGGAAAATGTAAAATTATTTTCCATCAGCAGGGGGCACCATTTAATTTGGCCATTGGTTTTACACAAATGTTACAAAGTAAAAATGCAGATTGAGTGTTAGAATTCATAAATAAGTGAAATGACTACAGCGGCCAGCAACTACCAGGATGCGAAACAACCATTCCACTTCCTGAGCCATTTCATTGGGGGCGCCAAATAAATTGCCCTTCATTTTTATTGGCAAAACTTTGCAATTAAAGTAAAAGTGGGAATTCTCTGAAAAGCTCTGATAGATAGACATGACGTTGTATTGGTTTGAATTGATTGAGAAATGTGTGGAGGAGTTAGCTGACAAAAATGAGGTGGGATAAGAAGAACTAGAGGAATAAAAAGATGAAAAATGGTGAAAATGATAAAAAAAATTCTACATGGTTGAATGCTGAGAAGCAGTCATACAATTATTTGGTCAGTGTTACCAGTGCCCTCCATAGCACGCTTCTTCTTTCCGTTCACCTTACACAAAGGGTGTTCCAAGTGTGACCGCAGATTGTTTTTTTTTATTGGCATGTTGTAAAATGCGCATCAGAACACTGCAAAAAGAGGGTTAGGGCTACAACTGCTGGAGGTGAGGTGTTCCAGATCATGCCCAGCCAGGTGGAAGTCCTGGGGTAGACCTCAGCCTGGGAATGCCTCGGTGTCCCCTGGTGGGACTGGAAGATGCGACCGGAATGACCAGCCCCCACGACCAGGATAAGAGGAAGAAAATGAACGAACGGATGAATGGACATTGATGCATATTGGCGACCAACCTGGAGTTTGCCAAAAGGCACCTGAAGCCCTCTCAGACCATGAGAAACTAAATTTTGGCGTGAGTGTCGGGCGTCATGTTTGGAGGAAAGCAGGCACCGCTCATCACCTGGCCAGTACAACCTGCTCAACCTGGCATCTCTACAGTAAAGCATGGTGGTGGCAGTATCATGCTGTGAGGATGTTCTTCAGCGGCAGGAACTGGCAGACTAGTCAGGGTAGAGAGAAAGATGAATAGAGCAACATACAAAGACATCCTGGATGAAAACCTGCTCCAGAGTGCTTTTGACCTCAAACTGGGACGACGCTTCATCTTTCAAAGGTTTGTAACTTTTTTTTGTTTTTAATGAATTTGCAAACATTTAAAAAATTTATATTTTTTCATGTTGTTGATGTTATTCTGAGGGGAATTGATGAATTGATTCCAGTTTGCTGTAACAGAACAGCGCTGTAAATACTTGCATGCACGGAATAATTGAAAGCATGCCATAAATCCCGCTGACAGAAGTAAAATTATGAATTGTGAGGTGGATGACCGTGTTTTACTATTAGAAAAAAAAACATGTTCTAACTTCTTACGCCAACATCTCACACCTCACCCAGCTTCCACGTCTAACTGGTGTTTTACGTAAAATATATCCCTACTTATCCTGATGTGTTTTGGTGTGTTGCTTCTCTCCATATGCAGAGTGAAGGACAGAGCAGCCAGTCCGGCCCTCATTATAACAATATGTGTGATACCTTTTACAGTTGTCAGAGTGAGGGTATAAACCTTGCCATTGTGCCCCCTCTGGCAGTAGGCCTGTCACATCAGTGACCAGGCCTTCTCTGTGATTAGCTGTCGCCATTGGTTACATGCTAATTCTAATCTACACTCCAGTCCACTACTCAGGGATGATTTTTTTTTAAAAAGCCACATTTTTCCAGTTAGACTGCAAGTTTTACGTTTCATGTTATATCATCTTAAATTAAAATAATATTGAATTTAAAATCTTAGAAAATATTTTAAATACTCTGAAATAAAATATGAAATATAATGAATATTATTTAATATTATAAAAACTCCATTCCATTGTCTTCAGCTTATCCGGGTCCGGGTCGTGGGGTCAGCAGTTTCAGTTGGGGAGTCCAGACTTCCCGGTCCCCGGCCACCTCCTTCAGTTCCACCGGGAGGACACCAAAGCGTTCCCAGGCTTGCTGTGAGACATAATCCCTCCAGTGTGTCCTCGGTCTGCCCCTGGGCCTTCTTCCGGCCGGGGATGTCCGGAACACCTCACCAGGGAGGCGTCAGGGAGGCATCCGGACTAGATGCCCGAGCCACCTCAACTGGCTCCTCTCGATGTGAAGGAGTAGCAACTCTACTCTGAGCCCCTCCTGGACAACCGAGCTCCTCACCCTGTCTCTTAAGGTGAGTCCAGCCACCCTATGGAGGAAACAAATTTCTGCCGCTTGTATCGCCATCTCGTTCTTTCGGTCAAGACCCAAAGCTCATGACCATAGGTGACGGTGGAAACATAGATCAAACCGGTAAATTGAAAGCTTTGACTTTCACCTCAGTTCTCTCTTCACTATGACGGTGCAGTACAGCGACCGCATTACTGCAGACGCTGCGTCGATCTGATCTCCATTCTTCCCTCGCTCATGAACAAGACCCTGAGATAGTTGAACTCCTCCACCTTGGGCAAGACCTCGCTCCCAACCCGGAGAGTGCGATCCACACTTTTCCGACTGAGAACCATGGCCTCGGATTTGGAGGTGCTGAGTCTCATCCCAGAAGCTTCACATTCAGCTGCAAACCGCCCCAGTAAACGCTGGAGGTCACAGCCTGATGAGGCCATCAGGACCACATTGTCTGCGAATAGCAGAGAAGAGATCCTAAGGCCCTCTCGATGCCTTAGCTGCGCCTACAAATTCTGTCCATGAAAATTATGAACAGAATCGGTGACAAAGGTCAGCCTTGTCACTGATTCTAACTAAACTATTCTAACTAAAATAATTCAATGAATAATTAAATAACTTTACTTACATTTCAGTGGAAATTGATCCTGATCTCTGTGTCAAGATAGCATCTGTCATAAGACAAATAAAGTTAGGACCGGGAAAAAATATTCAAATGTGAAATAACTTCAGTGTTTACCATTAAATTGTCAAGCCATAATCCTGACGTTTCAGGGCTTTGGTCTTTTGAGGGATCTTTTAACAGTTGGTAAATCTTATTGCTTTTAAGCCTCACTGATTATGAAGTCACAGAGGATGATAAAAAAAACTGTTCCTTTGAATGTCAGAAAATGTTAATTGCATCCAGTGGGAAGAGAAATATTCAATGCAGACAAAAATACAATAAATGCAGTCCATAAAACAGTGACATACACCTTCTGACAGCGCTTATAACCAACACTGTAAATCAATGTATTGCTCCATTGATAGCCCGATACAATCTATCAGACAGGGGCACAAATACACTCTTTATGCCTCGCTACACGCACGTACCCACATATTGACAAGCTATAAGAGGGAAAAATGTCCTACAACAAACATGTCAAGGTGTTTTAAGGGAGAAATATACTTTGGTACATCAGTTGATGAAATGTGACCTTGAGTTTTTCTTTTTCCATTTGGGCTTTGTCGGATAAATAAATGGTGTTGGGTCTGGGGAAAGGAAGAATGTTGAAAAAGCAAACATGGAACAAGGGCTGCTGTAATAGCTTCAAGTGAGTCATAAAACATGACCAGTCCAGGGTGTACCCCGCCTCTTTCCCGAAGTCAGCCGGGATAGACTCCAGCCTAAAGGGGACAAGCGTTATAGACAATGGATGGATGGAAGAATCATAAAACATGACGGTGCTAGTCAGGTATTTCGAGGTTCAAATCTCAGGTCTAACATCTCTGTGTGGAGCTTGCAGGTTCTTCCAGGGCCTGCATGGGTTTTTTGGAGGTATTCTGGTTTGCTCCCACAGTCCAGTAACACACATGAGGTGTGAATATGAGTTTGACTGGTCCCCAGTCGAAGGTGTCCTCTACAACGGTGTGAGTCATCAACGAGTCATCGCACAAAACCTACTCATCCCTACTGCGCAAGCTAAATTAGAAAAGAAAAACAGTTCATTCATTGTCCAACTGTTACGCTAACTGCATTTGTATAATGCATTCACCCCGTGGAAAAAGCTACAGATCTGCTCCTTGCCTCAAATCAACTCTCCCCCTTCCTGCCTGAGTAGCATAACACGCTCCACAAAAAGAACGATTTCCTCACTGAACGCATGAGTTTCACGGATTCACGAGTGCTCAAAAAAGACTCGAGTTTTACTGGCTCACAGGTTCACAAAGACTCGAGTTTTATTGACTCACGGGTCCTCCACGAACACTCGAGTTTCACTAACTCACAGACGCTTGACGAAGGCTTGAGTTTCACTAACTCACAGGTTGATGAAGACTCGAATCTCATTGACTCACAGGTACACGACAAAGACCCGAGTTTCACTGACACACGAGTGCCCAACGAAGGCTCGAGTTGCACTGATTCACGGATGCTTCACAAGACTCAAGTTTCACTGAGTGACCGGTTGACGAAGACACGAGTTTCACTGATTCACATGTGCTCGACAAAGACTCAAGTTTCAATGACTCACGGGTGCTTGACAAAAACTGGAGTTTCACCAACTCATGGGTTGACAAGACTCGAGTTTCACTGACTCATGGGTTGACAAAGACTCGAGTTTCACTGAATCACAGGTGCTCGATGAAAACTTGAGTTTCACCGACTCATGGGTTGGCAAAGACTTGTTTTTTACTGAATCATGGGTCTTTGATGAAGACTAGTTTCACAAACTCACAGGTTGGCAAAGACTAAAGTTTCACTGACTCATGGGTGCTTGACAAACACCTGTCATGGGTACAAGTTGTTGGGCATGTGTGAGTTTCTGCGCGTGTGCTCTGTGACGGGTGACTCGAGTATCCAATTGAGTGACTCAGCTGACATGTGGTCCATCTCATATGTTACCCTGAAGATAATAAGGTGTGGAAAATGAATAAAGGACACTGCTAGCAGGAGTCTCAGCAAAAAAACAACAACATATATATCAAAAGATCTGTTTGCAGCAACTTTAACAACATAAATAATTATTATTAGTATGAATAAGTCTGCAAATGACATGTCTTTGCTTCTTTACCGCAATTTATTGGGAGGGAAGTGTGTGTGTGTGTATGTGTGTGTGTGTGTGTGCAGGTGTGTTGTACTGTGTAAGTGTGAGGAGTTAAACTGAGCAAAGAATTAAATGTTTGATCAACGCACAACACAATTGACCTATCTTGGGGTGTTACAAAGCCTGAAATTGGAGTTTGGGGGAAAGGGAAATACATATTGAAGTTTAGTTAATTACTTTACTGGTCTCATGGAAATTTCACCTTCAGACTTTTCCCTTTCATCATACAATCAGTTCTTACTGCATTAACCCAGAAGACCCCAATGCACTCTTTTTTAATGGATGTTGCCAATATTTGTATTCACTTCTGCTCCCTGTCTGGCTTTCAAGAATTAATCAACATGATAGCTAATTAAAAAAACATATGAAAAAGAAGTATTTGGACCGGCATCATCTATTACAACGGGCTTTGCCATGAGGGACTAATAGTAACCAAGTGTTCAATATTCTGCATATTCCCAATGCAATTTGCTAGGATAATAATGGGCACTACATTATTGGAGTTTATTTGCCATCATTTTGATAAGGAGCTATCGATTATTACACTTTTAGCATGTAAAGTAGTCCTCAAAATGATTACCAAAACGTTGTGATCTGAAATAATAAATAAATGAACCAGACAGTTGAATCCCTGCAACGGTGCACCATTTCTGTGGGAAAGAGTCTGGTGACGGTGATATATTTGACAAGTGGAGACAAAGAGGCATGGCAAGGGGCCCATGTGGTCTTTTTTTTGGAATCCATGCTCAAATGCAATTGTCAGCCATTACAAACTGCTGAGTTCAATTACACACTGCTGACCTAATTTAGCCCAGCAACATTTTTTTTTTAAGTTGCTCAGGGATCCTCACTAGGCGAACAACCATCTTGATGACATCAATTTGATAAATGCTTGTAATTTAACCTTAATTTACCCATAACTCCTCTCACATGACGTGACAATTACATTTTTGATTCAAAGCTGCTTGTGTGTGTGTGTGTGTGTGTGTATCTGTGTGTGGCAAATCAACAGTGAAACTAAGAAGTCTAAGGAATCAAGTTCAGGGTGTAGAGATATGTCCTGCTTAAAAACAAGAAAACCGAACTGTTACATTCCTCGCAACTGCTCTCTCTCACCTACCTAGCCTATTTCATTTCCCAGAAAATGCTGCTCCTCCTTGACATGACATACTGTCCGCCCATAGTCTCTCCCAATTTGACCCTTCTACTTGCATCTCATTCTTCTCCTGTCTGTGTAGATCCTCAGTCATCCAGTTCATGGTAATCGCAAAGGTTGAATGCAAGCAACTGGACTCTTTGTCTGCCAAATGGCTTCTTCAGTTCTAAATTTTGAAGTGAGGGGTTTCCCTATTTATTTTCCTATTATGTGTTGGGTGTGCCCCCTCGGGGTGGTCACAGTTGGGTTGTTGTTGTGGCCCGGCGTGGCTGAACAGTCCTGCATGAGAATAGGTCGTTCACCCGCCCAGTAGCACATAACATACCAATGCATTTCAAACACTCAAAGACAAAAGCCCGAGAAGCAAACTAACAGTTGTTTATGCAGTGCAGTGAAGTGAGGAGTGCAATGACCGCTACATTGGAGAGACCAAGCAACCCTTACACAAATGCATTACACAACATAGGAGAGCAGTTTCTTCGGACCCAGACTCAGCAGTTTGTTTGAATCTCAAAAAGAAGAGGCATTCCTTTGAGGACAATGATGCTCAAATTCTGGAGAGAGAGGTTTGTAAATGGTGTAAAAGAAGCCATCTATGTCAAACTGGAATAGGCCATCTCTAAACAGAGAAAGTTTGCGCCAGCACGTGTCATCTACTTACAACACTGCCCTAATAGCTCTCCCCCAAAGATTGTCTCATTCCACAGGAAGAGTGGCCACTAACAAGCTGTTTTGCCACCAGGCAGGTGAATGACCTATCGTTATGCAGGATGGCCGTTCACTAGCCATTCTAAGAAACAACAACATCAACCCTATGGTGACACCCACCAGAGACATAAATAGGGAAACTCCACAACTAAAATTTTAGAACTGAAGAAAGATGTTTTCAAGGCGAAACATCTTCATTAAACAAAAAGAGTCCAGATGCCGCGATTCAACCTTTGTAGAATATGCTTCCATCCAATATCACCAAGCCCATGGGACTGAAGTTCCTCCTCATGAAAGAGTAATCAGAAGTGCATTGCTTCTAATAACAGTTAATCTGTTTAAGCAGCCACTAAAAGGTCATGGCATTGACTTGAGAGGGACGTTGGCAGAGAGAAGGAATGGTGTGGAATGGAAGATTTAAAGGTAAGGGGAGATCACTTGAGAATTCATGCGTCGGTTCTCATCAAGCTGGATCTACAGTGGGGGAAATGACTACTGATTAATGACTAGTTTTATAAGTTTACCCCCTTACATGATGCATCCACATTTTTAATAATATGTTTATTTTAACAGACAGAGCCATAACATTGGCTAAAAAATCACCAGGAAACATGAAATAAAATATTATATCCATACATACATTATATACGGATGTCCAATATTGGCTTTTTTTTCAATTTCCGATATCAACCAATACCGTTATGTGTAACATCATATATCTTTTTCTTGAGTAAAATTGTTCTAAAGTAACAATACTCTTGTCTGGTTGTTTTGTTGACTGCTCCACCCGTCTCTGAGTAGATAATTCATGCATTACATATTTCATGTAAGAATACATTTGTGTTTCTTGTGCCTTATGTTATTTTTGGAAAGATTTTAGTTACAGGGCTATTGTTTAAAATACTGATTAAATAATACTGATTCATAACTTTCAAGTCCATATTTTATATTCTTATTTTATTGCATTAAAACTACTATATATATATATACTGTGTATGGTTTTTCAGCACTACTTTGTGCTCCATAGCTGATGTAATGTGAAGCCATCTGAGAAGATGAAATACATTATTTCTGGTGCCCAATTGTTTCCCAAGTGTATTAGTGCATGTGTGAATGTATAAACGAGAGGCGTTAACTTGAATGTCTTTGTAAAAAAGGCTCTTTACGAAAGTGAGTACATTTATTTGCATTCGCTTACAGTATAGCCTTGTCACATCCAATATGGCGGCGACGTTGACGTAAGGCTCAGCACTCAATGTGTGTGTGGTCTTGACAAGAGCGCTTCCTGTTTCCCAGCATGCTTTGCTGTCCTGTTGTGAAAAATGGCTGCTAAGTTACACATTTAGGGCTCACATAGCTGTTGATTATTCAGCATTATTTTTGTCGATATTGTCTTGTTTATTGTTATCTACCTATTACGTTGCTGTGTGATGTTTTTTTTTAGCTTTTTCTTTAAAAGACGCACTTGCTAAAGTTACTTCTTCCTCTTACTTGTGAGCGGCACAGTGTTAACTACATGATTCAACAATGTTGCAATTTTGCGACGTTGCCGCTATTACCTGCCAGTAGATAGCAATTTCATTTTCATTGCTTCATGTACCGTGGGTTACCTGTACCGTTGCATCCCAAAACACACCAACATATATTACAGTATAATATGGTGTGATGTATGAACTAAATATGTGGAAATAATTTCATTACATGAAAGTATGAATCAAAAATTTAAAGATTTCAAGAACCACGGCACTGGATTTTCTAAAACTTCACATAATCCACACTGTCACATCTACTCAGTGATGATACTTTCAGCTTCTTTGCAAAGGTTGCAAAGTTGCACACCTGCCAAACTGGGGAAAATATTTCATGTTTTTAGCGTAACTCAAAGCGTTAGGTAATTAGCGAGATTACTCGTCTGTTTAACGGACAATGAAGGCAGAGAACAAATGTTAACAGACATTAAGTTAAATCGTCCTTGTGTCTGAGATTGGTAAACATAATGTTTTAATTGTAATTATGCTAATTATTCATGCATATCAATGCAGCCATAGTGGCAATCTCAATGAGCGAAGAGGATCAAAGCCTGTTGTAATATTGCTACCAAGATGCATGTGTGTGCAAAAGGGAATCAGCATTTTTAATTACAGGCAGTGTTGATATCATAAATGCAAAGACTTTCTTTAATGGGGTGCGCTGGTATTTTAGCAATCCTGTTGCAATGCAAAAATGCTATTTTTTTCAATGATTTGTTATACTATACTTGCACTAATACTGTATTAATTAGAGAAATTAATTGAACTTTGTCTCACCCCCTTAAGTATTTGGGCTATTGAGTTAATGTATAGATAGCTAATAACAACTAAGGTTTTTTTAATATAACAATTTTAATGTTGCATATTTTAACAGATATGCAAGAGCATTCTCTTTGAATGACCTTTCATTCATATTTTACTAACACTAGTAGCAAGGACCAAGTAACAGGGCACCAGCAGCACAACAAGGTCTGAAGTGATCTTCACGTACAGCAACGGAAAATGAACTTCGAGGAGAAGATTTGTCATTCATCTTCCGGACAAACAAATGTGACCGTGGACGAACATAAAAGTGGAAATATTCTGCCTCAGCACTGACGATGGATTGTGAGTGCTTCTTCCAGCATGACAGTGACCCAAAACATATGGGTCGATATTGGCATAGAAATGTAATATCGGTAGATATCGGTATTGGGTTTTTTCTCCAATAAGGAACACCGATTTAAAAAAAGCTGACTAGATTGATATTTTAATGTTCACATGCCCAAGATGACGCCACCGTTTGTTCACATACAGTGCAAGCCCACCTCCTTTGCGTTTTCCACAGGTTCTTGTGTCCCTGTCCGCTCTGACTGTGCTAAAGTCCGCTAGCTCCACGTTAGCATCTGGGACATTCAGTGAAGCACAATAAGCTGCACTCCCTGAAGGTTTTGACGTCAACTCGTTGATCTTGTTCGGTAGTGAATTCACGTTTACCATGATAACAGAAGGTACCAAAGGCTTGAATCTCCACTTCCTTGCTAGCCGCTTCGCTTTCATCGTAGCTATCGTAGCTCTGCTGCTTCGATACGGCTTCTTTCCTCAATGGGTAAACCGGGAATCACATCAAGGCGGGACCTCTCTCCCACGGCACGTATGAATGCGCTTGAATAAACAAGTCTCGCAGTGGATGAGTCCATATCCATAGGATGAAATATATTCCATAAAAGATGCTAATCGTAGGAGAACAAACAGAGCTGCTTGAAAGGCAGCCACCGTGGCGGCACTGGTTTAAAAGAAATACTGATATCGGTATCAGTTGATATCAGAATCGGAAATTGACAGTTGGACAATATTGGCATATAGGATATCGGCAAAAAAGCCAATATCGGACATCCCTAGTAGTAATCTCTCATTTATTGCGATTAATTGGTTCCGTAACCGACCATGAAGTAGGATTCCCTCAATGGAATCTTTTCATAGTTGCAACATACAAAAAACTTGATTCTTGGTATGTAATTTAAAATTAGCTATCACTTCATCAAAATAAAATTAATTTAATATTTTATCTCGGCCAGCGCCTCTCAAAGTCTAGACAGCGCAATAATTAAATCCTGACTCCAGCCTCTACCTTTTATCTTGCAGTTAGGATTACTTGTTTCACTTATCACACGACCTTGTTCCATCACACGTTCTGACACACTGACAGGTGAGTGACTGAGTCCGAATAAGACTTCAGTGTAATGAGTAGCAATATAATGTAGAAAATGTAGTTTACATTTTACATCCTGCTCTGTAAAACAGGACGAGATCTTCCCCGGCGGCATCGCACCTCGCGCATGCGTGATTCATGGATTCGTAGCGCTCCACTATGCTCTCAGTGTGCCGCAGGAGCCGACTGTGCACTGACCGCTTGTGACTGCAATGGAACGGGGCGGATTTACCAGGAGCACCCACTGCTGCTCCGTGAGAACTGAAACTGTAGAACAATACGTGCTTTCGCTTTTAAGTCCCCAAATACCAGAAAAGTCACTAGATTTGTTGCGAGTCACTTCTGAGAAAATATGTCACCAAGAGGGTTTGGAGTGTCACCAGATTCAGCAACAAAGTCGCCAAGTTGGCAACACTGCATGATTTGTCTTTCAATATTTGTTGACGAATAAGAGGCCACAGTCAACCACGGAACATCAAAAATGTATTTTTGAAAAACTGAAATGGTCTGCAGCAGCGATGTTTGAACCGCGAGGGATGACTGTATTCATAAAAGAATGGAATCTAATTTGCTGATGCTGTTTTAAATAATCCATGTATTTTCTCTACAATGTGTGGTTTAGAGGAACTTTATTCTGTCCTGAATGATGATTCATTTCCTGTTTGTCTTCTGACAATGATTGGTTAATGAAATGGCTTCCCAAGAATCTTCCATGGTTTCCCAGCAAAGCCACTGAAATGCATTTGTGTGCTTCCATCTATTCAATGACAAACCCACAGTCCACTCACACAACCTTCTTGAAATTCTTCAGAGCAGGTGGACTTCCCACTTCCCATCACAAAACTACAAGACAAAAAGCCACTTCAGAACTCAACAACTTCCAGCCCCTCCTGGGATTTAGCGGATTAGCGAGGAGTAAGGGAGCAAGGAGAGAGAAGGACTGAGGGGTGGAGGACATAAAGAGGAAAATAGGAGCGAGAGATTGGCTTTCTCCTTTCTATTCCCATTGAGGGACGTGCACCGTGCCGTCTGAATAGCTATGCTAATGGCCAGCTGAAAGTACGCAGAGATAACACCAAACCCACTTGACTTCCTGACACCTACTTGAGTAGGGCCTCAGCTTTATCCGTGGTTAGTTGTTATTCATGGGGCCTCAAAGTAGTCCGTCTATCAGTCTTAGGATGGACCGTTATTTTGTCTTTTCAAGGAGTCCAGAACAGAGAAGGCTCTCTTTGAGTGCTACTGTTACAATTGGCGGCTTACCTATTAATTATCATTTTAATCTTTGGAAGGTGGGAGAGCGGATTATGGCCTTGACAGATTTATGAAGATTTATCCTGACCTTAGTCCCAAGGTCATCAGTCACAAGGTCAGCATCTGGTAAAATCCTCACAGCAGCTGTTCTCCACAAATAGCCTGAAGTGGATCGTTCTGTCTCGCCGTACCTGACGCGTTTCATAAAACAAAGTTTGTTTGGTTATGATGGCTGTTTTAACACCGTTACCCCTTTCGCAACATTAGCTTCCTTGAGTTCTTCTTTCTTGGCCAGGATGGAACTTAGACTAGTTTGTGTATCATTTGCCAAATGAATGTGCCTTACAGGATACCGTAGTATAGTGTCAACTAAGTATCGCCAGGTTCGGTGTTGGGTGTGCGATCCAATAGGGCTGAATAAACAAGCAATGCTGGTTTGTTACATGCAATATTGTACACAGTGTGCAACAACTGAGGCAACATTTTTGCAATCATTTTCAGCGAGAACTGAATGAAAAACAGAGGTTATACTGTTTTTTGAATTAGATCAAACGTTGGTCTGTCAGTGCACGTGCTAACACCTACAGGTATATAGAGTAATCACTCGTTTATTGCGGTTAATAGGTTCCAGAGCCAATCGTGATAAGTGAATTTCTGCAAAGTAGGATTACTTGGTCACACTTTACATTAAGGTACACAAAAACGCAGTAGTTACTGAAGAACTAATGAAGAACTAATGAGGAACTAATGACTAAGGCACATACATTTTGACTAGTTACTGAGAAACTAATGAAGAACTAATGAAGAACTAATGACTAAGGCACATACCTTTTTACTAGTTACTGAGAAACTAATGAAGAACTAATGAGAAACTAATGAGCAGAGTAGTTACTGAGGAACGAAGGCACATGAATTTAGAGTAGTTACCAAAGAACTATTGAAGAACTAATGAGTAACTAATGACTAAGGCACATACCTTTTTACTAGTTACTGTGAAACTAATGAAGAACTAATGAGGAACTAATGAGTAGAGTAGTTACTGAGGAACAAAGGCACATGAATTTAGAATAGTGACCGAAGAACGAATGAAGAACTAATGAGTAACTAATGAATAGTGGTTAGGGTTAGGTAAGTTCGTTCCTCATTAACTACTGTAATTTTGTGTACCATATTGTAAAGTGTTACCGATTACTTGTTTACAAATCTAATGCTTTTGTAGTTAGGGCATAGAAAACCTGTTTATGACCTTTTAAATACAATTTTAACATTATTAGAGCCCTCTAAACATTAAATAACACCCCTAGTCACTTTTACAGTTGTATTGCAATGTAGTAGACATAATAAGAGAAAACGAGACATATAAGGCATAAATGAGACATAATATAGACTCACACATGTTAGCATTTCTTCTTGTTCTTTGTTTTACTTCCTGTTCTGGACAGCATTTCCTACGTTGGCTGGTGTCATCAATGTAACATTACTGAAACCTAGTGACCAAATAGATCTGCCTTCTTCAGTGTCCTGTTTGTCTCCAATGCAAAGTAAGAGGAGGGGGCATCATAACGTGGGTTACAGGATTTTCATCTGTTTTTTTTTTTTTTTCTGAAGTTTTGGCTATCCTTCCACAAACTTCTCACAATAGTTTGCTGGTGTTCCGGCCCATTCCTCCTGACAGAACACAGGTTGCTTGCCCGCATCCGCCTTTTGGGATCATAGCTTTGTGATGGTCACTCTAAAACATTGACTTTGTTGTCCTTAAGCCGCTTTGTGAATGTTTTGGTGGTATGCTTAGGGTCACTGTCCATTTGGAAGACCCATTTGTGGCCGAGTTTTAACTTCCTGACTGATGACACTGTAGGCCACTCTATACTCATCCAGCGTTTGGCTCAGACCATTGGCCTTCGTGGGTCCGTTTATAAGTGGTTCATGTCATATTTGACTGGCAGGACTTTTACTGTAACACTTAATGATTTTGTGTCTTCCACTGATCCACTGTTCTCTGGTGTGCCACACAGATCCATTCTTGGACCAGTGCTGTTTTCTTAATATTTGTTGCCCCTTAGTTCAGTTACTGACAAGCACGACCTTTTCTTTCATTTTTATGCTGACTACCTGCAACAAGACCGCGGATACAAGCGGCTGAAATGAGTTTCCTCCGTATGGCAGCTGAACTCATCCTAAGGAATAGGGTGAGGACCGCTGCTCCTTTACATGGAGAGGAGCCAGTTGAGGTGGTTCAGGCATCTAGTCCGGATGCCTCCCAGAAGCCTCCCTGGTGAGTTGTCCCGGGTATGTCCAGCCGGGGCAGACCTAGGACACGCTGGGGGGATTATGTCTCACCGCTGGCCTGGGAATGCCTTGGTGTCCTTCCGGTGGAAATGAAAGAGGTGGCCAGCGACCGGAAAGTCTGGACTTCCCTCCTGAGACTGCTGTCCCCGCAACCCCGACCCGGATAAGCGGAAGAAAATGGATGGATGGATGGATGGATGGATGGATGGATGGATGGATGGATGGATGGATGGATGGATGGATGGATGGACGGATGGACGGATGGATGGACGGATGGATGGACCTCCAACTCTACTTACCAGTTTTTCCAAACAATCTTAAGTCAGTGGATTTCATTTTTAATTGCATCGGAGACATCAAGAAATGGCTCTTCATTTTTTTTTTACATTTAAATCAGTTCAAAACTGAATGCATTGTATTTGGATTAAATTTGCTCACTGGTGCTGTCCCCAATCTGGACTCTCTTGCCCCCTACTATAAATGTGTGGTTAATAATCTGGGTGTTAAGTTTGACAGCTACCTGAACTTTGACAAACAGTTTGGTTCTGTCGTTGGAGCTAATTCTTCACAGCGCCACCTTCTGGCTAAAGTGAAGCCCTTTGTTAGTCGCTGAGATCTTGAAATGGCCATGCATATGTTCATTAGTTCTGCGTTGATTACTGTAACGCCCTGTATGTTGGGATCAACCAATTTTTACTCAACCGTTTACAACTGGTACAAAATGCTGCTACGCAGCTTTTGACCAAAACTGGCTTCCAGTCCATTTCAGAGTTGATTTAAATTTTTTTTTTTGTTGTCAAGGCAATTCATGGCGCTGCGTCGTCTTATTTACAGTATGTGCTTCAGTCATCATCTTCGCAAGGAGTTTAGCTTTGACTCTGGGGTTGATTTGCACATTTCGGACAAAAATATGTGCATGTCTGAGACACAGAACCCGTCCCCTTCCTGAACGGTATGATAGCTGGACATTCCCATGTTGTTTATGCTTGCAAATAATTGTTGAACAAATGAGCGAGCACCTTCAAGCATCCGGAAATTGCAACCAGACTGATTTCCAGCCAATATCTTTTGATTTTCCTATAATGTCAAACAAGGAAATGAAACCAGAACGAAGAACGAGCTGTTCCTGTCTGAAACAGTTATCATCGTTCACTTAAAAGAGCCTTTCAAAACACTTCACTGATTCACAAACCTCTTTTTTGGGAAAGTAACTATAACCACAGTAATCCCTCAGCACTTTACGCTTCAAATTTCACGGCTTCACTCTTATGAAGGCAAAATAGGTAAATAATTAATTTTGTGGTTGAATATGGCCTATTAGTAAAAAAAATTAGCATATCTAAACAAATGTGTATTGTTTTACTTAAATTAAGCATTTTCAAGCATAGAAATGGCTAAATATGAATATAAGGCATTCAGAAGACTCATTCAAAGATGCTGTGATGATATGTAGTATTCTACACTGGTCACTAGGTGTCAGTAATGTTACACTGATGAGACAATAGCAACCGCAGGAAGTACCGTACAGAACAGGAAATAAAAAAGAACAGAGTCTATATTATGTCTTATTTATAAAATCAAATCCAACTTGATTCATAAAATGCTTTTCATACATGCAACATAAAATGCCTCTTAAAGTGCTTCACATATTTAAAACAATGTCCCCGAATAGTCACAAATAACAAATAAAAGAAATAAAACACATTGAAATAGTAAACAGGATATGATTAAAAATGGACAATAAAAATGAGAAAAATTGCATTAAGATTTAAAATAAACAGTATAAAAATCCAAATAAGATAAAAGATAACAGAATCTGAAAAAGAAAATATTAACAACAATAGAAAAAATAGCTTGAATAAAGTTGGTATTTGATAAATATGAAGTAAATGCCAAATGGAAGAGGTGGATCATGAACCTGGCCTTAAAAACCTGAATGTTATGTAATTACGTCTAATATGCCTTATTTTCTCATATGATGTCCACTATATTGGGTAATGTGAGTGTAAAGGTGACTATAGGGGTGTTATTTCATGTCTAGAGGGCTCTAATAATGTTAAACGTGATTAGAAGGTTGTAAACAGGCTTTCTATGCTCTAACTACAAAAAATATTCCATTTATAAATAAGGAATCGGGTCTGAAACCAATTAACCGCGATGAACAAGGGATTACTCTAATGTCTTTTTCAAAGTAATTTGCCCAACACTGCTGCTAACTGATCACAATATTTAGGGACGTCAAGTGTTCTCTTGAAGTCTGATGTTGATTTAGACACAATATCTGACTTCAAGATGCTGCTGTGAATAGGCTTGATGAGCAGAGGTAGAAGAAGGCAATCCTCGTGTGTACATGGGCTATAGACAGCAAGGAGAGTGACATGCCGCGGACAGCTGAGCTGATTAAAGTGGATGTGATGGGATTTGATTAAAGGGTAAGTTTTGTCTTTTCAGGCGATGACAGCTGAGGATGGCAGCTCGCTGTACGGGCGGGGGAGGAAACTGCACACATCCCCGGGTACAGCAGCCTAATGAAAAGGTCCGCATTTTAGCACCGGAAGAGGCGTGTGGGATTAGATTTCCTTTCTTTCAGTTGTTGACTTAATGAACACTCTTGATGATGACTGTGACGGGGAGGACACAGGTTTAAATCATGTTTTATGCTCTTTTATTGTCCATTTTTGTGTTATTTCAGTATTGGCTCTTGACAGAAGTGTATGTTAGTCAATGACCATCTTGCACCGTCCAATAGAATAAAATCTAATAAATAGAGATGCTCGATACAGTATTCCCATGATTAGGGTGGTTAATTGTTTCCGATTGTGATAAGTAAATTTCCGCAAAGTAGAATTCAATATTAATAAAATGAATATTTTCATAGTTAGAGCACAGAAAACCTTTAAGGTTTATGACTTTCTGAATTTTAACATGATTAGAGCCCTGTCGACATGAAATAACACCCGATAGTCACTTTTACACTCTCTTATTCTTTGTTTACATCACATTGCGCAGACTACGGGATCACTGCAGGGACAAGACGGCTGCCACTCGCATAGCAAGCAACCGCGCTAACAAATTAGCCTCTCCATTTTACTTATTCCATACTTAAGAACGTGTTTTGTGGGGAAGAAGGACAAAGAAGTCACAAAACTTACCACTTCCACACGGAATGAGAGGAGAACCTCTTTTTAACTCGATCTCAGCCATGGCATGTCGGCTAGGCTCTAGTCTCCATGCAGTGTGAAAGATAATGTAATCAAACGTCATGTCTCATAACATTAGTGATGCCTAGTGACCAGAATACTACATATAACTTGTCTTTTTTTGGCTAATAATAGGCCATAGTCAACCACAAAACAGCAATAAATTATTCTATTAATTCTTTTTTTGAAAAACCGTGATATAGAGAAGGAGCAATATTTGAACTAGCCAGGGACGAAAGGGACAAAGGATTGCTTTTAGTTTCTTTAATGTACACATCAAAGTGGCCCCCACATCCTTCAGTTTTTCTGCATGCTCGATTAATATTGTGTTTTTTTTATTGGAGAATTTCATTTACAGGAGAATTACCTGCCAGCAGATTGCAATTTCATTTCCATGCTTCATATTAAAAATCATTTAATATTAATAAATAATAAAAGAGAGAATTTAGGGAGAAACAGGATTCTTTTCACGCACAAAAAATGTAAACCGGACCAAAATCGTAGCCCAAAAACCAGGGTTCGGACCGATGCACCCACAACGGTACACATAATTATGAAAATGTGTGTAATGTTAAGACAAATGAAATAATTTTCATGCCGTTATTATGACAGGGAAGATGTTGAGACTGTTACCATCGACACAGCCTCTGACCTGGAATAAATCCATCAAAAGGATGAGCAGGACAGCCTATTCTCTGTCCAGCCATACTTGTCTGCCAAATGGCATTTTCAAAGACGTGAAAATGAATGTGTGTTGTTGTAAAAATGCATATGTTCACCCCATGGCCTACAGTGCGTGCAAGAGGCATACTGACAGAAAAATGCTGGTAGGGAGCACAGCAGGTAGAAGCGAGGAAGGGCAGGATGGAAATGTCGTTGAGGCACAATGGAACTACATAAATCTAAGCAAGTGCATTTGATCATGGGCTTCTGACAGAAACAGCGATGGGAGAATGTGGCGGAGGGAGGAGGGTGAAGTGCAGTACCAAGATATGACTAGCACCAGACGTTTTGTGATTTTGTTCACGTCCACAATGCTGGCTCTTTGTCATCGCAAAGTACAAGGGTGGCAAGGGTGCAGAGCTGGGATATTTCCAGCCTGCCGCAGTGATACATGTCGTGGCTCCAGGCCATGCAAGTTTAGTTAGAGTCTGACTGGTGGTCATGATGTAGTGACTCAAACAGTGATAGCTTTCAGACGTACTGTATGAGCTGGTATTTCCAGCGCCAGGTGTGGGACACCATTTCCTTGGCTGCATTAAAAACCATTCCCAAAAAAGAATTTCTAATTGGTTGTGCTCTTAGGTTTTGCAGTGGTAATCAACTAATTCTGTCAAAAATGAATCGCTTATGTTACGTTCATTTAGCCTGAGTCTACGTATAAGATGTTCAATAAGCAGTCATGGTCACGTTAGGTACAAATCCATTTGCAGGAAAGGATGTAGGATATGTTACTCTGATATTTAACTAAAGCACATACCTCTGGGATGCAACAATTGCCGATAACCCTGGAACTGTATAGGAATTATCCTCCGCATCGAGAGGAGCCAGATGATTGGGCATTTGGTCAGGATGCCTCCCGGACTCGGGGAAAACCCAGGGCACGCTGGAGAGACTATGTCTCTCCACTGGCCTGGGAATGGCTCAGGATCTGCCAGGAGGAGCTGTACGAAGTGGCCAGGGAGAGGGAAGTCTGGCCTTCCCCGCTTAGGCAGCTGCCCCCCACGACCCAACCTCTGATAAGCGGTAGAAGATGGATGGTATTAGAATTAGTTACAAAACAACAAAACAACACTTAGACATCTAACACTGGTTACAAATGCATTATTGTAATTAAATATTAGTGTGGCAAACTTAAAATCAGTGTATGGATTTGTCAAGCACATTGTTTTATGCCTATTGTTTTACTGTTTATTCATTTTTTCTTCTCTTGTTTTGATGTCAAATGTTATTGTTAGTGCACTTAACCTGCCCTCGGAGACTAAAGATGGAAATTAGCCACTGGCTATAATCTTGCATATTTACATGAAAAATGTCGATTAATATGCACTGTCCCTGACTTTCGTAAATAAATATATCTGCAAATCTAAGACATAACTATGGTAGTTCACCCAATAGGAATCAATATGAACTCTCCGGGCAAAGTTTGAATTCAGTCAGGAACATTTTAACATTCCAAAATAGAAATACAGGACATGTTAGCACATTTGCCTCCCAGCTAAAAGTGTGTGGCTGTGAAACTCGGTTTGGGTTTTTCAGTGTCCCCATGCTAACCGTGCTTTTATCCACAAGCTTGTTTTTTTGGTGACTACCGAGACCCGAGCTCACGTGGAAGTAGACACTGCTGCGCTTTCATGCATCAACTACTCTGTTTTTTCACATTGACAAAAATGTCCCATTGTTTTGCACATTCTTTTTGCAGCCATTCATGTTCTGCCACTTATCCTGTTCAGGCAGCTGGAGCCTAAATTTACTGTGGCAGACAGAGCCCCTGCCACCTTAGCCAAGGGGTGCAGAACTGATTGCATTTCGTGTGTGGTCTGGTTCTCCTAACAGAATTTACCTCGAGGGTTAATAATCCACCCATCCATCCATTCTCTACACTGCTTGTCCTCATTATGGTTGCGGTTGAGCTGGAGTCTACCCCAGCTGACTTCGGGAGAGAGGCGGGGTACACCCTGGACTTGACTGAAAGAAAATGTAAGATGATCCATGAACAGATGGAATCAGAGTCACTCTGTGGAAGTTATATGCAGCAATCCCTCGCCACTTTTCGCGGCTTCATTCTATCATAGTTTTTCAAAAATATATTAATTAGTAAATTATGTTGTTTTGTGGGTGAATACGGCCTATTATTAGTCAAAAATTTTGCATATACCAGCAAATATGATGTATTTTTTGACTCAATTAATCATTTTAAGCATAAAAATGGCTAAACAAACTTAAAAAACAAATATAACGCATTCAGAAACACACATGATGATTTGTAGTATTCTACACTGGTCACTAGGTGTCAGTAATGCTACTGTGATGTTCAGTGAGACACACAAGAATCACACTTGATCGCCTGGAACAACAAGCTTTTACTGCACGACGAATAAGACTACAAGTCACATTTTTTGTGGGAAATTTATTTTATAAAATCAGAGACCAAGAACAGACATTTCATCCTGCAAGGCAAGTTATAGGAATAACAATAAAATGGGGAGAAAAACAGGCCAAATAGGCGTCAGTGAACGTAACGTGAATAGGTGACATGTTAATGCAGCATATAAACAGTTATTCAGGTAACTTTAACCTAAACAACATAACATAACTAGTTTACTTGTAGGTTGGATTGAGTATTGCACGTGTAAAGGTGGCTATAGGCATGTTATTTCATGTCTACAGCTCTCTAATAATGTCAAAAACTGTATTTAGAAGGTTGTAAACACGTTTTCTATGCTCTAATTATGAAAAATGAGGATTTCTACTTTGCGGAAATTGACTTTCACGGGCGGGTCTGGAACCAATTAACCGCGATCGAAGAACAGAGTGGAACACAAAACATTATCAGTGATGCATAAAGACATACACATTTAAAAATGGTGGGCTTTAAGGTGGTACGGTGGTATCTGTATGCTGTAAATTTGATCTGTACTATCATGCATTTCCACAAGATTACCCACCTCGGGTGAATGAGATGTGTTTTCTGCAGGAAAAATTGGTTCATTTTCGTCGAGAAAAAAAAGGAACTTAATATTTGTTTTGACCAGGGTCGTGAATGCTGAATTGTGAATGTGCAGGGGAAAAAAACAAAATCAACTAAGTTAACAAGAATAGCTTTAAAAGTAAATATTGGAAATCTTTTTTTTGGATGGAAATACTTTTGGGTCACTCTTTCATCTTTGAGTTCTTTGTCACGAGACAGCAGAACCTGCTGTGTGTCACCATGCCTGACGCCAAAGTGTACTTTCTTTTTGTAGGGTCAAACAACCTCGTATCCTCCCTTTCGAAACACGTGGGCGTTTCGTCGAATTCGTTTCCTGAAAACAACTCAGTGACAGCTTGTTAGACGTGGGTAAGAAATCCTCTCTGCTTCAAGCAGGGTTGAGAGGGCTGTGAAAGATTGAAGAAGACAGTGGAGGACGAGGGCAGCGAGAGATGACACTGCTGGAAAAGGCACAGGTGGTGACAAGGAGGACGGCTGGCATTGTTGCTGGAAGAGGAGCTTCCCTGCATTAAAAAAAAAGAAAAACATCATCCACACCTATATGCATGCCAATTTGGATATAATGCAACGGATGTCCTCTGCGTTTCATCATCAAAGCCTTATCAGGCAGCGCAGGGTCGGAAGGGGGAAATATGAAGCGGATAAAACAAATCGTTTGATGTTTGAAAGACAGACACTGCAGCTCCAAAGTACTTAAGCTTCTCTTCCCAATGGACTCACAAAGGAGGAGGATGGCGGCGAGGAAGGAGTGTTCCTCTCTTATTCCCCTCCCCCTCGTCTCTATTGCCTTCATCACCAGGAGTTTCCAAAGTGTTGCGTCACTGTATATCAAGTACCAGTGTCAGCAAAAGCCATTTGAATTCAGTGCATAATGTCAGCATTGGCCAGCGTGACACAAAGAGGAAAAATCAACAAAGCATGCCGTCATTTTCGCCCCTTAGTTTTTTTACTTTTGAAAATCTGAGTAGAATATCTGAAACAAATCACTGCCCCCACAACCGACGATCACCATCACTGTACATTAAACACGTTTCTTTGTAGATATTCATATTTTTCATCAATCTGCTATGAATTCACAATGGGCGGCTTGACAAAAGCATTTCAAGGAAAACTCTTTTGGAATTTTGCCCATCATCCACAGTCCTCATGTGAGACGTAAACACACGTCTTTCTCTTTTCTGTGCGTTCTAAAGGTATAACAACAGATAAAAAGAGGCGGCTAAGAATATTCTGCCTATAAAGCCTTCTGAAAAAAGTCATATCAAAACGACATTGTTATCATTACTGTTCGGGATGTCCCGATCCACATTCTTGGCTTCCGATCTGATCTGATGTTTTTCTATAGGGTTAGGGTTAGGGTTAGATCCCGATCCCTTTTTTTTTTAAATAGTAAGCTTTTGTTACAAACATGAATTTTGTCATGGTTATAAATCAATTTGTGGTGTTATTTAGAATATCTGACATTTTATATCTATGACAAACTCTCTTCAACACATTAGTAATTTATTTGCGGTCCTGTCGTATAAACGACCAGCGGTCAGAGCAGCACTTCATTGGGGTGGCCAAGGTGAGACCATTACTAACATAGGGGTGGCAATAGTGACCAAGGGTGTCCACGGCCACGTAGCGCCGCCACTGCGTGCAAGCTCGTCGTACAATGCCAGAGTGTGGCCCAGAGTTACGAAAGTTATACCCCAACTGGATCAGCCCGATCTTGTGGCGGAAGCTGATATTATTTGATCTTCAAAATACAGCGGATCAGTAGCCGATCCTAAAGATCGGCTCGGGACATCCCTAATTACTGTTATTGACATTATTAACCACACCGGCTAGCGACTAGCTTTACCACACACTCACCCGCTGCGTGTTAGCGCCGCCACTGCTGCTGTATTTTTGTTTTTGAGTTTGGAAAAGTTAACGTTCGGTGTAGCGTTCCTTTCTATGTTGCGATGTGACATCAATGCACCTAGGAAGGAAGTTCCACTCATGCTTGAAATGACCAAAATATTGCAAAATACTGTCTTTAGTATTACATGTTATCGTGGATGTACCTGTTACTACATGGTCACAGCATGGATAGGAAACCATAAAACCTTTTTGGAGGTTTTTGGAAGTGTTTTAATAGAGGGCTTTGTAGGCGGAAAAGGTGTGTCCCATTTCAGGCTGCCTCTTTTTATCTGTTTTTATATCTTTAGAAAAGCACAGAAGTGATCATGTCTCACATAAGGATTGTGGATGATGGACAAAATAAAAAACAATATGTTTTTTCAACTCGATGAATTACGACATGCATGTGTGTCTTTGCCTCCTTCTTTGAAGATGATGGAATCTTTAATTCCATGTCCAACACCAAGTGCACAACGTGGTCAATTGCATAAACACTAATCCCTGGTTTATTGCGGTTAATTGGTTCCAGACCCAAGCGTGAGAAGTTAATTCTTTATTTGTAAATCCAATATTTTTGTAGTTAGAGCATAGGCGATCTGCTAGAGTTTTCACTATTACTGTGTTATACTACTTTATAACCCACAAGGCATGCTGTGTAATGTCCTGCCTTATGAATTAGTATACAATGGTATTGTTTTCCGTGTACATTAGTGTGTAAGCGTCTATTTCGATACCTGCATAGCTAATGTGGTACAGTTATGTCAAGCTGATTTACTGCATCCAAAGCAAGCTGAAGTTCTGTGCAAGTCAGGCTTTACCAGTGCAGGGCAAATGACAGCGATATCCAGCCTAATCACCTCTTTGGACTTACACGGCCGAATAAATAACCCGCTCTTCCGCTGTCCCCTTCCTCACGTAAGAGATACTGAAAACATTAAAAGGTGTCAGTCCGATAAAAGTAGTTCATATTTTTATCCGTGATGCCATTTTGAAAAAAATGTTTTTTTTTTTTTTTGTACATGAGCCACAACCTCTCTTCTACATCTTAATATTTGATGTGCAAACAGGAAACAAGAGAGGTCACTATCCTCAAGAAGTTATGTCAAAGTCATCAAACTTTCAGGTTAGGCTTTTATTTACAAGCCAATGCAGGTCATGAATTACCCACTGAGCTCGACCAATTTCATTGCAATTCATCCCAGTGTGGCCCACCACTAATAAAGTTGGCACAAGTTTTGCATAATGGCCAATTATGCAAATGAGACAACCCAACACGGCAGAAAAGCATTACAGTCGTCCCTCACAATATTGCGTTTGGATTATCGCTCCCTCACTACATCACTTTTTCAGAAATTAATTAATTAATTAATGATCGATTAATGATTAGACTGTGGTCTATTATTAGTCAAAACATATTGAAACACAAGTGATATGTAGTATTCTGGTCACTAGGCGGCAGTAATAACACAAAACATCAATGACACATTACCTTACATGACATTACCTTAACACTGCATGAAGTCAGCCATGGCATGTCTGACATGATAGAGTGAAAAAAAGGTTCTCCTCCCACTTCGTGTGGAAGTGGTAAATTTTTGGCTTCTTAAGTTTAGAAGAAATACGTTTGAGACTAACTGGTTAGCTCGCTAACTCGCTAGCTGGCGGCCGTCTCGAGTCCTTGCAGCATAATGAGTGCCACAAACGGGAGGCGACAAACAACTGCGATGGGCGAAATCATCGCCAACATGTAGCAAACCCTGCACATGGGAGGCGACAAGCGGCTGTGACCAGCTACACTGGCAGGCGACACGTTCACATCCAGAGCGAATTGTACGAGTCTCCCACGGTTTCAATTGGCTGTCAGATGTGTAGGAAATTTGGGGGTATCAAAGTAGTTCAGCGGAGGAAACGCAGCCGGTGTTGATCGAGTACCGATCTTGCTCGTACTGAAGATAAACTTATATAAACTTATACAAAGTTTAAATTAATGTAAATTAATGTAAACTTACCGATATGTTTTTTTTAATGTCTTTATATTCTTTTTTTTTTTTTAGAAATGTCAAATATCTACAAGCACAGCAAGTAATCCTTTCCCCCCCAATGTTTACCTGCTAGAGCGTACTGATTAGCATCCTGTCTGCTCATTGGTTGATCAATGAAACTCCCGCTGACTGGTCCTCCTCTGGGCGACAGCGATGAAAAGCTGAACATTTTTCAACTTTCACACGCACAAATTTCGCGTGTCGCATGGCTGGACGGTGACTCGGGAAAAGCCGCTGTCTTGTTTCAGCTCTGCAGAGGAGCTCTCTCACCAGCTCCTTGAGCGCTGCTGCAGCTCATTACCAATCAGCCCCTTCTTAAGCAGTGCTGCCTAGTCAGACCATTGCCAGGTTGTTGCCAAACCGTCACCAGCATCATGCATGCGCGTTCCTACAAGCCATATCTGCTAGTGATTCTCAGGCTGTGTCTAAATCCGGGGTCTGCAGCCTAAAAGTCCGCATTTGTGGGCCTGCATGACGTCATCGCATTCAAACCATCCTTTGTGGCCTATCATATCCCAACATTCTTTGCGCGCTACCATCCAGCCCTTAAAAAACATTACGGGGCAAAGCGCGGAGCGCAAGTATTGATTAATTAATAAGTATTGATTTGTTTGTAAGTCGAAAGTATTGATTTTTTTTGCAAGCAGACAGTTTGATGTGCTTTGGATGTAAAGTCTTAAATCTTTCTACTCTCCTTTTGCCATTGAAGGCATTGAAGGCATTCTGTCTTGACGTCAGGGTAAACATGAGAACACGTGACACAACCAGGAAGTGTGAGGAAGGCCAGACCGTCTGAATTCACAAGGCTGGTTCGCGGCCTCCGAACGTCTGGCTTTCGTCGACCGGGTAGGCTAGTGGCCTAGTCGGCTGCAGACCCTTAAAGTGGACGCAGCCACGGTCGCCTTTCGCCCTTCCTGGCAGCTGTAACTTCGTAAGTTGTTGAGCATTTTGCCTTCTTCTCTTGTTTGCTACTTTGTCTTTTTGTTTGTACTTTGTTAGCTTCCCGGTGTTGTGATACCGATCTTCTTCATCTCTGTTTTGGGTCCAAAACATCTGTCACCGGTGTTCAATAAATAGTACAATGGTTTTACAGTGTTTTTGTTTTGTGACGGCTTTAAAGCAGTTTTGCTTCTGCCCACGGTGTGAAATGGTCACTGAATATAAGACCAGCGCCACGATAGTAATGGGAAGATTAATTGCAGGCAGAGCCTGTGTGCTTCTGCAAAGTATGACTAAACAGCATTTTCCGACATACACCATGCGAAACGATATGACTGTCAATTATATGTAAATATGCCGCTTGCACTAAATTGTCACTTCAGCGGCGGCAAAACTGTGATCACTGCAAACACCGTGGCTTCACTCTGTCGGTGCATGAGCCACTAAATGACTTGAATGTAAGCTTTGAATCTGCTGTGCAGCAGCCGACAGAAAATGGTCCCTAAAAATATCACCACATTGATACACATTTTATGATCTATGATGTTAGATTTTTCCACTCAATCTCTAAGTGTGTGTGTCCAATATAAAGTTAACTTGCACACTGGTGACCCAGTTTGGCAAATTTGGCCTATTCAGGAAGCAAAATATTGACTGCCGTTGCACGCTCACTGTAATTATATTGTCAGCACTTAATCAACCCGATTGGAACCCTCAAGTGGCTGCTGTCCCTGCCAATGGGGCTTGGAGACAGATTGACTTTTTTGGACAGAAAGAGAAAGATCCGGCTGAAAGGGTAGGAGAAAAAATGAAGCATCTAGTCATTAGAGTAAAAAGGAATGGAGCAATTAGAACAGGGCGACATGAAGAGCGGACAATAGTGGTAAACGGGTGCTATAATTAACTTAGGATGACCAAACATGCCCTGTTTTCCCCTGTTTTTTTTTTTAGAAAGTGTTGAAAATGTCCTGGTTTTCATTGTTTTTCGTGAAACTGAGCATCATTAGGTCACTCTGCTGCATGCGACGTAATCCGTGAGAGGCTCCGTTTGAGTACCTTTTTGAATTAAGTTGCCAAAAAGCTGCAAAAGCCAAAGAAAAAGCAAAAAATGGTTAAAGTCTCGCAAAATTGGGGACGTCATGTGTACAGGCGGTTCATATTCTCAAGTTCTTCCGACTTTAGAGGGCACATTTAGTTATACATTCCAAAACTAACTGTTTTTGGAAACATTTTCATGACGATTTATCAACATTTTGAAATGTTCTTGTTTTGGAATTCAGGTTTGGTTATTGGTAGCATTCTGTAATACAGGTGAACCTTCGCTAGCACCATGAATCTGTTCCAGAAGGTCAGACTCTAACAAAAACGTACTCAAACCGAATACATTTTTCCCATAAGAAATCATGTAAATCCAATTAATCCGTTACAGAAATAAAAAATGTTAACACAAAACACCTTTTTATAGTTTTATACTAAAGAGTATCAGGGCCACATTTATATGTGCTTTGTTGTACAGGGCAAAAGGACTAGCTTGTCACGTGTAGTATTGAAAAAATAAAAAATAAAATAAGACAGTGTAGAAAATTTGAGGACAATTTTCAAGGGAAACCGAGGTTTGACTGTACTGAATGTACTGAACAATTTTGTATCCATACGGAAGAGGCATACTTTAAATGCATTCAAATGATAAGTCATTTGTCGAATGTCCTTTTTTTCGGTGCTCAAACTACAGTCAGGGGTCGGGAACCTCTTTGATGTCTGCCTCTGACCTCTGACTCCATAATTTTTTTTTACTTTTGATGAGTCAACAGATGTAAACAACACAGCACCAGACGTCACATTAATGGTAAGAAGTATTTTATGTTTTTATTAACTTCAGTAGAAGACAAAGCAAAGCGAGTTTATTTATAGAGCACAATTTTTACACAAGGTAATTAATTCAAAGTAATTTACAGAAAAGAAGGGTAAGATGACTTCAGAAAATCATTGCATAAAATCATTCTAAAATCATTACAAAAAGTTCCATAAACAAAAAAAAATGATGAAAAGTGCAGATAAAATAGTTTCAGTTGTCATACCTGCAGTTGAATAGAAGTGTTTTCAGCTTGGATTTGAACATTGCCAAAGTTGAGGATTGTCGCACATCTTCTGGAAGCTTGTTCCAGATTTTGGCAGCATAAAACTGAAACGCAGCCTCACCGCGTTTAGTCCTGATTCTGGGCACCCGCAGGAGACCCCTCCCTGAGCTCCTCAGAGCTCGAGATGGTTTATGTGGCTCTAGCATGTCAGAGATGCACTTTGGCGCAAGACCATGAAAAGACGTGTACACAAGCAGAGCTGTTTTAAAATCTATTCTCTGAGCACCAGGAAGCCAGCGCAGAGACCTGAGTACTTTACCAATATGGTCATATTTCCTGGTTCTAGTCAGGACCGAGCATTCTAGATGTAATGCAGCTGTAGATCAGTGTGAATCAGTGTGTATAACAGCATTATTAAAAAGAATAAATGCAAAGACTTACTATATAATAAAATAGTCTGTCTTTCCGAAAAATGCACACATTTATTTGTAGTCAGTGTTAAAAAAAAAAAGTATGTGGCTCTCACGGAAATACATTTTAAAAATTTGGCTTTCATGGCTCTCATGGTCAAAAGTGTTCCCGACCCCTGCCCTAAATTAACTGGACAACATCAGGTGGGAGGTTGCAGGCGAGGATTGTTTCCTCAAGGCTGTGACTGTCCCGCTACAGAGGATGAAATGAATGGAAACGCAGTTAAATAATTCATTTGTCAACGGGCAGAAGGGACTGCTTTGAAGAAGAGGGCACAGATGGTCATCAGAGTGACACAAACCTACATGAGGAAGCCCGGTGCTGGAGCTGGCTCAACACCTGCGTGCACACCATATGCCACCGTGGCTGACAACCTGCTCGCTAAGCCAGTGCTTTAAATGTAAACAAACACTTATGCTTGAGCATGCACACAAATCTTCCCTATTTTCTAACTGTTCCAATTTCCCACTGCAAAGATCCCTTCTTGCATAACGAGGTGTGGTTGTGTTTACGTGGGGCTGAAAAGATAAGCGCCGAACTGCTGATAGAAATGCCTGGCAGAGTGTCTTCACCTACACACTGATCCACATCGGTGCACGCATTCCCCACCGTCAAATACAGAAAACAGGCGGATAGTCACACTTTCAGGTGCCACCTCATCCCCGCTCACCCGAGGCAATGCGACGAGGAGCGTAAACAGTGCTTTCCGTCAATCCATCATTGTGTGAAATTACCTTCCCTGGTGACAGTCATCCCCGAGCCCCATCTCGACACTAAAACGCCATTAAAATCTAATGATGCAACACCAGCTCGAACAACCAAATAAGTCTTTCACCATCAAGCTAGGACACATACCTGCGCCCAAGCCACTAAAACAGCAGCCGGCGTTTCATTCAATTACTGTACTGACTCTAATGGTTATGACTTCTCCTTTTGAGGCCGTGTGTGGCTTGCAGGTGATTACTTCAAGGCTATAAGGATCTCTTTGTGGGCAATGCAACTTTAAGACATTATTATACTGTACATCATTTTCAGTTTGATAAGAGATGTGCGTACACTTCATTTAATAGATGATCCTGTCACTTAAGCTGCTTTGAGGTTTCAGTGCTACATTTACTGTGGAAATCAGAAACAAAATCGTATGTGAGATACCAGCATGGTGTCAATTAAAAGTGGCTGAAAAGGGGGCGGAAGCTGACTTTTTGATGAGATGGTAAACCTGCTGACTTGATGGTTGGGTAAATTTTAAACTCTGGGGGGTGGATTTGTGGACTCGGTCCCCCTTGACCATGTTGGAGTAACCTTGAGCAAAATACGGTACCCGCAGTTGCTCCGGGCGCTACGTCATCTGAGCACCGTCAAGGTAGAAAAATAAACCGACATCCCTCACGGCTTCACTCTATCACGTTTTTGTATTAATTTTTAGTTTACAAATAGGCATATCTCAGCAAATTGTACATATTTCTTACCTAAATTAAGCATTTTTCATCATAAAAAGCTAAATGAAGTAAAATACAAAATGAAGGCATTCAGATGACATGATGATATGTAGTATTCTACACTGCTCACTAAGTATCAGTAATGTTACTGTAATGTTAGGCGAAACACACAAGCACCAGGCTTGATTGCTGGAGCAACAGACTTTTATGGCAGGTTTGAATTATCCCACAACAGGTGCAATAATTCCTACCTGTTGCGGCCAACACCAAGTTACAACTCAACTCTGAACCCCCTACACATATTAGTCACAAACAACACAACTGAACACAAAACGCAGTTTTTAAATGATTTTTTTTTATTATTAAGGAAGAAAAAAAATCCAAAGCTATGTGGCCCTGTGTGAAAAAGTGATTCCCCCTAAACCTAATAAGTGGTTGGGCCCCCCTTAGCAGCAACAACTGCAATCAAGCGTTTGTGATAACTTGCTATGAGTCTCTTACAGCGCTGGGGAGGAATTTTGGCCCACTCATCTTTGCAGAATTGTTGTCATTCAGCCACATTGGAGGCTTTTCCAGCATGAAGCGCCTTTTTAAGGTCATGCCACAGCATCTCAATAGGATTCAGGTCAGGACTTTGACTAGGAATCTCCGTTGGGCATCTATGTGCGGAATTTCCTTCGGGTACTCCGGTTTCTTCCCACATTCCAAAAACATGCATGTTGGGTTAATTGGCGACTCTAAATTTCCCAAACGTTTTTGGGGATCATCAGTATGTTTTCTGGCAAAATTGAGACGAGCCTTAATTCAGTTCAGTATTGTTCAGCAGTGGTTTTGGTCTTGGAACTCTGCCATGCAGGCCGTTTTTGCCCGGTGTCTTTCTAATGGAGGAGTCATGAACACTGACCTTAACTGAGGCAAGTGAGGCCTGCAGTTCATCGGATGTTGTTGTGGGGTCTTTTGTGACCTCGTGGATGATTTTTCACTGCGCTGTTCCATGTTTTCACCAGTTGTGGATCATGGACTGATAGATCTCAATTACTTTCTGCACGGTGGAAAGTGTGTGTGTGTGGTGGGGGGGGGGGCAATCAGTTTTACTAATAACACCCCTATAGTCACTTTCCCACTCCTATTATCATTATAGTAGACATAACAACGTGAGTTTATTTGTAGCTGTTCATACATAGAAATATATATAATTGTGTTGTGTCATTAATCTATCTTTTGATAAAATAGAGTATAAATTGGCATACTTAAGACATATTTGCAAATGTGATTAATCATGATTAATTTATTTGAAAGCTGTGTTTTGAACATTTGGCAGTGGTGAAGAAGGTCCAACTCATTCTCCCTTTGTTCTTCTTCTTACAATGTGTGTGACTCAATAACAAAGTGACTTCCCTGTTTTCGCCTGATGGATTCAATTAAATGGCCATTATGGGGTTGTACGTGCCGCTTAATTGGACATTTTTCCCTTAATGGTTCTGGTATGCCTATCACTTACTTGCACGATTGACATTGTCATGACAAATCACTACATGTCACCGCATTTATCCAGTGACATGAAACGTGTGAAGTGACCTGACAGGAAATTATAGACTATGCACAGTAAAGAGGGGAGATGTCTCAGACAATGATGAGTCTGGGTTCACGTGTGTGGAGCATGGTTATGGACCTGCTCCATATGCCAAGTCATAACCTTTGTGACAGTTTATGAAATATATCATTTTAATGGATTCTAATTAGGGGTGTAACAATTACTTTTAATAACTATTCGATTCGTATGACAATTTGTGGTTGCCGATTTGATTCAAGGACGATATTGGTTCATTTAGAACAATATCATTTCAAACGCTTCAGTGACTCCAATGTTTGAATCACTTCACATTTTCAACCACACTGTAGGGTCACATGTCTTCAGCGGGTCCCATGGAGCCTTGGTAGGTGTTTGGAGAGATCTCTCGTGTTGACCTTGACCTTTACATATCCTACAAACAGCATGCGACTTATTTAAAACATCTCCCTCTTTACAAAAGTCAAAGTGTTTCCACACACTAGACCACAATGGTGACGTCACAGACAGGCAGACTGATTCATGTAAAGTGTGACGTCTTCATCATTCATCATTAAAAGTGCTAGAAAAACACAAATCCATATAAAGCCTGCCGTGCTTGAATCCAATGCGTTATTTCCTAGTATTGATGCAATCGATTGATTACCTTTGAAATGTTATATCGGTATATGTCGTCCAGAATGGCAACTTGCCGAACACACATTGATGTAGTTGGATCATAGGAATATAAATTGATACATCGATGTAGTAGATGAATCGTTACACCGTTAATTCTAATTCTATTGGCACAGTACATTTTTGTCTAAAACGTTTTTACCCAGACTTGTTTTTTACTCATAGATAATAGGAATTGGGCCACTTAAATATATTGTCATAAATAGAGCTGCAACAATTTATTAATTAATCGTTGATTAACCGATTATCGAATTTATCATCAACAAGTTTGGTAGTCGACTAGTCATTTTGAATTTAAAAATGTAAATCTGATTTCAGCCTTTAAATGTGAATATTTTTACATTTCCTTAGTCATCCATGAAAGCAGACTATATATATATATATAATATTTTTGTAGTTAGAGCTATTTGCGACCTTCTAAAAACAAGTTTTAACTACTAGAGCCCTCTAGACATGGCAGAACACCCTTATTGTCAGGCAGCAATGGCTCAGGAGGAAGCGCAGGTCGTCACTGACAATTGAATTTTTTGGGAGTGGTTGGAGTGGCCGTAGGCTCGAATTGGCAGCCATCAGGCTACCCCAGGGCAGCTGTGGATACAGCTGTAGATTACCACCACCAGTGTGGTGAATGAATAATAGATTCACTTCATTGTCAAGCGCTATGGGTGCCTTGAAAAGCGCTATAGTCATATTTACCCTCGTATTATCCGAATTAAGTCACACATGTTAGCATTGGAAACAAGAAACATTGTTTCTTTTTGTACGACCGGTACTTCTGTGTGGTGGTTATTGTCTCATCAATGTAACATTTCTGACACATAGTGACCAGTGTAGAATGCTATGCTACAACATGTCTTTCAGTGTGTTTTCTGAATGGCTTATATTTGTATCTTAGTCATTTTTGTGCTTGCAAATGCCTAATTTTGGACAAGATTATGTACATTTCGTTTAAATGAGCTTTTTTTTTTTCTAATAATAGGCCGTAGTCCACCACATACAGCAATAATTTATTAATTCATATATTTTGAAAAAGTGTGACAGAGTAAATTCAAATTTCAACCGCGATGTGGCAAAGGGTGACTGTATTCACACACATCAGCTTTGACTTTTGACATTTTTGCCTCTTCTGAAGCACTCCTGATCAAAATTTTAAGACCAGTTGAAACATTGCAAGAATTTACATAAAACATGGCCGCACGGTGGTCTAGTGGTTAGCACGCTGGCCAACAGCCTGGAGATTGGGAAGACCTGGGTTCGATTCTCCCTTGGGCATTTCTGTGTGGAGTTTGCATGTTCTCCCCGTGTACTCCGGCTTCCTCCCACATTCCAAAAACATGCAGGTGAGGTTAATTGGCGACTCTAAATAGTCCATAGGTATGAATGTGTTTGTCTATATGTGCCCTGCCATTGGCTGGCGACCAGTCCAGGGTGTACCCCGCCTGTTGCCCGAAGTCAGCTGCGATAGGCTCCAGCATGCCCCCGCGACCCTAATGAGGAAGAAGCGGTATAGAAAATGGATGGATGGATACATAAAACATGCAAAAAGGGAAAAATGGGAGTGAGACTTTTTTTGAGGAGGCAATTTATTGCAAACAAGCATCAAAGTCAACTGGGCTGTTCAACTGATTGAAGGTTTAAGACCATAGCTCAAGAAAGCTTAAAACCCCCCTAATATAGAAATAACATTTAAAAAAAAGGACTCAGTAATGAGTTTCTTTGCCATTTTTGTTAATGACACCACAAAAATGGGTTTGGGCATGCTTGATGCCAGTGTTTCCAGGAGGCTAGTGGGAATGTTACTCCAGGTGGTGAAGATGGCTTCACAGAGGGAACTGATCTCCATTTTTGTAAACTTCCAAGTTTACATCTGGACCGACTAAAGCCAATAGAGAAGCCCGTCTGTAAAGTCAGAAGCCTACAAATGGCCTACATGTATTCTCCAAAGCCTGGAATAAAAGGAGTCCACAACAGACTCCATTCTACAAGTAATTCCATTCCAGCAGGCTTCACGTCATTGGTTTAAACTCATTACCACCGCAAGTGTGATCTCCTATTCATCAGTGAGGTCAAAGAAACTGACTGAAAGAAGCAGACAACAAGTGCTCACGGTTAATAGCGAGAAGCAGCAGGAGTGTGAGGTTGGTGTACGCCATTGATTGGTGATTGCTGTTAGATTTCGTGGCACTGGGTATGGAAGCAATAAAGCGAAAGAGTGAGAGAGTTGTAAAAAAGAAGGAATATAAACTCCCAGATGCCAGGTGTTTTTCCAACCAGCAGGCCAGAAGACAGGACTTTAATGGGTTCCCTCATAGCTGAGCGAGTACCGTGTTATGGATCACACAAATATTCTTGCACGCACATAAAACACGCTCATAGCAACATAGCTCATGTGGCTGAAATGAATTACAAAGGTCCCAACCTAAAACCTTGGCTCAGTGTTTCATCACACGATACCAGTATACATCATTTTGTCCACTGGATCAATCCCTCCACAACCTTTTGACAAGAATCATTTATCGTGAGGTGAGGTTTCATGTTTCACTATTTGCTTTGAATTTCTGTTTATAAATGTTCAACTACATTTGGATCAATAAAGTATTCTGATATGAAAAACAAAGAAACAGACGCCACTACACAGGACTTATGAGTCGCGTTTTTTTCAATACTATTTGCACTGTGTGTGTGCAAACAGTCTGCCTAAAAGCGGACAAAAAGGCGAAGTGTTTGGTGACAGTGTATAGGGCAGAGTATATATCGGAGAGTGTAACACAGAGTACGAGGTGTGTCAGAAAGGTTCCAGGACTGGTGTCGCAAAAGATACAGTATATGTCAAATCCAAGCTACGAACTACAAGCTTTCTTCTTCAAAGTAAACCCCCAGGAGCCTGACACACTTTCCCAGCCTTCTCTGCAATGCCTTCATGCACTCCTGGAAGGATTCTTCCGAGATCTTTCGCGGCTTCGTCATCAAGGCCACTTGATGTCATCCACGTCTTGAAAACGTGTCTCCTTCATGACCATCCTGCGCTGGGGAGAGAGGAAAAAAAATCACACAGAGCCAGGTTGGGTGAGTAGGGAGGTTGCTCCAGCACGGTCACGTTCTTCTTGGCCAGGAACTGTTGGATACTCGGGGCATGGTGAGCAGCCACAAGTTGTCCTGCCACAACTCTTCCTGTGCACTGAAAGACACAAACGCTGCAAGATCTCTTTGTGCACGTACTGGCTGATCGTGGCAAAAACTCTGAGTGGGCGATGCCCCTCTCATGGAAGAATGTGATAAACATGAACAGTTTTGGAACTTTTTTGACACACCTCGTCTATATCGACAACAGCTTTGCAGCTGTGCCCGTCTCTGTCTGTGATGCGCAAAGGAGACACAAACCCGGTGGATCTGCTCAGCTACATGCCCTCCAGGCCCCCCATCTCCTGGCCCTGACGTCGAGGTGCGGTGCACCTGTTTTTGAACACTTTATGTCCGTAAAGGGACAAAGATGACTGCGTAAAATAAAAGCAGCTTGCTGCCATTGCTGCCAGTATGAAACGGTGCTGCATGCTACAACTATAAACACTTCACTTCAGGTAAGGACCTTTCCTAAAAATACAAAAAAAAAATCATCAACCTGTTCAAACTCTAACTGTTGCATCTTCCGAACAAGGAGAGATCATGTAACCTTCACACTAAGAGACTACAAGTGAGATTTGAACTGAGAACCACCTGGCACAAGAACGGAAACTGTGCTCGTTAGAGGGAAAGGCTTCTTGAGACGTCATCTGTACTTCTGTGAAGAAGGTGTCGGACGTTTCGCTCCTCATCCGAAGAGCTTCGTCAGCGAACTAATAAGTGCTGGTAGCCTAGGCCTTAAATACAGTAAGAGTGGGCGGAATTGGTGTGCCAACACCCTCCTTCTATTGGTTCCTTACACTAAGGCTGGGCGGAGTAGTGGTCTAATCCTCTCGTGCTATTAACACCTTCACACAGACGCATGTGCTCGTTAGAGTTCACCAATGGAAAATGACCTGGCTGCTTGTTCCACCAAGTTTCAGGTCAATCTTCAATACTTTTTTCTTCTTCCACAGAACAACATGCATCCTCACTAAAGCCGCAACAAAATGTTTTTTGAGAACGTGGGATTCTTCTGGTTTGTCTGCAGATGTCACTGAATGGGACGGCAAAAACAGCGGAGAGAGAAAATGAATGCAGAGAGCGAGGAAATTGTTGATTACAGGAAAGGTCAGTCATGCAGTGTTTTTCGATTTCTTTTCATTTCCTCATTTGATTCGCTGACACTCATAGATTATTTATTTTAACCTTTATGACAATGGCACAAATCTAAATAATACATTTGGCCCTACTGAATTGAAGTTTAAGGACATTTGTTGGCTTTGGGTTTGGGGGTGGGAAGGATTTTTTTTTTTTGACTGGAAAAAAGTTGGCGTAACAAACAGCAATTAGAAGCACCCTTGTGTTAGTTTTCACTGTAGGGGGCATCTGTAAGACAGCACAAGATGAAAACAATACTACTCACATGCTGTTGGCTGTGGTAAAAGTAGCACACACAAACAGAAAAAATAACAGGCAGTGGAAGTTGTAACGTCACGTTAGATACATGTAGCTAGCAGGCGCAGCAACGTAGTAAAACAGAATTCCTTAAGGGAAAACAGAATTCTCCTAAGGGGGGAAAAAAAATACAAACCGACATGGCCCGGTGTGAAAAAGTGAAGCCCCCCATTAAAACATAACTTAACTGATATTGAGATCTATCAGTCTGGAAAAGGTTATAAAGCCATTTCTAACGCTTTGGGGCTCCAGAGAACCGCAGTGACAGCCATTATCCACAAATGGCCAAAACATGGAAAAGTGGTAAACCTTCGGCCAACCAAAATGACCCCAAGAGCGCAGCGACGACTTATCCAAGAGGTCACAAAAGACCCCACAACTACATCCAAAGAACTGCAGGCCTCAATTGCCTCAGTTAAGGCCAGTGTTCATGACTCCACCATCTGAAAGACACTCGACAAAAACGTCTTGAATGGAAGAGTTCCAAGACCAAAACCACCGCTGAACAAACAGAACATTAAGGCTTGTCGCTTTTGGCCGAAAACATCTTGATGATCCCCAAAACCTTTGGGAAAATACTCTGCGGTCTGACAAGACAAAAGTTTAACTTTTTGGAAGGTGTGTGTCCCATTACATCTGGCGTAAAAGTACCGCCACATTTCAGAAAAAGAGCATCATACCAGCAGTAAAATGTGGCGGTGGCAGATAAATGGAACCATGAATTCTGCTGTCTAGCAAAAACTCCTGAAGGAGAAAGCCCGGCCATCTGTCTGTGACCTCAAGCTGAAACCAACCTGGGTTCTGCAGCAGGACAATGATCCAAAACACACCAGCAAGTCCACCTCTGAATGGATGAAGACTTTGGAGTGGCCTAGTCCAAGTCCTGACCTGAATCCTATTTAGATGCTGTGGCATGACCTTAAAAAGACACTTCATGCTGGAAAACCCTCCAATGTGGCTGAATGATAACAATTCTGCAAAGACGAGTGGACCAAAATTCCTCCCCAGCGCTGTAAGAGACTCATTGCAAGTTATCACAAACGCTTGATTGCAGTTGTTGCTGCTAAGGGGGGCCAACCACTTATTAGGTTTAGGGGGCAATCACTTTTTCACACAGGGCCACGTAGCTTTGGATTTTTTTTTCTCTAATAATAAAAGTTTCATTTAAAAACTGCATTTTGTGTTCAGTTGTGTTGTCATTGACTAATTTAGTATTTAAATTAGTTTGATGATCTGAAACATGAAGTGTGACAAACATTAAAAAAAAAAGAAATCCGGAAGGGGCAAACACTTTTTCACACCACTTTATATCCAGTATGTGTGGTGTAATAATATGGTGTCATGATGTAACAAATCTTTATGCAAACATTATATTTGTGACATGCTGACAAACAGAAAAGGGCAAGCGACGCACAACCCAATTTGTGAAGGATTGTGCAATCAGTGGTGACGCTCGGTTCACTTCCGCTGCACCTCTGGTTTTTGCCTTGTGTTTAATCAGAAAATGTGCAAATTCAGCAATTTTTTTCACCGACAAAAATCTTATAAATGATTGTAATCATACAGACAATGCATTTATAACACATAAGTGGAGAAATATTAGTATTAGTTGTAAGTTATCATTATTATGTTTTACTTTTTCATTTTGACTGTTCAGCCGCTGTAACAGGCAGTGAAAAATAATATCATTTCTTTGAAAACATTCCCCCAAGAGACGTGAGGTTTGGTCAAGTATACAGCGGCCCAGCCGCCCTCCAGCTGTATACATCAAATGGCTTACCAAAGATTGACCGTAGCCCAATAATAACACAAAGACCGATGCTCTCTTCATGACGTTAGCTCTAAATCAATGTGGGCCTTCACATTGTGCTGTCAACCCCAGCCTCTTCTGTCTTTACTGTGACACCACAAATATTAAAGATGAAAGTATGTCACAGGCGAGGGTGGAGGCACAGGGAGACAACAAACAGGGGAGAGACCAGTGTGTTGGGAGGTCTTTTCCACTGCATAACAAATGAGATAAGGGGGCCTTAAAAACAGAAAGGACTGGTAGCAGAAAGTGCAAAGAGAATGATCATTAATATGTAGCCGTTGGGGAAAGATCAAGTGAAAACTGAGCTTATGGGATCAAGTGAAATGGTCAGGAAGGGCTGAGCGGGAGGGAGAGATTAACGCTGCACAGTAGGGCCGATCCCCATAAGAAAAGCAAAGGCCATCAATGGATGTAGGGCAGTTGTTAAGGTGGAAATCAAAGACCCAAGTGCGCTGAGAGAAATGACAGATGGACGACCTTCAGTCGGAGATCACACATGCTCACGCTCACATTCGAATTACCCGTCTGTCTCTTTAATGAACCTCTATGGCAATGTCTTTCGTCATCGCTACTCTCGAAGGGATACTGAGGTTGCTTTGTTATTTGGAGGTGATAATACGAGCAACAATCGGGTTAAGAGCAGTCAGTACAGCGGACCGTGGCGATGCAGCACTCATGCCCTGAAAATTCACAAATTCTGGGTCAATTCTCTTTTCCTCTGAAAATAAGCAGTTTTTTTTCTTCTGAAAATACATCTCACTTGGCAATACTTTATAAACACGTGATGATACAGGTAACATGTATAGCTGTGTGCTAAAATGTATTGATGTGAACACACGTTAATACATGATTGTAGCAGCCCCACAGCACAGCGAGCCTGTGACTCCGATTCATCTGTTCTTTCAGTCGTTATTATCATTTATTAGTGGTGAACATTTATACATTTTATACTTTAAATGTGTTTAATAAGTGTGTATATTTATGGCTTTAACCTTGATTGTGCATTTACCAGTTCCTTGTTAGTTTCCGTTGCTCATGAACAATGACATTTGAAGACAGAAGCGGAAGGTTCTGGACCTGAATCTAACCTGATAGATTACAACAGTCACTTTTATTGCAAATGCTGATCCGAAATCAAGAATAGTTTTTGAATCAAATTGAATAGAAGCTAGAGAAAGTCAAGATTGTCAACGTTAAGCTAGCTGGAGGGTTTGGAGGGGGAGGAGCCGGCTGTGCGTAATAATAAGTCATGGATTTTCACCATTTGCTGGTAGGCAAAAGCGCAAAGTGGGGATGTAACGGGGAAGTTTGTTTTACCATTTTATTGAACATGTAACATTTGGCATGTTCTCCAAACCTGCATCTTCTTTTCTACTGTATGTATGTTTTGAAAAGGTTAGGTTTTAGGTGTAATGGAAATTCCATTCCAATTTCTACAATCAGTACCTTTTGTGTCCACCGCCGTCACATGGGACGTGAATTGAACGCCTTGAACGCTTCCAATACACATCAGCTGCAAAGTAAAAAGCCAGGATATAATCATGGACCAAATGACTCCACATGAATAAAAGTCAATTATGTATGTGATTTGGTGTCCAATCATCATGATTGTTATCACTGATAATTATTTCGGTGAATCCAAGGTGTAATTTACCAGTATTTTTCTCATGAACTTAACATTGTTCAGTTACCTTTTTACACAATCAACAGGGCAAATCCCAAAGATTGACCGGTCAATCGCGATCAATGGGTTGGCGACCCCTGCTTTATACACTTTGGGCTCTTGAAGTGGCCACCCTCCATCCTTCTTCATAAAACACAATGGTTTCTGTTATTCTATAATAGATATCTCAAGTGATTGATTGATTGATTTGAACATTCTTTTTTTCTCACATTCTTTCACATCAGTATACCTCTCATATTACAGAAGCAGAGCTTATTCAATCCTACCCCCACTTTGTTTCACATCCAAGAGCTAATACTGTACATGTCATAATTACTAATACATTTCACATCAAGTGCTGATACATTTGTTCATTTCCCATTCAACATGGTCCATTTACTAGTTCTGAATAACATGGGAGTGTGGTAAAGCAAACAATGTGTTAAAATGAAGGTGAGGTTTTTAAATCTGCCCGGACAAACCGATGCGTCATATGGCTAATTAGCATAACATGCTAATTATGCTGACATCTTATCTCTGTGGTTCCTTATATTTTCTAAACATCAACTGCTTGTAGTGTCTTTTGAATTTGGCCATTTTAATGCATTGTTTGAGTTTGTCACTCAGTCTGTTCCATGCTTCGGTTCCACATACAGACATGCTGAAGGTTTTTCACGTTGTGCGGGCGTACAAGTGTTTTAAGTCCAATTTTTTCCTAAGATCATATTTCCTCTCTCGATGAAAAGAATCGTACTGCGTTTCTGGGTGACTCGTTATTTTTAGCTTTAGGCATAATTTTAGCTGTTTGAAAGTTTACCAGATCAACAAATTTTAGGAGTTGTGATTTTAGCAATAGGGGGTTTGTTCCGTATGTTATCAAGAAGCGGCCTTATGGATGACCCTAATTGATCTTTTTTGTAGTACAGTTAGTGAGCGGAGCCTGCTTTTGTAGTTATTTCCCCACATCTCCGCACAAGTTAGCTATGGTAATACCAAGAATACATCACAACCTTACAACTGAATCCTACATCCACAAAGACAGACAAGAAGGACAGTAAGCATATACAAAAGGGAAAAAGAGAGACAAAGCAAACACCAGCTTTTGTCTGACACCCGTCATTTCATGATTGAGTCTTGAATTTGCATCATGAGTTACAGTAAGTTAGCTGTACAAACACGCCTTCCCACAGAATGATGACAACATAGAAACACACGAGAAAACTAGACATCGCTCTTGCGCCCCCTGTATGTAGTGTGATCCAGGAAGAGATGTTTTCCCACAGGATTATGTCTTGCAAAACAGTGGTCATTCATTATTTTCCATTTCTATTCGCACTTCACACTTCGGATCGACAAAATTCAGCGATGCCACAAAATCACCTCTTTTCCATTACTTTACAGAAGGCATGTTTGTGCGAACACGGTGATGTTGTCTGACATTCTCTCAAGTGGAGCTCTTCACGCTTTGGATTGGAAGCAGCTGAACCTTGTCATCACTGCATCAGCTGCAACCACAATTGTCCTGCTAATTGCCACTCAGGAGGAGTCACCAACTTAAAAGCAGGGCATATTTTTTTTTTGTAAAAGGCCGTTTGTAAATGTATTCGTATGTGTGTTTGTTTTCAATTCATGTCCAGTGATAGCAAGTAAAATCAAAACAATCTGCAGGCAGACCGTGCACAAAGTAGTTGTCAGGTGATTCATTTTCAAACTACAACCCTGAATGAAATAAAAGCAAAAAACATTTAACTCCATCAAGGTCAAGTATGACAATCAGTTGTTTAATTGTTTGGGGCCATGACGCTAACTTCTAAACAGAAAGGTGTCATCTAATCATCACACCCTCATCCCTAATCATCAGTCGATTCACTCGAGTGTTTGTCGAGCACCGGTGAGTCAGTCAGACTCTGAGATTTTAATCGAGTATTCGTGAATCAGTGAAACTCGCGGGATGAGCGAGTGAACTGTTGGTTTTGTGGCTTCTGTGATGCAGTCGGGCAGGAAGGGGAAAGGAGAGTTGATTAGAGGCAAGGAGCAGGGCTGTCACTTATAAGACTGTGCGTGAAAATCTGACTAAGAGTCTGCGTACGCCAGAAACCCAAAATGTGCGTACGGACGAAGATATTCAGACCTGAATATGCACACGTTCATGCAATTTGTGGTTCATGGATTCCACCTTCCGCCTGTTTCATTTAAAGGTGGCTGCAAAAACTCAAACGCAACTCCACCCCACATCACGCCCGCTCCACGCCCTCCATTCATCATAAACGGTCAATGCAAAGCGGCTCACGAATGCGGCGTCCATATTGAATGACGTGCTCATGGCTGCTGAGAAGCCGGAGACGAAGAAGCGGAACTTCCCCAAAACTCAGGTGGAAATCTTAGTTGGAGAGCCAGAGGCCCGTAAAAACTCAAAGCGGGGATGAAGTTACGTGGAAAATTTGCTCTAATTCCAGACGGATAGTTTAAAAATATTTAACATAATGATGACCATCAAAATATTAGGTATCTTATCATTGCTTTATTTAAAACGCAACAACAAAAGCCCATCATTTGCGGAAAAGGAACGAGGAAGTTCACGGCCCTCACACTGTCCACACAAATAAAGGCCGTGCATGTTAGATAAATGTTGCTATTGTTGACATACTTGACGTATGCAACAAAAACTGTCTTATTTTTGTGAAAAATTGTCCAAAAAAATAGCGAGAAGCGGAGCACTATGGACGTATTTGCTCTGCGTCTTGTAAACCTAAATCCTATATCATGATTTAATTGAAAAGCCGATGTTTGTTATATTAATCAAACACATAATATGATCATGATTTAAATAAAAGTTCTATCTTTTAGTCGGGATACTATACGCTCTGCGTAATGGTGTTTATGATAAAAAAGATTCAAGAGTTTTATCTGTGTCATGTCAAATAACAACTACAGATCAACCGATATAGGTTTTTCAGGGTCGATACCGATTATTAGTAGTTAAGGAGGCCGATAACCGATATTTGGAGCCGATATTCATTTGCAGTAAAAGTGTAAAAATGTTGAATGATATAAAAACGTAACTTTGTTTAACTGCCTAAAGCGTGTTTATTTAACCAAACAAATAGAAAAATAGCTCCAGAAGAGCATGGCGCTCTCGTCAGCCTTCATCTTAGCGTACTTCCCTGCAACAAAACAAGACTGAGAGAAGAATTGAATTTCTTAGTCTCTCTCACAATCACACACCCAGGCTTCTACCAGCACGGCCTGTGAAGCAATGTGGAGCAATGCTGGCGCAGCTGCATCTGGGCCGAAATAACCCAGTTTTAAATTGACTTCTTGATATGGGCTGGTCGGATGTAAAAAAAGGCCGATACAGATATACGTCAAAATTCTGATTATTGGCAGTCCGATCCTCGGTTGACCCCTAATAACAACACTTTCCACACGTGTTCTAAGTCAATAACGGTGAGATGTTTCCATGCAATGACGGATAAAACTTTATCGGCTTCCATTGCATCTTTTTGCCATGTCTCCAAAAAGTGTGCACACCAACCGCAAAGGTGGTGTAGCGGCGCGCACGTTCCCACTTCAAGTTACATTGTGTCGTGCATTTCTACAAATGTAGTTAGAATAAAAGTGGCAGAATGAATGACATGTCACGTGGGTTCCTTTTTGAATTTAGCTCGCGGTAGTGGTCAGTTAACGAGTTGACGGAGACGAGTAGCCGTGAGTTCCAGGTCCTAATTTGTGGAGATGTAGAGATGTGCGAGTCACGGACGAGTCAAAAACTCACGAGTTCACACACGTGAAGACCGATCGCTGCGATGCGCGGTTCGATAAAATGTCTTGAAAGTGACCCGGCAAGGAAAAGCAGTGTGAAAAAGTGATATGCATCACTTGTACAGACATTGCCTCATAGCACTGCCCTCACCTCAGTGTGTGCATCAGCCTCTGTGTGTGTGTTGTGCCCATTTGCGGCTAAGAGGTCCGAGGCCCCATGGGTCTCTTCAACTAAGAAGTGACAGTGAAGACAACCTAATCTCCGCTCTGTCTCTCTCTGTGTGCCTCACTTCCTCCTCCGTCCATCTATTGACACGTCTGTGGCTCCAGCACATGCACATAATGAATCTCAATGATCTAGCACGCGTCAGAGACCTTTACCTGCGCTCCACAAATGTACATCGTGAATATGAATCACCCACGCTGGGTGTCACTGACCATTTGAAACTCACACTCTGGCTGGAATGTGAATACTAAGTAGCTCCTTGGTCCACTGTGGTCGACTTCAGCACTGTCAGTCTGAGGGACAACAGGAAGATCCATGCACGGTGCGGCGCACAAATTATGAGTCGATGCATGAATGTCATCTATCTGTCCCACCAGTGCATTCATCATTCTTGTACAATAACACCTGCTCTGCTGGTCATGTGACTATGCATGATGGGCACAAAGTGCATTTACCGATGCCATCAATTATCGCACCAAAATGTGAGCCCCATCACTTTTGTTTTTGCTCCACACACAAAACAAGGTCTGTCTCTCTCACTCTGTCAAAATCTGTGTTAGTGAGCACTTGCCGGGATAATCCATCCACTTCACAGCATGATTATTGCACAGGTGTGCCTTAGGGTGGCCCCAATAAAAGGTCACTAAAAATGTGCAGTTTTGTTGCATTTTGTTGACTGTATTAGCAACCCCAAGTTTTACCATTTCAATCTAGTCCTGAAAATGTGACAAACATAGCTCACATAATTCAAAATTCTAGGGAGGAAGTCACTCAAGTAGATGCTTAGTTGAGTTTATGGATTCCAGTGGGCTGTGTTCTCAAAGCCGAGGATTTTTTTTTTACCACCTCCCACCGTGCACATCATCATAATGTCCATAAGCATGGGAGCAATAAATGCATAAAAAGTGGCTTGAGATGTGATTTTAGTAAGTTTGCTAAGAAAATGATTTATTATCGCAGTTACTTTTTCATACACCAAGGACTGAGGCTTGAGGAAATCAATAGAAGTACGTTAGAATGATTCATTTTTATATTCCGTTCTGCAAACCAAATATAATTAACTGACACATTTGAAATTTGTCCAGTGACAAAAAAAAAATATATTGTAAAGACAGTTTTACCGTTTTTCTTATCTTCAGCTAAGACCTGATAGGAATCTTTAAATACGTGATCAGGTGTACACGTGCTGTTGAAACAAAGCTGATACTTGAATGTATATTTTCTATTGTGTGCTGCAGAGGGGAAAAGAAGGGATTGTGACTTAACAGATGAGAATTGTACCATGTAGATATGGATCAGGGTTTTTGGAATAATACTTATTCAAATGGGAAATGGGATTGGGTCGGTCTGTTCTCTGGATTATTTTCAGTGTTCATGCAGACGCGTCTAATCATGAACACGAGGGATGCACACCATAAAGGCGCCAGTGCCAATGTACAGTGTTCCCTGCTTTATATCGCGGGGGATAGGTTCCCAAAATAGCCCGGTTCAAATTTCATTTGAATTTGAATGATCACAACAGAAAATGACATTGAATCCACATTTTTGTCAAGATTTTAGCTTTTGGAGGCTGCGGTCTTAAATTTTTGATCAGCTGATGAACAACTTATTTCACTTTAATGCTTGTTTGCAATAAATTACTTACTCCAAAAAATGTTTGTCTCGCTTCCATTTCTTCTTTTTGCACTTTGAAGCTACTTAGAGCCTTGGAACAGTGCAAAATGTCCATTGTTAAAATTTTGATCAGGAGTATACATGCACAGTCATTGAAAAAATGATTAGACCACCCTTGTTTCTTCAGTTTATTGATCCATTTTAATGCCTGGTACAACCAAAGGTGCATTTGTTTGGACAAATATAATGATGATAACAAATATAGCTCATAAGAGTTTTATTTAAGAGCTGGTATCTCACAACTTCCATGCTTTTCCTGATAACAACCAAAATCACTTAAGTTCTTACGTGAATAGCTAAAGCATTGTACTGCCAACGATTGAACCCTTATGAGCTATTTTTGTTGTCATTGTTATATTTGTCCAAACAAAGGTACCTTTAGTTGTATCAGGCATTCAAATGAACAAGAAACTGAAGAAAAATGGGTCTCATCATTTTTTCCATGACTGCATATATATTAATACACTGTAAGTCAACGTAGATAAAAATGACATCAGTTAAAAGACCTTCTATTGCCCAAATCGGTAATAGTATCTCAGTAGTTTGCGGCGATTAAATGCTTTGACATAAATTTTAATTGTCAATTGTTTTTTAATGTTATACTCACCCCTCCTTTTTACCATCTCAACATTCTGCCTCTTGACCCCTCCACAACCCTACCTTCAGTCCTCCAAGAGCCCATCACCACCTCTCATGAGCTGGCGTAAATTGAATGCTGTGAATCAGGGCCGTTTGTTAGCGCATGTGACTAGCGGGGAGTGGAGGTGGTGGGAAGACACTCTGCAGAATAGAAGGGGACTGTACTGCACGTCCCTGTAGTTTTACGGGCAGGTGTCTAAACATGATCTATCACCGGGTGTCCAGATAGTACCCTCGCGTACATAACTACCTTGTGTGTGTGTGTGTGAGAGGGAGTGAGAGTTTGTATATAAAGTAGATCCCCGCTTCCCGTGGGGGTTACGAAACCGGGACCATCGGTCAATGGCAATAATGGATACGCCCCAAAAAATTTCAATTTTTGACACATGGCTCGCTCCACCGCCTCCAAACCCTCCTGCTTGCTGGATGTTGATGTTCTCCTCCAATAAAATTGACTGCTATAATTATTAAGTTTATTATCATTTATTATCAGGTTGGGTTCAGCTCCAGAACCCTCCTCCGTGTCTCTTCAATATGCCTCACACGCATTCAAAGACACTGTCAGGATATGTAGTACTCTACACTGGTCACCAGGTGTCAGTAATGTGTGCACACACGTTACCGATTCCCTCATACAAACTCAGGCTACTGTTGCTGCAGTTACCCGCGTCAAGCTAAAACTCAACTCTGAACCCCCGATATCACTCCCTGTCTGGAACACATTTATAGCAACACACCCCAACATGATTATTTATGTCTGATTTATGTCTTAAATGGCTTATTTTCACTTATTATGTCTACTATACTGGTTAACATGAATGTAAAGATGACTATGGGGTACTATTTCATGTCTGGAGGGATGTAATAATAACCATATTTAGAAGGTTGCAAACAGGTTTTCTCCGCTCTAACTCTGAAAATATTCGATTTTAGAAATTCACTTATCACCGTCAGGTCTGGAACCAATTAACTGCGATAAACGAGGGATTGTGTTATACGTCTCTGTCAGTGAATGTTATGTACTTAACTAGTCTCTGACCTGCCACAGACTTCCTAATCACGGTCATCTGGTGCTGTTTCAAGGGATGCAGAAGCAGAGGGGGAAAAAAATCAGCGGCAACAAAATGTTCAGCACCGACAAGAGCTTACGCGCAGAGGGGGCGGGCGCTGGTCAGCATTTGGAATGGAGAGAATGGAAATATAGACATGCAGAGAGCATGTGTGTGACGGAAAATGTGAGCTTGAGGGTGAATTAGGAGTGAAAATGAGATATAGAGAGAGCGATGCTGAGAGATGAATGCACAAGCAGAGTGAGAGAGAGAGGGAGCCCAGATGAGGGAGAGGAGATGATGGCCTGGCAGTTTCCAAGCACTCGGCTGTTTTTCAGGGCTGTCAAGCACATTGTGAAGCATTGTTTGAAATGCCCAGGCTGATGGCTGACATATTCCCCATGAATCTAGCATGCCAGGCTGATGTCCACTGCACTACACTCAGACACACATGAGCTAATGGGCCAGTGTGTGTGTGTGTGTGTGTGTGTGTGTCTGTGTGTTGGTCACTGAAGGGTAATTGGCTGACCTTGGCCCATCAGGGTGTCTGAGATGAGCAAGGGTGAAGGCAGAGGGAGGAGAAGGGGGGGAGGGCGGACAGTTATAAATTTTTCTCTCACATCAGTGTATTTCTGCCAGTGGCACTCCACTCAGGCAGTTAACACTTACGGCTTTAAAAAGTGCGATGAAACACACACAATGAAGGTGCACAATAACATAGTAATGTACGCACACTGTATAAAAACATCAATGGATGACTCACCCCAGTGCAATCATTGATCAGCAGCTACTTATTGGGTGAGTTGGTGTTAATCTCTTCACGACCACTGATGGGACATTTCTTAAAAAAAAACACATTAATGGAAAGAAAGCCTGCCTTGTTTTTTTTTCTCTATCGATCTTGTCCGTCTTTTTTGGGGGGGCTGTGGCAGATTGCTGGCTCACAGATAAGTGGCCAGTTCACTTGCAGCGCTAAACACCCAACCTCGGGGCCTTTCTGTGCGGGGTTTGCATTTTCTCCCCGTGCCAGTCTGGGTTTTTTGGAGGTGCTCTGCTTCCCATGTAAATGTCATTTTCCAGCCATTTCCTTCGACCAAGGTGCTGACACATGATCTGGATTTCCTGTCCTTTGTGCATGCAAAAAATACAGTATTGTAATGGGTAATTATTTTCTGTAGCCTTTCTTCCTGGTTCTATGGACCGTATCGCTATTGGTGAGGTAGTCAATGATCACACAATTTACAAGGTTTTTAAATTGCATTAAAAAATAAGCGCAAAATAGAAGATCAAGGAGAAAACCCAGAAAGAAAGTACACAGAGGACATACAGCAGTTTCCACTTCACCCTAGAAAGTGAAACTTAAACTTGTGTGCCGAGAAATTGAAACTGAATTTTGCGTGAAAGTGAGCAAGTTACTGTGCGGGAGAACAATGCATTTACAGCGTTTCTCCCAGTCATATCTATGTGTTGTGCAACTCTTATTGTGCTAGGTGTGTGTGTGTCCCAAAGACCCCTGTGAGAGGTTATTAGACTGACATGCACTGAAATATTAGACTCACACATTACCCAGAATGCATCCTTGCATTCTATCATTCATAAATTCACCTTTACTCCACCTCACCTTTACCTTTACTCACCTTATTTCTCCATTACTATCCATCAGTTCTTTATTTTCAGAAAAATTGTCTGAAAATAGGAAGCTTTTTTCTGCAGACTGCACATTTCACCCTAAATTGGTAATCGTTCACAAATACCTAATAGTATAGGTCTATAGGTCCATCTAACACCTTTAGTGTGTGTCCACATTTCGTTAGCACGTCGGTAGTCTAGTCTCAACCAAAAATTCAAAACATGCTTAGTGCGCACTACAGTATGGTTAGGTTAGCATTTGTTCTTGACCAGATAATGCTGAGTTAAGCAGATTGCATAAAGTCACGCCTCGACTGGAAGGAACTCACGCATCCAAACATCATGAGGTTAAATACGGTCGTTGGAACTAAATTATATCAGGACGTCCAAAAAGCTCCCAAAGTTCCTCCGTTTTGCACTGGTGAAGATGTGCTTGCTTTTTTGGTGATTTTCACGCAGCTTTCTGTTGGGTTCTGGGTTCTTCGCCCGGTCACGCTCGCATTTGGTGACATCATATCCGTTGGCGCGGTTGGCTGTCCCACTCGGCCTACCTACACATTTACCCTGCCCTTCCTACGCATCTCTCAGGCGGTCTCGGCCCATCTGTTTGGTCCAGTCCATTTGCGTTCACACTTGAACATAAACTTGAACGTAAAAGTGAGTATGATTTTCCGTAGCTGCGGAGAATGTACCATACAGCAGTGGTTCTCAGCTGGTTCCACATCGCCCCTTAATGACACGCGGCAACCCAAATCGTGGACATTTTTCAACTCAAAAGACTTTAGTACAGTTTGAATTTGAGGTGGTGCAAAATAACGGTGTGCCAGCACAATACAAGCGTAATGATCATTTCAGGAGTAATCTTTTTTTTTTTTATCCACAAACTCAAAATGGTTTGAACAAAAAACGCCTTGTAAAGTGTTTTTTTTTTTTTGTTTTTTTTTGGTACATGGTACAAGCTTGACAAAGTCACCCATAAACAAGGCGTGCACCTCGTGGCAGCGTAGCGCTTACAATGTGACAAGATTGCCATAAATCTCTTATTGGTTGTTTCTTTGTATTGGAATATTATTCATTCTTTCTCCAATTAGGTAATGTCTTGATATTGTTCAGTTTTCTCTGTGCCTGCCCTCCCAGTGCAGCTATGGGGACAGCTTTGAAGACCAACCAGCAACAATAACAGCGTTTCTGCTCTAATCCGTGCAGCCGGGCCTGGCTCTGTCCAGTTTCTGCTTGTGTGCGTCAGTGCGCTGTTGCCATTGTGTGCACCCACAAGCTGAAATGGCAAATAAGCAAAGACATATCTGCCACCACCATCAATGTAAGAGGACAGGATTTAATACAAGTCCTCCCTTCACGCCGTCACCATCTTCCTTTCTCCCCCCTCTCCCCCCCATGTAATCTGAGTAAAAGGGAAAGAAGCAGTGTGACAGAAGTGTGGGGCTTCATAAAGCCTGCTTTAGCTTGCATAATCATGATCAGACTGAGAGAGACATTTGATAATGAAATATTCCTTCCTGTTTATCCTGCCGTGTCACGTAGGCTGCAACATTGACAGGCAAACAAGCAAGACCAACACACACACACACACACACACACTGATCTCTGATGCTTTTATGTATATTGAATATAATGAGTAATATAGGAAGAAAGATGGATTAAAGAGACCGGTATTATTACAAAAATTGGAAAAAAAAAGGAGGCTCTTGGGGCTAATGGCCCACTGCCTTGACTCTCAAAGAATCCCAGTAATCTGTTGGTGTTGTGAGATTAACTATCAAACAGTTTTTCTTTGGCTTTTAAAGGTCCACACAGGTCCACGATCAAAAAGCAGCATTTGGAGAGAGGTCGGTGTCGTTTTGAAAAGCAACACAACAAAGCAGTAAACATCATCAAAATGAAGAAATGAAAAATGTTGTCGGGCTGCACGGTGGCCTCACAGCCAGGAGATCGTGGGTTCATGTCTGCGTATCTCATGTGTGGAGTTTGCATGTTCTCCCCGCGGGTTTTCTCCGGCTTCCTCCCACATTCCAAAATTAGGCATCGGAGACTTTGAATTGTCCGAGGGTGTGAATGTGAGTGTGAACGGTGGTTTGTTTATGCAGCATGTGCCCTGCCATTAGCTGTCCAGGGTGTACCCCGCCTCTCGCCCAAAGACAGCTGGGATAGGCTCCAGCATACACCCGCGACCCCAGTGAGGAGAAGCGGTACAGTAAATGGATGGATGGGAAAATGTCATCTGTGCAATTTGACTTAAAGTGAGGCTTAACATTTGAAGGCTGTTAGTGGAGTTCACTCTTTTTCATTTGTTTCTTCCACCTCCGTCTCCAGCACAGAGAACGAGACTTCATGGTGGGATTGACTACAAAATGGGACTATAATGACCTTAAGCACAAGCCATAGGAAGCAAAGCACGTGTGTGTGTGTGTGTGTGTGTGTGTCTTCCAACAGTATCATATGATGACACACTCTTTGTGTGCGTGTGTGTTGGATGCGATTTCTGACAACTACGATGTGCTGTTGCTATGGTGACAGTCGTAAACATAAATCCCACGTTGCGTCCCCTTTACAGCTCTTAGTCGCCTGTGAAAAAGTGAGACACGACAAACTATTGCTTCACCTTCAGCACGCAGACACTGTTTTTAGATGCGACAAAGCCTTTGAATTACAGTCTGATGATTCGAGACTTTCAGTTTCAAGAAACTTTTGAGTAACATTTGACACAGACGGGGAAACTGTGAGGGGACAAAAAGAGAAAAGACGGGTAATATTTTTGAGGCGCACATTATGAAATATGTGTCTGTGACAGAAAACTTTTATTTTGATGTTCCTTGGATCTGGAGCCACTCGACTGGCTCTGTGAGGAAAGGCTTTACTGCCATCTTCTGGTGAGAGAAAAACGAGAAGCCTTGGAAGACATGCAGGTATGATTACCCACCCAGTGTTGACATTTAACATAATACTACTACTATACACACCATGTACAACTTGCTGAGTAAAACCCCACCTTCATATTTTATTATTATGATCTACTTTATTGTATTTACATTGTATATTATTTAGTTTGTTTAGTTTTGGCATTTTATTTGTTTTTAGTGTGGTTTATTTTGGCTAACATTTTATGTCCTTCAATTTTCTTTTTTCATTTCCGGTGTTTCAGATGTACCTTTTTGCCTTTTGTGAAGTTCCGTGCCTTTTATTTAGTATGTCTTTTGTTTGATTATTTTGTTATTGTTGTTATTGTTGTTATTGTTGTTATTTTTTGATTATTTTGTACAGCGCGTCGGTCCACCGTGGTTGCTTTAAAGTGCTTTCCAAGCACAGATTGGATTGGATGTGCTTCAGTCAGGGGTGGGCAAACTTTTTGACTTGCAGGCCGCATTGTCTGAAAAAAAAAAAAAAAACAGATATACAGTAATCCTTCAGATAATCGGTTCCAGTAAAAAAAAATGTCCACAAAATAGGATTCCTTATTTATGAATGATATATTTTTGTAGTTAGAGCATAGAAAACCTATACGACCTTCTAAGTACGGTTTTTAACATTATTGGAGCCCTCTAGACATGAAACAACCCCCCTATAGTCACCTTTTCACTCACATTACCCAATATATTGGGCATAATAAGACAAAATAAGACATATGAGACATAATATAGACTCATGTTAGCATCGGGGTAGTTCCTTGATGTTCTTTTTTGACTTCCTGTTCTGGACAGTACATCCTATGGTGGCTATTGTCTCATCGATGTAACATTACTGACACCTGTGACCAGTTTAGAATACTACATATCATTACAACGCCTTTGAATGCGTCTTCTGAATGCCTTACAGTTGCATTTTAGTTACACATTTTTATGCTGGAAAATGCATCATTTATACAAAAAATATGAACAACCTGCTAAAATATATACTATAATAATATATATGATAATATAATATAATATACAGTATATTTTTTAAGTGATAGTAGGCCTCATTCAACCACCAATTAGCAATGACTTATTCAATAATATTTTTTGGAAAAACTGTGAAGCCATGAAATACTCAAAGTGGCAAGGGATAAAAATGTTATAATGACAGACTACTTCAAAAAATGCAATTCAATTTGACAGCTTTTTAACTGAATAAGACAACTGGAATGCACATGAATAAAGGATGTGGGATTTACAATATGCACTATAAAACACTGAATATCAACAGCAGGTGAACGTACCTCCTTCTTTCGTCCTCCACACGTTTCGCAATCAAGCAAAAACACAGCAAAAAAGCAACAAACAACCTGGCGAAACACATAAATAAATGATAAAAAACAGCCATATTCTTCTGCAGAACTTTGTTGTAAAAAGGTTGCATTTCTGACCCTCTCGAGCTGCTCTGTACAGAAAGTACCCTCGGCTGCTGTGACATAGTCCCCATGATTACCGTAAAAAAACGTACACCACAGCAAAGCAAAGTCTCTCGCTTCAGAAACCATTGGAATCAGTTCCAAGGTTCAAGACTTACAAATCCTATTGGCGGCTACAGCTTCCATGTTAAAGGTTTTAAAGTAATACTTTGCAAGTGTTTGACGGGGTGGATTATTGCCCGCAGCACGTAGTTTGCCTACCCCTGGGCTAGATCATAGCATCATGTCTTTTTGCATCTTGCCAACATGCAATTTTCAATTTTGTTTGGAGGTAAAACACGAAGCCCACGTAAGATCCATGGTGTGCATCCTAGAAGATGAAGACATGACACACACCACACAGGGAAACACAAACAAACATCACACATCTCAGTCTATTTGTAATAGATACATGGCTGCTCATTGATCCTGTCCTGTTTGGTATTCATTATTGGCACCCTTTACTGACCCGGGCGCCTTGCTCTCACTCCACTCCAATCCCTTTTTCTAACCTGGGGTGGGCTATTATTTTCTCCCAACTTTGATGATGACCGCAAACACTGTTCATTACAGCCGGGATGCTATTAGACTTACAAATGCCTGCCTTTCCTCGCTCCCCAGCTCTCGTATGCTACCCTCTTTTTTTTCTCCTCAAAGTGCAGTCATTAACAGAGCCCTTCTAAACCCTGCAATTTGCTTTTCTTTCCTGGAAAGTATAGATAGTTCTCCTCAATAGCTTGGGATTTTGTGGCATAGCATGATGAGGTTGGCATGATGACACATTTTTGGAGCAAGGGATTTAACTAAACTAAAAACACTGGTAGGAAGGTAAAGCTGACGACGATTAGATGCCAAATTGGAAATTAGTCAGGATAGCGTAGTATTGTGACAAGTAGGCATGGGCCGGTATGAGATTCTGATGGTATGATAGAATATCCTTGGGCAAAAATATCACAGTTTCACGGTATTATAATTACAGCTCTAAAATGTGTCATTTTCAAATATCCATCCATCAATTTTCTACACCGCTTATCCTCACTAGGGCTGCGGGGGTGTGCTGGAGCCTATGCCAGCGGGGCGGGGTACACCATGGACTGGTCGCCAGCCAACTGCAGGACACATATAGACAAACAACCGAGAACATCCACGAAGGTGCGAGGAGAACATGCAAACTCCACACAGAGTTGTCCAACAGTGATTCAAACCCAGATCTTCCAGATCTCATGGCTGTGTGGCCAACATGCTAACCACGAGGCCGCCGTGCAGCCAAGTGGAACATATGTCCATCCATCCATTTTCTATGCCGCTTGTCCTCACTAGGGTGTGGAACATATGTATTTAAAATAAGTAACAAAAAATAACTGAATTACTTCTACATAAATAATAAATAAAATGCAGTTCTTTAATGCAGTCTACGCTGGATAATCCTGCGACTCATGTCACAAGACCATAAATATAGTCTTACTAAAAAAAAACAAAAACAAAGCAAAACGCAAACAAATGCAATCACTGGTTCAAAAAAGGTCACAATTTAAACAATAATTTTCATAAACTCGTAACATTAGGTTATTATTTCATAGTGTGGTGAATGTGCAGGTCATAACCTGTCCACAAGTGTTTTGGAGTTGTTGGATTGTGTTCATTTGCTTGCGTCACCAAGTTTCACTTCCATTTCCGGGTCATGTGATTGTCGTTAGTAAGTGTTGCTAAGTGATTGTTGTTTGTTGTTCAGTGGAGAGTAAACGTCTACACCACTTTTCCTCAGATTCTGTCTCGTTCTGATTCACATCTCCACGTTTGGTGACCTCGATGTGAGTAATATGTCGACCGACAATAGCGTGGCAGTACCGGTGGGATGACGACACGTGTGCCGTCATCGAGTTCTGCCACCTAGCGCTACTGTGCATGCGTATACAAGTAAACCTGTTGTAAATGGAGTACATCTTCTCAATGCGCATCACTTTGAAGACATTTTTCACGTGAGTACTTAATAACGCTATATTGTATTAGTGTGTTTTGTCATTTACTATACGTTCTAAAATGCAACGTGTAGTGTCAGTACATGTTTGTTTACACTACTTACGATTAAACGATGACATTTGCCACATTTGAGGTTATGTTCTTCACGTTAACATGCAGAAGATTTACTTAAACAGTGTGATGTGCTTACACAGTTGGATAGTTGGATAGATGAAAAGCCAGTGAAATACACACTAAATCCACACGCTATGGGATGCAAAACTCTGCGAGGGCATAAGTCTTGTCACACCGGTGCCGCTTGATGCTAACAAGGCAGCTAACGTCACTGCTAATTAAGTTAAGTTGCTTGACTTTTGGCAACACATCCCATTCCCGTGTTTTCAGCACATCAAAGCCCAGTTCCAACTGCGAGGAATAACACAGGACATGACGAAGTATTTCCACATAGTGGCTGCGCTGGACCTCCACCTTCTCTCATACCGTAGAACGGTATGACGGGCTATTTTAGCGGTTTTGAAACAGTGACTTTTTCATACTGTGGTATAACTTGAAACCAGTAACCGGCCCATGCCTAGTGTCAACTAAGTACCTCCAGATTTGGTCTTGGGTGTGTCATCAAACATGGCTGAATAAACAACCAATGCTGGTAGTGTCTTCCACATATTTATTGCTACCACAAGATTCAACGTACCAAAGGGTAAATTACAACAGTTTGTTACATTTATTGTCATGTGCATGGTAATATTGTACGATAGCCGAGACTGTACACAAGAACTGAGGTGTAAAATGTTTGCCAAAAATATCAGTAGAAAACTGAAATATAACCAAATCAATCACAATTGCTGTCGTGGCCAAAAGTATTCGTTTTCACATGTTACTATGTTTTTCGTTTTAACTTTTGCCTTTGAAAAAGGCATTGATCATCACTAAACTGTTCTTGGATGGTTGGGAGAAGTTGCTTTCGGAGGTTGTTTTGGTCCAAATCTTCATTCATGGCTATGTCCTTAGCCCCACACATGATTTTAGGATGCTTTACTGTTGGCATAACACAGGACTGATGGTAGCGCTCACCCTTTCTTCTGTGGACAAGTGTTTTTCTGGATGCCCCAAACAATCAGAAAGGGGATTGGTTTTGGTTTTGCCCCAGTCTTCAGGATTCCAATACCTGTGTCTTTTGCAGAGTATCAGTCTGTCCCTTAGCAGCTTCTATGTACCCTTTTTGATACCAGGCCATCTTCCAGAAGTCTTCGCCTCATTGCGCGTGCGGATGCACTCACGCCTACCTGCTACCATTCCTGAGCATGCGCTGTACTGGTGCCACCCGATCCCGCAGCTAAATCAACTTTCGAAGACAGTCCAGACGCTTGCTGGACTTTCTCGGTCGCTCTGAAGCCTTCTTCACAACAACTGAACCTCCCTCTCCCCTTGAAGTTCTTAATGATCTGATAAATGGTTGGTTTAGGTGCCTTCCTACAAGCATCAGTATCCGTGCCTGTGAAGCCCTTTTTGTGCTAAGCAATGATGATGGCACGTTCCCTTGCAGGTAACCATGGTTATTAGAGGAAAAACAAAGATTTCAAGCACCACCCCCTTTATGAAGATTCCAGTCTGTTATTCCCACTTGATGAAAGATTCATCTATAGCCTTTGTCCTTGTCAACACTCTCACCGATGTAAACCAGAGCATGTTTCAAGCATGTTCGAGATAAACTAAAAACTATTACCATCACCATTCCCATACTGCCAGATCAGATGGGTGACCCTTCACTGGTTTCACATATCACAAATGAGTTTATGATAAACAAATATACACACAAAGCCATTGGCATGCATCAGTGTCATTAACCCAAAGCTTCAGGCCACAATTAAAACTATTGTGGCTCTAATTGTTCTGAAAATCCCACAATTTGATTGGAATCCTGCGGCCAGATTATTTTCATAAAAAGGGCCAAGACCTCTGCTCAGTTATTAGTGCTGAAAGCACCCACTGTGTGTGTGAGAGAGAGAGCTCCACTGACTGTGGGAAACTGAATGTATCTCTTAAAACAGGGGCGTCAAAGTGGGGGGAGAATTTGGAAGGATGTACTAGGGCCCCCAAGCAAGCAGCATCATGTCTCCCGCAAAGAAAAAAATCACGCTGCCAGAAGAGAAAACAAAGACAGGAGAGGGGAAGAAAGTTAAACGCATGCAGCCAAATGTTTTTTTCAGAGAGGTTAGTTCAGCAAAGGTGACCAAATGTCCTGCTTTCACTGGACACGCCCTGTCCTGGCTGTTCTGTATTTTTGTTTTTCTTGTATTTTTGTTTTTCTTTTAGAAAGTGATGAAAATGTCCTGGTTTTCATTGTTTTTATGGGTCATTAAATTGAGCGGCATTAGGGAACTCTGCTGCATGTGATGTAATCCCGGAGAGGCTGCTGTGTGGGGCGGCTTTTTGAATTGAAAAAGTGTTGCCAAAAAGCCAAAGAAAAATCCAAAAATGTACAGAGTTAATCCTCTGACTCTTGCCGAGTTGAAGTCCGGTAAAATTGGAGACAAAATGTATAACGGTGATTCAATTTCCAAAAATATTGGTTACATTCGAAAATAAACTGTTTTTGGAAACGTTTTCAAGTTGCTTTTTCAACATTTTTCTATGGGGGACTACGACGAGAAAAAAACCTCGGCAACATAGGCACAAATAAGCACACTTTACAACATAAGAACTATAAGACTTGCACCAGGGGAGGGAGAAAGGGAGGTGGAGGTGTTCCAGTGCAGGCCGGCAGCGAACCACTCATTGCAGCCACAAGCGTGTGCCGTGGACCCCGTCTGTCAGCACTGGGGAGATGAAGCTGGTGTGAGTGAGAAAAATACATCTATTTTGTGTTTCCCAGTGTTTTTTCATGAGTCATATCTAAGTGTTGAGCAACACTGATTGTTCTATGTGAGTGTGTGTGTGTGTGCGTGTGTGTTTATCCTAGAGACTGAGTGTGTGTATCGTGCAGGCCTCTATGAAAAGCAATTAGACCACCAGTGCACTGAGCTATTAGACTGTATAATATCTAACAGGTAATCAAAATATGGTCACCCTAGTTCAGCCCAAATGTTAAAGCACATTATGATTGATGAAACACAATGCTTTTAATCACACCTTCCAAGTTTCATGAAAATTGGCCGTGATGGTGTGTGTGTGGCAAGGAGCAGCTAACGTTCGCCTCTTCTGCTGCTTCCTGTCTAGTCTCATCACACACTCCTTTTCTCTCTGTTAATAGAAGCATTGTAGTTGCACAGTTGTATCATTGGGAGCTGTTAGCATTTCTTTCAATGGTCAAATCTGACTGAATTTGGTGCTACATCCCTGCCTAAAAACGTAAAGACGTGCATTGTTCCAAAACGCATTTTACATGGCTTCTTTACAACGAATCACAGTGAACAGTCTAATGAATGAATTCAAACTCTCTTTCTGTTTTGGAGTCCATTGATACACCCCCAACACTCCGCAAACACCAAACACTTAACCAGTAAAAGTGCTGCCTGATCATTTTGTCCCCATTACCCGTCCACTCTCACATAATAATGCAATTATGTGGTGACCGGCATAATAATCTTGCTGCATTACACGGTGACCTCTGTCTGCGTGGCTTGCTTTAACAGCTCGTCACATCGTGGACTAATGGGGAAAGAAAATGATCTTTGTGCGATGAACCAGCAAGTGTGAGTATGTTCACAAACACACTCAAGGACAACAAGGAGGCCACGTAAATCCACTGTCAATATAAAAAAGAGCTCAGAAAAAGAGCTTGTCAATGAATGTTAGTCTCCTTTAATAATGTATACTCAAAGCAAGGACAGCTGTATTTCATCTCTGGACTTTTTATTCAGACATTCCATTACATTCATTTTCCTCTCAACTGCAATATTGTTATCCAAACCATGACATAGTTATGTTGCTTTTTGAGAGAGAGTGATATTTAAGGAAATTGTGACAAATAACAAGGGAGTACGTCTGGTATATCAGTCTAGATTCTTGTCTGTTTGTCAGCAGGATGGAGGGTCGGTGGTAGTGTTTTGTTTCGGAGACCAATCCAGGAGGTCACATTGTCTGTCTCATTGACTTATACGTCATCCATTTGGTTGCTTTGATTTTCATTTCCTCATGATAAGACCATATGGAAATGGCACCCAATGGCTGACATATTCAGTCTCTTGAATGTCAACTGTTGTATTCAGTATTGGGCAGCACGGTGGTCGAGTGGTTAGCATGTTGGCCACACAGTCACAGTCTGGAGATCGGGTTCGATTCTCCCCTGGGGCATTTCTGTGTGGAGTTTGCATGTTCTCCCCGTGCGTGCGTGGGTTTTCTCTGGGTACTCCGGTTTCCGGTGTCCTCCCACATTCCAAAAACATGCATGTTAGGTTAATTGGTGAGTGTGAATGGTTGTTTGTCTATATGTGCCCTGCGATTGGCTGGCGACCAGTCCAGGGTGTACCCCGCCTCTCACCCGAAGTCAGCTGAGATAGGCTCCCGCGACCCTAATGATAGAATGTATAGAAAATGGATGGATATTCAGTATTGAAACTTGCTTTAATATAACAAATAGAGTTGGTGTCATTGACACATTTACAACTTAAATAGAATTATTTGTTCCATGAAATTGTATTCATTTATTCCAACAGTCTATTGTCTTCATTTTATACTGTGTCTGCTGGCTGCACTGCAATGTCAATGTAATCTGCCCAGGGCCTTCAGAATCAGGAGTGCTGGCCCATGTCAGTTAAACACTACTAGCAATGGGGCAGTTTCTTTAACCAATCAGATTTCGTGCACACAACCCTGCACCACCTGGAACAACACCGGGCTACGTGAGGATGCTGTTCATTGACTTTAGCTTGGCTTTTAATACCATCATCCCTCATATCCTCAGTGGCAAACTGCTGCAGCTAGGGCTCACACACAGCATCTGCCCCTGGATTAAATACTAGCTAACCGATCCAAGCATGGGGAAAATGGGCCTATCGATCTCATCCACTGTTACGATAAACACCAGCACCCCCCACGGCTGTGTTCTGAGTCCACTCCTGTACACATATGTCTCTACACCTGTTCACCCGGCGAAAACTGTTGTTAAGTTCACCGAAGATACCACCGTGATTGGACTTATCTCCGATGAGGATGAAACAGCGTGCAGGAATGAGGTCTACAGACTCTCAGCCTGGTTTTCAGACAGCGACCTGTGTCTGATCACTAGTAAACTAAGGAGATGGTTCTGGACTTAAGGAAGCAGGGAGATCCTGACCCAGTTCCACTCCACATTAACTTGGAGGTTTTTGAGAGAGTGGAGTCCTTTGAGTTCCTTGGGACTGTAATGTCTGCCAAACATTCATGGTTCTCAGGACGACCAACATGGAGAAGAGGATGCTTGTATTGTTCTACAAGGTAGCAATCGAGTCTGTCCTCACATACAGCCTGACGGTGTGGTACTCAGGGTGCTTCTTTGTTGATGAGGTAAGTCTCCAGAGAGTGGTAAGGACGGCCGAAAAGACCATCGGCAGCCAGTTGCCACCTCTGAAGGGCATCGTTACCTCAGGCTTTCTCAGCAGAGCAAGGACAATTCTATCAGACAGCGACCACCCAGGATACCACCTCTTTGAACTCCTGCCCTCTGGCAGGAGGTATAGAGCAAGTCAAGGCTTGTACCAAAAGAATGTGGGACAGTTTCTTCCCCACAGCAATGGACACACACACACACACACACACACACACACACACAAGATGACTGAATAACTGCACTTTATTATTATTTTTTGGTATTTTAAAGTGTTATTTTTAAGTATGTTTGAAGAGTGAATGATCAAACAAAGGCCCAACAATTTGGTTCTATTTCAGATTGGCCTCACAGAGTCAGCTAGCTGGCCTACAATCATGTTAGCATTTTTCATATGCCTGTGAATATTCTCATATACTCATTCATCCAAGTCATTGTATTCTCAGGGCATTCGATCGAGCAGGCTTCATCAGTTCATGCTCAAAGACTAGGTGGGACAGCTGTAGTATGAGAGCTTGGTGCAAGAGCCAATCTATTTATCCTCTAAAGGAGAGACAGACAGGTTGGCTCTTTAGTGGTGTCAAATGAACATCGTTAGGATATAATGGAGTGGGGCCTCTGTCTGCCAACGATGGTCGTTTGGTATCACTTTCGTTAGCATCCCATTTTCTGTGTGGAGTTTGCATGTTTGTGCGTGCGTGGGTTTTCTCCATTCCAAAAATAGGCATGTTAGGTTAATTGAAGACTCTAAATTGTCCATAGGTATGAATGTGCGTGTGAATGGTTGTTTTGTCTATTTGTGCCCTGCGATTGGCTGGCAACCACTCCAGGGTGCACCCTGCCTCTCGCCCAAAGTCAGGTGGGATAGGCTCCAGTGTAACCCCATGACCCTAGTGAGGACAAGCAACATAGACAATGGATGGATGTCGTAGCGTAGAGGTTTGGCGCTTCCTGAACCCTTTATCACTGAGCCATTCCATTTACCCTACTTACGTTAGAGATGGAGGCAGCACCACAGCAACAACAGCGCGGCTGTAGCCCTAGCCTGAAATCTGAGAGTGTCAATGTGAAGTGAGCAGGAGGTTTAGAGGGAAAGGAGCGAGCCGTGTGTCAAAAACAGACCTTTTTATGGGTATCTTAACTATTCGTGAAATCCCAGCAAATAGCGGGCAGCAACTGTACATATCTACAAATATAAAACCAAATTTACCAACCACCCACTCCCAACTAACACTGGTCATACTCGTCTTTTGTTGTTGTAAGTGTTGTGCAAATGTGCAAAGTAGACCAGAGAGTAGAAATGTATAAGAAAGAGCAAAATAAGACATGAAGGGAACTCCAAGCTCCTAGTGTTGTTGTCTTGACATTCCAAGAGTGACAGCGAAATGGGAGATGACAAGACAACTTGACATAATATCAAAGCGGGTCAGAGGAATCCAGCCTTGGAAACAATATCAAAGTGCTCAAAAAGGGAGGACAGACAAGGCCTGGAGTGGCAACGAAGATGTAGACATACTTCATGTGTGTGTCAGTGTGTGTATGTGAGCAATAACCCTGTGAATGTCTGATAGTTGTGTTTGAACATCTGTGAACACGCATGTCAGTCAGTGTGCTTTCCCCTCGCATGTGTGGGAATGTCAAATTGGGAAGTGTTGATGGAGCAAACACATCACTGCTCTGTTCTCTTTCTCTCTCGCTCCCTCTCTCATGTGCAAATGTGCCCAAGGCAAAGAAACAAACACAAACGGTAAAAAAGAAAATACACATATATATATATATATATATATATATATATATATATACTGTGGATATAAACTCCTGATCAAAATTTTAAAACCAGTTGAAAACTTGCAAGAATTTTCATTTTGCACTGTTGGCTCTTCAGGAGGTTCTAAGTAGGGCTTCAAAATGCAAAAACAAGAAATGGGACAAAAAAATCTGATGTAGCAGTTTATTGCAAACAAGCATTACATTGAAATAGGCTGTCCATCAGCCAATCAAAATTTAAGACCACAGACTTTCAAAGCCAATCTCTTTGCTTAATGTGCATTCAGTTTCAAAACTGCCCATTTGGAATTTGCACTAAAGCACCAAACATGGGACATCGAAAGGTAGAAGAAAGCTTTATTCTCTGAGAAAAAAATGGAACCTTTACGGTCCTGCTGACTTCCAACGTTACTGGCATGACAAGGAGATCTCACCTTAGATGTTTTCCACAGGGTGCAGTGGAGGGGCGCCATCATGGTCCTTCAGTGAAACAATGGAGCTTCAGGTTGTGCAGGGGCGTCAAACGGCGGTGGGATGGATGGCAAGAGAAGTTTACAACAATGGACATCAGTTCCAGACAGTGTATGTCCTCCATGAAGCATTTTTAGGTGATTAACAAGAATGGCGCAGCTACGCATTACTGGGTCCTTTTTTGAAAATGTTATTTCTATTTTAGGGGACCTTCAGAGTTTTTTGAGTTATGGTTTTAAACATTTGATCAGCTGATGAACAGCCTATTTCACTTTAATACTTGTTTGCGATAAATTGCTTACTCAAAATCTTGTTTTTGCATTTTGAAGCTCCACTTAGAACTTAGAAGATCCAACAGTGAAGATACAAATGTAAATGTATGTGTGAAGACTCAGTACTATGGAGCTCTGAGAGACGAGTCGAAGATCATGACTAAAAACATTGCCACTAAAAACATATATTCATACAGTATGTATACATATGTACATATATATCTGTATATACATACTGTATATATATATTACATACATATTACGAGCTCTGATTCTGAGAGCTCCATAGTACCGAGTCTACACACACCACCCAGCTAGCCAGGAGTGCTTATCAGTGGCATAGAGAATGTAAACAAGGCAAGGAAGGCACGGAGAAATACGAGCTAACACCAGGCTAGCACACTGCGCAGACTCTCCTTACCAAGCATTTTTCTTGCTAATGTGTGGTCTTTAGTGAACACAATGGACGAGTTACGATTCCACATCACCTACTGTTGACTTTTGGAGACTTTCGGACTGCAACGTTCACATGCAATTTTCACCGACACATGACTAAACATGGCTATCGCCTCATCAGTGTAACATTGCTGACACCCAGCGACCAGTGTAGAATAGTACATATCATTACAACGGTTTTGAATGTGTCTTTGAATGACTTGTATTTGCATTTTAGTTCATTTAGTGCTTCAAATGATTAATGTGGAAAAATCAATGTATACAATTTGCTTAAATATGCATATTTTGAACTAATAATAGGCTGTATTCAACCATGAAACACATAACTGATTAATTAATATCTCTTTGAAAAACCGTGATATAGTGCAGTCGCAAAAGTTGAAGCGTGACATGGTGAGGCATTACTGTACTGTCCACACCAGGAAGTAAAAAAAACGACAAGGAACTCGCCTAATAACGTGTAAGTCCGTATTATGTCTTATTTATGTCTTATTAATCTCTTATTTTTTCTTATTATGTCAACTACAGTACATTGGGTAAAACGAGTGTAAACTATAGGGGTGTTATTTATTGCCTAGGGGGCTCCAATAATGTTAAAAACCGTGTTTAGGTTTTCTATGCTCTAACTACTAAAGGATTTGATTTATGAATGAGGAATTCTACTTTGGAATTTCACTTATCACGGTCGGGTCGGCTAGAACCAGTTAATCATTTCCTTGACTGTATTAGTCCGGAGTTTCATACTTTATACTTTACTTTGTTCTTTTATGGATGTTTGTGCCACATAGAAATGTGCAGCTTTCCAAACTGTACCACTGCTGTTGTTACAGTAGTTGACTATTGATCATGAACATTGCAGTATTTGTCTTATTTTGCACAAATCATGTTTATTTATGAAATACATCCAGTGGCGTCACGGTAAAAGAGACATCATGTCACCTCACGTTGCCAAGTTTGAGGAAAGAACTGGGGCCCGTATCGGTTGATATCGGTATCTGCAATGAAATGCTGGACAGTATCGAGCATCTGTAATAATTATCATGGCTCTGAGTCTCATTTCCAAATGTATACAACATATATGCAAATATATGCATTTAAACAAACAGCCCAAAACAACTTTCGGTTAAAAATAGCAAACACCTCCTGAGACTGTGGCAAGCTGGGGTTAAAGGTTCGGGGGGAAGGGTGAAACAAGGCTGCAGGGAAGTGAGGAGTGACAACAAATTGAAGGGGAGGAAGAAAAAGGGGACGAGATACTGGAAGAGACAGATGGGATCGCAGTAAAGATGGAGACACTTAACGATAAGAGCAAAAGAGCGAGTGTGAGAGACAGTGAAAAAGAAGGCAAATTGACTGCTGTGTATGGCATGGAAACAGTCCCTAATTGGCCAATCAGACCATCCTAGATTGAGACTGCTGTTTTCTCCTGACACAGCTCGAGCACCTGTATCCCCGTGACAAGCACACACTCACACTTCAAATATAACACCTGCCACCATTACCACCTCTTCATTTCATCCCTCGCTTTCTGACATATTTTTAGGGAACATCTCTGACAGCAGTGAGTAAGACAGGGATTACAAAGAGAAAAAGAGAAAAACAAAACCGTCATCTTTCACAGTAAAGATTGCAGCAAACAATCGACCTCGGTCCAAAGTTGTTTCCGATTTGTTTCCGATTTCTATGTGATATTACGACATGAATAACGATTTTGTAATCAAGACGTTTGTTTTCCATAACATAAAGACTCATACTTGGAGAGAGGACGTGAACGCGGAAATTTCATTTCCGCTTTGGTGTAATAAGCTATTGACATCATTCAGGCAGGTGTCACCAGCAATTCATGAAGTATGACAGACAAACATATAATATCTGTCACTGCTGGATGCTCGTTTATTGAAAGCTGAGAAGCATTCACAAATATAAAATTCGACATCTTTCATCTATTTATTCCTCGACTTATTGTTATTCTGCCTTATTTTTTGTCCGCTAACTGCTCCCACAATTCTCACACCAATCCAACGTCAAAAGGGACACGTCGGCTATCAAAAATAACTTTTTCCCATAATTTTTGCGCCCCCTACTGGCGGAAAATCATGTTACAATTTCCATTACTGTAACATTCTGCTTATTCTACAGGGCGATAACCTGATGGTTGCTGATTCGATCAGCGATCATTCAACTAATTTATGCATTTCAGCATTCGGACTGCTTTTTTACTTTCCAGTGATTCAAATGCCTCCATTTTTTAGTCTGACTAAAACAATTGACACATCGAATGGTGCCCCCTACTGGTGAAAACATATTTTACATTTTCTATTACTGTAAAATTGCACCCAAGAGTAAAGATCATCGTCTCTGCAAGTTTAATGTTACTTGTATCAACCTTACAAGCTGCTGATCATGAAGTTGAACAAGTTACATAAAAAAACACATTGGATTATAACATATCTGGCAGTGTAGTAAAAGTATTATTTTTCCCAAAGAAAAAATATTAATATTTAGTTGCAAAAGTTTGAAACAGCAGGTTTTTGCCATCTGGCAGGGGCCATGAGCAATGTTCCCTCTAATTTTTCAAGCGTCTGAGCATACATACAAATGACCTGAGCATCCCTTGGACCTCTGTGAGCGTCATCAGACGTGCACATCTGTAGTAGCACACCCGTCCAAAACCTGAGAACTTCAGTTAGACCAACTTCCATTCTGTGGTATTTTGTATACGAGTGGGTTCAAACAAGGCATGGCGTATTTCACAATGTAGCTTTCTTTATCGTCAACCTCAGACGAAACAAGCCGTAGAACTATCTCGTCCAATTCATGCTCTGAATCTTGTTGGAAAACCCCAGGTTTATAATTACATTTTCCATTTTTTTCTTGTTTACCATTTGTTTGGTTAATTATGTATACTTTGATTTGCTTTCTGTTTTGCAACAGCCTGTGGTGGCACTATTTCATCCGGTAAATTTACTTGAAATTTATGCCCTACTTGTTGTATATGTTTACTTTATCTACATAAATACATCAGCATAAATACATAGTTCCCCCTCACTGTGCCCGGACTGCTGTGTCATGTTGCGGGGAGCTCGCAGAGGAAGTGCTGTTTATACTAGAGCCTGTCAATACATTACTATTGCGTTAAAGAGAGTTTGTTAAAAAATAAAGTCATATATCCTAAATCACACCACAAATTGAGCTATATCCATGTCAAACATAGAAAATATATATAAACGTAGACCTGACTCAAAGAGGTTTGTTACAAACGCGAAACAATATTGTTGGTCAAGCTGTGTAATAAAAAAGTAAATTCAGCAATACGTTGGTTGCATTATTTTTTTAATACTCTGAAGAGCTATTTTCATAACCATATTCAATTCCACAAATTCATGTTTGTAACAAAAATGTATTATTACAAAATACATTTCGATCGGATCAAATCGGCAAGACTATCAAAAAAAAAAAAAAATCGGAAGCAAAAAAATGTGGATCGGGACATCCTTAGTTGAAATATTTGAAAAAATAAATTAAAAAAAACAACAGTAATAAGGAGAAAAAACTGAAATTCACATAATACGCTTTTTCACTGATATCACAGTAGAGATGCAGTTTGTTTCCTAAAATATATATAACTTCTTCTTCTCTGCATATTTATAAAATATAAAAGCGGCCCTTTTATTCTTTCAATTTTCAGTATGTGACTCAGTGGAAAAAGTTTGGACACCCCTGTTTTACACTTAGAAAAAGAGGATCGGTCACCTGCTACCAAGCAGAACCTTTAAACAAGCAAGACATTCATTGTATTGAAGTTATTTTAATATTGGCAATATGAATGTGCCCAAGGTTACTCAAAAAAGAATGCAGAATGAATCTGAGGGTTGGATAAATGATCTCTGGTATTCCGCACGTACCATGTATGAATGCAGCAAGACAAAAGTCGTTTTAAAGTACACAGCATCGTAAGAAATAGCACGTCCCTTTCTCCTTTCACACACACAAAGCAAAACAATCCCACACACGGGCATATACTCTAAAGGGAGATGAATTACTGAGTGGATGGGATCTGACGTAACCCATAGTGGAAGTAGGTCACAAGAGGGAAGACAGGTCATCAGGGAAATAACACTTGCAGTTGCTGCACCTTTCTCCTCATCTGTATCCTTTCCTCAATAGCTTTTGCTACCCCCCCACCCCATGCATTCTCCTTTTTACCTTATCTTCCTCTTCCACCCCTTACGTGTGTGAGCCGCATACTATTCTTTACTCAATTATCAATCACCCTAAACAAAAGCCTAATGAAAGAAAACAAGTCTTTCATTCATTTGGAATGGATTCTTGAAAACGCAGACATACGCAAGTTCTGTCAAATGATGCGACAAAACCTCCCAGCAAAATACTTTGTATTGGACAGTGACATGAAAAAGGTGTAAATGTTTTACTGTCATACTGTGCTTCAATTTGTGCTCGTGCACAAACCTCCATAAATTATTAACATTGTGCAATCATAACAGTTGCGTGCATGTGGCTAAGATGCATGCCTCTCGCTCTCTCACACAAGCTTAACTTTCACTTTCTAGAGGGGTGCGGCAACTGCTCCAGTGGTGTGAAAAAGTGTTTGCCCCATTCCTGATTTCTTATTTTTTGGCTTGTTTGTCACACCTAAATGTTTCTGATCATCAAACAAATTTAAATATTAGTCAATGACAACACAGCTGAACACAAAATGCCGTTTTTAAAATTACATGGCCCTGTGTGAAAAAGTGATGGCCCCCTAAACAACTTAGGGCCACCCTTTGCTGCAACAACTGCAATCAAGTGTTTGTGATAACTTGCAATGAGTCTCTTACAGCACTGGGGAGGAATTCTGGCCCACTCATCTTTGCAGAATTGTTGTCATTCAGCCACATTGGAGGGTTTTCCAGCATGAAGCGCCTTTTTAAGGTCATGCCACAGCATCTCAATAGGATTCAGGTCAGGACTTTGACTAGGCCACTCCAAAGTCTTCAGCCATTCAGAGGTGGACTTGCTGGTGTGTTTTGGATCATTGTCATGCTGCAGAACCCAAGTTGGTTTTAGCTTGAGGTCACAAACAGATGGTCGGACATTCTCCTTCAGGATTTTTTGGTAGACAACGGAATTCATGGTTCCATTTATCACAGCAAGCCTTCCAGGTCCTGAAACAGCAAAACAGTCCCAGACCATCACACTACCACCACCATATTTTACTGTTGGTATGATGTTCTTTTTCTGAAATGTGGTGTTACGTTTATGTAATGTAATGTAATGGGACACATACAGTACCTTGAGTATTTTCCTAAAGGTCTTGGGGATCATCAAGATGTTTTCTGGCAAAATTGAGACGCCTTAATGTTGTATTTGTTCAGCAGTGGTTTTGGTCTTGGAACTCTGCCATGCGGGCCGATTTGCCCAGTGTCTTTCTTATGGTGGAGTCATGAACACTGACCTTAACTGAGGCAAGTGAGACCTGCAGTTCTTTGGATCTTGTTGCGGGGTCTTTTGTGACCTCTTGGATGAGTCGTCGCTGCGCTTTTGGGGTCGTTTTGGTTGGCCGGCCACTCTTGGGGAAGGTTCACCACTGTTCCGTGTTTCCCATTTGTGGATAATGGCTCTCACTCTGTTTGGTTGGAGTCCCAAAGCTTTAGAAATGGCTTTATTACCTTTTCCACACTGATAGATCTCAATCACTTTCTTTCTGGGGGGGAGCAAAAAGGGGGCAATCACTTCTTCACACGGCCATGTAGGTTTGGATATTTTTTTTTTGCCCGTGATAATAAAAGTTCCATTTACAAACTGAATTTTGTGTTCATTTGTGTTGTCATTGACTATATTTAATTTTGTTTGACGATCTGAAACATTTAAGTGTGACAAACATGCAAAAAAAAGAAAGAAATAAGGAAGGGGGCAAACACTTTTTCACACCACTGTATATAACCAAATGTATTACTCTTATTTTTTTTTATAGAATTTGAAAACCTTTTAAATGTTATGGCCATCGACTACTTCTCCGATAGCAACGTGTTCCAAAGAACCAGGAAGAAAAAGACCAGAGTAGTGCATACGTCAATGCCCTCAACAAAACAGTTTCCTTCAATTTCCAACATGCACACTGACACCAGTGTGACTTTGTGTATGCATGCAGTAATTAAGCCATCTGGATATCAAACTACTGTAGCTAGCTCAGCCTCTGGATGCAGTGGCAGCAGTGCTGTGCCTGGTGTGTGCGTTCCTGTCTGTGTGACTCTATAATGCATGGCACGGGGACAAGAAACTGGCTGAGGGAGTGAGATTCTGGCTTTAGTCTCTATCACTCTGCACTAATCCAATTGTCCAAAGAGAAAGTGAGAGAAGGCGGGAGCGAGAGCGAGAGAAAGAGTGGCACTGAGATGGCGCATCCTGCCATTGGCTGCTGTCCAACTCTAAATGGCAAGCTGGATGAGGATAACTATGCGAGGATAACAAAACTGCAAACACACCCAACCTCTCTCTAGCACACAGAGACGGGCAGCAGACACATGCACCGGCACTCCTACAAACCTCATCGCCACACACACGCCGTCCTGAAATGTTGCCACAGAAATTACAGACACGGTGGTAAAGGCAGGACTGCTGTGCCCCCTCACTCCGGTTCAGCGGGATTGAAGTTGATGGTACCAGCAAATTCCCCAATGTGGGAAAATCAGTCCCACAGTGCCATCTGCTGGACAAATCCATTTTAATGGCATTAAAACACCCTCATGAATCTCAGCATTATGTGAGCTTGCACACTCTTACGAGGTATAGTACATACTTTGTCTTCCCAAGAAGAATCTGAGTTAGGACTGATATGTTCATTGACTGTGGTTAGAGATGGCAGTGGTGGAGATACTGGATTCACTACATTCTGATGATGACTTCTCAACCACAATGCAACCCACAACCAACATAATGAAAGATTGCTGAATGACTGTGACCAGGTTGTCTCTGTAAAGGCTGTGCTTCTGACAATCGTCTTGTTTGTCATGCTACATTCATGAACAACGTGCAACATTAATGTAACAGCAACATCCCTTGACAAATTAATTCATAGCGTAGGATGGATAGTGTGGAAGCTCACAAGGCTATCAACATCCAGCGGTTTTGTTGCTTTCGGGTTATTGGATGATTTCCCATTTTTTTACACTAACATTATTTAAAAATGAGAAAAAAAGATCTGTTATATGTCATGTTTTGCCTTTAGTAAGCAAACGTGATGAGACGATGAGTTTGTCACTCGCAGTGATAGTGTTGTTAATACACTATGTGAGTCTAGCTTTATCCTTAATGCACTTTTAAATCGCAAAACGGCCTTTTTAGCAGCTTGCTAATACATGGAAACAGGAGTCAGCTCCGTCACCGATAACACAAGTTTTGTCCTTAAACACAGTGGCACCCCGGTTAAGCGTCCGCCCCGGTTAACATGTTTTTTGGTTAACGTCAACAATTTCCGTCACAATTTAGCCTCGGTTGGCGTGCATTCTCCGGTTAGCGTACAACAAGGAACGCGTCTTGTCATGTTGTTAAGACACTGCATGAGACCAACGGTGTTTTAAAAAAGTTATATTTTTCCAATTTTGCGTTTTTCTATTTTTTTTTTTTTTTGCATTTCACGATTTCCACTTTTTTCTACAAAATGTTCTGACATATTACGATGGCTTTATTCGCACAATATTTTGACGTTATTCCTACACTAAGACTTTTTTTATTCTCTCTTTTTTTATATATATATTTTTTTGTTTCTCATAATACTTGAAAAAAATAACATACTTTTTCTTTAATGTTTCAACTCAGTGTGACTAAAATGACTTTATTTTTCCTCATAATATTATGAGTTTATTCTCGGAAAATTACAACTTGTTTTCTTCTTAGAATTGCCTTTTTTCTCTTAATATTTTGTATTTATTCTCAAAAATAACATCTGTTTTTTCTTATTTCTGCTGCTGTATTTGTTTCAAATTTTGCAACTATTTCAACTTTCTATGTGCCCTGCGATTGGCTGGCGACCAGTCCAGGGTGTACGCCGCATGTCGCCCCAAGTCGGCTGGGATGGGCTCCAGCAGGCCCCCGCGACCCTAATGAGGAAAAGCGGTATAGAAAATGGATGGATGGATGGATTTCATTTTCTCTGACTCTATTCCCATAATATTTGACTTCATTCTCGTAAAATTATAACATTTTTCGCAATCAAGTTTCCCCAAAATTCCAACATTATTGTTTTTTTGTTTGTTTCTCATAATAGTACGACTTAAAAAAACATTTTTTTCTTTAATATTTGACGTTTATGCTACTAAAATGACGTTATTTTTCTTCATAATCTTACAAAGGTTATTTTTGTAAAATAAGGACTTTTTCTTTTTAGATTTGAACTTTTTTTCTCTTAATATTTTGACTTCATTCCTGTAAAATTACTGATTTTTCTGCTTTTTCCTGTTGTTGTTGTTGTTTTTTTTCAACGTTTTCTTGCTAAATTATATTTTTATAATGTGCCAATTATAGAAACAGCCATGGGCTGCAAATGGCCCCCGAGCTTCACTTTGGACACTTCTGCTTTACATTATTTGGCCGAGATGCTGTACAACATGATCAGAACATGAATCAATCCTGGAAATGTAGAGTAATACATTGTATACAACGAGCCTTGCAAAAAATGAACATGTTGGGTTACTGCATGTCAGCCTTGCCAATATCCCGTTCCCAAGAGTCTTGCACTTGACTTCCCCAGAGCAGTCGGGATGTCCGATAAGCCTGCGTCACAGAGGCCTTCACCTTTTTCATTTCCTGTCTAGATTTATGTGAGAATGTGTGCAGTTTTTTTCTTCTTTATTACCGCGTGATTAGTGAAACACAGCTGACTACTAAAAATATCCAACCGGCGGGCAAAAGGTCAGACCACAACCCGGCCTGGTCGCCAGTCAATCACCCCAGCAGTCACACCTGCATCCACACCTGGCTGCATGATTGTCAGCTGTGAACCTGAGATACTTTGATGCATGAAGATGGAGGAAAACACTTGTCTCAGTGTGCACAAGCTAAAAACAAATGGGACCGAGGCTGACAAATCATTTAACAGAGAATTTGCTGTGACAATGATAAGGTGGCTGTTATATTTCAACATCATATCAATGTCACTGCTGTTTTTGTGTACAATTAATTATGTCTGTGGTGATAAATCAGCACGACCAAATATTTCTTTGTTCTTTATTACACACTCCATTACCCAATACCAAATACAATTCTTGTTGCTAAAGATCATCCATCATGTCTTTGGTGGGTCATTTTTAGGTGTGCCTTTGCTTGTTTTTCAGTATACCTGTACACTGTTTAAAATGCTAATTTCATACTAAATCTTTCTCATGCTGAATACTGAATTTGCTTTGAAAAAAAGAAAAGAATAAATACAGTTGATTCTCCATCCATCCATTTTCTACCGCCAATCTGAGGTCGGGTCACGGGGCAGCAGCCTAAGCAGGGAAGCCCAGACTTCCCCCTCCCCGGCCACTTCGTCCAGCTCCTCCCAGGGGATCCCGAGGCATTACCTGGCCAGTTGAGAGACATAGTCTCTCCATCGTGTCCTGAGTCTTCCCTGAGGCCTCCTATCGGTCGGACGAACCTCCCCAGGGAGGCGTCCAGGAGGCATCCTGACCAGGTGCCTAAGCAACCTCATCTGGCTCTTCTCAATGTGGAGGAACAGTGGTTCTCCTCCGAGTTTCTCCTGGATGACAGTACTTCTCGCCTTATCTCTAAGGAAGAGCCCCAGCCACCCGACAGACAAAACAAATTTCAGCCACTTGTGCCCGCGATCTTGTCCTTTCGGTCACTACCCAAAGGTCATGACCATAGGTGAGGGTAGGAACGTAGATCGACTGGTAAATTGAGAGCTTCGCCTTTCGGCTCAGCTCCCTCTTCACCACAACGGACCGATGTGGATTCCGCATCGCTGCAGACAGCGCACCAATTCGTGCGTTCCATCCTTCCCTCACTCGTGAACAAGACCTCGAGGTACCTAAACTCCTCCACTTGGGGAAGGATCTCATCCCCGACCTACAGACGGCACCCCATCCTTTTCCGGGCGAGGACCATGGGCTCAGACTTGCAGGTTGATCCTATTATCAAAAAAAAACAAACATGCTGTTCCTGTTGGGTAAGTGTGTGCGGATCCGCTGCACTGTCAATATGTGAGCCGGGAAAATGAATGATTAGGCATCATGACCAAGCACAGTTGCTAACGTGAGGCGAACATCTAACAACGGTAACACAACAAATGCTGATTATTGAGGCTTGGTGGTTTTAATGATGAATACAAATGTGTTCATTATTGAGTGTGTGTGTGTGTGTGTGTGTGTGCACATATACTCAATCAGCCTGTCGTGCACACTGTACGCTAAGGAATGTTGTGTGTGCAAATTGTAACCTTGACCTTTGTTCAACTTGTCCCTTGAGGTTAATTGTATCATTTAGCCTCAGTTGTTGAATTTTGCCTCTTTTAATTGCAAGTCAATATTTTATTCTCTGTGTGTGTGTGTGTGTGTGTATGTGAGTAGGCTCTTGCTCATGAAATTTTGCAGGGTTATGCTTCAGGACCACGAGCAGTGAAAGATTGCGCGTAAGCTATACGGCTATAAAGTATCTTGTTTTGACACACGGCTTCAGATCCTCCTGCTGGCTTGATGTTGACGTTCTCCTTTTATTCCGGATCAACATTTGCAAAGCGAATATGCTTGTTTTTCTAGAACATTAACAAAATGCTGGTGTCCACAACTCACATTTTGTATTTCAGAATGCATTTCTTTCTACTGTTCTTTCATTATTAACTGAAAACCTGAATGAAAAGCAGGCTTGCGGGCACCTCATGTGGTCGTGGGGGGCTGCCTGGTGCCCGCAGGCAACACGTTGGTGACCCCTGCCATACACTATACTTCAGTACCATCTAGGGGTTAAAATGTGAATTACACCTCTGATGACAATGAATGAAAAAAATGGTCTAAAAAATGTTGCCAATGATATCAAATATCGACGATGATTTGTAGCACAATTATCGACCGAGCACAATGCCGAGAACCGGACTTGACAAAGTAAGTTGATAACCACCGTTGAAGTGCCGTTTAATTCTGTTTGGGGAATTTTAGGTTATTTTTGGAGAAAAAAAAAGGATTTTTTTTTTTAACAAAAATCTGCAAATTTGTATAAAAAATGTAACTGTCACTGAATACACGGAATTGCACGGTAAGCTCAATGCCATGCACAATCGAGAACGCACAGCGCGGCTGCAAAGGATGGCAGCAAGGCAAACACACAAGCACACAACACGACTGCAACGGATACAGATGGCAGTGTGACTTATTGACGTTTACGCAAGATTAGCACCAGACGGGCATGAGCCATCGATGGCGGACGATTGGCAAGTTAGTCATAAATGAGCAATGTTGCGTAATACGTTTGACTTTAATTACATATCTGCAAACGGCCACAGTTAACGCCAGGCTACGATGAAGCGGGGTTTTTTTCTCATAGTGTTCGCTGTTTGTGAAACTTTAGTCAATTGGGTGAATGTAAAGTTATGTAAAGTGCAATCACTTCAGCGCCATATGTAGAAACATCAAGCTATCACGAGGCCACTTTTATTTAAATAGATCAATATTTATTACAATAATATATGTCATATATATTATATATAACTAGCATACTTAATTCTTATATATAATATTACTGTATATTTTTGTAGTTGATGTTTTAATATGTATTCATCTTTTGTTGCACGCATTGGCACAGACTTTCAGCACATTTTCCGATAAAAGTGTTCTTGTCATCTTTTTTTTTAAAGAATTAATAATTTTGCAACTATAAAGGTTATCTATTTCATTTAAATGTCATCGCATAACCCATTCATTCATGTATTTATTTTCCTTTTGATTATCCTGTTCAGCTGGAAGCTATCCTACCAGGCATGTCAATCACGGCACAATTGCTCATATTAACACTGTCTCATTGCATAGCTTAGCAACTTACTGCGTTTTAGCTTCTACTATCTTGTCTCCCCAGGTCTTCAAAGTCGGGCTGATGTCCATTTGACCTACCAGGAGGTGTTTTTAAACGTTATTCTGACCAAATCCAACACCGTGTGTGTATCTCCAACTCCATTCGTCACAGGAACACTTACTCGTTATTGAGGTTGCATTCAGGGACACTCCGAACTCCGAAAATCACAACAACAGTTTACCGTGCGTACATTTGTGCTTTAAATAAACAGAAATACAAAAAGGATGTATTAGTGGTTATTGTTATCAGCATTTCAGTGTGCTCGGAAATCCCAGAAAATTCACTCAAAGCATGTGCTAAAATCACGTGGTGTACTTGAACGCAATCACTCATTTTTCAAAACAAAGCCATTAAATTGCTATTATGCGACTATTAAAGAGATTGCAAGTACTGTAACTAGATTTTCAATGTCCAAATATTTATAATTGTGTCTTGTCATTCATCTTTGTGTTCATAAAAACAGTCACAGTGACAACGAGCATATTTCAAACATAGTTGCAAATGGTGGTTATACGTATCATAATTATTCATGTCTGATTAATTTGATTAAAAATGTATAATAATTTGACAGCGCCAATTTGTATGCTATTCAACCGCACTGCTTCACAGGCTGCATGTTTTTAATGGTCGCTTGTTTACATTACAGCTGGCAGTGGCTTTACATAAGGTAGACACATGGAAGGAATATTGTAAACTAAAATATAATTGCACTGTAGTACGTTAATCTACCATCCTTTTTAAAATTGTTTTTTTTTTTTTGGTTGTTTTTTTTCCCCTCCAACAACTAGTTGCAGTTTCATTTTTGAGCCACTGCCGCCCTCACATATTTATTGACTCATTTTATCAACTTTGATCAACTCTTAAACAAAGACAGAAAAAGGCAGGAATAATTTAATATGCAAATGTATGTTTCATGAATAGAGTCAAACATGTGTTCATGTGAATGTGGTGCAGTTCTGATGCTGGACGGTAGGGGTTGCTAAGAGACAGAGTGGCTAAATGAAGCCACGTGAGAGAAACACTATTCAGTGTATTCAAATTACTGGTTTACTCAAAGTAATAAAAGAAAATCTATACCAGTATAACTGTTCAGAAAAAAAACACATTCATATTTATTTATCTTTATTTGTCTTGGTCATGAGGACACTATACGAGCCATCCTCCAACATGGAACTGTACTGGAATGTGATTATTTCAAATGATTCTCACAAATATTCAATACAAAAAAAAATAAATACAAAAGAGAACAAAGAGACACACACTGGACATTAAGACCATGCAGTGACGGTATACAAAAATAGACGTTTCTTTTCTTTTCCTGTACAAACATACATGGACACATATAAATATACAAAAGAGTGTATTTTTAAAATACAAAAAACTACATTTGTACAGTTACATTCCATGAGAACGGAACAGGGGACATGGCACAATATTCAAGTGAAGGCGTCTTTTTTCTTACAGACACTGTACATTTACTGTTTCACTGTAAAATCAAACATCACATCACCAAAACGTTGACGTCTCCCGCCGGCTTCTGTAAACATTACAAAGAAAAAGTTTATTGGTGAATTTTTCTTCCCAAATTCAACCACAATTGTCTGTCTGTAGAGTTTGTTACGAGGTCAATAAGAAACCTCAACGACAGTGCATTGTTTTACTTTTCAAGTCTCTCAGATTAGCAAGAGGGTATTTGGTAAAACACACAAGACAAGCGTTACACAAAGCAGTCATGATCGAGTTTTGCACTTTTGCTAGTTCTGCCTGACGTCCTGCAGCAGTTTGTTTATCTCATGCACAAGCTCGCTAGCGTCCACGCCGGCCTCTTGGCGGCTCTCGCTGCGTTTGCCACCCTGGTGGCTCTGATAGAAGACACCGTCAAATTCATCTTCCTCAAAGTTCTCCGGAATCTCCTCCATGGCAGGGAGCCATTTCAGGTGTGGCGGCTGTCCATTAGTGGAAGTGGAGGATGAGGCAGGGGCGGGGGAAACGTGGTTGTTTCCAACAGATCCGCTACCTGGATTGAGATAATGGGTATTGGCAGCCCATGCAGCCACCCCTGGGGGGTAAGCAGGGCCCTTCCCACCTGGCAGCAAACCTCGACGGCTATCCTGAGCAACAGCGTTGTTGCCGCTGCGTCCGCTTCCTCTCTCGGCGGTCGACGAGGATGAGGGTGGGCTTGTTTCAGTGCACTCGCTGTAAGAGTCCATATTAGGGGGGAGGAGCCGCTGGAACACACTGTTCATCTCTGTGAGAAGGGAGCCAGACCCTCCTGCAGGCGTACATGCTTCACTTCCTCCCATTGGTCCCGCCTCCTCACTTCCAGGCTCCTTGCCAAAAGTGGAGAAACACTTTTGGCGTTCCGACTCCTCCGAGGACTGGTCATCATCGATTTGGGGCTGCTGGGAAGACTCTTCTCCTGGGATGTACATGTTGTTGCGGTAGTCTGAAGAGGATGTGGGCGAGGACAGGGGGGGCATCCAACACTGGTCAGAGTGTCCCAGAACCCGACATTCATCTGTGCACAGTCGCATTGCTGGAGGAACGAGAAGAACAAACATCAGGAGAAAATCCAACAATAACCACTTATTACACGGAAAAGCGGAATAGCAAATAAACAAGGACTGACTGCAGAACCAAAGCAAACATCAGAACCTTCACAGATGCTTGCTGTCATCTTTAATAACCATCATCAATCTGAGATGGTAGTCGACGAGGATAAGGTATAGAGAAACCGCAACAATTGCACAGGAAGTCATGTTTCCTTGCATGAACAGGGGAAAGAAGGCGCTGTTGGATTACTGATGTACAATTTCTGTTCAATTACAAGAAATAACTAGGTGGGAAGTGTTGCTAATGGCTAATGGCACTTCAGACTAACAAGTAGGGCTGAAAGCATCGATTCTTTTGTTTGTCGATGAATCTGAAGCTTGCTTTGATGAATCGAGTAATCGGTTAGACAGACCAAATCAATATGAACCAAACACAAACAGTTAGTGGTTTGGTCTGCAAGAGGCAAAGATGTCCATCACTGTTTTCCAAAGTCAACGCTGATGTGCATGAATATCTTGACAGTAGGTCTGCTTTCATGGATGACTACGGAAATTTAAAAATATTCACATTTCCGTCAAATTAGTTGTTGATTAAATGGATATTCATCAATTAAATGTTGCAGTTGCAGTATAGTATACATACTCGTATATGTATACAATATTTATAGGCTACAACGTGAATATCGGCATTGGGGCAGATAACAAAACAACCACGTTTTATTGTCACAGTTCGGTGCGTACCTCGATGTCAAGGTCACGGTTGGGATCATTTTCTGTACAGTAAGCGAACAAAATGCAAACCATGAAACTGCTTTCGTCTTTTCGTTCGCGTGTAATTGTGTGTTTACGAATTGTTGAAAAGCAGGAGACTTTAAGGATGGAAGAGAGTCTCCGGGTTTCGGATTCTCCTTGCCCCAATCGCTAGTCCAGGACTGTTTTCGTCTTCTGTGTCTCGCATTTTCGAACCGCATTTAGGGACACTACCTGGGCTTGTGGAGGGGCATTGCAACTCCAAATGAACACTTCCCGAAGGCCCCGTAAAGCAAAAAATGGGAATCTGAATACATGCACCGTGAGACTTCAAAACTATTACTGCTCTTCTTGTTATCTCACACACGTCTCTGCCATATTCAAGGGAGGCAAGGGTCGTCTGGTTTTATCATTTCTATCATGAACGGGCCATCTAAATAGAAAATCTAAACAAATTAAATCCAACAAAGAGAAGCCAAGATAATCCTAACCCTCAGCGTTTCTGTTTTGACATATTAGCATAAAAGATACAGAGGAGGGGGAGCAAGTTCAGCCCCTTAAAGAACAGATTGTGAAAGACTTATCCAGAACCCCTCCCTTTATACATCACAATTAATAAGGAGAATACATTACATGGCGAGAGAAAAAAAAAAGACATGTGTCGGAGCTCTCTGGGTTGCAGAGGTTGAGAGCGGGACACAGTGAGAGTGTGTATGTGAGCGAGTGAGAGAGAATAACATAATTCTAAAAGCAATTACTGTGAATTCTCCTCAGTTCAGACATGAAAGTGCAACACTGTCACTCAACGGAAGGGAAAAAAATAGAAAGGAACGAAAATGACGGAAAAAAACAGCACCCCGAGACGCATACCGATGAGTGACAGGCGACTCATCTCCACTCCGGGGAGGATTTTACAGACACGACTCATAGGGGGCAGATAAAGCGCGCACACACACACACACACACACACGCACACACGGTGACACACACACACTGTAACCTCTCTCAGTGTGATAACAACCGTGGAAATAGAGGCCGTGTGGAAGAATGGGCGGAGGACAATGGGATTGTGTTTGCAGCATGCTGAATGGCTGTGTCGGCAGGTGTGTCGACTATTAGCTGGCTCAGGCCTGACCTGTCCATAGCACTGAAATTTGTCAGACAGGATGTGCCCAACATGGCTGAGGGGAAGACAGCTCCTTCACTTGCTGTTATTATTGCCTCTGGCAAGAAGGATATATTGTATTTTCATATTCTGTGGCTTTATACAAACATTTCAGTAATGATTTTATTGATTTATTATGGCTATCATGGGTATTGTTACAGTATTCCAGTATTTCAGTGGAAAATGATTATCCTCTGCTGATTTAGTAAGCTTACCCTCTGATATGATCAGTCCGTTTTTTTTAATGGAAAGTACATTTTTCAAAAATCCAGAAGAAAACATTAAATAAATGTTATAAATTAATTTGTATTGATTCCCGACCATGATAAATATGCCCCAAAAGGAGGACTTTAAGTACCTTGGGGTCTTGTTCACGAGTGAGGGAAGGATGGAATGCGAGATGGACAGGCGGATTGGTGCGGCGTCTGCAGTGATGCGGACTCTGCATCGGTCCGTTGTGGTGAACAGGGAGCTGAGCTGAAAGACAAAGCTCTCCATTTACCAGTCGATCTATGTTCATACGCTCACCTATGGTCATGGGCTTTGGGTAGTGACGGGAAGGACAAGATCGCAGGTAAAAGTGGTGGAAATGAGTTTTCTCCGTAGGGTAAAGGTGAGAAGCATTGTCATCCGGGAGAAACTTGGAATACAACCGCTGCTCCTCTGCACTGAGGTGGCTTCGGCATGTGGTTCAGGGCACGTTTGATCGGTAGGAGGCCACCCAGGTCAGAGAGACTATGTCTTTCAACTGCCATAGTAACGCCTCGGGATCCACCAGGAGGATCTGGACGAAGTAGTCAGGCAGAGTCTGCCCGAAGTCTGGGCTTCCCTGCTTAGGCTGCTGCACCCGCGACCCAACCTTGGTTAAGCGAAGAAGATGGATAGATTCCCTACCAACCAGCAAGAATTCTGACCCCCGCAGACCACCCATGAAGCACGCAATTCAGTCCTGTCCCATCACGAAGACGTTTCGTTGGCGCGATCATTTGAAAATATATTGGCAAACAAGATTACAGTCAAACACCCTTGCTATGAAGCTCCATACAAGATTTCAGCGGGTGGGGTAAGGATGATTCTGAGAAAAGTGAGGGATCAGCCCCCAATCACACAGGAGGAGCTTGTAAATGATCACAAAGCGACTTGGACCACAGACACCAAGAAGAACTACTTACTATTGACTTTAAGCACGAACTAATCAGGCCTGCTCGGATGAGAAGTGAAACGTCTTTGAAGACAACCTGAATAGTCCAGTTGCAATCCATTCAATTCCCTGAGAATCTCTTTGAATGTTTAATTTCTGAGTTGTTGAGCTCTGATCTAATATTTGGGCAAAAAAATTAATCTCTCTTCAGTCCTTCCAGGAATTTTCAATGTTGCAATCATTCCAATCAGCCACTCTTTTACACTCTTGCAATTTGATCCAATCACACCAACTTTACAACTTTGACTCGGATGGCTGGTCCGCACTGGTGTGCGGCATCATTTTGACGCAGACTTACTTCCTTATAATAACTTGGGTGATGAAGATGTGCGCTGCAAAGTCATTATTATGTTTTATCCTTTGGTGTGTTGTATGTTGTGATAATAAAACTGTGGGTGAACAACAAGTTGAATCACACACTACAACATCAAATCTCACAATACCGACCGTGTCGACAACCGCAGCGAGTGACAATGACTGAAGTAAGTACAGGCAACAACAGCTGCGCTACTGTGTCGGCGAAAATCCATATCTAGGTGCGGTGCACCTCTTTTTGAACACTTCAACTCTGTAAATGGACAAAGATGAGTACATAAGATGAAAGTAGAGTGCTGTCATTGCTGAGTAGAGATGAGAACGGTGCTGCACTCTGCAACTATCACCATGCTCAAACTCTTACTGTTGCATTTGAACCTTCCTGAAAAAAAAACACTGAAGACCAGGCATGTCCAAAGTGCGGCCCAGTGGTCATTTTTTGCTTTGTTTTTTCTAATGAAATATATTCTTAGATATTACACTAATTTACTTTGTGTCCTGTAATACAAAGCTTATATAACTTATAGTACAATATACTGACCTACCATGGATATATTTTAGCATCTTTAATGTACACATGAAAGTGTCACCTACCCCATACTTAATTTTTTGTATATGCTATATCGATATTTTTTGGAAAATTACCTACCAGTCTATTGCAATTTAATTTCCATGCTTCATTTAAAAAATAATTTAATAATAAAAAATAATAAAGAAGAACATTTTGGGAGAAAAAGTTGATCTCTTTATGCACAAAGATTGTACCGAAACCAGATAAAAACCGTAGCCCAAATGCTGAGGTTCGGATCGTGCCGTAGGTTACATGTACCGTTGCACCCCTAGTGCGCATGCACGCGTCTGTGCATGGGAGTTAAAAAATGCCTTTGTAAAATTACACAGTGATGCAAAAAAATAGGCCTCCAAAAATTACCCTTTCGACTTTTGCCACCTTCTTTTAAGAAAAGCTGCTGCAAATTCGGGTAATTTTAGGCCGCAACTATCACAAAAAAAGCCTGTGAAATCCTGGAGTGTCAAGTGGATAAAACAATGTCGTCATCGCTTTCACACAATGAAATTAATGGGAGGTGTGACTGTGTTCTGAAGTGTGAGTTTTGTGTGAGGGTGTTTGGGGCGTGTGACTCAGCAGAATCGAGACAATTTGGCAAATGGACACACAAACAAGCAAAAACCGAAAAACAAGATGGAAACTGTGGGGATCATAATAAGTGCTTACATCAACATACCTGGATGAAGGCGGTGGTGCATTTCGAGATGTATCAGGTCAGAAAAGCCCTCTCCCAGCAGCAGCCTGTCCACGGGGGACTCTCTTCCCATTTCACAATCACTGTCCCCCGCCTCGCTGTCCCCACGCCCACTGTCCTTTAGGCTGAACTTGTCCATGTCTTGTAATGCATACCTACATGGAACCATGACAAGAACAGCCAGTTAAAAGTATGGACAATAATGCAAATGGAATCAGGCGGGCACAACATGTATATCTGTAGTCAAGGAAGAATAAATACATCATTCCAATTAATCAATTTAAACAACTGCAAGAATTTGGAGTTTGTCTCCAGACAAGCTTGTCCCATTTTAACTCCATGCAAGTAGGTCTTATAAATAGATCTATGACAACAGCCGCCGGGCATCAATAAATTGATTTTTGTGATAAGTAGGGCAAAGTAGTGATGAATTCATACTCAAAATGTAATCTCTGGCAAGACTCAGGAAATTGTTGGGACATTCGGACAAATGAAAATTGAACATGAATGGCGTCGGTGTGTATGACAATTGGAATATGAGGACAACAAAACCAACTGAGAAACTTTACAACAGCTTGTTGAACATTCCACACATACAGCATGTACCTCAGTGACAACAAAGTGGTTAAAAAATATATATATATATATTTGTGGCGTGTCGGGACTGAGGGATAGGGGGTAAATTACCTGTAGCTGCGAGAGTATTTGTTGCCACGGAAACTGGGTCTGGGTTGGTACTGGCCCTGATGGAGCATGGACAGAAGCTGTGAGACTTGCTGTATCCAAAAATAACAAAACAAACAAAATAAAGCAAATAAACAAAAAATAATAGGAAAAAAAAGAAAAGGGTGGTGGTGGAAAAGGGGAATAACAGATGGGAAAAGAGAGAAAGAGAGAGACAAGACAGAAGACAAAATAATGGATGAATAAACACAAAATGGATGATGGAGAGGCTGCTCAATGTGGATGAGACAAAATGGATGTTGTTAAAAACAAAAACGGGAAGCTGATGTGGGACGGCAAGTCCAGATGAATATGTCGACATGACTGAGAGGGAACCATGGTTATCACACATCAGGGGTGTCCAAACGTTTCCCAGTTAGGGCCCTTACAGAAAAATTGAAGGAAGCGGGGGCCACTTTGACACATTTTGTACATTAAAGATGCTAAAAACAATCCAATGTAAGTCAATATGTTACAGCTGCAACAATTAATCTATGAATCAATGATTAATCAATCTTCTGATTATTCAACAGCTATTTTGGTATTTGATTAATTGTTTTTATTGAAAAATGTAAATATCTTCTGATTTTAGCATCTCAAACCTGAATATTTTTTTTAATTTCCAGAGTTATCCATGAAAGCAGACCTGTTGTCTTTGTGTTTTAGGCAAAATAAGATATTCACATGCATCAGCTTTGACTTTGGGAATCAGTTATCCACATTTTTGCCTCTTTTTTGATATGTTGCAGACCAAACCACTAACTGTTTGTGTTTAGTTCATATGGATTTGGTCCGTCCAAGGCCTACCAATTTACTCGATTAATCGAAACAACAAGCTACAGATTAATCGACAAAGAAAATAATTGTTAGTTGATAAATAATTGTTAAGTCAAAAATGACTTAACTATCTGAACAAAACATCCGCATTTTAGCTTTGGGTTATAGCTGACAAAGCAAATTTGTGGAATATACAATAATATATCTTCTAATAATGATTAGATTTGGGAGTAACGGCGTTAAAAATAACAGCGGAGTCGAGTCTTTTGAAGGGCTCTTTGAAGTGAACGATAAGAACCGCATTACTTCGACGTCACTGATGTAAAAGACAAGAGCGTACATGTGAAGTGTACGTTATATACCACAGCAAAGCGTCTCTACATTGTGAGCACTTCAACACATTAAACATCTCTCAACACCGCCACAAAACGAAATCCCGATTCTTTCACATATTTTAACATTTTTCAAAAATATAACTCAATCATTGCTTTCCATGATAACTAATTACATATACAAAGGAGTAATTACGTTACTACTTCAATTGCTTTTTTGGAAAAGCCACAAATGGCCCCCGGGCCGCACTTTGGACACCCCCACAAGGACAAGGTACAAACAAAGTAAAGACCAAGACACATCTCTAATCATCAACTTGGTGATAGTTAGTTTACAACTACAAGGGCATGAGATACACTGACAAGAGGTTTGTGTGCATGTGCGTGTGTGTGTGTGTGCGTGTGTGTGTGTGTGTGTGTGCGTGTGTGTGTGCTCACCTCCACCTGTGGAGTTGTGTGTGCCAGCTCCAGGGCAAAGCTCTCTGGAATGTGATTGGATGAGATGGTCACCAGGCTGTTGAGGGATTGGCGACTGTGGTGATTCTGCCTGCTCCCCATCTGGGCTCGCTCCATGGGGGGTGTAGCTGAAGGCGAGCGGTGATGGGCTCTGATGGGCAGGGTGCCATTCACAGTCGGAACCAGGGTGATGTCCCCTTTGTGGATCTGCCGTGAGGGCTTCCTGGGGTGGTGCTGGTGGGTGGACTCAGCCACTCGGCAGTTGTAAGACTGCCTTGTCTCCTTCTTCTCTCTGTTGCAGCGAGCAGCAAACATCACCATGATGACCAGCAGCACGGCACAGATGGCCCCCAGAGAGATGATGATGATCAGCGATGCATCAATGGCAGACTCTCCCTGATCCATCACCTGGACGTGGTTCTCCATGTTCTCATAGAGGTTGACCCTCAGAACTGCTTTGGCACTGAGGCTCTCACTTCCCTGATCTCTGACCACAACCAGAAGCTCAACATGCTCATGCGGGAAGTTCTCCAGACTGGCGTTGGCATGGATTTCACAAGTTCTTGGGTCAATCATGAAGAAGCCCTCTTCATTACCACTGACGATGGAGCAAATCAGCTCCGAATTGACTCCTGTGTCGCGGTCAGTTGCCCTGACTGTCGTCACGAGATGCCCGGCTTCGGTGAACTTTGACGCAGGTACATCAGCACTGAAGTTCCACAGCTGGGGGACCACAATGACTGGAGGGTTGTCGTTCTCATCCAGAATGTTCAGAATAATGGTGGCATTACTGACCAGTGGTGGCTTTCCAGCATCTTTGGCTTGCACAACAAAGGAAATGCGACTAACATCTTCTCTGTCAAACGTACGCAGGGCGTAAATGGCGCCATTGGAGGGATCGATGGTGACGTAGGTGGAGATGGAGCTCCCGTGAATGGAGTTCTCCAGGATGGAGTAGATCACCTGTCCATTAACATCCAGGTCAGGGTCTGTGGCCATGATGGATGTCAGATATGCTCCCGGGGCATTGTTTTCTGATTTAAAGATCTCATATTGGCCCTTCTCAAAGCGTGGTGGGTTGTCGTTTTCATCAGTGACGTGCACAGTGAAGTGCTTGACCGTGGAGAGGCTGGGAGTCCCTCTGTCCTCTGCCACCACCGTTAGGCTGAACTCAGACCTCTTCTCCCGGTCTAGAGACACATTTGTTAGAATCATGTAGTTGTTTTCATACGTCTTCTGCAGCTTAAAATAACCCTGGCCGTGAAGCTTGCAATCCACATCTCCGTTCAAACCTGAGTCCAAGTCCTCCACCCTCACCAAAGCTACAAAGGTATCCAGGGGGGCCGCCTCTGATATATAAGCTGCGTCCCCGTTGCCCTGCGAGGACATGATGTTGATGCTGATGTCTGGCTTGTTGTCATTCACATCCACCACCTTGACCAAGATCTTGCAGTGTGTCGGCATGGAGTTTGGACCCATGTCCTGCGCTTGCACGTCAATGTCATAGGAGTCGGTGGTCTCATAGTCCACGCGAGAGATGAGAGTCAGGTGACCGCTGTCGGGGTTAATTTTGAATGTCTCCATGATTTTGGGGGACACGTGACTGCTGAATGAGTAGACTATTTTAGCGTTGGTGCCGTCATCTGCATCAGTGGCGTTTAAGTCGATGAGCAGCGTTCCAACAGGTGTATTTTCTGGAAGATTTATAACATATGAGGACTTGTCAAAAACCGGGCTGTTGTCGTTTGAGTCTGCAACGTGGATTTTAAGCAGGGTGGTTCCAGTACGGGATGGCACGCCCCTGTCAAAGGCCGTGTATTGAAGTTCATAAGTGGAGCGCACCTCCCGGTCCAGCTCTCTTAAAACCACCAACTCAGCATATTTAGCCCCGTCACTTCTGGACTGGATGTCAATCTTAAAGAATGGGTTCGGCTCAGAAGCGTAGCTGTACAAGGAGTTCTCGCCCACGTCCGGGTCCGTGGCGCTGTCTAAGGGAATGCGCGCACCCACGGACGCGCTCTCGGAGATCTCAATGGGGATGACCGCGCGGGCAAACTGCGGCGCGTTGTCGTTGATGTCAAGCACTTCCACCTCGACGTGGAACAGCTGCAGGTGCTCGGTGGGCAGCGTCAGCACGTCGAATTGGATCGAGCAGTTGAGATTCTTTTCGCAAAGTTTCTCCCTGTCGATTCTGGACCGGATGCTGATTTCTCCGTCCTGTTCGCGCACGGCGAGGAAGGATGAACTCGCTCGTTGCATGGCGCGGAAGCGCAGCGACACCGAGCTTGGAAGTTTAGCCAGGACATCCGCGACATCATCTTTTAAACGCGCTATCACCGTGCCCACCTTCTGCTCCTCGTAAATCTGATATTTCAGCGTCTTACCCGTTACGTGGAGTGCTGGCAGCAGCAGAAGGGTGAAAACTTGGGAGAGCATCTTCATTTTAGTCCGTTTGGTGGCGCAAAAAGGCGAAAGTAAATATCAATCCCAGCTTTAGGCTCCTCGTTGCATTGCTCCTCTTGAGACAAAAAATATTCAGAGGTTGCAATTTTGGATGAGATGCACTTATTAAAAACAAAAGACTTCTACCAGTAGTCCGATCTGTTGCGCACATCCAGTGTGCGTAAAAGCAGGCAGTGCTGGAGTGTGTTGCGCCTCTCTCTCTCTCTCTTTCTCTCTTTCTGTCCTCTTTGCGTGCGTCTGCTCTCTTCCACTCTCTCTCTCAGTCTGAGACTCCTCTGCATTCAACGTAGACCCTCAACTGCTTCTACATCAGCCCAGCCCCGTTTCCACGTCCATTCTTCAATCAAATGCTGGCTAAACAACACAATCCGCCCAAGGAGGCGCAAGAGGGAGAGAAAGGGGGAGGGGGGACCCGCCCCGCGGGGGTTCACTTTCCCCACTTTTCACTGGGGGTGGGCGATACTGCAAATGTCGGTATCATCCAGTAAATCCAGGCTCAGATTCTCTCTGTGTATCTGTCGATATCTTTGAGTTTTCCATTAATTGGTTAACCATGATTGTAATCACAACAACATACAGGCCAAAGATTCCAGACACAAGAATAAGATTATAATGTCAATACAGATGCTCGATGCTGGATTTCTTACCAATGACGTGCTATTATCCAGCACTTCATTACCGATATCAAGCGACATATGCAGACTATCCTCCTTCCTGTCACGTCACGTCATGTAATGAATGAACGCATTATGCGGCTTTTACTGTGACGCCACTGGATGCATTTCACTACTCCTGATCAAAAGTTTAAGACCAGTTGAAAAAATGCTGTAGTTACATTTTGCACTGTCGAATCTGAAGGAGGTTCTAAGTAGAGCTTTGGAAGCATTGAGAGAGTTCCTTTATTTACTGTGGTACTTCCTTGTGGTGGCTGCAATGTAACATGCTGACACGTGGGTGACTCGTGTAGAATGCTGCATACCACAACGTGTCATCCAGTGCGCTTTCTGAATGTCTGATGCTTCTATCTTAGTTCATGTAGTCATTTTTATGCTTGAAAATGCGTAATTTAGGCCAAACTTATGTACATTTTAAAGGATCCGACTCATTGTGAACTCACCGAGTGCACTCAGACGGTCGGGAGACGGTGAAGAGAGGCTCACGGCAGTCTCATGTTAGGTTTCTGCCCTGTATTTGATCAGGTAACGTGCAAATTGAAAGATTTTTACTGAAGAAAATGTTAAAAACGATCGGAATCATACATTTTTAATACAGTTCAATGGACAAATATGAAAATTTACGTTGTTATCATTTCTTATTTTTTTACATTTTTCATGATCCACCTGCCTCCTGTGACCGTTGGACACCTGTTGGTGTGTGATGGTGGGAGGGTTATTTATTTTATGACACCGTCAGTCAGACTGCTGTATTGAGTAATGATCACCTGCCATTTCTGACATGTTGATAAGCACGTTGCCAGCTCCCTTTCGGTTCCTGCTTTAAAGGAACCACTTCCTTTAAACAAAGTGAAATGCTTCTGACCGTCTCTTGAGCAACTCAGAAGTGCCAAACTTATGTTTTAGATTTATTACCACTTATGGCAAGGGTGTCCGAACCTTTTTCCACCGAGGGCTGCATACTGAAACGGTCACTTTGATATTTTCTGTATTTTTTAGTTTTGTAAACGTGTTGATTTTAAGACAAAGCTTTGTTTTATTATTCATTATTACTATCAACATGTCAACTTCTTGTTTTTCTCTTTGCCTTTGTAATCTATCTTTCCCACTTTTGCTGTGTTTTTTGGTTTATTTCTACAATATACCGCGGGCCGACACAAAACAAGCTGCAAATGGCCACTAGGCCGCACTTTGGACACCCCTGGCCTAAATAAACCACAGAAGAAAAGCCTTAATTTCCAGATCTCACCCCGGAGGACTTTTTCGCTACTATAAAACCACTAGAAGGTTTAAAAGCCTCCCTTCAGGTCACCCCCGCACTCCCAGACAGCAGTGAGACACACGTGGAGACATCCATCTAAATCATTATCAAAGCCATCACTGGGAATCTTTACGTGTGGTACGATATTTAATCCTACAGAGCCATGGACAGCTGTCAGCCAGCTCATGCATCAGACACAAACATGACGTCTTGGCACAAGCGAGTGCTTTGCTTGCAGTTATCTCATCTGAAATGGCAGCAGCAGCAGCCATGCACTTGGCTGCAGAGGTTTGCAGTGCAGTATACTTTTTTTTTTTTTTTTTAACATCATCATCAGACTGTGGCTGGTCATGGGTGAAAGTAAAAGCCTGTTAAGCTGTGTGGCCAATCGCATTAAACGGGAGACGGACTCTAATGAATGCATTTAAAGATGTGGTCACGCCGAGAAACACTCATACAGTCTCGTGCACAAATCTAAACTTCCCACAGGATTTTTTTTGTAATACACACGTACACACACACACACACACGCACAACCCCCTCACCAGTTGGGTCATTCTGACATTCCCAGAGTCTTTTATTCATGTTTATGTGCATACACGCTGTTAACTGTGTGAGAGAGCTTTAAAGAATGTGGATTCTGGATACCATCTGGCCACGGTTTGTTTGGCACCAGAACCCCACAATTACAGCCGACCAAACAAGACTCCAGCCGAGTCTCGAACCCGCACACAAATGTGAGGAAATGAATTGTCATGGAGGATTGTAAAATACCAAGGAGATTCTCCGTTGCCCCAAAGACACACATAGTACATTCATTTGTACTTAAGTGTACTGTGACAGGTTACTAAAGCCCTCATACATATTTAAAGGAAATGATGAAGATGAGCAAGGCAACCATCTGGAGCAGGAATCCAAGAACACAAGCCAGTCTTAAAATCGTTTAAGAGGAGCATAATTAATCTTAAGACACAAATTGCTGCAGACTTTGCTAAACAAATTAATAATTTAGAAGCAGCTGCTACCTGCAGCAATCTCAAGACGTCTGCTTCTTTGCAGAAATCCGTTCTGCACAATGCGGTATCTCAAAACGTGCAGGGACACAAATTCGGCGGAAAAAACTTTTATTCCAGCAATGAATGCAAGTTCACCACCAGAGCCGCGTCTGTGTTTGCATTCACTCCCCTTTTTGCAAATCATTCAGCATCGTGCGCTTGGTATTTAAACAGGTTTGATGCGGGCGCCTAACATTTCCATGCCTCCAAACGCTCACAATGCAGTAATGCAATTACTCCTCGCGACCCACAGAAGCTAATCACATTTGGGGAACAAAGTCAGTGCTGGAGTTTGTGTAAGAAGAGGAGAGCCAAAGAAAGAGACACAGTTAGAGGGAGGGGTGCCTTAAACAGTGTGCAGAATAAAACAATCAATGTATAGAGGGGTGCATAATCTAAGTAAAAAGCAGATGGAGGCTTAATACGTTTAGGCACGCTGCATAACCAGAGGAGCCCAACAAACAGGACTGATTTGATTCTTTGGAGCAGCAATACTTGGGTTCAACGTGTTCATCTTCTGCAGCAGGTGCAGGGTTATTATATCATTATGTCTTTTTGGAACCTTTGTTGAAGGTATACAGTGGTACTTTGGTTTTCGCTATTCATTCGTTCCCAAAGGTCCCATGAACACCAAAATGCAATAACCAAAAACTAAATATTGTTTTAGACTCTCAAGTTATTAGGGGTGAAACAGTACCCTTCTTTTCCAGAACTTGTTGTTGTTGCAACAAATGGACTAGTTTGTACAATATTCTCATTTGAGCTTGCCAACTAAATGATCCTGGCAGGATACCTTAGGATTGTGTCAACTAAGTACCACCAGATTTGGTGTTGGGTGTGTAACCCAAAATGGTTGAATAAACAAGCAGTGGTGGGAGTATGTGGAAAAATGAGGTGAATTTCTGTCATCACAAAAAAGATTTTTTGTTTTTTGTAATTCCCACAGACTCCCTGCAATGACACTAAGTGACATTTCAATGAACGCAGTGTTGCTCACTTTTTTCACTGGGACAGGGAGGGGTAGTTATGGGAAAACAAGGCTGCTGCTGACTCATTTGTACATGCTAATGCTAATCATTTATCTGCACTGATTAAATGTTGGTTAAAAGGAGTGAGATGAAGGCTAACCCAACATACTAACACTCTGCTAGCTTATTTCATTGTTGACATTAAGCTAACAGGTTAATTTCCAGGACAGACAGAGCTACAAAAAAATGGGTCACACATTGACACCCATTTCATTTGCCTCTCTTCTCTCACCTTTCTCTTTTTCCTTTTTTCACTCCCAGACATTATTTTACGAGGCACTAGCAACATTGTTTCACCCTGATCTGCCGCCAACAGCCAAATGACTGTGAAGGCAGCAGTGGACCAAACCATTTCATGTAGCTGTAGGGGGGTGGTCAGTCAATATGGAAATTTACTTCTGGTCAGTGTAGATATTTAACTGCTACTACCAAATCCAAGCCATTGTTTTAATCGTTTTCTGACTGTATTTTTAAAAAAATCACAACCAGATAGCAAAAATATTTACCTATTTACTGTGGCCCCTTTATGGCCCCCTGACCACAAGATTCAAGGTAAAATTACACGCAGTATTGGAAGTTGGATCAAAAACTGAATCATACAAAAACTGGGGTGTTGGAAAACCGAGGATTGACTGTCCACCCTATAAAAGGACAAGGCCTTGCATCTGGGATGCACGCATGCGAATGTAGACAACACAACCAAACAGCAGCAGAGTGCAACTCTCTTTATGATGCAAGGTCTGACAAATGCCTCGTAGTCATAAACTGATAACGCCTGTCGCTAACATTCAGGGTGATCTTTGCTATGTGCAAACCTCCCACCGCCTACAAAAAACACACACGCACACACACACACACACACACACACCCACACACTCCTTGCCATCAATAGGCACAGCAGGTGTCGCTCCCATAGATGAGCCCACAGGACCCCCAAGTCAGGAGGAATGCTCGTGTCCGCACATGTGTGCGTGTTGCGGGCGCTTTGCTCATAAAGGCACGTGAGCATCTGTCGCCTCGTCTGCCCGCTCATTGTCACTTATTCAATTAGCAGCGATTTGGTGGATTCCGTCCCAAAGGGGTGGGGCACAAGAGGAGACAGTGGGGGTTTCACTTGAGGGTTAGGGAGAAGTGGGCACCTCCTCCTCATCCTCCCACACACACACACACACACCATTGGTTGTTATTCATTCGAGTCGAGTCCCTCTCCCCCTCATCTTGGCTTTCATCGGAGGTCCGTAGAGCTTTATGACTTTATGACTGGTTGGCCACCATTGTGAGTGTGTGTTCTTGCAGACACGACAGAGTGCACACTCTTGTTCTTGTTCACAGTGCATGTGGTGATCACACTCTGAGCGCAGCATATTGCAAGCGATGTCAACAGTTGGGCGACAAATTTACAGCCCAGCCACAACTAGTCGGAAAAGAAAGAATGTATCGGGTCAGCTTTGAAGCGGGCCACATTACTGTATGGGCCCTGCTCGTCCCTCAGCACCGTGCCCCATGAAAAGAACAGCCTGTTATTACTTTTTTACAGACTTTACTGTCTTGGGGAGTTGGAGAGCTTTATAAAATATTTATACTTTTCCTCTGCAAGACCAGAGCGAAATGTCATTGTTAAGGGAATGTCATTAGTTTGACTAATATTATATTCTTCTTGTGAGGCTGCACATTTTGACATTGCAAGTGCTATTTTCTTAAATTAAAAAATCTATATTTTGAGTGGACAGATTTAACATGGAAATCTGGGGAGTTTACTTGTACTCATTAACTGTGTGTGATTCCTGTGGTTTCTTTAAAACAGAAGAAAGTGTTGTACTACAGCAGTAGCTGCATGGGTAAGGTGGGTTAGGACCAGAGGATTGCTTGTTTGGGTTTTTGGTGCAGTGCCCCTACCCTAAAGCAAGGCACTGAGTGTGGTCACAGTCTCTATCCACCGTTAGCATAGAAGCTTTCTAATATTATTTCTGAGAAAACATACTCATTATACCATAACCCTGGGTTAGGGTCTAACCTAGCCCTAACCCTAACCCTAACTCTAACCCAAACCCAAACCCTAACTCTAACCCAAACCTAAACCCTAACCCTACCCTAACTCTAACTCTAACTCTAACTCTAACTCTAACCCAAACCCAAACCCAAACCCAAACCCTAACCCTAACCCTAACCCTAACCCTAACCCTAACTCTAAATCTAACTCTAACTCTAACTCTAACTCTAACTCTAACTCTAACTCTAACTCTAACCCAAACCCAAACCCAAACCCTAACCCTAACCCTAACTCTAAATCTAACTGTAACTCTAACTCTAACTCTAACTCTAACCCAAACCCAAACCCTAACCCTAACCCTAACAGAAACCCAAACCCAAACCCAAACCCTAACCCATAATGTATGGCATGTATGACCAATGGCAAGTCTTTGGAAACATCCATTACACCCTTCATTCATTTCCATTGTATGGATCCTGTGAGGATTGAAGCTTTCTTGCTTCACCATCAGACATTTTAAATGACTTTAGCCTCTTAGCAGTCCAGGATTTCTAGGCTAAAACGCCTAAAAAAAGTCCAATCCAAAGTAACTGTGAAGCTGTCCTTGAACTATGGTTTAGAGGCATGGCACTGGGATCTTTTGAAAGCTAACAAGCTGGATTTTTATCCCTCAAAGACATAATCTACAGTAAGTGCTACTGACATTGAGGAAGATAAGTTTGAATACATTGAAAAAGAAGATTTTTTTTTAGATGAGCCTATTTTGGAGGTATAGACTGGAAAAAAATACTGCTTGATCCCATTTCAAATTTCACACTGATACTACAATAAATCTGCCAAGCACAAAAGCACAAATGTGGTGGTTATGTTTTTGCCAGCGTTTATCTGTTTGTCTGTTTGGTTGTGTTCAAAATAACTTGAAAAGTTGTGAATGGATTTGGATGAAATTTTCAGGAATTGTCGGAAATGGGATATGGAAGAACTGATTCAATTTCAGGGTTGATCGGGATCACCGTCTGGATCCAGGAATTTTTTTTAAAGGCTTCTTTAACATTACGAGATAGGACCATTTTCGGCATTCGTGCATATAACTCCACAAGAAATGGACAGAGCACACACAAAAACACAGGCCAAGTTTCCAACAGGTTCTAAAAAATATCAAAGACTGATCCAAAACATGTAGGATTATTATTTTGGTGTGAATCACACTATGGGGGGAAACTATGGCACTTGGCGGAGGTCTGCGCTCTCTGAGTGCTTTTCTGGTTGAGTATTTTAGTGGGTTTTAGTGGGTGTCAAATCTTTTTCCACCAAGGGCCACATAGTGGAAAATGAAAGGATGCATTTATGTCAAATATACTGTATTTCAAGAAAAAAAAAACTTTTTGGACATTTCAAAAAACCTCAGTTTTGTGATTAAGGTGAAAAGGCGCGCTACTAGTATGAACTTCGGTCTTTGCTTTTTTTTGCCATTTATTTTTTTTCCAAGTATTAAAATTTTCTTCTTAAATAACCTTTGGAAATATCCTTCTCGTGATATAATGCTTTCATTCCCATGATATTATCATTTTTTTCAATCTAATTTGCAAGAAATGTGGAAAATTAACAAATTTTGTTTTGTTTGTGTCTCATAAGATTACAACATAAAAAAAATCACATATTTTTCTTTAACATTTCTCCTCTTTGCTCCTAAAATTACACATTTTTCCCTTATATTATTATAACCTTATTCTTGTAAAGTTACATTTTCTTTCAACTTTTTTCTCTTAATATTTTTTACTTTATTCTTGTAAAATAACTGCAGATTTTTCCATTTTTGCTGCCATTTTGTTTTTTTTAGTTTTCGTTTTAAATGATATTTTTAGAATGTGGCACAGGGCAATAAAAAACAGCTGCGGGCTGCAAGTAGCCGCCCGGGCCGCACTTCGGACACCAATGACGTACAGTAATCCCTCACCACCTCAGGCTTCAAATTTTGCTACTTGAGTCTGTCACGGTTTTTCAAAAATATATCAATAAAGAATCATCGCTGTTTGGTTGAATAGAGCTTAGTAGTCCAAAATATGTAAATTTAAACAAATTTTACATATTTTTGCCTATTTATTCATTGATTAGTTTTCTATGCCGCTTTTCCTCACTTGGGTCGTGGGGATATGCTGGAGCCTATCCCACCTGACTTTGGGTGAGAGGCTGGGTACACCCTGGACTGGACCTGTCTGGCTAACAAGTGGTATTTCTTTGCCTACATGTGCTAAATGAACTGAAATACACATATAAGGCATTCAGAAGACACATTCAAAGACATCCTGATGATATGTGGTATTCTACACTGGTCACAGGGGTCAGTAATGTTACATTGATGAGACAATAGCCACTGCAGGAAGTACTGTACAGAACAGCAGGTACAAAAAAGACAAGAAACTCTCCGAATGCTGACGTGTGAGTCTTATTTATGTGCAAAATGTCTTATTTTCTCATTATGTCTACCTACTGGGTAATAGGAGTGTAAAGGTGACTTTAGGGGTGTTATTTCATGGATAGAAGGTTCTAATAATGTTACAAACATTGGGTCTGAAAAAAGATCATAAGCAGGTTTTCTATGCTCTAACTATGAAAATATTCAATTCATAAATAAAGAATCCTACTTTGCGGAAATTCCCTTCTCACGTTTGTGTCTGGAACCAATTAGCGGTGATGAGTGAGGGATTACTGTAGTGTATATTACTCAAATCTAAGTGAAATTAACTTTCCAATGATGTATAACACGCCTTGGTACGCGAATAAGGGGCGATGTAAAACCTAGGTTTCATCGTTGGCCGCCGGAATGTTCAAGGAGTAAACTAAGTCAACCTAACAGACCGGGAGAAATCTGGTAGAAAAAGTAGAAATCTGTGTCAAAAACAGCGCACAAACGTTTACCTGGTTCCTTCAGAGCTCCTTTAGCAAATGATTCCAGCGTTTAGCCTGGCAATATAAATTGAAAATGTATATTAATTAGTTGGCACTTCAGAGCCCTCGGCTCAATATCCCTTTGAATCACCTTGAATGGACCGCTGCTCTGTCAGAAGCAGGAAATGCCGCCACGGGAGACACAGCTACCACTTCTTGTACATCAGCCTTCTCCCGCACAACTTTGTCTTGTCAATGGCTGTGAGCATGTGTTTGTGTGTGATTGGCATGTTGTTGATTTGTTAGGGACAGCCTTTTCCCTGATGCCATGCCTGATGACTGACAGCTAATTTGTGATCCAGAGATTAGTGTTGTAGAGAAAGAACCCATTCAGTGACGCGCTTCAAACCGAACCGGGCCCATCCAGTGTGATTTCCTGTGACGATGCTTAAGTCACCCCGATAATTAAGGCAGGCCAAGCTTTAAAGCTTAAACGCATCATCTGAAAGATATTTGACAGTGACACGTGAAAAGCATCTGAACTTTTGCACGAGCGCGACTTGAGACAACATGCAAATCATTCTTGACGGCACATTTTCCACAAGTGTAGCTTGATGGCAAACTTGTAAAGCAGTTCAAGTCTGTGTGTTTCCACAGACTGGAAGGGGAAAACAATCAAAGCATTTTGTGGGTTACTTTATAATGTTTGAAGTCGGAAATGTTAACAGTGTATTACAGGAGTCTAACGCATAGCAGCATAAGTCACACACCATGTCGCCTAACTCAAACCAGGGATTATTGGAGCATGCACCACACACACACACACACACACACACACACACGCACACACACACAGCACAAACACAGCGTAACAAGCTCCAGAGACCTGCTGGCAGACACCAGACTCTGATGGGTGTGGGTTCAGTGAGAAGGAAAAGGGGCAAAGTAGCAGTACTGTTTTGTCTTAGTAACACAAAGCCCTCGTTGTTTCCCCTGAGCTCAAATTCAACAACCTGGATTGATTAGAGGCAAGAACACGAGCTGTAATAACGCAGACTTATACTTAGACTTCTCTGTTTCAAGCACACTCGTCCATTATGTGTGCAGGGATCTGTGTTTGCACACAGGCCACACTCTGGCAGGGGTCTGACCCTCACTCAAGTGTTATGTTTAAGTGTCCTCCAGTGACCCGCATCCTGGGGTTGCACCAGATTTACGGTTCTTGGGGTTCTGAGGGATGGCAGCTGTGGAATGGAGGACTGTAGGGGGGAGCTTGGTCGGGTAGGTGGGGGTGTGAGTGGAAGGGGCTGCAAGGGATACCAGAAACAGGAGGGTGAGGTGACAGGAGCGTGTAAAGGTGGAAGGTTGAACTATGTTGGGGGTGGATAAAGCCTGAATTAGAGGAACAGCGGTGAAGTGGGAAAGGAAGGGTTGAGGATTTTACAAATACAGTCAAAACCTCGGTTTTTGTGATTGCCTGTGAATATTCTCATTCATCCAGGTCATTGTATTCTCAGTGTATGCAGTCGATCGCAACTGGACTGTTCTGGTTGTCTTAGAAGACGTTTCGCCTCTCATCGGAGAAGTCTTCATCAGGTCATGCTCAAAGAACTGGTGCTCACAGTTCACAGCGGTGGTAGACTAGACTAGAACAGGAACTAGACTACAGCTGTCCTAGCTAGTCTGACTGGCGTGCGTCCCACCTTGTCTTTGAGCATGACCGGATGAAGCCTGCTCAGATGAGAGGCGAAACGTCTTCTCATACAACCTGAACAGTCCAGTTGCAATTGTTTTTTTGTTATCAAGTGTCCTTCAAAACTGAAACGTAGAGGTTTCGTATACGAAAACCGAATATTTTTGGCCAGAAGACGTAATATCAGTAGGCCGTACTCAATAAAAAAAGCAGAGATTTATGGCGTAACTGTGTTAGTTGGCAAAGAATTACAGATGATGTCAACCACTGATGATGTCATAGACGGGCGACGGAGCTGGGGCGCAATGACTTCCAGGTGGGAGTTGGGATTGTGTATAAATAACACGACTAGACTGAGTCACCAATGCGTTGGATTCTTTGTTTCGATTCCGATGTGGAATGATACTTGGGCAAACGGACTAGTTTCTTAGGCACAATCTTTGGCGGTACACTAACCGAGACATATTTTTGCCAAAAATGTTCATAGAAAACGTAATCCTACATACAAAAACCGAAGTATCACTCATAATAAATAGGAAGGCCATCAGAAGTGTGGAATTAAACATGAGAGAACCAGGGGATACTGTACTGAACGTGTCACGAAGAGAAGAATGGGAGGTTGTGTGGGAGGTGAAGGAGTAGAGCAAAGAATAAAATAGAAGTCAGAGACTTTGATGTTCAGGATAAAAAACACTTTTCACAAAACCTTTCATTCACGCACTTCTCACTTTTGTTTATTAAAAAAAAATATGGCTACGGATTGATTTATGACAACCTTGAGAGTGTGCGGATGCTTGAATATATTTGTGCAGAATTGAATTGTGTTCCCTGCGTGTGAGTGAGTGTGTTTGTGCGAGTCTGCTTGCATTATCCTTTAGTTTTACCGCACCTAAGCTCCACTTGATTTAGTCGAGAGGAAAAATGTCCTTGGGAAAGGTTATGGAGAAGCTGGCAGACGAAGTGAATATGGAGAATCATTTGTTTGCTGAAACTCTTCAGGACGGGATGCAGTCTTGCAGCAAACATGAACAAACTGACCACATCCTCTTCGAGTGGTGGTACTCTGCTGAGGAATGCCTAGCATGGTGCGTCACATTTAAGCAGGGGATTTGGGACGGAATCCAAACAGTGAACAGCAAATGTTCTGTCAGCTCAGCATGCGGCGAGATACAGAAGTAGAGGAAGCAGGCAGGAAGCCAGAGAGCGACTGCAATGCATGACTGATAACACAGAGGAGAAGAATATACAGGTGTACCTGGGTTTTCGTCCGGCCCAGTTTTTGAAAACTATTACCAAAAATATGTCTTGGTTATCGTATTGGCCAAACAGTGCCCAAACAAAGCGTTGACGCATTGGCGACTCTGTCTCTGTGAAGAATGGATAGTGGATCTTTTAGAGTTTGGACACTATGGACAGATTCAGGCCAGGGAATCCTTTTAGATTTCTTAGTGAGGGACGAAAAGGCTTTATGAGACGGCTGCAAGACGGCTGCAAAAAAGTTGCAAGTGGCAAAACTTTGATAAAGAAGGTGAGAAACACTAGTGAATTCAAGAAGAAGCGGTAGCAGAGTAGGAAGGTTGCGTCTGTTACAATAGGATTGTAATGTAAAGGTTCCTAGTTAAAGGAAAACAGCACTTTTTGGGGGAATTTTTCCCCACCATCCACAATCCTTATGCGAGGCATTACCACAAGTCTCTCTTTTCTGTGCATTCTAAAGATACAAAAACAGTTACGAAGCCTTCTGAAAAAACCTCCAAAAACCACCAACTACGCTCCTTTTACATTATGTGACCTGCATGTTAACCAAGCTACAACATTATTGTTATGAACATCGTTACGCCCGAAGAACTACGTTAGTGGCGTAGTGACACCTCGGCACGACTAGCTACTAGCCGGCTCACGAGTAGCTTCACCACACATTCGCTGGCAGCACAACACCTCAGGCCACTGCCGAAGGGTAAAGCTACATATTAGAGCTGCTGCCACTGCTGCTGTGTTGTTGTTTTTGAGTTTGGAAAAGTAAACGCGAGATATAGCATTCCTTTCTATGTTGCTAAATCAATGCGCCCAGGACAGAGGTTCTGGTCATGCTTATTTATTTATTTGTATTATTTTTCTGTATTAATGTCTCTTCTGTTGTTGTTGCTTAATTTATTGGTACATATGTTTCTTATGTTCTTATTCTTTTTCTTGTGTTTTCTTTCTTTTCTTGGGAGAATGAACAGAATAAGAATTTCGTTGCATAGTATAACTGCCTGTTTTACTATGCATATGACAATAAAACTCTTGAATCTTGAATCTTGAAAAGCACCAACATATGTCAAACTACTGTAAGTATTAAATGCTATCATGAATGTGCCTGTTACTGCATGGTGACAGCATGGATATAAAACCATAAAACTTTGTTAATTACTTGCCTCTTTTAATCTGTTTTTATATATATTATACGCACAGAAAAGAGAAAGACGTGTGTTCATGTCTCACATAAGGATTGTGGATTACAGGCAAAATTCCAAAAAACTGCAGTTTTCCTTGAACACGGGTTGCATTGGAAGGTTTAACACCCTAGTCACACTAGAGGTGGAATAAGCCAGAATGCAGTTGGAATGAAAATTTGTGGTTTATTTGTGCATATTCCAAGAGCATTCTTAAAATTCTGACTGCATTCTGAGTGCATTCCAAATATGAGGCCCCATTTTTGTGGCCGGCCCAAATGTTTTGAGCATGCTAAAAGCTTTCAAGGTGGATTTGAATTGGAACAATATCAAACGGCATGCGGAAAGTATTTTAACTGCACTTTGACTGCATTCTAAGTATTCTTACGGTATTCCAAGAGCATTCCAAACATTGTGATCTCATTTGAACAAAAAAAAAGAAACGCAGCCAGCTGCTGCTGAAACATCACTATTAAGCGTCACGTTATTTACATCACTTCATACGACAGACATAAAAAGAGCCAAGTTAACTCCATCAGTGGCTGCCTACTGACACGTCACCCACCATTGACGCGTTCACATCAATGTCACATCATGTCTTATTGCCAAGGAAAAACGGAGCAAAGCTTACAAATTTCAAATCCTCTCCTGAATGTTGCCGCAAATTTTGAAATGTTTTGATTCCGGCTGGTTCTGCTTGATTTGTGCTTGATGCTACGGCGGATTAAGGGAGACAAATAACAGACAATGAGATGAGACAGTGATTATATCTATTGCAGAGGTTTACAATAAAGTGCAAATGAGCAAGTGTACAGTTCTAACCATCCACTCTTTAAAGCTAACTTTGTAACAGACTAGAATTAAAACAACATCAGTGTGGCTCTTCCTTCCCCTTCCCTCTCCCTCCACTCATCACTGTGTTCACCAACAAGTCTTCTGGTGATGGGTCCTTTGCAAACAAAACGGCTCTTAGAAACAACTGGAGCCGGTTCTTTGAAGTGAACAAGTTGTCCTTTTTTTTCTTTTTTTTCTCTGTTAAACCCGCATGTCATCGGTGAGCACTTTGAGTACCGTGAAGGTATACTGTTTTAAGTGTATTACAGATGAAAATCCATTTACATCGTGAAAATGTGTGGTGCCGTCTGAGGAGCAGGAAGCAAAAGCCGAGGCACTTTGTATTTCCAAATGCCAATCTTCACTAGAGACTAGCAAAAACGGTTGTCTGGATGCTGCTTGTTCTTTTAGTTTTGCACATTTTAATTTATATTTACTTGTGTAATGTTTTCTTGACGTTGGGTTGTTTCACTGTAACCAGTTGGAAATAGTTGGAAATTTACAAATAATACACAAGGATTGGACCTTTTTGTCTAACTTTTGTCTTTGTTTTTGTGTTTTATAATTATAGTGGAACCTTTGTTTGCATCATTAATCCGTTCCATCAGGTCCGATTCTGACCAAAACGTACTGCAACCAAATCTATTTTTCCCATTAGAAATAATGTAAATCCAGTTAATGCAGAATTACATGCAGAAAACAATTCTAAATGCATAAACAAGATCATGGCTGCAAAATCACCCACAATAAAGACAAATAAAGTGCCAGCATTTTGATAAAGATGGTCCATCCATCCATCCATTCATTTAGTCTCAGCAGGGAAGATGAGACTTCCCGGTCCCCGGCCACCTCTTCTAGTTCCACCGAGAGGACACCAAAGCATTTCCAGGCCAGCTGTGAGACATAATCCCTCCAGCGTGTCCTAAGTCTTCCCTGGGGCCCGAGCCACCTCAAGTGGCTCCTCTCGATGTGAAGGAGCAGCGGCTCTACTCTGAGCCCCTCCCGGATGAATGAGCTCCTCAACCTATCTCTTAGGGTGAGTCCAGCCACCATACGGAGGAAATGCATTTCAGTCGCTTGCATCCGCAATCTCATTCTGTTGGTCACAACCCAAAGCTCATGACCATAGGTGAGGGTAGGAACATAGATCAACGGGTAAATTGAGAGCTTTGCCGTCCGGCGCAGCTATCTCTTCACCACATTGGTCCGGGCCTGCGACCGCATAACTTCAGACTCTGTGCCGATCCGCCTGTCGATCTCATGCTCCAAACTTCCCTTACTCGTGAACAAGACCCCGAGATACTTGAACTCGGGGGCAGGACCTCATTCCCAACCTGGAGGGTGCAATCCACCCTTTTCCGACTGAGAACCATGGCCTCGAATTTGGAGGTGCTGAGTCTCATCCCAGAAGCTTCACACTCAGCTGCAGTAAACGCCCCAGTAAACGTGGAAGGTCACAGCTCAATGAGGCCATCTGTACCACATTATCTGCAAATAGCAGAGACGAGATCTTAAGGCCCCCGAATTGGACTCCTTTGACGCCTTGGCTGTGCCTAGAAATTCTGTCCATGAAAATAATGAACAGAATCGGTGACAAAGGGTAGCCTTGGCAGAGGTCGATGTTCACCGGAAACAGGCTCGACATATTGCTGACAATGTGAACAAGGCTCCTGCTCTCGTTGTACAAGGACTGAATGGCTCGTACTCCCGGAGCACCCCCACAGGAAACCATAAGAGACATGGTCGAATGCCTTTTCCAGGTCTACAAAGCACATGTAGACTGGTTGGGCAAACTCCCATGTACGCTCCAGTACCCTCACAAAGGTGGAGAGCTGGTCCAGTGTTCCACGACTGGGACAAAAACCACATTGCATCTTCTGTAGCCGAGGTTTGACTAACAGCCGTACCCTTCTCCCCAGCACCCGGGAATCGACTTTCCCAGGGAGCTTGAGGTGTGATCCCTCTATAGTTGGAACACATCCTCCGGTGACCCTCCTCAAAAAGGGGGACCAGCAACTTGGTCTGTTAATCCAGAGGTACTGCTCCCGACTTCCAGTGTTGAATAGACGTGTCAACCAAGACAGTCCCTCAACATCAAGAGCTTTGAGGAATTTAGAGCGAAACTCATCCACCCCCACAGCTTTGCCATTGGGGAGCGTTTTGACTACACCAGATGATGGACTGTGACTCAGCCACAGTGATGGAACTGGCCATGTTCTTGTCCTCAGACTCTGCTTCCTCTCTGGAAGGTATGCCACTGGGATTGAGATGGTCCTCAAAGTATTCCTTCCACTGTCCGACTACATCCTCAGTCGAGGTCATCAGGTTTCCGTCCCAACTGTAAAGAGTTTGGACTGGGCACTGCTTCCCCTTTCTGAGATGTCGGACGGTTTGCCAGAACCTCATCGACGCCGACCGAAAGTCGTGCTCCATGGCCTCACCGAACTCGTCCTACCCCTGTGTTGAATTCTGATTGGTTTAAGTGGTTCTCACAAGTGTGATGGCACTGCTTTCCATCCTCATTACTGTCAGTCATGTCAGAGACACTGCGTGTCACTCACTCTTGCATGTGGGAGACTTGTACTTTTTTCCCCAATCCTCTGCAAGATCAGACATTCTTATTAACCGTGAAAGCAATCATTTCCCATCTGTGTTTGACACCGTATTGGTTTGATGGAAAGAAAGCAGCAAGATCAAATGAATGTCAAAAAATATATAATTTATATGCTAAGCAATGGGGGGATGTGAGAAGTCAATTATGTGTAAATTAACTTTTAAAAATAGTAGCAAATACGCAATTTCAGTTCCCAAAATGAAATGGCTCTATCCTTTTGTCAGGGCAGAGTAGGAATGGGATTTCTTTCAGCACATGAACAATCATAAATGGAACGTACAAATCATCTGACAAAACCTGACAAGTCTTTGTCTTTTATTGCCGCCTCCTCGCCGCTAACAAGCAATTAACTCACCTCTCAGTCTTTGCTGCACCCAAGAAAAGGCAAATACAAGGAGGTTTTTAATTCTAGCAAACTCCAATAGAGAAACACAGAAGAGGAAAACAAGTGGCTCCCAGCAGCCTCATCGAGGAGAGGAGGGAGATAACTGTGAATTGATAAAAAAACAAAAACAGTACATAGTACATGTACACATTATAGTCTGATTACAGAAAAAAAAAAAAAAAAACACATTTGGTTGATTATCCTGACCTCTGCGGTACCTACCCCCCTTTTTAACGGCATCTAAACAGGCATCCATCATAATTAGTCAAATGAATTCCTACATGTAGCGCATCATCATCATCAACACCAGCATTCACGCTTGATTGCTTTAATATACGCGAACAGCTACCCCGCATTCGACAGCTCTCTCCCACACATTCCTCTTCAGCAAGCACACAACACAGCCTCTGAGGGGTAGCAGCTTCCATTTGGAATTAAAACAAGACAGGACATGCTGTTCCGCTACGCTAGTCAATAACCATTATTTCAACTTCTCACCTGCGTGCAAAGCCGGCTCCTGTGGTTAATGGTTAATTTATTCTGAGGAGATTCCACATGATCACTCCAATAATTGAGACACTGAAAAACATCATCTGCAATGTGGAGTTTTTTGTTATTGTTCAGCACGTTGCACACTTATTACATTCCATCACGGTTATATGGAAAGTCATGTCACAGTTGAAACAAGATTTGAAAGTTGCAACAAGACAAATCAAACAACAGCACAAAAGTCTTGGAGCATGGCTCTTAATTAGTTACTTTGACCTCCATCATGGCAGCTGTGCATAGTTGCGTACATCGATACAATATGGTGGAACCTCGGTTGGCGTGTTTTTTGGTTTTCGTTGAAAATTTACGGCACAATTAGGCCTCGGTTTGCGTGCATTGTCTGGTTAGCGTACAATATGAGGGGTGTCTTGTCCTGTTGTTAATACACTGCATGAGTCCAACTGTGTTCTTAATGTATTTTTAATCACAAAACATCCTTCCTTTCACCAATTATAGTTTAACAATTATAGTTGGCACTTATAAATGCATATAAATGAGGAATGAAAGGGATAAATGGCCATTTAATTATTTCACTCCCAAAGACAACCCCTCCAGTTTAAGCTATTTTAGACAATTTTGACTCATCTTTCAAGGCACACAGAATATTGTGTTCTATGGCTATATAAACATGGAACCTACCAAAAGAAAGATTGAACTCCTGTCTTTCATCCGAAAAAAAAATGTTTCTACCCCTCTTTAGTAATCAGCAGTAGAACATCGGTATGTTTCAGGAAAATAGCAGCTCCCGACTAAAAAAGGGAGAAAAACAGCTTTTTGTGAAAAGATACATTTCAAGCATAACTTTCAATTTGACAAAAAATATTTTTTGCTTCTGTGACAGCTCAAATATCTCAACAACTATACCAACACAAACTACACAAAAAATGGGTGGTTTTACATCAAAATAACAATGTGTTTAGAAATATAACACCGTGAACTATTTACTATTTACTGAACTATGTGTGTGCACGTGCGTGTACGTGTATGTGTGCGCGTGTGTGTGCCTGTGCATGTGTTAAAATTACCATATAGTGCGTAACCTTCTGCACGCTACACCCCTCCACGCTCTCTCACTTCCTCCTTCCTGTCATGTGTGATTCTTCCATTGAAATGGCCGTGCCGCGCTCTAATCAAATGCACTTCTGCCACCTTGTGGCTGTTTTTATGGTTTAAAATTGCTCTAAAAGTGACATCCATTAGTGGGGAGTTGTGTCATCACCTCTTTTTGCCTCTTGAGCAAAAAAACATAAAAAGCGTAGACATACGTTGTTGGGATCGGGCGTTCGGGTTTATAAAAACGTCTAACTACGTCTTTGGTATTGAATTAGTTAAGGTTACGTTTATCTTCATTGAAGACGTGACTGGTCCCAAAGACACTTTGTGGCAGCGAGATCAACCACCACCACCTCCCTTTATATGTATTTCTATACATTTTTTTTTTATTGTTTTCTGCATGTAATACTATAATTAAAATATTTACCTTTCTGGAACGGATTAAATGGATTTACATTATCGCTTATGGGAAAAAATGATTAGCGTCCGTTTTGGTTCTGGAATTAAATAACTGTAACCAAGGTTCCACTACATTTGGACATACGTAAAGACACATCCCCAACAAAACAGGATTCAGCATTCACTGCCCCACTCCAAAAACGCATCTCATTGACCACAAGTGGGTCATAATTTATACAAGTAACTATGTCATAATGCAAGTAAAATGTACAGCTGTTAGAAAAGCCCACCATTTTTCCACGTTTATGCATTACTTATCATGTTTTTTTGGCAAGCGTTAAGATTTCACACATTTTTCGGCAGTCCTTGATCGCACCATACTTGCTTTGAGACGTGAAAGTGAAACTTAAATTGACAGATTCCATCTGTTCATGGCTCATCTTACATTATCATTCATTAGCGGTGAATAGCTATACATTTTATACCTTAAATGTGTTTGATAATAATTCATGCGTGAGGCATATTTAGACCTGAAATCCAAATTGTGTCGCGAGTGAACGATGGTTCTGGAGCGGAAGCTAATCTAATAGTTACAACAGTCACTTTTATAGCAAATGTGGATCTGGATCTGAAATTGGAAGAGAATGTCAAAGTCAAGTTAGCAGGAGGGGTGGGGTGTGTGTGTGTGTCAAAAATAGTGTTAGCCTAACATCACCACAATTGTGTATCATTTATTTATTACTGTCAAATACTTTTTCTATTTTTTTTGGCACACTCCCTATGTTGTGTTTTACTGCTGGTTCTGCTGACAATGTTGGTGAATTCATTGCTTAGTTATCATTTTATTTATATGAAATATTTAAATGAGTATTTTGTTCAACTTGCATGTCATGAAATTTTGTAAAAATGAAAAGGCATTGTTGTTGGACAAAATGTGTATGTTTTTCTTTACTGGTTAGGGCAGCATTTCAGCACACATCACCTTTTCAAAAGTACCAATAACTGTGAAAAATGTGTACAAAATAAAAATTCTAAAATAAAATTAGACATCATTTTTCATCTCGCTATTCCTCTACTTCTTCTCCTGACTTTTTGTCCGCTAACTCCCCTCACATTTGTCAGTAGATTCAAATCAAGCCAACGTCATAATGTTCAGCTCATTCAGGACACACAAAATTCCCACATTCACTGTAATTTTGTATTTTCTGTGACAATTTTCCCATTGAAAATGAATGGGCAATTTATTTGACACCCCCTACTGGTGGTAAATAATTTTCCATTTTCCATTATTGTAACATTCTGCTTATTCTACAGGGTGACACGGCTCAGAAGGCTCAGGAGTGGTTGTTTACCAACCCAGTGGTTGCTGGTTCGATCCTGGTCATTCAACTTATTTATACAGGTCAACATTCAGTCTGCATTTTTACTTTCCACCATTTCAAATACCTCCATTTTTTGTCAGCTCATTCAGGTCATGCAGGCTATCTATTTCAAAAAAATCATCCATTTTCAACAAATCAATATTTTCTGTGACATTTTTCCCTTTGAAAACAAATAGAAAATTCCAATGCCCCGCTCCCTATTGGTGGAAATTATTTTTTACATTTAACCATTACACGTAACATTCTGCTTAATCTGTGCACGATGGCACGGCTCAGGTCTTCAGAGTGGTCGTCTCCCAACCCACTGGTTGCTGGTTCATTAACAAATTTTGGGGATATTTCACCAGTCCTACATTTCAGTTCAGTGTCAGCATTTCACAATTCACATGCAGTTTCTACGGAAATTGCTTCATCTAGTATGTAAACAACACCCAACCCTGGCCTGGGAACACATAGTACTCTAATAACATCACTAAAAAGTACATTTTGCATGATAGGGGATGTTTTAATGTTACACTTACACACCCTTTTCACCCTTTTGTTATCTGGTTATATAGTTATGTAAATCGTTTATCGACAACTCCTGTGGTATTTTAGAACGGGTGCTTTAGTCACCATGGATAGACCGCATGTATTACACACACTTTTGTCCATTATCTTCTTGCGTACCTCCACAAACGTTACTCCTTTGTTTGCTTTCCAACATGTCATTCTGGTCTCCCCATTTATTTCTTTTTCTCTCCCCATTCTCCATCTCCCTCGCTGGCAATTCTCTGGTGTTGCACTCGCTGGAAAGGTGAGCGTGGGTTTCACCAGTCTACCATGTGTGTACCGTGTGTGTGTCTGGCACTTTCCAATTAGCCTGTGTAGCTGCTTCTGGCTGTGCAGCAGATAAGATGGAGCCGATAGCACAAAGCAACTGTTATCTCTGTTTCCCGCTGTCACACATGGACAGACATACACCTTCATAAGATGCAGGCATGTGAGCACACACTTGCACAAAATGCCAGCGGTGTTAGCTACAAGCACTATAGATGCATTGGACAGATAGCTGCAGGGACTAACGAGGGGTGGACACGTGTAATCATGAATGCATAAGGGACTGTCACACATTGTCAGCTTGGCATGCCTTACGTGAGCATGGCTTCCTGTGCTTGCCAGCCGCTGTTTTGCAATTTTGTTGGCTTCCGCAAATAACTATTTTGTGCGAGTGGGCCAGGAATGCATGCTGAAAACATTAGAGTTTGTGTGTGTACGTGTGACGGTTTGCTGGTGGCAGGGTGGTGGGCCGTGCATTGACCCTGTGACCTAGCCAGACTGTTGAATAATAAAAGGCTATTCAGAAGCTCACAGAGTGACAGAGTGAAAAGAGCAGCCATGGAGGGGATGGGAAGGAAAACAGGGAGATTTGTATTAAGGGGAAAGCGAGCGTGTGTGTGTGTGTATTGGAGTGGTGATGGGGGGTGTATTTATATGGGAGGTAAGAAACTCTCATTATTTCTTTCAGACTTTCCTCTCACAACACACACATTCCTTTGCTTTACGTGTGTTGCCATTTCCATATTGTACTGTGGATCCCCGCCATCACCATCTGCAGATATTTGGTCCAAATTAATTTTTCCTCCAAAAATGTTTTTTTTTGGAGAAAACAAAGTTAAAATGTACATCAGACAGTACCGGCCACTTTACACAATTTTGAATTGTTTTTAAAGGCACACAGAATATTGTGTTCTATGGCCAACTACCAAAAGAATGATTAGACTCGTCTTTCATCAGAAAAAAGTTTGTTTGTACCTTTTTCCATTCTTCAGTAATCAGCAGTAGAACATAGGTAAGTTTCAGGAAAATATCAGTTCCCAAGAAGAAAATGATACATTTCAAGCAGAGCTTTTACTTTGACAGCTTTTGTGACAGCTCAAATATCTAAACAACCATACCAACATAAGCAATACAAAAAAGGGGTTGTTTTACATCAACATAATTTATGTACAAATATAACACCCTGAACTATTTACAATTTTCACATTTGTAACTAAACTATGTTCGTGCATGCACGTACACGCGTGTGTGCGTGTGCACGTGTTAAAATTTCCCTGCAATGCGTATCCTTCTGCACGCTACACTCCACCTTACACTTCCTCCTTGCTGTCGAGTGTGTTTTTACATGCAAAAGATCCATGCCGAGCTCTCTTATCGAATGCACTTCTGCCACCTTGTGGCCATTTTTATGGCTTAGAACTGCCCTAACAGGGACATCTTTTAGTTTGCAGTTGCGTCATCACCTCTTTTTGCCTCTCGCGCAAAAAAAACACATAACAGAAATATAAATAAGTCTTTGGGATCAGGCGATCGGGTTTCTAAAAACTAAAAGATATTGAATGAGTTAAACAAAAAAAAAACATAATTTTTACGTTTCCTTTCCTTTCCCCCTCCCCGGTACAAGTCTTTGAGTTCTTATGTTGTAAAGTGTGCTTATCTGTGCCTATGGTGCAGAGGTTTTTTGCCAGTCCCACACTGTACTTCCCCATATGAGCATAGTGTGGAGTTGTTTTTTCTCCTCCCCTTGCCTCTTGTTCTTCCTTTTCCTTTTCCCCTTTTATCGCTCAGTTATCCTGTCCTTTCTACCCCCCTGTTCATATATGATGGTGAGTGGTTACAGTAATCCTTCGCACTTCAGAATTCACAGCAAAATTCACACAAAAATCACAATTTTTCAACTGTACTATCGCCTAGAGCAGGATTGGGCAAAATTTTTGATTCGTGGGCCACATTGGGTTAAAATATTTGGCGGAGGGGCTATCTATATATAGGTGGTCATGAAACAGAACAACATACTTGCAACAAAACGAAAACGCAGCACATCCACAGCAAGGTAATGCATCACATAAACAGGCAACTTAAAACTGTTTATTCCAAATGCCCGCAAGGCATGCTGGGTAGTTCAGCTGCAACAACAATATGACCTATGAACAATAAAACACTGGATATCAATAGTATGTTGACTCCTCCTCGTTTACTTCTCTGACGACCTCCTCAACATATTCTGCAACCCAGCAAAAAATGTGACAAACATGGCAAAATGTTGGGAGAGTACCACAAGCTACCCAGCATGCCTTGTGGCAGGAATAGAGGGGTGTTTTCTTGGCATAGCTATTGCGCATATGCCCATGTGGTGCAGTAGGTAGGTTACTTTGTGCGTCGTGTTTTGCCGCATTGTGTTTTTGAATTGCGTTTTTCTACAAGCTATAGATTGCATCTGACTATTTTGACGACTCAAGTGTGCCACAATAGCTCTGCAAGTCATGCTGCCAGCTACAGTTTTGATGTTTACAAAAAGAAATTTGGAATTGGTGGGCCGGATTAAGACGCTTGCCAGCCTAGTGTGGCCTGCGGGCCGCAGTTTGCACAACCCTGGCCTAGCGTGAGATGGAGGAGGCAACACGAGAGACGTAAGCTCGGTTTCTCGCTGACTCCGCTTCGTCTGTTTATTGATCGTCATTTTCATTCATTAGTAGTGAGTAACTATACATTTTACACTTGAAATGCATTTAATACGTGTGTGAGGCATATTTAGGGCTTAAACCTGGATTGTCCATTTAGCTGGTTAGCTTCCGTCGCTAGTGAACAATGGCAATTGAAGAGAGAACGGGACAGTTCTTGAGCTCAATCGAATCTAATCATTACCACAGTCACTTTTATTACAAATGCTGATGTGAACTCGGCGGAGAATGTCAATGTCAAGCTAGCAGGAGGGTTTGGAGTTGTAGGAGCGAGCAATGTGTTCAAAATAAACATTTTTATGGGAGTGGCAATTACCCCGCTGGTAGGCTCGGAACATAACCCCCGTGAAAATAGTGGATCGATTGTATAACCTAACCCCTCTCATTCTTTCATTCCATCTCTTTGTTGCCATTTGAAGCTTCATTTTCTCTACAGCCTCATCACTTATTTCACCATGACCTCCTTTCCTCTTTTTTTCTCCATATTGTAACCTTCCATCCTTCCCTTACTTCCTTCTACATGATCTCCTTAGCCCTAACAGCCTCTCATGTCTCGCTTCTTCATTCCCTGCTACTTTCTCCTCCACCAGCCATACTTTCACTCGTCTCAGTTGCGTCTCCCGACTCCCTCTCTGTCTCATTAGTGCTGCTGTCTACTAAGGAGGTGATTAGCCTGTTTCAGCCCTAATTACAACACAGAAAGGGATCTAAATGAGACCTGTGATTGGTGGCTCTGTGTGCATATATGTGCTCCTGCATACGTGCTGCATTTGTGTACCAAGTGTGGTGCACAGAAATGACTACGGCAGCTGTGTTTCCGTATGAAGTCCTGCAGAATGAAAATGATTGATTGATGATTGGGCAGGCGGGGGAGAGTGAAGCAACACCACCAGATAAAAATGGAATATTAAAAGTCTTTTTGCAAATGTTGCAACGGGTGAATGATCTTTCTTTCATTTTCCATATCATAATTAGTGTCCTGGCTTCAAGTTGTTGTGCATGTCAGAGAGAATGAGTGGTGTTATTTGTGGGAAATGTTCTTCAGGTAAAAAAAAAAAAAAAATTCCTGGTGTTCAAGGAAATGAGTTGATCTGAGGTTTTCCATTCCTCTTGAATAATATAATTTGTTTTTCCCTTCTGAGTATCTGTCATACTCACTCCCTCATATTTCTTTCCCTGCACTGTTTCTAATCATATGCTTGCATATCTACCAAATACTCATATGAGCAGCTATAAAAACAGATGAAAATCCAATATCTTTGCTTTATTTTTTACTTTTTAAATGTTATGGTATCCTGCCAAACAACCACTGAAAATATGTTTTATCATGCACGGACGGTTATAAGCTGTGATGTGCGGCCAGTGGAGGCTCGTGAGGCCAAGTCTCATGACGTAAAGTAAAAAAACACATGATAACATAAAATGAATTTGAATATTTGTCCATTAAAGTGTATTCTAAATGTATTTTCCGTATGATTCCTTTTTAACATTAGCTGAATTTGCACATTTCCTGATCAAACACAGGGTGGAAACCTAAGGTGAGGCTGCTGCAAGCGTCTCTTCTCGGCTTAGTAGTCTGAGTGCACTCGGTCAGCGGACTGAGTTGGATCACGGCATCTGCCAGTTTCTGTTGGTAAGCATGTCACCAATTATATGAAGTTACAGAAACATGTTTAATACGCCATGGCTTTCTGCAGCCTGTGTAATGTAAGTGTGACATCATTATTCTTGCTAATTGGACAATAAAACACACAGAAATGTCAGACGTGGAGGTGCTTGTCACTGCCGTCCTTCCATAGAGGGGAAAAGCAAGCGAGACAACAGCAAGCCAAATGCATGAAAGGTATTTTTATGCTCTGCCGAACGCTTGAATGAATTTGACTGCCAAGATAGGGGATGATATATCTAAGCTCACCATAAGGTGATCAGACTTTTACAACAAAGTATTAGAACTTTACCTGGAGAAGGTAATAGCACAAACGGGTTTCAGTTAACAAAAAAGAATAAAGCAAGTAGAGTCGTCCCTCGTTTATCGAAACAGAATTTCCATGAAGTAGGATTTAAAATTAATAAATGGGATATTTTTGTTGATAGGGCATAGAAATCCTCCATGCAGTGTTAAGGTAATCTCGTCATGTATCATCACTGTCACACTACTGGTGTTTTCTTTTTCTCATTATCTCCTTAATGAGCAACTTGTAGTAACATACTGTAAAACAAACTCCAAAGGAGTTAGTGCCTCACAAGCCATGAACTTCACCGCACGTCACTCACTAAGATGTGCCCTACACGGTCTGTAGTAATGTTTTACTGTAGCAGATGGTCCTGACCGACTTCAAATCGAGAATGTGCAATCATTTTTCTCAAAATGCGATAATTTCAAGCTTCTGGTACGATAATTTGTCATTTTCCACCTATGGAGTAGCTCCATCTGGCACAAAAAATGTACTTCAAAGCAAGCACTTCCTCTTCAGATCACACCTACACTTTGTATAAAGAACCGGTGAAGACACAAAGGGTGCTGCAGGGGAGAGCCAATTGCTGCACTTTGATATTACATAGTGCGGACACTCTCATGCTTTTAGCAGATGACTGACAATAAAAGGTATATTTTCACCCAACTGAGTCTCACTGATGCCTGCAGATCAACATTGTGTGGATAAATTCTCTATTAACTCTGAATAACAGCACTAAAATGCGTTTTAATGTAAAATGCTAATGTTTTGCTTTAATTACATTATGAAAGCATATCGTTTTACCTTCAGTCCCTCTGGGATTTTGCGGGCTTTTTTTGCGATTGTTGAAAAAGCTGTGTCGAAAGGTGCGATGGTTTGAGTCTTATTTATTTTCAATAACGTTGCATCAGACTGTGATTTGATGAATTTGTTATGGAATTTTTGAAAGTGTTCTTTGTAAACCTAACCCCAAAACGAACAGGATTTTCAACAAATCCAAGAAAATATGCTTTTGAGCGCTTCTTAGAGACAAATTTGATTGGGTGCTAACAAAAAGTGGGGTTTGGACAAAGTTTGCAAGGATTGGTTCAATTGCTGAGGGGAACATCAATAACTCAGAGCCATTATTAAAGTTACATATACAATTATTCTCAGTAGTTTATATACACTCAGCATCAGTTTGAATGTCTTATTAGTTTGGGGCCGTTAATGATTGATTTCTACTGTTTGTTTTTTTTTCCCACAATGCATGGCTTTGATAATAAAAAAAAACAAACAACTAAACTTGGGCGCACAATTTTACATTTATTTAGGATTTGCTGTAATTTACACAGACATAATTATACTTAGAGTTTGAAATATACAGTATATAGTGGAACCCCTTCTGTGTTTTTTGGTTAACATAGAATGCCATAATTTTGCCTAGGTTTGTGTGCATTCTCCAGCTAGCATACAATACAGCATGTGTCTTGTTGTGTTATTAATACACTGCGTGAGTCCAACTGTTCTTTACTCATTCAATACCAAAGACGTAGTTATACAGTTTTATAAACCCGAATGCCCGATCCCGACAACGTATTTAGACGTCTTTTACGTTTTTTTTTTTGCGCGAGAGGCAAAGAGAGGTGATGATGCAACTCCCCACTAATAGATTTGCCTTCAGAGCAATTTTAAGCCATAAAAACGACCACTAGGTGGCAGAAGTGCATTTGATAAGAGCTCACCAGAGATCACGTAGACGTACGAAACACACATGACAGGAAGGAGGAAGTGAGGGAGCATGGAGGAGTGTAGCCTGCAGAAGGTTACACATTGCAGGGAAATTTTAACGCAAGCACGCACACACACACATTTTGATGGAAAATTAAACAACTTTGTTTTGTTTATGTTGTGGTGTAGTTGTTTAGATATTTGAGCAGTCACAAAAACAAAAAAAAATATTTGTGTCAAAGTGAAAGTTATGCTTGTAATGTATCTTTTCACAAAAAGCTGATTTTCTCCCTTTTCTCGTCGGGAACTGTTATTTTCCTGAAACTTACCTATTTTCTACTGCTGATTACTAAAGAACGGAACAACTTAGATGCAAAGTTTTTTTGTCTGATGAAAGACGGGAGTCTAATCTTTCTTTTGGTAGGTTCCATGTTTATATAGCCATAGAACACAATATCCTGTGTGTCTTAAAAAATCTGTCAAAATTGTCTAAAATGGTTGGTACTGAAGGGGTTGGTTGTCTTTTGAAAAATGGCTGGGACTGAATGAGTTAAACATCACTCTTTGGTAGCATCCCGTTAGCTAATGAGCACAATAGCAACTGGAACCGGAAGTTACGTCGCCTGTCTAAAATGTCATCAGCGGCTGACTCTCAAAAATGTCAGCACAAAAACACGTTTTTATAGTTTTACATGCATAAAAACATGTGAAATGTATATACATGAGGAATGAAAGGGATAAATTTAACATTTAGGCTTACTTTTACCTTCATCAAAGACTACTGTTCCCAAAGACACGACGTGGCGGCGAGACACACCAGTTTTGTCATTCCTTATTTCTTGAATTCAATAGTGCAACTTTATTTGGCTCTACTTTGGGTTACAGTATCGAGGTGAGAAACCCTATTGAACTCAAGAAACAGCTCATGTCAAAACAGGAATGTGGTGGTTGAACTTGCTGCCACATCGTGTCTTTGGGGACAGCCGTGACAATCACATCTTCGATGAAAGTCAAAGTAACCTTAAATGTTCATTTATCGATTTCATTCATCATTTAAATGTATTTATATGCATTTTTAATTGTTTTCTGCATGTCAAACTATAATTGTAAAACTATAAAAACGTGTTTTGTGTTAACGTTCTTTGGCTCTCTGAAACGGATTAATTGGACTCACATTATTTCTTATGGGAAAAACTGATTCGGTTAGCGTCCGTTTCGGTTCGAGTCAGACATTCCGGAACAAAGTAATGATACTAACCAAGTTTCCACTGTTTACAGTCACTTAAATCTTATAATAATTGCTGCTGAAAGTTCCAGAATGTCTTTGAACTTGACAAGGCTCATTAAGTTCTCATTAGTGACTGCAGCTGGTAGCATATTATAATGTTTTGACAGCAGTCGTAGATCGACCAATACTCAGAAGTGCAAGGAGTTCAGTGAAGATCTAAGAAGGGGAATTGTAGATTTACACACATTGGGAAAGTCTTTTGGATGCAATTGTAAACATTCCCTGATTATCAGCTCTCAAGGCATTGAATCGATCGCAACTAGACTGTTCAGGCTGTGTTAGACGTTTCAACACTCATCAGAGCATGCTTCATCAGCTCACCTCTACTCTATAGCTGTCCTATCTAGTCTTTGACCGTGAACTGATGAAACCTGAACAGTCCAGTTGTGATCGTTCCAATGCCCTATGGATACGATGATATCGCACATCACTAATGTCAGTATCAACATATGAAAACATGTCCACACACAGCATTCACTGATGGTGGTGGAACAATAGAGTTACATTTCTGGTGCTACATATGTCTCGTTTGTGGTGTGTTTTTATGAATGATCTCATATGGAACTCTGGTATGTCAGTTTCTGACTTCTCTTAGCCAACAACTTTAATGCCTCGAAGTACTGCTTTCTTCCAATATACAGGTATACAGCTGCAGTATGTCTGGACGGTTTAGAGATGAGTTGTCATTGGATCTGTATCATTATGGAGCAAGGCTATGAAAGGCAGTGCTCCACGATGTCAGCAATTAGGCCTGCTCTCACATGTGAGCCGAAAAGCCAAAAAAGGGCCAAGGGCCAGGGAGAAATGAAGAGCTCACATTTTGGCATCTGATCCTATCAGGCCCGACTGAAATAGGGCACCCTGCTGTGTACTCGTACACGTCAGGAGACACACGTTGAAGATAGGGTTTGCTTTCCTAACTCACACCGATAAAAGTCAAAGTCATCAACCAGCGGTTCCAAGGTTACACTTACAGTAACTGTTGATCCCAAACTCAAAAAAAGCCTTTAAAAAAAGTAAGTAAGAAAAAAAGTAGAACTTTGGGTGGTATCAACCCGCTGGTAGACTATTGTACCCTAGTACATACTGATGAACGAAAGGTGAGTCGGGAATATATCAGATTTTTTTTGATTTTACTAAATTGTGTCATATTACAGAATGTTTGCACTGCATATGGTGAGGGGTCAGCCTTGAGGTGCGGTATATTTTGATTTGAGAATCAGTTTTAGAACATGAAGAGCTGGTACCGGAAGTATCAATATTTCAGTATCCACCCGCACATGAGTAGTGTTGAATAACAACCTCTACATAACAATCAGATTGTGGCAGTTACTACCTTCCCTTCATACTCTTCTATGTGTTCTTTTTTTAAATTCAATTGTGTTGCTCAACTTCTTTATCAAAGTTCTGCAACTTTGGCCTCAATGTGGTTATTTGGAATCGAAAGCAATAAAAAAAAAATCTTTTTAGAGAGTCATTTCTTTTGGCTCGGCTCACTAGAAAGAGTCGGCTCTTTGGGCTCCCAACTGGTTCCTCAGCTTTTTTCTTGTCTTAAATTCATTAACAAGTATTACCAAATTATGCGTATTGTGTAAAATGAATTACCAAATCAAATGTTTATTATTTAAATAGATTTATTTAAACCATCAATGAACAGTTACAAAAATATATTATAATATAATATTCTAAAAACAAAGACCCATCTCAATAGATAAATTAGGTCAAAATAGGTCAAATCTCTTCATGCAAATTTCTCACGAACAAATCGGCTCTAAGCGCACCACAGCTTGTGTTTAAACCCGCCCCTCCCCCGCTCAGTGTGGACACAGCGAAGCCGCCATACATCTTGACCAATGACATTCGCCTTTAACAGAAAAAAAAAAAGACAACGAAAAAAACGTTTGTGGGGCGGACTGCTTTGCCGAGACAGAGTACGAAAACGGAGATATATTTTTTGTCAAAAAACAAATCCTACGAAAACCGAGGTTCCACTGTAATCCAAAATGTACTTGAAAGAAGAATTACACAACGATGTTGAGCCTGTGCCTTTTATTTCAGGAGTTGTGTGCACTCATTGAACTGGAAATAACTTTATAGTTTTATTTTACTGCCATTTCAAGTCCTTCATCGTTATGACACCATTATCTACAAACGAGGACTGAAGATGCTCATGATGACAATGTGACTTTGAAAATTGTACTGATGATGATGACAGAATGATGACACGGTGATGACATTGTTGTCATAACAACACATCTGCTGTGAGGAGTGACTGATGGAGATATAGCGGCATTGCTCAACACTCCATCAAGTGTGCCCCCATTGTGTTCCAGTCAGGGGCTCTTCTCATTACTCTTCATTCAGCCAACGGGCCTGACTGTGGGAGGCGGAAAGACCCCTCCTTCTGCTCTCCCATGTTTTGAATGCCTCCGAAAAACAGCAATCAATTTCATCAACTGGACCCTGCCCAATGACTGGATGATCAGCACACTCACACCCACGTATAAACCTCTCTGACACCTCTTTAGCTCTCTTTTGTCACCCATGCCATATGGCAAGTGGAAAGGATCCACGGTGAGGTTGTGTGTGTGCACACACATGTGTGTCTAAGCTGTGAGGTCACAGGGGGGTTATAAGGAGGCAGACCCGCTGACAAAGACTCCCCACTCCATCAGTGATGTCTATGAATACATGGGGACAAGCAGACTCAATGGGAGACCAGAAGCCGTGGCGAAGTCGTCTCCGGAGGGATGAAGGAGAGGGGGTGGAGATGTCTGGATGACGGAGCATTAGCCAGATGAATGTTGGTGGGGCTTACGAGAGAGGGAGAATGAAGGAAAACAGGGAGTAAGTGGAGAGAAAGGAGCTTGGTGGCGTCGCTGTGATTAAGACGAGAGTAGGAGAGAAAACATGAGAAATAAGCAAAAGATTACAAAGGCTTAGGTGTGAGCTGATGTGTACGTTCGGGGCTTTGAGTGTCTTGCTGTGCGTCGTGCGTTTGAGAGGGATAAGATGCGATCCCAATGGCACACGGACCAACAATAGGCCAGCACGTCCCTCTGCGTGACGACAAGCCCCTCCACTACGTGCACAACTGTGTCTGAGTGTGTACATCCCAGCAGGTTCCTCTCTGTAGGAACACCAGGGCATGGGAGGTTCTCATTAACCACATCTGACAGCCAGAGCAGGGCGCACACAGCGAGGTAACAGGTCAAGTCAATTTTATTTTTATAGCGCCAATTCACAACAGAAGTGATCTCAAGACAAGGTCTACTGTAGGACCACGCTCCTCGTACATTAAAGAAAATCAAATCAACCCCAGATGATCAAGCACTTGGTGACAGAGGCAAGGAAAAACTCCCTATAGGGAAAAAAACCTCAAACAGAACTGATATTAATATTACACCTATAGATTCTGTCTAATAACTCAGTGCATTTCAGTGCATAGCTTCTCACAGAAGGCCTTCTTGACACACACACTCACATAGCACAACTAGAATTGAGCAACATTCCCATGGAGAAATACAGTAATCCCTCATTTATTGCCGTTAATTGGTTGCAGACCCGACTGCGGTAAGTGAATTTCCATAAAATAGGATTTAATATTAATAAACTGAATGTTTTTGTAGTTACAGCATAGAAAACCTGTTTATGGATTTATAAATGTGGGTTTTAACATCATTAGAGCCCTGTAGACTGAAGTAACACCCCAGTAGTCACTTTTACACTCCTTTGTTACACTCTTTGTTTACATCACATTGCACAGGATGCAGGATCACTACTCTCCAATTTCAGTTTTTTGAGTAATAATAGGCCATAGTCAACCACGAAAAAGTAATCATTTTTTAAATAATTTTTTGAAAAAACACATTATAGTGAGGGAGCGATATTTGAACTGTGATATAGCGAGGGACGACTTTACCGGGAGACACAATAAATGCATTGTTCTCACTCGCACAAGCTTAATTCTCACTTCTACATAAACTTAAGTTTCATTTACTAAAGGGGCGCGGCAACTGCGATATAGACTGTGTGTACTTTTATTCTGAGCTCTTGCTCGAGCTTCCTCATTGATTGAGTCCAGCGCTGTAACCAAATATATTGCTCAAAATGTTTAATACAATTTCAAAACCTTTTAAATTGTGTGATCATTGATGACTTCTCCGACAGCAACCGGGAAGAAAAGCTAAGGAAAAGAAAAAAATACCCGGGCTCTGTGGACAGGTTGGTTTGCGAAAAAGAGACAGGGTAGAGGAACAGATGGTAGATAGAGAAAACATCAAAATAACATTTCCTAAGCTGAAATAGGAAACCTTTTTCATATTTTAATCAAAACTGTTCACCACCAAGGTGACAAAAACAATAGTCTTTAACATTTTTAACCCGCCGGTTAAAATCCAAATCACATTCAGTTACACGTCAGTAAAAGGAAAAGTACAAGGGGGAAAAACACACACACAAACCCACACACTCATGTTTACATTAGAGAAAAAGAAGAGATGGATAATTATCAGAAAATATAATCATACTTTTTCTCTCTGCAATGGATCCACACACGCTCACAGTTCAGCATTCACGGCCCCGTAAGTCGCCCCAAGTTGGTAATAATTTAGTTTAAAGATTTACATGTTCATGTTTTTATGCTTTACTAATAATTATTTTTCCTCAAGACATCCCAGAGCATAGATTAGATCCTAACTGCTTCAGACTGCATGCGCGTAAACCGCCTGGTCCAGCCAAGCTCACATTGTGCACATTGTGCTCGAATCACGTTTGATCACAATGAAAGTCCAGAGCGTTGGCCATCAAGCTAAAAACCCGAGCTGTCGACTTGATGTCGAGCGCGACTCTTAAAGCTTCAAGGAGTGAGGTTTACCAACATAGTCTCGCACAGATGAACCAGCTGTCATCAGTTCGATTCGAAGACATTTCGCCTCTCGTCCAAGCATCAGTTCGTGCTGAAGAGGGGGAGGTCTACGACACCACCGACCGCCCACATACAATTCTGTCCTGTCATCCCTTCCCAAAAAAATCAGTTATTTATCAAATAAACACGACACATCCACTTTTAGCTCCAGGTGAGTCCATGAGACCATTGTTAAAACTAAATGAAATAATAACCTGGAAGATTCTATCCAAGTGAATGTCATTGGCTGTCTGATGCACCCCTCCATTGTATCCTAATGACTGTCGTTTTGCACTGAGAGTGAAACCGTATTTGTTTGGGCGTGCCACTAACTTAGAGGATACTACGCCATTCCCTCAGACTAGACCTGTCCTAGTAGCCGATCCTATCGAAGGACCTTCCATGACAACCTGAACAATGCAGTTGCGATCAATTCAGTGTCCTGAGAATATAATGACATGGATGAATGAGGATATTTACTGCCAGGCTTCTAAAATGTAGTTGAAAAAACAGTCTTGTGCAACACTCACCAACACAGAGTCAGAGACAAGCAGCAGAGAGATAGCGCTTCCAACACATTTACGCATATACTGTAGCTTTGTAATTTCTCTGGGCTTTTTGCTGAACTTTCCATTAAACTGCTTAGTTTTAGAAGTTTAGCAGAGGCACATCATTTGGTAATTATCAAGAGAATCAAAGACAGTTGAAACAGGAATTAACCAAATTTTTGATCCATCCATTTCTGTCACATTCCAAATGATTTCTCTGATTTAACAACTTTGTCCCAGTAATTGTTGGCATACAAACGCTGAGAAAATGGGGCAAGCTAACGCAATAAAAGCATCAGGGATGGCTGCCAGTTCTCTGACCCACTAACCCAAAGCGTCAAGGTTGCTCTAGAATGGTCACACTTTTACACAGTGTTGCATAAGGCTGATAAGGCTACAAGGAGGCAAACTCTCCACACCAAGAGAACACGCCTCTTGCCATGCTCAGGGCATTAAATTGATTCCAACTGGACTTTTCAGGTTGTCTTAGACGACGATTCGCCTCTCATCCGTCACAGGCTTCATCAGTGCGTGCTCAAAGACTAGATAGGACAGCTCTAGTCTCTCAAACTAGATAGGTCAGTCTTAGCTCTAGTCGTTCAGACTATATAGGATAGCCTGAGAGTCTTTGAGCATGAACTGATTAAACCTGCACAGATGAGAGGCAAAAGAACCCTAACAGTGCAGTTCTCCTGAGCACACCAAGACAACTGTCTGCTCGGTGTCTGTGGAGCGAGTTGACACCTCGGGAAGAGCCACAAGATGTTCTGTGAGATGAGAATAAGGAGAAAGGGAGCTGTCATTGTGCGTGGTCATCTACGTATTCGCGTTGAGTGTCTTTCTGCTGATTCCATCAAGAACAGATGGTTTAAAGTCAGAACAGAACAACACGGGAAAGAGCCCAAATAAAGAACCCTTTCATGTTCTGAACCTTAGCGCTTCTTTGATACCTCCTTCCCGGCTCCTACTCTCCCCAAGCCATCTTTGCTGTATAGCCCTCCTTATTTTCCAACAAAGATATCAGATGAGCCCCTTTTTATTTGGAAGCTTAGAGTACCTCTTTGTGCTCTCCCTCCGTTGTGTTTATTCAGCACCTCATTACCTTGCCATATCTCCGCTTGAGCATCATCTGTTTTCTCTCTTCCCCCGCTTCTTTCACAAACACACATGCACAAACGCACACACCCTCACAGCTGTTTCTGTGGCCTCTGTTGCATGAGTTTGAATGCCAGCACCCTCCTCCCCATTATTAGCACTGACTGCCCACCTCCATGACTTCTGGTGCCTTTTGTCATACAGACTGGCCTGAAATGTTACCTCCTTTGCGGGGGTACAAAGCCTAACATTACGAAATAGACAGCGGGGCAGTTGATCATAATATTGTTTGCTCTCCATGCGTAGATTTGAGGTATTTGCCAGTGCAGTTGTTTACATGCAATTGCCATCTGTACACACAGTTAGAGGGCAATGTGGCCTACCAGGAATCCAGAGGAGTTAGCATACTCCACTCCCTATAGAATTGTCCAAACGTCTTAGGCTTTGAGTGGAAAAGCGCTATACAAGTGTAGGACCATTTACCATTAGGGAGATGCACACATTAAAATGAAAGTGGAACATCAACCTCACATGTATTCATTACAGTGGTAACACGCTTTTCATTATTAATGCGTTCCAAAGGGTCCGTCACAAACCGAATCGTACCGTTAGATGCAGTCTAAAAGCTCTGTGCATGGTCAGTGTAATTCCTTCTCGTAGAGGCCTTTACAGTACAAACACACACCTAGCATAACAGAACTAAAAGAGTTCCGCAACACTGAGATATGACACATGGGAAACATACCAGGAAACACACAATAGATGCATTATTCTGACTTTCACACAAAGTTAACTGTCACTTTCCGGGCCCACAAGTTTAAGTTTCACTTTCTGCAAGGGTGCGGCAACTGCTACACATAGACTCCAGCGCTGGAACCAAATTTATTGCATTCATTTTTTAAAACAATTTTAAAACGTTTTAAATTGTGTGATCATTGACTACTTCTCCGATAGCAACGAAACATACAAAAAACGAAAAAAAGTCCCCATAATCCAACTAATCCATTCCAGACACCCAAAAATAGCAAGACAAAACCCATTTCATAGAGAATAATTATAGTTCTACATGCAGAAAACGATGTGACATACATATAAATGATGGCTGAAATGGATAAATGAACAATTACATCACTTTTACCTCTTTTGAAATAATACATCTTATCCACTTGTCTTTGGTCATTTACATATTTCACCGGGAAGGCAAAGTGTTCCCAATCAGGCGAAATTAACGACGTGTTTCAAGCTCGGGCATCTCTTTGGCATTATCGCCAGCCATGACTCCCGCTAGAAAAAAAATACTGTACATTGTATTTGATGTCATAAACATTTCCTGTCCCTCAGTTAATGTGTACCTTGTGGAAAATTGGCACGCCTCGGTACTGTACCGAATGTTCCGGACCTAAAAATCTGATCACAAATACATGTATCGTTACAACCCTGTAAAATAACAGAAAACCTTGTAGCGTGTGCTTTCATGGACCAATAATGTCTACCTGAAGTGATGTGCAGGATCGGATAAGATCTACAGTATGCACATCTGAGGATTGCAACTACACACGATGCGCCTGTAGCATACAGTATATTTTACCATACACTCAAATCTCTTGGGCTTTGAAAAAATATGTCAAAATATGTGACTTTTCCAAAATTATAGTGCTTTTTTCCTGTAAGAAATCTCACAGAATTCTGGTGAGAACAAATACTAGAAAACCAACAGATAGAGACATATCCGCATGCAGTTTTGTCTGCAGCCAAAAGTCTTTTTTTTCCATCCTTTTAAGACGCCGTCGTCAAATTCCAGTAATAAAATAGACGAGTTTTATTCCAACTCAAATCAACTTTGATGCTGTCAAATACTGTTGTGATAAATTTGAGATTGAATGAATACATGTAAAAACACTGTGCGTCAACACTTTCAAGGTGACACTTGACATTCAACATCAAGGAGTTTGAGGAGGGGGCGGGGGAAGGAAAAGCTTACCTGGGAGGCATCAACATTGGCCAAAAGCTCAGTTCAGTTCACCTTGTTTTCTATGCTGGTAATATAAATGAGGAGAATAATAACATGTTGAAAAGAACTACCAAGCTGTGTTGCTGTGCTGCTTTCATCATAGTGGAGGCAAAGTAGCTCATAGCATGGATGCAGCTGCTTGGTGTTGTATGTGTTTTGAACCATATTATTCATATATTTAGGATTTTTACCAAAAATAGTCTGTTTTTTCCACTGAAAACACATCTAATTCACTACACAGTGGTCCTTCACCACGTAGTGTTTCGAATTTCGCAGCTTCACTCTATCACGCTTTTTCAAAAATATATTAACTCATTCATTACCAAAGACGTATTTATACATTTTTAAAACCAGAACGCTCGCTCCCAACGACTAATGTATATGTCTTTTACGTCTTTTTGTGCAAGAGGCAAAAAGTGCATAATAAGAACGGTTACGTTTCGTACAGTTTTAAGCCATAAAACGGCCACAAGGTGGCAGAAGTGCATTTGATAAGAGCTCAGCATCTCAGGATCTTTTCCATGTATTTACGTCCTGAACAACAAGTCGGAAGCGAGAGAGCGTGGAGGAGTGTAGCATGCAGAAAGTTACGCATTGTAGGAACATTTTAACACATGCACATGCACGTGCACGCACAATTTAGTTCCAAATGTGAAAGTTCATGGTGTATCTGTAAAAAAAAAATGTTATTTTGATGTAAAACAACCCTTTTTTTGTTGTTTATGTTGTGGTATAGTTGTTTAGATATTTGAGCTGCCACAAAAACAAATGAATTGTGTCAAAGTGAAAGTTGTGCTTGAAATGTATCCTTTCACAAAAAGCTGGTTTTCTCCCTTTTCTAGTCAGGAACTGATATTTTCCTGAAACTTACCTCTGTTCTACTGCTGATTACTAAAGAACTGAAAAAGGTAGAAACTAACTTTTTTTTCCTGATGAAAGGCAAGGGTGTAATCTTTCCTTTGCTAGGTTCCATGTGTATATAGCCATAGAACACAATATTCTGTGTGCCTTGAAAAATCACTCAAAATCATCTAAAATGTTCGGTACTACATTTTGAAAAGCAAATGGGATTGAATGAGATGCATATTTAAGCAAACTGACATATTTTTTGCCTTTATTAAAAGGGATAGTTCGGATTTTTTGTGACATATCCATCAGCATTGTAGTCCAATAACAGCGACTTACCTCCCACTTGGTCTCCTAAATCCAGTCCTAGTCAGATTTCTGTGATGAAGAACGTAGTTCCGCTTAGTTGCTGGGGACAGTTCAGTAAAGAGCTTGGCAATATAAAACATTTGCATCACAAAAATGACTTCTTCAAAACTCAAACCTCACAAAACGCTCGTTTTTTGAGGTCGGAAGGCATTTTTGTGATGCAAATGTATTCATCTTTTGAACGCAAATTGTTTTGAGAAGCCAAAGTCTTTACTTAATTGTCCCCAGCAACTAAGTGGAACTACGTTCCCCATCACAGAAATCTGACCAGAACTGGACTACTTGGACTACAATGCTGATGTGGATGTCATACAACTTTATGTCAAAAAATACGAACTATCCCTTTAAGCATTTTCAAGCCTAAAAATGGCTAAATGAAGTAAAATGCAAACATAAGGCATTCAGAAGACGCATTCAAAGATGTTGTGATGATATGTGGTATTCTACACTGGTCACTGGGTGTCAGTAATGTTACTGTACTGGTCAGTAAGACACACAAGCACCAACTTGATAGCCGGAAGAACAGGCTTTAATTGCAGGTTTAAATTATCTCACAAAAGGCACGATAATCCCTTTTAGCATGGGCCATAACCCACACTAAGCTAAAACCAAACTCTGAACCCCCAAACCTCCGTCACTTCCTGTCTGCCCTTCACTCAGCTCTCCTAGCACCGAAACTCATTCACAGTAACATCCACGAGCATGAGTGTTATTAGTGTCTTAAATGTCTTATTTTCTTTTATTATGTTTGCTACATTGGGCAATATGAGCGTAAAAGTGACTACAGGGGTGTTATTTCATGTCTACGGGTGTCTGATAATGTTAAAAAAAACGTATTTAGAAGGTTGTAAACAGGTTTTCTATGTTCTAACTAGGACAATATTTTATTTATACATCAGGAAACCTACTTTGAGGAAATTCACTTATCACGGTCGAGTTTGGAACCAATTCCACCATAAACGAGGGATTACTGTACTTGTATAAAGTAAAGCATTCTGGGAAATGAAGTATTTTTCCGATAACATGGAGGTTATAATACATGTAAACAAGATGCTTTTATTCTCAATTGTCTATGAAAACATTCGCTGTAATTAAAGTATCATGTGTGATAGTGAGCTTCATAGTAGTAATACTTCTATGAAATATGTACAACAGTCATGTATGGGATACACTAAAAGTATACATTGGAATTTCGATTCTACTTCCTTCAATTCGAATTTGTATTGCAATTCTACGTCGCTATCTGTGCTATCCTGTTACCATGTTCGGGCTTTATCCGAGTTTCATGACTCCTGGTTTCTTGTATCAGCGCCACGTCACTGGTTATTCGTGTCTCCTGCAGTGCGTATTTTTGGATTGTTTGTTTTGCCAAACTTTGAGTTCAGACCTGAACTCCAATCATCACAACATACCCACCAATTGCTCCTGTTGGTAATGTGAAACCCCGAGGCGGCTTGCAGTTTCTCCACATGGTGTGCAGAGAGGATAGAACATGTGACATCACCTCTGTAAGTAGTGTTGCATCACACCTGACATGACACAGTGTCACATCCCAATTAATTTAACAAAAGAATAGAAACACAACAGAGGAACCGAAGGGCGACTGTAGCGAGCATGCAGTGTTGTGTGTTCTTTCCTCGACACGCGGCATGTTTAGCACAATAGAGAAACTTATTGTTTGCGTTCTCCCCGTTCTGTTGCTGTTGTCTAGTGAAAGCAAGCAACCAATCAACTGACTGTGACACTGTACCCCCAATAGAGAGGACCAGTGTTGGGCGTACAGTCGTGCCCCGCTATATGGCAGTTTTTCAGAAATTAAATAATGAATAAATGATCGCTGTTTGGTGGTAGACTTTGGTCCATTATTAGTCAAAGCGTATTGAAATACAAGTGATATGTAGTATTCTGGTCACTAGGCGGCAGTAATGACACAAAACATTGAGACGTTAGCTTACATGACATTACCTTAACACTGCATGAAGTCATGAAATCAGCCATGGCATGTCCGACATGATAGAGTGAAAAAAAAGCTCATCTCACATTCTGTGTGGAAGTGGTACGTTTTTGGCATCTTAAAGTTTAGAAGAGATAAATTTGAGGCTAACTGGTTAGCTCGCGAGCTAGCAGCCGTCTCGAGTCCCTGCAGCATAAGAGTTGAGCAATATGTTGTGAACAATGAATAATAAGTGTGTAAAAGTGACTATAGAGGTGTTATTTCATGTCAACAGGGCTCTAAAATGTATTTCGAAAGACATAAACAGGATTTCTATGCTCTGAAATATTGCATTTATTAACATTTTATCCTATATCACGGAAATTCATTGATCGTGGTCAGGTCTGAAACCAATGAATCGCTATCAATGAGGGACGACTGTAAAAAAAAACAAAAAAACATCCGGTATTGTTTTCCAGTCACGGGAAATCGAATCGATCACTATTACTATTACTGTTACATTGCCATTACCATGTGTGCTATTCTGCACAGATATCTACAGTATATTAACCGCTTGGGTTTAGTAACTATGGCAAAAGTACACCTTTGTTTGAGTCAAAAAGTAAAAAATGTGATGGACTCATCTTGGGTAAGACATGTGCCTCAGGTTTCTCGCTTGTGACCTTTGTGTGTGGACTTTGCATGTTCTCCCTGTGCTTGTGTGTTTTCTTCCATACCCTGTTTTATTCTGTTGTTTCTTTCTTGTTGTTTTATTTTGTTTGTTCCGGTGAGTTTTTTTGGGGGGGGGGTCCATGAAGCTCTTTGAGACGCTCAAGGCAGAGACATAAAACGCAGACAATCTCTCTCTCTCTTCTTTCTTTATTTATTTCTGTAAACGAGTGAGCAGACGACATGTCTCTTTCGTTAGCACATCAATGTTTAATTCTCGGATCCTTTATAGCTGCAAATGAGCAATGGGGAAAGAAAAGCTGCAGGTCTTGTCACGATTATTACAAGATACAGTTACTGCATGTTTGGAAAAGAAACATGTTCCCAGAGAATACGAGCAGGCCGTAACAAGAGAGTGTGCCTGATGCACTTCTACTGGCTATTTAATATTTGTCTGATTGAAATCAATGCAGTGACGCAGAGACCACTTTCAATACTTTACATCAAGAACCACTACCACTGAGTCCAACATAAAAGGGCTTTATTTTTTTGGAACAACGAAGCGGCTTGAGAATCAACTTGGATCAATTTCCATAGACTGATAATATGACCTGATACTTTTCTCAGCTATTTTCCAAACACCCGCGTAATATCAGTTGACAAATGCGAGCTAGACACTTTGTTTCTGCTCAAGCTAAAATCATGAGTGACTAGAATGGGTTTTTCTCTCTTTTGGATAAAGAGTGGAACCTCGGTTAGGGTAGCATGTTGGTCAGGTACCGTGACTACAAAGGACGCACTCCAATGGAGTGGGAGAAAGCATACGAAACAAAGTACAAACAAAATACCAAGCAAAGCCAAACAAAAATGATAAAAATTTTAGTTTTACATGCATAAAACAATTTTAAATGCATATCAATGGCAAATGAAAGTGATACATGAATATCATGTATCGTCAACACAGACACCACCTTCATGTTTTGCTATGAGTTATTTCTTGAATAGTTTATCAAATGCTGCCGCTTGCCACTTCCTTTTGGCTCGCTTTTGTGTTATTTTGCAGCCATGATCAAAACAAAAGCAGAGACTTGAGGTGAGAAACACTATTGAATTCACAGAATAAATCATGGCAAAACACAAAGGTGGTGTTGATCACATCGTGTCTTTGGCAACAATCACGTCTTCAATGAAAAAAGTAACCTTAAATGTTCATTTATCCTTTTAATTGGCCATTTTTTGCACTTATATGTATTTTTGAATTGTTTTCTATATATAAAACTATAATTGTGAAACTACAAAAACACGTTTTGCGTTTCTGGAACGGATTCATGGCGCCAACTAAAGGTTCCACTGTGAGAGTTTCACTTTTGAGTCTCACAGCAACTGTGGTGCATTCAGGAACTGCTGAACAAAGTGGGGAATTTCCAAAACATTTCATAAACATGTAAAAACTGTGTGTGTTTTTTTTGTTTTTTTTTACATTTTCTGCAGGGAAAAAAACAATTCTAATATTTGCAGGTCCATGAACCCCCCCACCCCCCCACCCCGCCCCTTTTTATTATTGTCTATTATTTTTGTGTGAGTGTGAGATCAGTGTGACTGTGCAAATAAAAATGTGCTCTGCAGTAAATGTGCATTTTCATCTTTTGAGCTCCTCCGTTTCTTTTATTTATGTGTAGCTTATTGGCTTCTAGCTGTTCTTCAACATAATTTGACACATTCTTTTGTTTTTGTTTTATTCCCCTTCCTGCCTGAATTAAAATTCCACTCAAATCTCCTGCACCCACCCACCCACACCCCCCTCCATTTACTGAAAGCAGGAACCACACACCAGGTTTGAACTAAATTCCTTGTCTGTCTTGCTAATTGCTCGCTAAATGCATGATGGAGGACATTATTTTCATCCAGCGCTGGAGTGAAAGAGCCTTTCAGCATTGTTCTGGTTGTCACGGCAACGCTGGGGAAAAAAAAAAAAACACCACAAGCAAATGTGCAGCCGTGATGGGGAGGCTCGAATGCCTGCACGTCTGTCTCTTTATGTCTACGTTTTGTTTTCTCTTTTCTTAATTCTGAGCATTTTTATTTATCCTGCCATGAGCACTGTTTCGTAAAAGGAAACCTAAAAGAAAACCCCTTAAGGTGCACGCACCATAATCGTACTTTGTTTGGGCATACTAACACTAAAGCACGGCACGTTTGGCTAGTGTGAGCCAGGTGCGCCACGCTTCTTCGCACAATTGGAAGTGGTGGTCAAGGGCCCAAGGGCTCAAAATGATCCAGAAGGCAAACCCACAGCACACTCGCTCAGTCGCCACCACAGACGACCCTCCAGAATTCCGCCAATTCATGCAAATTCAACCAATCCCTGCCAATTATGAGCGGCGTCGCAACTTTGTTTCATATTTTGGCCAATCATCGACATTTTCGCCCATCTAATTTGCCCCCGAGATAACATTTTTAGCCCTTTTCTTACAGTGATGCAGGTGTGCTATTTTGCACATTTTTGTGTGCCATGTTGGTAAGATGCGGGTCTCAGTTTTTTCCCTTCTTTATATTTTGCTCATTCATCATTTATTTTTCATAATTTTTAATGTGAAACGAATATAATCACACAGACGGAAAAATCACAACCATTTATTGCACCGCACGGTAGCATGTTGGCCACACAGTCAGGAGATCAGGTAGACATGGGTTCGAATCTCCGCTCGGGCATCTCTGTGTGGAGTTTGTGCATGTCCTCCCCGTGTGTGGGTTTTCTCCGGGTACTCCCGGTTCCTCCCACATTCCAGAAACATGGATGTTAGGTTAATTGGCCACTCAAAATTGTCCATGGTATGAATGTGAGTGTGAATGGTTGTTTGTCTGTACTGTATGTGCCCTGCGATTGGCTGGCCACCGGTCCAGGGTGCACCCCGCCTCTCGGCCGAAGCCAGCTGGGATAGGCTCCAGCAACCCCCCCCACGACTCTAAAGAGGATAAGCGGCACAGCAATGGATGGTTGGATGGATTGCACCTTTTACTTTTCCCCATAATTTTATCGTACAAACTGCGCCTTCCATCGGAATTTTAGGGCAAAACATCTGCGAAATCAAAAAAGCCCGCGAGATCCTCAGGGGACTGTTAAATGACTGTCAATGTTCCAAAATGTGCTCCAAACTTGAGTTTAATATCAACATAAAGCATATGTGAAAATCCTGGTTGAGCTTATAAGAATGCCTAAAACATTGGTAACAAGCTGATGCAATGCTGTTGAAAAAAATAAGACTCAAAACATCGCAACTTCCTGAAGAATCAAGCATTTTAAGTTACAAAAAATGCAATTACTGGCAGCGTAATCCGTGTATCATTTGTTGTTTTATTTCAGCACCAAACAAATGGATAATTGTGTATTTTTTCATAATTTATTTTTTAAACTAAAGGAAAATAATAAATAATGTTTCGTTTTTGTTTCTCACCTTGTCTTTTAAAATGCTGGCACTTGCAACTTTCTTTGGCTGCATTTTGGGTTATTTTACAGCCGTGATCAAAAGAAAAGCAGAGACTCGAGGTGACAAACACAATTGAATTCATGAAATAACTCATGGCAAAACATGGTGGTGGTGTCCTTGTTGATCTCACTGCCACATCGTGTTTTTGGCAACAACCACGTCTTCAAGGAAGGTAAAAGTAACCTTAAACGTTATTTTATCTTCATTCATAATTTGGTATACTTTCTGGACTGTAGAACACACCAGTGTTTAAAAGACAGAAAAACTGATTCTTCCATAGATAAGTCACACTGGTCTACAAGTTTCCGCGTTGTGACATGCGATGTTTAGTACATAGAAAGATATTACACACAAAGATTAAACATAAACAGTAGCCCACCAGAAAGGTTGCGCTGTCCATGCCATCTTCGTCCTTCTCTTTAAAAGACCAGTCTTCTTGAATGAGCTTGCCATGGAGCATGGAACATGGCCCAGCAAGGTTCACTGTGGTCGGACACACTCGCCAAGTAGCCAATGTGCCGCCCTGGAAGTCAGAGGAACCACGGTAGAGAGCGAGGGCACTGCTCGGACGCACATAAGATTTTGCAAGACCAGAACCAGAAGGTGACCGCATATTAGCCGCATCACTGTCTAAGCTGAAGGATTCAAAGCATGAGAAGAAAATTAGCCGAACAGATGACATTATCTCTTATGGGAAAATTTGATTATCGTACGTTTTGGTTTGAGTCGGACCTTCTGGAATGGATTCATGAGGCTAACCAAGGTTCCACTGTATATCAGTAGTATGGGGTAATGCGAATCAACAGCTCTGTCATCCGCGTTGTCTGCTGTTTGACCACAAGCTCGTCCATAAAGCGTGCCCAATCATTGTGTCCCGTGTGCATATTGCCATAGTATGAATGATTTGACACGTTTCCAGCTTGGGAACATACAGTACCTGTACCCTTTTGGCTCTGGAAGCCCAATACTTTGTCAATGTGGTACACCAGTGTAACTCGCACATTCATCATCGGCTGGTCTCCCTTTGTCTTTGTTTTCTGTGTCTTTCTTATGAATTCTTGCGGTGGGGACGGTGTTTGTCGTTTACAAGTTCAGGCTGGAGTCGTTGCAAACTGGTCTGGGGGATTGAAAGAGTTGAACAGTTTCACTCATCATAAGACGATAAATGTGACAATTTCATAGACGCACAGCCACCTCCGTTATTGCCAAGTAGAAATCTCATCAGTATGATCTATGTGTGGTTGTGGAGGCCATTTCTCGAATCACCTAAATATTTCTTACTGGTCTGGAAGGGTAGAATGTCAGCGTAGGCAACGGTGGTATCATGAGTCAAAACACTGATTACACAGACTTTTGGAGAGAACAATGCATGTTCTGAGCAATTGTGTCACCAGCGCCAGATGGTGTTCTTTCTTTTTGCTTTTACTTTCTTCTGCAGGGAAAACACCCTGTATACACTTTGATCCACACAAACTGCAGAAATACAGCTTTGGCTCGCTGTGGGATAGTGTGTTTTGTCAGAATTGGGTCAGTTTTACATTTGAAATGTTCTCAGAGACCTGTTATTTGTGTTTGAAAAATGTGAAACACGAAAGAATGTGGACTGCACTCAAAACTAGACAAACTGGAATCCAATGAAACGTGGATGCAGTGTCTGCCTTATAAAGTAGCATTTTATATTATAACTTCTATGTAAGTACACATGTTTGTACTGTATTTGTTATTGTTAAGTAGGGGTACATGCAGTCAGATTTTTTTGGTTCTGCATACCAGTTTCCCAGACGGTACATTTGGTGTTGCAATGCACGGTGGGGTTGTGTACGTAAAAACCTAAAATAAGGTGTAGAAGTGGCAATCTAAGCGGACGAAAATGGTGATACCTGTTCTTTGTGCCATAAAATCGATTCTCTTCTATCAAAATATTGATACTGTGATACTTCAGTCATTTGAGGTAATGTATATATTAACAGGAACACAGTGGAAAGTTGATCACGACGGTAGTGTGGGTCGATCGCATAAACGTCACTTTGTGGATGTGATATCACATCAGTCATCTGACATTAACCTCCCCTCCTGATTGGCTGTTGCTCCCCCACGGCAAAGATTAAGTGGTGAACAGACGTCTCAAGCTACACACGGATGTGCAGCTTTCATCTTTATTATTGTGCTTACGAATAAACTAACTGAGCGGTAAGATGCCTATATCTATGTAGAAAAACAGTGAATTGATTGATGGCTTTGCTTCTCTTCCTGAAGTCCACTATAGAAACACGTGTTTTCTACACTTCTGTTTCTTATACTATTATTCCATGAGGAATTGGAAAATGTGCCCATTGCTGGAACCTTTTTAATATGTTGCCTTGCTGCATTGTCTTTTGCATAATAATTTTCATTTCTTGCATATCTGTAATGTTTGATAGCAAATGCTAACTGGATGTAACACATGAACTGCATGCCTAATAAACGCGACGTAGCTATTTTGACTGACGTATTACAGATACTCGGGTTATGTACATAACTATTGAAGAATTGTGAATAATTATCTTTATTGCCATATTGAATATAATTATGATAGCAACTACTTTGATGACCTGTAAACTTTGAAACTTGTGAACGTGAAATACTTGTCAAAGTATATAAGTAAGTATATAAGTATATAAGCCTATGAATATTCTCATTCATCCAGGTCATTAGATTCTCAGGACATTCAATCGATCGCAACTGGACTGTTCAGGTTGTCTTAGAAGACATTTTGCCTGTCATTTGAGCAGGCTTCATCAGTTCATGCTCAAAGGGACACACAGTAGTCAGACTAGATACATGTAGGACAGCTCTGGTCTGAGAGCCTGGTGCAAGATCCAATCTATTTGTCCTCTAAAGGAGGAGGCAAGTCCAGACAGGAATGGCTGGGTCTTTAGTGGTGTCAAATGACGATCGTTAGGCTACAGTGGAGTGGGGCCTCTGCCTGCCAACGATGTACAATCATTTGGGTGGTTTCACCGTCGTTAGCATCCCATTCGGAGTTAATGATGGTAATGATGGTCAAGGACCCATCTGAAACCAACGTGGCTGTGACTGAGTCTTTTAGGAAGGGATCAAAGGACATCACTGTTCAGAGATGGTGGATGGCTTCCCTCACTCCTCTTTCAAACCATCCTTCTTCTCTGTCCAGAATGTGTACACTTTTGTGCTCAAAAGGGTGCTCTTTCTCTTTAAGGTGCAGGTAGACCGCAGAGTCTTGACCTGAAGAATTAGCCCGTCAGTATTGTGCCAAGCGCCTGCTCAGTGGCTGCTTGGTTTCCCCAAAGTAAAAATCGGTGCAAGCTTGTAATGTGTCTTAAACGGGCTCATATCGATATACTGTTTGAGTATGAGCACAAATATACAGTATTGTGGTTGGAAATAGACTACGTGGCTTTTAAAGAATCATAAAAAATAGTATACTAAAGTCAATACAAATATAAAAATGATTTATTGCAGTTTCTGTAATTTGCAGTGTCTCATTTAGCAACTGCAAAAAGTTGAACATGTTAGTGACCATTCTTCTTCGGTCCTACACCACAGTAAACAACAGTTACAGGAATAAAACATCTCACAGTGTCAAGCAACACTGAGCATTATTTTCTAGGTAAGGACTGAATATTTGTTGAAGTTGTATGAGATAAATACCTCTGTCAGATGAGTGTTTAATTTGTTTTAGCTAGTACAACACGGCTTATTTTAAATATAGCTTCCTGTGTAATGTGCAAGGGATATTATATGCTTCTGTTTTAGCTCCCCCCTACCCCTATGTTGGCTTGAGCAACAGTCATACTGGATATTGAGCTTATTTATTGTACACATTACATCTCGGCTTTTCGCCGGGATTACACTCCGAGACCACCCACGAATGCCGAATCACGAGTAATTTAGACGCCCTGAGAGATGTTTGTTTTTGACACTCTAATCAAGCCTGGGCTAGGATGCTGTGTCTAGGCACTACTGTGCATAACATCAATTTATTCACACAACACAAACCAACAGGAGGTCGTCAACCCAAACGCCTACATCACTCACGGTGCAACCAAAAATAACACATGTGGAACACATGGAACACACAATGTAACGGCATCACCTTTTCTAAAAGTGAAGTTGGCGGACATCATTGGAAGGAGCCATGAGAAAAGACGTCTCTCTTTTCGGGACGGCTGCCTGAAATTTTATCTTTTTGCTTCAGTCTATCGCATAAAATAAGTCAATGAATCCGGAATTGACAGCCGCCTGGTGAGTTTTTTGGAGACAATGAAAAGATTTTGCACTGACTCTAGCAAGGCTTGTTGAGTAACTCCTTTTTGGGGAAGTGTGCAAGCGGGTTTACCAGCATGCCGTGCTTGGTTTTAAAGTACTTCGATCAGTAGTCCGTATGGTACAGTTACATTGTGTGTTTGTTGTGGAGTGTTGAGAAACTGCCCGGGGATCCACTTGTTTATTCAACAACAGTTAAATAGCGCTCTAAACACTAACAAATGACGTGACATTCCCAGAAGGTACTAATCTACGTGGCCCCGAGCTTATTTGAGGGGTGCATTGGAATTTGGCAAAACATGAACAACTGTTAAACAATCTCAGGTCAAGCTGACATCTTCTTTAGTACAATTCACTGACAATTGACAATTCACTGAAAGATTCATTCTACAATATAATTCCTCCCTTTTAGGGGGTCCCAAAACCTCCAAAGCAAACAAAAATGCCCCTTGTTCATATCCCTGTGTGTCCCTCAACGTCAGTCTAGGGCCATACGAAATCCTCTTTAGTTTTTCCCTAATTCAATTTCTTCTGTTTTAATTTATTAGAATTCCATTTTTTAACATCCATCCATTCATCTTCTACCGTTCATCCGAGGTCGGGTCGCGGGGGCAGCAGGGAAGCGGCAACTTCATGCAACACCTCCCGGCGGATCCCGAGGCCTTCCCAGGACAGTTGAGCGATATAGTCTCTCCAACATGTCCTTGGTCTTCCCCGAGGCCTCCTACCAGTCGGTCGTGCCCTGAAAACCTCCCCAGAGAGGCGTCCAGGAGGCAAGCCACCAGATTCCCAAGCCACCTCATGTGGCTCCTCTCAATGAGAAGGATCAGCAGTTCTACTCCGTGTTTCTCCAGAATGACAGTGCTTCTCACCTTATCGCAAAGGGAGAGCCCAGCCACTTTACAGAGAAAACAAATTTCGGCTGCTTGTATCCGCAGTCTTGTCCTTTTGGTCACTACCCACAGCTCATGATCATTGGTCAGGGTAGGAATGTAGATCAACTGGTAAATTGAGAGCTTTGCCTTTCAGCTCAGCACCTTCTTCACTGACCACGACCGATGCAGAGTTCACATCACTGCAGACGCTGCACCAGTTCGCCTGTTGACCGTGTTTTACGTTTTACCAGCATAGAGGGTTATTAAATAAAATACCTGTTAATTAAATGCAAAAATCCTTACATATATTGATGCAATGCATCATTGGACGAGTTTGCCCAGTAATTGCGAAATGGATGTAGCCTGGCTAGGTTTTCTAACAGGATGTCAGCCTCTGCACATATTACGACAAAATCTTCAACAAACTGTAATACCCATGCTTGTGATTAAAGAAGATGTTGTCACCGATGCAATTCTAATTCGTATTATTAATCTAAGATGGTTTTTTATGACACCCTTATTTTGTGTACACAATTAGACAAGATGCAAGAATAGCACTCTTATTTTGAAGGACGGAAGTGTGTTGTGTGTGTTGAGAATGTCTGTTGACGGTTAAGATGAGCTGGATGCAAGAATAAACGAGCCTCTCTTCTTTTTCACTGCACAACGTCAGCGGGCATTGCACCACTCTCCTTGCATTAAAACAGTAAAAGCACAACACAGCGAAAATACACTCATCCAGCCTGAGTCGCACACACACAGCTGCACTAGCATGCTATGCTAAACTAAGTCAACTAACCCTGCTAGCTTCCATTCAAGCTCCATAAGAGAGGATTTTTTTGACATGGTTAGAGATTGTGATGAGATTCCGCCACGATTGAGCGGTCCGCCAGGGAAATACTTCCCCACACGAATGTTCCTTCTCTTCACGATGACAGAATTTCACATTATGTCACTTTTCGCCAGATTCTGTATTGAACAGTAAATTCTATTTTTTATTGACCAATTCTGCGATTCAGTTAACGCAGAAATCATAGCCCCTATTAGTTGTTTCTGGGTTGTTGTGTTATCTGCTTTTTAAAATTAGTATTATATATATATATATATATTTTTTTTTTTTTTTTTTTTATTGCACCATGAGTAGGCGTTTGGGGTGATGACCTCCTCTTGTTTTAAGTTGTGTAAGAGCATACATTTCAAGCAGATTCACTGCAAAGAACACCTCCTCAATCAGGTTGAATTTTTAGTGTAAAGTCTTTACGTACTATATCAACATTATGTGATACATTTCAACATATCTAAGTTTTTGCCAAATTAGGGTATATGGGATGGGGTTTCTACCCCAAAAATGCCTTAATTATGGAGATTAAAAGCACAAAAGAGTGGGTTTACTCACTCTGCCGGCTCACCTTGTCGGGTGGCGAATGCTGCATTGCAAATATGCGGTCTTTTACTGTCGCCACTTTCCTTTGTGTTGCCTTTTGTTTAGCCTGCCATCATATATGCAGCATAACACACGCACACAAAGGACACATGGTTTGAGTGTGGGTGCATAACGTAACGAAGCAAGTCTAAAGCATGTGTAGACGTAAAATCAGAAATGTGGTTGTATCTTGCTGGGCGTCACATTGCCCACATGCTGAACTGAAAATGTCTCATTATTAATACCACGGAGATGATTGAATTGCTTTGATTTTTTAAGATCAAAAAGTAAAAGCACTAATTGAGGCAGCCGAGTGAGACTTGAATACATTTGGTTTCCAGTAGAAAGCCTGTATTCACTTTGTGCCAAAAAAAAAAAAAAAAAGAGCGATTAGATGCTTTGGTTCACTTTGGTTGTTCATTACATTTAAAACAAATACATTTGATATTTAAGTTGTTTTTGATCTGATGGGGTGCGAGACATAAAAATGTCAACAGAATAACATCTAAACGTGTACTGGCATTGGTCAAAACCTTTAAAGCTATGTTTGAGGTGGTTTGGCTTGCAAATATGGTGCAGTGTAACCTTGGTTTTTGTAATTCATTTGTAAAAAAGGTCCAACGAAAACAGAAACATACAAAAACCAAGGTATTTTTTTCTCATTGGAAATGATTTAATCCGGTTAATGCGTTCCAGACACCCCAAAATATTAACAAGAAAATAATTTTGAGACAACAATTATAGTTTTATATGCAGAAAACAATGTGAAATAATTATAAATGAGAAATGGATGGAACTTATTGTTGATGCAGACTTCCTGTACATCCCGTAACAATATTTTACAGGGCAAAAATGATTAAACTTTTATATTCACTCTAATAGCTCAGTGCATTGCGAGTCCAATAAAGTTTCATCGGGGCCTTCAGAACACACACTCACATAGCACAATCAGAGTTGCGCAACAGTTACATAGGACTGATAGAAAATACTGAAAGAGTCAGATGTGATATAGATGCACTGTTCTCACTCACACAAGCTTAACGCTCTCTTTCTAAAGGGGTGCTGCAACATTATTGGTGCTTCGTCCATCTTCCCTGCCGATGTCGAGTCTTTTATCCAACTATATTGCTGTTCTTTTTTTAATAGAATTTGAAAGCCTTTTAAATTGTGTGATCAGTAACTAATTCTTCTATAGCAATACTGTCCATGAAGAAAGAAAAGAAATAGGCAAAGGCATATGTTTGCCAAAACTTTTGACGAAAACCGAATCATACAAAAACAGGTGCCTCACAAAAAGCGAGGTTGGACTCGTGCACAAAAACAGCCTGCCAAATGCAACAAATATTCACAATCAGATCTTGTAAGTCACAGAACAAATACCAAACAGATCCTTTTAGACTGGAGTTTAGGGAGGAGAAAAAGGAGACCTGCCAAAATGATCCTTGAGTATATTTTACGCTTCACTCCCGGTATGCATTTCATTTCATTTTGCCGGTTTCAATTTTGATTTCAGTCTCTGTGCGTGGACGTGCACCTCCTAAAAAATGCCCGAGTTGGTGGTGACGCGGACTGTCGAGGCTTGTCGTACATTATTTCCTGCGTGTATACACGACTTGTTCAGAGGGTGGACAGCCCGAAATGACTAGGGCTGTCAATCAATGAAAATATTTAATTGCATTTTGTCCATACTTAACTCATAATTCATCGCAGTTAAACACAAATAGAATGTTTTTATCAATAAGAAGTGTAACTGTGCAAGATCATTTGAACGTTTTTAATACCCTTACAGTATCAACATGAGACTGGATTATACAGTATGTTTGCTTTATGCTATTTTTTGGTCATTAAACATCAGTTAAACAATACAAATCCAGCAGTTTCTCCAGCTGAGTCCAGCGAGTGGCATTTGCGACTCTACGTACTCTGGTGACAACTCAACTCACAGCGACAGTAGACGCAAATAACTCTGGTCTTGTCGAGACAGCCATCTGCCAGGGCTTTGAAGCTACGCTTACCATTCAAAGTACCCTTGTCTCTGTCCATTTATGCTCAATATTTGTTCCTGCTTGGCCTCCAACCTGAGCTGCACCACCACCTGAGGGCTGAGGGTCAAAAAGGGAAGCTCTGTGAACTCGTTATCGCGTTAACTTTGACAGCCCTAGTTAGATAGATAGATTAATTCAACGAGAAAAACAGCAAAATGTGAAAATGACAACAAAAGGTAACAAAAAAAGTCTGAAATGTTGATATTAATAACAAATAACAAAAAGCCTTGTCTTTAAATATGCATCATGTTTTACATACACAGTACATGGTTTACATACTGTATGAATATGCAAATATCACAGTGTCTTCAAGGTTGGCAGGTCTGAAAATAAAAAAAAAAATAAGCACCTTTTTTCTCTCCTTGCTCTTGAAAATATAAGGTCATAAAATGATAAACGAAGCACAAAACACAAATACATTACTCGATAAGTGCTTTTGTCAGATTCCAAAGAAGCTTCTTGTACCTAGTCGAGGACCAGAAAGGTACAAGGACAAAAGCAGTACCTTGAAGGGTACAAAAACCCACTGGTAAAAAAAAATGTCAAATATTTTGTGTATAAAATATTGCAGCTAAAAGAAAAAGACAGTTAAGGAGGCGTCCAAGAGGGAATTGTTGTTCATAGTGTATAACATACATGGCAAGAAAACATGCATATGTTCACCTGCAGGCAGTGTGGACTCAGTTTGGCGTGATGGTGAATGGTTGCCTGTTTGCATCTGTTTGTGTCTATTTGTTTGTACAAATAGAAGGCATTCAGAAGACACATTCAAAGATGTTGTGATGATATTTAGTATTCTACACTGGCCACTAGGTGTCAGTAATGTTCTGCGAGACACACAAGCATCAGACTTCGTCCGATCGCCGGAAAAACAGGCTTTTATGGCAGGTTTGAATGATCTCACAACAGGCACAATAATCCCTAACGCTTTGAGGACAAAGACACGATGTGGCAGCGAAATGAACACGGGTACCACATCAGTGTTTTGTCAAAATGATGGCAACTTGCAATTTCCTTTGGCTCCGTTTTGGGTTATTTTGCAGCCGTGCTCTTAAGAAAAGCATACTTGAGGTGAGGAACACTACTGAATTCAAGAAATAAACCATGGCAAAACATGAAGGGGGTCTCCGTTTTGATCTCGCTGCCACGTCGTGTCTTTTTGTCAACAATCATGTCTTCAATGAGGCTAAACGTAACATTAAACGTTTATTTCTCCCTTTCACTCATCATGTATATCCATGTAGAATTGTTTTCTACATGTAATATTACACCTGTAAAACTGTAGAAAGATGTTTTGTGTTAACATTTTTGGCTTTGTGGAACTGATTAATTAGATTTACATGATTTCTTATGGGAAAAATGGATTTGGTTGTAGTTGGACGCGGGTTAACTCATTCAATCCCAAAAACGTGTTTATACGTTTTTATAATCCCGAATGCCCAATCCCAACAATTTATGTGTATGTCTTTTAGGTTTTTTTGCAAAAAGAGGTGATGATGCAACTCTCCACTAATGCACTTCACTTCAGAGCAGTTTTCAGTCATAAAAATGGCCACGAGGTGGCAGAAGTCTATTTGATAAGAGCTCGGCAGGGATCATGTTAGCAGACAAATCACACATGACAGGAAGGAGGAAGTGAGAGAGTGTGGAGGAGTATTGCAAGCAGAAGCTTACGCATTGTAGGGACATTTTAATGCATGCACATGCACACACGTGCACAAGCATGCACACACATAGTTCAGTTCCAAATGTGAAAATTGTAAATAGTTCATGGTGTTATATTTGTAAATAAATTGTTATTTTGATCTAAAAAAAAAATAACTTTGTGTTGTTTATGTTGTTATGATTGTTTAGATATTTGCGCTGTCGCAAATGCCAAAAATGTTTGTGTCAAAGTGGAAGTTGTGCTTGACATTTTTGAACGTTTTCTCCCTTTTCTAGGCAGGAACTGATATTTTCCTGAAACTTACCTTTGTTCTACTGCGGATTACTAAAGAACGGAAAAAGGCAGAAGCAAACTTTTTTTCCTGATGAAAGACGAGCGTCTCATCTTTCTTTTGGTAGTTCCCATGTTCATATAGCCACAGAACACAATATTCTGTGTGCCTTGAAAGATCAGTCAAAATCGTCTAAAATGGCCGGTACTGAAGGGGTTGTCTTTTGAAAAATGGCTGGGATTAAATGAGTTAATGACCGTAACCAAGGCTCCACTGTATTTTAATCTTTTTTAAAAAGTAAGCAATAATTACTTTCCATGCTCGCTAATTACATGAATTCTGAGTGATTCACTTACTTTTTTGCGAAGGTAACTATGCAACTAATTACATTTTAGAGTAATTTGCCCACCACTGGCAATGACGAGCGTGTGTAAAGCAGGCATGTCCAAAGATGTCACGGCACTTGCAGCCCATGGCCTATTTTTCATTGGCACTTGGCACATTGTAGAAATAAAATTAAACAAAACGAAAAATGGGAGAAACTGAGCAACAAGCATGATGTAATGAGAGAAAGATGAAATGTTTATATTAATAAATAAACATCGTGAAATATGTATAATTTTTAATCCTTTTTACACAATTTAAAAAACAAAGCAAAGTGGAGCACTCTTAAGGTTGGCAGGTCTGCAGTTGTTACGGAATACAAAATGAACTCCAAACAGTATGCGAGCACTCACCAACACAGCACCATGCTGGAGACGAAATACCTCAGCATGCTGATATATTCACAACGCTAACATATTCCTAAATGCCACCGTGCCACGCTACATTGCTGACAGCCTTGTAATTTTCACATGAATATTGCATTTGCGCTTCCTTAACATCTCAGTCTGTGTTATTATGTCAAACACAGTGCTGGATCTGTCTCCTCATTGGTCGCTGGGCAGGGATGGAGGGAGCGGGGGGACATGATGGAGGAGGATGGCTGCTTCAAAGAGAGACCCCCGGCGATGTGCCTGAGGTTCCCATCTGTCAGCAAGCAGGGTTCAACATATACTAAAACACGTATTAATAAGTGCAGCTGCAAGGCTCTTCGTGCATAAAATCATGCACACGTTTTTGTGGCTAACAGGCAGTGATGATCATGACGGAGAAGGGTGACACACGGGATGACAGAGGGGAGAGGAGAGGGGGAGAGCTGCCGTGTATGAATTTCAAGGTACCGGTGTCTTTAAAGCCACCCTGGGCGCTGTCCTAAATCCAGGGCTGCATGCAGATGATCTTAAGAATGTAGAAATGGCCACAGACGTGTCGCTGAGGGTGCATGGCACAAATCAATTAAGACTGAATGCAAAGCTGCCCGCGGTTCAGACCCATATTAGAGCATGAAGTGTTGCAGAAAGCCTTAAATAGACCGTTTCAATTTTGTAAATGCCTGATCATATGACACACACAAGAAATGTTGAGAATCTGCTCATTGTGTGGCACGGTGAAGGAAGCACAGACGGCAACGGGGCACCCAATTGCAGCAACCCTGTTAAGGATAACAGCAGCAGAAGGGCTTAATATATTCATGCAGGCAGAGAGTGATCCGTTTCAGCTAAACGCATGCTGGCAGAGCCCCTCGGCTGCATCAGTCCTCAGTTCAACAGGCTAACTGAGAGACGGTTGACTGGAGCAGGGGGAGGAAACCCTGCAAGATCATTCCACTCTGTGGTGGAGTCCAACAGAGATCAGGGAGCAAGCAGCTCGCTTTTTAAGATGAAAAATGATAAACATTGCGTGCTTTTACTGCAGAATATTTGCTGTGCTTACTTGCAGTAACGTACTGTTTTTTACAGTCGCTAATTAGTGAGGCTTGGAGGTGCTGGGAGCGGTGTTGTGCAAGGTTTATTTATTGTTCGCTGAGGAAAACTGAGGACTCTGCGTTTAACCCATCAGTGAACACAAACATACTCCAGGACTAGTAAGCACACACAGCGTACGTGCAACTGCTATCATTCACATCTTCCTTTTGGCAAGCATATTAATAAGAACATCCCCCAGAATATCAAAGAAATTGAGTGATAATGGTAGTTTGGCTGATATCAGTGAGGACTTATCAGGAACCACAAGCAAAACTGATTCTTCTTTCAATGGGAGATTAAACATGTTTTGATGAGCTAATTAGAATTTCTCACGACATACTGTACAAGTAATGTTCACAGACTTTGGGGGTGCATGTGCTCAAGCAAAAAATCCACACTTACATATTGAAAATAATAACAATAAAAATAATCTACATGAGGCAATTTTGGTAAACGTTACGTGTGATTGCGAAGCTGAACCATTTAGAAATATCCTAGAAATCTGGTCACCGACTGAGGATTGAACCAACAACCAACAGGTTGGGAGACAGCCACGCCTACGACCTTGCCACCATGCACAGAATATGCAGACTGTTACATCTAAATGCCACCAATAGGGGGCAAAATTGAAATTGTCCATTTTGAATTAGAAAAATGTCACACAAAATATTGACTTCAGGAAAAGGTGGGAATTTTTAGAAAGGTCCTGAAAGATAGCCTGCATGTCCTGAATGAGCTTACTAAAAATGTTGGAATTTGAAATGTTGGAAAGTAAAAATTGAATGATTACAGCGGGACTGAGGATCGAACAAGCAACAATCAGGTTGGGTAACGACTACTCTACCTCCTGAGCCATGTCACACTGTAAAATTAGTCGAATGTTGAAAATTGAAAATGATTTACCCACCGGTAGAGGGCGCCAAATAAATCGCTCATTCATTTTCATGTTACAAATAATTGAATATTTTTCCCAATGAAAATTAATTAAAAACAAATTAGTTTTACATATTCTGCTTGTTCTGTGTATGGAGGCGTGGCTCAGGCTGTAGAGTGGTCCACTCCCAGTCTGGTGGTTGCTGGTTCGATCCCTGAGACAATGAATAGATTTAAACACAATTCTTACATATTTCAACAGTCATTCTACATTTTAGTTCAGCTTCAGAATTACATCATTCACACACAATTTCCGCTGAAACTGCTTAATCTATTTCAGGTATAAGTGACACCAAAACTCGACTTACATCACAGTCTAGGGACGAAACTCATTCGTAACTTGGGAGTTGCACATGCAACAGCTGCTGCGTGAATAGGAGCGGGGAAGTGAAGGGGGTAGGAGTACCAGCAGTTGATCTGAACTGACATTTTATTTTCAGACCACTGAATGGAAGGTCTCTCTGGAAAATGAACACTCCCACTCACCAGAAGGACACCTAACAGGGAAGAGGACTGGGACTTTTCTTGAAAAGGTATTATAAAAGTTCCTCACTTGGAGAAGCATTTCTTCAAATATTCTTCCCTGAGGTGTACCATTCAAAATGATGAATATATGTTTCATTGAATTATTGCTCTATATTTGTATTGGTGGTGAGAGAGTAACTTACTTCTACGTAACTTACTTCAAACATTTTGCCTCCACATTGTCCCGTAATTTACCGTGGAAATGCGTGTCATTTATTTATGGCAGGCCTGAAAAGCGAAGAGATGAGTTTGCACACTGTTTGCATTCTGTTTCTGCATAAATTACGCACTCAGCAAGCAATTCGTGACAGAAAATGGTGTGCAATGGCAGGAAATGCCAAACTTATTCATACCTTGTCAAGTACAGTTTACGTCTAGTGCACGACAATAGTATGCGTGATGCCCATTTCTCCCACATGGGTATGCATTGTCACCACCACTCCCCGCATCCGTGAAGCAGTCGTGGCATTATTCGGTACTGCGTGACGCCACTTAACAGCAGGCAACACCCCCAGCTTCATTAATTCCTCTGTTGAACTTTAGAGAAGAAGCTCATGCGAAAAAGAAAGGTAAGTATATACTGTTTTATCTTGCGGCTGCAGAATGCGCAAAGAGCAGGAAGGAGGCAATAAACTAGAAAACAGAGGCATGGACAGTATGGGAGAGGGAATTTCTGGCTAGAAGACATAAAAATAAATTCACAGGGAAGATCCAACAGGCTACAGCAATTACTTGAGAATTCCTCCCGACTTGCTCCAAGAGGTGGTGGAAAAGTTAATCCATTCAGGTGAATGAGGAACGTTGAGACATGAGACATACGCACCGCCCGCATTGTTTAGGCATAGGCTGCAGTGCGTTCACGACTAGTTCACAGAAATGATACGAGCCGCAAATTTTCTTTGTGCACTGGCACGCAGCCCTGCACAGTTTGCACATACTTGACACCTGTTTCCCACCAATTTACTCACTGGGACGACATCGGCATGCAAAATTGCGTACCACTATGGGGACAAAATGCATGCAAGTGTAAACAAGGCTTTAGTTCTGTTATTTTCATTTTGTCTGTGAATTTGCAAACAATTGAAATGATAATTTAATTTCCTTAAAAAACAGTATTATTCATCCTCAATACTAAAGATTGTCATGCAAAGGAAAAGGTGCAAAAATAGTCTCTAATAGAGGAGAAAAGAAAACACGTTTGGAGCTGGCTGATATCAAAACGCACTCCAAGAGATGCTGAGAGGTTGAGAGTTTGAAGCAAATCCAAACAGATGCGTAGGATCGAGGAGTTTGTGTGATGTGTGTTGATGTTCTATGATAATGGCACACACTTTCGACACACGGCATTCTTAGTTAGCATCTTCAGCTGAGGCGATTGAACCATGCGGTTTAGTGTGTGCCTGTGCTGCATTTGCCGGCCTTGCGTCTGTCTCCACCGGTGCTACCGCGTGCTTGTGCACGTGCGGATGGTGAAACCTAAACTCCAAAGGAGACCTCTCTTTCGTAAGGTTGCATCACTCTTGCGCCGCACTATCAAGCCTGCTGCGCTTCCCTGGGAAAACAATAGCTTATCAATTCCCTCTTCTTTGTCCGCATCTGACAACATCAGCATTCAAGCCCTCTTTAGCACCCAGACAGCGATGTGCTACTTAGCAGTGCAAGCCCATAGGATTAACTGCTGATCTACTTATTCACTTTAAGCACTGCAAACAGCAGACTTGATGATAACAAGGGTTTAAAAGTTGGAGGTGAGGCATTTGCACCACATGAGCAGCTTGATGTCTTATCAGGCACTTTGTAAAGTTTTACTGCAGTGACGGTGGGGGGGAGGATGGTCATTGGATGTCTCGGGCGGCCTTTTGGTGGCCATTGAGGATATGCTCAGAGTGAGTTCATGCATCCAAAGTCAAGCCTTCAAATGGATATAAGAGCCTTTTGTCTTCTAGGGGCCCTTAGGGCGTAATGTCTGCTTGCCGTATGGGCAAGTGCGGTGAGGACATTGAGGGGCACCGAAGCGTTTTATTGATAGAAATAGCTGGAGAAAGATTTCATTTTGATGTATTCTGGGTTAAATGAGAGGGAATTATTCAGAGGTGTATGAGCCTGTGACATTCAATAGATGGCATTGGTTTTATTGCTTAGTTTACTATTATTGCTCGACGTTCATTGAGCTAAAGGGTTTGATTTACTGCCACCACATTGGGTTCCGTTGTTTGAGTTCTACAGGTTTTTGGCTGGGTGGCTGCCTTTCTACCCCTGTCAAATATATTCATCTGTATTTTGTGTGCTGCTTGTTTTCCGCACACACCAAACGCATCAGTGTTATCGTGTTTATTTAACGTGACAATTGTTTTTTTTTTTTTGTGCACTATTAGTAATCAAATTTACTGTAATTCAAATATAACGTGTAAATGAGCTTCATAATAATAATAAATAACGAGATGATTAACTGAAGATGAATTGAAATGTAGAAGTATCCTAGAAATGTTTTTAAGTCTATTCTCCGACCGAGGATCGACCCAGCAACCATGAGACGGGGAGACGACCACTCTACAACCTGAGCCATGCCACTGTGCAGAGAATAAGCAGAATGTTAATGCGATGTTAAATGTGACGTTAATTTCCACCATTGGTGACATTGAAAGTGTCCATTCATTTTCATTGACGAAATTTGTGGAGAATGTGGAGATTTTTAGAAAAGTATTGATAAATCGCCTACATCTCCAGAATGAGCTGAACATTTTGATGTTGGAATGGCTTGAAGAAGAGTAGCTTAAAGACAAAATCTTGAAAGGTTAGAATGTTGAAATATTTTGGACGATTACACGAGGACTGAGGATCGAACCAGCAACCAACGGGTTGCGAGACGACCAATCTACCACCTGAGCCACATCACCCTGTATGTGCTGCAGAATAAGTGGAATGTTATGGGCGCCACACACAACTGCCATTGGCGAAACTCATCGCCAACGCGCAGTAAAACCTGCACATAGGAGGCGACGAGCTACACTGGTGAGCGACGCATTCACATCTACAGCGAATTGTACGAGACTTCCGCGGTTTTGATTGGCAGATGTCAGATGTGGAGGGAACTTGGGGGTATGAAAGTAGTTCAGAGGAGGAAAATCGGCCGGTGTTAATCGAGTACTCTTGCTAGTACCGGCTCTTGCTACTATTGAAGATAAACTTGCTTAAATGTCAGTGTAAATGAACGTACACTTACCCGATATGTTTACTCTGGCGCCAACGAGTTCCCATGCCGCTGCTTTTTTCTTTTTTTCTTCATATCTCTATATTCTCTTTCAGAAACATCAAATAGCTCCGGGAATGGCAAGTATTACTTTTTCCCCACCAAAACTCCCGCTGATTGGTCCTCGTCTGGGCAAGTATTACTTTTTCCCCACCAAAACTCCCGCTGATTGGTCCTCGTCTGGGCGTAGGCGATGAAAATTTGAATGTCGCAAGCCAGCGTGTGCACGATGACATGCACGAGCACATGCACGGTGACTCTCAAAAATCGCCCTATCGCGCAGGTTCCATTGAAAATGAATGGAGTAGAGGCAATGTCTCTCTCTCAATATCTAACATTCCTGGGAAACAAATATTTCAGTCATGCAGTGTTTTCTTCCATGTGATACAAAGCAACCAGGAAGTCCCATGACCTTTTTACTATAACACACGCACGCACACGCTCACAAGCATTCTTTCCCCCTCTCATCTCCACCCACTCAACTGCAAACACACCAACACACCAAATCATCAGCTTCCTTTCCTTGCAATATGTCCTTGGGAGAAACAAACATGCTGCTTTCTTACGCTGCCAAAAATCCATTGGTGCTATATCGGGAAACTGGACATCTTCATTAAGAATAAGTGGGGAGAAATAATGCATTCACGTCCAACCCACAAGTGGGAAGAAAAGCTCAAGTCGTTTTTCTTGCATTATTGAATCCATTCTCGCCTCAAGAAGTAACCGAGATGCGGAGCAAAGGAAGGAATTAAGGACAGAATTTAAGAATACTAAATGTTAATCCAGCAGAGCTATGTCTTAAAAGTTTCTGCATGCCTGTGAGAAGTTTTAGAGAGAAAGGCTGGTGATTATATTTAAAACATGTAGATTTACAGTGCGTCATGTAGCCGATTAAGACGAAATATTCAGATGAAAATGCTCCTGGTGAATGTTTGCACTAATTAGCACTACCCAAATAGCTCTCGCTGTGTGTTCTGCAACCTCTCTAGTATTCTTTCCTTTTGCCGAGCGCTTCGGCGCATGAATCGAACTGCTCCTGCAGCGCCGTGTTTGTGGTTAAGGAACACTTCCCTCGCTGGAACAAATGAGCGCCATTAGTCGTATGATAAAAGGGAGAGTCTTCATTTCCCAACCAGGCGGCTAAACACAGCTCCTTGTGATGCTTGAGAAAGGAAGACTGTTGACCACTTTGCATCTGCTCGTACATTTAATTTGTCTTTCCACGTGGGATTTTCCATCTGTGTCTATTTAAAGGCTTCCAGGAAGTGGTGCAGTGTACAGTTCACCCCTATGTTGCTCCCTTGGGACTCCGGGTTCATGGGAACTAAAAGGCTTTTCCAGATTTTATTAACGTCTTCACATCCCCTCTGTGCACTCTTTCTCGCAACTTATCATTTTCTCCCAAATCGTCCCCCACCCCCACCCCACACACATTTCTCATCCCCATATTCTCCTCCTCCAACCACTTTCAATTCCCGTCGCCACTCTCATTTCTGCCATTTGACCCGCTTTCTTCCTCCTTCTGAACATCACTTTTCTCCCAGGCTGAGCAACATCCCCGCTGCTCCTTTTAGCCCCCCCCCCCCCCCCTTCACTCAGCCTGCACCTCCATTTTCCCTGAATCAGCTTAATTGTTATCTGCCGCTCTGTCAAAGTGCTTGTGGCTTAATCTCTTGTCTCCATCATGTCTCCGAGTAGGTGCTCTGTAATTATCTAGCGCTGTCTGAGTCGGCACACATATACTATACTGTACAGACAAATACAACAGCAAACGCCGCAGGTAAAAAATAATTCAGAAGAAAGATGGCCTTTGTTTCGCAGCCCCGTGCCACAGCTCCGATCCAGGTTCCTGCAGAAAGAGCGCAAGGACAGGCGACTAATTGGAGGCAGCCACTTTCTCGGCTCTATTTAAAATATAATGAAAAGCAAAGCACAATGAGCCCTTAAATCTCACCTAGATCAGAACCAATTCATTCCGTTTCGCAAGCTGAAGAAAAAGGGGAAGTTAGGCTGACTACAATTATACTATTCGTCTAAACTAAATGTTACAAAAAAAAAACTACACAAAGAATAATACAGTATGCATTTGTTACCATAGCGATATGCTGTCTGTATATGCTGACTGCACTCAAGGGGAAGCTGTGGAGCAATTTTGGTTTATGCTTCTGCTCCGCCACAATTCTAACCTGGCATCAACAACGACGTGAAGCGCAGAGCTGTGATTAGTCGGCTTTTTTGTGGTACATCATTTCCGGTTCTTCCCTCCCTTGAAAGCACCTTTTAAAGAACAACATTTCCAGTTGTCATTGTTTTCATTAGGAGCATTAAATTGAGCGGCGATAGGGCACCCTGTGGTTTGAGCGGCTTTTTGAATTAGGGTTACCAAAAAAATTTAAAAATAAATGCACAGAGTTCATCTTCTAGTTGAAGTCTCGGAAAATTGTGGACGTCATGCACAACGGCCGTTCAAATTTCCAAGTTCTTGTGACTTTAGAGGGCAGACTTTTATATAAAATATAAAAAGAATATTGGTTACATTCCAAAACTTAAGCATTTCACCTCAGGTTCCTGTGTTGTTCTGTTTTTGGAATCAATTTTGTGCCGCTTTTTGAACATTCTTCCTTTGGAATTTGTGTCTTTGGTTATAGTATTTTTTAATATTAAAATGTTCTATTCACACAGAGGAGACATCCTTTCAATGTAGTGAAATTCTAAGGCATCTTTAATTAACCTTCCAGTATCGTTTGAGTAGAGCTGCAACGATTAATCAATGATTAATTGATTATCCAATTAATCAAAAACTATTTTGGTATTCAATTAATCATTTTTTTTTTCGTTTTGAAATGTAAATATCCTCCGATTTCAGCCTCTCAAATGTGAATATTTTTTTGGATCTAACCGATTAGTTGATTCATCGAAACAATAAGTCCAAGATTAATCGACTAAGGCCAAGTGCTCCCTGTTTTTTGATATTCAAAATATGGCCACTCTGATGTAGATGTGTCCTTGAACACAACGTTACAATCCCAACCTCTCTACTGCCTTCATCAATGTTGCTTTTAATGGCCAGTGGAATAGGAAACCCTCAATATAAACGAAACCCATAATTACTGAACATACATACACCTGGTCCAGCTTGGACCCCCCTCAACTCCCTAAAAATACCCTCTGACCCTCACTTCCTGGTTGGCTGGGCCCTATTATAATGACAGATAATTGAAAGAGCACCCTATAAAAGTAGTTTTTGCTTCTGGTTCAGTCTCATTCTCTCTCCCTCCTCGAGAGAAATGAAATAACTGGGACGATGGAGATATCTGTTTTCAACCAGGGGTATTGGAAATGTGTCTGCTGTTTCCCAAATTGCTGACCTAATACTTAGGAGTGGATCAATTCTTATTTTGTAGGTCAGTCACAAAGGATAACAATGCACACACCGTAGATTAACAAAGCATCACATTACGCATGGTCTTACATCAATGCAAGTGGACTCAGCACTTGAAGCTTTGTTTATTGTCTTTTGTTTTTCATCTGCCAGCAAAATTAATGTTTCAGGGAGCTTTCACTCTAAAGATTATAACATGGTTATTGTTCTACTATTCCGCTCTCGTTCTCACAGTCAGCGTCGTGCCAGCACAGCTGCTATCCAGTCGTCCACTGCTGTTGTAGCTGGCAAGCATGTCTTCATTCATGTAGAATCTCATAGCGGCCGGCCAGCTAGGACGCAGTTTGTTTTACTTAACTTGCACGATCACTTACTGGCATAAAACACAAATGCCCTTTTCTTATTCCCTTTCCCTATGTAAGCATGTCTTAACTAAACACGCAATAACACGGGCCCTTACGCAGACACAAAGCTCCGTGCAGGAAAGCCAGACAGCTGCATTCAATTACATTAACCACCACAAGCAAAAGCACACACACTCTGCAGCCACCGGCTCCAGCTATAATCAACAACTTATTCAATAACCTCCAAAATATGCAGCTCCCTGCTTAGTCAGTTGTAGAATGGCTCCTTCCTGCTCTTTTCATAATAAACCCGAATGCACACACACACACACTTTCTGTTCACTGCGGCCATTTGTTTCTTATTGAGCGTCCTGGTGAGGTCAAAGATGACCTCTTAGGAGATAACTCTTTACCTGAGCACAAAGAGCGTAACTGCAGGAAGAGTAAATCGCAAAGAGGACAGTTTGAAATTAGCCCAGGCATGTACTTCTCTGTACTTCTCTAGGTTGCTAGTTTCTAGTGCTAGCCTGACGACCAGGCTAAAGGCTAAACCGTGAATCTGATTCCATCTGTTCCTGGATCATTCATTAGTGGTGATTACTGTTAGATATTATTATTACACCGTTAGATTCAGTCTAATGAGTCCCATAAAAAGGCCTTCTTGACACACACAGTCACAGAGCACAATCAGAGTTGCGGAACAGTTACATATGACTGATGGAAAAACACTGGAAGAGACAAACGCACAATAGATGCATTGTTCTCACTCACACAAGCCTAACTCTCACCTCTACATAAGCGTAACTTTCACTTTCTAGAGGGGCGCGGCAACTATTATATATAGTAACCCCTTGCTATGTCGCGTTTTTTCAGCTAATAATTAATTAAATGATCACTGTTTGATTGACTATGGCCTATTACAGTATGTTAGTCAAATAATATTGAAAAACAGTTTATATGTAGTATTGTTGTCACTCGGCATCAGTAATGTTATGAGACATGATGTTAGATGTTAGCGATTACCTTTTACATTGCATGGAGACAGCCTATTGAGCTAGCGGAGCCAAGCCGACATGCCATGGCTGAGATTGAGTGAAAAAAAGTCTTTCCTCTCATTCCGTGTGGAAGTGGTAAGTTTTTGTTTTCTTTGTCCTCCTATCCCACTTTGTTTAAATCACGTTCTTAAGCTTACAATAAATAAATTGGAGAGGCTAACTAGTTTGCTCAGGCTACGGGATCAGTGCAGGGATATGACAGACATCCGGCGCTAGCATAGCAAGCTACTGAGCAATGTGAAAAGAAAAGAATAACAAAGAATAATAGGAGTGTAAAAGTGACTATTGCGGTATTATTTCATGTCTGCATGGCTCTAATAATGTTAAAACTTGCATTTAGAAAGTCACAAACAGCTTTAATGTGCTCTTACTACCAAAATATTCCATTTATTACGCGGAAATTCATTTAACACAGTCGGGTCTGGAACCAATTAACCGCGATAGACGAGGGATTACTGTATACTCTGTGTACTTGCATTCTGGACTCTTCATCCATCTTCCTTGTCGATGTAGAGTCCAGCGCTGTAACCAAATATGTTGCTCTTATTTTTTAACACAATTTGAAAATCTTTTACATTGTAAGATCACTGATGACTTCACCGATCCCGAGGACCGGGAAAAACGACTTACAGTACATGTAATACTTTAAATGTGCTTAATAAGTATGTGAGGCATTTTGTGTCTCGAGTGAGCAATGGCAATTGAAGAGAGAAGGGCAGGGTCCTGAAGCTTAATCTAATGTAATAATTACGACAGTCACTTTTATTGCAAATGTTGATCCGATCTGAAGCAGGAGAATGGCGAACGTGTGTCAAAAATGGACATTTTTATTCTCGGTTTTTCACCATTTCCTGGTGGTCCCGAACATAACCACCGGTGGTGAAAAGCAGGGATGTCTTGTATAAACATTGAACTCCACAGCGTTAGAAAAGGAATGTCAGACATTTCTTCCAGTTCACGAGTAACCCACCGGGAAGCGAAGAAAGCACAAGAGAGATGGCAAGAATGGGAGTTTGGAGGGAGGACTGATGCTCTTATTCATCACACTTTTCAGGATAAGTAAAAGTGCTGATCTCGGACATTTTCCAAAGTACCCCCTGAAGGAATTCACAGGGTTGACAAGATATGTTTCTGTTACCCAAGACGTGTTACTTGAGATATGCTGCAGGGAAAACTGATAAGAATAGATTTTCACTAAAGACACAAGCACAGTACATTTCACATCAACATTTGCTAATTTCTTTTGGGTGCATTTTATCAGGTGCATGTTATGCTAATTGCAGACTCGAAATTGTTCTTAGCTGTGGCTGCTTCTTTGTCTACAGGTGCCCTGTGACTGACAGACATCCAGTCCAGGATTTACCCCCTCTCTAGTGACTCTAGTGAGGATGTTATAGAAGCGTTACAAGGAAACGGATGAATGGATGGTACAACTACTGTGGAGGAAAATTGGATGACGCTTTGGCTGGAGAAGCAACACGCTGCTTAACCGTTGCACATCCTATCGTGTCCTCACATTGGAAAGTTAATGGAAATTAATATAGCATCAATCAAAACTAAGCAAAAACAGATACTACAGCTTCCGATCCTGCATTTATTTTCGATACCGCTTATCTAGAGCATGCTATGGAGCTCATGATGATAACTTCTGGGGAGAGATACTGGTGACTGATCACCAGTAGTCAGAGGTGACACTTGAAGACAGTCAACATTTTTCATTTGCACTCACACCAGCAATTTAGAATACTCAATGTACCAAACATACGTGTTTTCTTCCATAATGTGACGATTGCCATAACAGCTTTGCTCACAAATACAAGTTTGCTTTAAGTAAGACGGCGAACAAAGTCCTTGAAAACTTGCACTCTTGATGCATGATGGATAATGATGTCTTAGATATTATTATTACACCTTTGGATTCAGTCTGTCAGCACGGTGCATTTTAAGTCTAATAGCTTCTCAAAGGCAGTCTTGACACAAACACTCACACAGCACACAATCAGAGTTGCGCAACACAACTCATGGAAAAACAGTGGAAGACAGCATTGATACTTTGTTCTCACTCACACAAGCTTAACTCTCACTTCTACACAAACTTAACTTTCACTTTATAGAGGGGCGTGGCAACCCCTTTAAGACTCTGGTACAGATTTAGTTCAGACCTGGAGTTGAACCCGTGTCGGCCGTGAACAGGCTCGACGCCAGACTCATTTTCCATTGTTCTGGGGAGGCGTGCCATGACGTCAAAAGGGTTGCAGCGCCGATCAGGAGATAACAAAAGGGAGCTCAGCGTGAGTCACGCAATTTAAATGATGTTTATTTTGTCAACTGTCCAGATGAAAAGCGAACTGATGGCCGGACATTCTCCTTCAGGATTTTTTGGTAGACTGTAGAATTCAAGGGTCCATTTATCACAGCAAGTCTTCCAGGTCCTCAAGCAGCAAAACAGCCCCAGACCATCACACTACCACCATCATATTTTACTGTTGGTATAATGTTCCTTTTCTGAAATGTGGCGTTACCTTTTACTTCCTAATGATAAACGTTTGTCTCGTCAGACCACAGAGTATTTTCCCAAAGGTCTTGGGGATCATCAAGACGTTTTCTGGCAAAATTGAGACGAGTCTTAATGTTTCTTTCTTATTTCTTAACGTGTCTTTCTTATTGTGGAGTCATGAACACTCACCTTAACTGAGGCAAGTGAGGCCTGTGGTTCTTTGGATGTTGTTGTGGGGTCTTTTGTGACCTCTTGGATGAGTCATCAGTGCGCTCTTGGAGTAATTTTGGTTGGCCACAGGTTTACCATTGTTCCATGTTTCAGCCATTTGTGGATAATGGCTCTCACTGTGGTTTGCTGGAGTACCAAAGCTTTAGACATGGCTTTATGACCTTTTCCAGAGTGATAGATCTAAGATCTATAGATCTATAGACAAAAAGTTTCATTTAAAAACTGCATTTTGTGTTTAGTTTTGTTGTCCTGTCTGTCCTATCTAGTCATATTAGATAAGCCTGCTTGGATGAGAGGCAAACTAAGAGAACTAAGAGAACTTGAACAGTCCAGTTGCAATCAATTCAGTGCTCTGAGAGCTATAGATGTACAACTCTTAAAACCACAAACCACACATGCTGGCTTGATTGATTTAATTATCAATCTTGCCCTCAGTCTAGAGCCCTTAAATATTAACGGGTTGGAAAGAAAAAACCTTGACCAACAGAGAGACCTTTTTTTTTTTTACAGTATTCTGACCAAGACCTGCAAAACTGCTACTTGCAAGCTTAGACAGCACTATGACTACAGTATGTCCAAAACCCAGTTTATCTTTGGGAAAATGTGAAAACTATTATATTTTTCATTTATTTGCACTGCTGCTAAGGCTTAGTAAGAACTCCAATTTCACTTCAATCCCTGCTCACTATACCCTCTATCATTCCAATCAGCTGCACCTGTAGTGTGCTGCCACCAGCTCTGGAGACGGATGGCAAAGTCATCTCCTTTACAACATGCGCTATTAAGTTTTTTTTTTTGCAAAAGCATAGGCAGCCTACATCTAAAATGCAATCAACCAGACAAAAACATGTACTTATAGGACCTTTGACCGCAGCTCTTGCAAGTTTCATAGGTCAGATAGCCCTTAAAAATGGCAATTTGCTCTGAAATGTGACTCTTGAGAAGAATGCTGAGCCAAAAAAAGACAGAAAGACATCGAGGACTTTAACACCCGTTGGTACCTCACAGCATCTCATAGCAGTAACCATGCACATACCGTATGCTCCATGAGTACTGCTCTCATTTCAACTTATGATATTTGGACTACATCTACTTTAAAGTGACCAATATCAGATATCAGTCCGTTACGACGGTTTCATTTGACCTCAAGTGCTGTTACTCCTGTAGGATCCAAAGGCACTGGCCATTGTTTTCCTAATAATGATCCTCATTCACTTACGCTACACACACACACAGATGAATAACTGAATAGCATGGTTCTGATTTCTGTATAATGGAGGCTTAATTCAAAACTGGCAATATCTGATTAGAAACTGGAGGCTTGGTGGTTCAAACCCTGCTTCCCCCATCCCAGCCATTGCTGCTGTGTGCTTGGGGAAGACACTTCAACCACTTTGCTTTCACACTGCTGAGTCATGAACATGTCAATGAATGTTTAGTGATGGAGTGAGAGGCCTAGGTGTGAATTGGCAGCCACATTTCTATCAGTCTACCCCAGGGCAGCCGTGACTACAGATGTAGTTTACCACCACCAGTGTGTGACTGTGGACTGAATGAATGTCGTATTTCACTGCAAAGTGCTTTGGGTATCTTGAAAGGCGCTATATAACTCCAGTCCATTGCTGTTATTATTGGAAAAATGGTCTCGTATTCCGACATTTGGTGGTAATGAAAGGACAGGATCCCGTGTACAAGCGGCCAGAAATAGTTTCCTCCATACGGTGGCTTATTTCTCCCTTAGAGAATGAGTATGAAGCTCTGCCATTCAGGGCACATCAGACCGGTAGGAGGCCTCAGGGGAGACCGAGGACATATTGGAAAGACCATGTCTCTCAACTGGCCTGGAAACGCCTCAGGAGAGGGAAGCCTGCGCTTCTCTGCTGAGGCTGCTGCCACTGCTACCCGACCCTGGAAGAACATGGATGGATGGATGACAAGAGGAAGAAACCTGCATATCTGGGCCAATTGATACGGGCAATGGGGTACATCCACACTGTTCTCCAAAATTATAATCAATAAAATCAGTGGAACAGATGCCAGGTAGTGTGGCTATGTTGTTTAAACCTCACTCCCTGACACCTTAAGAGCTGTGCCAGCCCAGGGCTTTTGACTCACTGGAAAACTGTACTTGACATGTTACCTGGTTTTCTTTTTTAATTTAGCGGTAGCAGGGGGTGAGTAAGTGTTCGAGTTAGCCGTGATGAATACCCGTAAGTCCCGATTCAGTAAAAAAATGTGAGTTTTGAACCTGTCATTTTTGACTGGCACATCTTGAGCACAGAGATGAACGAGGCAAACGAAGATCATCGTTGCTGATCCAATCTGACGCATTGGTTGCAACATCCATTTTCCATTCAAGGATGTTTGGGTAGCATGTGTTACAGTTATTACTAAATTTTACATTAATAAAAAAATATTCCCTCCCACTTCTTACTTTTTTTTTTTTTTTTTTTTTAAGTGAACACGTAGAAGGAAATGGAAATAGGGCCCGACTGCACAGATAAGACTTTAATTTGCTACTGTAAAGATATTTTTCTTCAAACCCCAAGTTTTGATTCAACTCACCCGTATCTCTGAAATAAATATATCTTTTGAACTCGCCCGAATGTGGAAGCGCATTTTTCAGAGCTTCACAAGGCATTAAAGTTAATTGCCAAATTAAAGTCAGAGGCTGCAGGAGCTTTTTTTTTTTTTTTGATTTATTTATTTCTTTCTTCCCTTTATTTCTGCTTCTGCGCCCACGCGTAGGGTGTAAACAAGAATTGAGAACAGAATCTGTCGTTCCTCAACATAACCACCCCGTAATTATGACTTTCTGATTTCACGTCTGTCTTTCCTCATCTACAGCGCTCACATTCATTACATCTTTCATTTATTTGAATTTACAACATTTAAGCTTCCATTAAGGCTCCCTCCCTTTCTCATAGCGACACCCACATAAGCACTTTAAGCACCCAAACATGAAAGTGTTGATTCTTAAAATAAATAGTATACATATTCATGGCCAGTGACCATGCACAGAAAGCCACATTCCACCATTTATTTCTACTTCCTGCTAATGGAAAATGGTGGGAATATATGTTCGATAAAATCAAAAGGCAAAAGTTACAGCCAAAGAACAGTGTCCTTATTCAAGAAAAACTGGCAATCCCTGGTATCCGGACACAGTAATGGTCTCCACATGTGTCCTGTTGACCTCACGCAGTCACACCGACACACTCACAAGTGCACTAATTCACCAAAATCCCTGAAACTCCTCAGGGGGAATGAAAAACAAACACAAGTTACACATTCCCCCTTTCTTTATTTTCTCACATCGCACACTCTTAAAGAGCGGACAAGAGCGCTGGCTCCCAGAAGAATTAGAGAGTGTTTGAATAAGGCAATTTACGACGCCGCACAGGCTGCCGTGCCATTTCACCCAAGCTGAGATGTTTCGATATAACGTGGTTGTATGAATGCCTCATTGATCAGGCTGTTCCAAGTGACAGAGTGAATCCAGGCAGCATGGGCAACCGAGTAAATGTGTATGTGTGTGTGTGTGCACCTAATTGTAGCCAGTTATATGTCAGTGCAGCATGGCTCAGGCTGTCGCAATTAAAAGATGGCTGATTTGATCTCTGGCTTGTCGAGATACTTTCAGCGTGTCAATGAGCTCCTTAACAAGCTTCCACTGGCGTCTCTGCCGTGATCATTGTATGCATGCACGATATGCATGCCAGACATAAAGGAGTCATTCAAAACTTGCGAGTTTTTGACTGAATCGGGATTCACGGACACTCGTCTCTGTTAACTCCTTTACTGACTGCTAATGTAATTAGTTAGCAAGGAAAGTAATTATTGTGTTACTTGTTTGAAGAGCCTTCAACTGTCTGGCGTGTGCCGTCGAGAGCGCACTATGAATGTGCATCATGGATACGCTTGTGTTTCATGTTGATGTTTGGCGTTCCGTGAATGCACCTTGCTGCGATTGGTGGAAAGTGAATAAGTGTTGTGTGGGTGTGGCGAGGACGCAGGGACGACGTGAGAGTTGGAGATATACAGTAAATGTTGGCGTGTTCAGGTCAGAATAAAGTTTGAAATCAGGTTTTCAGGCGCTGTGTGACTCCGTGTGTCGGGACGCTACGATAATAAAACACCACTGTTCACTGTTGCTAACGGCAACGGCCAACAGTGTTGTAACATTTGGAATAGTAATGAATTATGTTACCCATAACAGTAAAGGCGTGAGTAACTGTGTTATTTTTAACGTCATTACTCCCAACACTTCTCACGGGTGCTCGCCAGTCATCGACAGCTTGGCCGGAGAATTTCTTGCTCATGTGCCAGTTTCTGCACATGCGCTGTGATTTCGAGTACAGTCGTCCCTCGTTGATCGCGGTTAATTGGTTCCAGACGCAAGCGCGATAAGTGAATTTCCACAAAGTTGAATTCGATATTAACAAACGGAATATTTTCATAGTTAGAGCATAGAAAACCTTCCATCCATCCATTTTCTACGCCTCTTATCCTCACTAGGGTCGCGGGCGTATGCTGGAACCAATCCCAGCTGACTTCGGGCGTGAGGCGGAGTCCACCCTGGACTGGTCGTCAGTCAATCACAGGGCACATGTAGACAAACAACCATTCACACTATGAACAATTTAGAGTCACCAATTAGCCTAACATGCATGTTTTTGGAATATGGAGTACCCGGAGAAAACCCACGCACGCATGGGGAGAACATGCAAACTCCACATAGAGATGCCCAAGCGAAGACTCGAACCCAGATCTTCCAGACCTCCTGACTGTGTGGCCAACATGCTAACCACTCGGCTGACCACTCTGCCACCGTGCACAGATAACCTGTTTGACTATTCACACAGGAGATGCTGTCGGCCACTCTCTACCCCGCTAACCTGATGCTAACAGTCAACTCTAGCCAGCTGACGTCACACATGTTACTTCCCAGGCACTGCTTCTTAAAGGCACACACAAGAAGTTACAGATTACACTTTATATCACGTCTTCTGAATGCCTTATATTTGTTTTTTCGTTCATTTTGCCATTTTTATGCTTGAAAATTCATAATTTAGGCCATGAACACATGCAATTTGCTTAAATTTGCATACATTTTTTATGAACAATGGACCATATTCAACCACAAAACATCTATCATTTACTAAAGGGAATCTATTATGCTTTTCCTCTTTTCTGACCTAAAAATGTTGTTACAATGTTACAGTCGCGTGTTAAACGATGCCGACGCATCAGATAATGAGGTTTGCACATTTGGAAGTGAGCCCTGAAAGCAGTACTGGACTCGTTGGACCAAATGAGGGGGTAAGTCACTGTCGAAATAGTCCACTGCTGATGGAGATGTCATACAACTTGTCAAAAAATCCCTTTAAAGCAAATTACACTGCACAGCTAAAGCAAACATGTCTAAATGTTCATCTTGCTGCTTTGTTCTAAATGGCTTTATTCCTGTGGATTGTTCACTGAAATGAGCTATGTAGTTATTATTTTACTCAAATCACACAAAATGGAAACGCCAGGAGTGGAGTTGAACAACGATGGTGGCCAAATGTTACATTACATGCTGCAGATGCTCCCTGAATGATACTGTGCATGCTTGCAACAGATATCTCAGCAGAGGCCTGATATTGTCGTGGTGGTGATATCTGGATGTTTTGTTATTTTTGTTTGCATTCAAACTCAGGAAAATAATTTCACTCCTGTTCAGTCGGCCCGGCTTTCTGCTAACACACTGATAAACCAGGATGCGGAGGTATCCTTCATATAATCCTCCTGTTCGCCATCAGGAAATGATTGAATTTTGACACAAAATTTGACAATGCCATCCATTTACTATACTGTATTGCCTTATATTTGACATCAGCCCACGTAGCACAACACAATAAAGCATCATTTGGGAGCGAATAAACTTTTTTTTACTTGAACCCTTAATGCACTTAGTGCGAGTTGCAATTAGCATTTGAGGATGAGGGGTGGGGGGGTGGGGGGGCATCTAAAGCTGGCAGCCTCCCACACAAAGCCCATCTCCTTCACTGCAGTAAACGTAACATTGATGGGCTGTGACCAGTAGCGTTTTGTAGCCTGCCTGTCTTTCTTTAGACCCCGACTCTCCCAAGACTTTGTGATGGAAATCTGTGACGGGCACAACAGCGCAAAACACTGATCCCTGCCTTCATCTGTCCAAATGATTTTATGGTCCGAGTGAAGACAGTGAGAGTAAGAGAGTGTGCGTATTAGAGAGAGAGAAAGATTTCTGATCGTAGTTGCTCCGCAGGCCTGAGGCTCCGGGTTCCATCTGACCAAGCAGACCATGAATTCCTCCCGCAGCAGGCTGGCTGCAATTCATTTAGTGCCAGAGGAATGTGTGTGTGTGTGTGTGTGTGTGTGTGTGCCCTTGCAGGTTTGGGAGTATGAAAAGCAGTCCACCGATATGGCATTTGTAAGACACCACCATTGATTTGAATTGGAGTCGTTGCATTTGCGCCTTAAAGGATCTAAAAGGATTAATATAGCAGCAAGGACTTCTCCAGTGTCATTTATCATATGCCTCTCATATGAACAGGGAGGGCGGAGGGAGGGAGCAGAACAGAGTCAGATGGATGACGGCGGAAGAAAATTGTTGCGTGAGCGTGGAAATAACATCAGGAGAAGAAGACACTCCGAGAGAAAATGCTCAGGAGTTTTTGTGGATTAGGAGATGGGGTAGTCCTTTGTTTGCTTTATTACTTGCGTCACAGAAAGTAATGTTCATGGCTGTGTGCATTTCTATGTTTGTGTGGTACCAGCAGGGGCGTAGCATCAAATTGAGCCTCCTGAAGGACCCCCAGCAACCCCACGCCACTCTAAACCCATCTCCCATTGGAGTATTCCCGCACTGAACGGACTCTGTTTGACAGCAAAGGAGAGCGAGACGGGAAGTGACAACAAACAGCAGCAGAAGCTAATGTTAGCAGCCTGATTTGTTGAGGGTAAGTGGCATAGAAAATGGATGGATGGAACATAGATTGGAAGTTGCGCTACTCCCGTCAGCAACAACGGCATAGAAAGCACGTGTCTGTTTGCAACTACTAATCACGGCAGACTTTGTGAGAGCCGCCGCTGACGACAGCGTTACCATGAAGGGAAAGGCTTCATGTGTGTGGTGAGGAGAACATTGCTCCAGGAGACTGAAGAATTATTAGCGCTAACAAACCCTGCAGTGTTTTGTTTTTTTTTCCCACCTCCCCAAAATAATATGGAAAATGCACAAGTTGGACCAGACGGACAACTGTCCATGGAGTAAGTCACCATGATATTGACTGTGATACATGGAGCACATAGCACATGATATCACAACACAGTCCATCCAGCCGTGTATAAACAAAATATGGAATGTGGGCTCATACTTTACAGAAGACGTGACTGTCTTTTGGTTGATGGTCATATGCTTGCTCTTGTTTCCCAGGCAGTACGGATTGGTGTCGTATCGCATTGTTTTGGAGTGGGGCAGTACCTCTCAGTAGTGGCGTGAGGCGCTGTGTCACTATGGCAGAAAAGTAGTTCTTGTTAGTTGCTAAAATAACTATGTCACTGTAGCTTGGTTTATATACAGCTCAGTTATGTGAATAGAACATTGTTGGCGTTTTTCGGATGGGTTTTTTTAGGGCTTTATAGCCACATAAAATTACTGCTGATTTTCCCATTTGTGCTGCTATTTTTTTTGTTTTTAGTTGTGTTGTTAAATTATATTTTTAGAATGTGCCGCAGACTGCAAACATCCCCCGGGTCGCATTTTGGTCACCCCTGCTCTACGTCCGCAGTATTGCTTGTTTATTCAGCCATCTTGGAGCACACGCCCAAAACCAGATCTTGTGATCTTAGCTTATACATCACTACAGCATCCTGCAAGGCACATTCATTTTTTATGTTTCGTTTTTGGAATGGATAAATGACAAAACCGAGACTCCACTGTATATTCATAGCGTCTGAAAAGGCCAAGGAAGAACAAATTATATTTAAGATTTAAGTAAAGTCAGACTTCTATTTTCGAATGCCCCAGTTTTTCTGTGATTCAGTTCTTGACGAAAATTTTTGACAAAATTTTGCCTTGGTTTTTGCAGACTGACTCAGCTATCGTACAATATTAGGTGTGACAAACTTGATTTCATTAGTCAGAATTCATCAAATGCAAGGCTCCAGTCTGAAGTGAAGTATAGAATATTACACAGGAACGGCATTTTGCAAAGCAGGCAGCTGCTGCATGACACAAATAATTGCCGGCTAAGAGATGAGATGAAAAGAAAGAAAAGAAGCAGAGAAACATCCCTCGGAGACTGAACTACTTCAAGACTTCTCCATAAAAGAAAATGCATAGCACGTCATTCTCCTGTTTTAGTGGAAAATGAAATTGAAAAGGGCAAATCTGAGTCCATGCACCTTGGTAAGACTAGCCGGTGGGGACAGTCTATCTGAGACTTGCTGCTGCTGAAAAGGGCACCGTGAAAATAGTCCAGCTCTCAGCATAAATGGAGCTGACACACATTACAATGCATTGTTTATAGGCAGCGTGCAGGCAAAGTCCCAACAAGAAGACTTTCTTAAAACTTGAGAGGCCTCAGAGCAACAGTAACTTTATGAATACACTATATTTATACATGAGTCAGTGCAATTCGAGTCTTCATAGAGCCTCAGTGAAACGCCAGTCTTAGTTGAGAACCCGTTTGCCAGTGAAACTCGAGTCTTTGTCGAGCACACCTGAGTCAGTGAAATTCAAGTCTTCGTCGAGCACCTGTGAGTAAATTTAAGTCAAGTCTTCGTAAAGCCCCCGGCATCAGTGAAATGTGAGTCTTCATTGAGCACCCGTTTGTCTGTGAAACTCGAGTCTTCGTCGACCCGTGAGTCAGTGAAATTCAAGTCACCGAGCGCCCGTGTGTCAGTGAAATTTGAGTTTTCATTGAACACCTGAGAGTCAGTGGAACTCAAGTCTTCGTCAACGCGTGAGTCGGTGAAACTCGAGCACCCGTGTGCCACCGAAACTTGAGTGTTCAATGAGCACCCGTGACTCAGTAAATCTTGAATCCCCGTCGAGTACCCGTGTGTCAGTGAAAGTCGAGCCTTCGTCGCACACACAAGTCTATCGAACTTGCGTCTACGGTGGTCACCCGTGTGTCAGTGACACGCGAGTCTTCATTGTCATCCATTTATGCCACTTATCCTAATAAGGGTCGCAGAGGAATGCTGGAGCCTATACCAGTTGACTTCGAGGGTGAGGCGGGGTACACCCTGGACTGGTCGCCAGCCAATCGCAGGAGTCTTCATTCTGAGTCAGTAAAATTTTAGTCTCCGTCGACCCATGAGTCAATGAAAGTCAAGTCTGCGTACAGCCCGCATGTGTCAGTGAAACTCAAGTCTTTGTCGAGCCCCCCTGAGTCAATGAAACTTGAGCCTTCTGTGACCCGTGAGTCAGTAACACTGGTGTCTTCATCAACTCATGAGTAAGTTAAATCTGAGTCTTCATTGAGCACCCGTGAGTCGATGAAACTCGAGTCTTCATTGAGCTCCCACGAGTCAGTGAAACTCAACTCTCTGTTGAGCACCCGTGTGTCAGTGAACGTTGAGTGTTTGTTGAACACCCGTGAGTCAGTGTAACTCAAGTCTTCATCGAGCACCTGTGAGTCAGTGAAACGCAAGTCTTCATTGAGCTCCCAAGAGTCAGTGAAACTCAAGTCTCTGTTGAGCACCCGTGTGTCAGCGAACCGCAAACTTTCGTTGAGCACCCATCAGTCAGTGAAGCTCGAGACTCCATTGAGCGCTTGTGAGTCCACGTAACTCAAGTCTTTGTTGAGCACCCGAGTGTCAGTGAACATCCAGTCTTCTTTGAACACCCGTGAGTCAGTGAAACGCATCTTTGTCGAGCACCCGTGGATCAGCGACACTCCCGGGCTGAGCGAATGAATTGTTCGTTTTGTGGAGCCTGTGATGCAGCTCAGGCAAGACGGAGAAACAAGAGCTGATTTGACAAAAGCAGCACATGTGTTGCATTTTGCACACATTTATTGAGTACAAATGCCGTTAAAAGTAACAATTACACAATGAGTGACATGTTAGCTGCTTTCCTTCTTAAATTTAGCAATCAGTAGCTCGGGTAAGAAAGTCAACGGATTAGAGGAGGTGAGTACAGTAAAAAAAAACACACCTCGCACATCTGGTACAAAGACCTTTTCCTTTTTATCTGATAACGACATCGACGCTGACCAGTTTATGTATTGACAAATGGAATGGCTTTCATGTATTATTCATTATTCATACCAGGTTGGTTTATTTTATTTTATTTTATTTTATTTTATTTTATTTTATTTTATTTTATTTTATTTTATTTTATTTTATTCATACCAGGTTGGGTTTATTTTATTTTATTTTATTTTATTTTATTTTATTTTATTTTATTTTATTTTATTATTTTTATAACAGACTTGGACAGCGAAGCAGTATTTCAAAGAGACCAATGTCCTGGTTTTCATCTCTTGTTGATTTTGGCCAAACACACTGGTGCAACGCTGCCTTGATTTGGTTAGACACACTGGAACGCATGCTCACACACACACACACACACACACACACACACACACACACACACACACACACACGCACTCGCACACAGAGTCATGCTAGTTTTATTCTTCATGCTTATGTACATTCCCAGTAGCTTGAGTAAAGTAACTTATTATGGGAAAGTGCATGTGCACATTTTGAGGTGCCAGTGTGCTTTTTGATCTTCCATTTTCCTCGGGGCATGATGTTTGTTTGGTTACCTCAAGGTTTTGTCACAGTCTGTATTCAAGATTATTCATGAAGAGCTATTTTTTTCTGAGCAAACTCTGCATGGCCAGAGGCTCAACAAGGACTCCTACTGTGGCATCCTCAACACAAACTAATTCACACACACTCAGACAAAAATATGCTCATACACTTTAGAGATCAACTGCATCTCAGCAAAGCTAAATAGATTCCGGCAGCACAGGTCTGCACACACAAACATACAAATTAAAGGTCCACTGCCCTTTCTGTACTCCCCTTTGTGCAGAACTAGTCTGCCAGATAAAGTTAGTCTTAAAATAAACACAAGTCTTGAAGTTTCTTGAATTGACTGTTTTGCTTTGGATCGTTTCGACATTGTAAGATAACGGGTTATATATTTATAATTACATTAAATGTGACATGGGCATGTGATCAAATTACCGTTGAAAACACACACGCTCTGCTGTGTAAACGTAGGGTTCGGTTGCACAAAATGCAGGCTAACAGTTAGCCGGCAGCAGGCCATTAGTTAGTATTATCTAGTAGATCACATTAGATGTTCTCCATACGGTGATTTACCTCACTTTCATACATTAACTCAAAACCTACAAATGTTTTCCAAGATCAAAACGCAGGAAAAACGCTAGTACAACATTACCAACAATTACCCGCAGATGGCAGCATAAAACCAGCGCCCAGCGCCCCAGCGCCATAAAACCATTTCCGATGGAAGCGTCTTAAGAACAAAAACATGGTCAAGGCCTTGTCTCCTTCAACGCCACAAAATTGTCTGTTTGGAATTTGCACGAGAGCACCAAACATGGGATATTGAAAAGTGGAAGAAAGTTTGAATCTGTGATGAGAGAAAACGTCTGGCTTCCAACGTTACTGGCATGACAAGGAAATCCCACCTGAGATGTTTTCCACACGGCACCATCATGATCTGCAGTACTTTTTCCTTCAATGGAATAACTGAGCTTCAGGTTGTGCAGGGGTGTCAAACCGCAGCTGGCTATGTGGAGATGTTGCAGCCATCTGCTGCTGCTGATGACTGACTTTTTCAACAGGACAATGCTTCTCACCTCATCTCTAAAGCAGAGCCCAGCCACCCTGCGGAGAACATTCATTTCAGCCGCTTGTACCCGCAATCTTGTCCTTTCGGTCACTACCCAAAGCTCATGACCATAGGTGAGGGTAAGAACGTCGATTGACCGGTAAATTGAGAGCTTTGCCCTTCGGCTCAGCTCCTTCTTCACCACAACGGACCGATGCAGAGTCTGCATCACTGCAGACGCGGCACCAATTTGCCTGTCGCTCCATCCTTCCCTCACTCATGAACAAGACCATACAAGTGGTTGTATGTGTATTGTTTTAATGTATTTTTAATTTATTTTATTTTATTTTACCTTTGATCCGTTGCTATTTCAGTTTCATGGTTGTTGCTTACTCAGTTTTGTTTTGTCTCATTCCCATTTCTTCATTTTTGAAGCTCTACTTAGAACCTCCTCAAGCAAAATGTAAATTCTTGCAATTTTTCAACTGGTCTGATTGGGTCTACGAGTTAAGACGAGATTTTAATATTATTTTTAAGAAAAGTACAATTAAAACAATTAAACAAAAAACACAACAATATATTGTAATCTACTAATTTTATTTTTATGACATTACCTTGCATTGCTCCTCATGAGGCTACACTGTTCCGCACTGTGTATGCTAGTGGCCCCGCCTCCACCCACTGAGACAAAAAGACTGTATGGAAAGGCGAGACGTGAGGAAAACAGACGCGTGCACATGGAGATGTACTGAGGCTGGCACGAGTTCATTTTCATTTATTGTGTGATTAACTTATTTATTAACGTCCCAGGCCTGGTGCCCACAAGACGCTTTTTTTTCTGAATGAAAAATCTTGTCATGTTTTAATCTTGCGAGACCTCGTGACACCCTTACAGTGAGGTGAACATAAATTAATAAATCATTACTGGAATTACAACAGGCAAGCAGTATGGATTATGGAGACGTGGCTTAGAGAAACGCCTTCTTTAGCTTGCTAGCCCCTAGCACGAGCCTGACGACCGCCTAGCAGGAAGGTTTGGAGGAGGAGAGACGAGACGTGCATCAACAAGAGACATTTCTCAGTGTTTTCCAATCTACCGTACACACGTTCCACCCTTTTCCTTTGGACAAAAGCTGGACTGCACGCTGGTCTTTTAGAAGTCAAAAATAAACCCAAAAGCACCCCACTGGTAATACATTCCTTTTACAGTACGTCACACATACATTTGAAAGTCCACTTCTGTCCACAAATGACAGGTCTGGAATGAGAACGACAAAAATATACGGTAGTGTGATGCAGCCAGTGTCAGCTTTGGCTAAATACAATTTGCAATACGTGCTGTATGTACAATGCATGTTGTGCATGCTGGTGCCAAATAAGAATAAATCCTTCCATTACACTGGCAATTAAAAAATAAATACATTCTGCTGACAAGATGAATCATGCACAACTGTGATGAAGCTGGAAGCAAAGGTTTCCCGCTCGATCGCCCTGGCAGGATATGAGATATGGGTTCGATTTCGCAGTGCCCCTACAGGCCATCCCCATTTCTACACACCCTTGCATTCAGAGCTGTGCAGTCCTTTAGCAAGGCATCAGCCAACCATTTGACTTTTAGTTGCAAAACATGATGGAGTGGCCTTTTATTGGGGCCAGGCTAAGATGCCGTCCGATCAGCATTTTGATATGCCACACCCGTGAGGCAGCTGGATTATCTCGGCAAGGGAGAAGTGCTCACTAACACACATTTGTCAACAATATTTTGAGAGAGAGAGGTACATCGAAAAAGTCTTTGAATTCAGCTCATGAAAGATGGGAGCAAAAAGCAAATAGTGCATTTATGTTGTTGTTGAGTGTACTTGTTTTTATGAAAGTTGAACCATTTTCAATCACTCTCCTTACCTCTCCTTGACGAGTGTTCGAGTGTTTTAGTCAGTAATTTACTTATTTTTTTTCAGTGTAATTGAAGAGCAAGCGTTGATGCAGTCTTGGTTTCTTTGGAGAGCGATCCAAAGGTGGAGGTTGAACAGCGAGCAAAGACAAAATGTACCACGCAATCACATATTTTCCAATAGCCACTTAGCAAAATTTCATTGACTTCACAATAAACCTTTTCGTTCTTTTCATTTACTTACCATGAAAAATTACTTTTTATGTATCCTTAAAAAAGAGCATAACGGCGTATGCTCCATCCACTTCATCGTGTGATTCAATGCTAAGGCGACTAAAATAGACTAAACTAGAAAATGTGATGGCAGTTGCCTTGAGTTTCGGTTCTCACACACTGTTGCTGTTGGAAGCAAAACAAAGACATTTTGGAGTATGGCTGCAACTCTTGATTATTTCTTCAGCGATTAATCCGAAGCTTGTTTCGATCAAGTAATCGGTTACGTCCGATTGCATTTTTTTCTCGTAATATTATGTCTTTATTCCCATAATATTTGGACTTTAATCCCATAATATCATAACTTTCTCACAACCTAATTTTAGAAAAAGGACAACTTTGTTTTGTTTTGTTTGTTTCTAATAATATTACAACTTTTAAAACATAACATTTTTTCTTTAATGGTTCAACACTATGTTAGTAAATGATGCTATTTTTCCTCATATTACAAGTTTATTCTAGTAGGAATGCAACTTTTTTCCTCATTAGAGTATGACCTTTTTCTTTTAATACTGTTTTCTATTCTACTTAAATTACTGTAATATTCTTGTAAAATGACAGCATTTTTTCCATTTCTGCAGTTGGTTTTTTCTACTTTGCGTCTTGTAAATTTCCTTCTTGGACTTATGACTTTATCCAAACCTATTTTGACTTTCTCGTAACACTAACACGTAACTGTTCCGCAACCTACAGTAATTTTCCAAAAATTGCAACTTCATTGATTGTTTGTTTTTGCTTCGCATAAGATTGTGACTTTTTAAAAATAACGTCTTTCTGTAATATTTCAACTTTATGCTACTAAAATGACAGTATTTTTCCTCATAATATTACAACCTTATTCTAGTAAAATTATAATTATAATTAAATGTTCTTTTTTTCCGTTAGATTTGAATTAATTTTAATTAATTTTAATGTTATCCTTGCAAAATTACGGCTGATTTTTCAGTTTTTGCTGTTGTATTTTTTTGGGTTTTCTTGTTAAATTACATTTTCAGAATGTGACACGGGCCAATAAAAAACAGCCACGGGCCGCAAATGGCACCCGCGCTGCAGTTTGGACACCCCGCACTAGACGGCCCAAATCAATATGAGCAACAGTCAAAGGATATTTACAGTTTAAATATTTGTCGATTAAGGAAGAGTGGCATAGACGATGGAGTATGGAGTTTGCAGTATGGCAATCAAACTTCTATACTAGGGTGACCATATTTTTATAACTGAAAACCAGGACACTCGACTATAATAATTATATTATAATAAGTATAATTTCAACACGTTTAAAGTATGCTTCCTCTGAATAGAAAATTGTTATATTACAAAATACTATCTATAATACTATCTACAGTATAACCAAAGACACACATAAAAACAGAACGACACAGGAACCTGAGGTCAAATGCTTGTTTAGTTTTGGAATGTAAGCAAAATTTTGGGGACAAATGCGCCCTCTAAAGTCACAAGAGCTTGGGAATTTCAACCGCCGTTGTTCATAACGTCCCAAATTTTACCAGACTTCAACTCGGCGAGCGTCAGAGGATGGGTGAGTCAATCGCTAACAAAATAACACGACATGTTTACGCAAAGCTCCTGTGTTTGCGTTCCAAATTCCTAGTTTAATGGCACTTCTGCCAACATCATGTAACAATCAGACTAGCAAAATAAATATGCCTTTGCTTTCATTCATTCAAATATTTTGTTTATTCAAACAATAATAAGAACAATCAGTGCATGTCTTGTGTTTGAACTCCGCACTCAAAACAACAGAGCCGTGAGAAGCAGAGGAGCCATTCGTTCTACACGTGAGACACTAAAACCTTTTTATAGGTTACGTAGATAACCCGTGGTGGATACTGACCTTTACACCAAATGAGGCAAAATCTCATTGCATGCTCGGTTTTTGTTTGGATAGTGGCAACATCAGTAATCGATACTGGAGATACTGTATGTTGTCCTTCCTCAAATATTTGCAATCTTGCATAACCATCCACGGATCATAATATTCTGATGATAAATGGTCAATTAAAAAAACAAAAGGAGGAAATCTGTTGAATTGATTTGAATAAATGATGAAAAGTATGTCAAATGACATCAGTGTAGAGTTGCCGAAAACAGAATAAGCAATTATTTTATCATTTGTGGGTCTGCTTTTTTTTGCTTGGAGAGGTTCCTCTCACTTTATTCACATATTGCATTTCAAATGCCTTCCAGGTAATAAAAAAAAAACAATTGTGTGCCTTATTCATTGCTATGCTCAATGCTTCTGAAAAGATGGTTGATCTGGTGGATCACTGCGCACGTCTTGTCGTGTCATTAATACACTACGTGAGTCCAACTGTGCTCTGAAGGTATTTCTTTTAATCATAAAACATCTTTGTTAGCATCCTATTAGCTTGCTAATACATGGACACAGGAAGCGGAAGTCAGCTCCATTGCCCGTCTATGATGTCATCATCGGTTGCCTGTGTAGTTCTTTGCTAAAGCCCCCGTCACACCTATTCAGAGTCAGCACGAATCAAGCAGAACCAGCCGGAATGAAATATTCGGGAGAGACACAAATTTAAATGTTAGTCAATGACAACACAACTGAACACAAAATGCAGTTTTTAAATGGAACTTTTTATTATTAAGGGAGAAAAAACAAATCCAACCCTACATGGCTCTGTGTGGGAAAAGTGATTGCCCCCCCTGTTAGAACATAACTTAACTAAGATTTATTGGAATCGAGCAATCTGGACAAGGTGATAAAGCCATTTATAAAGCTATTGGGACTCCAGCGAACCACAGTGAGAGCCATTATCAACAAATGGCAAAAACATGGACAGTTGTGTACCTTCCCAGGAGTGACCGACCCAAATGACCCCAAGGGCGCAGTGGCGACTCATCCAAAAGGTCACAAAAGACCCCACAACAACATTCAAAAAACTACAGGCCTCCATGGCAGAGTTCCAAAACAAAAACCACTGCTGAACAAAAAGAACATTAAAGCTCTTCTCAATTTTGCAGAAAACATCTTGATGATCCCCGAGAAATTTGGAAAAATACTGTGTGGTCTAACGACACAAAAGTTTAACTTTTTGGAAGGTGTGTGTCCCATTAAATTTGGCGTAAAAGTAAGTCCACATTTCAGAAAAAGAACATCATACCAACAGTGAAATATGGTGGTGGTAGTGTGATTTTTTAAGTATATGGAAACAATAAAACCTACCTGTTTCACTCATTCAATCCCAGCCAAAAAAAGCATCGGCCATTGTAGACGATTTTGACTGATCTTTCAAGGCACACAGAATATCGTGTTCTATGTCTATATAAACATGGAACCTACCAAAAGAAAGATTAGACTCCCGTCTTTCATCAGAAAAAAAAGTGTGTTTCTACCTTTTTCCGTTCTTTAGTAATCAACAGTAGAACATTTGTAAGTTTCAGGAAAATAGCAGTTGCCGACTAAAAAAGGGAGAAAACCAGCTTTTTGTGAAATGATACATTTCAAATGTAACGCTCACTTTGACAGACATATTTTGCTTTTGTGAATGTACAAATATCTGAACCACTATACTACAACATAAACAACACAAAAAAAGGTTGTTCTACATCAAAATAAAAAATAATTGACAGTTTTCACATTTGGAATTGAACTGTGTGTGCACGCATAAGTAAAATTTTCCCCACAATGCGTAACCTTCTGCACGCTACGCTCCACGTTCTTCCACTTCCTCCTTGCTGTCATGCATGTTTTTTCCTTTCAAATTCACATGCCGAGCTCTTATCAAATGCACATCTGCCACCTTGTGGCCGTTTTTATAGCTTAAAACTGCTCTAAAAGTGACATGTATTAGTGTGCAGTTGCGTCGTCAGCTCTATTTGCCTCTCACACAAAAAAACATAAAAGACGTATAATTACGTCTTTGGGATCAGGCGTTCGGGTTTATAAAAACGTATTAATACGTCTTTGGTATTGAATGAGTTAGTAAATGTCAACATGTTCTTGAAGAAGACACTTAATACGTGACATGACGCCTGGACGCATCCTGGTGTGTAGAAACATATCCAACAGCCGTATTTTAGCATTTTTGTATTCACAAATGAACTTATATTGATTAAAAATCATAGGTGTTTATGATACCTTGCAATAAACATGCAAAAACTGGGGGATTTCTAACTATATATTATTTTTTGAATAAAATAATGGCCAATATTTCCAAAATTGACATCGCTTTACATAAAATTTGACAAATGATTATTATTTTTTTTATCATTGCACCCGCAGCCCCGTGGTTGGGGATCCCTGCCTTACAGCATTTTTGGGGATATGATGTGCTCTTTCACACATTTGAAAATACTGTAAAAATGCCACTTTTATAGAATTGGCTTGTTTGTTTTATATGCAAGAATAAAGTCTACATCCACAAATGTAACCGTTGAAGCGTATCGTTTGTACACTGTATCGAATCATTCTGTTTTTTTAAAACATACCGTTTTTGAATCGCATCGCAACCCGTGTATCAAGATGCATATGGAATCGTCTACCACAATGAGATTTACACCCCTAACCGCTTCAAATGTGAAAGGTACCCATCCCTACGTGCATGTTAAGGGGTCGGATTAAATAAGCTCTTCTTCTTCCTATTCCTTTTTGGACATGTTGAATCGTGTAAGTGTAAAATGTGATTCGCTGGAATGAAAATTGCTTTGCTTTCGACGACATAAACCAGACCATTACCATTCTTCCGATTAAAAATAAAAAAAAGAACAAGCGTGGGCTACTTATGTATGTGTCTATGAAATCTCTCCATTCAACTCCCACCACCCATATTTCCATGGCTCTGGCGCACATGTTACAGTCATGATGCAATTGTTGTGTCAGTCTTCTCTCATCCTCCTGTTGTCCTGACACAAACACACATCCTTACTACAGTATGTGGAAAGACATTTCAGTGGGAGTGAAGATTTTCCCTTTTTTGCACCAAGTCAGGCTCATTTCATCACATGTCTGTTTCCCGTCATGTAGTAAGTACAAATTTCACATACGTGACAATTAGTGAAATAAAGATGTTGGGAACAGGGAAGTTAAAACAAGGCCTGAGCCAGAGGGACCATAAAAGCTCCTTATCAGAAGTAAAGATATGGCGTTGTAGTCTCTTTTATGATAGATTAGTGTTGACTCCTTTTATATGAGGCCCGTACATTGCTGCAACAATTTCCAGTCAACTCCGGCAGTATTGCATACAAAGACGTAATAAAGTTGGAATAAATGTTAACCAAAAGCGGAGGCCTTGTCATAAAGGTTTATTGTTTTTCATTTACTGCATATACTACCTGCATTATATAAGTCAAACGACAATGGCTCTCTATTTATGCCTGCTCTATGGAAATGCTGACCTAAACACCGGCCATGAAAAATGTATGTCTTGAAAAATGTATACATTGTTTCATAGCGTGCATTTATGGATATACAATGTCTGTCTTGGGATTCAAACACCGCAGTGAGAGGATGATGAATGTGTCAGAACATTTCTCAAATGTCACAAATCCGCCCTCATGCGCACACACACACACCTCCGTCACTGTTCTACTTTGGAAGTGGGTTAGTTGGACTACGTCTGGGCACTGTATCTGCTGCTCCTTTGTAGAATCTCTCTGTTCTGATTTCTAATCCCTGAGGCCAAACACAGTCATGATGGACAAAAACCATCTGACAGCTTTGCACACACGTTCCCCAAAGCCTTCCCAAATCAATTCCCAAAGGTTTTCCTCAGGACAGCCTGAAGCTCTGCATAGGGCAACATGATGCAGATGCACAGATGCAGCAACATAGCCTCTCAATGGTCAAGCACCGGGGAGGATAAGATGAGTACACAAACACACTTCTGAGGCTTGGAATTGTCTAAGCATGAGTGGCTATGGGTACTATGCCCATAGCCCTAAAGATAGCCTGAACCACACACGGCGCTTGTATGCGGCTGACAGATGGTTGGGTTGGGTGAGTGGGTCCCAAGTGATTGCGCTCACTACCTGCAGCATGAGATGAGACTTGGGGCAAGGAGAGAGTGGGTTGCAGTAAAAACTGACCACATAATGAACAGGCACTGTTGAAACATGTCATTTTCTTGGGATAAACATGAAAACAATGGATACCAGCACATTTACTTTTCAGAATTTGCAACCCCAAATTTTTGATAAAACAAATATTTGTAATTTTTGTCATCCAGCCATCCATTTTCTTCCACCTATCCGGGTTAAGGTCGCAGGGGCAGCAGTCTCAGTGGGGAAGTCCAGGCTTCCCGGTTTTCAGCCACCTCTTTCACCAAGGCATTCCTAGGCCAGCTGTGAGACATAATCCCTCCAGCGTGTCCTAGGTCTGCAACGGGGCCTTCTGCCGGCTGGGCATGCCCGGAACACCTCACCCTGGAGGCATCCGGGAGACATCTGGACTAGATGCCCGGAACACCTCAACTGGCTCCTCTCAATATAAAGGATGACCAAGCTCTTCACCCTGTCTCTTAGGGTGAGTCCAGCCACCCTACGGAGGAAACTCATTTCTAAAGCTTGTATCCGCGTTCTTTCGGTCACAACCCGAAAGGATTCATGACCATAGGTGAGGGTGGGAACATGGATGGACCGGCAAATTGAGAGTTTCGCCTTCCAGCCCTCTTTACACTACGACGGTCTGGTACAGCGGCGGCATTACTGCAGTTGCTGCGTCAACCTCACGCTACCTTCCCTCACTCGTGAACAAGACCCCAAGATACTTGAACTCCTCCACCTGAGGCAGAAGGTCATTCCCAACCCGGAGAGTGCAAGCATGAGAACCATGCCCTCGGATTTGGAGGTGCTGAGTCCCATCTCAGAAGCTCCACACTGCTGCCAACCGCCGCAGTAAACGCTGAAGGTCACAGCTCAATGAGGCCATCAGGAACATTTCGTCGGCCAACAGCAGAGACAATATCCTAAGGCTCCCAAAGTGGACTCCCTGGATGCCTTGGCTGCACATAGAAATTATGTCCATGAAAAGTATGAACAGAATCGGTGACAATTTAAAAAATATTTTTGTTATAAATATAATAATAAAATATATATATGTTATTTTTTTGTATTTTTTTGTGGATTGTAATTTATTTTCATTTGTAGCCCATTTTTCACTGCGGAAAATAGTCATTGGTCCCTATATACAGCTATATACATGTTGACCAAGTCACAGGTTTACAGGTCCAGCATACATGTATGACATAACATGACATCAGTGCAAGATGACGGCACTATAGAGCACTATAGCGAGAGTCCTAGCGTCGACAGACAGCTTGCTACAATCCGGCCTCAAAACAGCGAGGTGAACCTAAGTTAATATATGGTGGTAAGTCGTGACTGCAATTCCAACAGGCAAACAGTGTGGATGATGCAGACGCGGCTCGGAGAAACACCTTCTCCGACATCTAGTCGGGACAACCCAGCACCTGTGGAGCAGCGCACCAGCACTAGCTGCCTTCGAGGGAAATGTAGGGCGCCAGTCTGACGACCAAGCTAAAGGCTAGTCCGTGACTCCAATTTGATCTGTTCAATGATTGTCTAACCATGATGAGTGCTGTGTTTTTTGGGGGGGTTTGAGTTGCAGCATTAGCCACAGTAGACTGCATTGAGAATAGCGTTGTATTTATTTATTTAGAAAAAAAATAATTATTTTTTTGTTATTTATTTTAAAAGAACACATATGTTCCTCTTTCATCGTGTTGTATGATATGGTTTAAAAATGACCTTTTTCTCTTTTCAGTAAAGATCTTTCAAAATAACACAGAGTCAGAGTACATTGCCTTCCATTGCTGAGAAAGGCTGGTCATCTAGTATGATGATGAATTCAATTATTTTTTAGGTTATTTACTTAGCCTTCTGACTGTCACGCTCATACGGGGGAGTGTTGCCCAGCGACACACCGTGAGCCTCGAACACTCACCATACTCCGTCAAGTGTTTGTTCTTCAAATGTTGCATTGAAGTGTTTTAATGTGCTACTCTCGCAAGATATTTTTCTTGGCATGTGTTGCAGTATGCAAACTTTACATTACTATCACAAAGGGCATTCGACATGTTTGGGTTTGCCGCTGCACGGCTGCACAGTGCGAAGGAAAGTGGGAGGGGAGCACTACTGAAGACATTAGAGCAGCACACTGCACACAGGGATCTCTACAGGCTACAGGCTGCAATAGTACAAGCCACTGATCAGTTTTTGTGATCAGCATATACCAATCACGCATTTTTTCATGGAAATTGGCCAATATTGATCAGTGGCCAATATGATCAAAGTATCCCTCGCGGTGAGTATGAATATATTTTCTACTTTAAATGTGTTTAATAAGTGTGTGAGGCATATTTACAGCCTTAAGTGCTCATGACTTCATCCCCACGGGATCCTCAATATTTGTTAGTAAATATTCACATCATCATAATATTGGTCAACCTTTATGCCACTGTCCTACAGTAATGTGGATATATTTTGCATAAATACAGGTAACTGAATTATTCAGTTACTCTGACAGTATCATGGCACAGATGTCTTATCTAACAGTGAACGCTCCCATGTGATACGTGACCTAGCATGACAGGCAGTGTATAGGACCACAGTCTCTAAAGGTGGAGCCGTTGTGGCATTCAGCATCACGTGGAAATGACGTGCATCAAGTTCACACTTTCGTCACATGACTATATGAAAGAAAAGTGCCCAGAATTTTACAAAGAAATGGAAAAGTAGCTTAATGTTGCAACACGATGGACACATTGAATGCAGGTAAGGTACGGTAACCGCAGTTAATTTGTGTGAAATGCAATCTATTGACCGTATTTTCCCTATAATTCAGACTTTTTTCATAGTTTGGCTGGTCCTGCTACATTTAGTCAGGTGCGACCTACAGTATATATTAAAATATACATATCATTTAGCATGTGCTGCCTTTAAGTTTAAATGGAGCGGTGGTTGTTTTATTTTAGCTTGTTGTGACGCAGTTAGGCACACAAATTAAATGATACAGAGCATCGTACGACTTTGTTGTGGAAAACTTTCAAATACGCTTTTGCCTTGGAGAAAATGTGTCTGTAAGTAATGTGCCACTATTGCAATACTTGAAAAATGTGGTATTTTAAAGTGTTTGAGACCGTAACTGCTGCGTCAGCCACTGACTAACTAAATACACACATATAATTTTCATTTTAATTTATTTGCGAACGCAAAGTTTTAGTGTGAAAATATGGCAGTTTGATATTTCTACACACCGGGTTGCGTCCAGGCGTTATGTCACGTACTGAAAGTGTCTTATTTGACAACATTCTAACATTTATTAAACAGGTACGTTTTTATTGCATCCATATACTTAAATTTGAATGTAATGTTGTTGGGAGCTCGATCAGAAATACGGCCAAATGCCGGTTACAGTCCACTTATAGTGGACTTATTGTCCAGAAAATACGGGATATAAATAATATTATTATATTTACAGAAGTATCTCCAGAACATTGGAAAAAAGAAAGCTACATTTTACATTTCATGTTTAAGGAAAGAATGTCAAGGGCACGGATCCTCAGAAAGTATTACATAATATCATGAAATATTAAATTCTGAAAGAATGAAATCAGTCTTCATGTACACAAAATGACAGTGGGCGTATTCTATTCTGAAGATTTATTCAGAAGAAACTAATCCCAGAATTGTTCTTCTCCTTTTGTTTTAGCACACTAATCCCACAGAAGACTGCAAGATGGGAAGCGGTGGAACTGCATATCTTTCTTTATGAATGTAACCTCTTTTTAACTTCTGTATCTGAAGTTTTGAAAGTAAGACAAAAGACAAAGGAATTGATTAATGCAAACAGCATTGTTCTTTTTTTTAAACCTGAGTGCATTTAGAATGAAGGTTGGGCCATGGGTGAGAGTTGAGTCACATGTTCATGTGCTGAAGTGACTGCACCCACGTTGTATGTGTGCACTGTGTGCGTGTGTGCGCATGTGTCTTAACAAGTGCACATGTGAATGCACACTCGATAAACAAAAGGTCCGCTGAGTGTTTGGGTTTCCGCTGCACACTGGGCACACAAATGTGTTTGACACATAAAGCAGTTCTCTCATGCAGAATGCATAAGCCCTGCAGGCAGGCTTAAAACAAACACTAGACATGTCCATAGACAGGACCAATACATCTCACAAGATCTGACACACACACACACACACACACACATTTGCATGGAAAAAAAATTGACAGGTTTAGTTCATCCCTCTAGACAGGTAAGGCCAAAAAAAGAAAAGAAGTGTGCAAAACACACACAAACACTACAGCAACATCAGTGTTAATGCTTCATCCATAAAACAATGTTTTTTGCTGACAACACAAAAGCATTCTCTGCCCGCGCATCCCTCCCTCCATCCCACCTCCCTTCTGTTTCCGGCGTCCTCAGCAACACTGGCTCCTCCCTCATGCTGCCGTCTCTTCAACAATGCAAGAAAGGGCACAAATGAAATGTACGCATAAGGTAACTCTGGGACAACATGAACGCATGTGAGAGAGCGAGAGCGGGAGAAGGAGAGAATGGCCTTTACTTGTCACTTACACAGAGGTACAAGCGAAATTGTGCAGTCACCCGTCCGTACATACTACACTCTATATAATATGACAGGGGGGTAGACGGTACAGGATGACTGGGATAAAAGGGAAAGAGGAAAGAGGAGAACAAGAGGAGAGGGGAGGAGGAAAAAAAGCAACTCCAAACTATGCTCCTATGGGGGAGTACAGTGTGGGACTGGCAAAAAAAACCTGGCAACACAGGCACAAATAAGCACACTTTACAACATACGAACTTGAAGACTTACACCAGGTGAGAGGGAAACGGGGGTGGACGTGTTCCAGCGCAGACCGGCAGCCAGCCACAAGCGCATACCGTGGATCCCGCCTGCCAGAACTGGAGGCGATGAAGCGGTGAAGGCATGGGATGGGGGAGCAGATGTGTGTAGCATGCATGTGCGTGAGTGTCCTTGGATGCGTGTGTGTGTAGGCCTGGAGAAGTCGCTCCGTCTAGCGCACAATTTTGGTGTCATCGCGCTAACACAGTATTTGCCATGGAGACGACCGTGAACGGGCCGCAGAGAGAGTCAACAATCAACAGGTGTCCGTGAAAGAAGGGGGAGGAGGAGGATCCAGAGCGTCTCCCTGCAGCAATCTCCTGGAAGAGTTGTTCTAGCAACGACCTTGGCAAAGGCCGGTGCCGGGAAGAGGGGAGGCCCAAGTGTGTGTGTGTCTGTGTGTATGGGGAAATAATGATTGGATTTTATTCATGTTATTTGCTGGTTTTGTAAGTTTAGACACACACACGTACACATCAAGTAAGGGACCGGAAGTGTTTATGGCATCATGTGTCTGCTAGGATTATGAACGATAAACTGATGCGACCGAATACTCGGTTTGACAAGCGAGAGATACGGTTGCATCGGTAGCAGCCTCTGGTAATTTCGCCATAAAGCCTGAGATTAATCTATTGAAGAGACATGCACCGGGTATCACAAGACCAGCAACTGATTGACAATCCATCCCTGAAACCACGTGAGCTCCTGGGCGCTGGTGAAACGATTGGCGCGTATTCACCATAGATTACCGTGACTGGAGATGAGAATGGATGTAAAGAGTATGCGTACATTATAGCCGTCTAATTGATCATATATTATGTACTGTGGAAAACTTAGATGGGAACAACATCAAATTAACAGCACTCGATGAATACAGAGCCACCATCCACCTGTACAAGCCTGGAGTCTGTTTTGCAGATTGTATGTTGCTGTTGTGCACAATCGTGCACAAATCCAACAAACTAATGTGAACATTAGCACCCAATGAGGTCATCAAATCTTACCTTTATATACCAAATATCAGGTTTAAAAAAAGGGGAAAAAGACAGTATAGCAGTCTATCTGTGCTACGTGGGAGAAAGTTAGATGGTGCGGTCAAGGATCGTAGAACAAAGTGAGACAGGTTGTTTTCTGCATGTAAAACTACCCTTCTATAACTATAATAATGTGTTTTGTCTGAGCATTTTTGGCTTCTGGAAGAGATTAATTGGATTTAAATAATTTCTTATGGGAAAAAAAGGATTTGGTTAGCGTCTGTTTCGGTTAGAGTTGTACCTCCTGAATTAATGATGCTAACCAAGGTTCCACTGTATGTTAAATGAAAAAATATACTCACATTGGGTTATTTTGTCTAAAGTACGACTCTCCAAAGGGGACACATAGATCAACGGTTAGAACATTGAAAACTGGTTTCTTTGAGATGCGTGTGTGCAGTAGCACTCGTTGGCTCAAGTCGAAAAGGGCACAAGTCACGCTGTTTGGACTACAAAGTAGTTGATTGAGTGATGTGAGCTATCTGATCTCCGACCAACAAGCAAGAATCCTGGTTATTTGCCGATTGGCCTTTTGGTGTATGGATGAGTCTGAGAAAGTTCATGGATCAGCTGAAGTTTATACAGGAGGGGCTTGGCAATCGTCTCAAGGGAGCTGGGACCGCAGTCATTGAAAAAAAACTTTGCTAACATACTTTGGATGGGTTGAGATCCAGCATAGCCCACAAGGTCCTCCTGCTCAAGAAGGCGGATTTATAGGTCCATCTAAAGTTTGTAAGTATAATTCACAGAAGCCTTGGGAGAATGTGATTTGTCAAAGTTGAGCTGTTTGGCATCAACTCGACTTGTTTGGAGGCAGAGGAATGCTGGCTATGACCCGAAGAACACCATCCCTACTGTATTCCCTATCTCTGTTAGCCAAACCGTGCTAACTAAACAACTCTGAACTTTGAACTGTTGACTGACATCGGAGTCGTCCCAATAGGCACCATATGTGTCAAACTCAGGCCCGCGGGCCGACTGTTTGGAAAATAGCAAGGAACCGGCCCACATTGCGGACATTAAACAATGTGCTTGCGATCATCTGCACAATAAAGGGTTTCGTTCCGTTTCCAATATTCCTACAGCACTACTGTACTTAAAGGAGAACTGCACTTTTTTGGAATTCTCCCCATCGTCCACAATCCTGATGTGAGACATGAACACACACATCTTTCTCTTTTCCGTGCATTCTAACGACATCAAAACAGCTAAAAAGAAGCAGCTAATTAATGTATGTAATGGGACACACCTATTCCACCAGCAAAGTCTGCTATTAAAACCTCCAAAAACCAAGGTTTTATGGTTTCATATCCATTCTGTAGCCATGTAGTAACACGCACATTCATAACAACATGTAATACTTACAGTATTCTGTATTCCGTGTTTTAGTCATTTTAAGCATTAACTGAACTTCCTTCCTCGCCGCATTGATTTCACGTTGCAAACAGAAAGGAACGCTACATTCATTTTTCCAAACTCAAAAAAAAAAAAAAACAGCAGTGGTGGGGGCAGCTCCAATATGTGATGTTACCTTTCGGTAGTGGCCTGACACGTTGTGAGCATGTGTGTGGTGAAGCTAGTCGCTAGCCGGCTAGTAGCTAGCCGGTGTAGTGTGGCATGTTGTCACTATGCCAGAAAAGTAATTCTTTGGCGTTAGCACTGTAGCTTGATTGATACTGTATGTAGGTCTCTCCAACGTGTCCTGGGTCTTCTCCGGTCGGACGTGCCCTGAACACCTCCCCTGACCAGATGCCCAAGTTACCTCATCTGGCTCCTCTCAATGCGGAGGAGCAGCGGTTCTACTCCGAGTCGCTCCCGGATGACAGTGCTTCTCACCTTATCTCTAAGGGAGAGCCCAGCCATCCTATGGCAAAAAATAATTTCGTCCGCTTGTACCCAGTTTTCCTTTAAGTAGTCACAGTATTATGTAAAGCAGTTGATAAAAGGTATGTAGGCTTTTGATCATATGTAAAAGAAAATGGTGCGATTTTGAAGTTTGTTTTTCTTCCTTCATTTTACAAACATGTTTGCATGGAGTTAATGAGGACTTTCACCAAGTGTGACCAAGGGTCTCCAATGGAACGCCTGATCCCAGCTTTAGAAAAACCTGCGTAAAATACTACATTTTTGTGTCTCTCTGTGAATATTCCCATTCATCCAGGTCTTTGCATTCTCGGGGCAGTGCCTCCATCTCAAATGGACGGGCTGTCTTGTAAGACGTTCTCCCTCTCATCCGAGCAGGCTTCATCAGTCCTATCTAGGCAAAACGTCTTCTAAGACAACCTGAACAGTCCAGTTGCGATCAATCCTATGCTCTGAGAACTCCGTTTTTGTAGTAACATTGTCAAACTTGAAATGGGATTAGGTAAGGACTCAAGCTATGACCCCATTGTGTTTTCCAGTCCAAACCACTTAATTTGAAGAAGCATGTTTCTTGGGGAAAAAAAATAGGCAAACCAAAAAGGAAATCCTTCTTTTCGCTCCTATTCCTCAGTGTCAGTACTACTTACAGATTCTGACTGCTGAGGAGAAAAAAAATCAGCTTGTTAGCTTCAAAAGAGCCCGAAGCTATGCATCTACTCCAAATGGTTCAATGACAACTTTACATTAATTAGGGTCTGACTTTTTTTTAGGCGTTTTAGCCAAATATGCCACAGTGAAAAGGGGTTAAACACTCCCCTTAAGTGATCTCCTTAAAACAATGTTCTAATTGAGACATTGTTCTAACAGCTTTATTTAGCTGTAATTGCTTGGATGGACAAATGAAGAAAATTAATCTCTCGGGAGATAATTACACGTAAGCAGAAAAAGGTCATAAAAAAAAGCCTCAGTAATTCTCCAGAGTGATCTAGTATTTTCGACATGTTAAAACGCCTGGAGCAAAACAAAGGTAGCAAAACACTGCGTGGAAATTAATTAAAGCAAATTATTCTAATGGATCCTCAGAATTTGTCCATTTCACAAACCCGCAATTAAAGTAACAGGTTACAGGGGAAACAGAAGACAACAATGCAATCACCTTCATCCGTATAAGCGATCGGTAATTGTGTTCAATATCTACAGTATATCACTAATACAGGGTTTTGGGCAAATTTCTTTTGAAAACAACAACATAGTTCCCGTCGACAGTCGGGAGAAGGTGCTCTGAGTTTGTGATCACAACAGTGAAATGGACAGAGATCGGGAACTTGGTAAACTTGCTTTCCGGTAACGTGCTTCTTGGGCTCGCTAGCTTGGTATGTGAATTTAGCCTATTCAGCCTCCCAGGTATGTCATTCTGTTATTGTTGAAACATTCTACTTTGTTTATTCCGAGAAGAGATCAGTCAGACACACTTTTCTGTATTTTCAATCTTCAATGAAGTAATTGCCTGGAAGATGTCACAAAGCTCAGCGCTGGGGCTTCAGTCCATCTACCATAAGAGTTGAAGGAAGAAGCCCCAAATTAAGGGAGTGGGTCCTATTTATACTAAACTCCGCTCCCCCTCACGTGTACATGCTTAACTTTTTGGAAAAACCTTCAAATATGTAAAAGAATTGGGATTTAGCTTTGTGGTGGCATGCCGTTGAGAGATGTTTCATGAGAGACTGAGCAAGCACAACTCTTGTTGACTAGCTATTTAGCTTCCTGTGTAGTAGTACTGAACAATGGCCACTGAAGCCACATCCAGAGTGTTGATATAGATATCAGTGCATAGTAATGCACCACATTTCACTTGTAACGTTTGAAATAGTAATTAAATTGTTACTGGAAAACAACAACACTGTTACTCTCAACACTGCAAATACATTAGTGCTTTACTCTTGTTAGATATTATTATTATTATTATTACATTTTTAGATTCTGTCTCGGTGCATCGTCAGTCTTTGGTTGGTTCTCATAGATCCCTTCACAATACACACACTCACATAGCACAATCAGGAGTTACATAACACATACATATGACTGATGGAAATGCACTGGGAGAGAACATGCTTTGTTCTCACTCACACAATCTTAACTTTCACTTCTACACAAACTTAACTTTGACTTTCTAGAGGGGCGCAGTAACTGCTACATTGTATCAACTCTGTGTGCTTTCATTCTGGGCTCTTAGTCCATCTTCCTCATTGATGACAGAGTCCAGCACTGTAACCAAATACAGTATGTTGCTGACATGCTGTCATACAATTTGAAAACCTTTGAAATTGTGTGATCAATGACCACTTCTTTGATAGCAACGTGGCCTAAAGAACCAGGAGGAAAAGCTAAAGAAAATAAATAGCTTTTACACTCTAACTGTACTAAGAATGTATATTTTCAGCACAAGTTGAGCCCTAAACACATGAGATTCAGTGTGTGTGAGCTGGCGGTACAATAGGTCTCAGGATATATTTATGGTTTAGGGTCAAAAGTATAAGTTTAGCCGTGGTCAGACATCGCTGGGAGATTTCTTGGCTTTGTGAGCAACGTAACTTGGCTCTTGCTTTGTGCGTCTGGCAGAGATTTCACCGCATGCCAAATTTGTTCAAATAATTCTCGCGCTGCAGGCAAATATAGCATTACGCCTGGCATTCACCCCCACTGACCTCTCACTGGAGACTAGCGTCCTTAAAAACATGTACCTCCGACTACATGATTTCAATTATTTCTGCCTTTGTGACTGTAATCGAAGAACTGAACTTAATTCGCTGTTTTCCAGATCTGCATAAATGTGCAAACCAATTTGAGCTAATTGGACCCAAAGTCTGCTTCAGTCACTGTCTTCTGTTTCCGCTCAAATGAGCAGAGACGGAACGAGCGTTCTAAATAAAATCAGAAAGCGAGACAATTTGAGCGGCCAGGGACAAGGATGCGAAAAAGGCAACAGCATGAAGAGGTGGTAAACAATTTCATGCAAATGGAGGGTGAACAATAGGTGAGCGTTCAGTCTCTTCTGTTGCTCTCCCTCTCCTCCACAGCCAGGGCACAGCTTTTCGGCAGGGATAATACAGGGAGAGGGCTCCTTTTTTCCCTGACTATTGAATGCTCTTTGAAGCATTCCCAAAAGGTTGATCCTATTCAGAGAAAGGTTTCCTATTTCTCTGATGCTCTTCAATAATTCATAGTCCTTTTTATGGTTTGGTCTCAGTGTTGGAAGGATTACCTAAACCTGGCTGCGTATGAATAACATCATTGTGCTCGTCTGCATCCAGCACTGTATCTACAGTTCAGAGGGAATTGGATGTAGATTAAAAAAAGAGTTTAGGCAACAAGCCGACAACTGAAGAGTTTATGCATCCTCCTGGATTAGAAAGACATAAGGGAATGCAAGGCATCAAATAAATATCAAATGGACTGGTTTGCAATTAACTTGATGTTTCTGATTAGGTCGAAAACACGTTTTTGTACCAGTACACAAAGAATAACATCATTACCAGGTTTACATACAATTGTAAATGTATTAACATCATATGGAACATTGAAGTGGTTTAATCAGGGGTTTAAAGCTCTTCCTGGGCGTTTTATATTAACACCTCAGTTTGCGTCATTAATCCATTCCCGAATGTCCGACTCTAACCGAAACCGAAAGCTTTTTTCCCATAAGAAATTATGTAAATCCAATTAACACGTTTTGCTAGTTTTACATTTATAGGTTCACGTGTAGAAAAAAAATTCAAATTGCATGTAAACGACGAATGAAAGTGATAAATGAACATTTCAAGTTACTTTTACCTTCATTGAAAACGTGATTGTTGATGAAGGCGCGATGTGGTATCTAGATTAACACGGACGCTCCCTTAATGTTTTGCCTTGAGTTATTTCTTGAATTCAGTACACCTCAAGTCTCTGCTTTTCTTTCGATCAACGTAAAATAAAATAAGTAAAATGGAATCAAAGAAAGTTGCAAGATAAAGATTTAGATCAAGAAGGTGAGAAACACGATTGAATTCAAGAAATAACTCACAGCAAAACCTGAAGGTGGTGTCCTTGTTGATCTCGCTGCCACATTGTGTCTTTGGGAACAATCACGTCTTCAATGAAGGTAACATTTTGTTAGAAGTTACGTAGCACAAAACAGGCATATACCTGTATAACAGGGAAGCTTTCAATGTGCGGGCGAAGCAAACATTTTCACACCATTCTTCCAAAATAATGACATGCTTGTCAAAGTTGTACCTGTGTACCTGGAAATCAGGTCTTGTCCCAAATCACGGTTGCTGGCGGGAGCCTCATAGTTAAAGCAAAAAAGCAGCAGCAGCGTCGTCCTCCGAAGCCCATAATGGTGCCTTTGTTCGTCAATGAAAAGAGAAAGTAAGTTACTCTTAAACACATAAAAAGTCATTTCAGTATGCTTAAAACCAGCAATGTAATGTTTGCACACATTAAATTATACTTCTCTTGTGTGGACTAATTGCGCATAATTAATAATAAGGCCAAAAACCTATGTTTCCGTAGGGACAAAAGGCCGAAACGCATAGAATAATATGCGTTTTTAAAAAATTGGACGTGGTCTTAGTTAGTAATGAACTACTGAAGACATTATAGACGGCCGACGGAGATGTTTCCATGTATTAGCAAGACGCTAAAAAGGAAGTTTTGTGATAAAAATGCATTAAGAACACAGTTGCACTCACTCAGTGTATTAATAACATGACAAGATCCGCAATGTACGCAAACCGAGACAACACGCTAACCGGGGCGTACGCTAACTGAGGTTCCACTGTATAAATTGTGGCAAACTTGCGTCTCAAAAGACATGGTTAGAGGCACTTCGGCTTGATTAAAGGAAGGCTCTTTAATTGGACAAGCAATCAATTGTCCGTCTGTCAAATGTCACAGAATGAATTGAACGGGGGGGTCACTAGACGGAACACTTTAACAGATACGTAAACACACATAAGGCAAGCTCTACTACTATGGGGAATAACAAACAACTATGTTAACGTTGGACATGTAACTTTCGCAACTGTTAACAAAACCAGTGCCACAAGGCATGGCGATGCAAGAGGAAGAGCTGCCAGGTTTCTGACAGCAAGAGAAACCTACGTTCTGAAGAACCATTCATGTTCTGAACTGTTATTTATAAAGCTTGGGAAGATTGGATTAGTTGTACCTTTTTGTGGAATACTTGGCCTCACCCAGACGCTACCTCCAGTGGCCCCCAGCTACAGTAAGTTGAGTTTGAGAGCCCTCATGTAAATCGGAACTTGGCACCGCTGACACGAGTCATCCCAAGGACTATGACATCAGTGTTGGGTTACAACATAACAGTAGCACTGTGTGGACTGTCTGCATCACTGAAGTGCAACTCAAGCTAGGATAACATGACCACATGTTGGAACCCTCCATGAGTAATTTAACCTTTTGGCTTGTCCAGAGGGGAGACCTAGAGCGGGAGCGAAGGGATGGAATTTTCCTTCTTCCCTCTCTGTAGGATAAGAGCGCTGCACATATTGCTCACCTCCTCTTGTAAATGAGATAAAGACACTGCAAGCACGATAAAACAGCTACAACTGAACATGGAAACATGTAGAGGTGGTCTTTTATTGCCGTTACTGTAATTGATTTGTTTTTTGTGTGTGTGTATGCGTACTTTAGACATTTTTGAAAGCTTCACGTTTTCTTTAAAGCATATATTTTATCTTTGCTACTGAGTAGAAAAATATAAATAGAACAAAACAAAACAACGACAACCTTCGTAAATTCTGCAGGGAGATGGCGACAAGTCTGACACCGATATTCCTGAGCCAGTGCGCTCAAACCACAGTCCACTGGATGAGAATCGAGAGCGCTAGGCATTGAGCTAAAAGCCTGAACTGTCATCCCGATGTCCAGCACGACTCTTAAGGCGTTGGGGAGCAGCTGCATCAGCTGGCATCCTTCACACCCGTAGAAAGCAAAACCCCTCCTGTCTGTCCACAAGCTGATGAAGAGAACCCGCGGCCTTATCTGGGTGACCGGTTGGCTTCCCAATACAAGACAGGCAACATTTGTAATATGTTTTGCCAAAATGACTGCACTTTCCGCAAATAAAAGTTCCACATCAAACCTGCACAAGCATGTTGAGGTAAGTTACACATTGTAAGTACAGTGGAACCTTGGTTAGCATCATTAATCCATTACTGAAGGTCCGCTGAAACCCAAAACGTACTCTAACCGAATGAATTGCTTCCATAAGAAATTATTGAAGACCTTTGTTGACCAAAACGACGATGACAAGCGGTGAGGGACATGGACTCCATCTTTGTGCTTCTATTCAATTCTTGATCAAGATGCAGGTACTTGCAACTTTCTTTGGCTCCATTGTGGGTTGTTTTGCACTATAAACTTTTGATGTAACTGCGTTGGCTAGCGAAGAACTACAGAGGAGTCAATGATGATGTCATACAGTAGACAACAACAACAATGACTTCTGGTTCTGGTTTCCGTGCTAACAGGGACGTTTTGTAATAAAGATTTGCGTACATTTTCTACGTAAACCAAAAAACACGCTAACCGGGGCGTACACTAACATCGGTTCTACTGTAGTAGCATTAAAATATAAAAAAAACAAGAGCAAGATAGAAAACAGAGAGTTGTCAAATTAGTGAAAACTTGTTTTAAATTCAATCAGAGTGTTCATTAGCTGATAAAAAGTTCAAGACCAGCATCTTAAAAAGTTAAAATATGTGCTAAAATCTGGCTTTCAGGTCAAGTCCCAGCAAAGGATGCATTTCCTGCGGCTGCTGAGGAAGCACGGCTTGGCACGGGAGCTGATGAGGCAGTTTTACACAGCAGTCATTAAATCAGTTCTGTGTTCATCCATCACAGTCTGGTTTGGTGCCGTGACAAATAAGAACAAAATCTGAATGCAGCGAACAGTAAGGACCGCCGAAAAGATCGTCGGCACCCGCCGACCCACTCTTGAGGAATTGTACACCGCAAGAGCTGAGCAAAGGTCAGGCAAAATTCTCCTGGTCACAACCCATCCCGGTCATCACCTTGTCCTGCTCCTTCCCTCTATCAGGCGCTATGAACAATGCCCGCAGACATTCCTACAGCTTCTCCATCAGTAAATGAACAGGTAAATATGATTTGGGATTTTGGATGTCAGCGTGGGCGACAGCGTGAAAATGTACTTACTGCCTCACAGGTTCTGGGTTGGAATCTCGGCTCTGCCCCTTGGAGTTTGCATTTTCTCCTTGTGCTTGTTTTCCCCGGATACAGTAGAGTAATATCTCGTTTATGGCAGTTAATTGGTTCCAGACTCAACCGTGATAAGTGAATCTCTGAATATTTTCGTAGTTAGAGCATAGAAAACCTGTTTAGGACTTTCTAAATATGGGTTTTAAGATTATTAGAGCCCTGTAGACATGAAATAAGACCCTATAGCCACTTGTATGCTCTATTATTCTTTGTTTACATCACATTGCGCAGGCTGCCTGTAGCATAGCAAGCTACCGAGCTAACTTGTTAGCCTCTCCATTTTACTTATTCTACACTTAAGAAAGTGTTTCAAACGGAGTTGGGAAAAAGGACAAAGAAGCAAAAAACTTACCACTTCCACACAGAATGAGAGGAGAAGCGTTTCACTCGATTTCAGCCACGGCATGTCGGCTCGGCTCTGCTGGCTCAACAGACAGTGCCCATGCAGCGTGAAAGGTCGTGTAATCTAACGTCACGTCTCAGCTAAAAATTCCTGGGTGTTCACCTTAACAACAAGCTGGACTGGTCCGTCAACACCCACGCCCTCTACAAGAAGGGCCAGAGTCGCCTTCACCTGCTGAGGAGACTGAGGTCCTTTGGTGTGTGCAGGACTCTTTTACGGACCTTTTATGACTCTGTGGTGGCCTCAGCCATCTTCTATGCTGTGGGCTGCTGGAGAGGGGGCAGCACGGACAGGGACAGGAGCAGGATAAATAGACTGATCAGGCGAGCTAGCTCTGTCCTGGACGGTCCTCTGGACTCCGTGGAGGAAGTGGGGGAGAGAAGGATGTTGGCTAAGCTGACATCCATCATGAACAACACCTCTCACCCGCTACATGACACTGTTGTTTCCCTGAGCAGCTCCTTCAGCACCAGACTGTTACACCCACGGTGTAAGAAGGAGAGGTTCCGCAGGTCCTTCATACCGACCGCTGTCAGGCTCTACAACACCTGCACCACCTGAACCATGTTGTAGACACTATGCTTTCTTTACACTGTTCTCTTTACTTGTCTTGCTGCTGTAACAAGTAAATTTCCCCGCTGTGGGATAAATAAAGTACATACAATACAATACAATAACATTACAGACGCCTCGTGGCCAGAATGCTACATATAACTTGTCTTTCAATATTTTTGAACTATTAATATATTAATTAATTATTTTTTGCAATACAATGAGCAATATAATGAGAGAGCGATATTCGAACCAAGATATGGCGAGGGACGACTGTATTCCAATGCCCTCCACAGTCCAAAAGCATGCATGTTTGGTTCATTTGCGACTCTAAATTGCCCATAGGTGAGAATGTGAGTTTGAATGGTTGTTTTTTTTCCTGTGCCATGTGACTGAGAGGTCATCAGTAAATGGGGAACTCCACGTGCCCAAAGTCAGCAGGATAGGGGACATGAATGAGTTCATAATTTCAGTGAACACAAAATTTAAACATGAAAAAGTATCATAGTGTGTTCATTTCAGGGGGGCTCCCAGTGGGGCACTGTAAAAATAATTTGTCAAATACTCAACAAATCTCAAGTTGTACACGAGGTAAATATGCATTCTTCTCTGACTTGCTTGGATTCTGCAGCCTCGTCCTCTGTCCTCTGGTCAGGGCTTCGAGGGTCAGCAATAATTGTTCATACTGGCTGACTTTTTCTTTTTTTTCCACACACGTACATTTTGATATGGCGTAAACTTAACTAAGTAAACCAGACTCTGGCCTCAGCAGCGGGACCAAGGACTGCACAGCAGAAGCAGACTGCATTAAAAAAGTAAAAAGCACATTTCCTGGAACAAAAAACAAACGGAAAGAAATTCATTTGGATAATTCACTTATTATTACGCTACGGGGGATGATGCATTTGATGAGTTGTCTAGGAGATGAGGAGGCTTGACTTTCAATGAACAAGTGACCAAAAGACCCAACAAGTGATTGGACTGCCAACCACAGTGAGCACGAACAATTCAAGGATTGGATAAGAGTGTCGGACTGGAAGAAGGAGTGCTTTGTAATACAGGCCCATCTCTTCCTCTGAAAGAACAGAAGCTCAATCTCGTCAATGTTTTATGATGCAAGAAATACTGCGATCCTTTACTCCATATTTAATGGTCTGGCTTATCTGCTTGTTGAAGAAATAATTTGAAAGTAGTTCTAGCCCACGGCCTGGTACACAGCACATTTCATATGGTTCAACCTTGGACGTCGAATAGACAGTTTAGGAGGCATAGCCACCGCAACAACCAAACAAACACTCGTGATGAAGACAGTCTGTTGGTATAAGTTTGAGAGCGGCTGGTTTGACAAACCTCAAATTCCCAATCAAGGATAATTGGAATTAACATGGATGTCAACTTGATTAGTCAGCCTGGCTCTCATCTTCCCGCTCTGCGAGTGCTCCCATAAAAAGAGGCGTTTCGTCTTCTCTTCTCCACAAAACTCTATGAATTACAGCGTGCCTATTGTCAGGGGGGAAAAGTAATAGTGGAATTACGCAGAATTTCCAACTAATTGTTACAGCAAAAAGCAACACAGTTTTCCAGGTCATGGTAATCGGCAAAAGCTGCAACGAAGCCACTGGACTTCTTGTTTGTTGAAGATGTTTCACCAGTAATCCCAGTAGAATACTGCACTCCCAGAATTTACACTTACTTGCCACGCCTAGAATTTCGAGGTAAGTAGAAGTAGAATGGCAGGTAGAGCATGTAGTTATCAGGGTATCACCTCCCCAACTCAATCTGGGGGGCAGACACCGTCTCTCTATTTAAAAGTAAACTGAAAAGCCGCCTTTTTGCTGAAGCATATAGTTAGAACTGACCCCTCATTCGTAGATATGTAAGAGAGACACTCTTCTATGTTCCTTGGACTGAGATAAAGACTCTCCTGTTTTCTGGCTTGATCTATCATCGATCCCACTACTCTATTTTTCTATCCCAACTAAATCGGTCGAGACAGACGGCTGCCCCATAGAGAGCCTGGTTTCTGTTCAAGGTTTCCTCCCCAGAGGAAGTTTTTCCTTGCCTCCGTCGCCAAGTGCTTGCTCATGTGGGGTTTCAGCCGGTTGTCTGTTTTCATTTATGAGCATGAGCTCCATGTGTAAAGTGCCATGAGATAACTGCTGCAGAAATACATTGAATTGAAATGAAGTGTTCTCTCTCGTGACCCTGTTCATGTCACCGTGTGTACAATCCTACAACATAAAACCCATCCTTCCACATTCAACTGCTGATCCTGTTTGGGGTAGCGGGGAGCTGGGGCCAATCCCTGATGGTTACACCCTAGACTGGTCACCAGTCAATCACACAGCACATATAGCGACATTCGCACCGTCAGTGAGTAGGAACTCACACTCACTGACCATAGAAGCGATTTTAGAGTAAACGTGATTGTAACTACTCCGGTTTACTACACCGTTAAGACTTTACAGCATGCCTTGATGGACAAGGCAGCACAGCCAGTGTTTTTCCTTTAAAAAGTAGTGAGCTGGCATGAAACAAGACTTGAGTGATGAGGCATGGAAGTTTACAAGCCAGCCAGCCAGCTTTGAGCCTGGCAAGTATAAATTTAATGGTCTCACAATAAAGTCTGAGCACAAAGTGATTTAAAATTTGGAGGCGTGAATCATGATGGGAAGCTGAATGCTCTCTGAAAGCGTCAACAAAACAGGGAAGGCTGTGACTGCTGGGTTGGCATAGTCCTCGCTGTGCGGAACTGAACAGACAATTTTTTCGCTGGACAATTGTATATTACATGCTGTCTCAGATTCTGAATAGTTGTTGATAGCAAATGCTAACTGGATGTAATACATGAAGTGTGTGCCCTCATGAACGTTACATAGCTAATTTGACTGGCGTATTACCAGTAGTCAGGCTATGTACACAACTATTTAGGATTATGTGGAATTATCTTTATTTCCATATTGAAGTGAATTATGATAGAAACTACTTTGATTACCTGTAAACTGGTTACATTCTGGTTACATTTTGTATATGTTATATGTTTTATAGAAAGAGGTAGATCATTTTGACTTGTACTTGCATGCTGAGAAAGTACGTGCACTCCTGATGTACATGTGCAACCTGCATCAATACATACTCATATTTTATTTAAATAAATATAGTAAATATATATGCTTTCTATATTTCTATTAGTAGGTAGTTCTTTGGGACTTGGCCATTTTAGAAGTAGCTCGCAGGCTAAAAAGTGTGAGCACCCCTGGACTAGACGATATGTAGATGATATCTCCATGAGCTGCATTATACATTTTTCCCACAACAAAAGCTGAAGCTGAACAAAGACAACATTATTTGATTCTATTGCTTGTTCAAAGGCGAGAGGAGAAGAATAAGATAAAAATAAAGCATGCATGGACTCATCACTAATTGAATGAAATAATCCTGTAGTACAACGGTAAAATTATGGAGTTAAATTCACAAGTTCTCATACTGAGCACAGTATCTGTTGTGTTTTTTTTTATGAAACAGAAAAAAATAAAAAGTGAAGAGTTGATGATCATTATCTGTGAAGTACTGCAGTACATGAGGAGGTACTTGTTCAATGAGTACCCTTCTCCTTACTAAGCAACGGGAAAAAAATGTAAAAATACCAATTTAACCACTCAGGCATTAAACTGGAACCATGAAGGGCCATCTTCAGTGTGTTCATACACCTTTGCATCTTTGATAGATAAAAACGTTTCCTGCACGTTAGATTTGATGATCAAAGTACAACACAGAGTACTCTAAACAGGGTTGTTCATGACCTGACACAGAAACATGCGCTGTGTCATATTCATGACACGTATATTTATTGATGCGTGTAATACAGCTCCAAAGCTAGCGCTCTCACATCAAAACATACAACATCAAGTGGCAAGAAGCGCTTCAAGACCGAATAAAGCAAACACCTTCTGGACCAAAAATCACTCCATACTGTTACCACATCTGAATTAATGTGTGGAAATGACTACAGAAGCGCACTACATTCACTAACCATACTGCAATCACAAAAAGATGTAATGCAGGTTTTACAAAATGTTATATAAAATGTCTCGCCGAAGTGGCACGTTACAAAGCTTTTCTTTGGTGCGGCATTTGGGGGGTGGCGCACTGTGGACCCACTAGTTTCACCAGTGATTTTGAAAAAGTCAAATGTTTTCGCTGCACGGTGACCAAGTGTTTAGCGGGCACCTGGGAGCCCCCCCACGACCACATGAGGCGCCTGCAAGCCTGCTTTTCATGCAGGTTTTTAGTTAATCACGTGAGAACACTAGAAAGAAATGCATTCTGAAATACAAAATGTGACTTGTGGAAACTAGCATTGTGTTTGTCTGGGTTGAAATAAGCTATGAAAATAAATGTTACACAGATGAGTAGCTCTTGGCCATTTTCATTTCGTAAAAGTAGCTCTCACTAGAGAAAAACCTTGGTGACCCCTGATACAGCCAATAGTACATTTAAACATTTACACTTAATCTATGTGGTCGGTATCGGTATTGGCTGATTTCAGTCAGGAATGATCGGTATCGGCGGCATAAAAACCTGATCGGAGCATCCCTAATACAATTATATTTATGATTACCGTAAATCACGGTGTATAAACCGCACCCGTGTATTAACCACACCTCCATTTTCAGGCTCACGGCGGGGGAAAAAAAAAAAAGTTCAGTTCATAAATGCTTGCCAACTCTTTCATCTCAAATCAACATGCGTAAACGTACTAAGCAATTTCAAAAAGATGAAGAAAGGAGAAATCTGCCGTCCATCAATTCATCTGCAATGGAATTCATGTAAGAAAAGTTTATTTCCGACACAACCTGCCAATCATACACACACACACTATACACACCAGATCACACATCAGATGAATCTTGGAATACTGCACGTAGCTCGTCGTCTGAGTCGGTCAATGTTTGAATGGAAGCTTAGGTTAGCTTCAGTGCATATGGAGATCGTTTCACTGTGTGAAAATACAGACAGCAGCCGTCAGATAAGTTAGAAAGAAATTGCATACTCAAGCAACTTCAGCAACTGTACAGCAGAGGGCGCCAAAGTCAAAGCAACTGTCTGACCCACAGGCTATTCCCAAATGGGCTTCTGGTCAATTTCTCCCCGTATTTATAGCCAAATTCTGGCCTAGCGGACCCAAGCGTCCACGAACTTGCATCTAGCGGCGCCAAACTTTGACTGGGCAGCGTTGTTGGAGCGGTGATGAACTTTGCCATGGCGGAAAATTTGCCGCTCCTCACCGCTTGCAATATTTTGTGCAACTCAAAACTTTTGGAGCGGTAGGAGGGACCATCAGCGGTGGCCGATCGGATACGGCGTTGCCTTAACGGGGGCCAACTTCTGTTAAACGGTGGTGAACGGTTACGAGCGGTGATTAATTTTTTTCACCGCTCCAGGAACGCTACAGCAAAGTTCAGGCGGTGTGACCGGGCTTGTAGTACGAGTGATCTTCCGCTGAAGCGTTGTCTGATATTATTTGTCAGTCCGAGTCTGGTCACAGACCTGTCATCGTGTTTAAACCGCACCCCGATTTTTTGCTTCTTACCGGTGGAAAAAAGGTGCGGTTTATACACCGTGATTTACGGTATGTCATTTTACTTTTTGTTAATAAAATACAGTAAAAAGGGAATATTTCACACATAGTTGCAAATGGTGTTTGATCATGATTAATTCATTTGAAATCTGCGATTAAATTGATTAAAATTTTTAATCAATCAACACTGAAACCATTAGCATATCCAGGATGCATGTGGAGCTAAATGATCTCACACTGACTAAGCAAAGAGTGCAGTATAATAATAAAAGCCAGTTTAATTAGTATACGGAAGAAGACCGTCATATATAATGTATCCTGAATTTTACTAATTGATTGCTATTTTAAAAGTTTTTGCTTAGTCGATATGCATTTGTTTATCCAATATACCTGTACAAGGTTTCTGTCCATTTTCACTTCTGTATTTAATTATCTATTGATTAATTGTATGCCTGTCAACATTTGCATTTGAAAATAAGGTATTTTTTAAATCTAGAAAATAAGGAAAAACGAGTGAGAATAAGGCATTTGTGTTTTTTCCATAAAGATTTCCACCTGCACCCTTAACTTGCAGCCACAGCCAGTTAATCAGATGAATGGTTTTGGCGTAGTTTTTATGCAACCGTGGTATTTTTTTATTTGCCGTGCTTTTATTTTGAAGGCCTACAGCATAATTAAAATACTGGAGAAACATTACAAGCAGAGGGCGCCGGGAAGGAAGGGCAAAATGCGGGAGTTTCCCAGGGAAAACTGGAGGGTTGACGGGTATCATTAATTCATCTTTCATCTCTTTAATTTCAAATATTGATTTTTTATGTCTTATTTTAAATTCTAACACAGGACATGAATTCTAAGTACTCCTTAAATACTCCTTTTCGGACATGTTTGTCTTGTGCAAGTGTCACCATGTGATGTTCAACAATGTAACTTCTTAAGCGTGTCTGAAACAAACAATTCTTTACTCGTATTAATCTGCAAAAAAAACAAAAAACATGTAAACTTTGTTCTGTATTTAGATGACTAATATTTACATAGTTTAAAGGTTCACTTCCTGTGTTGACATGGATTTCTTCAACTAAGTGGAATACATCAAGCTGTGATATTTTCCTTGATTCCAAAAAATGTATGTTCTTTTGAGAAATAGTTTGAACAAAACACAGTGGATCATGGGAATCCATCCCTGCACACTCAAACAACACACACTCACACACAAACGCAGACATTTAAGGCACAATTGATCCTCCAGAGACGAGTAGGCCACTTAGGGTCATTTCCTTTTACCCAGAAGTGTTTGGGGAAAGGTTGTGATGTCAAATAATAATACATTTAGTATGGTCTCAGAGGAAAGGTTTTTTTTTGTATGAAATTGCTACATTTGAGTTTCAGAAGGTCAGCCACTCGAGGACGGGCGTGAGTGCAGGAGGTCAACAAACATGACAGCTCAATGCTTCACTTGGTTTACTATCCATGACAGGAAAGAGCCAAAAAAACACAAATCTTTATTTTTAAAGAACCATTGGCAAGAGAAAAAAGAAATGAAATACATGAAATTGCACCTTCTCATGCAAATCGGGGTTCACGTTTCTAGTCGTCGTTCTCAAGGCATTGAATCCATCGGTTGTCTTAGTACAGTATGTACGGTCTGTATGAAGTATACTGGTAACACAGCACACCGGTACAGTCAAACCTGGTAAGACTTCAGTCAGACGGGCCACCCCGTACACACAAAAACGCCACCATCTCTCCCACATACAATGCTGTCCTTTCATCCATCCCTAAAAGACTCAGTCATTAAGCCTTTAACAAATAAACAAGATACAGCCAGCTTAACAATTTGACACCACAAAAGAGCAAAACCTCTTGTCTCGACTATGGAATAATAAATGATTTGGATCCTGCACCCACTCCTCACACTAGGGCTGTCCTACCTAGTCAGACTAGTGTTCATCCCACCTAGTCATTGAGTATGAACTGATAGTCTACTCGGATGAGACGTGGAATGTTTTCTAAGACAACCTGAACAGTCCATTTGAGATCAATTTGATGCTTTGAGAATACTAACGTTTACATTTTTATGGCAAATTGTCAGACTGGCCTAAAGGTTTCTCGTCATGTCCTGCTCACATCCGATCGCAGGCTAAAATGCTTCCCAATTTTTCATTGTTCATCTGTCTAGTACCCATGATTTTGATTGGGGCTCATTTGACGAGAATGCAGTTTTGCTCCACTGGACTAGAGTGCAGTTTTCCTTTAAAACCCCCCTCAAAAATGCAAGGAAACGCACGGCACAATAATAATAATAATAATAATAATAATAATAATAATAATAATAATAATAATAATAATAATAATAATAATAATAATAATAATATACACCGCAGTTCCAATAAGGCCTTTGCATCGCTCGGTGCTCGGGCCCTAATAATGTTCAGTATCAGAAATTTGTCTTTGAGCTTTTCCCTGCCGTTGCCTCAAGCTCAACACAGTGAAAGACAATTAAGAGAATAAGCAACATCTCAAGAACCTTTCTGCAACTGACATGACATGAAAACATATCACACAGGAAAATGTAACCCAAGTCTATTTATTATTACTTTTTGTTTCTTTCTTTAACCGGAACAGCGCTGGGGCTGATGTGCTTTGGATTTAGCATGAATTACCACGGCTTAGATCCTGTTATTGCTGATAAAGCTCCAAAATGTCCCAGTTGTATCCTTATCCTCCCTATGAATATTCAATACCTTGCTCTCTTTCTCCCCATTGTTTGCTCATCTGCAGTGCTATCTGACAGGGCTGCTGATAGCATGTCGGAGGAAGATGGAAGGGAACTGATATATGATCCGCTAGGGACCGTGACATGCTTCAATTGACTCAAAGGAGCCTCGTTTCCTAGCTCATCGGAACATGTTTGACTTATTATGTTAGAAATCATTTGGTCCATTTGTTGTCCTGTAGAACATGTTTCAACTTGTAGTTTTTGATAGCACAAGCCAGTCAGGTGGACCACTGCACTTACTGGTCTAGTTTGGCATTTCCAGCACTGAATCGACCACGTCCAAACGTGAAGACTTTGCATTTCTCAAGACATTCTTAGGTTGTGTGTTTATTCATCTAGTGAGAGATGCAACTAGTGAGCTGGTATTATAACGGCCACAGCGTGTGACTGCAGCGGCAGATCTGAAGTGCATGTGTGTGTGCGCGTAATCAGTGAAGCAGGCGGTAGACAAATAACCATGTTAGTCTAAGGAAGCAGAAAGGCTACAGCTGTCATTCTGTATTTTCTCACTCCCATTTTGATGAGGCCCACGAGCTCGCCATGAAAACCCAGCAAGCTTTGCTGCTAGTCAATAAAGCCTACACACAAATATTCACAGTGAGCAGGGCTCAGTCAGTGTTCAAGCATAAAAATCCAGCTGTGTAAACTCTGGCTACTAGTACACAGAAGAATGGGTTTCAAATTATGTTCTTGAAGCCTATGATTTATTGTAATTGTTTTTCTGAGCCATTTTTCATAGTAGAAAAAACATGTACTGTAATATGTGGGGTGCTTCGGTGGCTGCACGTACTCTATTTACATGGAGCCTGTCTAGTTTCATGTACACATAGCATTTTACAGATTTGCTTCATTCACGCAATTGACCATGTAACAAACTGGAAAAGAATCATTTTCATTGTTACCTGCAAATATCATAGTGGCACCTGTTCGATATCATACAGTCCAATAGCTCAGTACATTGTCAGTCTAACAATGTCTCATAGGGGCCTTCAGAATACACACACACTCACCTAGCACAATCAGAGTTGCGCAACACTCAATATATGACTCAGGAGACACAAAAAAGATGCATCGTTCTCACACACCTGGTGAAACACGCAAAAGGTGTCGAAAGTGTGGCCTTGCTGTTCTTTTGAACCCACTCATACACAAAATATCACAGAATGGAAGTTGGATTACCTCAAGTTCTCAGGTTTCGGATAGCTGTGATAGTACAGTTGTGCACGTGCGATGGCGCTCATAGAGGTCAGGTCGTTTGTATGTATGCTCAGACTTGAAAAATTGGAGGGAACCTTGGTCGTGGCATTATAGGGTCCTGCTGCGTCCCGCGTGATGCCACACAACGGCAGGCATCACACCTAGCTTCATTTGCAAGGGACCTACAAGATATTGAACTCCAGAGAAGAAGCTCATGTGAAAAAGAAAGGTACTTCTGTATTTTGAATGTGCAGAGAGCAGGAAGGGGGCAATAAAAAGGAACAAATATAGAGCATTCAGAAGACACATTCAGAGATGGTGTGATCTGTAGTATTTTACACTGGTCACTAGGTGTCAGTATTCTTACTTTGATAAGACAATAGTCACCACAGGAATTACTGTACCGAAACAAATTTTAAAAAAGGCTTAACAAGCAACTCTCCCAATTGTGAGTCTCTATAATGTCAGCTCTTAACACTTTAGCTGCAGGAGTTTTTTCAGTTTTTACTCTTTCAAAAGGTTGTAGCTTGAAAATGGTTGGAGGTAAAGGCAAACTGTATGTGAAAAATCAACAGAATGACCCAAAGTTTGTGGAGTAAATTCACTCATTTAATTTGCATACTATGACATCACCAGGCTCAGAATTGGTCAGATCCCTGTCTCCACGATACCGGCTCATTAACAGGCTCATCAACGTCTCTCAAGCATGCTCAAGGATGCTGCGTGTGGACTGTCATGGCAAGTGGACTCGCATCAAAGTCTATAAACGTCTAAACTTTGCATAGAAACATGGCCACAAATGTTGCTCAGATTGAAGTTACATCTCCCGGTGTAAAGCATTAACTACATGAGGCACCATATTTGCAGAAATGGCTCGTTAAAAACCAGCAATTGTTGCTTGAGGCGATTTTGCGACTTGAGCGCTTCAAGAGCTAAAAGACTTATTTTCTGTTATTACTGTACGTCTACTATATGGGCTAATATGGGTGTAAAGGTGACTACGGGGTGTTATTTCATGTCTACAGGGCTCTAATAAAATGTTAACAAAAAGGTCATAAAGAGGTTTTCTGTGCGCTACTGTAAGTACGGAAAATATTCCATTTATAAATAAGGAATCCTACTTTGAGGAAATTCACTTATCAAGTGTCAGGTCTGGAACCAATTCACCGCGATAAAAGTTGGGGACCCCTGGCATCATAGTTTATTTTTTTTGGGGGGGGGGAGTGAATTCAACCAGCAGTTTTCAGTTTGTTTTATATCGCTGGGTTTTTGCTTGATGAGACATTATTATCCCTTGTTTCAAGTTCTGAAACAAAGTGAGCTTGATTGTAAGCTAGTAAAACATTTAGCATCAAGGCAGTCAGACGACTCTCTAACTAGGTCTCCGCGTTGATTGTGATCTCTCGAGGAAGTGCTGCACAGTCACTTTCCAGAACCAACTCTCTTGCTTTATCAGCTCGATGGAACAGAAGGCAGATGATGTTCCTTCATGTCCTCGTAGTTGCAAACACATGCCTCTCGTGCAGTGCAGCAGCACTACACACAATGCAGCACCTTGGCTGCTGCTCTCCTAGAGGAACCACTCGTCCCTTCCTCTCGTTTGCCGAGGAATCTTCAGTGGTAAATTACTCGCATAAAGCCACAATGACACGCCTCAGAAAACTACAAGGAGCGAGCGAGGCGGCTGTTACACTCAGGAGAAACAGAAAACATCTGATAATACTTCAAGTTGCCAATTAAAATTGAAACTGCTGAAAGTGTCACCGAAAACACAAACGCAATAATGATGGTGATGAAGATCTTCTGTTTGAAGAAATGTGTGGGGGAGGCGAGCAAGAGAGTACAAGAGTAGGTGAGGAGAATGAGTGCGGAACAAAAAGAGAGGTTGACTTCAGAGTGACGGGGAAAGTGGAGCAAGACATATTAGATCTTTTTCACCCAGCCTCCAACTCAACACATTTTTGCCTTTTAAGTGATTTCCATCTCTTAACCACTCCTGTCACAGGCAATAATGTTCAACTCCTTTCAGCCAGGCAGGAGAAAGTGATTGAAGTTAGAGCAAAGCTACAGTGCTTATTCTTCTTTCTCGTTATACTCGCCTGGCCACTGCTCTCATCATTCCACATCCCCATAACACCTACCTCATTAAAAGAAAGAAGCTGCAAAAAAGGTAAATTACAAGTAGTATTTTCTGTTTTTTTGCCGACAGACCTGTAGATCTATAGGAACATGTTGAAGGGATCGTATTTGAGCGCAGATTGAGGTAAAGATGGAGACTCAGGAAATTCTGAGACTGTTTTTACACATACAGATGATCCTCGGTTTATGACGTTCCGTGGTCACCACCACACTCCAATAGATGAATGAAAAACGTAAGAACTAGTTACAGCGCGAACAGTGCATGCCACACACGGCACAAGAAGGCAGTGTCAGTGTCAGCGAGTGACGTGTGGCTGTTTTCTTTCCATCAGAGTCAAAGAGCTGCTTGCTACTTGTTGATGTCCAAGCAGAGACTGTAGTAATTCTACATTTGATCAACTTCACTTAAAGATTTGTCAGATCAAACCCACGTAGCTGTTCAGACTTGCCACAACAGTGGCTTATTTGGTCTCAAAAAAAGTTGACAATAATATCTTTGATCATCAGTGTGTGGGACAATAAACATTTCAAAAGGCACCTGCATTGTTTTGTGACTCAGTTAAATGAAAAAAAAGTATGCTTCTCCAGTCATATTCTTTCATTTTTACTTTTCTTAAAATGAATGTCAAAATCTTGTCACATCCTGTGGACCCAATCTTGTGTCCCGTCTCGTCTCGTGAGCGGGGTGTCTCATGGCACCCCTAATAATAAAAACGGATTAAATTTATATAGCACCTTTTTATAAGGCACCCCCAAGCTCTTCACAGTGAACCCATTATAATATTACAGTATTATAGCCATTACAGTAATTATACTAATTATCGTGTGTGTGTGTGTGTGTATAACCAGTATAATATATATTTTGTACAGTGTATCTCTCACAGCATCTCTCACACACACACACACACACACACACACACACACACGGTATGTATACACAGTATATACACATATAGCAATATATAGAGTATATACATGGCAATGAGGAAAAATAAAACCCCAGAAAGCAGGTGTACAGTAATGACACAGGAAAGTTAGTTTGCCCCTCAAGGGACATGTTTTTGAAGGAAGTAAAATGACCAAGGTTGCAGAAAAATGGGTGGCCCTGCAGTGTTGCGTTGATGAATGCACTGGCTGAGTTGTCAGCACAATCAAGAGTGACATCTCAACTTCTTACTTCACCAGCCTCAGACCCGTGTCTTCAGTGTCTGCTGACTTTACAAGTCCCCTGATGGCTTTCCAAGCATTTTTGCCATTTTTTTTACTCCTGTATTATAAAAATATCATGAAGATGACTCCATGCATTTTTATTTTTTTTTGCACAGTGATTCCCAAACACTTATCTACACAATTTGATACTGTATGTGTTCAAACTACAAATGTGCAAGTAAGTCTTTGATGGCAAGCGGAAGCTAATAATTACCAACGCGTACTTTCTGTTTCACTGTCCATTGGATCTATTGAAAGCGACTCTGGTCTTTGAGGTCGTTTTAGTCAAGTTTAAAAAGGAAAAACCGCAGACACATGTACAGAATTTAATGGCTCTGCCATAAAAGCTTACATACAGTCTGCTGACTATATGTTGCCAATAAAAACATGAAAAGGAGGTGCTTTAGAACATCTTTGTGGTGGCGCACTACAATACAGAAATGGTTTGGACTATAAAGTGTTAAAGCGTTTCTTGAATGCTAGCAGAATTTGGCTTCATCCCTCATGTGGTTACTTTGAAACACAGCCCCCACAAATACTGTAGGGCTCAGTTGGTGGCACTTTTTCTATACTGAAACCCGGAATGGCAATAAAACGACAACGCACCGTACACATATCCTGGACATCTCCAAAGAGAGATACCTTGTCATTTTCTATTTTGTTTTCCCCTCGCCACTTTCCGCTTAGAATTTTGCGGATTCACTCTGTCACGGTTTTTCCAAAATGTATTAGGTAATAAATCATCAATGGTGAAAAAATATGCATATTCAAGCAGATTTTACTTTTTTTCCATTCAGAAGACACATTCAAAGATGTAATAGTATGTAGTATTCTAGACTGGTCACTAGGTGTCAGTAATGTTACAGGAACTCTCCCAATGCATGTGTGAGTCTCTATTATGTCTTATTTTCTAATATTATGCCTAATGTGTTGAGAAATATCAGTGTAAAGGTGATTATACAGTAGGGGTGTTATTTCATGTCTGGAGGGCTCTAAGGCCCTGTTCACACAAACATTCCAGGGATTTTTTTTTGTTTTTGAATTGAAAAAAATGTACGTCCACACTGTAGTGTATTAGTAAATAGTTGCATCCAGACGGGAACGGATCACTGGGTGAAAACGATGTAATACACGAGACGCACGCAGACACAGACGAAGAAGGCAAGCGTATGTCAGTTTATAGTTCCAGTTGCCAAACAAGCAAGTAGTCTCGGTGCCTTATAACAAAACTATAAAGAACAGTGCAATACGTTATTCCTGCAAACACAAAAGGATATATATTTTGTAATTTCCTTGCTTGGTGCTCCCACACAGAACATCGTTTGTCTCTCAGTTGTGACCATCAATAACTGCTGTACAATTCCCTGAGAGGGCAGTTTAGTCATGAATTGTCACTGACCAATGAGAGGAGTGAAAGCTGTGAGTCATGCTTGTCGGGACAAAGCAAGTGACAGCTGAGACTGGGGCAAGGTCATCATTCCAATGCCATGCATGCATTACATGCTCTGCTTATTTTGTTACTTGTTAAACACTTTTTTTTCTGGTTTGTTGATCCCCTTCCAAACGCTTGGCACTGTGATTGCAAGGTATTTGAATAATTTCAAACCAGCAGTGAAACCTTTTATAGTTTAATAGTTTCTTTGAACAATACCGTTTAATTGATCACTGTGAAATTTGGTATTTCGGTATATGTTGTTAGCTATAAGACACACGCGATACCACAGTGTGAGGGCTAATTACTGCAAAGGAAATACCCAGCTAATGAATGTGTTGGCACGCTGCCCTCTTCGGAGATGAATAAAATGTTAGTTAGCCTCCATGCAAAAGCCAATTCAGCTGCAATATCCAGGCAGACTGCTGAGCTAATACATTTTGTGTAGCATTATGCAAAGTCTTTGTCTCTTACTTTCGTTAAAGTACAGTACATCTTAGAAGAATTACAGGAATGAATGAAATACTGAGATGGCGAAGTCGAATATACAGTATGACTTGGACCGTGTGCTCTTATTCGACATGAACATTGACTGACTTTGACAGTTCAAGTCAATTCACATCAGTGTAGCGTTCTGGTCAGAAGCCGACATGCACTCTTCATACAAATGAATGTCGTATTGACGTTTTAACGATTTTCATATAGAGTATACGCAGGGTCTTTTGGAATGTCCGAGGGCTCTATGAAATCTGTTTTATTTTTTCCCAAATTCTTTTTTTTTTTCCAAAATGATGTTTTTTCCATTTTAATTTATTTGAATTCCGTTTTTTTACATTTTACACATATTTTTACCAGCATATAGTGTTTGCTTTTCGGGTTACTGAATAAAATGTCTGTTAATTAAATGCAAAAATCCACATCAGGGGATAATTTTGCCCAGTAATTGCGAAATGGATGTAGCTTGGCTAACTTTTCTAATGGGATGTCAGCCTCTGCACACATTGCCACAAAATTTGCACCAGAGTGTCATGCCCGTGCTTGTGATTAAGGAAGAAGTACTCACACATGCAATTCCAACTGCATATATGAGTTTTTTTTATGGCACGCTTATTTTGTTTACACAGTTAGACATGGGGTAAACGGTGCTTTTATTCTGAAGGCCGGAAGTGTTGTTGTTTTGTTCCGTGTGTATTGAGAATGTCTCTTTACGGGTAAGACGAGCTGGGTGCAAAAACAGACGTGCTTCTCGTCTTGTTTCACTCAGAGCCTGCACATCGTCATCGGGCATTGTGAAACGCTTCTTATATAAAGAGTCACACACACACACACACACACACACACACACAACCACACTAGCATGCTAAACTAAGCTAACTGCGCTAGCTTCCATTCACGCTCCGTAAGAGGAGGTTCCGCCAACCTTCGTGTTTATCACCATTTCAACTTGTTTAGTTCGGGAGGAGGCGGTTTCGTGTTTGTAATGACATTTGGCCATGATTGAGCCATCCACTGGGGGAATACCCCCCCCACACGAATGTTCCTGCTGCTCACGATGACAACATTCATTCACACTGTGTCCATTTCCGCAAAAACCCGCAATAAAAGCCTGTTGTTCCGGCGATCAAGTCTGGTGCTTGTGTGTCTCACCAAACATTACAGTAACATTACTGACACCTACTGCCCAGTGTAGAATACTACATTTCAGCACGCCTTTGAATTTGTCGTCTGAATGCCTTATATTTGAACCTGAGCTCATTGAGTCAGTGTTATGGTCGATGGTAATGGTTTCATTTTATTTATTTATTATTATACAAGTTACGATGGAATGCATCACATACTGTAGTTCAATTCGCAGTTCCGCATGTCCCAAAGGAGGAGGAAGAAGCAAAGCTTCTTTAATCCCACCCGTCATCCGTTTCACATCAATTGCAATGCATTCCTTCACTTCCTGTATTCCAATGTAGTCTTCACGACAATACAATGGAAAATGATAAGGTAATGTAACAATGCAGTAATATAATTGTCAAGGCTTTTCCTCAATCATGAATAAAAATTACATAATTAGTATAATAATAAATCTAAAATAATCAGTTTAAATAGACATAACTGAACTTAGTTGTTAATAAGTAGTAGCAGGTAAGTAGTAAGTAGTAGTCGTAGTTAATAATAGGTGAGTACTGACAATGAACTCACAAGAATGAGGAGTAATGAGTGTTGTAGTGATTAGACATACAGTAGCATTTTGTACACAGTGGTTCAAAACCTTGAAAAAGGTTAATTTAGGCAAAAAAACAAACAAACACGTAATTATTAATGCATTTTTTTAAAACAGTGATACACTGATGCCGCAAAATGCAAAGCGCAAAGTGGCGAGGGATTACTGAATCACCGGATTTGGTGTTGGGCGTGTGATCCCAGATGGCTGACTAAACAAGCAATGCTGTCAACATAGCACAAGGTCAAATATACGCAGTTTGCTGGGCGCAGTGTTTATGAGAACCGAGGCAAAATGTTGGCGTCAAAAACCTGTTTGATTGTATTTGAACACGTCTGTAAGCTTCTGACCAAATTTAAATACTTTTAAACTTGTACACACGATTTTTGTGCGACCCCAGACGCAGAGGCGACAGGCAGGTGAGATGAACTCAGTCTTTTGTTTAGTTCCAAACAACAACAAAAAACAATGATGCAAAGAAGGGGGACACCCTGTAGCAAAAACACAAAAAGGCCTGGCTGAGGTCGATGGCAACTGAACACGCATACAAAGTGGCACAAGACTGCAGTACGAGTTGGAAGCGACGCGGCACACATGTAGCACAGAACTTGGAGGAATGGTCCGGCATCTCCCAGCTGCCAGCAATCTGCATAAGTAGATACATACAGATACAGTACATACATACAGATAAAGTACAAATACAATACAATACAAAACAAGGAAACATGGAATGTGATCATTTTTGTTTTTAAAAATCATCCAATGTGTACATTTGGTTTGGCATTCCAACTTTGGAAAAGTCCTGTTCAAATAAAAGGCAAAGAGCCCAAAATGAAAAAGACACTCATGCCCGTGATGAGTGTATGTACGCTATAAATCCATGTTCTAAAATGAATTATGCTATCATCAACAATGTGTCCCTTACAAGCTGGTTAGACAATGGCACAACAAACAAACTCCCGTCCTGTCTGATGTATTTCCAGACTATCGACTTCATCCATCCCTTGCCATTCCCTGACATGACTAATTAAGACTGGAGGGAATGTCACAAGTACTGCGTGTGCGTGAGGACCTCAGTAAGAGGCCGAGGTCATATGAAGAGAGGAAGAACTGGAAAATAGAAAAGTTAACTATTCATTAGAGTGAATAGTTAAAGATGTACTGCTTTTTCAAAGCATGGTTTTGAGTAAGGGGTGGTGTTGGTGGGAATTACAGATGTAATGCCAGCAAATGACAAATGCCAACGTAATAATGTATTATTGACATGCGTTTCTTCTGTCCTAGATCATTTGAAAGTTTCAAAACCAACTCCGAAAACGCTTTGCTTGCCATTTTTAAAGTTCATTTTATGTCAGTCCATGTTGCCTTTATTTACCTCATTTAATCCCAGCCATTTGAGACGATGTTGACTGATCTTTCACGGCACACAGAATATTTGTGTTCTATGGCTATATAAACATGGAACCTACCAAAAGAAAGATTAGACTCTCGTCTTTCATCAAACAAAAAAATGTTTGTTTCTACCTTTTTCCGTTCTTTAGTAACCAGCAGTAGAACCTAGGTAAGTTTCAGGAAAATATCAGTTCCCAACTAGAAAAGGGAGAAAAACAGCTTTTTGTGAAAAGATACATTTCAAGCATAGCTTTCTCTTTGCCTTTGTGACAGCTCAAATATCTCAACATCTATACCGCAACATAAACAATATAAAAAAAAGTGTTCCTTTACGTCAGGGGTGTCAAACTCATTTTCATTGAGTGCCACATCGCAGTTACGGCTGCCCTCAGAGGGCCACTTGTAAATGTCAGTATATATGAATCTAAATATGAATATAACCTCATAATATTATTACACAGTTGCCCATGCATTAGATTATCATATTTTTACTAACAAATTGATGGATAACTTGCTTCGAAAATGAGAAGTGAAGTGAGAATGTCATGGTGACAAGTAGACGTTCAAGTATTTGTTTTTGAAAAATGCTTGGAATATCTTGCTGCATGATTAGATAATACTGACGTTTAGAAGAACCACATGCAGTACAATTTTTATGTCAAAATGACAGATCAAATACATTTAGAAGGGCAGAGATGAAGTGCATTATTGACATGCATTATTCCAAGGGTTTCACGGGCCGCATAAAATGATGTGGTGGGCCACATCTGGCCCCCGGGCCTCGTGTTTGACACCTGTGCGTTACGTCAAAAGCCTCCTGGATCGATAAGAAGCAGACATAAATCCTTAGATTAATTGACTGGAAAGACATGCACCGCATATCAACCGGTTGACAGTGCATCTCTCAAACAACACGTGAGCCTGGGCTGCCGTCGAAAGGATGGTCGCTCATGCTCTGTAGCTTACCACGACTGAAGATGAGAATGGATGTAAATAATAGCAGCGCGTACATTATCTACTGTAACTTATATGATTTATTATGTATTGTGTAAAACTAAGACCGCAACAACATCAAATTCAAAGCACTAAATGAATACAGACCCACCATCCACTTGTAGGAGCCTGGAGTTTGTTTTTCAGAGAGAAGATTATACGTCGCTCTCTGATGTGTGCTAGAATGAATTAACTTGAGGTTGTGGACCGAAGAAATATGCACATTAGCACTCAGCAACGTCATCAAAACCTCCCTTGACGCATTCCCACATTGCATCAGCATTTGGGACCAAATATGAGTTGAAAGAAAAAGCGGAAAAAATACAGTATAGTAGTCTATCTGTGCAGAAATTTAGATGTTGCATTCAAGGGCCATCGAACAAAGTGGGACAGGTCGCAACAAACAACATAAATATGCAAAACTCTTGGATTCCTAAATATATTATTTTTTTACTGAAATAACAGCCAATATTTCGAAAATTGATATGCATTATCATCAAATTTTAAGTATTATTTAAACTTATTTTATTTGTTAATTTTAAGTGGGTTTTTTTGTGTTTTTTTATCATTGGGCCTGAAAGTTTCCGGTGCTTGGTGACCCCTGCCTTACCGCGTGCTTGGGGATTTGATGTGCTCTTTTACACATTTGAAAATACTGTAAGAATGCCACGTTTATAGAATTGGCTTCTTTATTTTATAATGCAAGATTAATGTCTACATCAACAAATTTGACCGTAGAATCATATCGAATCGAATCGTATCAATTCGTATCGTTTGTACACAGCATCAAATGGTTCTGTTTTTAAAATATATGGTTTTTCAACCGCGTATCTCGATGCGTATCGAATCGTCTCTCACAAAGAGATTTACAGAATGTACATGCTTGATTTGGTTTAAGCAAACTATAGTTAGAAGGACCAATACAAAATACAAAACCAGTGGTAAAATGACAGTAGAAAGCCAAAGGAAAACATTTACCCCTCATATTAAACTTGGGAGCAATTTGACCCCATTCAACATTTGTCCTTCCAAAAATAGTAGTTGTCATTTATTTCTTGCTTCATATTTAATGACATTTCCTAATGTGACGGGCACAACTGATTAACTCATTCAATCCCAGCCATTTTTCAAAATGTATCCCCCTCAGTAGGGGCCATTTGAGACGATTTTGACTGATCTTTCACGGCACACAGAATATTGTGTTCTATGGCTATATAAACATGGAACCTACCAAAAGAAAGATTAGACTCTCGTCTTTCATCCAAAGAACGTTTGATTTTACCTTTTTCCGTTCTTTAGTAATCAGCAGTAGAACATTTCCCGACAATGCGTAACCTTCTGCACCCTCAACATTCTCTCGATTCCTCCTTGCTGTCGAGCATGTTAATACATGGAAAAGATGCATGTCAAACTCTTATCAAATGCACTTCTGCCACCTTGTGGCGGTTTTTAAGCCTTAAAACTGCATGAACAGTCACCTCTTTTATTGTGCACTTGCGTCATCACATCGTTTTGCCTCTCGTACAAAAAAACAGAAAAGACGTAAAATACGTCTTTGGTATTGAATAATTTAAGAATGTGTACAAGAGGCCCAAATGAGTTTCCTCTGGAGGTTGGCTAGGTTCTCCCTTACAGATAGGGAGACCTCAAGGAAGACCCAGAATATTTTGGAGAGAGTATGTCTCTCAACTTGGAGAGACGATAGTCTAATGAGGTTCATTTGGTCTAACATTCATACGTTCTAAAGAGTTATTTTTAAAGATAAAGTTAGCTCGTAGTGAGCAACCACAAGAAAACCACATCATGGATTGGAACGGAGCAATTGGGACAGAGGACAACAAGCACCACCACTGGATCAAAGAGGAAATGTGCCCATGGGACCTTAAACCGGACGGGGGGTCTTTGCACTCTCTCACACCCGGGACGTGGTATAAAATCAACTGACAAGACACGTCACGTCACAAGAACATCACGTGACCACACTGAGGAAGACTGCAAGTGAGCCGTCGTAAGCTGTCAGGTACAATAAAAGTAAAACTCTGGTCTGTACAAAGAACCGTTTCAGAACGAAATGGAGAGACCATGTCTCTCAACTGGCCTGGGAGCGGCAATGTGGCCGAGGAGAGGGAAGTCGGGTCCTCATGTAAAATTCCTCGCATATACACACCAAAAACCCAAATCAAACATACATTAAAAAAAAAAAAACAACAGCAAAATCTTCAGTCCCAAGCCCAAATAACAAAAGAGAAAAGCTGAGTGAGCCCTCATTACGGGGGGGGGGGGGGGGGGCAGCACCAACATCAATCAATATGGTTCATTCTGTGAGAGTCATGAATATGCCCCCTGAATTACAAAAGATTTGGATGAAAGTGTTTCAAGAGACACTAACTCTAAAACTGAAAGTCTGGGGTCATATCAACACCAACAACCAATAGGGTTCACACTCTTGATGTCATTAATGTCGTCAGCAAATTTGAAAAAATTTTCAAGACAAATTCATTCTAATTTAAAAACTCGATGGCCTGATGGTGGCGCGAGAGGACAGGTCAGGGTTTTATTGTGAAGAAGTCAACAAATAAACGAAGCGCCTGACACAAAAACTTGGTCAACAGTTTTCTGTAAGTCATTTTCTGGAGGCAAAACAGGGTGAAATTGACCCTGAGGGTAAAATATTTGAAGAAAAAGGAGGGTTCAGTACTGTGAAGGCAATGCGAATGTGAGTGTGCAGTGCAGTGTAAAGGTGCTTTTTTTTTTTTTCCCTTGACATCTCAGCTGGTAAAATACGACCATACACAGTAAACACAAATCTAATGAGCGTATGTAATCCAGCAGATGAATGTTCAGTGAACCAAGCACCATGTATAATTTTCTGATTTGGTCTGGACCAGAGAATCAATTTGAAAGTGTGAAAAACAACCTTTTACATTGTCTGTTTGTCCACAAGCACCTCTTCACCCAGCATCTAAGAATGTACTATTATTGACGCACCACCTCCAGCTCAGGTGAAGCTGAAATGAAACTGTCTAGAAACTGTTGAGAATGACAGAAAATGTCATAGAGACGCTAGTTTGACTCATCACCGCCCCCTTAAATGTACATATTTTTTGTATTGGTATTTCAAATATACCTCTCTGACCTAAGTGGATAATAATGTATAAATATGTGACAACCAGGTCAAATGTACAGCATACAAAAAGGCCATCATTTGTACATTTTTATTTTTTTTCACCCAGCATTGAGATTTCACACTTTGTTCGGCAGCCTTTGAATGCACCATAGTTGCTGTTATATGCTAAAGCGAAACATGTATCTAACCTCAACATTGTGACTCCAATTCCATCTGTTCATGGATCATCTTACATTATCATTTATTAGTGGTGAGTACCTATCCATTGTATACTTTAAATATGTTTAGTAAGTGTATGAGTACTTAAAGTGCTCCTGTCGTCGTATTTTACTCCTCCTCGCCACCCTCCATGAACCTAAGATTTATTTATTCCGTAATGGTGCCCTACAGTTGCAACATGTACCTTCCTTCAGCATGTCCAGAAGTCTTTTTTTTTTTTTAGATCGTTAGCATCTTCCTCTTCCTTTTGGGTGCAGAGCGTTCCGTCAACATTGTGGGTTTTGTCGGGGAGAAAACTTGCAAACATACAGCGTTCATAGTTACACGTTTAGCTTCTTCATCTTGTTCTTCAATTGTTTATTGGTGGTTATCAAGCAGCTCACACGGTTAGCTAGTTTGCTAGCGATGACAACAACAAGAGACAGCACGAAGGTGATTGGTTGACAATGGTCTACAGCCAGTCTGGACGTAGAAGACAATGGGCAGTGCAGACAAAAGAGAGACACAGCCACCTTGTGCTAAAGCACAGAATTACAATATTAAACTTCCCACAATGCAGTTCTTCTTAAAGGGCCAGGTTCGGCAATAAATAATAAAAAACTATGAGGCCTCGCAAGGTGAACCGCAATGGAGCGTGTGAACACTGTATTACATTATTTTCAATCAGTGATCTGTTCCTGTCTGGATGCAACTATTTACTGATCCCGCACAGTGTGGACACATTTTTTTTCAACCCGCCAAAAAAAAAAAAATCTCTGGAGTGTTCCCGTGTGGACAGGGCCTTAATCTGCGGTATCGGCCAGCCGCACTCATGGATGATCGGTATCAGAATTGATCAGAATCAGAATTTTTTCATGAAACCCTGATGGGAGCACACCTTGTTAAAAAATATTTAGGCATTTTCTAAGAAAGCACAGCAGTGAGTAATTTGTTTAAAAATTGCATAGAAGATAACAATTCAACCCAACTTTTCCCTCTCTGGGGAATAGACTCCCACACAGACAGCGAGTGAAGGAGTCTGCTGAGTGGGCAGGTTTTCTCTCCCTCTCCCTCTCGTAGATCTTTGCACCTCGTGTGCTGTGCGAGTTTAACACGAGGCATAAACAATAACTGACCTGCATTAGATCGAGGCCACAAAGTGTGCTGCAAAGACAAATAAAACAAAGAATAGTTGAGGTGCTTTATTTAATTACTGTATTTGTACAAAAAAGGGTAAGTAGTAATCATCTGTTCGATATCTTGTTAAAGGATGTTTCACTGGTAAATACAATTCTAACAACAATTAAACCTATACTGATATGAGAGCATGACCTATGTGAATAATGATGCTGCTCATTGAGACGACTGCAGGGAGAGATCACGGTAATGATAGCATCTTCCGTTGAACCATTCCACATAGAATAACAGCTTCTCAGTGGGAGGTGATTGGAGGTCTGTGCTGACTGTTCATTGCTGAAACTGACACACAAGCTCAACAGACAGGATCTCATTTAGGAGAAATGAATCGGTGAAAATGTACAGATATCCCCCCACGGAGCCAAGAATTGACTTTATTTCTTCTGGGGGACATGGATGTACTGCATGGCAGAGAAGAGCCATTAACTGTAAGGATGTAGAATCTGTCTGGGGAGCAGACGGCATCTCAGTGGGGTGGGGGGCATTGCAGAGGAGATGAGGAACTTGAAAAATTGTTTACATTTGCTTAGATGTGTGGGGGCGTGTGAAGCATGCTTATGAAATGTTTCCAATATGGTAAGTTTCAAATTCTTGCAGGACTTGTCGAGGGGGCCCAAAAGCAGCTCCCCCTGTGGAGGCGATAACTGTAAAGGTCCTATTAAGTGTACTGAGCAGCACAGTAGGCATCTGACCATGTGTGACCTTTGTGTAGCAAACAAGGAGAGCTTCTGGATAAAGAATAGGAAAACAGTCCAATAATTGCCAAGGCAGAGGTGAATAAGGCTGCAAAACTACATGGACAAAATGAGTGACACGGGTCATATCGAGCAAGTTGGCAAAACATTTAAACTATGGCTTTTTTTCAAAACTAGCTTTGTTGATAAGTTAAACTGTTATCATCCGTCCATTTCTTTTTTGGGATTGCCTGCATATAATTCTGATGCAGTACAAAAGTCTTAAAAGGTTATTTTTATCTAAGTTAGTGAAACCTGTTGTGTTTCGTTTTATTGTTGTCTTGCCAACATTGTAACTTTTACCTGCATTAACTCTTCTTCTCAAGCGTCAGACCAAAATGCACAAAACAAGGTAACCGGCATGAGAGAGTATCCTTTAAATATGGTCTCAAAATTCTTGCAGGGGTCAGCAACCCGTACAAGGCAAACAAATACAGTTATACCAAGAATAAGACACCTGGACACAAAGATGACATTATCAATCAAGAAAAGAAGTCCAAAAGACAAAAACTGCAATAAATTGACTGATTGCTCAGATAATTTAAATTTAATTGAAGTATGTGATGTCATGCATTGGTAATTTGAGATTCTGTTTTCATACACAAATATTTCAGCATGCATTGTCATCATTGCTGTGTGAGGTTTGGTAAAAAGAACTTACAAGTAGGACAATAATGTGCCTTGGGCCTCGAACTGACAAAATCCCCCCTGGCAGGCCACTTTCGCTCTCACATGCTTCTTCTAAGCTTGACTGAATACAACAAAGAATTGCCTTACATAAACTGGTATAACCATGGAAATATACATACAGCATAAACAGAACTTGCAAACTGGAACATGGAATTTCAACATTTTGCTTCTTATACAGGTCCGGATCGTGGGGGTAACAATCTCAGTCGGGAATACCAGACTTCCCAGCTGTGAGACATAATCCCTTCAGCGTCTCCAAAGTCCACCCCGGGGCCTATTCCCGGTTGGGCATGCCCGAAACACCTCACCAAGAAGGTGAGAGATTCCATCTCAACTAGTTCTTCTCAATGTGCAGGAGCAGCCACTCTATTCTGAGTCCCTCCCAAACGATCAAGCGTCTCACCCTATCTCTAAGGGTGAGCCCAGCCAACCTACGAACGGCGCTCATTTGGCCATTTATATGTGCGATCCTTCCCTTTCAGCCACTATTCAAAGTTCTTGACCCTTTCTGGCTCAGCTCTTCTCTTCACCACAGCGGTCAGTTACAGTAGCCACATTACTGCTGACACTGCAAGGATCCATCTGTCGATCTCACGCTCTATCTTTTCCCCACTTGTGAAAAGACCAAGACATTTGAACTCCTCCACCCAAGGCAGGACTTCACTCCACAATCTGTTGGGTGTAATGCACCCTCTTCTGCCTGACTCTTCCCATCCCGGAAGAGTCAGACTGCGAACCGATCTGCTGTCACTGGACCACATTATCTGCAAATAGCATTGTTGGGATCCTAAAGCCACCAAACAGAGTTGAAAACGGCTGGTGTCGCGTTGGTCATATCTTCGCTCCGGACTGTTTTTTTAAACTTGTTTGCTTACGTACGCGGTGCATTTGACAAGACAGAGCTGTTAACCGCTCGTGTTTCCGTCTGCTTGCTTCTAATTTGGCTGGTGATATAAAGTCAGTTGGGAAACTTTGCTCATAGTGCTCACCGTGGTGCTTTTGAGAAAAATACAATGAACAAGGCTGACAGATTTTTTTCCCTGTTTGCCATCACTGGATGTTCGCAAGAATGATCAACTTCACACAGGTCATTAAAAAATAAATGATAGTTTAAATGAAGTTTTACGGATCACTTACACACATACATGGTACACATATAGCTGAATAATAAACAATAAATGTAGCAACTTCTGATCAATCCATGTCAATTTCAGACTTCAAATAAGGTACCTATTAATGTATCTATTTAAGCCCCACCAGTTTCCGGTTAAACCACGCACATTCCGAGTACTGATATGGATACAGATCATTCAGATAGGTGAACAGATACAGATACAGATACATATAGTGCTGTACTCGCGCATCCCTACTGGACAAGCTCAGCATATTGGCTGCACCTAAAAATTCTGTCCATAAAAATAATGTTCGCTGTGAACAGTTTTGATTCACCACCGACAATGCAAACCAAACTCCTGCTCTGTGTGTACAGGCAACGGATGTCATGTAGTAGCAAACTCCAGATCCCTAATTCACGGAGCACACCCCACAGGAAGATGTCAAGTTCCAATGCCAGAAAACACATACAGACTGGTTGAGCAGGCTGCCATGTCCCCTCCAGTACCCTGGCAAGGGTGTAGAGCCGGTCCAGTGTTCCACAGTCAGGAGGAAAACCACATTACATCTCCCGGATAAAAGGTTCGACTAATTGACTACCCTCTCCAGCATCCATCCATCTATCCAACTACCAGTAGGAGTTTAAAAGATTTTTGTGTGTGTGTGCATATTATGAGGATTCAAGTTATTTATTCAAGATTACTTAAGTGTTTGTGGGTTGCATGACCACATTGTGTAAGTACACAGTTTCAAGGGTATTCGACATTCAGTAATTTAGGGTGATTTCAAGTATGAGCCACCCAGTGCCAATCAATCCAGTTGAGAGCTTTTCCTGCAAGAGGTAAGTGTGTGATACAGTCCTCATCTTTGCATTCTTGATGAAAAATAAGAGAACAGTGTGTGTGTATGTGTGAGTGTGCGTGTGTGTCAAACGTAATTTTACCCATGCTTTAATCCACTCAGCAGCCTCCTTCTCCCATCATGTCTTCATTAAAGAAGCACTTATTTGGCAACAAGATGATCCTTGCATAAGAAAGGCAGAGAGTGTGCATACTTTGGTATTTTGCGGGCAAATTCGCAGACAACTTTTTAAGCACCAAAAGAAAGTAAAATATAGTATGAGCTTTAAATGGCTTTCGTAACATCCAATTTGTGGCCATGGAAACTATGTGGTGTCGCAATAATCATGTTTTTCCTAAGAGCTTGTAAACATGCATGTATTTATTCAATGCATCCTGCCGGAGGATCCTTTTAGCTTGTGTGGTATGAAATTGTGCCCTTCCTGACACAACCCTCCCATTTATCCAGGCTAGGGACGGTCACTGGAGTGCGCCAATGACTGGGTATTGGTCCAATGGCACTCAAACCGCATGGAAGGCAGCTGCATGTACTGTATCTTGCCCATGTCATGGACTCTAACTACATTAAGTTAACCAGAATATTAGAATCAACTCTCATGATGATGGAGTGCTCTACTTCATTAGTACACTACAACTACAATTGAAAAAAATATTGTGTCCTATTAATACTTAGGCCAAAACATGCAAGCAGAGGCTGTGTACATCTTTGATACTGAATCTGATTTTGCAGTTGTACCAAATGTTACAACTGCTACACCACTAGCCTGTACGTCGATGTCGGCCCACATATGTGGCATCTGTGATTCCATGTCGTAGTACAAAGTAAAAATGTTAAAGAGTAGTCAGAATGCAAACAGCTGTAGACTTTTCATAGATGGCTGGTAAAATAAAAAGCTCAGGTTAGTCATCCAATCAGAAATCTTCAGCGGCAAAAAGTTCCCGGAAGTTAAAAAGACCTGTTTCTTGATTGCTTTTATAGTTTTGCAAGTTTCGCTGTGCTATTTTTTTTACGATCCCCAACATCAATGAACTTGGACTTCTTCGCCATCCTTGTTACAGCCATATAGGCTCTTGTCGAAAATGAATCTACCATTACCAGCCAAGCTGTTCCGCTACAAACATCCCATCTTTCTGGTCACCTGCCACACGTCTGACATCAGAGTACGGTTGCTCCAGCCACTATCAACACTGGAAACACCAAGAGATTGCCACACAGTCGGCGGGACAGAAATTCTGGAATGTATTCCAATTTGTGCAGAGTGGATTTCACTGTTTTGCGACCTGTACATAGATTCACCCCACAGTCATTGGTCAAACTCAAACTTATTAACACCCGATCTATCAACTACAAAGCCACTCTGATTGAAGAACACATCAGGGAGAAAGGACTGGACTTTTTTCCAAGATCCACTTTGGAAACCAGAACAACATCAACATGGAAGCCCTGGCCCTGGACCTTCAACATCTTTCCTCTGACTCTCCTGACCTCCTCTCTGGTGCTGACTTAGTGGATTCTTACAACCAATTCCTGAGCAGCCTTCTGGACCTTCACGTCCCCTTCATGTCCAGGTCAGTCTCCTTCTCACGCTCAGCACAGTCATCAGACCATTAATGGAAAAACCCACCCTGGATCCAGATGTTTTCTCCAACTACAGGCTCATTTCCAATGTTCTGTCCAAGGTTCTCGAAAACACATATGTGGTACAACTTCAGGATCAAAACAAAACAACCTTTTTGAAAAGCTTTTGTCTGGTTTCCGCGCTGGCCACAGCACAGAAACAGCTTTGGTCAGGTTCACCAAAGGCCTCCTGATGGCATCAGATACAAGTTCCCCATCTCTACTCATCCTCCAGCACCTAACAGCTGCCTTTGACACAGTCCGCCACAACATCTTCCTTCACAGTCTGAAACACACCATTGGACTGTCTGGAAACCGTATTTAGCTGGTTCACCTCATATTTCACTGACAGAACTGAGCACGTCACCCTGGGCAAAGCAAGGTTGCACACCCACAACATCACGTGTGGTGTTGGTCACGTTGTAGTTGGTAAAAGCCATTCTAGTTGGTACACCACACCAGCACCACTCTTCCACCATAACCTATATTACCTTCTCTGGTCAAAACATCCGTGTGGGCTTTTAATAATTCGTAATCATGCCAAACACATGCCATTATAAATACTTTATACAAGTTTTATGTTTAAAATCACCACCATAATTGAATCAACTGAAATGATCCCAAAATCACTTCGTGTGTTTCATTATAGTCAGAATGTATGTGGAACATTTGCTCTGGCTGGTAGCTGCAAATGATGGCTGATAGCAGTAGATGAGCAAAAGGGAGACTAATTAGCTGGAAGTTGAAAAGTTCAGTGCAGACCACATGTAGTATGACATTATGAGAGGAAATTGAGTAATCTCATTATGCAGAGCCCCGACTCTCTTTGTCAAAGAGGTGCTGGGCAGCGGACTTATTCGACAAATGTTGATATACTTTTGACACAGACAAATGGAGAAAACATTTTGTCGGTCAGTTATGATAAATGGAAGTCTTTATGTCCCTAATGTGTTATAAAACAATGTGTGACGTTGATCGATGTGATGCCAGCATCAGGTCCTGATATGCAAACTTGTGAACTCGCAAACATTATTTTTTACAGCTATTGTTCTATACTTTAAAAAAAAAAAAAAAAGGTAAGCAATGAAACAAAAACAATATTTTCAAGCGTGATGGCCCAGACCACACTCCTCATTTTTTTACATCCTGACATTTGTGGATGTACTGTACATATATATATATATATATATATATATATATATATATATATATATATATATATATATATATATATATATATATATATATATATATATATATATATATACTTTATATATATATCAAAGAACAATAGACGTTCCATTCATACCAGCAAATGCCAAAAATGTATACATCTATTTTTGACACACGGCTCGCTCCTCCCCATCCAAACCCTCCTGCTATCTCGAGGTTGATTTTCTCCTCCGATTTCGGATCCGTCCATCCATCCATTTCCTATGCCGCTTCTCCTCATTAGGGTCACGGGGGTATGATGGAGCCTATCCCCGCTGGCTTCATGCGACAGGCGGGGTACATCCTGGACTGGTTGCCAGCCAATGGCAGGGCACATATAGACAAACAACCATTCACACTCACATTCATACCTATGGACTATTTAGATTCGCCAATTAACCTAACATGCATGTTTTTGGAATGTGGGAAGAAACCGGAGGACCCGGAGAAAAACACACGCACGCACGGGGAGAACATGCAAACTCCACAAAGAAATGCCCAACGGCGTTTCGAACCAGACTTCTGATCAACAATTGTAATTAAAGTGACTGTTGTACTTATTTAGCTCCAGAACCCTCCCCTTTTTTCTTCAATTGCCATTGTTCAGTACACAACTATGGTGCATTTAAGGACCGCTGAACAATACGGAAAATCTCAGCGCTAAAGGAAAAACATTATCAACCAATGTCATGTAAACATGTAAAAATGGTGGACTTTTTAACAGCACATGCATGCTGTACATTTTAACTGTACTATGTGTCAGGAAACATGGAGCTGCCGAGTGCTTGACCCCCAGAATGCAGAGACAGACGGTTGTGGTGAAAAATAAAAATACTTCAATAAAGCAGGTGCAAGAAAAACAGAAAACGACAGAGAAAAACGGCTGTGAGAAAAAACATACACGGCAGACTTGGGCAGGAGCAACAGGTCAAGGTACCGACTAGGTGACAGCACAGGCGAAGTACACGAAGGCTATGAGCAAAGAAACAATGAACCAGAACAGTACCTGAGACGGTGCTGGGCTTTTAAACCCCACTAATTGCGATTGCAGCCAGTTGCAAAACAAACCACTGCACCTTTCCCCAGCAGGAAGTGCAGCACACCAAAATTGCTCACTCCTGTCCTGTGGAAAATGACACTATCACTTATTTATAGATTATTACCGACTTATGGTAAATGAGATGCGTTTTCTGCAGAAAAAAAATATTCCTAATTTTGGATGAGAAGAAAAAAATAAATAAGAAATTTAGACCAAAAATCTGCAAATTCATGGGGCTGTGAAATGCTGAATCTCAAATGTGCAGGAATCCACTGGATTGCACTTAGAGGAAAAATGTAGAGCCTTCTCTGCAGTCTAACATGAGCCTTTCCATTATCATTTATTGATTCACCTTCAAAAAAAATCTCTATTAAAAAAACAGCTCATTTTCCATGAGTCATAAAATGCTGATCACATAGTTTAATATATTAAAATGTTAGTTTTAATCCCTTGCCACAATTTTGCAGCTGCACATGATTTTCATAAATATATTAATTAATAAATTATTTTTTTTCATGGTTGAATATGGCCTATTATTAGTAAAAACAACACAAAAAAGTATTTTTGTCTTGTCTTATATGTCTTAATTTCTCTTATTGTCTATTATATTGGGTAAAGTGAGTGTAAAGGTGTGTTATTTTATGTCTAGAAGGCTGTAACAACGTTAAAAGAAAACAGACAAAACAAGAAACGGGTTTTCTATGCTCAATGTAAGAAAATATTTGATTTTTGTAAAGAAGGAACCTTATATACCATGGGCAAGTCTGGAACCAATAAACCGGAGGGATTAACTGTAATGTGACTAAATAGTGATAAATAGCGTTTTAAAATAATGCCAAATATTTATTTTTAGTAATTTCTTTCTGTTGTCCGTTTTTTTCCAAGACTTAGTTTGTGATTCCGGTCGTATTTGAATGCTCAAGACCAGCCCTTGAGACCTTAAAGTGTACTGTACGACGAGAATGTCAATCATCAGGTTCCACAAGAGGACAAGGTTCAGAATCCGGTCACTGAATTACAGGTAGGAAAATGTTGTGTACTGATTGGATGTGTGTCGCTGGGTAAGTCTGAGTTTGCGTCTGGTAAATGCATTTGTGGGTAGGGGTGTGACCAACTGTATGCGCATGGTTGGAAAGAGGATCTAATTTTATGGACCACTTGTTCACTGGCTTCCTTCAATTAAGGAAGGGGTCAGTGACTCAACAGGGTGGAGGTCACTGCCACAGCAAGAAAAAAATCCAGCTGGTTTGTTTGAACCTGTGTGTGCCATCTTGGTTTCTATGTTTGTGCTATTAACACCTTGGTGCTCAGTGACAGATTGGATACTCTTATTATTTATGAATTCATACTTAACACTTAATTTATAACTTACTTCGTGCTCATTGCCCAATACCCATTGTCAGTCTAATAGCTTCTAATAGAAGGCCTTCTTGAGACACACACACTCACATAGCACAAGAAAAAACACCATAATCACTAAGAAAACCATAATTAACCATAGTTACCTGTACTTTGGATTGAGATCCTGCAAGGTGCCTGCAAGGTCCCCCTGCTCAAGAAGACACATGTTCAGACATGTCTCTAATGTTTAACAATCAACAGCTGAATAACTTGGGAGAATGATGTAGTCAGATGAGACCGAAATTGAGCTCTGGGAATAAACTTGACTCACCTGTTTGCAAGCAGAGAAATGCTGACTCATGGAGGTGGCTGAGCAGTGTGCCGAGGACATGTTTTCAATGCATAGTTTCTGTAGTCTGCGCCCCATCATGGTGACCAAACCCACGCAGGGCATAATACGGAAATGGATGCCGAATGGCACTCCTGTTTTAACGTTAGACTCCTTGTTTTTACCTGCCCACTTCTGGTACTCCAGAGAGCTTCCAATATCAACAGATGTATGTGCTGAATCACGCTTCAGTCACTGGATCTCACCGTCACTGAGGGGTCGATGAAAAGGCCCATGTACTGTAGAATTCTGGACGAGAACCCTGAAGACAGGTCGTGGATAGATAGGTCTGAATGCATGACAATGGCCAGTTCAACAAAGGAGTGGCTCGAGAAGAAGCACATTAACATCCTGGAGAGGCCTAGCTTCCCCGAATCTTAATCCCATAGAAAATTGGAGGTGAGAGCAGAAACATAAAGGTGCCGAGTGACAGCCTCGAAAACATCACGATTCAGTAAGTATCCAGAAAGAGGAGTGGAACAAAATCCCTGACATTTTTCTAAACCTGGTGAGCAACTACGAGAACATCTTTCTGCCAATGAGGGGTTCTCCAGCAAGTATAAAAAAATGAAATACTGATTTCACTCAAATACAAATTAAAGTGTCACCGATTTTTATTCCATATTGGATGTGGCAAGTCAAAAAATATTGAAATACATATGTACATATATACATGTAGTATTATATGCAGTATTGTGGTCACTAGGCACCAAGTAATGTTATGAGACATGGTGTTAGATCACATTACCTATTACACTGCATGGAGACTGACGACTGAGCCAGCAGAGCCGAGATGCCATGGCTGAGATCAAATGAAAAAAGGGTTCTCATTCTGTGTGGAAGTGGTAAGTTGGGTCTGGGACCAATTAATGGTGATAAATGAGGGATGACTGTACTCAGTTCCCTTTAGTAACTCGTAAAAACTCCAGTCTGTAACAGGACTTGAGTTTCCCATCACTAATATTCATCCCTCCCACTGCGCTGCTGTATATATATATTTTTTTTGCAATTTTTTTTTTTTTTTACTGTATTTAATTTGCTGTGATGTTAAGTGTGTAATCAGAATAATCAATTACACCTGGACTAAACCCTACTCCTAAGTATGACTACATATATAAACTATGATAAGATTTACCACAGGGAGATTTAAACAATTGTGTTTTTGACTTGTTTTAAGTGTTCAGTGGCACTTTCTGCAATGCAGACAGCATCAAAAACACCCCATGCTACAGTGAAACACAATGTTAAAAAATAAATACCAGCACTACTCAGAAGACTGAGCTTTAATTTCTACCACCGTGAGTTAAACTCGTAATAATGAAAATCTAATTTCTGAAGGAAGGAAATTCACATGGTACTCAGCGCTGTGTCAACAAAACAACCATTCATTCCGCTGCATCTTCCACAAATGAAGGAAATTGTGCTAAACACACTTAATCTGTGGAATAATTCAATGAAGACTCTCTCACAGGCCCACATCTTGTGATATGAAAAACAAAGAATGTTTTATTTCGTCAAAATTCAGTTAGGTTTGTACACAAGAACATTGGACTTCCACTTCTGCAACAATATGCCGTGGGAAAAAACTATTTGGAGTCATATCTAGTCGAAGTCCAACAATGTGCTGGTGTGATCAATGATCTGGCATACATGAATTGCATTTTTAAAAATCATTTATGTGCATGAGAAAATTCAAATTCATTTAACCCACCTACCTCACCACCCAAACAACATACTGTACCATTAGTATGCGCACTGTTTCAAGCCTGGTCTCATTAAAACGCTTTACATGATATATGTCTTCCCACGCTGTTGCATCACTCTAAATTGGCGCCAAAGGTTTGCTGGTCGACCTAATTACTCATGAATTTCTCATCCTTTGAATGTGGCGTTATTGTGGTGGCACACAACCATACTCCCACACATCCATGCACCCACGTGGAAGGATTTCATAGCCTCTATTTTCTGTGTGCTATGCAAGCCAAGAAGAATTAGAAGGTTGTGTAGCCATGATATTCGCTTAAGCACCATTCAAGCGCGTGAGGTTTTAAGCATGTTTTAGATATGTGATTTAGATACAGTATAGGGGAACACTAGATTAGATTGGGCAGCCGAAAACCAGGTCGTCTAGGCGACAGCCACCCAATACGCATTCGTACGTAGCATTCAGTCCTTGTACAACCGGAGCAGAAGCCTGGTTCGCATTGCCAGTAGTAAGTCAAGCCTGTTTCCGGTGAACGCTGGCCTCTGCCAAGGCTGCCCTTTGTCACAGATTCTGTTCATAATTTTAATGGAGAGAAGTTCTTGGCACAGCCAAGGTGTCAGGAGGATCCATTTTGGGGATTTCAAGGATTTCAAGTAACTCGGTGTCTTGTTCAAGAACTTGTTCAAGACAAAGGTTGGCGCGCAAGGTTGAAGAGGAAGCCTCACCTGGAACTTTGGGTAATGACCAAAAGAAACAAAGTCGCGGATAGAAACGGCCAAAATGAGTTTCTTCCATAGGATGGCTAGACTCACCCCAGGAGATATGGTGAGGAGCTCGGCCATCCAGGAGGGCCTCAGAGTATAGCCGCTGCTCCTTCACATCCAGAAAATCCATTTGAGGTCGCTTGAGCATCTAATTGAGGTGTCCCGGACATGCGCAACCGGGAGAAGACCGCGGGGCAGATCTAGAACACGCTGGAAGGGTTATGTCTCACAGCCGTCCTACGGTCACAGTTTCAGATGTTCGGTCATGTCCTCCAGGGATGGGTCCATGTGTCTCAATATCACAAAGATGAGAAGGATATTTCATCTCTACCTTCCAGGTTTCTGCTTGTTTCTGCCCAGGCTACTCAGCCATGCGAGTTCATGTGAATGCATGTGGAAGAGTGTGAGCTTGTGTGTTGAACTCTCGAGCAGGTGGTGAAATACTGCCTTAATGTAATAGTAGACCAGATGGCTAACAACGACACCTGCATCCCATCAGACCCCCAGGATGGACCCTGCATCATCACACTGACCGGCTAGTGCACACACAAGCACACGCATTCATTCAATTATTCTTACACTGGCTATCGTCAGACATCTATAAATTCTAGGTTATTGGTCGAGCCATCGATCATTCTAGCAGCTGGAACACATTGTGTCTATCTGATTAAAGCTGCTTTGTACATTTACTGAATGCATTGAATAATTGTTTGCTTGTTTCTAAAAGGTTTAATGACATTTTATGTGGTTTTTGGCCAGTTTTCTCTGCATTTTCATTGAAATTTTGTGTCTCATTAAAGTTAAACCCCACATAGACAGTAAACTGTGGAAGTCCACTGAATCAAAGGCTTGTTATTGCTTTGCTATCTGAGTTTATTTTTTAAATAACAACCAACAATCATTATCAGTCAGAAGAAATCATATAGTTTGACTCAGTCGCTTGCCTTTTTGGCCCATGAACAGCTTTGAGACCTAATACTAGTCCATCTGATACATTATATCAAATCATTCCTGGGATGCACATGCATCAGAAACAAGTAATGCTTTCTATAATAAGGCTGACACATGACTAAATGTTTGAGGATGCAATACATCTTTGATTTTTGATCATTTATTTATTCCGTTTATTTACATTATTATATACATAACACATTGCGTATCAAAAATAATTTGATATTCATTTTGGTGTGAATTCTTTATCGGTGAGAAAATAAACCAAAAAAAAGTATGTAAGGCAAGGCAAGTTTATTTGTATAGCACAATTCATATACAAGGTAATTCAAAGTGCTTTACAGAAAAGGGTAAAATCATTACATAAAATTCCTTAAATCATTCCTTAATGTAAATAAAGGTTAAAAATGAAGAGTGCAGATAAAATACTTTCAACTGTCATATGCACAGTTTGTGTATATGACAAAACGTAGACACAACGTCGTGCTTTTAGCTTAGATTTGAACAATGCCAAAGTTGAGGATTGTCGCACATCTTCTGGAAGACTGTTCCAGATTTTAGCAGCATAAAACTGAAACGCGGCCTCATCGTGTTTAGTCCTGACTCTGGGCACGCGCAGGAGAACACTCCCTGAGATTCTCAAAACTTGAGATGGTCTATGTGGCTCTAACATGGATTGACCCCTGGGGAACGCCACAGGCCATAGCTATTTGCTCTGAAACACAATTACCAATTCCAACAACGTACTTCCTGTCCTCCAGATAGGACTTGAACCAGTTTAGAGAAGTACCAGAAAATTCCCACCCAGTTTTTTTTCTGTAATAAGATCACATGGTCAACTGTGTAAAAGGCAGCGCTCATGTCTAGAAGAACGAGACCTGCAGAACTAAAAGTGAGACATCTGTGTTCAGAGGGATATCATTTGTCATCTTGATCAGAGCTGTCTCGGTGCTGTGGTGGGGCCTACAGCCTGATTGGAAAGTATCAAACAACATTGAGAGGAGAAAGTCAGTAAGCTGTTGTTATACAACCTTTTCTAAGACTTTTCCCAAGAATAGTTGTTCAGTACTGTGGCATCAAGACTGCTCTTCTTCAGAAGAGGCTTAATGACAGCAGTTTTTAGGGCCTTTGGAAATGTTCCAGTCTGAAGTGAGACGTTAACTACTGTAGATGAGTGAGCTGTGGTGGAAAACTGCTCAGCACAGACTTCTAATCTAGTGGGTAACTTGTGTACTGTACTGAATATGCAGGATGTAGGTACAAAAAGGCCGTAAAAAGTAACATTCGTACGTCTTCGTACGTCACAATTTTGCCTCGGCTTGCGTGCGTTCTCCGGCTACCATACAATGTGGTGCGCCTCTTGTCGTGTTGTTAATACACCGCATGAGTCTAGCTGTGTACTTCATGTATTTTTTTAATCACAAAATGCCCTGCCTTGTTAGCATCCTATTAGCTAATTTACAAAATGGCAACAGGGGCCGGATGCTATGATGTCATCAGCGGTTGACTCTCAAAAAACGTTAACACAAAAAAACGTTTTATAATTATAATTTTACATGCATAAAACAATTCTATTCGCATAAAAGTGATGAATGAAAGGGATAAATGCACGTTTAAGGTTACTTTTACCTTCAGTGAAGACGCGATTGTTCCCAAACACACAATGTGGCAGCAAGGTCAACCACCACCACCTTCCTGTTTTCAGTCACATCAGTCCGTTACCTCTTCTCTCAAATTATGTCTCCCATCTCCAACGAAAAGTTGTCTTTGAGTATTACCTTTGAAGGCAGAAACAAGAGGATGATCCTGGAAGGCCCAGACTCACCTTCTCAGCGTGTTTGTTTATGTCTAATAAAAACTCACCAAGTGGCTATCGATATCAGATTCACCGTCTCAGATTTATTTTACAGGATGATTGATTGAAGCAAAAGTGTCGAGCGGCCTTCCCGAGAAGGGAGAATATCATAGCTGAGCTCCAAAAAAAATATCTGCCCCCTTATCAGCTTTCACTGACAGATGTAGTCCTGGTCCTGCTCAGATCAAGAAGTGTGTGTTTGTGTGTGTGTGTGTGTGTGTGTGTGTGTGTGTGGGGGGGGGGGGTCTCCTTTTGATAACCCATTTGGTTTGGGCTTCTATGGCAACGCTGTTAGGGATGAGTACTGTGTGCGGCCAATTTTAGAGGGTGTGTCTCCTCTCTCTGAGCTTTGTATGATGTTCATTTTCACCTCCCTAGTGATGGCTTTCCTTTTCCTTGACGCACTGCTGCTTGGGAGACATCAGTTGCAAAAAGTAAAAAATCACTTTGGTTGAGCAGGTACACACTGCAGACTTGTGCTGCGCGTGGCGCATATTCTTCTGCCGGCACACATGGTAACTACTACGAGTTTCGTGCTGACGGACCAAAATTACGTTTTTTTGGGAGCGCTCGTAGCCAGGACACGTCGTAAACCGAGGACCACATGTACCGGTACCGGTACTGACCACATGTACCGGTAAACTGTGCTTACATTCAGTCAAATGCTGAAAAACACAAGACAATTTTCAAGGCAAAGAAACTGGCTTTTATTCAATAGTGAAGTCCGTTGTTTGATCTCGACACAATAGCGCATGATTTTCAAAGCTTGCGGGGTAAAATCCACGTGACACCTCTTAAATTACACCTAGGAGGCGACGCTTCAATCACATCTTGATTGTTTCATTTCACATCCATTGTGGTGGTGTATGAAGACAAAATCATTGAAAATGTTCTCTTTTTAAAGGTGATATTTACTGCACTTGGAAGGTTACTTGTCAGACTCCAGAGTATGGAGTCATCCATGTGACGGCATAGACTGAAGGGTTTTCCCCACACAAGCAATTACCTTTCTGCACAGACTGTTTAGCTTTGAAAAAAACAGTCGTACAGTCGTCCCACGTTTACAGCGGTTAATTGGTTCCAGACCCGGCCACCATAAATACATTTCTGCTCTATAGGATTCAATGTTAATAAATACAGTACTTTCGTAGTTAGAAGATAGAAAAACTGTTTTTAATGATTTAATTGGAGCCCTGTAGACATGGAATAGCACGCCTATAGTCACCTTTAAACTCCTATTATTCATTGTTTACATCACATTGTGCAACTCTTATGCTACAGGGACTTGAGACAGCACTAGGTACTGAGCTAGCAAGCTATCCAGTTAGCCTCAAATGTATTCCTTCTAAACGTAAGAAGCCAAAAAGTTACCACTTCCACACGGAATGGGAGGGAAACTATTTTTAACTGTCATCTATGACACGCCATGGCTGACTTTTTGACTTAATGCAGTGTTAAAGGGACACTGACATGATTTATCAACTTTGCTTAAATGTGTTCTATATTGTTTACAATTATGCTCTACGTTGTTAATTTTTTTGAACGCGAACGGTAAATGCATAAAAATTGCATTTTTAGTATGTGGTGGGAGCAAGGACTCATCGCCGTCCCTGAAAAGAGGCAGCTCTTAGCTAAAGCCAAGTAAACAAACGCTTGTAGAGTTAGAGCGTCCGCTTTGTTTGGTACATTTTTCCTTAAAACAGTAGTCATGCCAAAATTCGTTTCCAGAAGACGAAGGTTTAAGACTACGATGAACAAAGCAACTGCGGAGGACAGCCATATGAACGCATCACCTCCCATTCTGTTATTTGCAATATACAAGAAGCATTTGGCTTGAAAGTACGGTATAAACGGACGTTGATGTCAGGATGCTACATAGGAAGAGACAAGACGAACCACGTCAAAGTTGCCATAGAACAGTAAGTCATATTTACATATAGTAAACACCATAGTGACAAGCATTCAAAGCATTCTACATGTTATAAAACACATTTTCACAGCGATTGTGAGGATAAGCGGCATAGAAAATACATGGACGGCGGGGGGAGCAGCGGCAGCAAAATACACACTAAAAAAGGCAATAAAGACCCCTTTCCGCTCATTAAGAAGGCGATTTAAATTGAAGGATAAGCAACTCCTCGTCAATTCCCTGTTCTGCAAATTTTCTATGTATTTCATCTCCAGATGTTTATTCCTACTCGAAAACTATTGACACATCGCTCAAATCTTAGCTAAAATCGCTGTAAACATCCATGCCTGTTTACGTGTGAATACGTCTTCACCAACGTCACTTCCGGAAACGCCCCTTTTCGGGGACGGCGATAAGTCCTTGCTCCCGCCACATACGAAAAATGACATTTTTATGAATTTACCGTTCGCTTAAAAAAAACGAACAATGTAGAACATAATTACAAACAAGATAGAACATATTTAAGCAAAGTTGATTTGTGTCTTTACTGCCTCCTAGTGACCAGAATACTACATCACTTGTATTTTATATGTTTTTACTAATTCTACTATAGTCTACCACCAAACAGCCATCATTTAACAATGAATTAATTTCTGAAAAAACGCAATATGGTGAGTGAGCGATAATCAAAGCATACCATTGTGCAAAATATATAGAATTTAGATGTTCGTGATTCAGTATTTAACGGATTTTGTAAAAAAGACCATTTGTTATTATTTCTCCCCCCTGAAAATAGGCCGCTTTCCCACAGATAACAAATCTCAGTCGGTATTAATTCATAAATTTCATGATAATACAGGTAAAAGCATACACGTACCACTGTTTGTTCGACGGTCCTCAAATGCACCAGCATTTATTAGTGGTGAGTACCTATTAATTTTACGCTTTAAATGCCTATAATAAGTGTGTGAGACATATTTATGGCTCAAACCTGGATTGTGTATTTAGCATTTAGCTTGTTAGCTTCTGTTGCGAATGAACAACAGCAAATGTTGATCCGACATCAAAGGAGAACGTCAACGTAAAGCTATCGCGAGGCTTTGGAGGGGGAGGAGCCAGCCATGTTTTAAAAATAAATTTTTATAGGCGTATCAATTATTTGCAGATTTTTGTCATTCTCTGGTAGGCGTGAAATGTAACTCAACCATGATAAGTGAATTTCCACAAAGTAGGACTCCTTGTTTATAAATGGAATATTTTCAAAGTTGCAACCTTCTAAATATAGTTTTTAACATTATTAGAGCCCTCTAGAGGTGAACTAATGAACCCCTATACACCTTTACACTCCTATTTCCCAACATAATGACATAATAAGAGTAAATAAGCCATTTAAGACATAAATAAGACTCGTCCTTGTGTGTTTCTGTTGTCACAACGCGGTCCGTACTGGAAACGCGATCATTTCTTCGGCCTATTTTTCGGCGTGTTAGGCAAGCCAATTTGTACTACGCTTGTTCAATCTATGTCATCCACCAATCTATTTTATGGCAATTACATTGGTTACTTAAACATTGGTCACCCACGTTCAACAAACATCATCACCAGTGTCACCTCCAGAAACCTCATCTTTGTTTCTCGCAGCAGGAACCAACAGACTGGTGAAGCAAATGCAAGCAGGCACTGAATAAACCTTTATTTCAACCTGTATTCATTATTGCGGTGCTGTGAGGCCATTCAAATTACAGTCAAAGCTCGGTTTTCGAACACTCCCGCTTTCTTATGGCTTGGTTTTCGATGAAAATGTTTACCAAAATTTATACAATCTTGCACGTAACAAACTGTTGTATTTTACCTTGGCTGGATTTTCATTCTTTTCTATGGGGAAAAACTGCTTCGATTTTCAGAACTGCTGTATACATTTTTTAAAGCCCACGTGTGACTTATTACATCTTTACTTCATGTTTTTTTCGCTTTCAGTTGCACTCAGCGGGCTCCGTGTGCAGCAAGCAGTGTCTCTACATGTGTCACCCAATGTTTGTTTGCGTGCCCAGATGAGTGTGTGTGAGGGACGAGTCATGTCTCGCATCTTCTGCTCTGTTGATCCTTGTCTGACTGCAAATACAGCCTTTTTAGATAAATTCAAGTTATAATGTATGGAGACTTTGGGAAAGCGCCACTTGAAAGCACTTTGAAAGCGGGATTCCCCAAGGACAAGAGCATCTCAGCGAGTGTATACGTGGATTTGCTCGCTTGTGTGTGTGTGTGTGTGTGTGTGTTTTTTTTTATGTTTGTTGCGCGATGAGCCCAGGGACATCAGCAGTGCCACCACTGTCCCGGTTTCTCACATCCCTTTTAAAAACACGTTGATTCAGACAAACCACCCTTCTCCGACACAGCCCTCCCTCCTCTAGGGATGGACTGAACGAGACATGCAACCACAGCCAGAGTGTTTGATTTTCTACTTCCCTTCTTTTATTCACTGTATTTTGCTATTCCAAAACATCTCTATCCCCAATGACTTCTGTGAGACATGATGAGGAAGCCTGGCAGTATAGGACACAGGTGGCGCATGCTGTTTGTGTACTATTCTAACAAAAAACGTCTTACTCGACTGCGCCTAAATCGTCAGCTGTATGCCTTTAAACTCCTGAGAAATATTGTGGGGTTCACAATCATGCACGCCACGAGAACTGCTTATTCGTAGGAGTATCTCAGTGTGATGAAGAGACCAACAATGGTTTCTATGAAAATGTGCAATATTAAATAATTCATGTACGCCATGAAATAAATATTCATGGAAACATTTGGAGCTGTGCGAACCAGCAACCAGGAAAATTACTTGGGGAGTGATTAAAAATCAGAGAAGAATATGATTAATTTAAATGAAAATACATTTGGGTTCAAGGTGGCACAGTGCTCTCTGTTGCTATGTGTCAGCTCTGTGGTTGACTGGGGGCCTGTCTAGGGGGTATCCCTCATATCTATTCACAAAGCTCATCATTTTATCAAAGTAATTCACTGATATTTTACATTACAATCAGTATAATTCAAGATTAATTTAGCCGCATTATGTTCACCTGTATGTATCCATGATTTGGCACTTTAGTTTATTAACTCATACAAACGGTCATATTTTCTGCCTTCACAGTATCGTTCAGAAGAACCTGTGTGGTCCCTCCCCACATCTCACTATTCGAAAACCCCTTTCCCAAGTCCCAACAGAGACCACCACTGATCACGCAAGCCATCCAATCCGGTGAAAAGATGCTCCCGGTGCCCTTCACCTCCAATGTTGACCTCATGGACGAGTGGAACACGACATGGGAGAGCTTCACACACTCAGACCAGATTAGACTTATGAGGCCACTAATAAGGTCCCACCTTGATCAGACCTTCCAAGGAGGGAGTGGGTCACTCTTAACCGACTCTGGACCGGTGTCGGCAGGTTCAGAGCCAACATGTAACAGTGGGAACTAAGAACAATGACGGAGTGGGTTGATGGGGAGCCGAGTATGATGACCGAGAAGTGCAAAACACGTTAGCAAAAAGCAAAACAAATTACAATTACACCAGCCGGAAAAGGAATATACCAAATCCCAGAGTTATAGGAAGTGATAACGTTTGGACCGATCAGCTCCGGGGAGTTGGTACAGTCCTTTTCCGGTTACTGTTGGGAGCCGAGAAGTGCAAAACACTTGAACAAAAAGCTAAAGAAATTACAATTACACCACCGGGAAGGGCATTGTTCCCCTGTGATACCCTCATTAAAACATGTGATGGACTCCTGTAGTACATCTGGTAAGTACCATTTATCAACTCCAGCGACTAGCCACGTGTGCAACAAAACGGGCAAAACATGATGCCAAAGTCGTCCATTAACTCCAAATGTTACCACTTCCTGTTTGATTGTAATTTGTTTTACTTTTTGTTAAAGTGCTTTACACTTATCGGCCACCGACATTAACCAGAAAAGGAACATACCATCTCCTCAGAGCTGATTGGTCCAAACGTTATCACTTCCTATAACTCTGGGATTTGGTATATTCCTCTTCTGGGGGGTGGAATTGTATGTTTTTTTGGGGTTGTTAACATGTTTTGCACTTCCCGGCCACCATAACCAAGACAGATGGCAGACCACATCCTGAAATCCTGCCCCATCCTTTCGAAAAAGATCTCTCGAAGCCGACGCCAATGGCTCGTTTGACAAACTGGTTGGGGTAATTGCATTGTACAGCATAGTTGCTGTTTGGAAGATGTTAAAAAGTAGAAATCACTGGACAGGTTGTCATGGGATAGAGCTAATATGTTCATGATCAATTCATCACCCAAAAACTGAGAGATTGAGAGAATTTGGTGGGTATATTTCCAAACTCTTTTTTTAGTCTGAAAGACAGATACAACATCAGACGTTCCACGCACACACTGAAAATGAAGAAAGGCGACAGAAAAGACGAGCCTTTGTCTTGAACATGACGCAGACACGATGACATCAAGATTTGTCATTTGTCAAAATATTTCCATCATACTGACGTATGTTGTTTGGATTGGGGATTTCATTTGTTGGTATCGTATACTCCTGTTTCTATCAAAGTTTTCAAGTTGACTTGATGCAAAATGATCAAGTTGTAGTTGTGTGTCTTTCAGTGAACCCACACCCTGTGCCACTGTACTATTACTCCATCATACAAAACCATCATGGATCCACTGGATTGCTGATCCACCCCCATACTTCACAGTTGGGATGGTGTTCTCAGGTTTACAGGCGTGCTGCTTTCTCCTCCATATGGCCGCTATGGCCAAAAAGTTCCACTTTGGTTTCCATTTACATTTACAGTTCATGGCACCAGCCATGACGAACGAGCTCTCGCTGTTCAGTTTCATTTGTTCAGTCTCATCCGCTACACAAACATAGCGGTGTGCGAGACAGAGGACGTTTACAGTGATTATAGCGAATATTTGAGCAATGTGTCAATAGTTTGAGGAGAAAAGAAGGGAGAAATATTTGTAGATGAAAGAGACCTTGCAGAACATGGATTTAAGCCTTAAGACATGGAGATGAAGATTAGTTGCCTTCAAATCACAGAATGGTAAGTACTCTGGAATTGCTTATCGTTCAAATGTTGTTTTTAATCGACTTCTTTATGAGCGTAAAGGTGTCTTTGTAGCCTGATTTCTTTATATTTCGTTGCTGTCGCAGCCGCCGCCCCCACTTCCAAGAGTAAAAATACATATCACTGTCAAAAGATTTGTATATACCATGTATAATGCTTTCCAGCCTTGTCGCTATCATGGAATAGAGTTTGGAAGACATTATATAAACAAGACTTACTCTGTTCTTTGGCAACTTCATCGTTCTTCTTGTCTTTTTTTCCCCTGTGTAGTGGCGGAATAGCACCCTTTTTGAAAATGCTTTTATGTCGTACTTTCAAGCCAAATGCTTCTTGTAAAAAGTTTTCCTTCATAGAAGTCATCAGTGAAATGATCACCACAAAGAACAGAACTCGGGATGGGCATCCACTGGTCTTTCGTTCTCTGCACTTGCTTCTTCCAATTTTGTCTTAAATCTTCTTCTTTTGGAAAAGAAAACAAACTTACAGTATCACTCTAGATCAGGGGTCACCAAAACAGTGTTTGGGTTGAAATAAGGTATGAAAATCATTTCTACAATAATGAGTAGCTCGTGGCCATTTTCATTTTCTAAAAGTAGCTCTCGCAAGAAAAAACGTTGGTGACCCCTGCTCTAGATACTGTCAACATCCAGCAGCAACACAAAATTTTAGCATGACTACTATTTTGGTGAAAAATATACTGAATTACGTCAACCATCTACCTCGAGAAGCATTTGTTTACTCTGCTTTAGCTGAGAGGTGTCACCCCAATGATATCACTTTCGGAATGAGGCTGAACGGTGAGAGCTAGTTTGTCAGAGGTGGCGCCATGAACTATCAATGCAAATTTAGCATTCTTTTTCAAAAATTTAAGAACGTAGAACATAATTACAAATAATCTATAACGTATTTAAGCAAAGTTGATAAATCATGTCAGGGACTATTTAAGTTGTTATCATAAATATCAATTCCCATGATGGTGTTGGGAAGTCAAATAGTTGAAACAAGGCAATGATGCTCAAATGATACTTGAAGCTTTTTCAAAGATGCTTTTTGATTTCAGTACAGTTGAAGTATGGCTCCTCTGTATGTATACAAAATTGTTACATTACAAAATACTATCTATAACCAAGCACACAAATTCAAATAGGCTTCTCAGAGGTCACTCAACAGGTGTTTCATGCATGTGTGTAGTGCTATGAAAAGTAATTTAGAGACAGCAAAAGTAGGTTACCTCTAGCATTAGCTATGGTGGATTCCCATGTGCGTGTGTGTGTGAAATGCTTATGTCTGCAATGCATACTGGGATTCTCTGTGCATGTTTCTGTGTGTCTTACCTCTGGCACTGCAGCAGATTGCTGAACAGACAAATGTGTCCATCAGCCAGAGACTCCAGGCCTCCTGCTCAGACTAATCGACAGAACAGAGAGAAATGCATGTGGTGTGTGAGAGGGCACGAGGCAAGGATATGAATCAAGTGTAAAGAAACCTATTCAGTGCACCCCCGAGGTTTTGCAGCTTTTGGTGGGGTGGTGAGGTGGAAATGTTTGACAAACACTGACACAAGCACGTGCACAGAATGCACGAACGGCATTTACATTTACAGTGCTTTTATAATAGAAATCAATCGAAAGACTCCAACATAATCCACAGGCCTCAGAGACTCATAAACGGTGTAACCATGTAGACCGTGGCAAAGTAATTGACTAACACGGTTGAAAAAGAGCCACTTGATTAGGAACACGTCTTCAGTCCCTATCGCTCACCGGGTCATCGCTCTGCCTATCCCCCTCCTCCCAACACCCTATCCTTGGGTAATGGCAGGATTTAGGTGGGTTTCAAACTTCATTAGGGTCATCAGGTGGGTACCCTCCTTCATTGGTGTTTCGATGATAGGCTCATGACACCTCGGAGAGCTCATCGGCAACAGCTGGTGTCCCAGGTGAGGTCTGCTTTGAGCCCAGCAAGTGTCCGTGCGCTTGATCCATAGCCACGGGCTGCTTCTTTCGGCCACTGAGACTGATCTTATTGTCTGTTGCAGAGCCTGTCCATGAATACCAAGGTCTTTCATGAGCCTGATGGTAGAGGAAGCCAGAAAACCTCTGCATCTTACTTCAGCTGGACAGACCTTGGCCTTTCATCCATGTTGTTGTGCATCTGCTGGCAGGTCTGTGTAGCGCAATTTCTTTCGTTCGTAGGCCTCTTCAGCGGAATCCTCCCGTGGGACCGTGAGCTCATGAACCACATGCTCCACTGTTCTGCCCTGATTATAATGAATATTTTTTTCAATATTAGCGTCCCCATACCGAAATTAGCATCAGTAGGGGCAACATTTATATCAACAGTGTAAAGAGAGAGAGAAGGCATGAGGAAAGTGGAGTGCATCAGGGGGCTTGCAAGTGGAAAATCTTGAACTCTGGCATGGGTTAGAAACATATCACTTGAAGTGGTTCGCAAATTGGGCAGACAGACTTGGCAACTTTCTGAGAAAGTGAGGAAGAGAATGAGGACAGAGGGTGTTGGCTGTATAATGTGTACTGGAGTGTAAAGATAACTGTCGCTTGGAGCACAACGTCAGACAGTAACATGCAGAATGAAGACACTCATTAAAAAGCTGGAAGCGAGGAAGGAAAAAATAATGGACCATGCAAAAAGAAATCAAATCTGAGTCCAGAGTTAAACGTGTTGGCACATTCATCGTTATCTTTGCGTATGACTGTGTGTCTCATTGGCTTGACTTTCTATCTGAAGACGCTGACTTCATGCTGGTACTGCTTGGATCTCTTTAGTTTGAGATAGATCCTTGGGTCGTAAAGTCAAGGAATGGATTATACAATAACGTTCTGAGTGTGTTCTCTAATACGGTCATCAGTATGTGATCTGTATATACAAGGTCTTCTTGGTTTCGTGACATAAATCCATATCGTTTTCCACTGGACAGAGAAGTCATTAGGATCCTGCAGTCACTCATCCATCGATTCATATTCGTACGTTGAATTGTACTTATTTTTTGGCATAAGTAAGCATTATCAGGTATGAAAATGACTAAATTAACTAAATTACAAACATAAGGCATTCAGAAGACTGTGATGGAAATCTGATATTTTACCATTAGGCCAATTGATTTGAACATCCATCCATTTTCTCCTCACTAGGGCTGCGGTATGCTGGAGCGTATCCCAGCTGACTTCTTGCGGCAGACTCTCAAGGGTCTGTTTCAACTGTTTTCCCGTCTGATCAGAATAAATACAAAAGACAAATTTGTCATTGAGCGGTTTGTTGAACAGACATTTTCCACCACAGTTTGACATCACAAACAGCATTGCTCGTGGGTCCATGGCTATCCCGTGGGGACTTTGGAGGGGACGCTCTGGGGCCAGTTTCCACCTCTACCTTGATCAAAATTGTTGGAGATGAGAGGCCCAACATGCTGCGGGATGGAGATGTGACTCCATTCCTCTACAACCTACGAACAGAAATAGTTTCCAGCGCCCGGTGAAGGTTGAATCTCCTGTCTCATTTTTTTTGATTTTAACTGGTTATTTGGGGCTTTTTTAATGAAAATTTTGGTTCTCATACATTGTCTCAGTTATTGTACGACATTGTGCGTAACAAAATGTTGTATTTTACCTTATTTTAGGTTCAATCTTGTGGTATTGATAAAGATGTGAATGATACTGCCAGAATTGCACCCAACCCAACCTGGCGATGCTTAGTTGACACAATACAACTACTGTATCCTGTAAGGCTCATTCATTTGGCAAACTCAAATGAGAATGTTACACAAACCAATCTGTTTGCCACATAAACAAAAAGTTCCATCCTGGCCAAGAAAGAAGAAATGAAGGAAGATAATATTGTGAAAGGTGTACAAAACAAAACAGAGATTACAAATGATGGAAGATGTTGAGAAGTTGTTGGTGTGGATCCCCTCCGTCCTCTCTGCTCCTCAAAAATGTTCATTTATTCATTTCATCCGTCATTTGTAATTATGTCTGCATGTAAAACTACAATTATTGTCTATAAAATGTATTCTTTGTGAATATTTTTCAGTGTATGTAAAGGATTAGTTGGATTTAAATTATTTCTTATGGAAAAATACGTTTCGGTTTTTGTCAAACCTTTTGGAACGAAGGTACCACTGTACTTACAAAATGAATGGCGGTTTTAAACAGAGAGCCAGCAGAAGTTGCTGATACAGCAAATTAAAAAAAAAAAAAATGTATTTCGTAAAATTATTTATTGAAGCATACACTCATTTGTGTGTCAAAGGAATGCTCACCAATTTGTGTGCATGCATGTCACGAGTGCATGCATCAGCGTGAGAGTTCAAAGACAGTGGTCCACTGAGGCTGTTCCGGCTCATTCACAGGTGCGAGCACTCACACACACACACACACACACACACACACACACACACACGCACGCACGCACACACAGCAGCAACACTTTCACTCAGCGGCTCAGTCCTGAATCAGCAAGAAGAGGCTTACAGACAATCCCACTGAGGTTAAATGTTCTATTTACTGTTTCAGACAGAGTTGTACATACACGAACAGAAAAACAAACACAGAATGTAATTGATGCCTTCTCTTTGAGGCTTTCCATGTCAGCCACAATTCCTATAAAATAAGTATAACCACTGCAAGGAGTGGACTTGCTTTTAAAATACCCTCGCACGGAGATGCCCAATGTGGAGAAGACAAATAACATTTCTCTTCCTATACAGATCTATATAGAAATATATTTGTATATATATATATATATATATATAATTATTTTCTTAGTCGATTCATCAGCTTGTTGTTTCCATTAATCGAGTACTCGGTTAGGCCCTAGACGGACTAGATCAATATGAACCAAACGCAAACGGGGAGTGGTTTGGTCTGCAACACATCAGAAGAGGCAAAAATGTCAATCACTGTTTTCCACAGTCAAAGCTGATGTATGTGAATATTTTGTTTTTTCAAAAACACAAACATAAGAGGTGTACTTTCATGGATGACAAAGGAAATTGAAATATATTCACAGGCTGAAATCAGAGGATAACTACATTACAATTACGCTACAAGACAATTAATCAAATACCAAAATAGTTGTTCTTTAATTGGATAATTGATCAAATCATTGATGTATCAATTAATTGTTCCGTTTCTATAATGTACATATATATCTATGCTGTAATTAGCGCACACAGGTATGTAAACCACATCCACTTAATTTAAAGAGAAAATAATATTTGTACATATAGCTGCAGGGCTCCACTTCGTAACATGGGATATTTAGTACAGAGAAAGATGTTACACACTGTGTGCTGTAATATGGCTAGTTAAACAGTGCCTGTAATATGGCTATTTAAACAGTAGCCTACCAGAAAAGTCTTTTATTGCCGTCCCCCTCCTCCTTCTCCTGGGAACTAAAACCACTGAAGTTGTCTTGACAAGCATTACAATTGAACAGCCTCGTAATTCCTTCATCACACACTTTGTCAGTCTTCCCTCCATTCTCTGTTGTCTCCAGGCAAATTTGCCGTTTAGCTTGAGCTATCCTCTTAATTCAGTCCCGCCATTCAAAACCCGCTGGTGATAGTGTACTGTATGTTTGGCAGCCCGAGTAGTCCAAAGAGAAGCTGTAGTAATTCTACATTCATGTGTCATAGATTGCTGCATAAAACTTCAAAACGTGATAACGTGATCCACGTCACTACTTCCTGAAGCGGCACTATAAGCATCATTGGAAATGTAGTTTTCACCCAAAAATTAGCCGTATCTCTGTACAAGCCAGGCTGTTCCTGTATTGGCCAACGAAGCAAAAAAGAAGGCATTCAAGGCGCTTCCTATGCTAAATAACGAGCCTGACGGCGGTGAACATGAAAGGTAATGACGGTTATTGGATTTCCAAAGTTCCTGTACTTGGCTAATATTATTTGTGTAGCAGAAATGGTGTGCATATTTGGCAAACAGCACATCAATAATGACTTCCACTGCAAATGATTTTGCAGGATGAACTTCCAGATCATATCAGAGCCACTCAATAAGGATATCAGGATATTCCTGTCAGGTTTTTGTGTCCTCTTTTTCCCCAGTGCTTCCCCACTTTTTATCCAGGATGAAATCATCAACTAAGAAAAGACCGAACATTATTCAAGATTCATTTTATCATCACTATAAATCAATAATGTAAAAATTACAACCATGGAATTTACATTTCATCTACAACTGACAATGATTTTAACTAGGGTTGTGAACTATAAACAGATATGGCCAGATATCTGGTTTGATAAACGGGAGCTACGGCCTTGTCGGTAGCAACCTCCTGGATCGATAAGAATCAGTCATAAATCCTTAGATAAATCGATTGTAGAGACATGCACTGGGTATCTCAAGACTAGCAATTGGTTGACAGTGCGTCTCTATAACCACATGAGATCCTGGGCTTCCGGAAAAAAGATTGTCATGCATGGTCCGTAGCTTGGTGACAGGTGAGGAGAAAGGATGTAAATAGTAGCAGGTTGCTAGAGCCAACTAGTCACCGCAAAGGATTTTTCGCATCAGTAAAACAAAAATCAAAAGTTTGGAATGTCTTTGGATTTTCCAAGAAGGACGGAAAGTTCAACAAAAGCCACACCATTTGTATGCCATGCAGAGCAGCTCTGAAGTAAACTGGTAGCACAACAAACGTTACAGACCAATAACAGACTAACAGAGACAAGTGTGGTAGCCTTCGAACATCATAGGTAAACAACTGAACACAGTTGCATTTAACAAAAAAGGATAAGTGGAAACAAGTGCTTTCATGTCTTGGGGACTTGTTAGAGGCTATGTTGCTGGGGTTGACTTATATTTAAAAAGAATTGCTTAAATGTCTCTATTGTGGTTGAGGTATTATTCTGCCTATGTAGAGCTGTCACTGCCAATCCCCTAACACATTGAAGACAAGGAAACCCTAATTGTTAGATTTAGATACCTTTGGAACCAGGTGATCCGGGGGATATAGAATTAGGCCTTCCTGCTTAGTCAGGTGCTTAAAGGGTTACACAAACATATACAGGTATATGATCTGTCCAATGATTTTAACCATACTTGATTTCCCAGTATCTACCATACCAATGTCAGATATCCATGGTTAGCTGCCAACTCTCTCTGACTGTGTGTCATGCTTCCTGTGATGAGATTTACCAATTTGTACCCTCTGAAGAGGTTTTATCCAATCCAATTCATTTTGGATGATTTCCAAGACAAGATGGTCCAGATAGTCCAAATCAGTTCATGCAGAAACCTCTGAACTGCCAACACAGGAACGTCCAAAAACCATGCAAAAGAGAACTGACAGAGAAAGTATCATATTAGCGGAGAAATAACACCATGAATTTCAACACATAAAAACAAATCCCTGAAAGCAACCAATCAGTCTTATCTTGTAAGCTATGGTTTGCTGTAAGGCAGCCCTTGGACACTGGCCCGCATGTCTATTCTCTTACACTTACAAAAATGAAATCATGAAAAAAATGGCTATGTTTTTGCAGTAATCAGCAGCAGAAGCAACGCTCAGGTTATAAAGACAATTTTGACATCCCAGCTTCACACAATCTATATTTGCGGGCAGAGCAATCAGTCCTCTGCATTTCTCATGACAAAAGAATGTTGAAATGACTGTCACCAGTACAGAAAAATTGCAGAAAATGACAGGTTGCATGTTTGAGCCCTGGTTTACCTAGTGCACAATGTGTGAATGAGCCAGCTACTTTCCTACCATTGCAGCATATGCCACCATGATTATTATGTATATGAACATACTGTACCAATGATTCAAAATTGTAAAGGTATCTTCAAGGGCACAATACAGAAATCCCTTGTTTATCACGGTTAATTAGTTTGGTTTTGATTGGTTTTGAATTTCCACAAAGTAGGATTCCTTATTTATAAATCAAATACTTTTCTAGTTTGGGCATAGAAAATGTGTTTATAACCCTCTAGATAACGTTTTTAACATTATTAGAGCCCTTTAGACATGAAATACCACTCCTATAGTCACCTTTCCACTTGTATAACCCAATTTAGCAGACATGATAAAAGAAAATAAGACATAAATAAGATACAATATATACTAACCAGTATTACTTCCTGTTCTGTACAGTACTTCCTGTGGTGGCTATTGTCTCATCAACAGTAGTATTATGTATATATGTGTTCATATCATTGTGTGTGTGTGTGTTTCTGTAAATGCATTGAAATGCAGTCATCCCTGATAGGGATTATTGTACCTGTAGTGAGACCATTCATACCTGCAGATAAAAACCTGCTGTTCCGACGATCGAGTCTGGTGCTTGTGTTTCTCACCAAACATTACAGTTTCATTACTGACACCTAGTGACCAGTGAAAAATACTACGATTATGTTCATAGCGTCTATGAATGCGTCTTCTGAATGCCTTGTATTCGTATTTTAGTTCATATACTGTAGCTATTTTTATCCTTGAGAATGCTTCATTTAGGCAAAAAACATGTACAAATTACTTCAATATGTTAAATGTTTGAGAAAATAAAGTAAATAATGAATTGAATCTTCTCAATATTTATTAAGAACAGTTCAGAAAAGACTTAAACATACCTTGCGGCACGTTTTTGGTAAAATGTAGCAAAAGTTAAGCCGCAATTGGCCCACAGGCCATGGGCTTGAGACCCCTTATTCAGAGTAACTGCAAATGTAATAATTCTCAGCATGTTTAGAGGATTATATACATTCGTCTCCCCAGTACAACGTTGTCCTGCTAATTATTTGTTGAATTATTCTTTAGGAATGGTAAACCAGAGATTGTGGGGATTGTGTGCGAGAGAAAATCCCTCATGTAAGGAAGGGACTGAGCCCGATTCTCTGTCACAACATTCCTGGTCGAAGCATAAGACGGCCAAGAAGCGGATGTGTCTCGTAGAAAATCGGCTCAGCGATGCTCTCAGTGAATTTCTGCACATTGCTTTTGCAAAGTCCACAGACGTACACACACGCAACTTCACATCAACACCAACACGCTTCCAAACACCTCCTCCCTTTGCTAATTCTGTTTTTCTCCTCCCTCTTTTGTCTCTTCTCCTCCCTCATCCTCCCCTCTTGGGCTGCCAAGCTTAGCCCAGAGCAGTTAAATAATCACCAAGTCTTCCAGTTGCACTCTGAGAGGGAATACAGCAGGCATAGCAGGACACAACAGCTCTGCCAGTATGATATCGATATTGTGCTGAAAAATTGGGTTTGTCAATTCATATTTGTCTGTGCGGACACTCAGAGTCGAGTGGGGAATTGGTAATATGACATACTTCATTTAAATAGCCCCATTTTATTGGCAAGGCCTTCTGATAAAGTTTTCAAAGGTTCTCTGGGCTGTGAAATAGATAATCCAATCTGACACCACAGACCTATAAAACAAACGTGCTTGGTAAATTGCTTTGATCTGTCGTGTACAAGTTTTGTTGCACCATTTACAAACAGACCATATTTGTCTAGACTACAACTTGAATTTGAATAACGTACTGGATGTCAGGTCACTTATTTCTTGCTTTATATTGTATTATGCAAACATATACTCAACCAATTTCCACAAAAGAAACCATTACATCCTGGTTTGACTGCATTTGAATGCAGCGAATGTCAAAATGTTGACATGGCAGTGATCTTAATAGGACATGGAAAAACTCTGACAATATAGTTTCTTTTCCATTTCTGAGGTTGTGTTTTATATTATTATTACTACATCTATAGATTTAGTCTAAAACCGTCCTATAAAAGGTCTTCTTGACCTACATACACTCACACAGCACAATCAGAGTTGCACAACACCTACATATGACTGATGGAAAAATACTGGGAGGCACAATAATTGCATTGTTCTCCCTCACACAAGCTTAACTCTCACTTCTACACAAATTATAGCTATGTATACTCTGCGTACTTCCATTCCTCGCTCTTCCTCATTGATGATGGAGTCCAGCGCTGTAACCAAATATGTTGCTCTGTTTTAATACAGTTTGAAAACCTTCTAAAGTACTACTTGTCTGACACTTCTCTGATAGCAACGCGGGCCAAAGAAACAGGAAGAAATGTTTAAAATAAGAAACAGGCTTAGAAACAGTCATTTTGAAGGGTTCTGAAAAGCGTCATTGTGGATTATCTGACCTTTTACTTTTTTTTACCGACCTTTTTTGTTAGTGAATGCAGTGTACTTTTATAGCTATTACGCCATATCTCCACACAATAAGTTAGATATGGTAATATCAAAGAGCAGTAGACAGTATGGAGTGATTTTTGTTCTACAACAAATTTAGCTTTATTCAGTATTGAGGTATTTCTTGCCACTTTATGTTGTATATTTTTAATGTGAGATTTCCAGTTCATATTATTATGTATTAGGACCCCAAGAAATGTATTTTCATTTACGCTGTCAATGTCTACGCCGTCAATTTGTATTTGCATATGTGTATCCTTTTTACACTTACCAAACAGCATAATTTTTGTTTTACTTAGGTTTAGGGATAGTCTATTATTATCGAACCATCTTTTTAGTATAGTTAATTCTTCTGTGATTTTTTTATTAGTTCATGTGTGCTATCTCATAAAGTGGTTGCATCGTCTGCAAGTAATACCCGTTTCAAGTCCTTCGTGACATTACAGATGTCGTTTATGTATAGATTCAACAGTTTTGGTGTTGGTATTGACCCCTGGGGTACACCGCACGATACCTTCAAGCCTAGCTTCACATATTGCCTCCTGTCTGCTAAGTAGCTTTTAACCCAGTTCAACCTAATTCTCTGATTCCATATCCTTCTAATTTTGTAATTAGGATATTTAGGTATCGAAGGCATTTGTCAAATCCATAAATACTGCAGCTGCGCACTTTCTATAGTCTATAGCACTGGTAATTTCCTCATTGATTTTGATTAGCGCCATGGAAGTTGAAATGTTAGTTCTGTATCTGTATTGGCTGTCCGCTAGTAATTCATTATTATTAATAAATTTGTCCAACCTTTTCAATGATTTTTGATAATCGGGGTTATAAGGAAACTGGTCGGTAGTTTGTGAATTGATGTTTGTCTCCATTTTTAAAGATTGTAACTACTTTTTACGATTGTAACTGCTGTTTTTATTTTTTTACGGTATTTACCAGTCTAGAATGATAAATTACTGATGTACATCAGCAGTTCTGCAACCTCGTTAATAATTTTTTTATTGTTTCCATTCTATTCTGTTAGAGTCAGTTGATGTTTTTGCTTTACATTTATTAACAATATCAATGATTTCCTTTTTTGTTACATCAGTGAAGAACATGGAGTTGAGATTCCTGTCTATAATTTCATTCCTTTCCTCTACTGACAAGAAATTTGGTATCTTTTCTTCCAATATTTACAAAGTAGGCATTGAACCTTTCATGTACCTCGTTCATATTATCATATCTAACATTTCCCTCTGTGAAATAGTGTTGGTAATCAGCTTTCTTAAAATTAACGATTAAAATCGTTGGCGAATATATTATCAATTAATGTTGCGCAATGACCTGTAGTTCTACTGGGCCTGGTGATTTCAGGATGTAGACTTAAACTGTGCATTGTATCTATAAAGTCATCTTTTCTGTTTTGCTTATTTGAATTCAGGAGAGCAATATTGAAATCTCTGCATACAAAAATTGTTTTTGACTGATATCTGTAAATACTGCTTTGATTCAGTCCTCGAGTATTTCAATACTTGACTTAGGTTTCCTATATACAAGTATACACTAGCTTATTCAGATATTTTTGCTTTTTTCTTTACTAATTTCAATGTTTATGCACTTTAAAATGTTATCAATAGCCCATGACATGTTCTTTACCACTTTGTAAATCATCCACAGTTTATCCACAGACATGGCTACTCCTCGTCCGCCTTTGTTGTTCCTATTGATGCAGTCCATGCCCTTGCCTGCATTGATCCAAGTTTCTGAGATTGCAATTATTTTGAAGGGTTCCTTAAATTGACTCAAGTATTGTCTGATATTGCTATAATTTGCAGACATACTTCTGCTGTTGATATGAATGATTGACAACGTTTTGCCTATATTAAGGTTGTTATTGTTCCTCTGTATAGTAGCTGCAGTCATTTCTGATATGAGAAAAGAAGTTTGTATCCGGATCTCTATCGTCCTCCAGTTCTCGTTGTTCATGTTATGGATTTGGCCTTTCTTCATCCACTTGTATTGACCAGAGGCCGTTATCATGAGGCTTCTTCCATGTAACTTGGAAACAACATATGCTCGTATTGTTTTTTTCAAATGGATCTTGTCTGTAAATTTATTTGACATACTGATGTCTGCCTTTATTTTTGTTTGTATGTTGTTTTTTTGTGTGTGTGTGTGTTGTGTGTCCATACAGATGTTTCATGATTTGTGCTTTGTGTATTTTTGATGTCAACTTTCCAGTTCATTTTATCATCTATTGTGATGCCTAAGAAAGTGTTTTCACACACCCTGTCAATGTCTACACCGTGTATTTGTATTCGAGTGCCAAATAGCACTATTTTGGTTTTATTTAAGTTCAATGATGGTCAGTTTTAGTTGGTAAGTCATTACCAACTCAACTCAAACAGTGTGGTCATTGTTTTTATGCTTTCTTGTGATCATTTCTTGTTGTATTAAAGGCATAAAGTCTGAATTTGACAGTTGTAATAATAAAAAAAACTAAGAGCGGAAGGAAATATTCTTTGACCTTTTGGTGAGCTACTGAAAATCACCTGGTGAGCTAGGAGACGCCTGTGATAGCATCACCACGATGAGGATGGACACACGCTGTGTTTATGTTCATTAAACAACCACACACAAAGTGTTTTGAGAACAAGAACATAATTATAATGACAACAACAGAGTAAACGTGTTCAGTGACACTTGAAACAAGCTCCGAACTAACTGCATTGTGGTAAAAACTCACATTTGGAATCCGAAGACAAGAAGCTCGGAGGATAACTATAGCGACCTAGCTAGCTATCTGCCGTCAGTGACAGCTCGGCAAAGCATGTGAACAAAGATGCAAGAAAAGTTGAAGAGCAACAGGTATGGAAAGGGAGTGATCAAACACGCTGGCATGGATAGGCGTTGCCTATGTCAAGCTGTTAAACTGAAGCCGGGACGGGACAGAGTGCGTTCCTTGTCCGCTCAATTCGGGTGTTGGCAACCCTACGTGACACAGCCGCACGCCGACTGCTGTTTGTGATCGGCTTTGAAAGGCAAAAGGTTTTTTTACGGACAACGGCTGATATTAATCGTGGCCGATTGATCGGAGCATCCCTATTCATAAGAATTTGGCAGATATACTTTTAAAATGAAAAGTTGTTGCTTAAAATGGGAATTTTAACTTTCCTGAAATTGTGTTTTTGCACCTAAGGCACTCACATAAAGTCCTCGCCGACAGTGTATCTCTTATGTCAGAGGCTTTATCTTGTCTTGAAATAGCTACAAAAACTCCAAAAGGCCTTGCAGAGTCTTGTGAAGTGCAGCCATGCTGGTTTCTGATGCTAACACAAAGGGAGGCAGGGCATTAAGTCATTGTATCATCCAATCAGTCAGGCATTTAGCATGTTAGTCATTCTGTCAGTCAATCATTCATTCATTCTGTCTTTTGCTGTCTATCTTCAGCATTCTAAATGCTCCCATACACTTGACACCCACCCACACACACACACACACACACACACACACACAAGGGTGAAACTAAGCAGCAGGGATTTTTGATGTCAGTTATTTTTAGAAGGTTTGTATCTCTGTGGATTTGGTTATGCTCTCGCCTGCAGGAGCAGTTACCATGCACAGAGTGTCGACGTGTTGAGCGTTGATGAGGAACAGTCTTACGGTGGACAATCATGCGCCGTCTTGTGTGATGGATGTGACGGCAAACAATTTGCCATCTCTGTGAAAGAGAGGGAGCATGGTCCTGAGATTGAGCCTGGGGACTCAGATAAAGGCTACTCTGTTCGACTGGGAACACCTGTGGGAATCCGTTTCACAGATACATGCACCCATTGAGCCAGGAGTCTGACTTGGGGCCAAAGGCCCTATCGTCATGAGCTTTGGGTAGTAACCGAAAAGGACAAGATCGCGGGTACTAGCGGCCGAAATGAGTTTTCTCCGTAGGGTGGCTGGGTTCTCCCTTAGAGATTAGGTGAGAAGCACTGTCACCCGGAGTAGAAAACTCGGAGTAGAACCGGTGCTCCCCCGCATTGAGAAGGGCCAGATGAGGTGGCTTGAGCATCTGTTCAGGATGCCTCCGGGACGCCTCACGGCGGAGGTGTTCACGGCACGTCCGACTGGTAGAAGGCCTTGGGGAAGACCCGGGACACGTTGGAGAGACTGTGTCTATCAGTTGGCCTGGGAACGCCTCGTGATCCGCCGGGAGAGGCTGGACGAAGTAGCTGGGGAGAGGGAAGTCTGGGCTTCCCTGCTTACGACCTTGGATAAGCGGTAGAAGATGGATGGATGGATGGATGGATGGATGGATGGATGGATGGATGGATGGATGGATGGATGGATGGATGGATGGATGGATGTCGTTTTCGCCATTTGATTCTGTAAATTGACCTGATTTTCTCAGCTAAGTAAGGTAAAGTTCATATAAAATAAGAAAAGAAAAATAAACTTCATCACAGAAGCACTCACTGACATGAGAGATAATTAAATACATTTGAAGGTTTCACAGAGAAGCATGAAAAAGGGCACGATGAAGAAAATAAATAGTGAGTCTAAAGAAGTGAGAATGGAGATAAACATCTATTTTGGAGCTCTTCCTCATTTATTCTCGCCCATACACAAGCCAGGATGCATGCTCGAGTCAGACTTTGTGTTGTTTAGAAGATAGCTCGACATCAAGGTAGGTCATTTCATCTTTAATTATTCTTTATTTATTTATTATCCTCTCATTTTCTCAACCCATGTATGCTGTTTGATGAGCTGAAACATTACTGACAGGATAGCTGGGAGACATCTGGGATGTTGCTCTGCCATTCTGGCTTGCTTGTCATTTCTCGTCTCCCTCCTAGTGTTCATCATCACACTTACTCCGTCATGGAACCTGAGGCTGTACTGCGTAGCTCCAGGTTCCTGGCCTCAGATATTACACCTTGAGGCTTTTTCCACAAACAATATGTGTTTTATTTAAGCCTCTGTCCCATACTGCCATTTAACCATTCCATCTGCCGACATATTCACGTCAGACTGCCCTGGTGATGGAACAGCATGAGTAACGTCCAAGTACATCTCAGAAACGTCTGCCTAAAGGAAAACTGCACGTTTTTTTGGATTGTTGTCCATCATCCACAATCCGTATGTGAGACATGAACACATGACATGTTATACTTACAGTATTTTGAGGATTTACGGTCCTTTTACGCATTAGTGGAACTTCTTACATAGCAGCATAGAAAGGAACGCTACACCTCGCGTTAACTTTTCCAAACTGAAAAACAAAAACACAGCAGCAGTGGCAGCAGCTCCAATATGTAGCGTTACCTTTGGCTTGTGGACTGAGGCAATGTCAGCGAGTGTGTCGTGAATCAGGTGTCACTACGCCGGTAACGTACTTCTTGGGCATAACAATGATCTATGTTCCCACCCTCACCTACGGTCATGACTTTTGAGTCGTGACTGAAAGAACGAGATTGCGGATACAAGCGACTGAAATGAGTTTCCTCCGTAGGCTGGCTGGACTCACCCTAAGAGATAGGGTGAGGAGCTCGGGCATCCGGGAGGGGCTCAGAGTAGAGCCGCTGCTCCTTCACATCAAGAGGAGCCATTTGAGGTGGCTCGGACATTTAGGCCGGGTGCCTCCCGGATGCCTCGCTGGTGAGGTGTTCCGGGTATGCCCAGCCGGGAAAAGGCCCGGGGCAGACTTAGGACACGCTGGAGGGATTATGTCTCACAGCTGGCAAGAGGAAGAGGTGGCTGGGGACCGGGAAGCCTGGACTTCCCTGCTGAGACTGCAAACATTGCATGCATGCATGGATGGATGGATGGATGGATGGATGGATGGATGGATGGATGGATGGATGATAATGTCACTGTAGCTTGGTGAACAGGGACACAACAGTCAAAACCGTATGATCCCACATCCTCCTCCTCAATACCCCTAATGGCAAAGTGGCTACAGGTGCTCCTCGGTGTACCGCCCTCTCAGGAAGTCACAGGATCTTAAGGAAAACAAAAAGGAAAAAAGGTCACCAAGGTAACACAAAGAAAGGCAACCCAACAAAACCTGGCAACATTCAGCTCAAACACACAACACAGACTTATTTATAATCACATATTGTTGACTTGAGAACTGTGTATGGGTTTTAATATAAAAATCCACTTGAACTGTACACATGCAGTGGAGTAAGCATTAATAAGTAAACCTTTTAAACATTTATAAGTGAATCCAGGGTAGCGAGCATTATTAGCGACCACACGCTATCTTCTTTTGCTGTGATTCCAAGTGTTTCACATCTGACAGAAACAATAAACGACTTAACTCATGAAAATGATATCAATTCATATGCACTCTCCGGCCAGTGAAATGGGAATAAAAGAGACTTGGAAAGAGCTACATAATTAATCACCCAGCAGCACCAGCGGCAGCACAAGCCAAAAACAATGAACACAGAAAGCATATGAAATTTATAGCAAAGCGGCACGTAATTTAGGTATCGTAACGCACAACAAAGTGACTGCTCAGCTGCAAGAAACATAATAATACAGCCTCAACCAAAAAAAACAAAACAAAAAAACTACTGCACTATTGAAAAATCTAATTAAAGAAGAAGTTAGTATTTTATTTTGACATTTGAACACACAATTTCACGTTTCATAGAAAATGTCCTCCGTTTCTGCAATTAATGAGCTAAAGTTTTAGCGGAAAACACTTGCAGCAGAGGCAACGGAAGGCTAATAATGATTAAAAGTCAGTAAGCAATTAAAATTGGGATTTGGTCCAACAGCAGCACGCAGGGACGACGGCTACCTTCGTCCTTGGTCAGCAACCAATAAATGTGAGAGCAAATTATGATGACTGTTTATTCAACTACATTGTGTTGTTTTATCAACCACCACCAGTACTTGACACTATTGTGTCTCACTTTCTTCATTCATGGAAGGCGAGAACGAGAAGAAATAGGAAATGGAGCCGGAGCTGTGCCATCCATATCCATGTCACTTATCCAGGACACTTTTGAAGATGCGTTCGTACAAACCCTGCTTCGCGTAACTGCTTGCTTCTTCTGATAGATTTTGTTTTGCGGTACTTTCTACCATCAATAAAAGACATAATGTTCCTGTCTTTCACCACACTAACGAGGTGGCTTGTTACCCCCTCGCTCCAAAAGTGTGGGGTTTTGCGTGTCGTGATGTTTACAAGTAGTTCCTGCCAAAGACACAAGATTCCTTTGGAATAGAACATACGCAGAACACGAATTAATGTTCCCTTTGATCGGGATATCCCGATAGGCGTATACATGACCGGTTTTCGGGTTAGAAAAGAAGCAACCCAGGGGTAATATTCGGGTTTTTAATATGAGCATATTGTTTTTTCAAAAGAGGTTATTGGCGTTTACATGGCCGTGCATAACCGGGTTACTGCTGATATTCCGCTCTCTATCACAGGTTTTCAAAATATGTTAATTAATAAATCTGCCTATTATTACTCAAAAATATGCAAATTTGAGTAAGTATTACTTTTTTTGCCTAAATTAAGCATGTTCAAGCATAAAAATGGCTAAATCAGGGGTGTCCAAAGTATGGCCCGGGGGCCATTTAAAAAAAAAATAACAATTAAACAAGAAAACTAACAAAAACAAAATATTAAAAATGGAAAAAGAGCATTTTTTTGTTCAATAACAAAGTAGAAATATTACTTGTAGAATAAAATCAGTAGTCAAAAATATAAGAAAACAAATTTTACAAGCATAACGTCTATGAGAACAACATTTAATTATCACAATCATTTCCGCAATCATTTTTGCAATATTAGTAACAAAACTAAGAATAAAGTTGCAATTCTTGGAAAATTTGTGTCAGGACTCGGCGTAAGCCGGTGTTTGGATCCCAAGATGCAGAGACTCACATGTGAACAAAAAGGTTTCATACAAAAAGACTCCACAGGAGTAAAACGGGTGTACAAAAATACAAAGATGACCAGAGTCCAATAACAAAAAGACACAGGGCGAAAGCCAAGAAGGAAAACACAAGGCACTAATAGGAAGTACTAGCAGGGAAAAATATCACTATCACATCAAAAGGAAAACTATGGGAATAAAGTCAGTGTTGAAACAGCTGAAATATTTGTAAAATTGAAAAACAACACAACAGCAACAATGGAAAAAACAGCAGTGGAGGAAAAGTAATAACACACTTTGCCACCTGAGATACAGCCTGTTTTTTTCTTGAAATACACAACTTGTATCACTTGTATCACTACACGGGTTGGTTTATAGAAGGTAAAATGTCAAAGTGGCCCCCGCATTTCAATTCATCATCTGTGGCCCTCGCTGGGAAATGTTTCGACACCCCTGAGCTAAATGAACTAAAATACAAATATTCAAGATATGTGAGGCATTGAGAAAACAGTGGAAGACACTGAGTGATAAGTAGTATTCTACAGTCAAAAAACTCCCAATGCTAATAACAATGCTAATCTATATTTTGTCTTATTTTCTGTTATTATTATCTACTATAGTGGATAATGCAAATTTAAAGGTGACTATAAGGGTGTTAACTTGTGTCTAGAGAGCTCTAAAAGTGTTAAAAAAACGTATTTAGATAGTTGGAAACTGTTTTTTTCATGGTCAAATATACATTTATGAATACTGAATCTTACTTCGCGGAAATTCGTTTATCTGTCAGTCATCTTACTGTACATTGTTAGATTGATGGGACAATAGCCACCACAGGAAGTACTGGGAAAAACTGAAGTAAAAACGTCACAACAAGAAGTCTCCCAATGCTAATGCTAAACCACATTATGTCTTATTTTCTGTTATGTCTACTATAGTGGATAATACAAGTGTAAAGGGGACTATAAGGGTGTTATGTCACGTCTAGAGGTTTCTAAAAATGATTTCTAACATTTTTAGGTCCATTTGTAAATACTGAATCCTACTTTGCAGAAATTAGTTTATCACGGTCAGTTCTGGAACCAATTAACCGTGATGAACAAGCGATTATGAAACAGGTAGAATGTATAGCATACATGTACCGTACCTGACATCAGTGCTGCTACCTTCAAGAGTCAATCTGGCCTCAAAACTTGCAGCGAGGTGAACACAAGTTGAGATACGCCTTCTCCGCCGCGTACCAGCGCCAGCTGCTTCAGAGAAAGATGGAGGCAGCGCCACAGCACACGGTAGTGCATTTGTAGCGCTAGCCTGACGATCAGGCTAAAGGCTGGATCGTGACTCCGATTCTTCACCTTACATTATCATTCATTAACGGTGCGTATCTGTGTGACGATACAGTCAGCTCACGAGACGAGACGATACTCGATATTGGGTCTGCGAGACGAGGCGAGATTTGAACATTACTTTTGAAAAGAGCAACAAAACATAAACAAAATGTTTAAGACCAGTTGGAAAATTGCACTGTTGGTTCTTAAAGAGGTGCTAAGTAAAGCTTCAAAATGCAAAAAGAAGAAACAGGAGTGAGACAAAAACATTTCTGAGTGTGCCGTTTCTTGCAAACAAACATTGAAGTGAAATAGGCTTTTCATCAGATGATCAAAGGTTTAAGACCATAGCTCGTAAAAAAACCTAACCCTCCCTCTAAAATAGAAACAAAATGTTCAAAAAAGGACAAATGAGTAGCTTCAACATTCTTGTTAATCGCTTCAAACATTGGTTTGGGCGTGGTTGATGCCAGTGTTTCCAGGAGGCTAGTGGGAATGTTGCTCCAGGTGCTGAAGATAGCTTCACGGAGGGAATCCACTGTCTGGAACTGATGTCCATTTTTGTAAATTTCCCTTTCCATTCCATCCCAAAATGTTCTCATTTGGATTTAGATCGGGGAACATGCAGGATGGTCCGAAAGAGTGATCTTATTCCCCTGGTATAAGTCCTTTGTGAGGTGGCCATTGCTGCCCTGTCCTGTTGAAACACGCAGACGAAGGCCTTCAGCCATGAGGGAAGCCCCCTGCAACATCTCCACATAGACATTTTCCGTTTGACGCCCCTGCACAACCTGAAGCTCCATTGTTCCATTTTAGGATCATGATGACCCACCCCCACCCCCCACCCCCCACTGTGCAGTGTGGAAAACATTTCAGATGAGATGTCCTTGTCATGCCGGTAGCGTTGGAATCCATCATGACCGTCAAGGGAGAATTCTTCCACCTTTCAATGTCCCATGTTTGGCGCTCTCGTGCAAATTCCAAATTTTGTGGTGTTGAAGGAGACAAGGCCTTTGAAGAGGTTTTTTGTTCTTACAAGCCTTCTCTCGCAGCTGCCGTCTGATGGTTATTGGACTGCACTCGGCACGAGTAACAACCTTCATTTGGGCCGGGGATCATCCCGACAGCCAGCCAATCAGATCCTCAGGCTATGTTATTTTTTTTATACTTATTGTTTTATGCTACTTTCTTTCTTTCCATTTTTGATTGTCAAGTTTATTTTTGGTCCTTTCCTATACTGTATCCTGTTCATATTGTATGCACATTTTACACTGCAACTGTGGTTAGCATCTGGACTCTAAAGGTGTGAATGTGAGCGTGAATGGTTTTCAGTCTGGATGTGTCCTGTGGTTCAGTGAGGAAAAGTTTTTCATTTTAGTGCAAACATATTTGTGCTGTGCATATGGCAGCATACATATGCATTGTGACTGCCCTCTACAGTTTGGAATCAGGCTACTGCAATTGGGTTGAGACTCAAGAGAAGTCAGCATTGGTCACCAGCCGAATGTGCACTTTGAGGCCAGCCCGCCTTTAACGTCACCTTACTCTCCTGGTGCGTGCACGCTCTTGTAAATCTTGCATTTTTGAATATTTAATTACTTTTGTGCTCTCTTGCATCTGCATGTTGCCCCACAACAAGCATTGTTTTTTAATTTGTCCTTTCATGAAAGACTTGCAGCTGAATCAATCCATATTTGACATCGGAGTGCAGCTCTGAGAGCTCCGGTTGTGTACTTTAGGTTGTTTTCTGACAGGAAACAGTCAACATTCTGTGTCCCTTTGCCTCTCATGTCAAACACACTGCCAGTAGCCATGGAATATGATTGAGAGGAGTACAGTGGCTGCCAACTGGGCTGTGGGCGCATATACAGCGGATCCCTGCTTTTCGCCCTGCGGTTTACGTTCCATGCTTACCAGCGAATGGCGAAAGTAAATTGATACACCCATAAAAATGTCTGTTTTTGACACACGGCTCACTCCTCCCCCTCCAAACCAACATTTGGGATCAACATTTGCAATAAAGGTGACTGATGTAGATCTGAGATTATATGCAGCTCCAGAACTCTCCCCTTCTCATGCTCAGTAGCAAGTTAGCAACAGAAGCTAACAAGCTCAGTGCAAAATATGCCTCACTGAAGTATTAAACACATTTAACGTATAAAATGTATTGGTACACACCACTTATGCATGATAATGGAAGATGATTCATCAACAGATGGAATCGGAGTCACGATGTAGCCTTTAGCCTGGTCGTCAGGCGAGCGTTAGAGGCTAGCAGGCTCGAGACGGTGTTTCTCTGATTCGTCGACTGCCACTTTTGAGGCTGGTAGCCAAACAAACCTTTGCATCTCAGGGCACAACTACGGTGCATTCAAGACTGTAAGAAAAGTGCGAAATTTCAACGCTCAATGAAAAAACATGATGCAGAAAGACATAATCATGTAAAAATTGTGGGCTTTCCAACAGTGGTACATGAATACGGGACATTTGACCTGTATTATCGCGTTTTTAGAAAATTATCACCAATTTATTGTGAATTAGCCCATTTTCGAAAAAAAAAAATCACAAATTTGTGTGTAGAAGAAGGCGAAGCTACATGCTATTAGCTGTGTAGCTGTCCTTGTAGATGCCGTCGGCCGAATGAATAGTACATTCGTGCCTCCTTTTATAGCGTTTAATTGGTTCCAGACCCGCCAGGGATAGGATTCAATGTTAATAAATGGAATATTTTCATAGTTAGAGCATGGAAGACCTGTTTATGACTTTCTATATATGATATCGAACATTATTGCCTACCTGTAAACATGAAATAACACCACATAGTCACCATTAAACTCCTATTATTCATTGCTTACACCGGATTGCACACCTGTTGTGCTACAGGGACGCTTGACAACCGCTAGCTAGCGAGCTAGCAAGCTAACCAGTTCACCACAAATGTATTTCTTCTAAACCTAAGAAAGAGTGGGGGAAAAAAGACAAAGTAAGAAGCCACAAAGTTACCACTTCCACACGGGATGGGAGAAGAACTTTTCTTTTCACTCTGCTTCCATGGCTGGCTACATGGAGTGCAAGGTAGGGTAATGTGATAAGGATGTATGTCTCATCCATAAAACATTACTGCCGTCTAGTGGCCAGATTACAGACTACATATGACTTGCATTTCAATATGTCTGATAATAGACTATCAGTCTACCAGCGATCATTCATTTTTTTCCACAGCCCTTTCGTGTTGTCTGTAATGTTTTAATTCGGGCTGTCAAATTTAACGTGCTAATAACGAGTTAACAGAAATTTCCTTTAACGCCACTATGTTTTTTCTGATGCGCGATTAACGTGCGCACGTCCTGTTTCACCCTCGGCCCACACAGTTCAAAAAGTGTTGCAGTTAGTGTTGACCCAGAAGCGGGAACAAATATTGAGCAGAAATGGACAAAGAAAAGGATCCTTTGAACGGTAGGTTTAGCTTCAAAGCCCTGGCAGATGGCTCTCTCGACAAGACCAAGGTTATTTTTATCTATTGTCACTGTGAGTTGAATTGTCAACGGAGTACTTCGAATGCCAAATGCCACATGCTGGACTCAGATGGAGAAACTGAAGAATCTTGAGAACGTGTACCTTGGCATACGAGTGTCCCAACTAACAAGCGTTTTTTTATTTATGAGCCATCTCTCAGCTGCTAAAATTTGTGTTCCGAGCTGCTAGTTACCAGCAGGCATAGTCAAAGGCAGCTATTTGGAGGCCTTGTGTCACAAAGGCAGAGGTGACCGACCACAGACACTGCGCTCAATGAGATGGCCGTGAAGGCTCGCGAGGGAATTTCTTAGCGTTATTAGCAATATTTATTCGTGTTTGTGCTTGAACTGCTGTGTTTGTCAAGGAGGACAGAATACAACGCGCATGTTGTGTCCACACTGCTGCAGTCGCCAGACCAAGGAAAGTATAACAAAGTGTGTGTGAAAGAGGGTTTGCGTGTGTACGTCTCTGTAAAAGAGTGTTTGGAAGTGAGGCTGACTGCACAACAGTATGTGGACGCAGTCCTAATCCTGTAAACTCTGACTGCATAAAGCAGACATATTATTCAGTCTCATGTCGATAGGTGTATTAAAATGTTAAAATGATCTTTCAGAGGTACACTTATAGATAAACACTTCTTTCTGTCTGTGATTAATTGCAATTAATTATAAGTTAACTATGGACAAAATGTGATTAACAATGATTAAATGTTTTCATCCATTGACAGCCCTAGTTTCAATGTGTTTTTAAATGGCATCTGCTTTGGTTCTTGGTACAATTATATCATTTTGAGTGAGGACAGATTAGATAAATACATTAAAATGTATTTATTTATTATCAGGCGGCAAAAAAAAAAAACATGTGAAGAAACCCAGGGGTGAAGTCACACTGTCCATTGAAATGCTGAAGCTTACCAGCTGCTTCTCCAAATAACAGAAAATGAATGAGAATCCTGAAGGAGAACAGTGAATGAGCGTTAAATTGCAATTTGTATGCTACGAGGCTGTTTGCTTTGTGAAACCAAAGCTTTTGAAACTCGCTTAGCAAATGAAACCTCGAGTCTGGTAAGAGTAGTCTCTTGTCTTTACAAACAACATATTCGGCCTTCATGCTATCGTAGCATGTTGCATAAATAAATTGTACCTCACAGCACAAACAGAAATAGAAAATGCAATTTGTTAGAACTTATAGAACTTTGCCCGATGGTGAGCCAATCTGAGGTCAATTTGTCAAGAGCATCCAAGCAACAAGCAGCAGCAAGAGGCTTGCAGCGTAATAGAGGGAAAGCTGTACCAAAATAATTGGGATGGCAAGCGACTGTTACTCAGATTTTTCTGGCTAAGTCCCAGTAGGGAACGGGTATCTAATTAATGTGACTCTAATAGGTCAGATTAATGGCACTATAATGTTCACATCTATGCTATTCATATGTAAAAAATGGGGATGACAATTATAATATACACACTCCACGTTGCATATAACAAATATTTTATATACAGCACAGAATTACAGAATATCTTTAGCATAATACTGTCCCAGATGCATGTTTTTTCTGATAAGAAAGCCATGCATGCATTTTCTGTAGCTGGGCGAGCTGCAGTCTACCTCAGCTGAATTCACACTGAACGTCAGTCAGTCACATGGCCAGTGGTGGCTTTTCATGTGGACCACACTGGCGACGACCCGGTAAAATATGATTCAGATTTATCTGTGCTCAGTACTCATTCGGTCTTCACGTCAGTGATATGTGTGTTAGAAGGGCGCCCTCTACAGGTGGGATACCAGAACCCCCTCCTTATACTGCTCACATGAAGTGGATAAAACCAAACCAATGAGAGACGATGCAAGATTATCATCACAAGTCCAAATCTCTGTCAGTGTAAACAAGGAAGCAGGGACACATCTGATCGGTTCGGGAGTTGACGGACGCGTTTCAGGGACAACCTCGCTTGGCAAAAATGACGACGATCGGGGTCTGGTTGGCATCGCCAGCAGTAAACTGCTCCCGGTCGCCACCAAGGTCGCCTTTTGTTAACGGTTCTGTTCATTTTTTTGACCGGTTTCTATTCAATTTCTAGGGGCAGGCCTTAGGATCTCATCTCTGCTATTTGCAGATGATGTGGTCCTGATGGCCTCATCAGGCTGTGACCTTCACAACCTACATACTCACCATCAAATGTCCACACAGGCACCAAAAATGTACATGCACGCTCTGATCTTCTCACATGTAACTTACTGTTTAGCCATTTGGTCACAGGCTAGCATAACCTCCCTGAAACCGCTGCAGTCACTTCACAAAGTCACTATAAAAATGTTGGATAAGAACCTACACATTTGTCACCATTGTCCAATATTACTCAAACATAGAGAACTCAGCTGGGAAAACATGATCAAATCTGTTTTATTTATACAATTATTTACCAGTTACCACCTCCTCCTCTTCAGCAGTTTGTCAACATCGAAACAGCCGTTCATAGCAGAAGTAGAGGTGCTCAAAGGGGAGATTGTATTATTCTCTTTTGAAAACGTTTATTTGGACAAACAGCTTTCTCAATTTGAGCTGCTGTTGAACCTCACCCCCATAGCCATTAGAAATGAGAAACATCACACATTCAAGATCCAGTTAAAGAAATGGCTTATCGACAACCACAACTGTCAACACTAAATACAGACCGACTGGTACTGCCATTGATATTCTGTCATGTATGTGTTTGTGTGTTGGTATGATGTTTTTTGATAGTTGGTTCATTGTGTTCCAATTATGAGATCATTTATACTTCCAGTAAATGGGATGACGACGAGGGATTACAGATGAAAAATACCCTTTTGGCTAATTTTGGCATATTGACAGAAATGCTTATAAATATGCACCGTCCCTGTAAATAAATAAATAAAAAAAAATACATCTGAGGCTGTGGTTCTCTGTTGGAAAAGGATGGATTGCACCCTTGAAGTGAGGTCTTGCTCCAGGTGGAGGAGTTCAAGTATCTCAGGGTCGTGAGGGAAGGCTGGAGTGTGAGATGGACAGGCGGATCAGTGCAGCATCTGCAGTAATACGGCTGCCAAAGAAGCAAGATACAAAATTGAGTTTCCTCCGTAGGGTGGTTGGCCTCCCCTTATGAGACAGAGTGAGGAGCTCACAGTAGAGCCCTCTGCTCCTTCACATCAAGAGGAGCCAGTTGAAGTGGCTCTGTTATCTGGTCTGGATGCCTCCTGGACGCCTCCCTGTCCTGGTGTTCTATGGTTGTTTAGGCATGCCCATCTAGGAGGAGGACCCGGGCTAGACCGAGGACACGCTGGAGGCATTGTGTCTCACAGCTGGCCGGGGAACACCGCGGTGTCGCCCCGGTGGAACTGGAAGAGGTGGCTGGAGACCAGAAAGAGGGGGCTTCCCTATTGAGACTGCTGCCCCGGCCACCCAGAACCCAGATAATCAGGAGAAGATGGAGATGGATTAGTTGAATTTGTGAGAATTAGTGCATTCACAACATGAAAATCCTGGGGGCAGTGGCGGTTTCTGGCATGTGCATCATGGACGCGCACACAGAGCGGCACTGATGGGGGTCGGGGCGAGGGGAAATAAATTGCACCTTGAAGTGTTTTTGTGTCTTGCCAATCAGTGGTGGCATATGATCTGTGTGGGGAGTGTGTGCGCCTGCTTGTGTGTGTGTGGTTGGTGCGGGGGGGGGGCACCTAAAACGCAGTTCAGTGCTTTATACTGACATACTGTATCTAGCTGGGCTGCAGTGGTGATGACGTAGGTCAGTCAATAAATCGGCAACACAAAAGTATGAGCACGTCTACTGTATGTCACCAACCTGCGATGCTTCCACGTCCTTCTTGAATTGGTTTATTAGATCATTTCATTTCTCCGTTATTTTTTAAGTAGAGACAGCAAGGAGGAGATGTAATCAAATCACTACATGAAAGAAAATCAGTTCACATGTCCTCAAGCACATTCACTGCCCACTTATTCAATTCTAAAGGACACTTTACAGTTTCTTGTCAACAAAACTCAAAGCCCTTTTACCTCGTCTTTTTCTCAAACAGGCTGTTGAAAATATAGTTTTTATTCAGAATGTTAGAATAATCGATGCGATTGCAATGTGTACAAAAAAAGAGCACTGCTTTGGTTAACATGGCGATAATGAAACAACCCTGTGATATATCAGATATAGCAAAAGAGCTGCATTGAGAACGACCTGACATCCGCAACAGTTTCCAAATTCTGCACAAAATGCTAAAAACAATAAATAATAACAAATACAAATTTGAATTAAGGCAATACAAATGAGTAAATGGAATGAAACCATTTCAAATAAGAAAATATAATTTTTTTGAGTTTTGACATGACGGGGCAGAGCGTTCCACAGCTTCGGGCCAACCACAGAAAAGGCCGAGTCTCCCCAAGTCTTGTCTTCGGCACATCTAGTTGGAGATGATGGGAGCGCTGGAATGCAAATTTAGCACTGTGAGGCCAGTCCCTTAAAATCAATTCTAAAACAAACAGCAAGCCAGTGCAGGGAGGCGAGAATTGGTGATGTTCTCCCTTTTTTGGTTTCTGTTCAAGGATTGAGCTACTCCAGAGTTCTGGAGTAGCAGCAAAATTTCAGTTGTCCCCTTATTGAGCTTTAGACATTTTTAATCCAACCAAGCCTTGATATGTGGCAGATATATTTGGAAATCATTTGCAGAAAAAAGACATGAAATGTCATGCTTTTTAAAAGTTATATTGAGTGTGACAAGGTACAGAGCGAAGAGGATGGGCTCAAGGATTGACCCCTGGTGGACTCCATAGTCAAGGGGGACGGGAGTCCCCAAGTCTCACAGTAAGGCAACTCCCGGACAAGTACGAGCTAAACCACTCAAGGGCAGAGCCCCTGACATCCACACAGTTTTCCACTCAAGATAGTAAAAGAATAGCAACAAAAGCAACAGCCTAAAAGCACTAAAATGGCTGAACCACCAGAATCAGTCATTAAAAATAGGTCATTAAAAACCTTTAAAAGTTCAATTGTGCAAGTACACTTCTCTAAAAAAACACAAATGGTAGTCTTGAAATAGGCAAATACTTTGATAAAATTGATGGGTCAAGACCACTTTTTTTTACCAAAGGTTCAACAACAGCCTTTTTGCAAAAAGGAGGGCACAGTATCAGAAAACAGGCTGCTGTTAAAGATATTCCTGACGGGAGGGCCAATAGTCGTCCACACCTCCTTTGAAAAAGCAAGAAGGGACTGGGTCAGTGGGAGTAGAAGGCTTCATTTTGTAGGAAATGTAAGCGACACAGGCTTTAAAAACAAAAACAAAAACGCTTACATTATACATACAGTAAGTGTCAGGTATGTACATTACTTACTGGCTGAAGTGCAGCATAAATAATTCCAGTTTGTAGTTGAACAATGCCAGCTCACTGTTTTTGTCTTATTTTCTTTTCCTTGTCTATTTATGTCAGGGCTGATGTTATTATTATTATTTTTAACGTGAAAATAAGTCAAATCTTTGTGTTTGTATTATTTTTGAGTGTCATCATTTGAGCTTTTTCGAGTTACATTATACCTTTTTGCTCTATTTTCTCACTTTTTTTGGTTTAATTTCCTTTCTGCAATGAGCCACGTCCAGCGATGGCCCCTGCGCCGTTTGTTTGTTTCACCAGGCAAGGGAGGGGCGCATCCACGTTTTAGCTGGTCAGGGGTCGGGTTGCATTGTGGAGGTTTTTGCAGCTTTCAGACCTGCATTGCACAGCCGTTTGAGGTGGAGATCCACTCCCGCTCGCTTGCGCAGGGGATACTTCGCCTTTGTCGATCGCTTGTATTTAATTGCTAAATGCATGCATAACCTAAGAAACACGTCCCTACTTGCTAAATATCTTCTATGGATGAGGTGTGTTATGAAGCGGCGGTATGGTTGCCACAGCACCGTTATTAATGAAGCAAGTCACCCTACTTAACCCTGTTATATTCCAATACATCGTCACTAATACGCCTGACTTTCATTTCTGCTAGCTTCGACCATTAACAGCTAATTTCCACCGGTGATCACCGGTGCTTGTAGAATTGGTGCTAGTCCAATTGTAACGAGTGTAAACAGAACAGCTTGGTGAATTCTCCTCCTCAGTCAGCCATTGTGGGTGTAACTTAGCTCGCTGAACAGTTTTGCTCTGATCAGACGCCTCCCGGGGCTAGCCGGCCACTGTGGGCCTGAGAGGCGAATCAAGTTTGATTGCCTTTGATTGGCTTTGAAGGCCTTGCTGGCCCTTACTGGACACCACTGGTGGCAGCCTTTATTGTTAAACAAAAGTGCAAGAAATGTTCACATTTTTGTTTGTAGTGGATGGACTGGGGTTTAAAACAGAACTTATTGTTTTAAAAATAACAAAAATCTAATACTTTTCATTAGGACTGTAAATGCACAACAACACCCTTTTATACAAATTTATAACCAGCAAGGCATGCTGTGAAGCCCACGTACACATTTAGCCTTGAATTTATTTCTTCTAAACTTAAGAAGCCAACAACGTACCACTTCCACACAGGATGGGAGGATAACTTTTTTTCACTGTCGTACATGCCATGGCTGACTTCATGACTTCATGCAGTGTTAAGGTAATGCATTGTAAGGTAATGTCCCATCAATGTTTTTGTAATTACTGCCACCTAGTGACCACAATGCTACATATCACATTTGAGTCATAATAGACCACAGTATACGACGAAACAGTGATCATTTATTAATTAATTTCTGCAAAATGCAATATAGAGAGAGAGTGATAATCGAACCGTGTTATTAAGAGGGACGGCTGTATTTGTTTATGAATGACATATACAGTAGCCCATATGATAAGTCTGCACATTTTAGCTGCTCTTGCTTAATGTCCCTCAAGAGTCCAGGTACAACAACACATTTTCTAAACTGACATGTATTGCAAACATATAAATCAAATAAATTACCATAGCAATACCATCCATCCATCAATGAGTAGGAATTTATTTATTGTCACTTGCACAGACAGTTGCACTGTGGCCGACAATGTACCGATACAGAATATCGCTCTCAGAGACTGTCTGGGGGTATATGCTTATTTTGCATTTTATTGGAAAAATTGGTGTTCACCATTCCCGTTACGTGCGCCACCTGACACTCCTCAGGGATTTCAGGCAAACCGTACACCTGCATGAATTTAATGGGGTATGTGAGATTATGAGTAGCTACAGGTCATTCCTATCCCTGTTGGGTTTATTGAGATTCATTTGCAAAAGATAAATATGCATGCTTTAACATTAGTGTGTATATTTGGGCAGGAATAATTACAGCGTGTCTGCAGGATTGTGTGTAATTTGAGGGTGGACAGAGGAAAATAAATGACTGGAAAAGAGAGGCAACGCTTAAAAAAGAGGGAAGTTTTCTGACAAGCTAAGCTGACTTAAAATGCTTACCAGGGGCGATATTGAATAAAGATGATGGGTTTAGCTCTGTGGGAGGGAGGCTGAACTGGAGGCTGTATGGTGGAGAGGGTTACGTTGGGGACATGCTGAGAAATAGAGTGTATACAGATTTGTGTGCTGCAGGCCTTCTTTAAGGTAGTTAGGAAATAAAAGCATTTTTTTCAACTTGTGTATTAAAAACACAAGCAGACTTCATGATATTCCATTTAAAGCATGAAAGAAAAAACAAAGGAAATGTCAGTGCCTGCGAGTGGATAAACAGACTTTATGTAAATAAGACAATGCATTTAATTCATTTTAAGTAAACAAAGCTCTTATTTTGGCAGTTGCTATTAGCGGCATGGTTATGAAAAACAAATTGACACCTAATCCAGAAAGCAAAGGTCAGAGCCCTAGCTAGCGACACCGGCATTGGTCCTGACTTTGACAAGAAAAAGCGACTACCTTGTTCCATTGTCCTGTAGACTTAAGCCTTGTTTACACTTGCACGCACTTTGTCCCTGAAATTTTTGTTTAAATGCGTTGTTAACAGGTGTGAAGTATGTGTAATATGAAGTTTGGGCTGCATGCCAGTGCTCAAAGAACATTTTGAAATGTTCAATATATGCGTAGTCGTGAATGCCTCTCAAACACACTGCAAACAATGCGGGGGGGGGGGGCTGTATCAAAGCGTGCCTCTGCGTGTTTTATTCACAACAATGGGTTAACTTTCCCACCACCTCTTGGAGCAAGCCAGGGGGAATTCTCAAGTAATTTCTGTTGCGTCTTGGATCTTCTTTTTCTAATCATAATGCCCAAAGCGATGTCTTCTAGTCAGCAATTGTCTTTCCCACACTGTCAGCTGCCTCTTTTTCTTCTAGTGTATTGCCTCCTTCCTGCTCTTTGCACATTATCTTCCTGCAGCTGTGAGAAAATAGGGACTTAGCTTTCTTTATTGCATGAGCTTCTTTAAGTAAGCTACGGGGGTGATGCCTGTTGTTGCGTGGTAGGACACAGCGGGACCAAATAATGTCATGACTGCTTCACTGATGCGGAAAGTGATGGTGACAATGTATACCTAAAGTGGGAACAATGCGCGTCACGCTTACTATTGTCGTGCACGAGATGTAAACACTACTTGACAAGGTGCAAATAAGACGTGCGGCAGCGTGATCATTTTGTGCCAATGCACACCATTTTCTGTCACAAACTGTGTAATTTATCCGTAAACAGTGCGTGACCACTGCACAAACTAATCTCCATGCTTTTCAGGCATGCCATAAATAAATAAATGAATGACACTAATTGCCATGGCAAATTGTCGGACAATGAGAAGGCAAACGGCGTGCAAGTCTTCACCACATTGCCTCTGCAGGTGTAAATTGCACAAGGTGAGATGGTATGTTTGATTGTTGTTTTGGGTTGGTTTCATAGTTAGCTTACAACTGACCAAACTCAGTTTCTTTGTAGAGAGGTAGCGCATGGGTCAAGGAAGATGGCATTTAATTTTAATGGCAATTGAGATAAAAGGTAAGGATCAAGGAATTGATTTTCGCTGTTTGCAATTTTCAGCCTTTTGGTGGAAAAACATTCCAATCAAAGGAGTCAGACAGACATGTTTTATGTTGTTCGGTCTCGACAGAGGTCTTTCTTTAATTGCATGCTGGCATTTGCCCTTTTTCTCTGTCTTCCCATCCCTTATATCAGGGACGGCCAACCTTTTTGCTCTGAAGTGTCATTTTTTATTTCTTCCTGTGTCAAAACTATTGTTGATTGTAACTACAGCTGATGGTGCTGGGGAAAACAATACTTCAAAGGCTTCCTGTCCTTCATATTGCCCAGCGCTGAGGTCCCTGAGGTCCTCTATGGGTGTGAATGAGGCAAACACATTTGATCGGACCGGTCCACACGGTACTTATTCCATCCTGTATTAATCTGAACAAGTGATGTTTAGCACACTTCAATTTTGCCTAACATAATCAAGAAGTATGGTGTCGTATCAGGTGTCCTTCAGATAAAACACCTCAAATACAGTTGACGGTGACGTTTGACTGCATGTTAGAAAAAGGTCAAGATAATTCTCCGACATTCACAGAAGCGTTCATTGCATTGCACAAAAAAGGAAAAGGAAAACGTGCCTGAGAAGGGGAGGTCATCAACGACTGCCACCAGACTACGGAGGCCACTCACTATATGGCTCTGCTGATTCCATCAGATAACTCTGGCTAGCATAAACCAGGCTGTTCTAAATATTTCTTTGCTCGGACCAGAGGTTTTTCATACTTGACAGTTTTCATCAGAATGTAAAACCAACTCTGGTCCGAGAAAATAATTTATTACCCATAGACCAAATGAATTTCATTGGATTAAAAACAAATCTGTTCGGCTCTCCAATAATTTGCCTCCCCTGATCACCACTGGCCCACTACCAAAGTGATCTGCTGGGGGATGTCAGCCTCTTTAGACACATCTGGCGCCTGTGCTCAGTGTGAACCAGCTCTCTTTTGTGGAGAGAACAAGGCACTGGTGGTGAATGTACTGCTTTGAATGGTACCAAGCTTTGAGCACAGGCTCCTCTTATAAACATCGGAGTCTCATGCCCTATGGAGTCTATATCTGACTGTTTTAGTAGAAGCGCACAAACGTGTGGTCTACTGGAAGTGAATTTGTAGGGCTCTGGCAGTGTTGCTCCTTGGACTCCGCAGGGTTGGTTGCTCTTATAAACCCTCCTGCACTGCTCCTACCGTACTCGGCTTTCTCCTGGTGTCGCTTCCACTGTCTTGAGACCGTGCTAGGTTACACAGGATGGGCCCAGCCTGAACAACTTCTTTGGACTGCGGATACCAGAAAAATGCAAAACTAGCAAGGAATCAGCCAGAAAGGATGAGGATCACCTGCAAAACCAATCCTTCAATTCTTGCCAATTGCCAGATAGACCTTTTCTCACTATTGTCTTTGATAATGACAGTGTTGTTTCAGAACAGAGTTGTGTTTGAAAGTATTACAGTTTCTCTGCAATGTAGTCTAAAAGCTATTTCTTTCCTTTAGCTTTGCATCCAGGTTCTTGGGACCACATTGCTATTGCAGAAGAAATCAATGATTTCACAATTTAAAAGGTTTATAAATCGTGTTAAAAAATAAGAGCAATATATTTGGTTACAGCGCTGGACGCTATCATCAGTGAGGAAGACCAAGCAAGAACTTACAAGAGTTATTTTAGTAGTTACAGCGCCACTCTAGAAAGTGAAACTGAAGCTTGTGTGCCTGGAAAGTGAAAGTTGTGTGAGAAAGACTGGCTTGAACTGGTTCTAACTATGCTGATAGCATGCTTGTTGGCTATCTTCTTCTCTCAGTACTTTTCCATGGGTTATCTCTGAGTGTTGTGCAGCTCTAGTTGTGCTGTGTGAGTGTGTGTGTCAAGAAGGCCTTCTATCAGAAGATATTAGACTGAAAATTCACTGAGCTGATAGCAGAAGTGTGGACTCAAGTCGCATTTTTTTTCAGACTCGACATGACATCGTCATCAAAGACTTGCAACTGTATTGTGTTTTGTAATTTAATAGACATGTTTTACTCTACGCCTTATTCAATGGCGAAATTTATCATGTATGATGCTAGTCATGTGAAATTGAGATCTTTTACAACATGAAACAACACTTGATATCATGAAATGTAGCTTTTTCAACCTATTAAACTCTGATATTTACAATGTATGGTATTTATGTGAACATGTGAAAAATCGGGATCTTTAACAACATGAAACATCATTATCTTACAACTTGATATAATTAAAGATAACATTTCTACTGGCAAAATGTTTTTTTATGGATATATGCTCCCCAGGTAATTGCAATGTCATATTGTTGCATTTTATAGACCTACTTTGTATGATAAAAGGCAGCAAATTTATCGATGATGTCGTAGTGCCATCGTAAAGGTCATTGTTTTATAGGCTCAAAAACAGCAACATTTCATTATATCAAGTACTGCTTCATGTTGTTAAAGGGAGTGATTTTCGAGATGTTCACATGAACAGTATCATACATTGTAAATGTCATGGTTTAATAGGATGTAGTGTAAAACGTGTATTAAACTACAAAAAAACATTACAATTGGGTGTCTTCGTGTGTCTCACCAAACATTACTTTTAATCACCATCATTGGATGCATATTTTGACGCATGTTGTGGATGCCGCCTGCCAGCACCGGGGGGATGAGGCGGCGAAGGCGTGGGATGATGGAGGGAGTGTGTGAGCGTATGTGCATATACAGTATGTGAGTGTCCTTGGATGCATGTGTGTGTAGGCCTGGTGAAGTCGCCCAACCTGGAGTCCAGTCTTTGAGCCTCAAACCGCAAGACCGCAAGACAGTCTTGCGGGGTGAGAGTGTCTGATTGCAGCAATCTCTCGGAGGAGTTGTACAGGCATAAACCTTGACCAGGCCGATGCCAGAAGGGGGGTGGGTGGAAACTTGCAGAACACTGACTTTCTCCCACCTCTGGATAATAGACTGAATCTAAAGGTGTAGTAATGATATCTAACAGATGTAGTTGTTAGTTCGCCATTCTTTTTTCATCTGAAGCTCAACTGCGGACCTCAATCCCATCACTGTTAGGGTGAACGAGAAGGGAAATTGTGAGCCAGGTCTCTTATCCAACATCACTGACGGCTGACCTCGCCAATGCTCTCGCATGTCCGCGTGCCCACAGAAGCACTCCAAAGTCTTCCACTAAGAAAGTGAGCTGTTATACAAAGAGGAGATCATTTTCATGTTTTCTATCATTTTCCCTGTAGATCAGAGGTTCCCAACGCCATGTGCAATGCAGCATTATTCAATTCCTTCATATTATTTTGGCTGTTTATGTGTGTCAAAATGGTCTCAGATAAAGTTGTATTAGAATTAGTATAATAAAATGAATGGCTTACTTATTTAATTACATTTGATAACCGATGGCACTACTTTTGTAGCACTAAAATATGTATTTTATATTCAACCTATTCATAATCAATTTATTTTATTTATTTTATTTTATCGCCTGAAAAAGCTTGGACGCCCCTGCTCTAAACCATGGGAATGTCCTGTGTCATGGAAGCTAAGCATACAACCATATTAAGTAAGTACTTGCATGAGACTCACAGTACATTTCCATTAAAATGTTCCTTTACAGTTACAAATAAGAGACATGGGATTTAGCCTTCGACATTAAGTGGGTCCGTTCCTTCAAACAAAGAGCAGTTGCCATTAAAGATTAAAGTTGGAAATGAACCTCGTAATTATTTCATCATTATAGATGAAAAATGCTATTTTGCACAGACCAACACAAATTAGTTGTTGCACATGGATCACCCAGTCTTTTTGTAATCTTTTGTACTGAGGTTATGAAAATGTATATCAGGATGCCTGTGACTTGTTTATGCAAATTAACAAGAGAACAAAACAAACAATGCCAAAGTATTAAACGTCTTATGCCCAATTAATCTCAGTAGGCCTACTTGTTACTGTTTCCCCATAATGAAACAACAGCTATTTATTTTAATAGCCAGACATTAAAATAAACTTATAAGGCAGTGACCTAAAAAAAACAAACTTGGCCAGGTAATCTTCATGATTTATTTCAAACCTTTAAAAAGATAAGGATGTAAAAACAAACCATTTACTGGTTACTGTACAGGAGACTGACCCTTAATTCTTTAAATATTTTTTTTTAATTACACTGAGATACCCGCTCAGTCTGTGCCACTTCAGGAGAAAACTCACCGTGCTAACTATTTGTGGAATATATTTAGAGGTGAAATCAATGGATGCATGGATATTACACTTACTATTCTTATGCAGATTAAAACATGATTGGTGAGAGCAAATGGAAATTTATAAGTCAAGCAGTTAAACTGAAACTCTGAGGGCAATCACTAGGTATGTGTGTATGAGTGCCTTGTCGACTAACCAATGTCTGCCTGAAGATACAACCAGTGAAAGTGGATTGAATTGCATTTCAAACCAGATCATCCTGGATATTATATTGGTTTTATTGAGTGGCTCTGATATGAAGTGCAATTGCATCGTGTAAAATGATCTGCAGTGGAAGTCATTATTGATGTGCTGTTTGCCAAATACACGCACAATTTCTGCAACACACATAATATTGATGAAGTACAGGAAACATTGGAAATCCAATAATAATCGTTACCTTTCGTGTCCGCCGGCATCACACGCGGTAATTAGCGTGGGAAGCGCCTTGACCGACTTCTGTTTTGCTTCAAACACACACCAACTGAAAATCATGTGGTGTCCAAATCATCACGATTGTTATCACTGACATATATTTCGTTGAGTGCAAGGTTTTATGTATTTGCCACTATTTTTCACCATACAGTTATCCTTTTATTTGTGCAAAAAATAAGCGCATTTTGAGGGCACCTCAACATTACTCACTTGTCAGCTTTATAGTCAGCAGGTCCGGGGAACGTGTCATATCTGGCCTCTCAGCATCTGCCAAGAAAATTTCTGTCCCTTAAACAAAATGATTGATGAAATGAGGCCCCCGATCACATCACATTATGTGCATATGGAATATCTAATGAAATCCAAAACAAAAGATTTACCAAAGATTCTGCTTTTACGTTGAAAAAATTCAATGATTGACATAATGGTATTATTTTGATGGCAATTTTCATTACCTTATTTAACTGACAGAAGGGTGAGTGTGATGTATTGCACTGAAAACCACAACTGCAATAATAATAATAATAATAATACCAAAGACATAGTTATAGGTTTTTATAAACCTGAACGCCCAATCACAACAACGTATTTGTACGTCTTTTACGTTTTTTGCGCAAGAGGCTAAAAGAGGTGATGACAAACTCCCCACTAATAGATTTGCCTTTAGAGCAATTTTAAGCCATAAAAACAGCCGCTAGATGGTAGAAGTGCATTTCATAAAAGCTTGGCAGAGATCATGCGGAAGAATCACACATGACAGGAAGGAGGAAGTGGGAGAGCGTGGAGGAGAGTAGCGTGCAGAAGGTTACACATTGTAGGAAGATTTTAACGCACGCACACGCACACACATGCACGCACGCACGCATAGTTCAGTTCCAAATGTGAAAATTGTAAATAGTTCATGGTGTTATATCTTTTGGTAGGTTCCGTGTTTATTTAGCCATCGAACACAGTATTCTATGGCCGGTAATGAAGTTGTCTTTTGGAAAATGGTTGGGATTGAATGAGTTAATTCTTACAAGTGGACAAAAACAGCAGTATTACATCCAGTAAGTATTTTGAAAAAAAGGAGTCAGACATTGGCCAAGGAAGAACTTTGGTGATGATTTGGACCAAGATATTTTTTATAGAGCTTAACAATGTGACACCTTTTCCCAATGTTTCCCTTTCCATGTAAGCCTTCTTAATCCTTCCCTTTTCCGTTTGGTCTACCCACTTCTAGCAAGTCATTTCGCTTTTGCTTCCCTTGTTTCTTCTCTCTCAGCACTCCTCCCCTGCTCCTCTTTCCCCTCGAACCGACCCCCCACAGGCTTCAGATGCCAAGGGAGACAGGGGACCACAGCGCTGTCCATCTCCATCATTCTCTCTCTGTCCAGTCACCAACCAGCCTCCTCCTTTCCCTACTCTACCTCTCCATCCGCCTCCTCTTTGTTCCCTGTGTGTCCGCAGGGTGTCAGCCGCCAGCAGTTACTCCAGCTCCTGCTGACCACCAGGCTATGCTGTGGCACAGACACTGATCAGCTGTGACAGCTCTCTCATTATTTAAAGTCAGAACCTTTCTATGTGTTTGTCGGTCTGTGGTAGTGTGTGTGAGGTTATCTTGGCAAAAGCGTGTGAGTAGGCATGTTCTCATTCGACTGCCAACGTGTGTTTCTGCCCTTCTTTGCCAGGGGCCAATGAGGAGAAAAGAGAAGCGAGCTAATGAAGCAAGAATTTGATTGGGAGCCAGAGAACCATAGAAGTGTGCAAGGGGAAAGAAGGAGACATTGATAGCCTAGTTTGGGCAGGGAGGTATTTCCTTCGTTTAAGAGAATCAGTGAGAGAAATCAGGGCAAAATCGACAAAATATCTTGAATTACTTGAAGCCTGTTATTTGTGTACTGTCAGTCGTTAAGTGTCAATCCAACCAACTACTTTTCTTACATGCTGGCTTTGTCGCTGGGTGACCAACACCATATCAGTGTCTTAAAAGCAAGTTGTCTACAGGCTCACTTATTTCCCAGCACCTTGATGCACCATGATGAACGTTATAATTTTTTCAACACCACATCTGAAAGGATGCCATAATGGTGATTTATAAGCACTTTGTCATGTCTCATGGATAGCCAACCGCAACAGCAGCCCAAGTGTTTTTAAAGTTTTAAAGTACAAGCTAAGTGGCCAATTAATCATGTGTCAAGAGGCTGAGTTGATCTGAGATTGGACTGCACACATACTCACAGGTTGACCAAAAGACATTTAACATCTGAATTCTGTTTGACTACGGACCACAAAGTCCAAAACAGTGTCAGAAAAAAGGTATATTTCATCTCCCTTTAGATGTGCAATGGTTTGTGAGTAGGATGGCACTCTTAAATGAACTCCTTCTGCACCATTGGTACATGACTGTTACAGCTTGGAAACACATCTTTGTCTCATTTGGATTTGGACGTTATGCTTTCTTCGAGAGTGGCCAGTTTGTGTTTAGTCAGTTTGGTTTGGATTATATTCATAAGTCCTTTGCCTGCATTGCCAATGATGATTCATTGGACTCGTTCTTCTTGACTTACAACGGTCCTTTTGTCAATCACCTTCTTACCTACCTCACCTCCTGTTCTACTGTACCTTCCATTCATTTTCTTCCACTTATTCAAGTCTAGTTTGTGGGGGCGGTTGAGTTTCAGTAGGGAAGCCCTGACTTCCGGCCACCTCCTACAGCTGCGTGACACTCAGGTGTTTCCAGGCCAGATGCAACATATAATGTTTTTAGCATGTCCAAGAGCTACCCTCGGGCGTCCTCTCACTGCGAAAGGCGTCCGAATCAGTTGGAATGACCAAGCTCCTCACCATATTCCGTAAGCTTAGGTCACAACTGGTCGTCTGGGCTCTTATGGCAGATCTTTGTAAAAAAAAACAAACAAACGTGAGAAACACACACAGGGCGTACATGTGACCTACTGATTTTCGAGCCGCGATCCCACCGCAGAGATTGTTTGTCATGTAAAAGAAACTGTACGGGCGCTTACGTTTTTTTTCAGGTTACAAGACACACTTACGCACTTTGTACGTGTTCATGTGTTGTCTGTCAGGCCAGCATGTGTCTTTCGTACGTTTTGTTTGGGTAAAATGTCAATTTATTTGTACGTCACACTTGCGGACTCCGTATGTGTGTCGTGTGGCTCTTCATGCTCTAAAGTCGATTTTCAAATCAAATTATTGACACTTTTGATACTTTTGTCCTCTGTTTTTTCTGTTGTTGAGCTCAGTTTTTACCCAGAAATAAAATCAGTGGTATCACACATCACTAGCAGTCCTACCGAGCTGGAGGAAGTGACGTAGCTCTTGCGCATGTGCAACACCGATTGTGTTTCCGGTACGGAAGACCAGTGCTCGTTGAGAGAAAATAAAGCTTTCTGCACTGTGCTTAAGGCAAGAGGAAAGGGAAGGAAAGAGAAGGTGGCAGTGAGTGAACGGGAGAGAGAGAGTGCGGCAAAGATGGAGATGCACAACGCACAGCTCGTGTGAAGTTCCTGCAACCTTCATGCGAAGCCCACATGGAATGCACGGTCAGTACGTTTATGGCAAGTTTGAAGGACGTTGGTCTTACAACTTACGTGCGTTGGCGGTACGAATGAAGAGCAGCCTCAAATGTTCTGTGTGGGGCGCTCGTTCGACATTTGGGGAAGACCACAAATCGCACAGCCAAAGAAAACGCATGTCCAGTACGGGTGATTCCAACCACCCTTTGGAGAAAACTAATTTCATCCATTTGTATCCGTGATCTCGCTGTGACGACAGACAAGGATAGGAGCGTAGATCGACCGTTAAATTGAGAGCTTTGCCTCCCGGCTCAGCTGTCTTTTTACCACGATGGTATGGTACAGCAATCGCTGTACAGCAGAGGTTGTGCCAATCACACGCTCCAGCCTCCCTTCACTTGTGAACAAGACCCCAAGATACTTAAACTCCTCCACCTGAGGCAAGACTTCACTCCCGACCCGCAGGGTGCATTCCACCCTTTTCCGAAGCTGCGCATAGAAATTCTGTCCATAAAAATAATGAACAGAACTAGTGACAAAGGGCAGCCTTGGCGGAGGCCAAAATTTACTATAATCAGGCTAGACTTACTGCCGAAATGCTCCCAGTAGTGTGTCCCAAACCCTGTACTCCTGGAGAAACCCTACAGGGCGCCCCGGGGACACGTCTTTTAAAATGTACTAAGTAAAAGCGACTAGTTATTTCTAAAGGGGGTCTCCTGTATACTGCGTAAAATAAAAAGGTAGTACAAGTCTGACATGTTTATGAATTAAAACTCTCTAACTGGAGGGTAATACGGGTGTAATTTGTAGTCCTAGTAACTCCAACATATATTACATATTTGCATATGATTTGAGCCAATTACCTCCCATCTTCACTACAAGCTATGACCTGCGCCTTACTGAAAAAATCATTTGCCTTATGAGGTACAAAGAGATTGTTTCTTGACGGCCAGGAATGAACTGTACGGATATTTCTGACACATTAGCATTGCATAAACTCTCATACACACGGCACATACAAAAGCAGCTTCCTACGATTCCGGCAAACAAATCTCAGCGTAGTCCTCGCTCTTCCAAGGCCGCAGAGCTAAATTGAAGTGACCCTGAGTCAGCTTTAGCAAACTAAAGTGGGGTCAGTAAAGTGAGTGGGAGAAAAGGAAATGGAAATAAATAGCTGAGGCCAGCATATAGCTGTCAGAGAATGTCAACAAGGTGCTAAAACGGGTCAACTGCATTCCGTTTGCATAACTCTTGAGTTTTAGAAAGTGTTAAACATATAAACCTATGGCGGGTGGTGAGCTCTGCTAAGAGGTCATGTATAGATGTACACTGTCATATTTGGCATTCTATTGCAGGTGTGGCCCCGTAAAATGGTATATGGAGCTCTGAATGGCGTGACATTGGGAAAAGCAGAAGTATCTCTCTGGGCTCCAATACCTGTCTATCGCTGTTAGTGTGTGTTTGCCTTTGTGCCACTGTGTGATTGCAAGGGTGTGTTTTTCCATGTGTTACTCCTGGCTACAACACACAGTGTACTATTTCAGACCGTGCCCCTGTATATGTCTCCATTCATATTGGCTGCTGGCTACCTGGAGGCTGCCAGGGCCCTTTGACAGATATGAAAGTAGGGAAGTCAGCCGGCAGCATTTCTATATGAGGAAACACAGCTGGAAGTTTGACTTTATTGTCTTCAAAGGTGCAGTTCAACCCAAGTAAATAATAAAGGACAGGAGAGAAACAAGTAAATTGTGAGGTGGATTTATTGCAGGGTTAATGTCGGTTTATTCAGGAGTAAGTTGGCAATCATTTATAATTGCAAAGTAGAACGGAGTCTTCATGTAAAGAAAGTCTGATCATGAACTTTAAGAAGAGTTACTTATTCCTTTCCGAAATAATGAAAAATCAGTTAATCCATTCTAGACATTAAAAAATTTAACAAAAAATACAATACCAGAATAATTATAGGTGTACATAGAGATGGTTATCACATTTGAAGCGAATCAGCACCGGTACTCAACCATACCAATTTGCGGTACCTTTCTGTGTGTTTATGTCGCAATAAATGTTAATTTGCTATTTTAATTAAATGTTTTTCAATTTAAGGTATTTATATATCGATATATAACCATTGCTGAATAGAACAAAACAACTGTTTGTATTGTAACATTGCAGTTGTTTCAACATGAAAACCGTCATTGAATCGCTTTGTATGTAGAAGAAGATGAAGCTACATGCTATTAGCTGTGTGGCTGTCCTTGCAGAAGCCGCCGGTCTAATGGATAATGTAACCTTCTACAGCTCTTCCGCGTTGTCGGTAATGTTTTAATATGTGTTTAAATGACATCTGCTTTGGTTCTTGTGGTTGTGGCGCACATCAGAGGCATAGAGAAAATCACCATTGTGGTAGATTGGCTTCTCTATTTAAAGGGTCTATTTACAACTGTCTGCTATGTAGTGAACTATTTTTAATTGCTGTATTGCCTGCCAGTGACATCTAAGTTAAACATTTCAGCTTATTATATTAAATAAGGTATTACTAAAGATGTTGGTTGTGAATGTTGTTTCTCACATACCTCTTATACTATCTACCGACATGTTGTTGTTGTTGTATACTATACTACTATACTAATAATGACTAACGAAATACGCAGCTACAATTTTCAGTCTATTTTAATTCATTTGTGAATACAAAAATGAAGTTTTGGTGTTAAAATGCAGCTGTTTGATACGTTTCTACACAACGGGATGCGTCCAGGTGTCAAGTCACATATCTTCCAAAACATTCAGGTTTTTATTTTATCCATATACTTAAAAATGTGACTTATTTCAGCATCTGCAGCTTTAATTTGTCTTTTTGTTTGTGTAAACATTGACTCCCTCCCTCTGGCTTCTTTTGTGAATTGAATGTTGTTGGCTCTGAGACAGTCGGAGACTGGGTACCGAAACATGGTACCTTTTGATTTTACATGAAGCCTTCCTCAGTAGTACCGACGAAATTTGGTCGGTGCTAATAAAAGTAGCAAATTCGGTACCCATCAGCAGTTGTACATGCAGAAAACAATGCAAAATAATGTTCATTGAGTCATGAAACGTATACATAAATATTTAACATCACTTTTACCTTTATTGAAGACTTGTTGGCGAAGACGGCTGATTTTGGACTTCCCGTACATCCTCAGGAAATCGGCCATGCGGAATAATAGGAGGGCGAATGAACTAGTTTGTTACGCGCAATGCTTGGCCGTACCAAAACTGAGACATTGTAAGAAAACTGAAACCAAATTTTGTGGAAACCGTATAGTTCGAAGGGGGCGTATGAGGTTTGACTGTACTTGAAATGACACCTTTTGTCTTGGCCATGTAAAGTCAACATTCATTAAAAAATTACAAATGGAAATATTGAATCCACTATGTTTTTATAATTTCAGGTGGCTACAATGCATCTCATTTAAACATCTGAGTGAGCTGCATTTCGCCTGGTTGTAAAAACAATTGTACAATGTATGGGATTGGTAAGTTGCACTGATCAAATGTGTTGATAATTTTTCTTTTGTGTTCTATCAATCAAATTCAACAACAAAAAATTAAAATAAAGAGCTTATTAGGATATTATGGCTGCACCCATCCCTCTTAAATTATCTGCAACAAACTAGGTAACATTTTGCATCCATCTGTGATGGCCAGGAGTTTCTCAACTCTTGAGATCCCCCCTCCCCTTTAAGAAGCATGCTACAGAATATTTTAAATTTACTGAGAATCAGCAGTTTGCCCAAAGGTAGCCAATATCGATCCGCAGCTCCTCCAACAAAGTGTTTTTGAATGTGCCTACTAGAATGAAATATTTGACCTTATTATGACAACGTTAAAACGCTTGAGTCAGCATCGCCGTGTTCTTGCACCTTATCAGACTGAACCAAATATACCAAAATCCTCCAATAAATGCATGATGAAAATAACCAGTTATACGACGGGCTGCACTACATCCTGAAACACCTCGCCTCTGCGGGGACATATGCCAGCATCCTGTTAACGGACTTTAGTTATGCCTTCAACACTATAGTCCCGGACAGAAGCTGCCCCGGAGCAGAAGCTTCCCTTCAGAAGCCGACCCAACTCACTATGGCCTCCTCCACCTGTCAGGTCCCGGACCATCAGCATTGGCGTTCCCCAGGGGAGTGTCCTCTCCCCTCTGCTCTTTTCCTTCTATACAAATGACTGCATCTCAGGCGACCCAGCTGTGAAACTGCTGAAATTTGCAGATGACCCCAGTGTCATTGGCCTCATCAGTGACGGTGACAAATCTGCTTATAGACACGAGGTGGATTAGCTGGTCTCCTGTTGCAGTCAGAGCAACCTGGAACTTAATCAGCTTGAGACTGTGGAGATAACAGTGGACTTCAGGCGAAACAGAGTAAAAAAAACACTTCTGGTTCAGTATATTTTTCATCAAAATAGAAGTAATTCCAAAATGTAATGTTACCCACCTCGAGTTCTGTTCTTTGCAGCGATCATTTCACTGATGACTGCTTTGAAGGAACACCTTTACAAGACGCATTTGGCTTGAAAGTACGGAATAAGTGCATTTTGAAAAAGGATGCTATTCCGCCGGTACACAGGGAAAAAAACGAGAACAAAGAACAACCAGAACGTCAAAATTGGCACAAGAGAGGAAGTCACGCATTGTTTATACAATGACTTTGAAACACTATTCCACAATAGCGACAAGGCTGCAAGCATTATACATGTTATATAAACATCTTTTGACAGCGATATGTTTACTGTGAACGGTGGGGACGACGACGGCCTTAATGACCTGGGTATGCGACCGCATTAATCAGTAACAATCAAGTTTTGTGTGTGACCCGGAAAATATTGGAAGGACAGCTGGCATAGGCTCTGGCCACTTGCACTGTTGTACACATTTGACGGATGGATTAAAATGCATGAGAATGTTTAATATTTTGAACGTTATTTTATAACACTGTGATTTCTGTAATGTTTTACTTTAAAATGCCAACAACAAAAAATGTAAATAAATACATTTTATCGTGTTACACTTACTTCACACCATTGGCACGCCATCGTCGTGTAAAATTGCGTACCACTGCGCGGTCAAAGTGCGTGCAAGTGTACACACAGTACAGGGCTAAGAAACGGGCAAACAATTGACACTCAGAGATGGCCGACTGTGCACCAAAACCATTTTGTTGATAAACGACAAGACTGTGAAAATTACAAGTGATATCCATCCTGAGCCCGGGAGCTTACACAAGAGATCAATAATAATTTATTGGTAACTTTCTTTTTTCATCCTGTGTGTTTGGATGAGGAGACAGGGAAATGCAAGGGTGTGTGTGGCCTTGAAAGTTGATTAAAAACAGGTGCAGTGGCAATTGCATCAAAGTGATGGAAGCCCTGAGCACACGTGTTGGCTCTATTGAGTGAAGGAGTGTATTTGTGAAGTGTGTGCGTCAATGGCTATTGATTGTTGATTATAATTCTCTCCAAGCAGCCCCGGGCCTCTCCATCACGACAATTCACTGGAATCTATCTTGATATATGGGTTGCAAACTTCTTTTGGCGGCAGCACACTCTAAATAACGTAACAGAAAGAACAGACAGATGGATATTGGAACTGATCAAGAAACATAAGGTGGAATAGGAAATCTATTCCACACAAGTCCATTTCAATCCCCAGCAGATCCCGGCAGCATGCCTTGCGAGAGCTGAGATGTTGCTCAGTCATTGCAAGACATCCAAGGCAGTTATTGCAGCCACCCCGGGCTCTCCCCTCTTCCTTTCCCTTGCATTGTAGCACCCTCCATTGACCGTTTGCAGAAGTCCACCAGAATTTACTGTGGAGCCACCCGGTTGACAACAGTTAAAATTTTCCCTGCAAGGAATCAAACCACCAAAGAAAGCAGTAAGCCCTATCCTCAGTGTTGCGAAGGAAACCAAAGGCTTAATGACTCACATTATAAATTCAGCAACTAGACTCTTGAGGTGGTTTAAACATTCCTGCTAACAATCATTCACATTAGGAGGAAGTAGGGGAAAAGGAAAGTGATAAAAACCATACACTTTGACAAATGGCGACAAATGAGGACAATGAAGAGTTACCCACCTGTACTGATACCCACCCAGATGCCTGGATTCTATCGGTAAATCCATCTACCATGCAATAATCTGAGATTAAGGAAAAATGTAGATCCCTTGGTTTATGTCCCATCCCTAGAATTAGATAAAGTCGTTTCACTGTTAAACAGCTACTGTATGAAAACATTGCTTGGTGGAGGTATTAACCGTTGACATTTGATGAACTGACTGTGCGGATCTTTAGAAAGGCATCTGAAGAGTGTCACGCATATATAATTACATATAATTAGGCTGAGACAGATCTGGAGTAAGAAAATGCAACAGATGGAGGACTGACAGTTTAGTACATGGATGAACAGCAGAAGACAGACAAATGGAAGGACATGAAAGCTGACAAATGGGAAATATTTTAAAAGGAGACAATGAATCCTTAATCCATAAAGCATTGCTCCATGGTCAACATACACCCAATCCTCTAACCACCTGGTTGGATTATACACACACACACACACACACACACACACACACACACACACACACTGCTGTCAAGCTACTTCCTCTAGACTGTCTTCCATACCAAATTTGCGTGTGTGTGCTTTTGCAAGCGAAAATGTGACTGTATAGTGTGTGAAGAATACAGTATTTAGACCTATGCGATTGGTAGAATATATACCTAAAGGTCAGGCTGGCAGAAAAAACCCCCACCAATCTCAGCACAGCACACGACACCACAGAATAGCAAATATCCTCCACTGTCATGAGGCTGTGTGTGCAGCATGTTCTCGCGAGTCATTTGATATCCGCCAAACACATATCTTATTAAAAATGAGTTGCACCTAATTTCAGGACTGTATGCATCTTTGAAATTGTAATTATTTTAGACACTGTAAAAAAAAACACACACACACACAAAAAAAATGACACTGACACTTTTAAGGATCCTAAATGACAAGCATCCCTTTGGCGAGCATGTTGGCAGAATTGAGCCATTAAAAGGGTATTGATCTGGTGACCTCTTTGAGGCCACGGTCATCTATGTTCAGTCTGAGGTTTCTATCTTTCTTGTTAACAAAAAAAGTTGACAAAATGTATTGTTAGAGAGCCTCTTCTTCGGGTTTGGAGACATTACATAACTTGGAGGAGTTAATAGCCATCCATCCATACGTTTTCTATGCCACTTCTCCTCATTAGGGCTGCGGAGGTACATCCCAGACTGGTCGCCAGCCAATCGCAGGGCACATATAGACAAACAACTATTTACATTCACATTCATACCTATGGGCGATTTAGAGTTGCCAATTATCCTAACATGCTTGTTTTTGGAATGTGGGAGGGAACCGAAGTACCCAGAGAAAACCCACGCACGCACTGGGAGAAAATGCAAACTCCACATAGAGATGCCCAAACGGACATTTGAACGGACTTCATATAGCAGTCGCAAAGAAAATTGTGGTACGTGGAAGAAACGGCAGATAATTTAGTGGACTGGAATTGTTTAACAGACTTAAAGGGAGAGGAAGTCACAGCGGATCGAAGGCAGTTAAAGTGACTAGTCTTCAACTATTGACAGCAGGTTTTGACCAGTAAATTTGCGGATTGTGTAAATGGAGCCAAGTAAGACCAAGAGAAAATGCGTTATGAAAACACATGGATAACTCTCAGATAACACGGCAAAAATAGTCAGTTTGGTTTGTAATTGCAGACAAACATTGGACGTCTGGATCAGATTCGAGTTGTGGTCATTTAAGCTTAAGAATGCAGGCGACAAAGTCCGAGTCCATGAAGCTGTCACCGTCCTCTGAGTCAATCCAATTTCGTACTGGAATTTGGTCACAGAGAACTGGGAGTTGGAATCGTGCAATGGATGAAAGTGCAATTGTAGAAGAGCGGTAGGTCCATCTGAGTCCTGGGATGAGTTGGCGCTATATGTTGCTGCTCAATGATGGGTCGTACAGAACCAAGCGGAAGAAGTCGGGTTGGTTTGGCCTGTGGGACCTCATAGGCAGCTGATGTGTACCGGTAGATCAAGCGGAATTTGCTGAGGCAAAACATTGGCTGTAGAAAATGACTTCTGGATGGCTTCGAGCAAATTCTAGTCCACTAGCGGTGGGTCGTGCACAATCAACACTGTGTTCGATAGAGATGTCGACCTTGACCCGGGACGTTGTGTGTTTTTTAGGGGAAACGGTTAGATGCTTCTCAGCTCAACCGACATGCCTTCCAAAGATGAAGTAGAATCTCCTATCTTTGGGGCTGATGTTGCCAAGGTGGTTGGTCATTGGGGGCAGAGCCTTGGAGGTGGATGAGATTTGCCCAGAGTTCCTCAAGGCTCTGGATGTGGTGGGGCCAGGTAGACTAAAGTGACATTCCATTCCATTCCATTTTCCTCCGCTTATCCGGGTCCGGGTCGCGGAGGCAGCAGTCTTAATAGGGAAGTCCAGACTTCCCGGTCCCCGACCACCTCCTCCAGCTCCACCAAGGCATCCCCAGGCCAGCTGTGAGACATAATCCCTCCAGGGTGTCCTAGGTCTTCTCCCGGCTGGGCATGCCCAAAACACCTCACCAGGGAGGCGTCCGGGAGGCATCCGGACTAGATGCCCAAGCCACCACCGATGCCTCGAAGTGACATAACACACTCAATTATTAAAATTACGTTTCAATCCATCCCAAGTAGTGATAGTGTTTGACAGGATAATACTGTTCATTTCATGGGAATAGCTTGTTATGAAATGTGATGCTTTAGGCTTAGTGGAAATGCACCACTTTGATGGACATGCATAACAAATATAGCATGTAAACATTAAAAACGTTTCCAAAAATAAATAAATAAAACAACTAAAAAACATTTCAATATGTAACTCAGATGTGTTATTCAAACCGTGACGAGATTTCTTGTTCAGAAAAATTATAAATAAACATATTAATCACACTATAGCTAAAAATAATAATTTTACCGGCCTCCATATATTGCCCTGCACATGCTTGTCTCTTGCCTCCAAACAGATAGTTCACTCTGTGCATTGGTTCAGCGCCTTCATGCTTCATAAACAAAGTGTGACCTCTCGTTTCTGTGGGGGAGGCCGGGGCCGCTAGCATACACACCGCAAGAGTGGAGCCTCGTGACAAGCAATACTGGAGCCAGTATGCCCAATTTATTCCAAAGTGGTAGCAACATAAAAGGCAACAAAACAAACTTCCATGATGTACTCTCCCTCCCCCCGAAGACTGCTGTGATAGGATCCAGCATACCTGTGACCCTAGTGAAGACAAGTGGTATACAAAATGGATGGATGGATGGTTTATTTGGTCGGAAAAAATGTTGACAATAATATGATTTAGCTTCTTTTTATAGGACAATACAGGCTTCAAAACACACCTGCATTGCTTTGTGACTCGGTAAAATAAAATAGTTTGCTTGTCCAGTCATATTTTTTTACTTTTCTTAAAATTGTTAAAAACTCATCTCGTTTCGTTCTCGTGGACCCATCATCTCGCCTTGTGACACCCCTATTGAAAGTGCAATTGGCTATACACCTGAAGGGGGACAAGGTGTTGTCACTCGCCATACATTTACACTGCTTAACTCCAACAGTGAAGATAATGCAATGCATCTAAATGCATGGCTGAGGGTTGACAAAGGAGATGAAAGAGGAGCGAAACACATCAACTAGCGATAGCACTAATTATTCTCTAAGTGAAAAAAGGATTAATCTTTTTCCCGCACATGCACTGACCTTACTTACCTTCCTTTTTCCTCACCCCTTGCTGCCTTTCTGACCTAATACACGTTTGAACCCTTCTGTCTTTATTGCTTTCCCCGACTCTTATCTGCCCCAGCCTTAATTTTCTCTTTCTACCCTTCACTATACAGTATTGCTCCCTTTTCTCTCATTGCATACTTTCTTCCTTACCATTCCTGTGTTTGCCCCCTTTCTATTAACTGTCCTATTCTCATCCCCACTGCAGTCCATTCTCCTGCTTCCTTAGCACATTTACAATACCTTTCCTTCTCCTTCCATCTTCCTCTTGCCTTCCCTCCCCCATTACACAGCCTATAATGGCTAATTAGCCATTACTGACTTTGGACTCTCATTAGTGTTTCTACAGGGTAGAGGGACGCTTACATTCTTATTATGCCAGTGAAGTTCCCCAAGCCTCCAGACACATATGAACACACTTCTACCTTGCTCTCCTCCTCAATATGTCCCTCCTCCTCATGTTTCTGTCCGCCCTCTCTCAAGACATAAACGGACCCTTAAAGATTTTTAAAACTTTGCCATTTGCATAGATTGTCATCCATTACAGAGGGAGAGAAGGAGCTTGTGAGGATAAACTGACAGAAACAAACAAAATGCGTTGTCGATTGTGCGCGGTTTCACTGGTTTATACGGTGGCAAGCTTAAGTCGCACAAGAAAGAATGAGAGAATGGCCATTTTGCTGGGCCTAGGTAGTGGGGATCAGAAAATTTGCACCAGATTATGAGGGCCCTGATGTGCTGGGGACATTCCGGGATCACCAGTAACTGGCGAAAATATATGAGTAATTGATATGACCATAAAAATGTTTTTTTTTCGACTCACAGCTCGCTCCCTTCCTCCAAAACGTCCTCCTCCTGAAGTTCTTCTATGATTTCTGTGCTGTTCGATATTTATTATTACACCTATAGAGTCACTCTTGACACACACACACTCACATAGCACAATCAGAGTTGTGCAACACTTACATACGACTGATGAAAAATACTGGGAGTCACACGACAGACACATTGTTGTCACTCACACAGGCTTAACTCTCACTTCTACCCAAGCTTAACTTTCACTTTCTGGAGGGGCGCGACAACTGCTATACACAGTATACTCTGTGTAGTTTTATTATGGGCTCTTCCTTGTCGATGTAGAGTCCAGCTCTGTAACCAAATATATTGCTCTTATTTTTTAGTACAATTAGAAAAGCTTCTAAGTTGTGTGATTGACAACTTCTCCAGTAGCAAAACGGTCCAAAGAACCAGGAGGAAATGCAAAGGAGAAGCAGTAGCCTTTGCGGTGGTTTCATAGAGCTGAATTTTTCCGTACATTCTGAGATTGGTGAGTACGCAATGTTTTACGCTGGAATCCACGTCCAGTTTTATAAATGAGACCGCTGGATTGCAGTCTGCATTTAGAAGACCGCTGTCCTCCAGTCTATATAGCAAATAGAAAATGTGGCGCTTGCTTCACTGCAGCATGTTAAAACTGGGCCATGTGCCAGGTGAGTTCTCTCTAATGTGACTCTGCAGCGTTAACTTCAGCTGCCCAGCAAGACCCTGGCAAACCTCTGTGACGAGCAATGTGTGTGCGTGTGTTCGAAGGTAGCACAGTGGCTGGAGGCCAACAGGCAAACCACAAAGATCTTTTTTTACTGCCATCCACTCGCAAAAAACTTGATCTTGTGTCATCATTGTACATTTTGCTTGATGGATAGATAGCAATACCCACTGTGAGGCAGTTAGCAACATACATTAGCTGTATGGTGTTAATAAATGTACGACAGAGCTTAGCCACTGCCTGTGAATTACTTAAAAAGTGAATTATGGTTCTTCATTTAAATCTGTACTGTGCTTCCTCTTCCATTATTTGGTTATTTCCCTTACACACACAGCACAGACTAATTTCCTCCATTAGCCTTCTCCATCATAGCAGTGTGTTTGATCAAGAGGGCAGCTCATATTCCCCCCTCATGTCGGGTGGTTACACCAGCCATGAACCCAATAACACAACTGCTGCTCTCAGGTGTGTTTTGTTGCCCAGGTGTGCTCATTCAATCAATAAATACTGCTCAGTTTCATATTGAGTAGGATAGAGTTTACCTGTGTAGGCTGCATTTAGAGGTTAAAACAACATGAAAACCAGAGCGCTGTCTATGTGTGAAAAACAAACAATTGCGAATCTGAGAGACGATGGAAAATCAGTCAGAATCATTCCACAAACATTGGTCAGAGCCAGTGCAACCATTAGGAATGTCCTGAAGAAGAAAGAAACCACTGGTTTACTAAGAAACAGACAAACAGGTAAACCAAGGAAAACATCAGCAGGTGATGACAGAAACATCGTGAGGGCTGTAAAGAAAGGCACTAAAACAAAACAGCAAAGTATTATATTGTTTCAGCCTCTCATCCAAAAGCGTTCTGGGTGCTCTGAAACAGTATTTGTAGAAAACGGCTTCCAGAGTGGGAAATTTTGAAAACGCCGGCTGTCGGCTGTCTACACGGAAATGACAAGCCGGCGGTTGGCGGTGACGTCACAGACCCACTGCCACCCTGTTGCCGTCACGTGACCAGAAGTGAGCTTTGACGACAAGCCAACATCATAGCTGAATATTTCGACTGACATGGCCCACCACAGTCCACATTCTCCTGATATTTTGTTGTCTTATACTCCATAACGACTCGCAGAAGTAATTCCACTTTGTCGTAAGTCTAGATGAGCCTTATGCGCACGTGTTCTTTCTTCTTCTATGGTTCGGTGTGTCATGTGGTTCCATCTGTCACAGCGCCACACGTAGGTGTGTCTTGTGTATTACCATGTTTGTACTCAACTGATCCGTTCCCGCACAGTGTAGATGCTAATTTTTTCAACCCGACAAAAAAAAAAATCTCTGGAGTGAGTGTTCCCGTGTGGACAGGGCCTAAAGCAACTGTTGATGACTTCAGCAATGTCAGGAATGAAGGTATCACAAGCTACTGATCACTGAAGTCTTCACAAACAAAAGCAATACCAAGGATTTGCTCCTATGAAAGCGACAGTAACAACTAAGCAGCATTTTTTTTTGTTCTCTTGTTTTAATACTGTTTCGTTTCATTCTTGTATTTAGTGGTTTTATGACTGTATTACATGTCTTTCCTGTGTTGTGAGTACAGTGTGAGTGACTTACATGTTTTACCACCTTTACAAATTACTCGAAGAACAGAACTCCGTAAGAACAGAACTGGTTTGTAGGCTGAAGTATATGTAGAGTCATGGAAGAAATGATGAGACCACTCTTGTTTCTTCAGTTTCTTCTTTTTTAATGCCTGGTACAAGTAAAGGTTGTTTGGACCAATACGACAATGACAACAATAACTCATAAGAGTTCATTTGTTTGGCAGTACAATGCTATAGCTATTCACGTAAGAACTTAAGTGACTCTAGTTATTATCAAGAAAACTGTGGAAGTTGCTAGATATCAGCTCTTAAATGAAACTCTTATGAGCTATATTTGTTATCATCATTATATTTGTCCAAACAAATGTACCTTTAGTTGTACCAGGCATTAAAATGGATCAATAAACTCAAGAAACAAGGGTGGTCTAATCATTTTTTCCGTGACTGTGATTACAGTAATCCCTTGTTTATTGCGGTTAATTGGCTCCAGACCCGACCGTGATAAGTGAATTTCTGCCAGGTAGGATTCAATATTAATACACAGAATATTTTCATGGATCATGCTAGAAAACCTGTTTATGACTTTCTAAATACACTTTTTTAACCATTGTTAGAACCCTGTAAACATGCAATAACACCGTAGTTACCTTTACACTCCTATTATTCTTTGTTTACACCACATTGCTAATGCGCAGGCTACGGGATCACTGCAGGGACACAAGAGGCAGCCATGGCTTTAAGCATATCATGCTAGCAAGCTTACTAGTCAGCCTCCAATTTATTTATTCTAAACTTAAGAAAGGGTTTCAAGATGGAATGAGGAAGAAGGACAAAGTAAGATACCAAAAACTTAGCACTTCCACACGGAATGGGAGGAGAGCTTTTTTTCACTCTATCATGTCGAACAAGCCATTGGCTGACATGCAGTGTGAATGTAATGCCATGTCGTGTCTCATCAATGTGTTGTCATTACTGATGTGTCGTGATCAGAATACTACATATGACTTGTCTTTCAATATTTTTGGTCTAAAAATGGGCCGTAGTCAACCACGAAACAGCGACTGTTATTTAATTTGTACATTTTTGAAAGACCGTGATAGAGTGAGGGAGTGATGTTTGAACCGCGATGTAGCGAGGGACGACTGTAACCTGTTTCTGTAACAGTGAAGCGCTGCATGTGGCAACCCTGTCAGTGTGAAGCGTTTAAGTGTGAGGAAAGCAAGCTCATCTTTCTGTTGTCTTTGTTGGATGACTTTCAAAGTTTGTGTCAGTTAATAGATGATTGGCACAGTGTGAGCTGGCAACGCAAGACTGCTTAACTCAGCTGAAGTTATGCGTTATGTAGTACTGCGATTTAGCACATACTTTCAGTAAAATGACTTTACTATTGGTTAGATGCTAAATAAATAAGGAATGGAATGTTCCTGACAAAGGATGCTGGATATTTGAATTGCATTACAGTAGATTACGGCTGAAAAAGTTTATTTTTGACATTATCAGTGAAGCATGAAGACATAAACGGGGGCTCCAGACTGTCTCCAGACACTGAAATTGACTTGCAAAAAAACCATTCACATTTCCACTCATTTTCACTGTATTACTGACAAATACTATTAACTCCAATACAGCCTCTTTTCACACACATCGCCTACCTTCTTCTTCTTTGGGTGTTTGTCCCCTTTCTTCCTCTTTAGGAGTACATGCGGGTTGGCAAACTAGCTCATTTGCGCGTTACTGTCAACTACTGGGCTGAAGTGTGGAGCAGAAGTTTCATCAGCAACAAAAAAAAAATCAATAATAGTACAATAAAATTGGCAAATTAACTGGTAGGGCTGCCAGTTTCTGCAAAAGTAAACAAGGGACACCTTGTTGGCAGAGCCGACCAAACCGCCTGTTTTTTTTTTTTTTTTTTTTTTTGGGGGGGGGGGGGTTGCCTTTAATTGTGTAATTTGATGCTTGTTTCAGAATAATAATAAATTGTTCAATAATATGTTTTTGTTAAGAAACAGCGTAAAACTGTTGGTAGAAACTATGAACTCCTTGGATGATCCAGGCGGGTTTCAAGAGAATGAAGTGAAGACAAGGTGGGACAGTCGGAATCATCTGGCATACGTCCAAGCATCCATCCATCTATCTATGCCGCTTATCCTAATTAGGGTCGCGGGCTTGCTGGACTTCAGCTGACTTCAGGCGAGAGGCGGGGTGCATACACCCTGGACTGGTCGTCAGCCAATCACACATGTAGACGAACAACCATTCACTCTCACATTCATGCCTATGAACACATTAGAGTTGCCAGTTAACCTAACATGCATATTTTTGGAATGTGGGAGGAAGAAAACCCAAGCACGCACGGGACGAACTCCACACAGAGATTCGAACCCAGATCTTCCCGATCTCCTGACTGAGTGGCCAACTACTAACCACTAACCATTAGGCGTCCAAGCATGTTTATGTTCATTTCAAGGAGTGAATGTGTACAGCAAAGGTAAGAATTTGTGGTTAATGAGACCTATGATGCTCAGCCTTTCTTTGGTCTCATCCACTACACAGGGTGTATAAAAAAAAGTAGACTCTCCAAAAAGTAGCCACTAAAGTTACAATTGAACATTTTCATGAAATGTCTTTCTTTGCATATGTTGGTGATGACATCATCCTTCGGTCCATACCAACATGTATTGCATAATTGCATGCATGACTGAACACAAGCCCGTTTAACTGTGGGCCAAAAAAAAATGTTCCTCCAAAAAATGAAAGGGTTAAAATTTAAGGAAAAGTCATAAACTGTGATGCAAAATGAGAATTTTTGTTCTACTACGCTGCAACACCCAGATTATTCCGACAAGATTGGCGTGTCGTTCGTACTCTCAGAGAAATGGCGCGTTGGTATGTTGGTATGGACCGAAGGATGACGTCCATACCAACATATGCAAATAATGAAATTTCATGAAAATATTCAATTGTAACATTTTGGAGAGTCTACTTTTTGATACACCCTGTATCGACCACGTGTCTCTTAAATATGCACAAAACCTTGTTAGTGCTTGTGGTAAAACAGTACTCATGCATACTGTATTGTACTGACACAAAAACAAAACAAATTACGCTACAATGGAAGGCGACTTGGCTAAGACACCGAGGCCGCGGGCCACAAGGCAGCATCACCGTCAGCTACAGAGCGGCTTGATGTGTGATGTGTGTGTGCAGCTTTTATGCCAGTCAACTTTGTACAAGATGAAGGTCTGCATAAAACATGGAACAACATTTATCTTACAGGAACACCGCCATAGACAGAACAGGTGCACCATTTGAGTGGTCACCATGACGTGGTACGTAATGTGCTACAACGCCATGCACTAAAACACGTGCCCGAGAGCTGGCAATGATGCTGTTATTGCAGACTAAATACTGGAACACTGATGTGACTCTCTGATGTAGAGAGATCTACTCATGTCAAAACATGACTCGGACATGAGATCAACTGTGTTCCCTCGCTCTATCGCTGTTTTGTGGATTTTTTTAGTGCTTCTTTTTTTTTTATTGCAGCGTACGAACGCTGTTGCAGGTCGAGCCTAGCCCCCTAAGAAGAATTGCATTGTGGGAAGTTGAGCGTGTATCTCTTCCCTCTCTCGTCTGTCTGCACCGCCCATTGTTTTCTGCGTCCTGATGGGGTGTGGACCATCGTCAATCAATCTCCTTGTGCCATCCTGCCATGTCTCCTGTGTCATCGCTAGCTTGCTTGCTAACTTGTAAATTAATCTCCGGTTCGTCTGCAACAATATGTTTTAAAAAGGATACAAAAACGCTACAGTACAGAGGAACAGCACCAGGACGAAAAGGCGTCACAGGAGTGAAATATGCGTGAGTGACTTTACCCCCATCATTAAGGTTGATCATTAAAATGCAAACGAAGGTTTGAACCTTTTTGAGTGTTTATACACGTTCTCAGAGGGCAATAACATTTTCTTACATTTCTCTGTTGCTTAAAGTGTATGGTGAAGGGGTCTTACATAAAGCATATATAATAAATGACGTTGGCTACTTCGTGGATTTCACTTATTGCGGGCTATTTTGGGAACCTATCCCCCGCGATAAATGAGGGAACACTGTATTTCCATCTTGATAGGAGCTTATTTTCAGTCTGTCTGGAGTTGAATTTAGCAAGATTTTCACAATCTTCGAATAGGTTAAAATATTTGTGGCCCATACTTTTCCTATCCCTGCTATAAAATATGACTTTCCGTAAAATGTAATATGGTGGCCGATGTAAACACTCGTGCAAATAGCTTTAAAAAGACTGAAAAGCCAAAAGAAAAAGGGGAAAAAACCTTTCCACAGAGTGCTGTGGACTGCCTATAAATAATGGAGTCAGTCAGCATCATAAAATCCACAACCAATCCACTCCAATTAGCATTATCAAGTAATGAGTGAAGATGGAAGCTTTGACCCTCATGCATCTGCAAATCACACATACCAGCCCGGTCGGCACTGACGTTCTCACTTGGGGATGTTTCCTGAGTGCTCCTTCCCATCTCTCGCTCGCTCTGTTTTGCTTTTACATATCAAGTATATCACACATTATTTACCAAACAGTGCATGGTGACATCCGGTATGATGTTTTTATTCACTCAGAATGATTTCCCAGGACGCTGCTGAGCGAGCGTGCTAAGTTAATTGAATCTGGTGCTAATCTGGACGCCCACCCCTCCGCCCCGCCATTCCGTTCACCCCACTCCCACAGTCTCCTGACAGTTCCGTGCTGAGACCCAGTAGGGAGCTGTAAGTTTAAGTGGTATTAAATATTTACAGAGGAGATTGCATTAATTCATATTTTGCTACACACCCAGTCAGACTTGCTGTGAAAGTAAACATCTGTTTGACTGATTGCTCATTTTGTTTAACTACTTATCGACATAACGTTCAGGCTCTTCATTCATTCTTCATTCATTCATAAATCCGTTATAATCATCAACTGTTATATCCTCCAGATCACTGTTTTAGCTAGCTGTCTGCTAGCTTGGTTGGCCAAATATTAAGAAACTAAAAGAGGGCAGAGTGCCACAAAGTTAAAGTGGTGGACATCATTTCGCTAATAATTGTATTTCCCTTCCACATGTGTACATACGGATGGCTGTTCTACACTGTATTCACACTTGTAGTTTGGTATTCTGGTCCGGACTGAAAAAATAACACCTGAATTCCTGTCATGAGACCAAAAACCGTAAAGTCACAACCTGACAGAACGTATTAAGTGAAATCTCCGCACAAAAACGCTCTTCACGGGCCGGCTGAATATGTACCAAATACAATATGTAACAATTGTACATACTGTGAATCAACACAATGCTTCATCCTGGTCCCTTGTCTCTATATAGCAAAGTTCACATATTCCATATAGTAACAGCTGTCTTCTTCATCTAACAGTTTCTACCGGTAAAAGTGAAGTCCTGCTGCCTGCAGTTAGCCAGCCAGGTGTGGGCTTTTCCTAGTGGCTTCCCATTACAGGGCAGGCAGTGCTGGCCCTGAAGAGGGCTGCCTGATGAGCATCAACAAGTTGATGCTCATCAGTCAGCTAGAACTCCTGCTAGCAGTTCCCAGCTACTCAAACCTGATGATCACAAATTCGCTTCATCGCCACAGGACTTGGTGCAACCTCAAAACAAGACACCTTGCACAGTCCTGAGGCCAGTTGGTGTTGTGCCTCCACTATAGAGACTCTTTGGTTGTCTGTGGTTTACAGTGTGCAGCGTACGTTGCTGACAAGGACGTTGCCCAGCAGTAGCTCTTCTGCCACTTGCCCCGGGGCAGACCGAGGACCCGCTGGAAGGATTATGTATTGCAGCTGGCCTGGGAAAGCCTAGATGTCCCATGTTGGAACTGGAAAAGGTGGCCAGAGACCAGAAGTGTGGGCTTGCCTACTGAGACTGCTGCCCCTGTGACCCGGATAAGCAGAAGAAAATTAATGCGTCTTGGGTATCGCTTCAGAATCAAGGACTAAAACTGGCTGGTTGTAGTGCCTTTTGGAATGATTTGCAGAAAAGCATTTTTTTTTCTTTAAAAGATCTTCAGCTTGTACTCTCTTGTATTAAAATGTATCTGCAACATTATGTTGCATAGTTATCTTTTGCACAATAAATGTTCTTAAAATGATACGCTTTCCCTCTTGTATTTTTTTTAACAGTTTGGCTGCCCCTAGGGTTGATGTAACCTGTTCTGTAATGGTTGTATTATTATATACAGTATATATGCCTAAGAAGGTGTGGTCATATACAGTATATCGTTATGCAGGAGGGCTGCCTTGCATATTGCAATATGGATTTCAGGCCATATCGCCTATCCCAAGCTGAAATACCCAATGTGCTATTTAATCTATGCTTGTATGCGATGCACACCTACATGAACTCTTCTTCACACACACACACAAACACAGAGGGTGTGTGCAAAGCTTGTGGCTGCCAGTGTTTGTGTGTTTGTGTGCGTGTGTGTGATTGTAGCAGCAATGTGGCTTCTTGCCCTGGCATATGTTCACACACAGCTCTTGGCAGGAGGCATCAAATCAACACTCAGCAAATTCTCATGGTATCTGTAGGTCAAAAACGTTCTGTTTTAGACCAGTATTGAGTGCTAGTTCCTTTCCGCGAAGATGGGGATACCCGTTGCTGGACTGACTGCCTCAGGATGCAGCCTGTGGTGTAGCGTTACCCCAGGATGCAGGGACATGGTGGCGGGTTAAATAAAGTCTTTAATAAAGCTCACACAGAGCGAAATGACAAAAAATACAAAGTACCAAATTAACAAAGAAGGCTATGTGGTTCAGCCAGGGCTAACATATAACTTACCATGGGAGGTTTCAGAAACAGGTGTGCGCACAAAAAAGAGAATAGGACCAGGAAATTTAAAAAAACAGCTGACGGAGATGCACACAAGGTAACAATATTCCACAGAAAACGAATGGCGGTACCGAATGCCATCGTCGACAAGATAATCCTTGAACTCGGGCTGGGCGATATGGCAAAAAAAAAATCACAATATATTTTTTCGAATCGTCCGATCTCGATCATTACCACAATTTTTTAAGAGAGAAACTTGAGAAATATGTTATTGCCTGTCTGAGAAAAGTGTCTAAAGTGTATGGTGAGGGGATTTACATATATAACATATACTGTATACACATATTAACATATATAATAACTGTAAAAAAAAAATGAACCTGGCTACTTCGCAGATTTCACTTAATGCGGGCTATTTTGGGAACCTATCCCCCACGATAAATGAGGGAACACTGTATATACATATATATTAGGGCTGTCAAAAATAGCGCGTTAACGGAGGTAACAAATTTATTTCACCCATTACGTTTTTAGCGTAATTAACGCATTCTAGCAACCACGCCTCACTGTTACGACGACAGTGTAGCTCCCCACAAACTTTATTATGACCTGAATGCATCAACAGCAGTGCATAAATGTCTCTCCAAACTCGAATGACACTTCCTCATTATCACGAGAAGAGCGCGACACTCACGGACACACATTCACGGACACTCCGAACGTCACAACAACGCCTTTGTTGTATGTGTTTGTTTGGTCTGAATGAAGAGAAAGACAGAGAAAAAGAATAAGTGGGTATTCTTATCACACACTTTTTAACTCTTAAAGTAAAATTTTCCTGCATTTATGCTGGGAAATCCCAGAAAATAAAGTCAAAGCTTGAATTGATCTCGAATAACGTGGTGTCTTTGATCGCAACCCCTCATTGCTCATAATAGCGTGGTTAAAGTGAGATTCAAATATTCTGCTTCTATTGAAGAAACCAGCCATGCGCTGCAAATGGCCCCGGGCCACACTTTAGACACCCTCGCTTTTATAGCAACAGAGCTTTTCGGTTGGTGTCACAGAAAAAGTGCAACATTATCTTGTGTTTTCAAGCCTCATTTAACAGAAGAGCAGAAAGTTACTGACTTAAGAGTTTCATTTCGAGCAGCGATCGGTACGCGCTTGAAACATGGCGGTTATTGTACGTACTGTGACAATGTTGTAGCGTCGACGTGAATTGTGGTGTTTGTCAAAATACCTCTCAGCTAATGTTATTGGTGGATAAAGACAAAGTGTCGTTTTGGTGAGCTGAGCTGCATAACGTGTGACTATCAGGACGCTACAAGAACTCGAGTCCTTCCGAGTCAACTGTGTCAAGTCTAACTCGTCTAAAGTCATGAAGACCAAATCATAAGCAAGTCCGAATCTTTTTCAGTGTCAGTCAAGCAAGTGTCAAGTCATGTAACTACGGTTCTCCCACCTCTGCTAATCACCAAATGGATGGCAGCTGCGCCCCACAGCTCCCTCCACTGCAGACAAGCGCCAGCATTAAGAACCAACACAGGAAACAATGGCAACAAAATAAAAGCACAAAAAACAGCAATGTGGGGAAAATAGGAATAAACTAAATCACAGACCCGTCACGCGGAATTTGACACCAAATACCCGAAAGCAACCCGGTGCCGACTAGGAAACGACTCATCTAAAACTGTGGTGTGCTGTGAGATTGTTTCACTGTGCGTGACAAAGTTCCTCCTTGATAGGAAACAATATTACAATGTGTTTTTTTGTTTTTTTTTTGCAGATGACAAATTTTTAAGTAGAGTTCTTGTGTCAAATGAGCGCAGTTGCCCTTGAAGCTCCACACAACCACATCGCCCAGATTGAGGTGTTAAAATATGAAAGATTTATGTCCTAACGGGGATAAACTTTGCATGTATAATATGCAATACAAAGTCTATACACTGTGTGTGCGTGTGTATCAACATTCATGCCTCGGTACAGTATGTCGTTTACAGTTTGCTTCAGTGCACGCAGCTCCTTAATAATTCATTGCAAAACAGGATGCTCGGATTTGACTTTTGCATTGAAAACCAGCCCAGGGACGATCGTTTCCTTTACCTTTCTTTGTTGGAGCTGCACATCCGCCTCTTACCTCCCTTCTCTGCTCAAGAACGGATAAAAAGACAGCTGTGCTTATTTCCATGCTCACATTTATCAAGCTTATCACCCCTGTATGTAGTAAAAATGTAATGAATCAGGACGACAGAAACCAGTGACTATAATCTTAAATAACGCATATTTAATGTCTGATTTAAATAAGCAAAACTTGCAGAAGGAGTTGAGGCTCTTATGGTCCTCTGATTGAACATCTGTCACTGCTGGCTGAGTGTGTGTAACAACCAGATGGGGAACACAGGGGTCAACGGCACCGACACAGAATCATCAGCTCATTCTAAGATCTGCGGCGCACACAAACTGAATCAAATGACACCCCTCCGTTGCGTGCAAACAGATGGCGACGGAACACAGACAATAAAAATTAAGAACGTTTTGTGTTGCGCTTTTCTTCTACAGTACAAGCATGCCCGAAGTAGACCAGCGACAACAGAAAGCCGTTGCACAGAGAAAATTGCTTCAAATTGATGTGACATTTCCACCCCACAGGAAAGCTCAAGCATCTCAATCAGATACCTGATATACCGAGGCAGCATAACAGGTTTTCCTTGGATATAAAGTGGCTTCAGAAAGCATTTCCAAACAGCCTTTCATGTTCAATCAAGTCAATTAACACAGCTGAACTCTCATTTAAAATCGTACATGTAAAAAATCAAATAAAAAATGGAAGGGCCAAGGTTTTGCTCACAGTTCTTACTGGCATCCTTCGAACTCGAAAGGATTTTGGGATGCATCCATGCTGTACAATAGTCATGTCTGAGACTGAAGAGGGGTTTGAAGAGTTGAAAGAGGAGTGATTCAAATTATGGTAGGGATGAATTTAGAATAATTGCATTTTTACGGATGGGCATGCAATTGTGAGTACCCTGCTGGGAGAGAAAGAAGAACCCACAATGGTCACTGAAATAACTCGAAACGGACAAAAGTAATCATTGTGGGAGACAAATCTGGCAAGTCACATCAGCTCGATGTTTACAAAGCACACAGAGGGAAGAAGAGCATAGCTGCTGTGAAACATGGAGGAGACTCGCTTATGTTCCGAGGCTGCCAGAGGCTTGACTTGCAAGCCTCAAGTAAGTCTCAAGTCCTTAATCTCAAGTCTCAAGTCAAGACAAGACAGGTCGAGTCAAATCCGAAATCCCAGACTTGAAATTGTCGAGTCCTTACAAGTCCTAAGCATTGTGTAGTGTCTCCCAAATAACATGTCGTTTATACAATGTAACAATCAGGAGGCGCAATGTGTTTTTTGTCCACTGGACCAACTCTACACCCTTGCAAGGGTACTGGAGGGTACATGGGAGTTTGCCCAACCGGTCTACATGTGCTTTGTGGACTTGGAAAAGGCATTTGACCCCCACAATGTCCTGTGGTGGGTGCGCCAGGAGTACGGGATTGGTGGCGCACTACTACGAGCCATTCGGTCCTTCTACAACTAAAGCAGCAGCCTGGTTAAGCCTTGCCAGTCGTAGGTCCAGCCTGTTTCCGGTGAATGTCGGCCTCCGCCGAGGCTGCCCTTTGTCACTCATTCTGTTCATAATTTTCAAGTTTTTGTAGGCGCAGCCAAGGCGTCGAGAGAGTCCGGTTCGGGGGCCTTAGGCTCTCGTCTCTTCGATTTGAAGACGATGTGGTCCTGATGGCCTCATCAGGCTGTGACCTTCAGCGTTTACTGGGCGGTTTGCAGCTGAGTGTGAAGCTTCTGGGATGAGACCCAGCAACTCAAAATCCGAGGCCATGGTTCTCAGTCGGAAAAGGGTGGATTGCACCATTTGGGTTGGGAACGAGGTCCTCCTCCAGGTGGAGGAGTTCAAGTATCTCGGGGTCGTGTTCACAAAGTGAGGGAAGATTGGAGCGTGTGGTCGACAAGTGGATCGGCGCAGCGACGCATTGCTGCTGACCGGACTGTCGTGGTGAAGAGAGACCTGAGCCGGAAGGCAAAGCTCTCGGTTTACCGGGCGATCCAAGTTCCCACCCTCACCTATGGTCATGAGCTTTGGGTTGTGACCAAAAAAACGAGATACAAGCGGCTGAAATGAGTTCCTTTCGTAGGGTGGCAATGATTAGCATTGCAACCAAATATATCGCTCTTACTATTTGAAAACCTTTTAAATTGTGTTACCAGTGACTATTTCTCCAACAGCAACGCGGTCCAAAGAAGTGGAAAGAAAGACTAAAGAGAAGAAATAGCCTTTAAAGTATCAACAATTCCACTGAATTTTCTACAATTTCTACGGAAGTGCGAACTACAACGATACCACAGATAAAAATGCTAATGATTTTCTAATAGCAAGCAGATGTATTAAATCCATCCTGAACATGGTTTGCATATCAAATCAGAGATGAGGAGGGTTGGACAGTAATGTGATGGGAACCGTAATGTCTTTCTATTATGGCATATTTTAATAGTGTGAACTGTATATGACCCAAGCTTTAACGAGTTTTTTACAAGTCGTTTCGTCCAATGTACTGTATTTGCATTGTACATGTATTATTGCTCACACGTGTACAAGGTCCCATTTGGTGCAGCACCTGACGTGATTTATGGCATATGTATTCGAGTTGCATGTAAATAGCTGAACCAATAAAAATGCAGCACGCTGGTTACTCGTGGTCGTATATTACTGCAGCTTTTCATTTAAGTAGAGACAGATGTGTCAGAATGGCCCTCTGAGCTCGTGCATGTGTTACTGTCAGATGGCGCTTCACAGCCTGCTACTGGCGTTGTGCCATATGTCTGCTGTCTGCCCCGCCATATTCTGCTGACACAGTCAAATGTCCTCTTTTGTTTTTATTTTTTAAAGACTTTTATGCAGGAGTTTTGACTTACTGTGCTGCTTGATATGGTGGATTCAACATTTGAGGGATGTGTTAGTCTCGCTTTCTTGGCTGGACTTTACTGTTCTATTTAAATACAGTCCAACTCCGTAGTTTTGTATGATTTGGTTTTCAACCAAAAATTTCAGTTCTCGTACAATATCGCGCATAGCTAACTGATGGATTTTACCCTTTGGTCTGTTGAATCTTGTGGTATCAATAAAGATGTGGACGATACTCCAAGTAGGGCTGCAACTCACGATTATTTTCTTAGTTGATTAATCCGCAGCTTGTTTCCATTAATCAAGTAATCGGTTCGGTCCTAGACCAGGGGCCTTTTCGGCTAAGAAAGCCATGAAAGCCACATATTTTAAAATGTATTGCCAACGAGTATAACGAGTCTATGAGTTTATTATTTTTATTAACACTGTTATACTCAAGCGATCCAATAATAAATAAAATACTTCTCACCATTAATGAGATTTCTGGTGCTGCATGGTTTTGCGCATTACTATTTTTTCTTTCTTTTCGCCATCTTCTTTGTCAAAAGGGTTGACTCTGCAGAATTAGCTAGCATAAAATGTATTTTGTTAATATTTTTGGGTGTCAGAAGGGATTCATTGGAATTTGCTGATTTCCTGGGGGGAAAATGGACTCTGTTTTTGTACATTTTGGTTTTCGTCTGGCATTTTGGAAAAAAATTAATAACAAACCGAGGTGCCACTGTATTGCCCTTGTGTGCCAAACTTGTCTAATGGGTTCCCCCTCAAAATAAGTTTTCTTATATAACCCCAATTCACATCAAAAGTTATCTCCAAGCACTTTCTTTTTTGGAAAGTGTCCAGGGTGACGCTCCTCAGACATTTAAGCAGACCAGCTGAATCTCAAATGCAGCAAGCACTTGGCAACAAAGGCAAGGGAAAACATTGCACACAGCCGAGATTGAGTATTGGGTTGTCAGAAACAGTTATGATGTGTTGCTTTAGGACTGTTTTATCATTTTTGTTCCTGCCAAGTTCATTTTCTGTAATACTTTTCTCCATTCATGAATTATTTGTAGGATTGCTGTATTTTGTGTCTTATTCTCTGTTTGGAAAACCATTGTGCATGTGCACCAACCACACCAAAAACACTTGAACTTTACGTAGCCTCCTTTTTGATCCCACACCTGAAAAGTTTTCCTTGTGTATAACTGACGTATAGAATAAGCACGTAAACCAACACTTTTGGCTTTATAACGAACGCAACTAGGCCTGTCACGATAACAAATGTTGCAGGTCAACAATTGTGCTACAAATTATCGCCGATAATTGACGTTATTGACAACATTCTTTGAGACAGTCTTTTAATTATTGTCATGTGAGGTGTAATTCACATTTTAACCACTAGATGGTACTCAAGTATAGTGCACCTGTGTGAGCCACATTAGCTTGACACAGAAGTTGCCTGTACGTATGCTGTTTAAAATTTATGCCATATATGCCGTACAGCGTTCCCTCTTTTATTATCTTTTTTTTAAAGAGCCCGCAATAAGTGAAATTTGCAAAGTAATAGTTATTATATATGTTTGAAAGCTGTAAAACCCCTCATCATACACTTTATACGTGTTTCTCAGACAGGCAATAACATTTTCTCACATTTATCTCTTGTTTAAACACTCTCAAAAAAGTTCAAACCTTTGTTTGAATTTTAATGATCAACCTTAACAATCAAGACAAGAAATTATTGAGTTGCTCATGCATATTTCACTCATATGACCGTGCCTTTTCATCCTGGCTCATGGTTGCATTTCTTTTGCAATGTAGCGAGCGGCACCGACTGTGAGAGCGCACCATTTTCCACTGTTTTTTTTATATTTTCCAACCAAACTGCTCAGTAAGCGTTGACTGTCGGGACAAAGTCTCCGCTGCCTGAGACACGTCCATCAGTATTTTTTTTCCCAGTTGAGGAAACTGTCCGTGTCGGTCGTCTGCGCTCACCTTGTTCATTCTGTTTAAAACCGAAACGTTCCCACACTGCGGCTGTCGGCTGTGGCATTGGGCCCAGAAACCATGGCTTCTTAGCGTATGCTGCCCCTCGAAGCTAACTGCTAACCCTCTGTATCCACTCACTAGTCGCCCCGCCTCCACAAAGATGCTGAATGAGATGACGGCTCACCCTCTCCGTTCATTCCACTATAGAACCAATGCACGCAGGCAGATGCAGAGTGAACCCTCTTGTCATCCAGTCTGTGTGGCACAGAGAGACGAGCAGATGAAACGCCCACGCAGACATGCACATGCTAGTTTATCGAGGGCGCCATCATTATCGAACTGTTTTTTTTTTGTATCGTTCGATTAATCATCGTTAATCGATTCATCGATTATTGTGACAGGCCTAAACACGACATATTGTGGCGATCTCACGACGCACACGAAAGGTTCAGTGGAACTTTAGCTTGCTAACAGGAAGTTGCTCTTTATACGGGCAGGCTGCGGTCAGGATGGAACTTGCAATGAAAGGGGATTACATGTTGCAGCCGGTGATCAACTCAATCAAAACCAAAAAATTATGTTTAATGTTGTAACAACAGCGGCACACAGCGCTCAATACATTCTCTGTCTCGGAAATACAAATTAAAATTGAACAACAGTTTTTACTCTCTGTAAAAATGTTACCACTAAATTCTTGTTTGTCGTGCTTTTGCAGTTTGTATGAAAAGAATGGCATCAAATGAAAAAACGATCACTGCCAACTAGGGGGGGGTTGCAAGACCTCGCCAGATTAAAACGTGGCTTGACGTGACGAGATGGCTCGTTCAGAAAAAAAATGATCGTGGGCACTAGGCCCGGGACGATAGTAAAATAATTCACCACACAATAAATGGAAACGAATGTCATTATTTTGCCGGCCTCAATATGCCGCCATGTTCATGCTTGTCTGTTTTCCTCGTCTCTATCCTCGGAGCAGGCAGGAAGAGGGCTCACTGGCCGATCGATCAGAGCATCCCTAGTCATAATTATGCACTAATGTACAAGTATTTCTGCTATGATTATCTGCCCAAGGCTAGAGGCCTCTTGTCTCCAGAGCAAGTCCTTCACATGTTCTGATTCAACAGCCTTGGACGTCTGAGCATTTTAAGATAGCTTTAACCTCGCATTTTAGATTACCCCTCCCCTCGCATGTGCACATAAAGCAAGATTTTCTCGTAGTTAGACATTTTCTCTAGAAAGGTTGTATTGATTTGTCTCCTTGCATGAACGTTTTTATTAAACTGTACCTCTCGTTGGGCCTCATTCACGAACATCTTCTTAAAAGTCTTCTTAAGAAGTGTACTTAAGAAGGCGCGGGTTGGAAACTGCGCCACATTCACGACATGTTCTTAAGTAGGGATAATCGTTCGCACCGGTGTTCTTAGGTTGATGAATGCCAATGGGGATGCACGTGCATGTGAGGTCTAGTTTGCATAGGTCACCGCCTATTATTTCCTATATAAGGTCAAAATGTGCCATGCACAACAGGCAGCTGGAGGCGGAGATGGCAACGCGCAAGGGCAAGACTGAGGAGCAGCTGGACAACAAACGAAAGAAAAACTTCAATTCTACAGAAATAGAGGTGCTTTTACAAGGAGTGAGCAAACACAAGACCACCTTATTTTCACGTGTATCCACCGGTCATCAGGCCATCCAAAAAGAGTCGGCATGGAGGAAACATGCAGGAAACATAAATGCCGTTTCCACGGAGAAACGCACCACCGCAGAGGTTAAAAAGAAGTGTTTTGACTTAAAATAGACTGAAAAAAAAAGATTGGACTGCACCAGAGGGATCTGGAGGAAAGGGGAGGCGGGCCACCAATCAGAAACCAAACCATTTTGGAAACTCTAGAAAATATTTACACAATCATGATGGAAAAATAAAGTCAAAATCCATAGTTTGTGTGTGACAATTTATTTTTTCTGTGGTTACATTTGATTAGACGCTGCCTAATTAATACAGCAGCCCCGTGCTCTGGCTCAAGACGTGGCTGGGGGCGCATGTCATTATCTGGGGGTGCTACGTGCGCAATAGACACACCACGTTTCATTGCGATGTTATTCTGATGATCCTGCACACCTGCAAGAACAGAGAGGGAAGCCTGAAGCCTGAAGCAGGACATCAAATATTGGTGGCTTTCAGCAAATAAATCTAATGGTCCCTTTACATTCTCTCTCTGCGCAGCGCACGTCCAGCCAGCTACTTTTTTTTGATGAATTGGGATTTGAATATATATTTATCCATGGAGTATATTTTAGTTGTTTTGATGATAAATAATTGTTGGGATATTTTATTTGCACTACATTTTTTGGGATCAGGTTGCAAAATCCATCATGAGGGCGATTGCGCATTGAAAGTGCAAGCTTTGCTTGTGCGTAAGAGTCCTCCTGAGCGTTCGTAGAATTTGTTCTTAGATCTAAGAACTGTGAGTTAAGAACATGTTTCATGAATGCCGAAAATCTTCGTAAGAAGGCTTTAAGAACACATTTGTGCGTAAGAACGTTTCGTGAATGAAGCCCATTATTCTCGAACAAGTTGTCTTGTCTCTATTCTAGAGTCTATTAGGGAGTCAGCAGAACATTTTCCCTTGACACTTCTCAAGAGCCTTGCAAGCCTTCAGTCGACGGTTTTCTTGAATGATATGTCTGGAAACGTCACAGGTAGTCAGGTCATATCTGGTAACTGTAACAGCTTTTGTCATGTGCTCCATTTTAGGGATGAATTAAATTTCTCCGACACACGCTGAAGATTGTACAAACTGTCAGGCCATCCTCGCAGGACCGTGTGGACAATGACACTGAAAACCTTGCACCCTAAGTGCCTTTGGGCTTCCTTTTTCATTGATTCCTTTCCTTTTCTGCTCCTAATGCCTTGCTTCCAAAGTTGATTTCTGACAGTAAGTCACACCGAAGCGAGAGGCGAGCAAGGAACGCCATAATTTGGCAGACAGTGACTTTGTCTTTGAGACAATTTAACTGTCTCCTGCCGCGTCTTCAAGCATTTCCGGCACATCTAGAATACCTCCCAACTGGAAACGTAAAGCTTTGACAGAGTCTTGATTTGCTTTCCACCTCGTGTCACTCAGAGGCTTCACCGGCTGTATTCCCTGTTTTCTAACGAGAAGAAACGTTTCAATTTTAGAAGAAAAAAAACTAATATTATGAGGAAAAATAATGTTAATTCAGTAGCATAGAGTTGAAATATTAAAAACAAGCGAAACAAAATAAAACTGTAATTCGTGGAACATTAGGATGGGGAAAAAGTTACAATATTAGGGAAATAAAGTCATAATATTAAAAAAATAACATGTACAAAGATTATTTAAGAAGAAAATTGAAAAATTTAGAAATTTTAAAAGCAGCAAAAATTGGGAAAAAAAGAGCAAAGTCCAAAGTCCATAGTAACCTATATGACAATACAGTTTTATATATATATATATATATATATATATATATATATATATATATATTTATATATATATATATATATATATATATATATATATGACTTCTTAACATATCTACAGTACATGTTGCTTTACAACGTATCAAAGCGGTGCTTGCATCCTATCATTTGTCAGTATGTGGCCCTCGCTGGAAAACGTTTGGACACCCCAGAGCTAAGCTGTTTCTGTCCTCCTTATCATTTGGCAAAATCTCTAAGATACTTTATGTAAGCTTAGTTGAATTATAGGCACTTTAGAAGTTTGTTTTATAAGGTTAGCATTTCTGCATGTGCCACTCTCTGTTCTGGCATCGGGCTTTAATTGTACGTCTTGTCAGTGATGGATGTTTGTAATTCGCTCAGGTGATGATGACTTGGTGTTTTGCTGCAGCGTTGGAAAAGTAGCAGCCTTATTTGTTTGGTTGTTCAGCCTCAGTTGTATGCAGACGACTCTTGATTTGCAACAGAATGAGATCATTTTGGAAACCATGCCTGGTTTTCTTGCTAAGACCTAATTGAAGACTGATCTGTTCCACAGCTGAACTGCCAAGGAAATTGTCAGTTCACTGACAGAATTTCCAGTCTACAGACATCAGTCCATCCATCCATCTTCTATCGATGAGAGTCAGCTCCTCCAAGTCTGGGTCCGTGGTTCTCGCCCGGAAAAGGGTGGAGTGCCATTTCTGAGTTTAAGTGCCTCGGGGTCTTCTTCATGAGTGAGGGAAGGATGGAACGCGAGATCGAAATGGCGTCTGCAGCGATGCGGGCTCTGCATCGCTCCGTTGTGGTGAAGAGGGAGCAGAGCTGAAAGGCAAAGTTCTCTATTGACCGGTCGAACTACGTTCCTACCCTCACCTACAGTCATGAGCTTTGGGTAGTGATCGAAAGGACAAGATCGCGGACACAAGCGGCTGGAATTTGTTTTCTCCATGGGGTGGCTGGGCTCTCTCTTAGAGATAAGATGAGAAGCACTGTCATCCGGGAGAAACTCGGAGTAGAACCATTGCTCCTCCACATTGAGAGGAGCCAGATGAGATGGCTCGGGCATCTGGTCAGGATGCCTCCTGGACGCCTCTCTGGGGAGGATTTGAAGTCTGACCGGTTGAAGGCCTCAAGGCAGACCCAGCACATGGTGGAGAGACTATGTCTCTCACCTGGACTGGGAACGCCTCGGGATATGCCGGGAGGAGCTGGATGAAGTGGCCGGAGGGAGGTCTGGGCATCCCTGCTTAGGCCGCTGCCCCCGCGACCCGACCCGGATCAGCCAGCGGTAGAAGATGGTCTACAGACATCTTCTTCTTAAATGTATTTGACAGTTGAGTGGTTTACCCTCTTTGAGCTCTTCAGTTTGTAGGTTTGACTTTCCACCACAGGTAATCAACTTAAGTAGCGTAAGTTGGGCAAGAACTTCTGAAATCGTACAGTGGAAGCCCAGCTTTAGTGGCGCTGTCCGTGGTTCTGAATGGTAAATAACCATACTGTGAAAGAGGTGCGAAAGAAGCCATTTACGTCACACGAGGAAGGAACAGAACAAACGGAGACACACCCACCACGGACGTAAATTCCAGATTCAAAACTTAGAACTGAAGACTCCTTTTGGATTAAAAGTGAAACTTCTGGAACAAACAAAAACCTGGATGACTGAATCTACACACACACACACACACACACACACACACACACACACACACACTGTGAAACACATCACATCCTCATTTTCAGGGTTGATGCTTATTGGCCGCTGAAAATAATTTATCGTGAGCTGTAATAAATAGCAATTTAAAACCATCAGATAAACTCAAGGTTCATATAAAGGTCTATTTAATCTTAACACACACACACACACACACACACACACACAGAGTATATATTTAATATATATATAAATTAGCTTTGCCATTTCTTACATAGGTATTAGATTTTTTGCTTTGCTAGTCAAAGAGGATATTATTTAAAATGTAGGAGGTTATCTTTTAACAAGTGTGAGATATTTGCTGCAAACCACTGCCATATTTGCAATGTCCCGTGAGGGCAGTAATCACAGTCAGAAGATTAGATCACCGCTTTCTGCAGAGGAATAAAGGTGGCGTGGTTAAGATTTAGCTAAACTTTTATTTCCCTCAGGATTACACCGCACACACATGCACAGACAGCTGCATCCATAAAAGCTCCTCCACTTGAAGCCCATATACGGTCGTCTCTGCCTATATTGTGGTTTTTCAGAAATTAATTCATTAATAAATGATCGCTGTTTGGTAGCAGAGTATAGTCTATTAATCATCGAGACATATTGCAATACCAGTGATATGTAGCATTCTGGTCACTAGGCGGCAGTAATGACAGAAAACATTGAGACATTACCTGACATGACATTACCTTAACACTGCATGAAGTCATGAAGTCAGCCATGGCATGTCCCACATGATAGAGTAAACTTCTCCTCCCGTCCTGTGTGCTAGTGGCAAGTTTTTGGCTTCTTGATTCATTCCGTACCAAAGATGTAGATATTTTAAACCCGAAGGCTCGCTCCCAAAGATGTATTTCTACGTCTTTTACATTGTTTTTGCACGAGAGGCGCAAAAAGAGGTCACATTTCAAGCAGTTTTATGCCATAAAATGATGCGCATTTGATAAGAACTTGGCTTGAACCTTTTGCATGTTTTAACACCCTCGACAGAAAGGAGGAAGTGAGAGAGTCTGGAGGAGTGTAGCATGCAGAAGGTTACGCATTGTAGGGATATATATATATAGTATATGTAAAAGAGAGATATATTTTTAAATACATTGATATTTTGATGTAAACCATCCCTTTTTTGTGTTGTTTACGTTGTGGAATAGTTGTTGAGATATTTGAGCTGTCACAAAAGCAAAAAAAAAAAATGTGTCAAAGTGAAAGCTTGAAATGTATCTTTTCACAAAAAGCCGTTTTTCTCCCTTTTTTTGTTGGCAACTGATAATTTGCTGAAACGTATCTATGTTCGACGGCTGATTACTAAAGAACAGAAAAACGTAGAAACATCTTGACATAGCCAGAGAACACAATATCCTTCAAAAATCTGTCAAAATCGCCTAAAACGGCCGGTACTGACAGGGTTGAATTTGAAAAATGGCTGGGATTGAATGAGTTAAGTTTAGAAGAAATAAATTTGAGGCTAACTGGATAGCTCACGAGCTTGTTAGCTCGCTATTTTGCTAGCTAGCGGCCGTCTCGAGTGCCTGCAGCATAAGAATTGTGCAATGTGTTGGAAACTATGAATAATAGGAGTGTAAAGGTGACTATAGGTTATTGACTATACGTTATTTCATGTCTCCAGGGCTCTAGCAACCATATTTAGAAAGTCACAAACAGGGTTGCTAAACTCTACCTACAAAAATATTCCATTTATTTATCATTGAATCCTCAATTTATCGCGGTCGGGCTTGGAACCAATTCATCTCTATAAATGAGGGACGACTGTATGCAGTAACTGGAAGATGGGCTTAATACAACATATGTATCTATTGTAGATGCCCACTTTTTGCTGGGGTGATGGTTATGGACCACTGGCGAATGGTAACTAGTGTGCTAATAAAAATGTTGACGTTTGACACACGACTCACTCCATCCACCCACCAAACCGTCTGATATCTTGACTGTTGGAATTAGTAGATTTGATAGACTATTTGATAGACTAGGACTATTCCACACACACACACACGCACACACATACCAAATAGGTGTTAGATCCATGACCGGCATCATGAAACGGAGCATTTTGCGACAGAAACGCAGGTACAGTATAACTGCATACCGGTCATCATGTCAACAGAATATGCAGCTCTGGAAAAAAAACAAAACAATGCAGCACTCCAAATGTCCCCTAAATCAGCATATCTCCATGCGTGGCTACCAGGTCATTCCAACGTCTGTTAAATTCCATTACAGCCACACCTGCCACCGTGTCTTGCACCAACTGTGAAATTTGGTGAAAAATTTGCGAGGCTTGAACAGGATGCATGAATAAAGTCAACGTTGTCCTGTAAAAAAAGTAACTTTTTTTTTTTTTTTTGCCTTGGCAATGTTCCCCAATCCCGAGGATGGTCTTTTCCAACAAGACATACTTGAAAACCCAATGAAAACCTGTGGAATGTCCTCAAGAGGAAGATGGGTTGTTAGAAGCCCAACAAGGCCCAGTTGCTTGAAATTCTGCACCACTCATTATTCTATTCTCTGTGTGCAGAGTAACTCGACCGCTGGCAACAGTATCTCAGTGTTTGTCTTGTCTGACCATGAAACATTTGTCCAAAGGGCTTGTCCATGTGGGTAGCTGCAAATTTCATTCAAGCTTGAAGGTTTGTTTCTTGGTCGGCACACTCTCAGTCCATGGCGGCGTAAAACTGGCTTCACTGTGGACAGCGATGCTGGGGTTCCAGCAGTGCTTCCTGTACATTCTAACCAATGTCTCTTCCACGGAGGGTGACAATATGGATCTTCTTCTAAACCTTGGCAAAGTGCTGACACATCCAAATAACTATCAGTTTGAACTGATGACCATGGAATCTGCATTGTTTAGAAATGGCCTCAAAAGACTGCCAATGAGTTTCTCGAGTTCCTTGGACTTTCCCATTGTTCCACGTACAGTAATCCTCATTTATTGCGGTTAATTGTCTCCAGTGACTTTCCGTCGTAATGTCGTATTCTTCATTTATAAATCAAATATTTCGCATTTAGAGCATCGAAAACCCGTTGACGACCTCCTAAATAAGCTTTAATATTATTAGAGCCTTTTAGACAACAACTCTATGGTCTATGGTCACCTTTACACTTGTTTTATCCAATACAGTAGACATTACAAGATAAAATAACAGTAAATAAATAGTAAATAATAATAAAATACATAAATAAGACACAGTATAGACACTGTCTCACACACACAGCACTGTTGCCAGGTCTGCTTATTATAAGTGACATGGGGCTTGGTGTTTTTGTAACAACCAAGTTGCCTGTTGTCGTGGGCTTGTTTCCAGAGCGCTAGCTGCTTGTTGCTCTTGCAAGACACACATACCTCTAGCCCACAGTTTGTTTCATTTGATACGCTTCCTTCCATCCATCTTCTATGCCGCTGATCTCCATTAGGGTCGCGGGGGTGTGCTGTAGCCTAACCCAGCTGACAATCACAGGGCACATATTGACAAAATACTTATGGACAATTTAAAGTTGCTAATTACCCTAACATGGATGTTTTTGGAATCTGGGAGGAAGTCGGAGTCCAAATCCATTTAGAACCTTTCAAGCTATTTTGAACACAAACGGACAAACCAACAAATAAACGCCGGCAAAAACATAACCTCCACGCTGCGCTTGGCGGTGGTAACAAGCACAGCATTTTATTGATGCCATTTTGAAGATAGCGAGCACACCCCTAACAGCTAGCCATGGCCCGGGATTGGAAAATGCTAGTTGATATTGGCAAGCAACTAATCTTTCCCACAGAGATTGCAACCACTACCTTCAGGCCAGCCTTGGTTCTATGGTCCCCTGGTGGTCAATATCATAGAGGTCACGGTCACATCTCACCAAAGAGGCCTATGAACGAAAGAAACGGCGCTACTCAGACCTGGCAGCAGATGAACAACAACGAAGATGGAAGGTCAAGGTCTATCCAGCTGAAGAAGAATGCATCAGACTCATGGAAGACCTTGGTATTCATGGACAGGCTCTGCGACAGAGAATAAGGTCAGTCTCTGAAGTGACCAAAAGAAGCAGCCCGTGGCTGTGGATCAAGAGCAAGGACTCTTGCTGGGCTCAAAGCAGAGGGGGGCACACCTGGGATACCAGCTGTTGCCGATGAGCTCTCTGGAGGTGTCATGGCTCCATCATCGCAACACCAATGAAGGAGGGTACCCACCTGATGAGCCCAAATGAAGTTTGAAACCCACCTCATTCCTTCCTGCCCTTTTCCAAGGGTGGGGTTGAGCGACGACCTGGTGGGCGGGGCAGTTTTTGGTCCCAGGTTGGGATCTCACTGCCTAGCTCGTGGACTTCATTGTTTTCCTTCCGCAGTTTGAGTTACCATTCATTTTGTCCCTAACACACAGTGCAAATTGTCAAGGCCTTTAATTATTTATGATTGTATTATTAATTATTTCAAAATACAGCCTGGAATCAACAGCAAACACAACAGACGGAGTCAGGACAGGGAGAGTCAAGCCCCATAGACACAACCCAGCCACGGTCTCTTCAAGCTCAACTACTCCACACACACACACACACACACACACACACACCGATCTCCACCCAATTAGCATGGAGTTCCATCTTCTGTCTAGAGTGTCACACAAACACAACTACATATGCGTCCGGCAACACAAAAACACAAATAGCCTCTCAGACACACAGAGACATACGCACCACTTCCATTACCCATAACAATTGCTCAGTGACAAGATAAGTGATAGCCTCATCCTGCCTCCTGCCAATTAAATCCTAATGTGAAAGAGACTGATTCAGTATTGCACTTGCGATGCTCGGAGGGTGTGTGTGTGTCACTCGCAGCGAGCGTTCTCTATTTGTTGAAAACATCTGCGGCTAGGGCCAGACAGATTGCAGTTCCTTTCGATGTTGGCTGCAGGCGAGCTCGCTGGTTGTCTCTTTCCCATTATCCCCCCCTCTCTCTCCAAGCCCCCCACGCCCCAATCTTTTCAGCAATCAATATTTAACAGTATGCCTCATGCTGAAAGACAAAAATGCAACATTGGGAGAAACAAAGACATTCATGGAGGTCCAAGGAAGGACAGGATAGCTTTTCTGCTTATCATCTGCTGGCCATAATTTATTATCGTTATTATGACTTGGACTTGCAGTTAAATAATGTGTATAAACGGAAAAAAATACCAAACGTTTGAGTCTACGTCATGTGAGATGTTACAAATCTGAGGGTTAAGCGCTGCTGCGTCAATACATGACGCGATAAATGTGGTGAATCAATTTAACGCAACTGTTTCTTGCTGCAGTGTAAAGGTGACTACAGGCCCCCAAGCCCACAGCAAGGCTGCTTGTTCAGCCTGATCTGAGAAGAACTAAAATGTCCTGTCTTTATCTGTCGCTATCTTGTGTGTATTACATGTTATGTATTATATGCTTGGTCCTACTGCAGGGGTGTCCAAACTTTCTCCAGCGAGGGTATTTGATATTTTGTAAAGCAATGCATGTAGATATGCTAAAAAGTTAGATGTATTTCACAAAGTAAATTGTGTCTCAGCTTTGTCATACAGTTGGAAAAGCTTATTATTACCTCCAGCAAGCGCAAGCGTGGAGGTTACGTTTTTGCCGGCGTTGATCTGTTTGTTTGTGTTCAAAGTAACTTGAAAAGTTCTCAGTGGATTTGGATGACATTTTCAGGAATTGCCTGAAATTGGATATCAAAGAACTGATTACATTTTGGAAGCGATCCCAATCACCGTCTGAATCCAGACATTTTTTTTAGAGGATTCGTTAACATTGACAGATAGGACCATTTTCGGCATTTGTGCATATAACTCCACAAAATTCTCAGAGCACTTGGAAAAAAAGTACTCTCCACTGGTCACTAGGTGTCAGTAATGTTACTGTAATGTTGAACATCAGACTTGATTGCCGGAACAACAGGCTTTTATTGCAGTTTTGAAGTATCACACAACAGGCACAATGATCCCTATTAATCCCTGTTTTGGCTGTAACCATGCCAAGATAAAACTCAACTCTGACGCCTCGACCTCACTTCCTGTCTGCCACCCCCCACTCAGCTCCCCTGGGACTGAAACACATTTACAGTTTCACACACTCGATCACGAGTATTACTTATGTGTTACATGTCTTATTTCCTCCCATTATGTCTACTATATTGGGTCATATGAGTGTAAAGGTGACTGTAGGGGTGTTAGTTCATGTCTAGAGGGCTCTGATAATGTTAAAATCTGTATTTAGAAGGTCGTAAACAGGTTTTCTATGCTACAACTAAGAAAATATTTGATTTATAAATAATGAATCCTACTTTGCGGAAATTCACTCATCATGGTCGGGTTTGAAACCAATTAACCGCGATGAACAAGGGATGACTGTATTTTCATTTGGTATGCCTCAAAATCACAGTGATGCTGGTCTGGTCTGATACTGGGAACAAAACTTTCAAAACATGACCTTTCAACTAATTTAGGCTGTAGAAAAACAAGGTTTTTCATGTGAGAAGACACTGGTTGAATATGAAACGTCTGAAGTCTGTTTAAATAGGCTTTTTTCATATGTGGTGTAGCAATTTGTTGTTTACCTTTTAAAAAAAACAACCAATGATATAAATAAGATATGCTTCTGTGCTGCAGGCTCCCACTGTGCACCGACAACTGCTGACATTTTTAATTCAGTGAAGCTGAGATGCGGGTGCGACAGATTTGTGACATGCTGAGGAACCACCAGGGACGTCAAACCTGTTAATAATTGAATCACGGCAAAGATTAATTGATAACACGTTCTCTCCACGGTATTTGGTGGATACGGTATATGGAGGGAGGAAAGCAAACGGACACGTGGGCTGCATTTTCAGCATGTGGTTCCCTCCTCTGATGAACGGCGCTTGTCTGCTCATGTTTCCCTCCAAACAGTGTATCTTGATGCCCATATAAGTTCATCTGTGTGCGTGCAGCTTTGTGTTCCAGGAGCATATTTGTCTTTATCACGCAATCAAAGCGTGTCTCCGTCAAGCAACATATGTATTATTTTTCCTTTAGTCTATTTCCAGTGCCTCGTTCCAGTGAGAATGTGTGCAGTGTATTTTAAACAGCTGATTTTGTGCTCATTGGATAAAGCCTTGGCCACGGTCAGGACTGATTAGTTACTTATTACTTGTTACTCCCTTTCAGTCACATCATCACTTTGATGTGTGCTGCATCTTCAGTCTGTTTCTTCCTTCTCAAAATTATCTGAACAGGGTTCTGTTCTGCATTTATGCTTCCCGGAGCTCGCTCCTGGATCTCAAAAGAATGAAATAGAGTTTGTTACCAAATACTGTAAATGCACTCTAATTAGCAGAAAATGTGTGTTTATTTTAGTTTTTTAAAAAAGTTTTAGGTGTAAAACCTGTGACTGCTATTGACGTATTCTGTCCTAATCCTAATCCTCAAACCACTTGGAAACAAAGCCACAATGACTAGAGATGGGGCCGATTTCCACGATGTAGGATTCAATGTTAATAAATGGAATATTTTCATAGTTGGAGCATAGAAACCCTGTTGAGGACTTTCTGGCAGCAGACGAGGATGGAAGGCCAAGGACTACGCAGCTGAAGTAGGATGCAGAGGTTTTGTGGCTCCTTCTACCATCAGACCCATGAAAGACGTTGGTATTCACGGACAGGGACTGTGACAGACCATAAGACCAGTCTCTGAAGCGTCCCAAAGAAGCAGCCAGTGGCTATGGACCAAGCACAAGGACCCTCGCTGGGCTCAAAGCGGAGGGGGGCATGCCTGGGATGCCAGGTGTTGCCGATGTGATCTCTGGAACTATCAGTGGGCCATTGAAACACCAATGATGGAGGGTGCCCATCTGACGACCTTAATGAAATTTGAGCGTACTGATTAGCATCCTGTCTGCTCACTGGGCAATCAATGAAGCTTCCGCTGACTGGTCCTCGTCTGGACAACAGCGATAAAAAGTTGAACATTTTTCAGCTCTCGGGGATTGCGTTGCAAACCAGCGTGTGCATGAGCATGTCGCTTGGCTGGACGGTGACTCATGTTAATCGGCCTTTCGCGCAGGTTCCATTGAAAATGAATGGAGCGATGTCGCCTCCTGTGTGTAGCGCCCGTTATGTCGCTAGCTAGCGGGCTAACCAGTTAGCAGCTAACCAGTAAGAAACCAAAAACTGACCACTTCCACACGCAATGGGATAACTTCTTTTCACTCCATCATGTGGGGCATGCCATGGCTGACTTAATGACTTCATGCAGTGTTAAGGTAATGTAATGTAAGGTAATGTAATTTCAACGGGATGTGTTTTCAACATCTCACACCTGTTCTATGCTGCAGGGCTTCCTGTTTCTCGGAACTGCAGGAGACCAATCCTTGGCTAACGGTATCACTGTGTTTAAAATCATTTGACAATCAAACTGTTCGTCATAGTCCACTGTTGAGATGACACATTGTCATGATATGAATGGACATCAGGTCGTGTATTACTCGTTCACTTTACAGCGTTGGCCATCTCAGGCACAAGATGAACCATTGTGAGGAAAATCGGCCATTGTAGCTAAGAAATGGTGGTTGTCCATCTCACAGCGAGACACAGACAAAATTGCAACAAAGGCTGCAACAAATATCCAGCAGTGTCAGAAATGTAGAGAAATCATCTCACAGTGTGTCTGTCTCTGTTGCTACGACGGCTGTCAGTGAAACAACCAATAGGAACACAGCGTGAAATAATGTGAACGGTTCCACAGCCACAGTCGCAGTCATTATCGGCAACAAACAGAAAAGTGGTACAACAGAAACTGAGGTGGAATTTTTTTATGTGGCACTCAACTAGAGATGTTAGCTTGGCTATGAAAGAATATTTTTGTCAAATATATTCTTGCCACCACATAATACACTTGACAGAATGATTATATTGATTTTTGTCCACCATATTTCTGCATGCCAACTAATACATTGTATCATAGGACGCAGCGGTAGATGGTCAACAACCATATCACTCGGATGCTTGAAGTGGTATTTACGAGCAGGAAGCACCAGATCTTGTGGTCTACAACCAGGACAGGATGTGCTGCCTTGGGAACCCAAGTCACACGGGGAGCTCAAAGCAGACCCCCCTTCTAGGTAGGGTTGGGCATCGAGTCGCAACCATCGATGGGAACCGGCACTAACATTGCGATTCTCCCGGGATCGTTCAAATCTTTTTATTCAGAGTGTTCCTAGTGTTCCTTATGATTCGATTCCTCGTTTCAATGCCCACTTCGCTGACTTTGAAAAAATAAAAGGCAAGCAAAAAAGGACGCGATGCCACCCTTCCGTCACGTAGGTAAGTGCCTCGGAGTCTTGCAACAGGAGAAATGCTAGCTGCAGTGTTTGGGTGCGCTGCTCTAATTTGCCCGTGTAGGTTTGTAGAACGTTGCGTTGCATTAGTTCTGCTTTTGATCGCTTATCGGCTGCTGATTGTAAAAAAAAGACCAAAGCCGATTTGTGTGGAAATGCTGATTATCGGCACAAGGTTACATCTGCTGACAGATAGCTTCTCGTCTCTTCCCAGCAACACATGGTGGACACCTACTCAGCACCGGAGAAATCGGGATGTTTATTCTTAACTTGATTGTCTTAGTTATATCTGACATTAACACGCATTATTTAGCATGCTAGCTTAGCGCTATTTGCTTGTTTAGTCTTTGGTCTTTCCATCTTACAACTAAAATAGAAAAATGATGAATAACAATGCTAATTTCTCGGGTGCAGTGTAGTTTGATGTTGACTGCCTTTAGTATTTTTCCTCACTTGAGGGCAGCATTCGAGACTGACCAATAAAAAGGCTTCTAACATTGTTCAGAGGAAGCCCCGCCCGCAGTAGTGAATTCAAACCGTAAATGCGCAACTAAAATACACAACTAAAGCTTTGAGATCTGCCACCGTAAGTTCCAGAATTGCAAATAAAAGTTCCCGCAACGCAAACAGAATTTCTAGTTTCATTTTATTCATTTGTAAACAAACGCAATTGCGGTGAAACAAATCTGTTGATGTGGTAGACTGCTGATGGGGATGTCATACAACTTCACGTCAAAAAATCCGAACTATCCCTTTAAGAGTTAAGATGGTCTGTCTCTCTTCTATTGGTATTTCCCTTTTTTCTTGCCATTTTTGCAGCAACAAATGACTTTCTCCAGCACAATGCTGTTTAACGGATGTTCATAGTACCACAGCGTGTTCCGAACACTGTGTTTATGCAGACAGAGCAGGTAGTAAGTACTCCAGAACTTGGAGCACATGCAGGAATTAGTTGCACCAACTGCCAAAGCTTGATCAACCTCCATTTCGGCAGAACCGCTCTAAATTGATCACCCATTTTGTGGTCCCTGAAACAGGCCTTTTTGTATACTTCTGAAATACACATTATTTTTCAGTTTTGGGTGACCTTACCTTTTTTTTTTTAACCTCTGGCACTTCACCAATTACCTTTGCACCATTTCAAGCTATTCATTGGACTTGAACGACTTGAATTTCAATAAATAACTGAATGAAAATTGGGGTGTTGTGAAACGTTTGACCGGTAGTGTATGTTCTCTTTAAAAAGTAAATCAAATATGCTTCTGTCTAAATGAAGGTGATTATATGGTTCCATTTTTCATAACATAGTCAGTGGCAGGGGTGCAACCAGGAATTCTGGGCCCCATGGAAAGAAAGTCACCCATCCTTTTTATTTTTTTTAATAATTACCTACCTTTTTGGGCCCCCTGGCAGTCAGGAGACCTTGGAATTCCTAACTCTCCCTACTTATATGGCACCCGTGGGCGATAGCACTCATCATAAACAAAATGAAGAATTTATGCTTAATCTGTGTGATCTGTATCGGTATCGGCCGATTTCACTCGTGGTTGATCGGTATCGGAATGGGCAGCATCAACTCCTGATGGGAGCATCCCTTGTAATTTTGTTTACAAATCTTTTTTTTTGTGCTTGCAATTCCTTTTTTGTGTTTATTTGGATGAAGCGACACAAATTTCACCTCATAGAAAAGCAGCCAAATGAGAAAGAGAAACATGTGAATTGATGGTTTTCGGCACAATGACCTGTTTAACCAATGAAGTGGTTGTTATCACAGGGCTATTGTCTCATCGTTCCTTTAGGAGCTTGAGCAACCCCAGTGTCTCCATGCCCACGGCACTTTTGGAGATATGAGAGAAGTGTGCTTGCACAGCTCCAAAAAAGAACACGTGAGCCCTCCACCCACACACTAGCCCTTAAGTTAATGAAAATGTGCGCAGGCAAATATCCACTAAACATCTGGATAGAAATTCTACATATCCACTTGAGCCGTGATGCTCATAACCCACGTGGACTCTACATGGAGTCCACTCATGCCAAGCTTTATAAATAAAGTAATGACAAACCTAAGCATGTGACGCAGAGAGCACAGTTAATCTCTAATTATGTGTGTAAGTGTACGTATATGTGTACTGTTGGGAATGCCAACATTTCTGCTACTTGGGACAACATCATAATTATTATATTTATCATATATGCACATGAATGCTTTTGGCAAAAGAATCACAGACTCGAGCTCAGTGCTGAAGTTCCCTTGTGACCAATTACCACGACTTAATAAACCTTGCAAGTGGCACTGGAGTCCCCTTAAAGAGAGCAATGCCTTAAAATAAATCAATTATACTGAAAAAAAAACAACTTTCCATCGTGGTGATTTCATGCTGTAGGTACGAGCACTGCTGTATCCATCATACTTGTAACGTTCTGTTTGTAGTTGGACTCCGATGCAGTGGTAGAATTTCAACAGACATTTAGGACCCTGTCACACCTTGACGATTTGGGCAGCGCATGCCTGACGTGATCATTTTGATGGCATACGTTGAACTGACGACGTTTTGGTTTTTTTTCAATTTTGGGCGTATACATTGCATATACTGTACATAACGAGTTCGACGTAAACATGACGTATTAGAAACTTATATCGAACGTTTCTCTAATTTATAGACAACTCATATCAACGAATGCGTAGCGTGTTGCCGGTGTTCACAATTTATGCCCAACGCCTGTCACACCTTGATGATTTAGCCAGCTTACGCCAACGTATAAAAATTTGGCCAATACGCTGGCGTACGTCATAGTACGTCTAAGTCGTCCAAAACTTTTGTGCGTGCATAAAACTTTTCCACGTATGTCAACGTTTGATTCATACGTCCCACATCCGCGGGCAATAAGTTATGCGATCGTTGACACCCGTTCACACACGGTATTTGTAAGTTACACACAAGTCGTAATACGTCAACATAGCTTGAGACAAAACTGTCTTCTTGGCAAGCTTTGGCTGAGAGGAGACGGAGGCTGTCGTGTTTGCATTAGCAGATAAGTTAACTGCTTGACTATGGAATCACAGGAGTGCCAAAATTAAAAGAGAATACGTGTGGAAATACAAAGAGAATTAATAATACAAAAATATAAAAATGTGGAAATACAAAGAGAATCAATAATTTAAAAAATATATACAAATGTAGTCATATTCTTTTTCCATTTTGTCATTGTTTTTTTTCTGTATTGTCTATGTTTTTTCCAATTTGATGTTGTTTTTCCTGTTTTGTATTTGTCTTTTAAAACTTTTGCATTGCATTTTGTCATTGCATTTAGTAATGACAAAGACAAAACAGGAAAAGTGACGCCAAAATGAAAAAAACAAAGACAACGCAGAAATCATTGTTTTGTGTCTCTTAGGTATGTTGACGTATTACGACTTCTGCATAATTTACAAATAACGTGTGTGAACGGGCGTCAATGATGGCATAACTTATTGCCCATGGATGCAGGACGTATGAATCATACGTTGACATATGTCGAAAAGTTTTATGCAGGCACAACATTTTTGGACAACTTAGACGTATACCGTCGTGCTTCCGCGTGCTGTTAACATATACAAAACTTACCCATAACTTATTCGATGTACGCCAGCGTATTGGCCAAATTTTTCATACGTTGACGTAAGCTGGCTAAATCGTCAAGGTGTGACAGGGCCTATAAGCACAAAATAGTCCCAAAATATGACAATGGACACAGAATGGACACAAAAACGCACGGTGACATAAATACTACGAGCACAAATTAGAACATCTAAGTTGAGGCAGTGCTGAGGCGGAGCAACGAGCCTGGCAGTACACTCCTGATCAAAATGTTAAGACCAGTTGAAAAATGTCTGGAATTTGCATTTTGCATTGTTGGCGCTTGAAGGAAAACTGCACTGTTTCTGGTATCACCCACAATCCTTATTTGAGATGTAAACACAGGTCTTTCTCTTTTTTTGTGCATTCTAAAAGATATAACAACAGTTAAAAAGATGCAGCTAAGAATGCACGTAATGGGAAACACCTATTCCGCCGAAAAAGCCTTCTGAAATAACCTAAAAAAAACCACCAACCACGCTCCATTTACATATAATGCGACCTGCATATTAACCAAGCTACAGCAACATTGTTATTATTGTTATTAACATTGTTGTCACGCTCCGCTGTGAGACTTGGTTTGTGGGTCTTCTTTATTATAGTTTGGTATTGTGTCTTTTTCTTCTGTTGTTTGGCTTTGTTTGTCTCTTGCAGACATTGGCTCTTCTGGAGTCAGGCGGAGCTACCAGGCGGTCTGTCCCATCTGTCCTCCCTTTTTATTCACCTCAGCTGCAGCGGGAAGGTGCTGGATGGTACCAGGATGCCATTTGACAGCCTCCTCGTCTTCCAAGACTTCTTGTTGGCATTCTGTTTCATCTAGCCTTTAGCTTTTTGTTGGTCGTTATCTTTACTCACCTTCCTGGTAGCCCGGTAGCCCACCTGACTTACAGGTAGGTTTCTGTTACACTTTAGTTTCTAGTTTTACATTGTGCCCTTTCTCATGATTTTTGTGTGCACCGTAGTTTTTTGTTCCTGCCTTGTCTCGCAACTGTTTTTGGAATCATTAAAAAGACTTTACTCACCTGAGCTGGCTTTGCGTCTTGGGATTCTTCCTCGTTGCTCCAAACCCAGACGTGGCAAATTTTACGCCAAAGAACTACGTTAATTACATAGTGACACGTCGCTACACCACACCGACTAGCTACTACCCGGCAACTTCAAGCCACTATCAAAAGGTAACTCATATTGGAGCTGCCGCCACTGCTGCTGTGTTTTTGTTTTTGAAACTGGAAAAGTTAACTCGAGTGTATCGTTCCTTTGTTATGTTGTGAAGTGAACTCAATGCACCCGGAAAAGAAGTTCTGGTGATGCTTGAAATGACCAAAATACGGCAAAAATACTATACGTGTTGCAAGTTACAAATTTAGAATGCACAGAAAAGTCCATGTCCTTGTCTTACATGAGGATTAAGGATGACAGCTCAAAATAAATAAATAAAAAGTGCAGTTTTCCTTTAGATTGGATCTATGTTCAAAATGCAACAAGAATAAATGGTCAGACAAAAAAAAAATTGAGTAAGCAATTTATTGCAACCAACTATTAAAGTGAAATAAGCTGTTCATCAGCTGATCACAAGCAAAAAAGCAAAAGCAAAAATGTGAATTCAGGTATTCACACCGTCATGATCTCTTGATGGCAAAGGCAAAAAAGCTTTCTCTCTTTGAGCGCGGTCGGATTGTTGAGTTGGCCGAGCAAAGCTTCTAGCAGCGCACCATTGCTGCTGAGGTTGGACGAAGTAAGACAGTCATTTGGCACTTCTTCAAAGATCCTGAGGTTTATGATGGAAAAAAAAAGACCCGGGATGATCCTCAGCCCAAATGAAGGTTATTACTGGTGCTGAGTGCAGTCCAATAACCACCATAACCATAACGATGTCTACTAGAGAAGGGTTTTAAGAACAAAAAATGTCTGCAAAGGCCTCGTCTCCTTCAACGCCACAGAAGTCCCCATTTCGAATTTGAACGAGAGCACCAAACATGGGGCATCACTGATGCCAAAAAATGGAACATTGACGGTCCTGATGGCTTCCAACGTTACTGGCATGACAAGAAGATCCACCTGCGATGTTTTCCACAAGGCACGGTGGACGGTGCGCCCTCATGATCCTTCAATGGAACGATAGAGCTTCAGGTTGTGCAGGGGCGTCAAACGGCAGCTGGCTGTGTGGAGATGTTGCAGGGGGCATCCCTCATGACTGAAGGCCCTCGTCTGTGTGGTTCCTTACCCTCCGTTCTGTCCCCAAATTCCCCACTCGTGCTTCCATGTTGCTTGCTTCACTTCTTTCCTGCCCGCTTCTGTCTGTCTTTTGTATTTAGAGTTGCAATGTTTAGCGTCAATGCACAGATTTGATTGGTCGGTCAACCAGTAAAATGCTGTGTCGACTAAAAAAATTGCAATCCACTCATTTTCATGGTCGACTACACCGACTCAGTTGACTAATAGTCAGTTAATACAAGACCTTTCAAAATTGTATTAAGACCTTTCAAAGTTGTATTGAAGACGTTTTATAAGATTTGAAATTGGACTTTAGACATTTTAAGACCCCTCGGATACCCTGATGTAAGATGATCTGATCCTCGAACAGATGGGATCTGAGTCACAGTGTAGCCTTTAGCCTGATCGGCAGGCTAACGCTAGAGGCGTTTCTCCGAGCTTGCCTGTTGTAATTCCAGATCTTACCATCATATATTGACTTGTGTTAACCACGCTGAAAGTTTTAAGGCCAGATTGACTGTCGAAGCTTGTGCTAACGTAAACAAATGAACTTTTGCGTCTCAGCACACAACTTTGGTGCGCTGGAGGACTGCTGAACAAAGTGCCAAACCTCAACCCTCACAGTGATACATGTATGCTGTACATTTTACCTGTATTGTCATGTATTTATACATTATTGACATGTTTTCTGTGAGGAAAAATGGCCTATTTTCTGAGGATACAATATTTTTGGGATGAGAAATTTACAAATTTGTGGGGCTGCGAATGTGCGGGGGATCCACTTTACTTCCAATTATTTTGGGTATTTTCATTGCAATGGTAAAATGAAACCTTTTTCTTGAAAAGCATGAACGCGTATGACATTTCTACATATCGATATATCTTAACAAAGCGAAACAGGCTGGTCTTGGAAGAGTGTGTCTACATGAAGTGAACGCGCGCTGCTGGAGCTCATCATGTCAGGGCAGTGGAGCTGTGGTGAAAATCAGACCTGGCAGATGAGCATACCAAAGTCTACATTGTTGAAGACCTCTAATCCCAAAGAGGAAACCCAAGTCTTCAATACTTAATACAATTTAAAAAGATGGTTACCAGCCTTCACTTCAATTTCATCAGCTCAAGTCACAGCGCGTGTGCGTGTGTGCGTTCGTGGTCGTCATATGCATATGAACTGCGCAGCGTTTTTTGGGTCTGCTTGTATGTGTGTGTGTGTTTGTCCCTTCCGACTGTGTCTGGAAACCTGAATAACCTCCGCACACCCAGGCAGAAGTGATTAGACGAGTGTAAAAAGTGATGATGCTGCCAATGTAGCAGCTTTCTCTCCAGCCACTGTTTGACAAGCTAACATGTACGCTTCGATCTCCAGGGTGATAGAGTGCATCAGAGTGTGTGCAGCAGGCCCGTGCACCTTCTATGGCCGCCTTGAATAGGAAATGACTGTTGAATATTTCACTCCTGACATTCACCACATCTCATAAATCATTGTTTATGGATCATTTAGTTTGTGCTGTTGTTTGCACCTGAGCATAAAAAAATCATTTGGAAAATGGAGCAGCCTGACTTTAATACACAGGAGGTCCAAGGGTTACGAACGAGTGCCGCTCCTACGATGCGTTTGAGTGTAAAGTGGAACTCATATGTGGAGTAACACTTCAGTCACTCACACTGTACACCAGGGGTGTCCACACTTTTTCTACGTCCACAGAGCGAAAAATGAAAGGATGCAACTTGATATTTTGTAAGGCAACACATGCAGACATGCTGGGCAGTTATACTTGTATATATTTGAAGAAAAAAATGCATCTCAGCTTTGTGACATCAGTGAAAAAGCCCATTATTAATATCAACTTCCCTCTTTGCTCTTTTTCCTCCATTTATTTTAAATCTTCCAAATATTCAAACTTTTTTCTGAAATAATATGTGTAAATTTTCTTTAGTCCCATAATATTACTCCTAAATTTCCTAAATTTATTAAGCCTAAATTTCTCAAAATTACTTTATTTTGTTTTGTTTGTCTCATAATTCCGTCTTAATTTTTTTTTCTTTTAATTCATTGTTTTTATTCATCTCTATGCTACTAAAATGACATTATTTTTCCTGATAAAATTGAAAGTTTATTGTTGTAAAACCATTCAAGTGAAATAGGCTGATCAAAGGTTTAAGAGCACAGCCTTTAAAAATGTGGTTGAATGTCATTTTCTGTCAGGTCTTCACACTGTCATGACCTCTTGATGGCAAAGGCAAAAAAGGTTTCGCTCTTTGAATGCACGAGAGCACCAAACATGGGACTTCAGCTTGTGCAGGGGCGTCAAACGGAAGTTGGCTATGTGAAGATTTTGCATGTTGCATGACTGAAGGCCCTCGTCTGTGTGGTAATGACCAACAGGACAACGCCTGGCAAAGGAGTTCTTCTAGAGGAAGAACCTCACCCTTCTGGAACATCCTGCGTGTTCCCCTGATATAAATCCAATCGAGAACATTTGTGGATGGATGGCAAGGGAAGTTTACAAAAACGGACATCAGTTCCAGACTGACTGGATGCAACAACAGAAAACACTGGCATCAAAAATGCCCAAACCCATTTTTGAGGTGATAGGGTTTTTTTTTGTTTTTTTTAACTATGGTCTTAAACTTTTGATCAGGTGATGAACATCTTATTTCAGTCTAATGCTTGTCTGCAATAAATTGCTTGGTCCCCCCCCCAAAAAAAAGACTTACTCCCATTTCTTCTTTTTGCATTTTGAAGCTCTGCTTAGAACCTCCTCAAGATCCAACAGTGCAAAATGGAAATTCTTGCAATTTTTCAACTCTGCATGTGACTTCATTTATCACGTCCCCATTCGAGTCTCAGGTTCCCATGTGCTTGTAAGACAGCTCAAGAGTTTGCGTGCCAAATCCATGCATCCATTTTCTATACCGCTTCTCCTCATTAGGGTCGCGGGCGTATGACGGAGCCTATCCAAGCCTTGGTGGTTCCTGGGTTGTTCCTCAACATGCTAACCAATTTCGTTTCGTCTCAGGCTGACATTTTGGGTCTTCTTCCAGGAAAAGTGGCGATACCTCCAAACATGTCACTTATGTAAACCTGCAATTCCTCTTCTTCCATCTTCATTGACTTCCTTGTACTTGTACATTGCTGTGCCTATGCAGCACTGATCAAGGACAAATACTCACACGTGCACCTTTTTGTCTTTTAAAGCAGTATCTGTCTTCTTAGGATCAATAACCTGCCAAGTGTTCTGGCTGTGTGGAGGACTCAAACAGAACTCTAATAGAAGAAGATAAATTATAGCAAGCAAACACTTGCTAAGCCAAACACATACTGTTAGTCTGGTCGCATTATTTAGTGTCTGTGCGTGTATTCTTGCATGTTTATCCTGATGCAGATCACGCAGCCATTTTGTTAGTGAGCTGTCAGACATTTAGCCAGGGTCAGCGCCCAAGGGACTGCTTGTGTGTGTGCGTGTAAAGGTGGAAGAGGGTGTGTAGGCCAACAGACGAGCGAGTCGACTGTACAGACACATTGTGAGTGGACTTACAATAGCATTTGGCTGCACCAGAAATACGGATAGCAAGGCAGACAGAAAGGGAGGGGGGACGCACCAAGGAAAAAAAAAGTTAAAAGCTGCACACAAACCCTGGAAGCAGAGAGCTGTTGAATGCCAAGGAAAAGTTATTTCCCCACAGTATATTGCAAGAGCTGCTGCTCTTTGTAAACAGAGCCCTCCGACTAGTCTCCAAGCTCCAATCATGTTGTTGTTAGGGTCTTGCTCCTCTTTGTGAACTGCCAAAACCACACCACCGGCACTCTTGGCTGTACTTCCAAAAGCAGCCTTCTATTTTACCCCTAACATTAATTTCAGGTCCCTTTCCCCTCATGTGCCCTCAAAGGAAAAAAATAATATTAATAATGATAGCGGAAGGTGTGGGGTGCGGAGACAGGAGTAGGAAAAAGATGGTTCAAGGGGAGGCAAGGTTTTGTGTTCATGCTGTGGTATTAAATCAGGGCAAAAGCAAGGCCTACGTGCGACTGCGAAATGGTTATTGAAAAACAATACATATGTTTTGTCTGTTGTCAGCAAGATTAGAAATGCAATATTCCATCACTGGAATGCATAAAAAGCTTCGAGCAACCAAGGCAGATAGATGGAGAGAGATACGTGAATGTGGTCAAGGGGAGAAAGGTAAATGAGTGCATCACCGGGGGGCAGATAGAGCAGGTGGGAAATAGTGTCGTAAATTAGCAACAAGAACACTAACAAGCGGTAAACTCCGCCAAGGCTTGGACATTTGTCACCTGCAAAATCAATAACCAGAAAGCAAGTCCTTTGTAGTTAAGGTGAAGCAAAGTTTCAGTTATTTTGGGTGCAAGGCTGCAGTGATATCGATTGCTTTGAATGAGGCTGTTCAGTGGAAGCATATTAATAAAACTTTACATTAGACAACATTAGAGCTGCTGATCCACTACAGGTAGGGTGACCATATTTTGTGGTGTGCTGTAATGATCCTGGAAGTTTACTCTTGGATGTCTTATACTTCAATACATTTAACATGTGCCTCCTCTGTTTGGATACTAGATTACAAAATACTATCTTCAAAGACAGACAAAAATTGCAAAGGAAGAACGGGCGCACAAATTATTGTTCTAAAACAGAATGACGCAATGCTTACGTTTTGGAATATACTTGGGAACTTGGGAATTCGAACCGCCGTTGTGCTTCACATCCCCAATTTTACAAGACTTCAACTCGGCGAGCGTCAGAGGATTAAATCTGTGCTTATGTTTTGCTTTTTTGTTGTCTTTTTGCTGATTTTTGGCAGCACTAATTCAAAATCAACCCACACGGTGGTGTGAAGTGTCCCAATGCCAGTCATTTTAATGGCCAGGTGAAAATCTATCTGTATTTTCAGTATAATAGCTTCTCATAGGCGGCCTTCTTGACAGACCACTCACATAGCAGAATCAAAGTTGATTCTGAACATATGATTGGTGGAAAAAACACACACAAAAGATGCATTGTTCTCAATCTCTCACACAAGCGTAACTTTCACTTTCTAGAGGCGTGCGACAGCTGCTGTTTATGTTCTGTACACATATCATTCTGGGCTCTTTGTCCATATTCCCTGTTAATGTAGAGTCCAGCCTCGTAGCCACCGGGACCACCAGAGAATGGTGAAAAACCGTGAGTAATTGATACGTCCATAAAAATGGATATTTTTGACAAAAATAAGCCAAAATGGAGCCAAATAAATTTGCAAGTGCCATCATTTTGATGAAAAATGTGAGAAGCACTATTAAATTAAAGAAATACTTAAAATGCGGTGCCCATCAGTGAAGGTAAAAGTAAGTTTAAATGTGCATTTATCCCTTTCATTCATCATGTATATGTATTTACGATTGTTTTATACATGTTTTCAACTCTGTCTTGTCAAATGCACCGCGTACTCCGCTGTAGGGAGCCTGTCTAGGGAGGGGCGGTCGCTGGGTGTGACAGAGTGAATACATACAGTAAGTAGTTACCCAATGAGGATTTTCCTTCATCACATGTACTGGAATCGTTTCATGCTCGTACTCGGCAAAAATGCATTATCCTTAACGGATACTCGTCTAAAACGAGTATCCGGCTCATCCCTAGGCAACGGTTTCCAAAAGCCCCAGTGTTCGTATTATTCCTATGCAAAACATTTGGAAACATTTTTTTAAGTTTTACTATGTTTCGGTTTTTGTTTGACATTTTGGAATAAATTAATAACGGAAAACGAGATGCCACTGTACTAATATAATTATTTGACAGAGCAGAAATGTGATTGTTGTACAACCGAGCACATCCATGACCCGGAACATAATTAGCATATAAATGTCATCGTGTACGGATTCATCCATCCATTTTCTTCCGCTTATCCGGGTCCGAGTCGCGGGGTCAGTCTCAGCCTCAGTCCCACGTCTTCCAGTTCCACATGGGGGACACTGAGGCATTCCCAGGCCAGCTGTGAAACATAATCCCTCCAGCATGTCCTAGGTCTGCCCAGGGGCATCTCAGCTGGCTCCTCTCAATGTGAAGGAGCTGTGAGCTCTTCCTGGATGGCCGAGCTCCTCGCCCTCTCTCGTAGGGTGACTCCAGCCACCCTATCTTGCTTTTTCGGTCACTACCCCGAGGTTCATGACCACAGGTGAGGGTAGGAACATTGAGAGCTTTGCCTTCCGGCTCAAGTCCCATTTCACAGCGACAATCTGGTACACCGACCGCATTACTTCAGACTGTACCGATCCGCCTGTCAATCTCACGCTGTAGCCTTCGCTCACTTGTGAACACGACCCTGAAGTACCAGTACACTCCAAAAAATAAAAAGAATTCAAGATCTTCTTTCAGTGGACACATTAAGTATAGGCTCCTGAATTTAAATGTCATATGTAATGAAGTGATGGTTGGTGCAATATCGAATGAAGCAAGGGTTTACAAAATAAATGATATCTGAGCTTGCACATGATTATGGACTCTGGCTTGGTGTTACTGTGCTAGCTACCTGCGTAGCCTCTCATTTTGAAGGCCAGTCGCTGTGAAATGATATTGACTTGCTATGTTCACGGGGGCTATAACCCTGGGCGTTTTTTTAGCAACTCAATATTGTTACAACATAACATTTGACATTTTGTGGCTAGATTTTGCGCCACGTTGCAAGTCAGCACTAATTAACAACTTAAGCCATTTATGTGCTATTTTAAGTTCAACCTCTGTTCATATAGATTGTTTAATTAAGGGACTGTTGACAGTGTAAATACTGCACGTATAGCTCTGGAACACTTACTGGTTTGATGTTTGGTTCACATTTTGTCATGAATAAGTGTGAGATTGGCAGAATGTATCCGTCCATCATTTAAAAATGTATTAAAATGTCGTTGCCTTGAAAGTGTTGGAGTCATTACATAGTTGGCAAGATTATTTGACATGATTTTGTCATTTGATTAACTGTGAAATGACCACGGCAACTGGCTCTTCAGCAGTACAGCAACCCAGAATGCAGAGAGGAGTCAGTTCCTGTGCAAAAGTTTAAAGATTCAAGATTCAAGATTCAAGAAGGCGGCAGAGCATGACACCTCTGTGTCTTTTAGTCTTTTCTTTTTAGTTTGAATTGGTTTTATTTATTCTGGTTTGATCTTATTTATTTATTTTTACCTACTTCCTGTATTTATTGCTTTTATTGTTTTACTTCTTGTTTTAAATATTTTACTGTTTTAAATGTCTTTGTTTTTATTTCATCGTTTAGTTTTTACTGTAGTAATTTGTACTTTTACTTCTTACCATTCATGGTTTTGCTAGTCCGTGCAGCACTTTGGAAGCAGCGTTTATAAAATGTGCTGTATGAATGAAGTGGATTGGATTGGAAAGTGTAAAATATCAGTGACCCTCGTGTTCTTTGATTTTACCGTCTGCGGCCCTGGCTGGGAAAAATTTGCACACCCCCCACCTCGGTTCTCTTTCTGTTAGAAGAGCAGAAATCCCCATCACTCTTGGTGAAGTCCCATCATTTCCACTGAAGCCGGTAATACAATGCAGGATGTGTTGGAGAAAAACGGGCTGCTCGGAGCAACTTCGTAGTACAAGTAAGTCGTAAGTATGTAAGTACGTAAGTACGTAAGTACCATGATCATTTCCGTTCGTTCAAAATGTTTGTTCAAAATGTTTGTCTTTGGCTAATTTTTTCCACTCTTACCCCTTTACAGCAAAATGCAAAGAATGTGACTTGCATACATAATAGGTGATTGTTGCAGCATTTGAGGCTTTTTAAGGCATTTTAAGGCATTTTAAGCAGTCACCCAAGTCACCCAAGCAGATTGCCTATGTGGATTTCAAGGCGCCAAGTCAGTAGTTTCTAATCTCGGGGTCATATATGTTCATGCAGATACCTCTAAGGACCTCTTTCAGCACAGTAGACATGAACACACGTCTTTCTCTTTTCTATGTGTTCTAAAGATGTAAAAACAGATAAAAAGAGGCAGCTCATTGTGGGACACACCTATTCCACCTAGAAAGCCCGCAACTAAAACACCCCCAAAAACCTCCAACAAGGTTTTATGGTTTTAGATCCATGTTGTAACCATGTAGTAACATTCATGATAACATGTAATATTTACTGTGTTTTGCTCTATTTTGGTTATTTTTAAGCATTACCGGAACTTCTTTGCTGAGTGCATTGAAAAGATAACGCTACGCTATAGCGTTAACTTTTCCAAACTCAAAAACAGTATAGACAGACCATCAATGATTAAATACAGTCATCAATCTCTTGTGCGTCTTCCTTCCTGTTACCCCATTTCACAGTTTGAACTGGTTCAGTGTAAATCGACTGTATTTTATTCATTGATTTGTTTTCTTTTAGTTGTGTGGTATCATTGGTTATCTTGTGTGGATGTACTGTACTGTACTGTACTGTACTGTACTGTATTTATTGCATGGGAAACCTGTCCATAATTCAACCGAGTTCTTGGAACCGAAGCATGAACCGAGTTCATGCTTCCTGCGCTGCAAGCTTGGCCGAAGCAAAGTGCTCAAAAGTGCACCAAGCATCTTCAAGCAAAGTAGAGTATAAGGGAAAGTTTTGTGTTCCAAGCAGCCCACGTACTGTAATATGTATGGTATATTACTGCATTATAAATTCTTTATTTGTGCAATATAAGAAGTATGAAATGCGAGTGCGGACTCATGCAAACATCCCCATCGAGTTGGCTTGTCTTGCATCAGACTCCGATCCTAACATCTCCTTGATCTGACATGACACATTTCTTCCTTAATCACTCCACCGCCTCTTTTGGAAGAATACCCGTTTAAAGGCTGTCCACGTCTAGAGCTCTACCTACCCATGACTCTTAAATTTGGTATGCGGTGAGCAGTTTACCTGTCATTAGACTTACAAAGTGCACATAAGCCAAATTTGCCCTTTGCCTCCACCCTCTCTCTTTCCCTCTCACACACACACACACACACACACACACACACACACACAGACACACACCCACGCGCTCATACGGAAAGGGAAACGGAAGTACACCAAAACATGGGCAAGTAAGTTTCGGTGCACTGGCCTGATGCCTCCCAGGTGTGATAGACATCTTTTTAAGTGAAGTACATCGAAATCCAGGGTGGCCGCCTGGGTGATAAGTCTGAGGGGTGGGCAACTGCCGTGGTTGTCACGGTGAGGACTTTTAACTTTGATTGGTTGGAGGCATGCCCTGCGGCGCTTTCAGGGCCACTGCTGGACCACGGCACACAGAGTCGCACGAACAACACATTCATACACAACGCTCAGTGCCTCAAAGTCAACACCCATGCTGAGCTTTTCTGTTGAATTTCTTAAGTGAATAATAACATAAACAAACATTACTGATGTCTTGTGGCCAGAACACTACATGTGACTTGTCTTTCAGTGTTCTTTGACTAATAATAGGCCATAGTCAACCACAAAACAGCCATCTTTTATTGATTATTTGAAAAAGCGCGATATTCCAACCACGAGGGATTACTCTATTACACCTTTACATTCAGTCCACTAGCTGAGTGCATTTTCATTCTAATAGCTTCTCATACAAGGCCTTGTCGACACACACACTCACATAGCACAATCAGTGTTGTTACACTTACATAGGACTGATGGAAAAATACTGGGGGAGGCAGACACAACTTTCCGATATGCCTCATACACATTAAAGACATTTATAGTATAAAATGCATACGCACTCACCACCAATGAATCATAATGACGATTGATAGAACGGGTGGAATCGGAGTGACGGTGTAGCCTTTAGCCAGGTTGTCAGGCGAGTGCTTTAACCGTGCTTCCGTCTGTTGTGGAGCTGCCTCCATCTCCCTCTAAAGCGGCTAGCGGCGTACAGTGGGTCATCCCGGTTCTTTTTTTTTTTACTTCCGGTTTCTGCACAGTACTTCCTGCGCTGGCTCTTGTCTTACAGCGGCTTTGAATGCGTCTTCTGAATGCCTTGTGTTTTTCCCTAAATTAGCCCATTTTTTGCCCTGAAAATGCTTAATTTAGAGAAAAAAACATATCGTTTGCTTGAATAAACATATTTTCGATTATAATTCATATATTTTTTTAAATGATGGAGTGCAGCCGCCAAATTTGACACGCAAAATGGCACGGGATTACTGTACACATTTTGTGTGTGTTCTTAGCAGTCTTTGTGGGAGTGTATTTAGCCCTGTTTGTGTGCGTGTGTGTGTGTGTGTGTGTGTGTGTGTGTGTGGTAGAGTGACTGACTACTGCACTATGACAGCCGGCATACAGTGGCACTGTTATGGATTTTTGCTGGAGGGCTGCTGTAGGGTTTCACAAATCAGTCTGTTCCTCTCATCCTTCTCTTCCCTCCTCCTGTCATCCTCCTCTCCGCCTCCTTTTTCAAATCAAAACTCCCCTCTAACCATGCCGACGACAGCTTTTGATAACTTGCGATGCCCCTCAGTCAGTGTTTGCTAGCGAAGTTCATCAAGCTTGCGTGTGATTGGGCAAGAGAAGTTGAAACCATAGAAAGTTTCTTTCAGTTGAAGCTGATGTAATAGATTGTAATGTAATATTTGCCCCTGACATTTTTTGGTGTTGATTTGAAAAATGCAACTGTCAAAGTGTTGCCCTTAATTATATTTGATCAAAGTAGCAAAGTAGAAGGTAGCATCAAGCAAGAGCAGCGCGAACGCTGGTTTTTGTACAACAATTTTGCAGTATTTTGTGTCATTTGTCTATCAAATTCAACAAAGTGGGTAAGCGCCCACATATTCTGGTAGACACAACACATTTCAAAGATTCTGAAGTCAGTCTGCTTCTGCCTGCCGGGAGGGATGGTTATGGAAAATAGAAAAGCACATATTTACTGCTTGGGTGCTTTGGGGATCTTGTGTCTTTTCCCTCCATGGAGCAATTTGAGTACAGAGAAAGAAAAACAAAAAGGTAAACACGTCACTCAGGGGAAAACAAAATAAAAGAAAAAAAAATCAGTGAGGACTGCAAGTGAATATTTATGTTTTAGCATCTCTAGCTAGCGCTCCAACACTTTTGACTGTCTAACTGAGTTTAATATTCAGTCGGCGTGTCTTCAACTAAGGATTTTCACAGTCGAATCTGATTTGTTACATTTTGTCAATTGTCAACTAACATTTGTTTTTTGTTGTTTTTTTTAAGAGCAGAACTAATGACATTACCGGCAAATAAACAGATCTAATTTTTCCACCTCATAGAAAAAGGCTAAAACACTCAGATAAACAAATAAGCATAGTTGGTGTGCAACAAAAGCAGTTTGGTTTTGTTTAGTTTTTTCAAAAATCTATGAATTAATACATGATCGCTGTTTCGTCGTTGACTACGTCCTATTAGTAAAAAAAAAAAAAAAGCATATTTAAGCAAATGTTACGTATTCTTGGCCTAAGTTAAGCATTTTCAACATAGTAATGTTCTAAATGAACTGAATTACAAACACAGTTTAAGGCAATAGAAGACTCATGAAGTGCTGAAGTGCTCATGAACCAAAAAAGTGTTAAATTTGTTATTCCTGCCATAAAAAAATACCATCGAAAGGTATATTTTCTGTGTGAGATGTTTTAAAAAAAAAAAAAATTGGAAGTTCTTCTTGGAATGGATTATACACTGCTCAAAAAAATTAAAGGAACAGTTCGAAAACACATCAGATGTAAACTGGGGGAAAAATGATCTTGAATATCTTTCCTGATAATAAGTGGGTGATGTATTAGTAACAAAATGATGCCACATCATTTGATAGAAATGAAAATGATCACCCTATAGAGGGGGGAAATCAAAGACACCCCAAAAATGAAAGTGAAAAAATGATGCAGCACACTGGTCCATTTTGCTAAAATGTCATTGTAGCAACTCAAAATGATTCTCAGTAGTTTGTGTGGCCCCCACGTGCTTGTACGCATGCCTGACAACGTCGGGGCATGCTCCTAATGAGACTACGGATGGTGTCCTGGGGGATCTCCTCGCAGATCTGGACCAGGGCATCACTGCGGTACCTGGATACATGGGGGAGATTCCAGGAGACAGGTAGTTACTCCAGGAGAGCTGGACAGGGCCGTAGAAGGCCCTTCAACCCTCAGCAGGATCGGTATCGGCTCCTTTGTGCAAGGAGGAACAGGATGAGCACTGCCAGAGCCCAAAATGACCTCCAGCAGGCCACTGGTGTGAATGTTTCTGACCAAACAATCAGAAACAGGCTCCATGAGGGTGGCCTGAGGGCCCGACGTCCTGTAGTGGGCCCTGTGCTCACTGCCCAGCACCGTAGAGCTCGATTGGCATTTGCCATAGACCACCAGAATTGGCAACTACACCACTGGTGCCCTGTGCTCTTCCCTGATGAGAGCAAGTTCAACCTGAGCACATGCGACAGACGTGAAAGGGTCTGGAGATGCCGTGGAGAACGTTATGCTGCCTGCAACATCATTCAGCATGACCGCTTTGGTGGTGGGTCAGTGATGGTCTGGGGAGGCATATCCCTGGAAGGACGCACAGACCTCTACAGGTTAGATAACGGCACCCTGACTGCTATTAGGTATCGGGATAAAATCCTTGGACCCATTGTCAGAACCTACGCTGGTGCAGTGGGACCTGGGTTCCTCCTGGTCCACGACAATGCCCGACCTCATGTGGCTAGTGTATGCAGGTAGTTCCTGGAGGATGAAGGAATTGATACCATTGACTGGCCCCCACGTTCACCTGACCTAAACCCAATAGAACACCTCTGGGACATTATGTTTAGGTCCATCTGGCGCCGCCAGGTTGCTCCTCAGACTGTCCGGGAGCTCATTGATGCCCTGGTCCAGATCTGGGAGGAGATCCCCCAGGACACCATCAGTAGTCTCATTAGGAGCATGCCCCCACGTTGTCAGGCATGCGTACAAGCACGTGGGGGCCACACAAACTACTGAGAATCATTTTGAGTTGCTACTATGACATTTTACAATTGACATTCGGAGTGCAATTGACGTTTTACATGACATTCGGTTGTTTTGTCGTCTTAATAACGTGTGATGGATTTTCAATTAAAATATAAAAAACAGATTTATTTGTCGATTATTAAGGGATTATATGGAAGTATTTGATTAATTTACTTATTATATTCTTTATTTAATTCCAATATCATCCAATATTGTGCCAATGTTATCATTTTGAGTCGGACCCATTGAGGTATATTTCTTTTAGCAAATGTAAAATGAGTTTGATTTGGTCCAACGGAAGTCAGTTACATTTTTAAAAAATGTATTTCTTTGAATTGTGCTGTATGAGAATGAGTTTCTCGAGCATAGTTCGATCTTGTTGTGCGGTTATACTTGAAGTGTCTATAGTACTGCATGGAAAACCTGGCCACAATTCAGTTGAGTTCATCTAATGAGTCACTCTTTTGAGCATACAGCGGCCGTGCTTCCTGCGCTCCAAACTTGGCCCAAGCAAAGTGCTCAAAAGTGCAGCAAGCATCTTCAAGCAAAGTAAAGAATAAGTGTAAGTTTTGTGTTCCAAGCAGCCCACATAGTGTAATATGTATGGTATATTACTGCATTATATTTTGTTAAAAAAAAAAAAAACATATTTAGATGGTTTTCGATGCCAGAACTCTGAAAATATTCTTATAGAAGAAATCCTACTTTGTGGAAATGTACTTATCATGTTTGGGTCTAGAACCAATTAACCGCGATAAAAGAAAGATTGCTGTACATGGGCAAACAGGCTAGTTGGTTTGACAGCAATATAACCAAATCCTACAAAAAACGTGGTTAGGAGGGGTTAAGCCTAATCCTAACGCTAGAACAGCATGAGTAACGTCCAAATATGTCTCCGAAATATTTGCATGACTCAAGGTCAAAATGGCTGAAAAATGTTGGAATTACGTCTATCACCATCCAGTTTGCGTCTTTATAAAAGGCCAAACCATTGCCTCATCGCAGCACTTGAAGCTCCTGGACAGCCCACATTGCTTGTTTTTAAATTATATTTGGATCACGATGATCTTGGAATACTACTGTTTTGGAGTACTATCACACTTTTGGCATATGATGAGTTCCGTGGCTGCAGGAGAATCAGCTCCTGGTTCCGGTTGCCAGTTTGTTAGCGAAGTAATACGATGCATGAGAACACAGTTGGACTCACACAGTGTATTAATAAGAAGACAAGACACGCACCATATTGTACAGTAACCAAAACACATGCTAACCGGGACGGATCACAACCGAGCTTCCACTGTGTCGTAAGAATGCTTGTAATGCAGTATTTGTATTTTAGTTCATTTAGCCATTTTCATGCTTTAAAACACGCTTAATTTACACAATAATATAAATATTTTGGACTAATAATATAGCTGTTGTCAAGCGAATATAAAATTTTTCTTTATGAGTATATTTGGAAAGTCGCGAGGGATGACTGTATGCTAAAGGAGCCCACCGTCTTCTTCAATGTTTGGTAGAGGTGTCACGATACACTTGGCTCACGAGACAAAACGATACACGACATCGTGTTCACAAGAACAAGACGAGACAATTTTTAACATTACCACATTTGAACAAAACCACAATGACGAAATATAGTACTACAAAAACAGCCTTTTCTTTATTTATCCGAGTCACAGACATGACCCAAGCATGGTGCTTTTAACAGTTCAACTTTTTTCCACAAACAAACATGCAAACAAAACGAAAAATGACGGCAGTTGTCAAAATCAAATAACTCAAAAGAACTCAACTTGTTTCCTTGAAGAAGCAAGACTATGATACATCCGTGAAAATCCAACGACATCTGCAACGTGCTTGTTTTTGCATTTGACTGCATGTGCAAAATGTGACTGCATCAGCCTTGCACACCAACACACCAATCAATGCTACACTGCTCCCACGAGTCTGACTCCAGAGGAGCTGTCAGCAGGAGGCTGGTTGAGTGTCAGCTGAGGAGAGGCGCAACGTATAATGCAGATGTTCTCTGACCTTCAAGGTTAAAAGTCAATCGTGCTTAAGACGATGCCACTTCATCCAGAAGTACTGTATATTGATTGACTGATGAGTGTGCTGGATTGGTGATGCTGGGAGTTTACATGCATTTCAGGTTTAAACACATCCCGATATCTGGATCAACCTCAATCCTTGCACTTTTGTCAAACAAGTGTTTCAATCGTGTGTACAAAAGTGTGTACAGTTGTCATTCGTTTATCACGGTTAATTGGTTCCAGACGCGGCCATGATAAGCGATTTCCACAAAGTAGGGCTCCTTATTCATAAATGGAATATTTATATACAGAATATATATGGAATATATATATATATATATATATATATATATATATATATATATACAGCTAAGAAAATCTGTTTAAGACCTTTTAAATATGTTTTTTTAGCATTATTAGAGCCCTCTAGACATGAAATAACACTCTTATTGTCACTTTTACACATCAGTGTAATGTTCCTGAGACCTAGTGGCCAGTGTAGAATACAACTACAATGGTGCAGTGAACACAAATGCAATGAACATTCACACAGGAGCTGCTGTCAGCCGCAACTCACGCTACTCACTGGCGCTCTCCACACTGCTAACCATGTAGAAAAGTAGGAAAGTCCAGACTTCCTCTTCTCCTGCTACCTCTTCCAGTTCCATCGAAGAGACACCGGCCAGCTGTGAGACATAATCCATCCATCATGTCCTCGGTCTGCCCTGGGGCCTCCTCCCGGCTAGGCATGCACAGAACACCTCACCAGGCAGGCATTCAGAAGGCATCCCGAACCCGAGCCACCTCACCTGGTTCCTCTCGGTCTACTCTGGACTCCTCACTTTATCTCTTAGGGTGAGTCCAGCCACCCTATGGAGGAAACTCATTTCGGCTCTCACCTTTCAGCTTTCTTTCACTCGTGAACATGACCCTGAACATGACCCTGAAGTCCTCCACCTGGGCTGATACCTCACTCCCACTCCGAAGGGTGCAATCGACCCTTTAACAGCTGAAGAGCTGTAGCCCTAGTCTCGTGTTCCACGACCAGGACAAAAACCACATTGCACCTCCTGTAGCTGAGGTTCATACGGCCATACCCTTTTTCCAGCACTGTGGAATAGGTTTTTGCAGGGAGTCTGAGGAGTGTGATCCTGATGTAGTTGGAGCACATCCTGTGATCATGCTTCTTAAAAAGGTGGCCGACCACCTGCTAGTCGAGAGGGACTGTTCTCAACTTCCACGCAATGTTGAAAAGACATACTAAGTTCATGACTTACTTTGTTGCCATTGACGAAGGAGGACTGTTCACAGGCTTTGTCTCAAATAAACAATGTATACTGAACAGCGGTGTCAGGAAGCATACGCACACACACACACACACACACACCAGTTACTACCGACAAATTGAAGAGGTGGTTGACACTAGGAAAACATACCAATGGCTGGAAAAGGCTGGTTTGAAAGACAGTATGGAGTCACTAATCATTGCAGTACAAGCACAGGCCCAGAACACAAGGTCAATAGAGGCGGGGGTCTACCACATCAGACAGAACCTCAGGTGCAGGCTCTGAAGAGAAGCTCCATAGACAGTTCAGCACATCACAGCAGGGTGTTAGATGCTGGCATGGACGGCATACATGGAGCAGCACTGGAACATTTGTACCAACATTTGCATAGACAGGAGGTCTCATAGTCGAGATGGAAGACACCAGCAAAGGTGGTTGAGAACAACCAGGCTAAGATCCTGTGGGAGTTCCAGATCCAGACTGATCATGTAAACAGACAATCAGACAGCGGTGGTGATAGATGTTGCAATCCTGAATGATAGCAACATTCGGAAGAAGAACACTGGGGGCAGTAACCCCCACGCTATGTGGATGACATCGGGCATCTCCCTACAAAAGAGCGCAATACTGGGAACAGCTAAGATCCTACACACAGCCCTCAAACCCCAGGCCTCTGGTCGAGGACCTGAGCTTGAAGTATATACTGCCCAGGTGTGTGATAAACAGTTTTTAAAAATTGCATATATTTGGCAGGCTTAGCTGGTGTCAACATGATCCTTGTTTCTCATTTTGTTCTGATTCTCACTTTCTATCTGGAAGAACTTGTAAAATGTTCCTAACTGATGCACAATCCACAAGCAAGATAAAAATATTTGGCAGGGCAATGAACTCTTGTAAGGTCAAGCACCATGGTAGTCTGTTAAATACCAAGTGCTTCCCTTTCCTGAGATTGTATTGTAATATTTTTGAAATACTAGAATTCTGATAATAAATCTACCACGGTGAATCTCAAAATGACAAAATGAACAAAAGCAACATGCAGTCGAAGGCCATGAAGACTTCTTACATCGTCTTACATTTTCTTCGAGCACTCTCTGATACAATAATAATAAAAATTGATTGGATTGAAAGTTCTTGCCATTGAGCTGACTTCTCAGGACTTGCCTTACACGTTGCAGATACTTGGCCGTTGCAGCTTTCCTTGTGGCCTCTTCATGGTTCCCATTTGCCTGTGGTATTCTAAGGTACTTGTAGCTCTCTTCAACATCGACTCCTATGACTCAATGCTGCATACATGGATCCTGGAATGCCTGAAGCTGTACAACGTCAACACCACTCTAAGAACCTTCGTTGCAAACTCAATGAGGCTGTGGCAGACCACCCTTGCGGCCAACTTCGAGACAAAATATATATATTTATACAATTTCTTATGAAAACAATATTTGGTTTGAGTATGTTTTGAAACGCTACAGCCGCACGGCGCCAGGACTAGGTAGGATCAGAGGAGTGAAATACACGCGAGTCACTTAATAATTTCTTGTGTCCAACTTAGTAGATTGATAGAATTTGAACTTTCAGTGTTTAAACAAGAAAGAAAAGTGAGAAAATGTTAATGCCTGTCTGAGAGAAGTGCATAAAGTGTATTGTGAGGGTTTTTTCTTAAAACATATATAATAATAGTAAAAAAATCAAGTTTGCTACTTCGCGGATTTTACTTATTGAAAGCTATTTTGGGAACCTATCCCCTGTGAACACTGTAAATCAATGATCCATTCCAGAAAGCCAAAAATCTTAACACAAAAGAGGTTTTTATAGTTTTCCAATTGCAGGTGTGCATGCAGAAAACACTTTTAAATGTATATAAATGATGATGTCTTAAAGGAAGGTAAAGGTAACCTTAAGTGTTCATTTTTAGTCGTCATTTATATGCATTCAGAATTGTTTTATGCATGTAAAACTGTAATTAAAATAAGTAAAATGTGTGTTTGGTGTTGATATTTTTTGAGACTTGCGGCTTAACTGTGTTACTTAGCAAAGAACTACAGAGTCAACTGCTGATGACATCATGAACAGGCGACAGAGCTGACTTACGGCTCCTGTTTCCATGCATTAGCAAGCTAACAGGATGCTAACAAGGACGTTTTGTGATAAAAATACATTAAGAACACAGATGGACAAGTATTAATAACACGGCAAGAGGCGCGTCGTATTGCATTCCAACCCAAAATGTACGCCAACCGGGGCAAAATTTTCTCTTAATGTCGACTTTAACCAAAACGCACGCTAACCTATGTTCCACTGTCTTACCTTGATATCTAAATACAATTAAAATGATGGTGTGTTTAATTATGCTAAAAACGAGTGTCCTCATTTTGGTGTAGTGAGTAATACACGATGATAGACAGGACAACTGGCATATACTGTAATACTGTAATGTGACACTGATACAATACAGTTGAAAAATTACAATTATATTTCTTAAACGCTATTAAGAGATTGAATGACAACTGTGATGCTTTGAGACTTCCACTGGAGAACATTTTAGTCATTGCCATGACACGAGCTGCTTGTCGGAGTCTGGAGGGATTCTGTAATAATGGCACATTACTGGCAACCATTTCCATTTCAAATGCATGAGGTGATTATGCTTCTGAATTAGCCAAGTGACTTATTGTGGAATAATTTAGCTCAGTCAGGCAGAAAAATGACAGCTAATGTCTACAGAGACCGAAAAACAGAGATGAGCTACGGTGGGGCTTTGGGGAAGCAGAGGAAAACGGCAGACGGAAAAGCGCACAATAAGGAAACAACAGATGCGATCACTGTATACAAGAGGCTGGAACAATGAAGGGAAAGAGAGCCTTGTGAAAGTGAGGTATTACTCAAGCATGGAGGATGGATGAATGGAAGAGGGGAGGGAAGAGGGTGCAGATGAACAAGAAAAATGTGGAAAATCAATAGGGAGGAGGAATTGAGTTGGTAACTGCCAGACAACGGTGAATGATTCCAGTTTGAATTCGTTCTTTATTTCTTCATTCTTCTTTGTCCTCTGTGGTGAGTATGTACTTTCCATCTGTGCACCGTAGACAAACAGGTACCCTCGTCAGTTACAGTTACATTTGAAGTTACAGTTTCAGCAAACAGCCCGATGAAACAAAAACACACTAAAGATGATTACTAAGAGTGATGCTCTATAGTGGATTGGCGCACAATCTCCATTCACGGCCCTGCAAATTCACAGTTTTTTGGTTTAAAAATATTTCTATGAAATACAGAAAACACATCTCATTCACCATAAATCGGGACGCTACGTTACTAGCTACCTAACTAGCTAACTCGCTAACTTCTATATTTAGCCCTGCCTTAAAACTTGCAACAAGGAGAACACAAGTTAATATATGATGTCTAAGTCCTTCATGGACTTCCAACAGGCAAGCAGTGTGAATTTTAAAGACGGGGCTTGGAGCAACAGCTTCCCTAGCCTGCTAGCCTACTAGCCTCTAGTGCTAGCCTGACAACCAGGTTCATGGATCATCGTACATTATCACTCATTGTTGGTGAGTACCTCTACGTTTTATACTTTAAATTTAACAAGTGTGTGAGGCATATTTGGGTCTTAAACCTGGATTGCATTGCGAGTGAACAATGGTAATTGAAGAGACAAGGGGAGGGAACTGAATCAAATCTAATATACTATTGTGTTAAAAAAATATCAATTACTAACAGACCACACTGTGATATGTGACTTTCGTCAAAACGTCATGTCTCATAACATGACTGGTGCCTAGTGACCACAACACTGCACATAACTTGTCTTTCAATGTTTTTTGACTTATAATAGGCCATAGTCAACCACAAAACGGCAATCATTTATTATTATTTGTATTATTTTTTAAACACAATATAGTTATGAAGCGATATAGAGGGACAACTGTAAGTTGGTTTTCTAATGTTTCTACTCGGGGATAAGCAACTAATATCTGTCTCTGCAATGTCCTCTGAAAAATCTTCTGTTCAATTGGACAGACAAAGCTGTTTTCTGCAAAAAAAAAAAACAACCTATCCAGCCCATAACCAATGCAGATGCTGGATTTATTGGTTATAGCGTTCATATATGCGGTACCTGTCTGCTTTCTACAGCTCACACTTATGTGCTGGACTGTCTATCTTTACACAGCCTGCACTCGGGGTCTTTTCCTGGTGTGGTAGGACCTGGCCTCTATCGATCTTGTGCTATTCTTGTGCTGCCACGATGAGGGCCTCGATGACCTCTTTCAGCCAAGCCTTTTCAAGCCATTGGTGGCATTTCTCCACGTCGTCGACTTCTTCTAACTCTCTGTGGTCTCTGTTTTGTAGTGGAGTAACCACACGTTAAACACAACCGACGTTGAGAGCGGACATGGTTCTGTTATTCAACAATCAGTTCGAACAGTTTTTGTCCCAGCTGGACGTTTTACATTTCTGGGAATTCTGGGAAAAGCGCAGATGTTATGCAATCAACACTTGGGTGACCTCACATGTATTAAAAACATCGGAATAATTGCATGAATTCAGCTGCTTTTCAAACTTCACGTAAACAACCACACTGCAGGCAATGCAGTCGGAAACCACATTCCTGTTGCATGTTGCACCAGCGTCAGGGTCTGTCACCGAGTTGACTCACCAGAAAACACTGCCCCTAGCACTTTGGCGGAGAATTGCAGAGCACACGCTTAATTCTGACGCAGAACTTTGAAAGGCTCATGACGGCGTGGTGACTATCCAGAAGCATAAACCAGCTGGAGCCACAGCAGAAGGATAAAAGACCTACAGAGCCGCGGGTTGCAGACCCCGCTACTATACAATACATCTCCCACTTTTCACTGGGGTTCCATCCCTAGCCTACCAGCAAATGGGGAGGATTTGCAAGTGATCGATAGGCCCACAATAACTCTATCTATTGTGTATCCCAGTATTTTTCCATCAGTCGTATGTAAGTGTTGCACAACACTGATTGTGCTAAGTGAGTGTGTGTGTCAACAAGGCCTTCTATGAGAGGCTCTTAGACTGACCACGCACTGAGCTCTTAGACTACTGAATCTCAAAGTGTAATAATAATATCTAGCAAATATGACGAGTCGGAGTCTGTGCAATATTTCCTTCATCAGCATCTGGATACGTTTCACTTGTCAGGTGACCAAACTCTCACTACTGCACCGAACAGAAGCTCACACCAAATACATTATTTTTAGCCGTTAGAGCATTTATGTGCAATTAATCATTTGATTCATGTGGCAAACACGTTTCTGCTTATAAGCATAATATTGATCAATCAATGGCCGTAGAAAGATTATTTGGAAACACAGGAGAAGCCATAAATTGTTGTTGTCAGCTGAGGTGCCGGATTAATGTTCCAGTATAGATTGGCTTAACGTGATTCATCAGTGTTTTATGTGTAATTGGTACAAATGGGGTGGAATTAGCATTACATCTTGCAAGCATGGCTCAGAAGAGTAACATGCCCATACTATTCCATTTCTTTATGTAAGTATTTAACTTTTACAGGCGAGAAAGTGGAAGTTTAAGAAATAGTTTTGTTGGACGCAGTAGACGAGCTGTGTTTGTATTGCTGTTATTCTTTTGTATTTTTTGTAACATTCTATTCCGGCATTGTTGTAAGAAATATGTTCCAACACTGCAGCAGCACATACCTTTTTCACAGAGGAGGATGTACCGCTAATCAATTTCCATTACAACAACGTGGACAAAGAAAGTACACTCTGCCATAAATAGTGTATACACAGTCTTGCTCGCACCGCCATACTTCAGAGTGCTGGTTTCTTCTCACATGTTCAAAGTTCTGTTGCTTTCAAAGAATTTATATTTGTTTTCTTTCCTACTGTATTTCACTATGAGATAAAACACATACAACAACCTCTTCCAAGTCAGCTGAATGGTGAATTGACTTTCACACATCGCCGATACTGTCTGCCAGCTATTAAAGCTCTACTGACTAGATAGCAATTTTACGAAGCTATTCATTCACCTGAATCGGAATGTCTGACATAGCAGATGCATGAGAGTGCCCTCCAGATCTCATAAGCAAAGTAAAAGCAATCTCATGCTATTGTTGTGTACTGATGTATAAAACTGAAAGAACGGACGTCACATCAAATTAAAAACACTGTACAAAAAACACCATATTTGAAGTATTTGAAGCCTTGTGACGCTGATTATCGGGGCACCGCCTACGCTCTCATCTCATTGGCTGATTATCGGGGCACCGCCTACGCTCTCATCTCATTGGCTGATTATCGGGGCACCGCCTACGCTCTCATCTCATTGGCTGATTATCGGGGCACCGCCTACGCTCTCATCTCATTGGCTGATTATCGGGGCACTGCCTACGCTCTCATCTAATTGGCTGACTTATACAGCGAGTACGTTCTGTGAGAGACAGGCTTCTCCCTTCAACCTCCCTTCCTTATCGTATTCGCCCTTAAACTAGTTGATTGTTTTTGTTTTTCAGTTTTATTCATTTACAGTAATCTTATTTATTACTTTATTTTATATTGGAATGTTACTCTATTATGTTTATGCTAACGTTTTTTTATATTTTCCCACCATATTTGGTGGACTTTGAATATTTTGAAGGGCCAAAGGGGTGAGTTTGGGAAGATCTTGGAACGGATTAGGCTATTTACATGTATTTTACCCTTCGTATAACATAAAAACCCTATAACTTAAACCTTCTCGGAACGGATTATTTACGTTGTAGGGGCGTCTACTGTAATAAGGTGACAAGATGCCATATTGTATGCTAACCGGAAAATCTACACAAACAAATTATATGTAACGCACAAACCAGGGCACGCGTAAGGTCCCACTAGCAAAAGTACAATTCAACTGATTGTTTCATGGGATAACACCTATCTAAATTGTTTTATTAAATTGCATATGCATGCGAATAAAGTATGATTTTCTAATGATGCCACGCTATTATTATGTTGCTAAGTATTTGGCTGAGAGGATATATTCTTATCATAACATCTCACCCATCCTGAATAAACACCCACCAGACACGCACGCGAGCACACACGGCATTGATTGGGCTCGAATCAATTGACAAAGGACAATGTGAAACGTTTAGCATTTCTTTATTTGACCCTTGGAACTCACACAATAAGCAGAACAATTAACACTCAGGGTTGGGAATAACAATGTGATCTTTTGTGATGAAATAATTATGAAGAGCATTCTTCTTCCGTGTTATGTAAAATATCAATTTGTTCAAGTGCATCGCTTGAAGGAATAACAGCTTGATGCACGAAGCGCTTCATCAGTCCAGTACGTTTTGTAACAGGCTCGACAATGCTATAATGCCTTGCATCAAGCTGGGTGTGCTTTGAAATGGGCGTGTGAATGACTGGACACCTTGCAAATGATGAGACACCCTCCCGTACTTGCTCGCCTTGAGTGTCTCATAGGTCAAAAAAACTCCACTCTCCTCACAGTTGCAGTTTTCTTAGTTCATCCACCTGCTCAGCCCACCTCAATTTTCCTGTCGTCTTCTTCTTCACCCACCTTCAACAAATTGGTGCCCTTTCATTAGAAAAGATAAGGATGAATAAAAAATAAAAAGGAAGCAACTGGGCGCTTAGTACATCTCAGTGCCACAGTGCCACCAAGTGGTCTTCAAAACATGAACAGCGTTTAAACTGTGCAGTTGCACCTGGTTTAGGGAAGCATTTAGAGAAGTAATTAGGAGTTATCAGTTACCTTTGTCGTTCTTTTTTTCATAATCTCTTCCTCAATCTATATTTGAATTGTTTTCACTTTCATCTTCACTCAATTTGTTATTCTTATTTTCATTTCAAATCAGAGTATCTTACTATTTTTGTTTTCCAGTGTTCCTCAGAGGGTGTCCTCTGCATCGGGGGTTATATGGGCCATGGGTGTAGGGGGAGGCTATCCGTGGTACCGGTCTGCTGGGTGCTGTGTCTGCTCACGGCTGTGTGTCTTGTGTCAGAGTTCTGGTGGCTGTGGTCTGGTGAACTGAACCCGTGGTGCCGACAGCTCCTGTCATACCGCTGCCTCACCCCGCTCCTTTGTGTTGCATTTTAAATGTGTGAAAAGAGCTTTAGAACTAACGTTTGATGTGATTTCGTTTCTGTCCTACAAGTTGGCTGTTGGAATATAGAATCAACTCTAACGTGTGTCTTTTTTCGGGGCCACAGAACAACAGGTAGGTTACCCAACACTAGAAGTAAATCACATCACACATACACACACATACAGTATATATACTGTATACAGTATATATACAGTATACACATACAGTATATATACTGTATGTAAGAAATACACTCCTCCTTTCTGCCCAGGAGCGCTAAGACAGCTGGAACAATGATTCCATTGCACCTTCATGATGGGGCGCAGGTCCTACCACGAAATGTTGGTGAGCATTTCACCTGTCTGAATGACGTTGTCCATCTTCCTGGCTTTGCTGTCAGTGTGAACGTGTCCACTGTCTCTTCTTGTGATGCATTTTCTGGCAATGTGTTCACCCTTGTCGTAATCACAGGTGTTATTGCAGTTCTGTGTGAGCGTTATGTTCTACCTGTGAATATTCCCATTCATCCAGCTCTTTGTATCCTCAGGGCATTCAGTAGATCGCAGCTGCTTTTCTAAGAAGACACTTAGAAAAGACTAGATAGGACAGTCTGAGGGGATGGTGCAGCATTTAGGATAAATAGTCAAAGTATTTACAATACTTTAGAGTTTTTTTGCACTTCCAATTTCATGGTTTCACTCTATCACGGTTTTGCGTCCTATTATTGTCCAAAAATATACATATTTAACGCAAATGTTGCGTAATAATCCTCTATTTTTAGCCTTTTCAAGTATAAAAATGGATAAACGAGCCAGAATGCAAGATAAGACATTCAGAAGACGCATTAAAAAAACGCCCCAGGACACATAAGCACCAGACATCAGGCTTTTATCGCAGCTTTGAATTACCTCACGGCGATGATGCCTAATCAAAACATGGGCTACTGTTGCGGCCGTGACCCACGCCAAGCTGAAACTCAACTCTGAACCCTAACCCCTCTGGGAGAAAGTTAGATGGTGAGTTCAAGGACCGCTGAAAAAAGTTGGACGGGTCAACAAACAACATAACCATGCAAAAACAGTGGGATTTCTAACTGTATATTACTGTTTTAATAAAATAATGGCCCATAATTCTAAAGTTGATATCCATTCACATAAAAGTTTATGTAGTTATTACAAAGTTTTCTGCGGCCCGGTTCGGCCAGGCCCACGGACCAGTACTGGTGGCCGTAGACCCCTGCCATAGAGGATAAATACTCCTATGCTATCTAGTCTTTGATCATGAACCGATGAAGCATGCTCAGACGAGAGGCGACACATCTTCTACGGGCCCGTCCACACAGGAAATGTTTTCAGGTCTAAACAGTGAAGTACTTCAGCCTTTCATCCACACAGCCCTGAAACAGTGTTTTTTGAAAACAGCTTCCAGAGTGCGGAAATCTGACAACGCCACCTCTAAGAAAGCTTTCTAAGAGCAACATCGCCGTCATGTGACCAGACGTGAGCGGCAATGTTCCGGCTAATTTTTCAAGCGTCCGAGCATGCACGCAAACAGCCTGAGCATCGCCCGATGTGAGTGCCTTCAGACGTGCACACTTGTAGGATCACACCTGTCCAAAACCTGAGAACTTGAGGTAGTCCAACTTCCATTCTGAGTTGTTTTGTATATGAGTGGGTTCAAAAGGTCAGCAAGGCGTATTTCACCTTGGAACTTTCTTTGTTGACCACCTCAGACAAAACAAGCCATGGAACCATCTCATCCAATTCATGATCTGAATCTTGTGGGAAACACCTCGTTTATCATTTCTTTTCTTTTCACCATTCATTTTGTTAATTATGTATACTTTTATTTCCTTTCTGTTTTGCAGCAGCCTGTTGTGGCACAATTTCATTCTGGAAATTCACTTGAAAGTGATGCCACAATTGCCGCATGAGTTTACTTTTGTCTAAATAAATGAAAAAAAAGTGTCAAGCGAAAAAAAACAACCACCTTCCGGTCCCTTCTGCATCACTCATGCGAACTCTGCGTAACACTTCCTGTTTTCGGTAAATCCGGCCATCAAAATATAAGCATGCCCCAGTACCACATGCACAGTTAAGCCAGTCATTTAGAGACCACACTGGATGCGGCACTCCCTGTCCATTTCGCCATAATACGGGCTAGCAAGCAGCATTTAGCTCCCTTCCTGGACCAGTAGCTATACGCTAACCTGTAAAACAACGTCTACATACCTAACACGTTGTGCGTAAGTAAATGTGTAGCAACAGGATGTCATCATTGGCTGGACGGTGTTCGTCGTTGTGTTGTTACCGCTTGCTGTCGCCTGTGACTCACGGAGTTTCATCATTTGAACCCAGTGATCCGTTCCTGTGTGGACGTGACTATTTACTGATCCGACACTGTGTGAATGCATTTTCCCAAGGCTAAAAACAAATTGAACAGAGCCCTGTAACTGCTCAAATTTCCGACACAAAACATACTAATCACTGCTACAACATCCGCAAATGAAAGAGAATGATGACATTTCAGTGTTTGTCTTCACTCCAAGTGGGGAAGCTAGACTGGTTTTCATTCAAGGATGCAGTTCTGTTCATGGTCCAAACCAATCAACAAAGATGAGAGTGTTTCATCCTCTGTGTGGTGGACCATTAGAGCATCATTAAGATGAGACGGAGTGGAAAGGCAGAGGGAAGCCATTAGAGCAAACAGAGATGAGATGGAGTGAAGAGTCACACGGTGATAAAGAGTTAAGTGCCCTGGATCACCTCTAATGATAATACAGCTGAAATGTCAAGTGGAAAGTGAAACAATACCATTTCCTCTTATACTTTTCCTAACCTTTCAGTCTTGTGTGTGTGTTTTTTTTTTTTTTTGACAGTTTGTCTCCTTGAGTGGCTCTCTCCATTCGTTCCCTCTTAGAAATGCCACTGCTGGTTGATCCATGAAACTGTTTGAGTGAACATGATTGCTCACAACTGGAACAGAGACAGCACTTTCGTTGATGAGGAGAAAGATACCCGGCTCGAAGAATCAAATCACTCGCTGCACGGGCTGAATGGCCAAACTGAGGTTTTCGAGACACACATTGCTCCACCATATTCCACCCACTCTTTGCTCCCCCTCCCCCCTCCCCTCCGGTGTGTTTGTTGTGCTACACCTCCCTTCGAGTGCATTAATCAGTCAAGCCACAGCGCCAGAGCTATTACTCATCTGGTCAGAGTAGGAGAGAGGGAAGCACATTAGAGAGAGAAGCAAAGAAGGGGAAGCTCTATATTCAGTCATTTTTTAATATCTAGACCTCAAGGCTTTTCATCTCCATGTATTCATCCGTTCATCCAGGCATTCATTCACCAAGATGCAACCAGCACCCTGTCTCTTTATCTCCTAAATGTATGTTTCCTTCCTCTCAGAGAGCATATTGGCGCCTGAGATAAAACAACCAAAATGCGAACAATGCAGAGACGTTTTTGCTGCCCAGCAACAGGCTGGGATTGTTGCAAGCTGAAGGACAAAGAAGAGCCCACAGTCTACTTTCACATTTTCACATTCTCAATCAAAAAGCCGAGTCCTAATATTCACAGAATTAGAGTGAAAGCATTTCTTTAACCCCTCAACAGTCTGGTGTTTTTTGGCGAAGGTACCTTCAAAAAAAGTCATACCAAAAGAAAATGTACTGCTGTCTTTGAAGCATTTGGAGTAGAAACTTTGGGCTTTGGGCTCTCATGAAAGCTAACAAGCTGGATTTTTATCTCCAGCAGTCAGAATGTGTCAAAGTGGTTCTGACACAGAAGAACAGGAGTTTGACTACACTGACAAGAAGGATTTTTTTTGGTGTAGAAGAACAAACTCCACGGATGCCACTCATTGAACACAGAGAACTTTATTAAACTACGCAGCGAGCATCAATACAGGCCTGCAGCATCCCGTGAGAAGGCTAGGCCAGATCGGACTTATCGTTTTTCAAACCAAAGGCTCATGACACCAGTCAGTCGAGCATCTGAGGCCCTCGGACACTTTCCCCAAACATACCACATCTGGAAAGTGTCCGAAGGATGCTCAGAGTCTCTCCAGGCTCCCACCAGGCCTCCGTGCGATCCTTTTCCAGGAAGTCGATGTGTGTATGTGAGGTTTTATTGCACCTGATTTACTGTCATGTCCAAGCAGTCCAGCTGATATACTACTGTTTACTGCTCAGGCTGCTGGTGGAACCCTGGTCAGTAAAGCCTCACACATTGTTGGAACACGTGTGGCTCTACACAATACATGTCAGATACTGCAGCTTCATTAAAGCACCGGATACTGCAGTATGGAATGGAAAACATAATGGGGTCATCGCTTGAGTATGCAGTTAAGTATGCACTGGAATACCCTCATCTTTTTTGTTCAGGATCAGCTACTTATCACAAGTAACTGACACGACTTCCTTCTCATTCATCCCCGCAGCGCCACAGAGATTTTACACAGTCGGATGCTGAGCGTCTACTGACTTCGATGGGGAAGCTTAGAGTGGGTTGTTCCACTTCGCGGAACTGGAAGGTCATTGGATAAATGCTTGGCTTTGTCCCGCCCGTCGGACGCTCAGCGTCTCTGGGGGTGTAAGGGGCAGTGGGCTGGCCCGGACGTTCGGGACAAATGATCAGGACAAATTTACTCTTAAGACACTTCAGACCACAGGGTAAACGTATAAGACATAAGATAGTTGAGCCTTTGTCATACATAAAAAAAAAAACGCCCGATTATCTTTATGTTTGTACCCCGCTTTATGCATTTCGCCTGCAGTTTGCAGAGTTAATGCAGGTGAGTTAAAAGTGACTCCGGAAAGCGTGCAATTACATGAAGGCTCAGCAGGCCTTTGATATTCAGGAATACGTTTACCACTGCCACAACATACTCAAACATTCATGAACAAGAGAAGTGAAAATGGAGTAAACAGCAGCAGGAAGGATACATTTCCATTTCATGAATTTCCCTGGTTTTCTGAGTAATTGAATGGTGAAATGACAAAACACCACAAGCAGACTAAATCACAGGACAGAGTTAATCAGAAAATAGCAAATTGCATTTGAGAGGGAAGGAAATCAAGGATTATACAAATAGTCAAGACAAATCAGAACAAACTGAGGCAGATTGCTGATCGTCCAGTGGACAGACTCCACGGATCAAAATCTACTTTTATTTGCCAGCAGGATGCCAGCGGTTGGACTGTGTGACAGGGATCTGCCAAAGGAGACTAAGGTGTGCTACAGCGGGATGATTGTCGGGGTTTTGAAGGAGTGGGACCACAGTGGGAGCCCAGGCAGGAAACAAACCCAAGCAAGCAGGTGCAGCATCTCTTGTGAGGAATGATGTTGGATTTGTCTCAAGCTGGGGAGAGGATTAATGCTCGAGTTGTCCTAAATGGGTTCTACTCGTGTTTGCAGACACAAATGTTGTGTCCTGCAGGGATGAGAATCTCATTTAATTTACATCTCCAGCAAGCAGGTTGCTCTCCCGCATGGTTCAGTTCATATCAGGCTAGTTTCTTTCAAAGAATTTAGTCTCACATTTTCAACACTGGTGCTTGAGAATATTATTCTATCATTTTGAAAATCAAACAACTCAGAGGTACTTCAAATGAGGAAACTGTTTAAGTTGGTCACACTTACGTCGCAATTATTATTATTATGGTTGAAAATGCTCCTCCTTATCGCCAAGCCACACATAACTCCTGTCTAGTTACACATCATTAAAATGTACACACAGTGACAGTTTTATGACGGAGGATTCCTTATTCATGGATCAAATATGTTCGTAGTTACAGCATAGAAAACCTGTTAACGACCTTCCGACATTATCTTCTAAAAATTATAAAGAGCCCTCTATGTCACGGCGTAGCATGGTGTTCCGTGGCGATGACCTCAGGATGCAGAGACGCGGCTCAAGTGCAGGTAAAAGTCTTTAATTCATGAGGACCGCAATGCAGAAAAAGGGATCCAGCAACAGAAACAAGCTAACAAGCACTAAGTACAAAGGCGGCAGAAACCTAGGTGGAACAAAGCAGGAACTACAACAAAATAAGGGCATAGAAATTGGCACTAAGACATATAAGGGAAAATAAACAAGCTGTCACGCTGGCTGAAGCACGGAGCGTGATACTCTAGACATGAAATAACACCCATATAGTCACCATTACACTCACATTATAGTAGCTATAACAAGGGAAAATAAGACATGTTAGCATTGGGAGAGTTCCTTGTTCTGATTTTACTTCCTGTTCTGTACAGTACTTCCTGCGGTGGCTATTGTCTCATCACTGTAACATTACTGACACCTAGCTAGCGGTGTACAATACTACATATCATCACAACGTCTTTGAATACGTCTTTTGAATGTCGTATGTTTGTATTTTTCTTCATTTAGCCATTTCTATGCGTGAAAATGCTTCACTGAGGCAAACATTTTTGACTTATAATAGGCCGTATATATTTTGACAGAGTGAAGCTGCAAAACTCGAAGCACAAGGTGGCAAGGATTCGCTGGTTAGCATTCGCCCCATATTTTTTGGTTAACACCAAAAATGCATGCCACAATTTTTCATTCTGCGGTTAGCGTACAATGTGGTGCACGTCCTGTCGTGTTGTTAATACACTGCGTGAGTCCATCTGTGTTCTTAATGTTTTGCTTTTTGTTTTGTTTTTTTTTACAAAACGTTCCTGCCATGTTAGCATCCTGTTAGCTAGCTACACAAAATGGCAACCCGTACTTTCCTGTCAAAAATGTTAACACAAAACACATTTTTATAAATTTACAATTATAGTTTTACACGCATAAAACAATTCTAAATGCAGAATCCTAAATGCGAAAGGGGTAAATGAACATGTAAGGTTAGTTTTCCCTTCATTGAACATGTTATTGTTCCCAAAGACACGATGTGACAGCGAGATCAACCTCCACCAGCTTTCTCTTTTCAGTCCAGTCAAGAATCACATCTTCAATGAAGATAAAAGTAACCTGACGTGTTCATTTGTCCCTTTCATTCATCATTTATATTCATTTCAAATTGTTTTATGCGCCTAAAACTATAATTGTAACACTATAAAGACGAGTTTCTGGAACGGATGAATTGGATTTACATGATTTCTTATGGGAAAAACGGATTCGGTGAGAGTCGGACCTTCTGGAACAAATGAATGACACTCACCAAGGTTCCACAGTGCTTGTATTTTAGGAGTGTATTCACAGGAGTGAATGATCTGTGTGATGGAATGTGAATGAAAGAGAAATGTGTGGTATGGTAGATATGTATTGCGTGTGTGTGTGTGTGTGTGTGTGTGTGTGTATTTTGTGCTGTGCATCCAGCATTAAGATTTCCCTTTACAGAAACAAAAGGTCTAGCCCAGCTCGCATTGATTTATTACTTGTCCAATGAATTGTGTACATATAAAGCATGATATGCAATGATAATAAATCATGTTCGCCCAAAATGTGTTTGAGACCGTCTGAGCTGTAAATAATAGTTGTTTGTGCAAAAAATAAAAAATAAAAATGACGGTAGTTCGCCCCCTCCCGCCCACAGTTAAAATAAAGTTCACATATTCAACTCTCTGCCTTGAACAAACAGGAACAGTCTGTGACCTCAGCGATAGGGACAACATTGACGTATATTATTTTTCTCAAATGAATTATTTCCGTCAATGTTTATTTTTCTAACACCCTGTTTTCATTTCACTGAGTTGTTGAGTGTGTTTTTGCAAACATTTACTTGTCACAATTATATTTAGTGAGATTATTTGCTTGAAGAGTGACGGACAGTTTACCTTACCATTGTCTACTTGTTGTATGTTGTGTTTGTTTTTTATACATTGAGGTCCATTTTGTTTAAAAAAACATTTTTTAATATACAAAAATGTGCATAAAGCTAACATATTATGCAGTCTGGGTTTGTAGGTGTATTAAAAACGTTAAAATTACCTTTCAAAGGTAGACTTATAGATAAAACCGGATTAATTGAGATTAATTATGAGTTAACTATGAGCAATATGTGATTAATCACATATTTATTGGTGTGACGTCATAAATGTTACACTCTCCTGCACTGATACTTTTGTAATTAGGGATGTCCGATATTATCGGGCCACCAATTTTATCGGCCCAATATTGGCATAAAAATGTAATATTGGTTGATATCAGGATTATGTTTTTCCCTATGATGAAAACTGCTGTATATAGGCCTATGGGCTCCCGTACTTGCCATCATTGAGGCATCCAGCGGCGCCAATACGTGGAAATACTTTGTAGCGCCCTGTGTTGTTCCTCGCAGCCGGAACTGGGCATCAATGTGTTGAAACCACGGGCGTGAGTGTGCCGGCGCAGGTAACATATCGGTATCGGTAGATATTGGAATTGCAAATTGAGAGTTGGACAATATCTGTTATCGGCAAAACAGCCAATATCGGACATCCCTAGTGGTAAGCCTTCATATTTTGACCAGCAACTCCATTGTGTGTGCTTTACCCGCACACACTCATGCCCACGGAGCACACATACAATGTATGACCTTGTCTCCTTGGGGAAGGTCCATGTTTTAATTGCTCATCAGCACTTTCCTTTTCCTGTTCCGCAGGCAGGGATTCAAACAAGTAGGGGGAAGAAAAGTAGGAGGAATGAATCCTCACAAAAGAGGAGGGGAGAAAATCATGCACGTGTTTAATTGTTTTGGCAGAGCTGCAGACGGACAAAGAGTGAGGCATTCGTGTTCTCCTACCTCATCAACTCTGTCCTAATGAGCATCCTACGAAAGCCCTGTAGTGGCGAGAATAATGCTTCGATATTGTCTCGTTGGATTGCAATAAGAACGCGTTTGTCTTGATATATTGTTAAATATATGGTGAGTAAGTGGTGAATGATATGCCATCGCAAGCTTAGTAAATCACAGTGAAACATTAAAACAACATTAAATGGTAAATATATTGTTCCCTCAGCACTTTTGTAGTATAAATGCTGACTAATCATCTGCTGACTGAGATGTGTGAAGTGATTTCTGCTGATTTATTTCAATCCGCCTTCCTTATTTTCTCCCCATTTCCTTTCTCGTTCCCCCATTTTACCTTTCATATTGTTGTTTCCTCCTTTCACATTCATTCTCAACTCTGTCCATCCCTCGCCAGACGAGACGGGCTGGCAGATAGTGATGAGCCAGCAGTGCAACATGCTTGGCTGCATTAGCTAATGGAATGCTCCTGTCTCTCCAAGGCCTCCCAATGTGGTGTAGCGCCAGAGCCCAATCTCATCATCTGTGTGTGGGCATGTGAAAGCCGTAATACGATAACAAACGTCATGTGTTGGAAAGAGCACACGCTATGCTATGTCTTTTAAAGTCCGTATCGGGTGACGCTCGGGAGTACTTTGCTTGGTTTGACAGTTCAAATAAAAAAAGAAATCTGATTTGTACTACGTAACATCAAGCAAATTGAATTGTAATACCCCATTGGTAATACCCCAGTTGCATCAGTTGTACTGCGGAGTAGGATCTTCGTCTACACCAGGGGTGTCCAAAACCTTTTCCACAGATGGCCATATGCTGAAAAATTGAAGGATGCAAGCGCCAAATTGATATTTTGCAAAGCAGCACATGTAGATGATAAGAAGTTACATAGATTTCAAGAAAAAAACTGCACATCAGCTTTGTAATACAGCTGAAATGCGTCTAAAATGGCATTATTTGAGTTTCTTTATTCTCCAACAATTGCAACTTTTTTTTGTCATTTAATTTTCTCTTAATATGTTTCACTTTATTCTCGTAAAATTACAGGGTTTTTTTTTCCCATTCCTGCTGTTTGTTTTGTTTTGCTTTCCAACTATTTCAACTTTCCGCTTTTAAAATTTCCTCTTGCAATTATGACTTTATTCCCGTAATATTTTGGCTTTATCCTGTAATATTGTAACCTTTTCTCCAAATGATTTTTTTTCAAACATTACAACTTCATTCTGTTTTGTTTGTTTCTTATAATATTACAACTTAAAAAATATATATATTTCAACTTTATGCAACTAAAATGACAATATTTTTCCTCATATTATTTAAATATATACATCCTACTTATAATACTCATAATATAATAACATATACTATAATATATCATAATTATACTATAATATGATTTCACCAAACTTAATTTTTGGAAGATTACGATTTTTTTGCCTGTTTGTCATATTATGTCATTTTAAAAAACTCTATGCTACTAAAATGACATTATTTTTCCCCATATTATTATGAGTTTATTCTCGTAAAATTGCGATTTTCTTTCTCATTGTAATACAAGTTCTTTTCCTTAACATTTGTACTTTAATCTCGTGAAATTGCTGCTGTTTTTTTTTTTTCATTTCCGGTGGGGTTTTTGTTCATAATGATCCAAATATTTCAACTCAATTTTTGTACATTTGTTTCTCGTAATATTTTGACTTTATTCCCGTTATATATTACAAACTTGTCCCCAATTGAATTTTTATAAAAATATAACTTTATTCTTTGTTTTGTTTCTTATATTATGACTTAAAAAAAATAAAAATAAAATTCTGTAATATTTTACCTTTATGTTACTAAAATGACAATATTTTCCCTCATAATATTAGTTAATAATAAAGTTGATTCTTGTAAAATTGTGACTTTATCCTGGTTAGAATACTACTTTTTTCCTTAATATTTAGACTTTATTCTTGTAAAATTTTTGCTGTATTTTCCATTTCTGTTGTGGCGTTTTTTGTTTTTTTAAAATTTCTGCCAGGACTGTTTCTTTATCAGATTTCAGATTCGCTTTACAAGGCCAGCTAGCAGGCCCACAGTGATGTCAGCACTTTTCCATCCTCTGATTGGTTGGTCAAAGCAAAACTGTTGGACGAGATAGTCTGTAGCGATCTGGAAAGGAGGATGAATTTCTGTCTATCAATAATCAGCATCTCTGGTGAGTGTAAAGTGTTTTATTTCAATGTTTGATGTTTTTGCCATCTTACTAGATGTGATATTGATTGTGAATCCAGATGATGTTTTAGTGTAGAGGTTCGGAGCTGTCTGATGCTTGTTACAGCTTCCACCAGTGTTTGGTGCAGTTACTAGCAGAAGGCAGGCGTATTGGTGATGATGGACTGAAAAATAAAGCCTAACTGGGTTGCGTGCTTTAGTAATAATGCCAATCCGCAAAATGCCTCTCTCTATATACAGTGGTTTGCTCCCTTCCTGATTTCTTCTTTTTTTTATGTTTGTCACACTTAAATGTTTCCCATCATCAAACAAATTTTAATATTAGTCAATGACAACACAACTGAACACAAAATGCAGTTTTGCCACTCCAAAGTCTTCATGTTGTTTTCTTCATCCATTCAGAGGTGGACTTGCTGGTGTGTTTTGGATCATTGTCCTGCTGCAGAACCCATGTTGGTTTCAGCTTGAGGTCACCAACAGATGGCCAGACATTCTCCTTCAGGATTTTTTGGTAGACAGCAGAAGTCATGGTTCTATTTAGTACAGCAAGTCTGGCAGGTCCTGAATCAGCAAAACAGCCCCAGACCATCACACTACCACCACCATATTTTACTGTTATGATGTTATTTTTCTGAAATGTGGCATTACTTTTACGCCAAATGTGATGGGACACACAGCTTCCAAAAAGTTAAACTTTTTGTTTCGTCAGACCACAGAGTATTTTCCCAAAGGTCTTGGGGATCATCAAGATGTTTTCTGGCAAAATTGAGATGAGCCTTAATGTTCTTTTTGTTCAGCAGTGGTTTTGGTCTTGGAACTCTGCCATGCAGGCCGTTTTTGCCCAGTGTCTTTCTTATGGTGGAGTCATGAACACTGACCTTTACTGAGGCAAGTGAGGCCTGCAGTTCTTTGGATGTTTTTGTGGGGTCTTTTGTGACCTCTTGGATGAGTCATCACTGCGCACTTGTGGTCGTTTTGGTTGGTCGGCCACTCCTGGGAAGGTTCACCACTGTTCCATGTTTTCGCCATTTGTGGATAATGGCTCTCACTGTGGTTGGCTGGAGTCCCAAAGCTTTCGAATTGGCTTTATAACCTTTTCCAGACTGGTAGATCTCAATTACATTCTTTCTGCAAAAAATAAGAAATCAGGAAGAGGGCAAACACTTTTTCACACCACTGTATATTCAAAGTTAGTTAAGTCCCAGTTAAGGCCCAGTGAGTCTTCACCCTGGAGTCACCAGAAACCTACAGCATGTTTGCTTGTGGACAAAGGGCATAAAAGACAGCAGAATTCACTTTTCGGAGAAAGCTGCACACAAACACAGAAAAATAAATGCTCCTGATCTTGGAAATAATTAGCAGTGTTCCCGTACGGTACCTCAAAAATAACTACTGATCCACCCTCTGCGCCTTACAAAGAATCCCCCAACCCACACATGAACACACATATCCGAGCTCTAATGGCACAGTGTGAGACCAGTCCCCATCCTTATTACATCTCACTAATGAAATAACATGGCGATGATTTATTGAAAATGTGTCTATGAAATGTATTGTTAGTGAACACGCATGTGTGATCATTTCACCCACAACTTGCAAAAAACTACAAATAAAAGACACACAAATAGCCAAAAAAACCAAGCCCCGCAATTAATGGTTCTCATCAGATATGGTGCTGGCAGTCATCAGAGACTGCATGAGAAATTGTGTATGTCGATGCAACAGGCCGCCTTATAAATCACAGCGGAAGTCAGACCATGCCAATCATGCTGTCTACTGTGGAAATGACACAAAACCAGACTTGAACATAACAAGAGCTGAGAGCCATTCGACGTGTGTGCGCGTGTGTGCGCGCGTGTGTGCGTGTGTGTTTGCGTGCGGCCGCGTGTGCATTGCTGTTTGTTTATATTATATTTTGTGTTATCAACTTTTCATTTCCTCTTCTTCTTTGAAAGTCATAGGGATGCCAGCCCACAGCTCTAAATCATAACTGGTCCATATGGGGTTGTGCGAGTGTGTGTGTGTGTGTGTGTGTGTGTGTGTGCATGTCTATTGTATTTCCCTCATTCTAGACACAACCTATCTCCATCATTCTCATATCCATTTCCTGTTTTTCTCCGTGTATCAGCTGTTTGCAGAACTGAAACTCCAGAGATGCTGATATACGTAGGATATTATTATTCCTGTCATACTCCAACTAACTGTGAATTGCCGTCTGTCGTATTTGGGTTCTTGAACACGGATTAAGCTTGTTAAATGTCATTCGGGGACTATTCTACCAGGATTTTTTTTTTAATTTTTATTGTATTTCATTAAAAAACAGGATAATTAAAAATATAATAGAACACCCCTACTAATTACGGATAACTAACTGAGCGGTAAGATGTCTACATCTATAACAAACATGATGCGTTCACCTGTAGTGGCTAGTTATGTAGAAAAAAAAATAAATTGTTTGATGGCTTTGCTTCGTTTCCTGAACTCCACTATAGAAATGACTGTTTTCAACAATTCTGTTTTTTAAACTATTATTTCATGACGAATTGGAAAATGTGTCCATTGCTGAGACTCTTTTAATATGTTGCATTGTCTTTTTGCATAATCATTTTCATTTCTTGTATATCTGTAATGTTTAATAGCAAATGCTAGCTGGATGTAATTCTAATGAACACTACGTAACTATTATTATTGTTAGATGCAAGCAACTACTCGTCATCGGCTCTCCATCCTGGTGGACTCTCGCCACCTTCTCACTGGCATGTTACCGGTAATCAGGTTATGTACGCAACTATTGAAGAATTATGTGTAATTATCCTTGTTGCCATATCAAATTGAATTATTTGTGAACGATATCAACTACTTTGATGACCTGTAAACGTTGAAACTGTGAATGTGAATTACAATACTAATTATTAGTATTTATTATAGTAGTTTCAAAGTTAGATTTTATATGTACGTTATATATTTTATAGTAAGAGATACATCATGTCGACTTGCAAGCTAAAAAAGTGTGTGCACCCTTGATATACATGCACGACGTACATAAATAGTCATATTTATACATGTATAAATATATATTTTTCTATATTTCTATTAGGTGGTAGGTCTTTGGGACCTGGTCATTTTAGAAGTAGCTCGCAGGCTGAATAAGTGTGAGCACCTTGCTGTACATTACAAATGATTCCCCACTTATGGTCAGTGAGATGTGTTTTTGTGTGGACAAAATCTTTTGAGAAAAAAATGATTTTTTTAAAACAAAAATCCGCAAATTTGAAACCAAATGTGCAGAGATCCACTGAATAACTATGTAAAGCCCTTATTATCATTGTCAATTGTAACATTTTGTATAGTTTTTAGTTATCCTTGATTGTTCTTTGTCAGCTTTGAGTTTTACTGGAATTGCTGCATTCCTCACATGCGTTCTCTCGTGATACAGAACGTGATCAACTGACGAGCAATACTGAGTGCATGAGATTTGAAATAAATTGGCAGGATGTGGCCTGCCATGTATTCCCAAAGCACACCACTGTCAAGCTTTGGAGTTAAGAGAAGAACAAGGAATGAAATATTTATGGTCTTTTCTAGTGTGGAGGTGCTGGTAGAATTCAATAATGATATAGGGGGGCTGTGATGGAAACAGAGACAAATAAATAGCAAGAAGCCCCTTTCACCATTAGTAACTAGAGCAAATGGAGGGCTTTATTTTATATAAGCTTATATCACCTACGCCTGCTTTAAAATTGTCTTTGTTACCCTCACTTCCTATCTCTTGTACCTCATTTTTGGACAAAACCTTCCGACTTTCAACATATTGTGGTGAGCCTGAGTCGCACAGGATATGGTCGGAGGCAAACTTCAGCTTGCTTGAAGAAAAAGCTCTTTTATTAGCTAATAGCAGAATAGCAAACACCAGTTGTGTACAGTGAGGAACAGCAAAACCTGCTCTGCTGGCCTGAACACTATCAGAAGCACTGACCTACATTTACAATTTAAATTCCAGTATTTGTTTCCATGAAATTATATGAATTTATTCCAAACAGTCCATTATTTGGATTTCGTAGCGTGTCTTTTGGCTGCACTGCTCCAGAGTATGTGAAATATTTTCATCCAATCAGATTACAGCTACTTTGTGTTGTTCATCAAGGTAATCTGCCGAGGGCCTTCAGGATCAGGAGAGCTGACTCATGTCACATACGCACGATTAGCAACGGGTCCGATTTCACAATCGCCTCACATGGCCAGGTGGGCTGTTTCGATGCTCTGATTGGTTGATCATTGAACTGTTCAACAAGTTTCGCCAACAATGGTTGACTCCATCCATCCATTCATCCATTTTTTTTTTGCTTATCCGGGTCCTGGTCACGGGGGTAGCAGTCTCAGTAGGGAAGTCCAGTTTTCCCGGTCTCAAGCCACCTCTTCCAGTTCCACCAGGAGGACACCAAGGCGTTCCCAGACCAGCTGTGAGACATAATCCCTCAAGCGTGTCCTAGGTCTGCCCCGAAGCCTTCTCCCGGCTGGGCATGCCCGAAACACCTCACCAGGGAGGCATCCGGACTAGATGCCCGAGCCACCTCAACTCGATGTGAAGGAGCAGCGGCTCTACTCTGCGCCCCTCCTGCATGGGCGAGCTCTCTTAGGGTGAGTTCAGCCACCATACGGTGGAAAGTCATTTCTGCCGCTTGTGTCCGCAATCTCGTTCTTTCAGTCACGACCCAAAGGTCATGACCATATGTGAGGGTGGGAACATACTGTAGATTGCCGGTAAACTGAGAGTTTTGCCTTCCAGCTCAGCTCTCTCCTCACCACGACGGTCCGGTCCGACTGCTGCACCGATCCGCCTGTCGACCTCATGCATATGCATATCGATGACAATGTATTCAAAGATAAATAACATATATGTAAATAAACAAACGATAAACAATAAATAACCAAACAGCTTTGCTCTGATCAACTAATCAATAGACGGAAAAATGTTGATGTTATTGTAGGCTAGCTAACTGACCCTGTGAGGCCCATCTTAAATATGATTAGTTAAAGCCCCATTGTTAATGTGACATGGGCCAGCACTCATGATTCTGAAGGCCCTGGGCAGATTACATTGATATGTCAACACATAGAAGCCGAAATAAGGGTTAAGTGGGTATCTTGCTTTTTAAGAGGCTGGATGGTGCCGTAGGTAATGATGCCCGTGTGTGGCACACCTAACCCATCGTACCAATCCCAGTCAGGATAAATGGCTTTGTACACCAACATATCTTGTTATTATTATGTTTTTAAACAATACTGGCCCTCACAGTGTATGCTGAGAAAAATTGTCTGGTTACATCCTCACTGAAGGCCATATGCACCGCCCTGCCACTGGCAAACACTCCCCCACACGGTACAAAAGAACCAAGGGTCATCGACTCGAACCACTATCTCACTCACGGTGTGATCAACACAAACACAGGCCATGCTGGGAAGCCCACGCATACACTTACCCAACACGCTACAAGATGTTATTTCACTATGAAAATGTTCAATAACAAAAAAGAGCGAATTGTGAGTCAGTGTGAGTTGGTTTAGCCTTGACTGCGATTTGAGGTGTCGACGGTGGGGGATGATGATTAAATGTCAACAAAAAGAGAAAAGAGAAAGTCAAAGCTATCCAGGGCACAATTCAGAAAAAAAGAGGATACAGCGTGTGATGTACTGCATGTGGCATGTTTGGCTGTTTTCAAAAAAGCACTGTCCACTTTGACATCAACACAGCCAGTACGTATACAGGGTATGTGTTTCTTCAAAAAGGACCATTCTGGAACTGACTCCTTGTCTTTTGGCCTGTGTGATTTTGTGCCCAGTGCTTACACTCTACCTCACGCTGAAAAGAGAGACCATTTTGACACCCTTGGTTGCCGGCCATGAAACTCTGCAGACAAACAGTATGCACTGCAAGCAAGCAAGCAAACAAACTGAAACAACAGAGATAGATACTCCTCAACATTCATCTGAAAAGCTCCCTGACAGAGGCCAAATGTAGGAGCACGCCAATCAAAAATCCAAAAGGATTTTTAGGAAGGGGACGGAGTGTGAAATGTTTTCAACCCATATTTGAGGTATCATTGTAAGATTCTTGACATACTGTATTATGTGATGTAAAAAAAAACAAAACAAAAATACATATTACCGTATGTTGTAACATGCACAGATGCGCATCAAGCATTCGTAAAGGTTGAAGGGAGGCACCTGGACTCTTCCTGTTTGTTGTAGACATTTCACCTGTAATGCAAAAGGTTTATACTAAATTTGATGTGTGGAGTCTCTCCCTATTTGTGTTTCTGGTGGGTGTGTGGGCTGCACGGTGGTCTAGTGGTTAGTATGTGGGCCACACAGTCATGGAATCTGGAAGATCTGGGTTCGAATCTACGTTGGACATCTCTTTGTGGAGTTTGCATGTTCTCCAAAACATTTCCAAAACATTCAAGTTAGGTTAATTGGCCACTCTAAGTTGTCCATAGGTGGTTGTTTGTTGTTTGTGTTCTGCGATTGGCTGGTGATCAGTCGGGTGGAATCAGCTCCAGCATACCCCCGCGAATGCATGGTGGGCGTGCCCCCTACGGGTGGTCCCGATAGGGTTGTTGTTGGTGCCCCATGTGGCTGGAAAACGACTGTCCTGCCTGGTAGCAAAACATTTCGTTGGTGGACGCTCTTCCTGTCGCATGAGGCATTGTTGAATAGCACCTACCAGCAGTCTTCCCGATCCAGAATTTCAATCATTGCCCTCAAAGGAATGGAACCTTCTTTTTGAGATGCATATGAATTGCGTATGTAAAAAGGGTTGGTCTCTCCAATATATAGGTCAGACATAGCCTTAGACATCTAATGTTTGCCACATACTTCATCCCATGCAAAATACCGATGGCCGGGTAGAGCAGCTCGCCAACATCAAGCAGGCCAGCATAGCCATCAGCTCCACCGACTGGAGATCACGGCCTCATCAGCCTCCACTTCTTTCAGGCAGCAGAAGGAGAAGCAGCTGCTCATTGATCCCCATGAACGTTGCATCATCTGGCCTCTGACACTGAAAAACGGCATCTCCTCAAACTGAACAACAAATCCATTCAAAGGAGAATGCTAACCACCAGGTGTTCTGCATCTGCAAAAAAATAAGACCCGGGCCTATTCTTTTATCTGACACAAGCTAGGCAACGTGCGCTGTGACGTCATTCACCAGTGCAGCCAGCAGGTAACAAGGCACCCAAGCGGCACATACGCTTGACAGTTTGGTTACATTTCATGAGAAAAGCTAACAACGGGGCAACTTGCAACCCCTGCAAAGGGGATAAGATTTATTTTATTTATATTATTTATATTTATTTTCAAAACAAATGATTTTTTTTCTGGGGACCCCCCGGCACCCCAAGGAGGAGCACGAGGCTGTGTGCCTCTTAAGACCACACTGTTGGATTTGTAAGGTCACGTTACTTCTAACCTAAAGTAAGTTGATGCTAATCGACTTGTTTGTTCTCCTTTTTTCAAAATGACAATCCAGAAACAACCAAATCATTAAACAGAATCAAAACTGGACTCGAAATCAAAAAATGTCATCAATTCCCATCGCTTTCCATCCCATCCTGCACATTTAGCATTTTTATTTTCTTTGGGGTTTTTTTTTAAGAAAAACACAGAAAACACATCTCCTTCACCATGAGTCGGTAATAAAAAAGAGGGACATTTTTACGAGCATTTACAGAGTTAAGTGAATTTTGCATAGAACACCTGTGGACAACCCTCTAAATACGTTTTTATTGCCTTTACAGACTCCTATTACCCAATATAGTAGCTGTAATAAGAGTAAATAAGCAATTTCAGACATAAATAAGAATTGTGCTTGTGTGTGTTGCAGTAAATGTGTTCCGGTGCTCAGGGAACTGAGTGTGGGGCAGACAGGAAGTAACGTCAGGCATTCAGAGTTGTGTTTTTATGAAGGATTTTTATACAATATTATTGTGCCTGCAAAATCCTGTTGTTCCGGCCAGCAAGTCTGGTGCTTTTGTGTGTCACCGAACATTACTGACACCTGATGACCAGAGTAAAATACTACATATATTCACAGCGTCTTTGAACGTGTCTGAATGCCCTATATATGTATTTTAGTGTCACGATCTGTGCTGTGGCTGTCGAATGCTGGACCCTTGGCATGCAGAGACAGACGATGGCAACAGGTCAGGAAAGGTGCTTAGGTGACAGCACAGGCGAGGCGAACAGAGGCAATCAACCAGCACCGTTCATGGGGCGACGCTGGGCTTATGAACCCAGCTAACTGCAATCGCACACAGCTGCACACAATTCCACTGGGGCGAAGCGGCTGCATCTTACCCTCAGCAAGAAATGCAGCATTTCCAAATAAGAGCGCTGGACAGGAAGTGACAATTCCTGTCCTGCAGAACATGACATTTTAGTTTATTTAGCCATTTTTATTCTTGAAAATGATTCATTTAGACAAAGGAAATCTGTAAAATTTGCTTATTTTTGACTAATAATAGATAGTCAACCACGAAACAGCATGATTTATTAATAAATCTATTTTGAAAAACCGTGATCGAGTGAAGATGTGAAATTTGATTACTCTTACGTGTGTTTTAGGTAACTGTCGTGGCTCGTGGAACTCCACTCCAGGTCTGAAACTCATCAGCAAAATCTTGCTCGGGAAATTCTTCACAACGTCTTGTTTTTTGAAATACTGAGTGCAAACCCAAGGGTATTTCTTGTGATCATAAAGCAGTGGTTTAAGATGCCTGGACGGGATTGCAAATGAACCACATGAATCATTTGAATTTTACACTGCAATACGTGTGTTAAAAATACACATTTTTCCCCTGCTGGACTCCGCTGCTGTGCTGTCAGCCATGTACAGTACAGTACCTCCCACGTTCCCACTTCGTGCTCAGATGTTTCTCTATTTGTTTTACTGGCCTTTAATCCATCAGAACTCTTTCCTGTGGTCATCTGGGTTTCCTTCCTTTGACCCATACTTTCTTCACACCCATGGGCCAGAAATTCTGGACTTTCTTGGTCTTTTGTGGAGGTTTTCACTGGCCGGCATTGCCAGAGAAAGAGAAGTTGGAGAAACTACACGAGTGAACCTCCTACCACCCACCCTGGAGAATTAACACAGGGTCACGTATTGTACAATGGAATGAGTTCCTCCAGCCCTGGAATACCTTAAAATTCACAAGGATCTTAGCACACCCTTTTGCCCATGAAGATGTTTTTATTCAGAGTCATACGGGTCATACTTGCATATGTATTAATTACATGCATCGTTTCTTTTCTGCTATTTTGGAGATCTACTTGACAGCTTTAAAATGTGCTCCCATGTAGAAGTGTCCAAACGTTGCAGAAAAATTAAAGGTCTTTTCTTTATTTGACATCATTTTTTTTATTAAACACACTAAAACCCCTCCAAGGGTAGGTTAAGATAAGCAAAGCTGTTATTATTATTAGTGTGATATCTTCTTCCAACATTCAGTATTTCATTTTTTTCTCTTTTCAAAGTGGCCCTAATCCTCCTCCATAATGTTTCATGTTTTATTTTATGTCAAGAATTTCCTGGTTGCCAATGAAGACCATGCTGGATGCCACAAAAGGCCCCCGGGCCACACTTTGGACATCCCTGCTGTAATGTGAATACTGACCCCCTCACCTGCAAGATGTGCTGGCACATGAAGGTTTTAGTTGAAGTGTGAACTGTCTCACAGACACTCTCACTTCCGTCTTGTTCTGCCCTACACGGTGGCAAGCGAAAGCCATATAGGAAAATGTGCGATGAGAGTGACGGAGAGGAGGATTTGAAGAGGGAGCAATGAATAATGGAGGAGAACCCCAGCACTCACATGGAATGATTATAGCTCATGGCTGGCTTGCATTGCTTTTTTTAGCCCTTCCGACTCTTCTCTGCATCTACCAACATCCACCAGCCGTCTATTCATACATCCAATTTAACACCAAATCACGTACAGGCTTTAACAATGTGCTGCATCTCACGGTCAGCTTCTTTAACTCATTCAATCCCAGACATTTTTTGAAAGACAAGCCCTCCGCGTTACACGATTTTGACTGGTCTTTCAAGGCACACAGAAATATTGCGTTCTATGGCTGTACAAACATGGAACCCACCCTAACAAAGATTAGACTCTCGACTTTCATCAGAACAAAAAGAGGTTTATTTCTACCTTTTTCCGTCCTTTAGTAATCAGCAGTAGAACATGGACAAGTTTCAGGAAAACATCACTTCTCAACAAAAAAGGGAGAAAAACAACTTTTTGTGAAAAAATGCATCACTTTCACAGAATGTTTTGTGACAGCTCAAATATCTAAACAACTAAGCGTTATTTTACATCAAAATATGCCAAAATACTTTTTAAAAACATTATTAGAGCCCTCTGGACATAAGATAACACCCCTATAGTCTCATTTACATTTGTATTACCCAATATTGTAGATATAATCAGAGAAACTAAGACATATTAGACATAAATAAGAAAACATAGACTCACGTTAGCAGGTCCTTGTTTTTTGTTTTTTTTTGTGGACAACATACTTCCCGCAGTAGCTATTGTCTCATCAATGTATTGTGATGGCGGCATTAAATGGCTTTACTCATTGACATAATAAAGAGTAAATACCGCATTGAAGACTTAAATATAACTCCTGCTCATGTGTGTCACAGTAAATGTGTTCCCCAGGGTACCTTAGTGGCAGGCAGACAGATCTGTGGAGGACAGGAAGTGACGTCGGAGGTTCAAAATTTAGTTTTAGCTTGTCCTGGGTTAGGACCCCAACATTATTGGGGTTGTATTATTATGATTATTATGTTTTTATTATTGTGCCTGTTGTGAGATAACTTCAAGGAAAACTGCACTATCTTTTGGAAGAACACACTCTTTCCCTTTTCTGCGCGTTATAAATATTGAAAAGCTGCTAGCACAAGGCAGCTAATAATGCAATGCAATGGAATTCACTTATTCCGCTTATAAGGCCGTCTATGAAAACTCTCCAACTTTTTTTCATTTTCTAACCATGCTGTGACCATGTAGTAAGATAGACATTGTAATAATAACAGTATTTTGCCGTATTTTGGTTATTTTAAGCATTATTGGAACTTCCTACCTGGGCGCATTGATTTCACAGAGCCCTTAGCAGCGGAAGCTACTTCCGTCAGCAGCAGCAGGATTGGCGAGAGCGTTTGCTCGCGCTAATCATGGCAGATAGCTGCCTTGTGCAGGTGTTTTTCTCTCAGGTTTGTGGATGATGGCCAAAATTCCCCTGCAAAAAGTGGTTTTCCTGCAATAAATTCCTGTTCTGGCGAGCACGTCTGATGCGTGTCTGACCGAGCAATTACTCGCACCTAGTGGCCAGTGTACAATACTACATTCACAATGCTTCTGCCTTGTATTTGTATTTTAGTCCATTTAGCCATTTTTATGCTTGGAAATGCTTAATTTATGCCAAGAAAAAGTACAATTTGCTTAGATATGCATATGCATATTATAAATGCTTATGAGAAAAAAAGGTTTGATTTCTGTTGCACAAGAGTGAGTGATACCAACCTCTGCCATGAAATACAGACCTCCAAAATCCCTTCACCATCCTGTATCATATACTCTAACTTTTGTGAAGTGTTATGAATTCAGCTGAGGTTTTTGCCCCTCTGGCCTCTCAACTCCTGCTGCTGTTCTTTTAAGCCACCCAGTCACACCTCTGCCACTCGCCCCAACCAATCACCTGTCAGCCTGTTCACTCTGCCATGCACCTGTAGCCACGCCGCCTGCTTTTTCTGCCTGCATGGATAGCAGTCTGTGCATGCTATTCATCGTTCCATCCATTTGGCAATCCACAAAGGTCTGTGCTGGTCTCACCTTCATTATTTCACACAAGTTTAGTTTTTCTTTTCTTCTTTTGGATTTTTGACAAGCGCTGCTCACCTTGCCTTTTGATTTGTGTGTGTGTTGTTTTTTTTTTTTTTAAATTTACAACAGAATGTTTTTCTCCTCCCTGGCTGCCAGCTTCAGTAATGTGTTGTGCTTATCTCCTGTCTGCTGTTTGTTTGCTTTGGGGTTATATACAGTACACGCACAAACACACACACATATATATATGTATATATATATATATATATATGTATATAGAAGTATTTGCCCCCTTCCCCCTTCCATATTTTTTTAAAACGTCACACTAAAATGTTTCAGATCATCAAACAAATGTAAATATTAGACAATGACAACACAACTGAACATAAAATGTAGTTTTTAAATGAAACCTTTTATTATTAAGGGAGAAAAAAAATCCAAACCCACAAGGCCCTGTGTGAAAAGGTGATTGCCCCCTAAAGCTAATAACTGGTTGGGCCCCCCTTAGCAGCAACAACTGCAATGAAGCGTTCGTGATAACTTGCAATGAGTCTCTTACAGCGCTGGGGAGAAATTTTGGCCCACTCAGCTTTGCAGAATTGTTGTCATTCAGCCTTTTTAAGGTCATGCCACAGCATGTCAATAGGATTAGAGGTGGACTTGCTGGTGTGTTTTGGATCATTGTCCTGCTGCAGAACCCAAGTTGGTTTCAGCTTGAGGTCACCAACAATCCTTCAGGATTTTTTGGTAGACAACAGAAGTCATGGTTCTATTTAGTACAGCAAGTCTTCCAGGTCCTGAAGCAGCAAAACAGCCCCAGACCATCACACTACCACCACCATATTTTACTGTTGGTATGATGTTCTTTTCCTGAAATGTGGCATTACTTTTACACCAAATGTAATGGGACACACACCTTCCAAAAAGTTCAACTTTTGTCTGGTCACACCACAAAGCCCAGCAGAATTAGAAGGATCCAACCATCACAAGTTCAGTTGTTTACAATGAAGCTAACAGTAAAGTCTGCAGCGCATAATGACTAAGACTGGAAGAGCCTTGCACTTGCATGCGTCATCTATCTATGAGACATGTTAATGCAATCAATAGACAAGCAAATTCAATTGTTTTTTTGGTCTTGAAGAAGCCATAGTTGCAGCATTTCCCCATGCACAGAAAAAATGGGAAGGTAAAGATCCCATATTGAAATATTAATCACAGTATACAGTACAGTATATACTAGTATATACTAGTATACAAATATATTGTCATATATTTTTTATATTTTGTCGTTGTACTTTTCTTAAATGTAAAGCTAGAATCTTGTCCCGTCTCGTAGACCCAATCGCATGTATCGTCTCATCTCATGAACTGATTGGGGGCATTCAGTGTTGTCACACATTGTCAGGCAAGTGAACCACGACACTTTCAGTGATTGTCACAAAACACATTCCTAGAAATTAAAACCTGTTGATGTTATTTGTTTCGATGAAGGAAAGTTTGACTTTTTTCTTCCTGTGCTCTGTTCTGTCCATCGCTGTCTCTGCTCATCAATGCCACTGTGATGGAAGCTACAAAAAAGACAAACCACAGATGTTTGACCACATTCCTTCCTCCCTTAGCCCTCTTTACAGGCTATCCTCATTTCAGACCCCACGGTCCCTCGTGGGCCTGCCAAGCTGTCACGTTGTACTGGAGCGTGTCCTTAACTCTGTTTTGTCATCCTGTCATCTCGTCATCTGTTCCACCGGGCCCCCCAGGCCTCGGTGTTCCCTTGTGGGAGTCATGGATGACAAAAATGACTTCTATCTCTGCCCAAGTGTGTACTGCATGTTTGTAAATATTTGCGCGTGTGCGCTGCTCATCTTCATCCGTCTTCTTAGATTCCTCTAAGTACCCCACTAATTCTCACATAAGATGAAAGAGTGAACAGCGGATCACAAGCTCACACACTTTAGCCAGCGTTTAGTCTTTGTTGTCTAGAAGTACAGTATGTGCATGTGTGTGCATGTGTGTGATGAATGGCCAGTGCCAGGCTTTGCTCCCACTGTGGCCTTGGATCAATCTGCTTATCTGTTAGCTGCCAGCACTGCCAGTGATTAACGACCGGCTTTACACACAGCACATCCTTATTCATTACCAAACACGTCACACACGCACACGTGTGTGTGCGCGTGTAGTCACACCCATCCGTATATGTGCACACACACACACACACACACTCAAAGACATCCTTTTTCATTATGGTAGACATCCCCAATGGGGACAGTCTTGAGCTGGAAGGCAGAGGAGAGACAGACAGCAGGAAGAAGATGAATGAACGCAGCGTCAAATCCGAACCACACGTTTACTGTAATCTTGGGCCATTTCTGTTTTCAAAATAGTTGCTAATTTTGTCCCACTGAGCATCTTTCTTCGTTTCCAATTGCTACTCTTGTGTCTTCAGTTCCTCGGCTTTGTGACTTTCTTCCTTTCATTTATTGCAGGACTTACCGCAACACTTGACCTGCTCAGCACCTGCCGACAGGCTTGTGTGTGTGTGTGTGTGTGTGTGTGTGTTTCAGTTACCTGAGATTCTGGCCCGCTGTAGACCCCCATCAAACCAGTCAGAACAGACAACTGTCCCGCAAGGCCGCAGTGTCGGTGGGCTTCCAGCTTGTTCCTGGTGGTAATGGGGTGACACACCAGTTCAACAAGACAGATGTGTGTATTTTTGGAAGTGTGTCACAAAAAAGAAAGAAAGAAAGAAACACACTGAAATGTTTTTTGTCGGTTTTCCAATGAAAACCTAAGCAATTTTCCCGTAAGACATAATGTCAATCTAATTCATTCATTCTAGATAGGTATGTCCCGATCCACATGTTTTTATAGTCTTAAATAATAATAATAATAATAATAATAATGATAATAAGCTTTTGTTACAAAGATTAATTTGTGGAATTTAATATGGTTTTGGGGGCCGCACGTTGGCTGAGTGGTTAGCATGTTAGCCACACAGTGAGGAGATCTGGGTTCGAATCTCCGTTGGGCATCTCCCGTGCCAGCGTGGGTTTCCTCTGGGTACTCCGGTTTCCTCCCACATTCCAAAAACATGCACGTTAGGTTGATTAGAGACTCTCAATCGTCCATAGGTATGAATGTGAGTGTGAATGCTTGTTTGTCTATATGTGTCCTGCCATTGGCTGGCGACAAAACCAGGGCGTACCCCGCCTCTCGCCCAAAGTCAGCTGGGATAGGCTCCATCATACGCTAGGGAAGATAAGCAGCATAGAAGATAGATGAATGGATGAATGTGGTTTTGAAAATAGCACTTCAAAGCATTGAAAATAATGCAAAAATAATGTTGATTTTTTTTTTTTTATTTCACAGCATGACCAACAATGTTGTTTGGCTTTTGTAAGCAACCTCTGTGAATCACGTCCCAAATCCAATAGAAGACGAAATAAAAGCACATCCAATAAAAGATAAAATTGGAAAATATGGGCGCGCAAAATACTTTTAGGGTAGGACTTGACATGGTTATATCAATTTGTGGTGTTATTTAGAATATATTACATTTTTTGTAACAAGCTCTCTTAGAGCCCTATGATTTTTTTGTATTTTTTTTCCCCAAAATTCAGATGTTTACATTTTTTTTCCCATTTTTCCCTTTTCCACTTGTTTTTACCAACATAGAGTGTGTGCTATTTGGATTAGTGGATTAAATGCAAAAATCCTTACATTTATGGATGGAATCCATTATTGGCCCATTTGTCCAGTAATCGAGGAACGGATGTAGCTTCACTAATGTTAACGTTTCTAACGGGATGTCAGCCTCACATTGCTACAAAATCTACAACAAACTGTGATGCCCTTGCTTGTGATTGAGGAAGCTGTAGTCACAGGTGTCATTCCAATTGCATTATTAATGTGAGATATTTTTATGACACCGCAATTTTGGTTTCACAGTTAGACAAATGTGACACACAGTGCTCTTATTTTGAAGACCGGAAGTGGTTGTGGGTGTTGAGAATGGCAATTGACGTTTGATACGAGCTGGGTGCAAGAATAAACGCAAATAGCCGAATGCAGCAGTGCCCGTCGGGTTCTTTTGAAATTGTGTCTTATTAGTGACAACTAAAAATGGACAATAAACAGAAGAAAAACATGACAGACACAGTAGATGGGCCGGAAGACTTTCACTTTTTGTGACAGACTAAGGAAGATATTTGTTTGATGCAGAAAAAATGCAGAAAAGAGACAAAGCCAACAAAAAAAAACCAACCTTTCCTTATCTTGCTCTCATTTTGTCTTCCTCGTGGTCTGACCTTGTTTCAAAACAGTCAATCAGCATGTGTATCTGATCTGTGTGTGAATGAGAACGGGAGAGACAGCTAAGGAGAGACCGACAGCTAGACACAACCACCCTGACAGCTTGCCTTTCAACTCATTTTGCCAATAAAACTTCAACTTCAAATGAACACGGCAGTGGAGTTGAGTGTCTGGCTCAAAGGTCTATTTGCACCCAAGATAGAATGTCTCTCACATAACTTAGTCCGGCCGACACGCTGGCAAAAATGTTCACAAAGTGAGTGTCCACAGGCTGTGTGACCTAATTTAGCATATTACCTCATCCACACGGAAACGGCATTCTTCTTGAACGGCTTCCAGAGTGTCAACGTCTGAAAATGCCGTCGTTTCCGAATCGACGAGCGATCCGCTGCTTTTTTAACAAGATGACGCCAGCGACCCGCCGTGAGCTTTGACGACAAGCCAACATAATATCTGAATATTTCCAGTGTCGTGACTCATTGCCAAAGTGCTGAAACCAATGCACAGAGTGAACCTCTTCCTGCCTGTTTGGAGACGGGAGACAAGGAAAACAGACACATGGCAATATAGAGGCCCGAGAAATTACTCAGCTTGTTTTCATTGATTGTGTGATTAATTAATTTATGTTCTATTGTCCCAGGCCTAGTGCCCATGATCAAAAATCTTGTCACGTTTTAATCTCACAAGATCTACAGTAGTGACACCCCTACGGAAGTGTGGAAAACATAACTCATTGCCAAAGCTGTCATTCACAGCAGCCTTAATTACATGAAGCAAAGCAGTAAACAGTAGGGCAGATACGGTTAGCACGATTAAGAAAAAAATATCTCCATGAAACTTTGTAGAGGGAAGCAAGAAGCCATTAAGTTTTGGTCCATCCACCAGAATCATAATAGCACCCATCTGTCCGTCATCCTTCATCAAACAGGAAGTAGCCTTCTACCGAACATGCAGATGGACAAACATATGCACAATTTTTAATGTTTTTGTCACTTTGGTAACAGTTCGACCTTGGTGGAGATGTGTGCCCCACTTTGTGAAATGCTTGTTTCTGGAACTATAGTATGCCATTTAAGTGACTTTGCATGTGTTGTGTGAGCCAGACGGGTAGGAAAGAGAAAAAAAAAAAAAAAAAACATCTTACAAGTGAGATGCAGAAGATGTGCAACAGATGGGACCTTAAAGAAAATGCAGCATAAAATCGTGGCTCCATCCTGCCATGAATGAACACGTCAGGTTGTCGTGGAGGATATTTCCACAACAAACATTGCATTTGCTATCATACTGTTTCAACTCCACTGTCTACCTGAAGGTTACTCACTATCACGCACAGGCTCAGTTTTTAAAGGATAAAAACTTACGTTCAAGTAAAAATAAAGTTATTTAAATACCCGTGTTTGTGTGGAACTAGATTCAGTCTGTCCTTACATCACCAAACCTATATCTCAAACATATGAGGGCTGCTTGTGTCGGGATAAAATACCATGTCTACAAGATAAATATATCAAATAAAATATTCTTAAGCTTGTTTCCAGACCTTCCAACCTCATGAAAACAGTGTTAATGTGTACCACGGGCAAGAGACAACAAGCCACGGGCTGCAAGTGGCCCCTGTGCTGTACGTTCAACTAAAGCCAGGGTCTCATAGTTTTTGTAAGGGCTGAGAGTATGACATGACATCAACTCTGTGCACAACTACTTAGCTGGTTAGCTTTCTTCGTCGAGAGCGAAGGATGGTAATGAAGGACAAAAGAAGAGTGTTACTGGAGCTGCAACAAATCGACGCGTGTCAGTAGTCACTCAGTAGATCCAAAATCGGAGGAGAAGGCGTGAGCGAAAGTCTGAACGAGTCGTACAGACACAGGAAATAATGTACTACAATCCGACCAATGACCTTTATGGTCATTGTCATCACAGCTCAGGGATTTTTTTTGGAGGTGGATGTCGCAGTGCGCACAGAAGCTCAACGAGGAAACTGAAATCGGCAAATTTTCCTCCTCTTCTTTCTTACTTCCCAGACGTCCCTCTCCCGTGCATTCCTAGGGCAATTGTGAGTCTCTCCAGCGTGTCCTAGGTCTTCCCCGAGGCCTCCTACCGGGCAGACGTGCCCTAAACACTTCCCCTCAAAAGGAGGCGTCCGGGAGGCATTCTGACCAGATGCCCAAGCCACCTCATCTGGCTCCTCTCAGTGTGGAGGTGCAATTGTTCTACTCTGAGTTTCTCCTGGATGACGCTGCTAAGGTGAGACCTTATCTCTAAGGGAGAGCCCGGCCACCCAATGGAGAAAACTCATTTGGGCTGCTTGTACCCGCAATCTTGTCTTTCAGTCACTACCATAGGTCATAAATATGAGTCCATGGTTCTCGCCCAAAAAGGGTGGAGTGCCATCTACGGATCGGGGATAAGATCCTGCCACAATTGGAGAAGTGTAAGTCCCTCGGGGTCTTGTTTATGATTGAATGGGAAGGATGGAACACTGGATCGACAGGCAGATTGGTGCGGTCTACATCGGTCCGTCTTGGTGAAGAGGGAGCTATGCCAAAAGGAAACGCTCTCAGTTTACCAGTCGATGGTAATGTAACGGCTCCATTTATTTCGAACAGTTTACAGTGAACACATTTACAATTTCACAAGTCCGAAAAGGAGTAGGAAGAAGCAGAGCTTATTTAATCCTACCCCCGTTCTGTATCACATCAATAGCTAAAACACAAGTTCACTTCCTGTATTCAACATGCACTAATTCACCATATACATTATTCTTCCATACAAAGCCCTTATTATTTTTTGTTTTTTTAAACTTCCAGGCCTTCCAGTCCTGCTGTCTTTCGTGTTGTACTGTACTGTCGATGTACATTCCTAACCTCAACTGTGGTCATGAAACCGGCAAAACACAACAAAATCCGTACGGGACAGCAGCGAAGCAGAGTCAAAATGCGTACGTAAACACAAACATGAGTGTGTTGTACAGTCGCCAGATATAAATCCAATAAATATGGAATGACATAGTGCAGGAAAACTCCCGACAAACTGAATCTGCACTCGCTGTCTGAGCACAGAGCGAAAGCAGTCCTTCAGGCGAGAAGGCCTCCCACCCAGTTCTTGCAATGTGAAACTAAACTGTTTCATGATGGGCCATGTGCTGTGGCCCATTTAGTGTAGCCCTTGTGCGGACGCACGCTCACTGCACTCAGCGTAATTGTCATACTTCAACAAGCAACCTCCAATTTAGTAAAGGGAGGAGGACAAAATCCTTTTATGTTACAAGGAATTTGCACACGATAGTTAAATTGACTTCAACTGGACTTCGGTTGTTGAGCGAAAGCCATAAAGTGCAGCCTTAATAGGCGAGTGGGTGGAAGTGGCGAGTCAGACAGACAGTATGTGATCTCTGACTCACTCAGTCGATACTTTCTTCTCCTTGCAGTCTTTCAAAGCAAATGTATTTTCCCACCAAGAACTTGAATATTGACAGTGTTAACATGGGCACCAAAATACTAGGTGTTCATTTTCTCCCGCTTATCCTATTCAGGGAGCAGGAGCCTAGCCCAGCTGATTTTGGGGGAGAGGCGTTCTGTAATGTTTGTGCAGATATATCCTATCCTATCCTGCTCATTTGAGGGACCTTTAAAATGATATTGCATCCCAGTGGAGCACTATAATAAAATAATATCAAGTTGTGTTCAGGGTAAATCTGCATTCTTCTCCTCTTGGCCAATATGTGAGGATACTGCAGCCTCTACCCTGACCACGCTTACTCTGTTGCGATTGGTCAGAGGTCGAGGGTTAGCGCCAGCCCCCCATCCTGCCACAGCTCATAGTGGTACGGAGATCGTTATCAGCAAACAGTCAAGAAGAATTGGATATTGGACATAATTGCATGAATATTGGAGGCTTTAGTGGACAAGCGTTATCAATGGCGCCTGGCGTCACCCCCAAGGAAGCAATAGGTTTCAACAGAGTGGGTGAGATGGTTAAACATCAGCCCAGCTCTACAAGAGGGCTCCATCGCCGCTGACTGGCAGCTCCAAGTTGACCTCAGAAGACGGCTGAAGTTCCCATCCAACATCTCAACTACTTCACTTTGCCCGGATATGGTCTTAACAACAGATTCTGTTGGAACTGGAAGGACAAATCTGCAGAGCTCATTGCTGAATGCCGCCACAATGTCTGGAACGCTCATTGTAAGCCAGCTGAAGTTGGTGTTGAGGCCTTGTGGGCTACTCACAGCAGCGCCCACTAAAGCGCCATGGTATGAAAAAACTTCAGACCAGGAGAGCCACCGAGAACATCTTGGAGGCTGCAGTGGTGACAGGGAATCCATGTAGCAAAGCGTATCACCCTCGACTGGGTCGCCAGAGTGACGATGTCCGATGAACACTTCATCAGCTTCAGTGGCAGATTACTATCACTGCCCTGCTCCACTGATAGAATGAGCAGATCATTCCTCCCCCACGCCATGCAGCTTTTCAACACAACAGAGGGGGAAAAACACACAAAAAAGTATCTATCTATCTATCTATCTATCTATCTATCTATCTATCTATCTATCTATCTATCTATCTATCTATCTATCTATCTATCTATCTATAGGAATGAGAGACCCTGAGGTACGTCTTTAAGCTCCCTGGAAAACAAAAAAATCTTCCCATTTTTTCCTTACTCCGTTTTAGAAACGCAATTCTTACAATGGGAAAAACACTTTCTGGCTGCCATTTGGTGGGGCAGACGTGTCTGGAGCACTGCTCATCGGTGAGAACACAAACTGCAGATCAATATTTAAGTCCCCAAATACCAGAAATCTCTCCAAAATGTGCCAGATTTGTCGCTGTTGAGAAAATACGTCGCCAAGGGGTTTGGAATGTCGGCAGATTTAGCGACAAAGTTGCCAAGTTGGCGACTCCGCTAAATGTTGGAGTTCTGACTTTTTGTCATGCTTTCCAGAACGATGTTGCGCTATCATACTGTCATCGTAAAATTGTAAAATGGGGTGGCTTGTCATAATCCCTTCATGCAAAACCAGATCTGAGATTTCACCTCAGGGTGTTTTGTGTGTGAGCGCATTGACTCGCATATTCATGCATGTGCAATTGAGTGTCTTTGTATGCATGTCCACTCGTGATTAATTGCACATCAGCAGCTTCCAGTGTCATTCGCGTCTTTATCTCAAGGTTACAGAGTGATGAGCCAAAGAAGATAAGTGGGTGCAAACAAAGGATTTATAAATCATCAAGCACTTTTCTAGTGTTTACCCTAACATATCTTATCCGCTAGAAGAGATTAGAAATAGGCGGGTGTGCCGGCAGTCAAACGACAAAAGAGATACGGAAGACGTCAAGCGGCAAAAACATGAAACAGTTGAAGACGGACCAAATAATCCTGTGTCTGTCTGCAGTGCGACAGAGATGAAAGTTGAAGAAATGTCACTTCGCTAGCATTAGGATACCACTTTGAGATCAAACTATAGGGAGGGACTTAAGGAAAACTGCACTTTTTGGGGGAATTTTGCCCATCGTCCGCAATCCTTATGTGAGACATGCACGTCTTTGACCAAAATTCCTAAATGAAGTAAAATAAAAATATAAGGCATTCGGAAGATGCATTCAATTCATATGTAGTATTCTATACTATATATAGTATGATGTGATAATGTGACTCTCCCAATGCTAATTATTTATGTCGTATAGGTCTTATTTTGTCTTATGTCTACTATATCGGGTAATACGGGTGTAAAGGTCACTATGTAGTTCACGTCTAGAGGGCTCTAATCAAGTTAAAACTAGATTTAGAAGGTCATAAACAGGTTTTCTATGCTTTAACTATGAAAATATTTGATTCCCAAATAAGGAATCCTACTTTGTGAAAATGTCCTTATCATGGTCTGGTCTGGTCTGGTACCAATTAATCGCGATGAAGGAGGGATTACTGTCTCTCTTTTGGTATCAAAATCCCCCCCGTCATTCAGGATCAGCAATTTTTACTGAAATCGCATTTTCAAAGGGTGGCGAAGGCTACCGAGCAAATTCATAATCACTGCAAACAGAAAGAGATAACAGGATTCAAGGTTCAGCTGGCATGAGCTGGCGCTCATCTGAGTTTAAATGTTGTTTAGAATGAAACAAAAAAAAACGGAAAACCCTGTAAATTAAAATACATTATTTACAGTATAAAAAAGAAGAGAAACATTACCCTTTAACGGCGTATGCACTTCAATTCTAATAAACTGCAGAAAGCAAAGAGTCACTCAAGCGTAATATCCAGAAAAGGGAGAAGATGGCTTGCTGAAAGGCAGCACTCAGTCAAGTCATTACGTACTGCTCTTGGGCACACCTGACCAGCGTTGGTATTGCTCAGATCAGGGGTTGGCAACCTTTCCCATCAAAAGAGTCATTTTGCCTCCTCTTCCAGTAAAGAAAAATGGTTTGGCGCCACACAACATGACACTGCTTATAAACTTTTAAAACTAAAGCACACGGGTGGGTAAACCAGCGTCTTTAGCAGTGAAGGTAAGGGAGTATATCCATTCAGAATTAAATTCTCGATTTTCTTGCCATTTTTTTTTTTTTTTTTTTATGAGGCGTATTCATGGTTATGGACAGCTTACCACGGGGGCAGCACACTGACTTCTTTTTTGTGTCTCACTCACTGAACAAACTGACCACTTTCATTATTCATCCAATCAGGAGTCAGAACGCAGCTTATGCGTTCACGGAACAGTGGTGAGTCGGATATTTCAAACTCTTTTCGAAGAGAGCTCGGCATGGGAGCCGCAACAAGGAGCACATGCGTCTCCAGAGCCGTGGGTTGCCGACCACTGGTTTTGATATTACCTGATACCGCAAAAAACAATAACATTGAAAGTCCAGGCTCGTACTGGTGGAGGGCGGGTTTGTATTCATTTTGTGTTTTTAATTTGATGTTGTTCCTGTTTTACACAACGCATAAGAAATGAGATAAATTATATCGCTATAATGTACGTATGTTTCACTGATGATCTAATGACCTGATGATCGCTGCTAACATTGCTAGCATTGCTAGCTCTTCAGCCATGGAACCAGCATTCATATAAGCCCCTACATAGTCGTCCACGGTTATGCCTGTTAACTAGCAGTGCGTAGTCAAACTGAAGCTCGCAATTCAGTGCAAAAAAAATCAGTCGAGAGATGGCTTGCATCTCAAAAAACAGTTGTTAGTTGGGACACTTGTATGCCAAGATATCACTGCATTAATGGCAATTAAAAAAATACCGGCAGTGCTTCAGGACCTTCTCGCAGCTCGCTTCTGTCAGGCAGGTCGACGTAGTCCGTAGATACAGTAGATACAGTAGATACAAATAACTTTGGTCTTGTTGCGGGAGCCATCTGGCGGGGCTTTGAGGCTGAATTTACCAATCAAAATACTCTTTTCTTTATCCATTTCTGCTCAATATTTGTTCCGCTTGTGGCTCCATTGTCACAGCTGCTTCTTCAAACTGCGGTGTGGGCCGAGGGTCAAACAAGGCATGCGCACGTTAATCGCACGCCAAAGGAAACGTGTGTTAACTTTGACAACCCTACCAAAAACAAGGTCTTTTTATTGTTACGGAATTTTATGATTTGCAAGTTAAACAGAATAGTAATTGTTTCAATAATGATCATTAAATAAGTATCTAATGATAAAACATACAGTATATATTATGAATCAAATAAAATACACATCTCATAAATAATAAGTAATAAATTCAACAATATGAAATAAAATCCACAACAAATTGCCAAATTTATCACAGCAAAACCTGCAGTGCAAAACTGGTAAAGACTTTACAGTCCTCTAAATCCATACATTCTGCACAATTGGAGTAGAATTTGGTAATTGGTACGCAGTTGTGAACTGATGCTAAACTAGTGTTACAACCGTCCTTGCTAGTTAATCCTACCTGCACGAGCCGTGTGGTCATTGAGCAACATTAAGTTATTTATCTTTCGAGGTGACGTACAAGCAAAATTTCCAGCGTTTCTGCCCGAGCATTTTCGCTAGATGCTCGCCGTTGTGTGCGGGCTACGTCAAGCGTAACACCGTCACCACAGTTGACTCGCCGCTAACTATAACTCATTTTAAAATGAGAAATACTCATCTCCCGTTGTACGTTAACCTTCTTGGTTTGTTTATTTGTCCTTCAACACTTTATACGTATGCAACTATTGTCTCTCTGTACGTGTTTTTTGGAAAAATCTATCCCAAAATGAATGTTTATGTGCAGAATTTTTAATGTCATCCTCTCTTTTGAAGACGCGCGTGTGCCTCGAAGTGAGTATGGCATCCCAGCCTTGTTATTTACTGAAATTAAAAAAAGAATAACCACTTTGCTTACCTAGTCTGCTACAGCAGTCAGGCGCACACGTGTGGAGACAATCTGAATCAAAGACGCAGAGTAGACGACGTGTGGGCGAGAGATGAGAAATGCTTTTAAATTGAGGAACGCGCATACAGTTACAGTTCACAGTCGTATTCGTACACAAGCATGGAGGCAATCACGTATCTCTGGCAGACTTTGTGTCAATTAACATTTTTATTGCATAGAGGGGAGAGGAGGAGAAGGTGGGGACTGAATGTCAGAAACCCCTTTGTAGTGTTTGCATACGTGCTTGCATGGCTGGCACATGCTCACGCTCATTAATGCAAATGAGCTTGTGTGCACGCAAAGCAGCAATTGATGTTTGAGTTTGAGCAAACTTCAGAATCACTAGAGATGTGCGCGTCTTAAGCGAGTTGTTCCAAACTTGAGTTTTCTACTGAAACGGGTACTCATGGGTACTCATTTCTGTTAACACCGACACCGACTTACCGCTGCTACCGCGAGCTAAATTAAAAAAGGACACCGAGTAACCTGTCTAACTGTGAAACTGTTTCGCTAGCTGCATTTGTATAAATGCATTAGCCCCGTGGAAAAAGCCTTTCCCCTTCCTGCCCAAGCTGCATCACTGACTCCACAAAACCAACAATTCACTCGCACAGCCTGCAGATTTCACAGATGAAGATGCTCGACCAAGACTCATGTTTCACTGCTGACGAGTGCTCAACGAAGACTTGAGTTTCACTGACTCACGGATTCTTGACAAAGACACGGGTGTCACTGACTCAGAGGTGGATGAACACTCGAGTTTCACTGCCTCACTTCACTGACTGACGAGTGCTCAATGAAGACTTGAGTCTCACTGATTCACAGGTTGGCAAACACTCAAGTTTCACTGCCTTACTGGTCGACGAAGACTCTAGCTTGATGGACTCACGAGTGCGCGACAAAGACTCGAGTTTCACTGCCTCACAAGTTGACAAACACTCAGTTTCACTGCCTCACAGGTTAACAAAGACTCGAGTTTCACTGGCTGACGAGTGCTCAATGAAGACTCAAGTTTCACTGCCTCACTGGTTGACGAAGACTCTGTTTTGATGGACTCATGAGTGCTCGACGAAGACTCAAGTTTCACTGCCTCACAAGTTGACAAACACTCAGTTTCTCTGCCTCACAGGTTAACGAAGACTCGAGTTTCACTGGCTGACGAGTGCTCAACAAAGACTCAAGTTTCACTGCCTCACTGGTTGACGAAGACTGTTTTGATGGACTCACGAATGCTCGACGAAGACTCGAGTTTCACTGCCTCACAATTTGACAAACACTCGAGTTTCACTGACTGACAAGTGCTCAATGAAAGTCTCACTGATTCACAGGTTGAAAAACTCTCAAGTTTCACTGCCTCACAGGTTAACGAAGACGCAAGTTTCACTGGCTGACGAGTGCTTGAGGAAGACTTGAGTTTGACTGACTCACTGGTTGACAAAGACTCGAGTTTCACTGACTTGTGTGTCCCCGACGAAGACTTGAGTCTTACTGACTCATAGGCTGATGTAGACTCAGGTTTCATTGACTCACAAGTGCTTGACAAAGACTTGAGTTTCACTGACTCATGAGTGCTCAGGTGCTCGACAAAGACTCGACTTTCGATGACTCATGAGGGCAAACGTATTGCACGCATGCAGGGTGACTCGAGTACCCGATTCACTTGAGTGAGTGACTCATAAGAACTCGAGTCAGTCCCATCACTAATTGACAGGGCAATATTGTTGGGAAAACAGAAAGATTCCAATTCATTCCGTTTATGGTGTTTATATGCAGGAAGCTTCCACCAAATGAGTTTTTTTTCAATCAAGTCCACAAATGTGGGGCCACAAATGAAAACGGGTCTCCACAGTACAGGCACCTCCCCTGCAGTGTGCTGTTCCATAAATCGTGTCATTCCTTCTTTCAGCCCCGTCACCTCTGCTGGGTCTCTTCTTGATGCTATTAAAACCTCAGTGTCTACTCTCTATTAACCCCTAACAGCAATTCCACCTGGCTGGCCTGTGCTCATGTGCAGGTGTGGGATGCACAGCAAGTAAAGCAAGAAGTGAAATAACCTTAAATGTCAGGTCCGTGATTGTTAAGCTTGTCAGCGTGTCCTTTACAGTACTTCTAATTGAGTCAGTGAGGAAAAAAACAGACAACCCACCCCCCAAAAAAGTACCCGCTGCTGAGAAACGTTGAGACGAAAATGCAATAACCTCGTCATTGTCATCGGCTGACAAAGCGTGACGACTGAGGCGCAATAAAGACAGCAGAGGATGCAACAAAACTCAGTGTGGAAGTTAAGTAAGATGGAAGGATGGGAAGACCGAAGGGGAAAGACACCAGAGAGGTGAGTCGGCTTTCTCAGTGTATCAGCGTCAGCCTCGGATTGATGGACATTTTTGGGAGAGGGTGGGGGTCCACCCTGGTGTACTTGTTTTGGGGCGAGGTGTTACTTGTGCATGTGTACATTATCCTGTATCGCATTTTCAGTCTGACCTGATGATGGAGAGGGCAGGGCTCGACCCTTTTCTGTTCCCACATCAATCACCATCTCATTCCCCCTGCCGGGCTGAAAGCTTGGCTGTGAACCCGTGACCCCACCTCTTCACACACCTCATGCAGGGCCAATGGGAGCACACCCGCCCTGCATGCTCTGAGGTCAGATACATTTCGACATAAAGCAGCCATGTGAGGTTTAGTCTGCAGCTTGGCGTGCCTGAATAATGCAGGCCTCACTTCCTCCTTCCTGTCTTACTTCTCAGTGGACGTAAATGGGATCACATACCTGTCGATCCTCCCATTTTCCCCAGGGAACTCCCGTATTTTGCCATTCTTTCCCATCGCACTCTTGTTTAAATAGTTTTCCGTAAATTTCCCTCTGGTACCGCAGGTGACGGTATCCACGCTTGAGCCACAGCAATCTGCAAGGATAATGGCGCCGTGCATTTCCCCTATTTGACCTCGTTTTGCAGGAATTTTCCCAATGCACATGTTGACAGGTATGCTGTGAACACAACGTAAGCTCCTCAATCAACTAGAAATTGCAGTTATCTCAATAATGCTTAGCTAAAATACAAAATAAAGAAATAAATGAACACTGGATAATGGAAAACAACATATAGCAGTCCAGAGCTAGCAGGGAAGAAGGCCTCGAAGGGGCTGTGAGCCGGTGATGGCCATTACAGCTCTTCCAAGAGACATGGTTCTTTGTTTTGTTGGTTTGTTTATGTGGAAGGGACGGTGCATGTTGATGAACATACAATAAATTGCAGTAAATATGACGGGTTTAGCCCCGTGCTCGTTCCCATCCTTGGGCCCACGAATGAGAATACAAGGCCGTACCATACAATGCAGTAAAAGTAACATTTAAAGGAAAACAAAATAAAACATATACAATAATACAGTTTCAGTAGCTCAGTTATGATATAATCAATACAATAAAACATTTATTCTTATATTGGATTGTGGGGACAGGTTTCTCTAGCAGCCATGATTTAAGAAGAGTGGGCAAATCACGTATTGTATTCCATCTTTGGGACATAAAAACACTGCCTATCCAAAGATGCTTCTTCTAAATGGAAGTATAACCACCTCTGGAACTCCCCCAAGTTTGCCTGTTTTCTTTTTTGTGTTCTTTATAAATTCCTGCAAGCACCAGGATGGGGTGTACTGTACATGTTTCATCCTGTTTCCCCACCTTCATAAATAATGTTTTTTCAAAATCCGACATACGTGATGGTAGGTTTTTGGTTTTCGACCAAACATTTTTACAGCTTGGTTGTTTCACAAATTACCTCGAAAAATAATTTGTTTTGTCAAGCTGTCAAACTGAAGCCTTCGAGGTTTTACAGACTAGTTTCGATTCTCGCGGCAATACGGCACAAAGAGCCTTGTCGGCTCAATACGGGTGTTGGCAACCCTGCGTGACACAGCACACATGTAGGGGTTGCAGCCGCACGGCAATCGGAAATGGATCGATACTAATCGGTGGCCGATCGATCGTAGCGTCCCAAATGACAGGGGTTCGGTCTTTTGAACGGCTCTTCAAGATCCGGCTCCCTTCGAAGAGCCATAAATTGCATCTCCAGTAATGAAACAATTTAGTAACATCAGTGAAAAGCTAGATACCCGGGATGCTCCGATCAGGGTTTTATGCTGCCGATACCGATCACATGGATTAATTACACATTTTTCTAGTGATTTATAATGAGCGCTATGGGCCAGGGGTGCTGTATAATGGGGAGAAGTCAGGACAATTCCAAGGTCCCTTGACTGCCAAGGAGGGCCAAAAAATAGGTCATTTTTAATCAGTTAATTAGTAACTAATTAATCGGGGGGCAAGGTGATCTTTTTCATGGGACCCAGAATTCCTGACGGCACCTCTGCTACTGGCTATAAGATATGAAAAAAAGGACCCATAAAATCACCTTAATTTAGACAAAAACATATTTCACTTACTCGACAACTCCGGAAACGTCAAAAAGAAAGGCTGCTCTCGTCCCATGAATTCAATTATTTTTCGGGTTATTAGCTTAGCCGTCTGACTGTGCGGGTTTGACGTGAGCTGCCGTGAACCTCCGAAACTCACCACAGTCCGTTGAGCGTTGTTCTTTGAATGTCGTATTAAAGCTTTTTACCCCTGCAAGATGCTTTTCCTGGCGTGTATTAGCAGACATGATTGCTTTTGTTTTGAGGGAAAGTGAGAGGACGACACTGCCCAAGATGTTAGTTAGGGCAAGACACAGCACTGTACGAAAGGATAGCTGCGGGCTGCAAAGTGCTAGCCACAGGTGACCGGATTTTGGGATCGGCGTTGACATTGACATTTATCAGCATATGCCGATCATGCAATTTTTTACAGAAATCTGCTGATCTATTGGAGCATCCCTACTGGTTACTATTATTATTTTTTTAATAATTACACAACTGCATTTATCCACCATCACTAGATGTGTTTGTTACTTGCATTTAGAAGTCATCCGGCTCGGGTTATCTTATAAAGCATGTGTCTTCTTTAGAGGAGCTTATGGAGTCGGTTTGAAACCTCAAAGGGTGACGTCTATCTCAAGGACAACTATAATTTGAAGAAGACATTCAAGCATTCTTTCAAGTACACACACACACACACACACACACACACAATCCAGATTGAACACTGTTTCCTGTTATTATTGTTTCTCTGTACCTCAAATATTGCCCGAGTTGCAGGGCATCAAACCAAGGGCATAATAAGTGAGAAGAAGAGTTAAAAAGAGAAGGAGAAAGCGGGTAGAGAGATATCAAAACCCTGGTGGCGACAAAGGAACAGCTGTGATAGAGGTGAGAAGCGGAAGAGCACGGTGTGGAAAGCGGGATGAGGAAAATTGCAAACTGCAGGAAGATGGGAACAAGTGAGTCAGTGAGAATCAAGAAAATGTTAGCATCAACTATCCGATAACCTAAATGTCTTAGAGTAGAGGAAACGTTTGCATCTCTTATTGCAGATTTGTTTCATGTTTCATATTTGGAAGACAGATGCCCACTTTGATATCTTTATGCAATCATGCTAGAACCGCATCATGTGTGTTTTTTTACTACACAACATCTTCTCTTTGTCTCTGCCTCCTGGTCGGGCACTGACCTCAGGCTTGTGATTCACAGCCAGGCTCTCCATCTCTCCCACCTTTATTTCCAGTTGATGGCAGGCAATTGCACACTGAGAGATTCTGTGTTTCTGTGAACGTGTGTGTACCAGCACATGTCTAAAAACAATATAGTCAAATAAAATAGAATAGAATACAATAGAACCTTGCTACAACAAATATTGTAAAGTTGAAAGCAAGTGGACTCGTGGAAACAGAGACACAATTAGAAAGTTGAGTAGAGTTTGTATCATTTTCTGTGTGGAATCACAAGAGGTGCAACAGCACAGGTAACCCAGGGTACTGTCCGTATCTCTGTACACAGGCTGTGGTTTGTGTCCGCTTATTTTTCAGGTTATTTCCTTTAGACTTCTGACTTCTGTCACACACATACGGTCGAGTGATGTCCAGCGTTTTGGCTACATTAGCCGTTTTACCATACCAATTTACCATACTCCGTCAAGTGTTAAATGCAGTGTTAAATTACAGCTTTTTAACGTGCGATCCCGGTGAGATATTTTTCGTGGCATGTTTTGCAGGGTGTAAAATGTATATCTCACTCACACACGACAGGTGAGTTCCACACGGCAGACATGATTGTTTTGGGTTTGGCGCGTCTGGGCGATGGCTACAGGCTGCATGCTGCAATAGTACGAGCCACAGGTGATCGGCGTTGAAGGGCATTTATTGCCATATGCCGATCACATGCTTTTTCACGGAAATCGTCTGATTTAAAATGAAGCATGAAAATGAAATTGCAGTTAATTCTCCAATAAAAAACAAAAAAAAAACTCAAGTAAAAAAAATATATGTATTAAATTTGAAAAATGTGGGGGCCACTTTGCAATCCAATGTGGGTCCGCGTATGGTACTATAAGCTATATAAGATTTGTGTCATAGGTGGCAAAGCAAATCAGTGTAATTTCCAATAATATATCTCATTAGAAAGAACAAAGAACAAGCCGATGGCTGAAAATGAGCCCCTGGTTTAGACACCCCTGGTTTAGAGTGCTTCTTTTTTGTAACAGTAAGAGTTTGAACAGTTCCTTACCTGAAGTGCAGCGTTAATCGTTGCAGCGTGCAGACCCGTTCTCATCACTACTGAACAGTGGCAGCAAGCCGCTTTCATCCTAAGCACTCATTTTGGTCCGTTTACAGAGGTAAAGTGTTCAAAAACAGATGCACCACACCTCGACGTCGGGGCCAGGAGGCACCTTTACGCGACAGACGGGCGGGGCTGCACTGTTGTCGTCTCCGTATACGAGTATACTGTATACTCGTACACTCTCTTACTGAATGCCTGGCTTTTTCGTCCGCTTTAAGGCAGACTGTCCCTCACTTGAGGTAGGCACAGTGTGGAAAATGGGACAGGCTTTGTCCTTCAGCTTGGACAGGCACACACACTTACACATTGTGCAAAATGGAGTGAAAACCGCAGTCCACAGGATTGTCTTGTGCAGGGCGAACCGAACGGTGCAGGTTTTACTGTAATATCTGTTTAATTTTTGATCTGGTTACTACCGTTTACATCACGACTGGTGCCATTTGGGAGCGAGTATTGTTACCCACCGATGTAATGTCCTGTATGTGTGCATGATTGTTTGTATATACAGTGTGTGTCCTGTGATTGACTGGCAACCATTCCAGGGTCTCACACAAACGTTAGCTAGGATAGCCGCCCAGATCACCCCTGACCGTGTGACAAAATAGAACGTTGGAAAATGGAAAATGAATAAATGAAAGAATGGTCCTGCAATTAAAGTCAATCACTATCTCTTGGTTTCCCCACGCTAAAGATGACACTGTGAACTCCACACCACACTTTCAACTGCTCCGCTTCCGTTCTGTATGTCGACTCAATAATATCGCTGATGAGCTCTGCTGCTTACATGCCATCATTCAGCTTAATGCAGCTGCCAGTACTCACCATTTAACTGGAAAAATCTCTTACTTGATATTACATTGAAGTTTATGTTTCATTACGCACTCAGACTGGCCTGTTTTGTATGTGATGGTCTTCTTTTGTATTGTCCAGGTCTGATTCTGTCCAATGCGCGCCCTTCTATCAATCTGTCCAGTGGTGATTCTAGCATTCTAGCATGGAGATTCCACAATTATTTATACTCAGCGCATCAGAGCAAGTCAGGATACGTGTTGCAGATGGGCGCCCTCTACAGGATGGATCCTCGCGCCTCCGTTCTGCTGAAACGTCATCAAACATCCACCAGGTGAGGTGATTTCAGCAGTGTGATTATAGTTTTTTTACAATGATATGCGTTACAGTTATTGTCATTGTGATCACTATCATAGTTCATCATTTCATCATTTGAATGACTACTGTTATCTTATTATGTTATTATATTATGTTTCAATGCAGCGTTGTCATTGTGGTTGTTGATATTATTTTGTCCTTTCCGTCAGGGTCTTTATAGTCGTCCCAGACATTTATTTGCTGATGTAGTTCTATATGTTTCTGTTGTTCTGTTCTTGTTGTCCTTGTCTCTATCTTTTTTTTGTGTGTCCCTCTTATCCCCGCACTCCCCGCACTTTCTCTTCTTCTCTGTCCCCTCCTGCTCCGGTCGCTCCAAATTTGCTTAATAACAAGCATCTAAGTCAAATAAATTCTGTCTAACAGGGGAAGTGTATATCACACTTCTCCCTGGCAGAGTAAATCTGTTGAGCACTTGAGGGCATTTAGATCTACAATTCTATCTGCTTTAAAGGCTGGACAGAACAGGGGTTAAAAAATAAAATAAAATAAAAAAAACATCCCCCAGGTGACATGGATCAAACCATACCATACTGAGTAGTCGGGTTGTGCATTGAGCGTCGTTGGGAACCGGGACTAACATTCCGATTCTCCTGGAATCGTTCTTTTTCTTAAAATTTCGGTTCCTACTTTTGGTAATTGACCAGCCCACCAACCCTACTGAGTAGTGATCGGGGTGGAGGGAGGGTTCACTGCAGGGTCTCAGCCCTCAGGTTAATTACACGGTAAAAAGGTAAATGACAACAGTAATTGCTCACAAATAAAAGATATTTCATTCTTTATATTATCACAGATCAAGAGTCTCAAACAAGTGTTATTTCACTACTAAAATGTGAACTAAAAAGGAGAGAATTGTGAGTATGAGTTGGTTTAGCCTTGACTGCTTATTGAGGACGCAGGAGACGACGATTAAGTGTCGTTAATTTGTGGGAGCAAAACACAGAAAAGAAAAAGCCAAAGCCATCGGGTGCACGATTTAGAACGAAGACGAGGAACGGGCTGAAGATAAAGGTATGGAGCTACATCAACACTTTATGTACGTGCATGTGATCCAATCAGTTAACGTTACTTGGTGGCTTTAGGCTAACTGCACTTGTTTTCTTGACCGAGAGTTTTAATTCCACATGCAATTTAAGGGGAGCTTGTGAAATATTTTTGAGCACCTTCTGGAGCTGAATAAACATTTTGTTGTGGGTCTTTGTGGGTTGAGGTTCAGGGAAGGGGGTTTTAGATTGTGTGTGTGTGTGTGTGTGTGTGTGTGTGTGTGGGGGGGGGGGGGGGGGGGGGGGGGGGGGGGGGGGGGGCTATTTGCTAAATAAAATGTGTGCTTTGATACCAGAAGTCAAATAACATTTGCTACATTGTAACAAGTGATTATAAAGAGAACAGGTAACATTGTTACCCTTTGCCTTTCCTCGGGACGTCACATCAGCCACCTGCTGTACACAACGTGCACTGGACCAGTAAATTCTACAGCATAACGCTCACGTACACAACCGTTCAAATGAACTGCTCTGATTTCTTCCAATCTCATTCGGGTCACGGTTTGGATTTTGTTGTGTGCAGTATAGAATGATTTGCGTCACAATAACATCCAAATGTTACGTGCCAAAAAACTGTCTGAAATGATCAATAGGCAGTCTGATTGTGTCACCGGCTGGGAGAGCAGCGTGCCACACTGGCACATTGTTTTTGCAGAGTTCTGACATTGCTTCACTGTCTTTCACACCACTTTGAGTCTTTCATTCTTGTAGTAGCAGCTGATGTCTTTCTTGCAGCAGGTGCACTGGTGCTTGCATCACGCCCTGCGTCAAAATAAAAGGCAGAAACAACATTTATATCCCAGCATGGCACTTGAGAGCCCTTTCTATAAAACAATGTTTAGCAGTTAGTGTTATGGCTGAATATGCTACAAACAGAAATATTACAACTTTAGAAATACTGGTCACACATTGTTTCACCTCATAACGTAGGCTATATAAGCACACAATAAGAAGGGGAGTATTTTTATTTTAGCACGTACCTTTTACACAACGATTACAACTAACTTCCTTGTTGCCTCGTTGTTGTCCACGTCAGAAATAATGTAATGTTTTGTGCCATGCCAGCCTGAGATGATGCATCATTTAGCCAATATTATAAATATTATTGATGTCGCAAGAGATTAAAACGTGACAAGATTTCTCTTTCAGAAAAAAAAACTGTCGGGTAGGCACTAGGACTAAATAGAGAATTAGTCAATTAATTCATCACACAATAACTGAAAATGAATTGGATCATTTTGCCAGCCTCAATCTATTGCCATGTGCATTTGTGTCTGTTTTCCTCACCTCTCGCCTCCAAACAGGCAGGAAGAGTTCACTCTGTGCACTGGTTTCAGCACCTTGGTACGTTTGTTCCATGGGACAATGGCATGAACAGAGTTTTGTCAGTCATACAGTCCCTTTGTCCCAGTGGGTGCCCGCTAGCATACACATAGGGTGCACAAGAGTGTAGCCTCGTGAGGAGTGATGCAAGGTAACGTAGTAGACATTAAATTATTATTTTCATGCTACTTTTCTTAAAAGCAATGTTAAAATCCCGTCTCGTATGCCCAATCTCATGTATCGTCTCATCTCGTGAACTGAGTGTCATGGTAAATCCCATGAGGAATGAGCTCTGTGAAGATAAATCCTTCCCAGGCTGGCTTGTGTTTGACCTCAGGAGTTCCACAATGATTACTGATAGTGTCCTTCATCAGAATGGTCTTGTCTACTCATCAACACAGTGAGTTCAGCTCATTGGAAAATGACCTCTGCTCTTAAAACAGCACTTTATTTTTTGGCATACGATTCCGGGCTTCAGTGTAGGAGTGCCGCTATCACTCTAATTATCTTGCAGCAGTTGTTTTCAAAAGTACTACGCGGGACACTGAGCAGGATATACCTTCAGTGGGTGGCCTGAATAAAGGGCAGGAAGAATGGACCACTCGGGTGGGGATGGCAGATGCCTGGCAGACACGCTTTGGAAGACGGCCAACCGCTAACCTTGGAAGCAATTTCGATGTCAGCTAGCAGGTTTGAGTGTAGGATGTCAGTGGCCAGTTAGCTTATCACTACCATGTTCTCAACTGCCCCCAGTGTCCTGCCTGTCACTTCCAAAAACACTGATGGAAACCATCACGACAATGACAAAGCGTGCATTTTGGAGTTAAGTGTTTTAAGCAATCAGGATATGCAGAAGTGCCCGTCTCCCAACAGACTACCACTCCTGTGACCGCATCACCCATTGCCAATAACCTCCTCTGACTCCCTGTTTCTCAGGGTGTCCAGTTCAAAGACTTTCTCCTGACCTTCAAAGCTCTTCACCAACATCTTTCCACCACTCAGCACCAAACCTGGGGAGACAGAGGCTCCTCCACAGATCCTTCTCCCCCCCACTCTGGAACGCTCAACCAACTGAACTGAACTCCACTGACCTTAAGGCAAACCTCTCATAACCTCTCTGATGTTAATATCCAAAGTTCAGTGGATCTCTGCAATCCAGCAGTCACGGCCGTGCAAATTCACAGATTTTTGGTCCAAAATATATTTTAAAAACGTTTTTTCTTTAGAAATGGGTTTACTCTTAGTTTCAACAGAAAAAAAAACATCACAGTCATCATAAGCAGGTGATAATTTATAAAGACGTGATAATACAGGTAACAGCCTACACTGTTTAAAAAAAAGACCCCAGTTTTTACATGTTTTTGTCTTCATGCTCCACTGGTCATTTGCTTTCATCAAGCGTTGGGATTTCGCACTTTGTTCGAAATGCATGAAAATGATGAATGAAAGCAACCAGTGAACATTTAAGGTTACTTTTACCTCCATTAAAGACCTGATTGTTGCCAAAGGTACGACGTGGCAGCGAGATCAACCACCAGCACCTCCCTGTTTTCCGTCACGTCAAGAATAACGTCAGCAATGAAGGTAAAAGTAACCTAAAATCTTCAAACTGCAAATGTGTGTTTGAGCGGTTTCTCAATACTCCACAACAATGGCCACATTCTCTAATCTTTTCAAATCTACTTACCTGTGCACATGTTACGCACACGTAAAAAGCCCCGGATGATTAAAATACACTTAAAATACTGTTTTGCAATTATGATGGCCCCTGATGTTTTGGGACTGGATTAAATGCTGCCTCCCCCTGGATGCAGTTCATTCAATAAAAGGCAATAAAATATTAATGCCATCACAAAAATAATTTTGTATTTTGTTTTCCTTGACTCGCTCACGAAATACCTTTCCCTTTTCCGTCAAAAGACAAAAAGGCAGCTTCGGTATTGCTTTCTATCCGCCTCTACAGATCAAAGTTTTAAATGTTGTAGGCAAAAAAAAGACATTTTCCCCAGCGTTTTTCTGTATTTTCTAAATGAACACTCACCAAGCAGTTGGAAATTTCAGAGTTGCCACCTTAGATTTATTTCAGCAATGTGATTGACTTCAGCAACAGACAGAAAGCATCCTCTTGAATGGAGAAAGTCTTGGCAAACAAAGCAATTGTTCAGCTCAAGAGGGTCTGATGTCTTCAAACTCAGTCCTTCTCCTACAGTCCTTGCCAAGTCCTTGATCAGTGGGGGCTCCTCTTTGAACTCCCCTTCCTGGCTTGCTTCTCGTGGTAGTACACCCTGTCCTGGTCCATGTTCCCATGGCAACGCGTCCTGTCTCTAACTGTGTCTGGGCCCTCATTCTTGGAGATGTGGAATGACTTAATTATAAAAACTCTTCCGCCAATAATCTAATTCTTCAGCCCTTATTTGAGAATAAGTAAGCTGACTTTATTGTCTGTGTCCCTGCCCTCATGGGGTCATTGACTTATATTCAACAAAAATATAAAAGCAACACTTGTTTTTGCTCCGATTTTTTATGGGATGAACTCAAAGATCTAAAACTTTTTCCACATACACGATATCACCATTTCTATCAAATATTGTTCACAAATCTGTCTAAATCTGTGATAGTGAGCACTTCTCCTTTGCCACCAATATTGGATGCGCTTGAGGTTCTAACCGCTAGACCATGGTGCTACGCCCCGGCTGGGGAACACCAGGGTTTAACATAAAATGGAAGAGTTCCCAACTCTCACTCGTCACAAATTACCACTGGAGCCAACTTTTTTGCTGTGCATTGAATCTGCCACCACTACACAAAAGAAAAATACAAAACAGGGTCGTAACAGTGGCGACCATCATTAAAGAAAAGATGATTGAATGCTAGAAGGGTCATGGATTTTGTGCGCTGTTACCAGGAAATCTGGGAGAAGAAGAGGTGAATGAAAGACGACTTAGGGTGAATGGGGTGTGTTTTCTGTGAAAAAAAAACTGCCTGTATTTGGAGAAAACAGATAAAAATGTTAAAAAAATGTCAACATCCATCCATTTTCTTCCACTTATACGGATCCGGGTCGCGGGGGCAGCAGTCTCAGTAGATTTTTTCACCAAACATCAGTAATTTTGCAGTGTTGCAAATGTGCGGTTATCCACTGTAGCTAGTAGCTTTTTGTGAATCTGTGTATTTCACATTGAGAACTTTAATGGCAAAACTAATTGGAGAGGTCAAAACAGGCAAGGCAGCAACACTCACGCACACACACACACTCAAATAATTAAATGATAAAAAACAAAATTAATCCTTCACATGGAAAAGGATACAAACACAAAATGCCCAAATGAGATGAGTAAGGAGTGGTAATCGGCTCCCAAACAGTTGAGACTCAATTAAAAGTTTCTTCATTCTGCTAATGACAAATTACATCAGCGATGCAGAGTGTGATTGAAATACAGAAACGAAACCACAGGGTCCCTGATTGCTTTCTGAACGAGCGGGGTGATTGGAGTCACTCTGGGAAGATGGCTCCAATCTGCACATATGTCAGGGGAAGTGCACATTGCACCTGTCTTTGGCGAACACAGATGTACGCACACCCGCGCAGCAACGCTAACATGTCATCAGAACACAAAGCCCACACTGCTAACAAGAAGAGAGGGTGAAACGTAATCATGCACATTGAAAGGATATACCTTGTAGTAGTCATATATTAGCATGTATACGTAGTTATAATATACAGTATATAGTATTAGTCATATGTAAACGTTAGCAAATCCAACATTTTTGCTAAAATTTTACCCGTGCAACATGGGGCGCGTAACAAAATGTTGTATCTGTGCTTGGTTTGTTTACGCAGTCATCTTGGCGCACGCCCCAAGACGAAATCTTGCCATACTTAGTTCACCCTTCACTACGGCAGCCTGTAAGGCACATACAAGTGGCCAAAACGATGCACCCTCGCGTTGATGACTCCTGTCCGTACATTTTTTCAGTGAGTGCGACAAACTCTGAATAAGCCCAATAATAAGTCCAAAGGAGGTTGCGAGTGACAGCAACATTCCAAAGAGGGTAAAGTCCACTATTGAATTCAAGAAAGAAATCATCGTAAACTTCAAAGATGGCATCCTTGTTGCCGCTCTTGGCAGGCTGTACTGGAAGCCCTCATCAACAGTAAGTACCATCCCGTAACCATCCCAACAACGTAATCAAGGGAGCTAATGTTGCTGAAGGAGTAACGGTGTTAACAAAGACCACAGACCATGAAGGTGTAACAAAAAAAAGGGATTGCCTTCCAAGCATCATCTCCTCTCCTCCCCTCCCTCTTTGCAAAAGTGGGTAAAAGTGATGTTAAATGTTGATTTCTCCATTTTACAGTATTTTGGTGAGTAAACTTTCATTAAGACACTCATTCGTCCATTTCGGATCCTTGGGATCATTTTGTGGTGTAGGAATTATTGAGAAAGTTAACTCAAACTGTGAGCATTGTCCTCTTCAGCTTGGTGTCAGCTGTGCACGGCCGATTGTGATTGGCTTAATTATGGACTGTTTGTCGCTCGTTAAAGTTTCTGCTCTCATGTGTGTGTGAAAAAGAAAAATGAATATTTGGTTAAATATTTTGTGGACGTATGTTTGGTTACTAGTTTTATTTTGGTGTGTGGGGAGATGAAGATATAAGAGAAAATGGAAAGTTAACTGAATAATTTAGTGGCCAATCCTTCCTGGGACAAAATATGAGAAACTCAAAAAGTCTGATTTGGTGAATGTGGCTAATTACTACGATGTTGAAATACCCTGTGTTGCCCGCAAAGCATGATTAAAACAGGATCTATGTGGAAAGCAGGTGGAGAGGGGCGTGCTTCTGCGGCTGTCAATCAAAGTCGGACGACCTGTGGAGGAGGCGGAAGTGGCTGAAAAGCCTGCTGCCGGTTCAGAACCAAAATAAACCTCCGATCTATCAGGTATTTTGAACGCGAACCCCGACGTAATCCTCCGTTTAGTGGAGGTGAGGTTGAGAACAAAGGAGGTGGAGTTAGAAGCAATGCATTTGCCGCCCCGGTGTCAGCTGATAAAAGCTCTGTTTCTGCTGGGTTTAATGTAAGTAAACACAGAGCATCAGTCCCTCCGTTTCTGGAGTCTGAAGTAGACTCTGCAACGCTTTTGAGCGCATTGCTGTTGCATTAAATTGGCCTAAGGAGTGCTGGTCGCTGTTATTGCAGCGTAAACTTGAGCGAAAAGCTCAAGCGGTATGTGCTAGTTTGCCTCTTGAGAAAAGTCTAGATTACCAATCGTGAAAGAAAACCGTGTTGCAAGATCATGAGTTGGTGCCTCAGGCTTACAGTCAAAGATGTAGAGTGTTAAGACTAGTCACCAAACATATGTCGAGTTTGCAATTTGATAAATGATTTGGCAGGAGGAAAAGTATTTCCTCCCTTTGAAGTAGTTGATGTGCCCGCATCTGACATGTCTTCCTCTGAATCTTCTGACATGCCTGGCCCGAATGTACTTCCTGTGTGTGCAGTTGCACGCGCACAGGCCAGAAAAGCTGGTGATGTCATTTATGACCACTTTAGATGAGGACAATTGTGTAACATCTGAGGGGCAACAAGACAAATGTGAGTGCTTCTGAGATATATTCTGTGGAACCTGATTTGAACTTGAATGTGACAAAAGAGATGTTGATAGCTGCTCAGCAAAACCATCCCTCTTTGTCTTTGTGCCAATCGTCTGTTGTAACCTCCACTGACAGTTCTGCTGTCATCTTTTTTTAGAAGATGGTGTGCTCATGAGAAGGTGGAGTTCTAACTCAAGTGGGTTGCATGCTGTTCATCAACTTGTGGTTCCGTGCCGCTCACAAGTTCTCACCCTTGCACACGACTCTGGCCTGGCTGGACACTTTGGTGCTCTGAAAACCTACCAGCCAGTGCTGCATCATTTCTTCTGGCCCGGATTCAAATCTACCTATTCCGCAAGCACCCTTGCACACAATTCCTGTGCTTGGAGAACCTTTTGAACAGGTTTTAGACTGTGTAGGCCCATTGCCAAAAACAAAATCTGGACATTGACAATTCTTTTCAACTTTTGGTCTACCGACAACCGTGCAAACTGATCAAGGTAGTAATTTAATGTCAAGTGGTGACAGAACTTAATGATAAACATTGCAAATCAAGTCCCTACCATCCTGAGTCTAAAGGTGCATTAGTGAGGCTTCACCAGACACTTAAGTCTATGTTGCGAAAATTCTGTTTAGAATCAAACAGAGTGGGACGAGGGTCTTCCCCTCTTGTTTGCAGTGAGAGAAACCCCGCAGGAATCGTTAGGTTTTAGTCAGTGTGAACGTGTTTGCGGTCCCAAACCTTGCCAAAACCAGAATATAACATAATTGACTATGTAAGTACCTTCCGTGACCGTCTACATCATGCTTGTGAAGTAGCCCGTCAAATCCTGGCCCGCGTGTAAGAGAAAATGAAACATCGTTATGATAATAAAATCGCTGTCTAGAGAATATCACCCTGGTGATAAAGTTCTGCTTTTACTTCCAGTACCAGGATCCAGTCTCCATGCTCGATTTAGTGGCCCGTATGTTGACAGGAAAATCAGTGACACCGATTATGTAGTCCAGACACCCATCCATCCATTTTCTATACCGCTTAAGGAGCCTATCCCAGCTGACGTCAGGCGACAGGCGGGGTACACCCTGGACTGGTCGCCAGCCAATCGCAGAGCACATATAGACAAACAACCATTCACGCTCACATTCATACAAGAGTCACCAATTAACCTAACATGCATGTTTGTGGAATGTGGGAGGAAACCGGAATACTCAGAGAAAACCCACCAGGCACGGGGAGAACATGCAAACTCCACACAGAAATGCCCAAGGGAGAATCGAAACCAAGTCTTCCCGATCTCTAGACTGTTACTGTGTTGGCCAACATGCTAACCACTAGACCATCGTGCGGACACGAGTAAAACAACATCTGGTGTGTGTTATATTAATATGATGAAACACTACTTTTCTCTTGATTGTGCTCCTCAACCATCTCCTGCTGGCCCAATGGCCCCTGTGTTTGCTGCTCCCCAAGAGTATCGTCTGTCTGATGACGGTTTCTTAGAGAAGAGTGGTACCGTGCCCCGTGCTCGGTTACAGAACTCAGAAGTGCTAAATAACCTGGAGTCCTTTTTGGCTCACTTGTGCACCTCCATGCATACTGATATAATCAACTGAATTGAAAATAACTTGTTGCTCTTCTCGGACCATCCTCGTCAGACATCCATCCTATGCCATGATATCAACGTCGAGGACCACGAACCTATCAAGCAGCATGCGTACCGGGTGAGTCCCGCAAAAAGAGCATTGATGCAGCAGGAGGTGAGTTACCTGGTGAAAAACAGCTTAGCTGTACCAAGCACTCATGCTTGGAGCTCCCCTTGTGTTCTAGTGCCAAAACCCGATAATACTACTGGTTGTTGTAATGATTATCACAATAACTGACTCTTTTCCACTGCCTAAAAGGGATGACTGCATTGATCGTGTCGGCTCTGCAAAATTAGAGCCGTTAAAGGGCTCCTGGCAGGTTCTCTTAACTCCGCAGGCATCAGAAATATCTGCTTTAGTTACACCTGATGCATTTTTACAGCATGCCGTTTGGGTTGCGCAACACACCCGCCACATTTCAACGTTCCATGTCAAAGTGCTTGCAGGCGTTAACAACTGCGAAGTATACCTGGACGATGTGGGAGCCTGTTCAGCTACTTGGTCAGATCATGTGGCCACCTTGGCGGAAATTTCTGAACGTCTCCGTAGCGCTTCTCTCACAGCAAACCAAGATGAATGTGAATTTGGTAAAGGTACGGTTTAGGCAAACGGGTAGGGCAGGGACAGGTGCGTCCTGTGGCTGCAAACATTCAAGAAGTGCTGGATTTTCCAGTACCCCAAAACAGAAAATCCTTGCGCAGATTCCTTGGGTAGGGGGGTGTTACGACCCTGGGTTGTAAATGTTGTATTTTTCTTTAGTGTAGTGCTGGCAGATTGCCCAAATGTTATTCTTTTTCTTTTCCTGTGCTGGAGGAAACCTAACTCCCCGGATTGGCTGCAGCAGGGGAACCACCTCCTGTAAAAGGCCAAGCAAGAGCACCTCCCAACCTGCCACACCTGGATGTGTTGGACTCTGAACTAGTGGACCCTTCATGTTAGACACCTGCTGTTTTCTTTTTTTCCTTTTCCTGTAAATAAATTCATTGTACAGCAAAAAAGTTGTCTCCAGCGGTAATTTGGGACTAGAGGGAGTTCATTCCAGGGATGACTGGTCTTTCATTTTGGTTTTTTTTTACTGTGTCACATACTGATGGTCAAAAAACATACCTTTTTTGTTTGTGTTATATCATAGTTGTCACAATATGGTTGTGAATATGTCACTTTCTTGGCTTCGCTGTGAGTCCTCGGTTGCATGTGTTTGAATCCGGTTCCCGGAATGTGGTCTGACAGTGACGTCGCTACCAGGGTGGCGTCGGTTCAGAAAACTCGCTGGGGGGAGTGTCAAAATCACCACTTCATTTTACTCATATTTCATAGTTGTTTATTTATCGATGACAGCAGTCTGACAAACATGTTTTATTAAGTGAGTTTTTTCATTTTGTTATTGTTTTTTCAAACTTTTTTTTGTGGTGTCATGAGCCAAGCAGGTTTAAGAAGAAACACATTTAAACTTGAAATTTGCAAACAAAGAAGGTAGCCATACAAGGCAATAGTGTTGTGTGTGTGTGTGTGTGTGTGTGGGTGTGTGTGTGGGGGTGTGTGTGTGTGTGTGTGTGTGTGTGCGGCTAAACACCTCCACACTGTGCATGGAGCCAGGCTACTTACCAGACAGGCTCTGCTGCTGCACAGCCAAGACTCCAGCTGCACTTCAAGTTATTATATCCATGGAATGATGCAAGTAAGTCACTTAATGGCTGTCTGAGGGTTTTTTTGAACCCCCTTTTTATGTGCAGTATCTGAAGAGATCAACAGATAGCGCCCATTTTATATGTAAAATGTTGTTTTATATATAAATAGGGTAATAAAATTGCTATTGGTTAACTTTTGAACCCACTCAGGTGACATAATGTCAAGTCATTGCCAGGTCCAATAACAGCAGCTTATTTTTAAGCAATTATTGTTGTAATTTACTTTTTTACCGTCTGGGCTGAGGCCCAGCAGTGGTGAATCCGTTTGATCCACTACGTCTGAGCAGTCGGGGGCCGCCACTATCCCGCCTGACCCACCATCCACCAGTGCGAGCCTGGAGTTTGTTTTACAGAGAGAAGATTATAACGTCACCGATGTGTGCAGAAACAGGAAATGTGCATTAACTTGAGGTTGTGCACCGAAACGTACACATTAGCACTCAATGACGTCATCAAACCTTACCTTTATGCATGCCCACGCAGTATCAGCATTAGGGACCACATATGAGGTAAAAGAAAACGAGAAAAATGCAGTATAGTAGTCTATCTGTGTAGCGTGGCAACTACGGTGCGTTCAAGGAATGTGGGACAAAGTGGCACGGGTCATTGCTCAGCCAAACAGAATGAAACAAAACAAGCAAAAATTATGGGATTTCTAACTGTATATAATTATTTGAGTATAATAATCACCCATATTTCCAAAATTCAAATGCAAGTTTCAAGTTTCAAGTCAAGTTTCAAGTTTATTAGCCATATCAACAGTATGGGTATCCAGTTGCTAGGAATGTATTTGGTGTGTTCACAGTTTGACAATACAATCACGACAATACAACTCGAGAGACAAAACAAAGGAGGGGTCAAAGACAGCGCATAGAAGACAGGGATAACAGCGTGCAAACATTGAAAAAGTGCAGTGGTAAAAGTGCATGTTTGTACGGGGCTGCTGGAGTGACAGCGTGCAAAATAAGCAGAAGAGGTAGCAGGTCGGTGGTGGAGTCCAGTAAGTGTTAGCGCATATTCAAGTGGCGGATGGCTTGTGGGTAGGTGCTGTCCCTATAACGTGTGGTTTTGCATGTGATGCTCCGGTACCTTCTACCTGATGGTGGGAGTGTGAATAGATGGTGTGCTGGGTGAGTGGGGTCGGAGGTGATGTTCTTGGCTTTCCTGGCAATTCTGGTGTTGTAGTGTGAGTGTCAGAAATAACTCATTCCCCGCACTTCCCCTCCTCTCCAGAGGGAGGCACTGAACATTTAGATCCCCAGCACCAGTCTGTGGGACCCACCCACTTCCTGGGATGCCTCCTATAAAGGGGCCGTCCAAACAAGCAACCTCATTCTTTTGTCCTTGGTTCCAAACATGCCATGCGTCTATTGAAACCACATCAATGTTCAGTGCCTCCCTCTGGAGAGGAGGGGGAGTGCGGGGAATGCGTTATTTCTGACAGTGAGGCTAATGTGGGAAGATTGTGGCCGATGATTTTAGAGGCCCTGCGTACCACCCTCTCCAGCTGTTGCCTATCTTGGCTGGTGGTATTTGCCATACCAGACCAGGATGGAGAAGGTGAGCACGCTTTCTATTGTGGCGCGGTAGAAATGGATCATGCCTGTTTGACTGACCCCAAATTTCCTCAGCTGTCGGAGAAAGTGTCATCTTTGGTGAGCTTTTGAAATGATGAGACTGGTGTTAAGGTTCCATGACAGGGACTGATGGAGGGCGGTGCCTGAAAAACGAATTTTAGGAGTTTGACAGATGGATAATTGGATGTGCAGTTGTTGGTGTAGAGGGAGAATAACAGGGGTGATAACACACAACCTTGTGGTGCGCCGGTGTTCAGGACCTTGGTTGATGAAATATTGTTTTGGATTTTAACACTGTGTTCTGTTAGACAGGAAGTTGAGCAGCCAGTTAGAGTGGGGGGGTTTAACACCCATGGACAGAGTATTATACAGTCTGATAGGCAGGATGGTATTAAAGGCTGAGCTAAAATCAATGAATAGGACACGGGCATAGGTGGACTTACAGTCAAGGTGTTGCAGAATGAAGTGAGTACAGAGTGAAACGGCGTCATCAACTCCCATACATAAAATTCAATGCAATTACAATTTTTTTTTTAAGTACTTTTTTGTTATGTTAGAGAATGCTGCTCTGGGAAATGGCCCATGTTGCTTGCTAGAACAGCTAGAACCAGAATATAATTGTCAACTCCAAGACTAACTCGATGAACAGCTGAAAACCATTTTATTGCACTTAAGACACTTTTGGTCATTTCATACATTTTCCTCCAACACAAAAGTCATAATCTTGATGTTTGCAGCTACTGTATGGTTCATGGCTACATCACACAATTAAAAAAGAGGATACGGAATACACCTTATTTTTCACCCTCAGCTGGATTCGTGAAGTCCCCTGCCCAATTCGGGCTCCCACCTGACACTTTTACTTCCACGTCTCGGGGCTCTCTTTGGCTTTCTTGTGATGTAATTTGGACGAACCCAGCAGAATGACCAGAGGAAGTTTGATGTCTGGATCTCTAGCCATGTGATCACCAAGAGTGACCTGCAACCGAAGATCTGACTTTAAGCTCAGTTTGTAGTTCAAACTTGAATCACTTAATGCAGGGGTGTCAAAAGTGTAGCGCGGGGGCCATTTTTCATTCTAAAAAATTCTGTTGGTTGATAATTGTACTACAAATTATCGTCGATAATATCGATTATCGTCATTTTTTTAGACTTTTTTTTTTTTTATTAATTAGTGTCATGAGAGTTGTAATTTTACATTTGAACCACTAGATGGTACTCAAGTATAGTGAACCTGTGTGAGCCACATTAGCTTGACACAGTTGCCTGTATCATACAGGTCCATTTTTCCATTAATTATATGGCTTTTCGGAAATTTTCCAAAATCTGGGCTTTTAAACCGAGTGGTTGCATTTCTTTTGCGATACAGCAAGCGGCACTGCCTGTGAGCATGCATCGTTTTGCGCTATTTTGTTTATATTTATTTCGCCTCAGTAAGCCTTGGCTGTCGGGACGAAGGCTCCGCTGCAACTCCAGTAGTAGCTTTTCCAGGGTTGGGAAAACTGAAAAGGATGGTTGTTTCAGGTGTGTATACAAGTCGGTCATGTTCCGCTCCTTGCTTGTCACTACTTTCGAACAAATGCGACATATTGGTTCGTCGGTGTTCATTCGCTCACCTTGTTCATTCTGTTTAAAACCAAAATACCCCCACACTGGGGCTGTTGCGTTCGCCTTAGAAACCATCGCTTCTGTGCCTTCATTCATGTGAGCATATGCTTTCTCACGAGGCTAATTTGGTGCTAGCACTCTGTGTCCACTCTTAGTAGGCCCGCCTCCGCAAAGAGGCTGAATGAGAGGAGATGAGGGTTCACTCTCTGTTCATTCCACTATAGAACCAATGTGCGCAGACACATGCAGAGTGAACCATCGTCATCCAGCCCGTGTGGTGCAGAGAAACACACGCATACATGCACATATCAATTTACCGAGGGTGTCATAATTATCGACCTTTTTTTGATTGTTGAAATCGTTTTATCGATTCTCGTGGCATGCCTAGGATTGGTTTTAGCATCTGTAATGTGCAAAATGTATCAAAGTGGTCCTCCGCATCCTTCCATCCAACAAAATAAAACAATATAGCAAAAAAAGGAACTGTAATGAGAAAAAGTTTCAGTTAAGCTTTTAAACTGAGTTCCATGAACACTTACATAAAGGCGAGAGAACAAGTGATGCATGCTTATTAAAATCAATACAGATTCTATTTGATGCACAGTAGGACTGCTATTGCATGAAAAGAGCACTAGCAAAAATAAACCCTGCATATGATCTGTACATTTGGGTGACCAAATATCCTGTTTTCTCAGAACATGTCCTGCCCTAGCCGTCCTGAGTCTTTTTTTTTTTTTTTAAATAAAAAAGTTGTGGTTGTCATTATTTTTCAAAAAATGTCTTATATTTTGATATTGCTTTTGGCATCCTAAACTAAAACTCTGAGAAGTCTGTCTGAATTGGTGTCTTTGGTTATAGACAGCATTTTGTAATACAGTCCTCCCTTGTTTATATCGGTTAATTGGTTCCAGACCCGACCGTGAATTTTAAATGAATTTAATACAAGATTCAGTGATAAATCTAATATTTTTCTAGTTAGAGCATAGAAAACCTGTTCAGGATTTTCTAAATACAGTTTTTAACATTAGAGCCCCGTAGACATGAAATAGCAATTGTCTCATCAATGTAACATTACTGACACCTTGTGACCAGTGTAGAATACTACTGTTAAGCAGCAATTTGTGGTTAAGGACAGACTCACGATGGACTTCAGTCGTGTTATTATCAAGCAGAGAGCACATATGCAGTAAACATTCACACAGGAGCTGCTGTCGGACACAACTCACGCCAGTCACTGCACTCTCCACACTACTCACACTCAGTTCTAGCTAGCTAACAATACGCACGCCACTTCCCAGGCCCCACTCCTTAAAGACACACACAAATCACAGATATTACACTACACATCACTTCTTTTTGTATTTTTGATCATTTAGCTATTTTTATACTTGAAAATGCTTAATTTAGACCAAGAATACTTCCAATTTGCTTAAATATGCATATGTGACTAATAATAGGCCTGTATTCAACCGTAAAAGAGCATTAATTAATTAAATTAATTAATATATGTTTGAAAAAACGCGATCGAATGAGGGCGTAAGGTTCGAACCAGGACGGCTGTGTATGTTTTCAAACATTGGTCCATGTAACAATATTGACGTGGATTAGCAACACACTAATGTGGTTTCTGTGGTGAACCCTGAATGACACCACCTGTCTCACTCTCACAGCGGCCTGAGGCTGCCTGATCAGTTTACACGAACCCTCTAACTGATTAATTGAATAGCGGCTCAAATTTCCGGTGACCTAGATTTTCATTGGCTGTCGGCAGCCTTAGAGGAATAAATGGTTAGCAAATATTCGAGTTGAGAAATACATTTGCATAGAAAGCTGAATACAGTCTTCCCTCGCCACTTCACGCTTCGAATGGCACTGCCACAGAGGCCAGTATTGCAGAAAGTCAAATGCATTCAAGATATTTTTATGCTCTGCTGAATGAATAAATTCATTTGACTGCCAAGATGGAGGATTATATACCCAAGCTTACCAGGAAGTGATCGGACTTTTACACCAAAGTACCATAACTTTCCCTGGCGAAGGCAAGGCTGCATGTATTTCATATGCAGGTAAGGTAAGAACACGAAATTTGTCCAGTTAATAAAAAAAATTAATAAATGGGACTCTCGTGTCACAAGGTCTGGCAAGGTTAAAACGTGACGATATTTCTCGTTTAGAGAAAATCTGCTCCATGGGAAGAGGGCAGCCAGAAGTCTAGACTGCACTGCCGGGCAGGATTGGAACCTCACATTAAGTGCTTTACATAAACTCTGCAATCCTACCTGCACTCAACGTCCCAGCGTCACTCGCTCGCATTGTGTGACTGTTTTTTTTTTCCTGTGCGCTCAACCGCTGCCGCTGTTAATGTCCAAGAAGAAGCTGTAGCAATTCTCGATTTGATCAAAGATACTTAAGATTTGTCTGATAAAAACTCGATTCCTACATAAGACTTTGATCAAAACATGTGATAGTAGGGTCTTATTACTGTCCCCCAAATTATTAAACAAATGATTTTAAGTATGATATATATTTTTTTTGTGATGTCACTTCCTGTGTGGATAGACAGAAAGGAGCTCTACACCGATTTCCAAGTTTTAAAATTTGCTGACACCACTAGCATGAGGAACTAACTAAAATTAGCTACACTGTACGTCGAGCGCTGACAATCGCTAACAAGACAAGCTAATTGTTGCTAATGTCCGATCTTCAGAAGGTGTTGATTACCAATGTTCGTAACGGGCAGAAAAAAGGCTTCGGCTTCTGGCGCCACGACTACAGAGAAGGAGGACATGGAAGACAGCCAGGAACCAGGCACACTATGGCAGATGATGTTGACTGACATAAGGAAGGAGCTAAACAGCAAAAGGGGTAAACTGCATGAAGAAGCAAAATCCTCAATGAAACACATTTGAAGAATGAAAATGCATCACTTTGTAAACAAACGGATGGGCTGGAAAGAAGAGTGGATGCTTTAAAGAAGCGCAATGATGAAAAGGATCACTTTGTATGGCAAGCGGTGTGCAGAATGGATGATTTGGAGCAGTCGCCATGCATGTGTAATGTGATTGTGACTGGGCTTCATGACACACAGGTGCCGGTTTAGATCTGAACAATGGATGTGCGAGACAGAACACACGTCGTCCGTCCGCAATCAGCCAATCTTTTTTTTTTTCAACAAAATTTGGTACAAATAATTGACTTTAGACTACAAGTAATCCGTACAAAAGTACTGACACTAAAAAAAAACTCATATTATTTGATGTTGCTTCCACCATAACCAAACAGCAAATGGTACAATCGTTAGCTTGTTAATGTGGTTTGTATACGATTACCTTGATTGTGTGCTCGAGCTTCATCAAGGAGCAGTTGAAGAAGGTGGGGAGGAGCTGGGAAGGGATACTCAGAACATTCCTTATGGTTCGTTTGGTCTGAGCTTGGACTGACTCTCCCGTCCCGAAGAGGATCTCATTGATGTGCACAATAGTCTTTGACTGAGCGACAAAGGTCTGTTTCTCACAAAAGTAGAATTTGGGTGTTACCGCGTGAGTTGCGCTGTTGAGTACTTCAACAGACACTTGCATTGTTTCACCTATAAGGAGAGACGGATGCCACTTATCATCATGTATGCCATCCATTCTCCGCTGCTTGTCCTGTTTAGGGACGTGTGTGGAGCTGGAGTCTATTCGAGCAAACATTGGGCAAAAGGCGGAATACACCCTGGACTGTCAATCACAAGGCACATATTGACAAAAAAGCATTCACATGCAGCCTTCGTGGAAGACAAAGTGAGTAAACCACAGGGCCATCGGGGACCCCCATGTGTACGTTAAAAACTATTTAGGAATAGTATTATGCTTTTATTGTTACGGCGCCATTTGACACAAGGAAATTGTGGGATTATGAAATGTGTTTACCTTGCCTCAGTCCTGTTCTTTCTGAGGTAACATTCAAAGTCACTTTTCCAGATCCATAAAATGACATTTTCGTTGCAGACTGCTGCTCCTATGCAACACAGACACAATGTCAGAAAGAACATTTCTGATGGGAACATTCTGCTGATCTAAACAATAGAGTCCATACCTGAAGTCCAAGGATTATCATTTCTGATTTGGAAGCAAAGGGGAAGTCAGACTTGGTCAGAAATGGGAATTCAATCTTCCTTTTGTGGATGCTCCAGATTGACAAGGTCAGTTTTGCGTTTAAAGAGTATGCAATCCTGCCCCATTGTCCCTCATATGATGAAGGCATATCTCTGTCGGGAAATGATTATTACATGAGGTCTAGGAGCTTTATTTAGTATGAAAATGAATGGACATTCAGATCATATTAAGACACCTTCACCAAATAGAAGAAAATATGGAGTTGGCCTCTTTTTTTTGTAGCTACTTTGGTTTGCGAGGATTTGGTTTTCAATAAACATTATCAAAAATATGTCAACTTTTGTTTACTGTTTCAGTTATCGTCCATGGAAGCGATTGTCCAAATAAAGCATCAAGAACAAGAACTAGAATGGATAGTGTTGCTTTTAGAGTTGGGTCACTGTAGACAGATTCAGGTCAGGGAATCCTTTAACCGTCGTCATCATGTGTGTGGTTTATTTGTTCCTAGAACCCACGCAGAACAACCAACAACTCACATCTGCCTCCTTTCTTCCTCCTAATAAGGAACGTTCACCTTGCGCTGATGAGGCATTCATCCGCACGGCCTATTTGTGAGTGTTAGACGCATGGGCCTTCAGACAATCTGTGCTTTTTTCAAATTAAATACAGCTGCAAAATAGCAATCGTCGGAACTTGGATAACGACGGTAATAAACACAATTGAATTCAAGAAAGAAGTCATAGGAAAATATGAAGGAAGCATTCACACACAATTTCTACTGAAATCTATTGTTCAAGGAAAACTGCACTTTTTGGGGGAATTTTTCCGATCATACACAAACCTTATGTGAGACATGAACACACGTCTTTTACTTTTGTGTGTGTTTTGAAGATATAAACACCGCTAAAAAGAGGCAGCTAAGAATGTACGTAATGGGATGCACCTAAAAAGCCTTCTGAAAAAAACGCCAACAACACAACACACAACACAGTTACATAATGTGACCTGCATATTAACTAAGCTACAGTGACATTGTTGTTGTTATTATTAACATTGTTACGCCAAAGAACTACGTTTCTTGTGTAGTGACACCTCACCACACACCACCAAACCTGCTCGCTACTGTCTTCACCACACACTCGCTCACAGCACGTCACATGGTCACAGCAAGTATATAAAACCATAAAACCTTGTTGGAGGTTTTTGGAGGTGTTTTAGTAGCGGGCTTTGTAGGCCGAGTAGGTGTGTCCCATCACGTGCATTAACTGCCTGCCTCTTTTTAGCTGTTTTTCTATCATTTTATAAAACGTGTATTCATGTTTCACTTGTGGATGATGAGCAAATTTCCAAAAAAAGTTATGTTTTCTATTTAATTCCTCAAATTTATTTTTCTTTGCTTTCCGCATGTAAAACTATAATTATTCTCCTTTAAATGTGTTTTGTGTTAATATTTGTGGGCGTTGTGAACAGATTTGCATTTACATTGTTTCTCATGGGAAAATCAATATGGTTTTCTTACACTTCAGTTTTGATCCAACCTTTTGGAACGGATTAATGATGAAACCCGAGGTTCCACTGTATGTCCCGTCTACATCAGGGGTGCCCAAAGTGTGGCCCAGGGGCCATTTGCGGCCCTCGGCACATTTTAAAAATACAATTAAACAAGAAAACTACCAAAAACAACAAAATTAGAAAAAAAAGAAGTCATTTTGCGAAGTATTACAATGAAGTCATAATATTAAGAAAGATTTCATATATAAAGGTTGAAACATTAAACAATTTTAAAGTCATAATGTTAGAAACCAAAAAATGAGCAAAGTTGCTGGAAATTGGTCACAATGGTACAAAAAAATATACAAGAAGAAAGTTGAAATATTTGTAAAATTGAAAAATAACAACAAAAATGCAAAATGAGCAGTGGAGAAAAAGTTCATAGCAATAAATAACACACTTTGTCGGCGATAACACAAAGCTTAGACGCAAGCTGTTTCTTCTTTAAAGATACAACTTGTTAGCAAATCTACATGGGTTGGTTTACAAAATGTTAAATATCAAAGTGGGCCCCGTATCCTTTGGTTTTACCGTATGTGGCGTTTGCTGGTAAAAGTTTGGACGCCCCTGGTCTACACGTGTTTTGACACTAATGTTTGCTTATGCTGGATAGTTAAACGATGAAGTCGTGTGTCTACATAGTGGACTTAAAAGAAGCATACTCACATATTTGGAATTACGAAGGTAAAAGGATACACATTTCTCCCTTGACCAATGATTTCTGAACCTTGTAGGAATAAAAAAAAAATGACACAGCAAAGTGACAAAGGCTTATTAGAGATTATGAACAAAATATTCAATTTAGGTCATATTTTGGACAGGGTATTGTTTCAGGTGATTTGAACTTTTACCAGATTTTTCACACAAAGACAAAGCAATACAGACCATCACATTTATTTTTATCCTGAAGAATAATGATCTCCAAATGGAAGTATTTCTTCTTCTCTTGGTGGAGCGTCGAGGTTTGCCCGTCTTGGTCATACCATTTGACCTCGGCTTTCCCTTTGGCTTTGACCATCAAACACTGCACTTTGGTCTCTTTCCTGGCCTCCACAATCACTCTGCCAGAGAGGGTGTCTCCAGGAGAGAAAGCTGCTCTTTCATTCATCTTATTGTACTCCACAGAGAAACACTTGATCGTCATGGCAAGGTCACATCAGTCGCACTTCTCGGTTGTGTAGCGCGGACGCAGGCAATGAATCCAGTCAGGTAATGGACTTCTGTACAACCTGTATTTGTGTCTCATAGTCATGTGATCAGGGCTGGAGGTGTCACATTCACTGAGGTAACCCAAGCTAAGAGCCTCACTGAGAGCCTAAATACACTAGAAACTTTCATTTTGAAACTCCTGAATTCAGAGTTTTCTTTGTCAGTGTCATGTCTTTGGGTGAAAGACAGTGGTTTCATGGGATTTGTGGGCTGGTATAAAAGATTTAAATGAATTCACATTTGCTAAATACCGTAAATAGTCAATGGTAATGCGTCTGTGTAGGCTCTCAGTCGTACAGGAGTTGTCCATCGAGGAAAAGGCTTCTTGAGACGTCATCTGTACTTCTGTGAAGAAGGTGTCGGACGTTTCGCTCCTCATCCGAAGAGCTTCGTCAGCGAACTAATAAGTGCTGGTAGCTTAGGCCTTAAATACAGTAAGAGTGGGCGGAACTGGTGTGCCAACACCCTCCTACTATTGGTTCCTTACACTAAGCCTGGGCGGAGTAGTGGTATAATTCTATCCTGCTATTAACACCTCCGATAAAAGGGAAGTGTCGCTCCCTGAATTGGGTATGAACGACTCTGATACTGGCTCGTTAGCATCTATTGTTCTGGCTCGGCCCTGGCTTCACCTCATTTGCAAAACTAAGAGCTGTGGGTTTTGGTCTCAGTAACCTGCTGAACACAGGGTCCAAATTAAACCTCAAACCACCATTCCAATTCATAGCAGGATAGAATTATACCACTACTCTGCCCAGGCTTAGTGTAAGGAACCAATAGTAGGAGGGTGTTGGCACACCAATTCCGCCCACTCTTACTGTATTTAAGGCCTAAGCTACCAGCACTTATTAGTTCGCTGACGAAGCTCTTTGGATGAGGAGCGAAACGTCCGACACCTTCTTCACAGAAGTACAGATGACGTCTCAAGAAGCCTTTTCCTCGAAAGTCAATGGTAATGGTCATCCAGTTATTAGGTTTAGGGGGAAATCAATTTTCAGGGCCAGGTAGGTTTAGATTTTTCCCCCTTAATACTAAAAAGTTTCATTTAAAAGTTGCATTTTCTGTTCAGTTGTGTTGTCATTGGCTAACATTTAAATTAAACATGAAACATTTAAGTGTGACAAACATGCAAAAAAATAAGAAATCAGGATGGAGGCAAACACTTTTTCACACCACTTAATATACTTAACGGACATCAGCCAGTGTGGCTGCGCAAAATGACATCGATAAAACTCACCCTCTGACATTGTAAGAGTCGTGCGGGACATCGAGTCATGGCTGGCGAGCTTGACTTTTAATCTGTAGACTGTTTCAAGCCCAGGTGGAACACGAGGCTGGCTGAGCCAGATGGATTTCTGTACTTTGTAATGGTTTTCAGTAAAATTACATTATATTTAAAATTCCATTATTTAAGGGTGAATCAGTCCAGGTAAAAAAAATAAATAAAAAATCAAGAAAATGAGAACAATCCATAACAGAAAGTGAAAGTGTTGAAATTCGATTTTAGTTTCTTTCAAGACCTTTGATGATTCGTTCTAAATTTCAATACTTTTAAAATAATCAATGGGATTGAATTCAATTAAATATTGTTTGATGGCCATTTTTCAAAGAAAGAAAAATGTTTTCCCATGAAGTCAATGCTGTCAGATAAAGTGCATTGTGCAGTGTTCGGTCGACATGTTCTTTAACATCCAAACTTTGTTAAACCTGTGTGTGTGTGCGTATCGGTGACTGAGAGGGAACCTCAATAATGGTATTTCTGGACATATCCCAAGTTATTACTGTAAATCAGACAGGCTTTTAAGATCTCTAACACAAAGTAACAGTCCCTTCAATCCCTATCAGCAGCCCAAGACCACTATATAGGAATTACATGAATATGGATTTAAAAAAAAGAAAAAAAAAGCAGATTTGGATGGATGCTAGAAAGAAATGATTGAGGGAAAAGGTTTGGAGGGGCCAGCAACAGGATTTGCAATGCTATTTTTGAAATAACCGTAAATCTTGAACTATTAAAATTATTCCAGTGCTTTGGGAAGCGAGAGACTGCACTTTCCAGTGAGTTGAGTCATGAAGGTAATCATAGTGACTACGTCACAGCAGCTCCAGGATGATGAGTCTTTCATACAAAGCAGAGTGGGGGTTTATGTAAAGAACAGTTCGAGCCCTTTGACGGAAAGGGTCATAGAAACGCGCATTCTACCACAAAGTTCTGCAGAAAAGTAATATTTTATGTTTTATGGGTGTTTTATGTCTTGGTTTTTCCATGTGTTTGCTGCGTTATTGCTTGATTGCGAAACGTATGGAGGAGGTTCTCTGGAAAGTAAACAAGGAGGGACGAGACGTTCACATACTCTTAATATTCAGTGTTTTAGTTCGCATGCAGTTCATATTGTAAATCCCACATCCTTTATTCGTGTACATTCTGGGTGTCTTATTCAGGAAAAAAGGGTCAAGTTATATTCCTTCTGAGGTGATCTGCCATTACATCATTTTTAGCGGGCAGTAATGAAAAGCAACCCCCACATGTTGGCTCTGTTCTCTCCTGAACAAAGGAGCTTTTATAACTTTTATAACCACCGTTAATGTTCACACCGCTGGCAACAAAAGTGAGTGCACCCTCGTGTTAAACTGTACTAATTGGGCCCAGCCATTTTTCCTCTCTGGAGTTATGTGACTCATGAGTGTTACAAAGTCTTCGCTGCGAATTGTTTGCTGTTGTGTAAAATTTGCTCTTATCACACTCACATTCACTCATACTGGTCACTGGAAGTTCAAAATGGCACGTCATGGCAAAGAACTCTCTGAGGATGTGAAAAAAATAATTGTTGCTGTGCATAAAGATGTTCTGGAGTAGGGGCGGTGTCAGGTGGGACCATGCGCCGCACTTTGCATTAATTTAGTCTGCTTGGCTGTCTCAATGGGGACAATCAGACTAAGGACATGAATGTCAAACATGTATTGTGACACATGACACCGAGCTGCAGGGCAGTATTCCAACATGATAAGCACCTCAAACACACCTCCAAGATCACCACTGCCTTGCTAAAGAAGCTGAAGATAAAAGTGACGGAGCTAAACCCTTGTGAGGATCTGTGGGGCGTCTTCAAACGGAGGGTGGAGGAGTGCAAGGTGTCTAACATTCATCAGCTCCGTGATGTCAATGTCGCAGTTTTCCCACCCCTGATGTCGACCATGTAAATGCATTTATTGTGGGTATGTCTTTTTGGAGGAACATGGCCCAGGGCTTAAGAAGCTAATATCCACCAGTGATGTCATCACGGAGGAGTGGATGAGGATTCCAGGAGGAAGAGGATTCGCACGATTTGGACATGTTCACTGTGAGGTAGGCTCGCTTGCGACAATGTTGAAAAGAAATGCAAAGCATGAAGTCGACAATGCATTCAGCAGGTTTTTCCCAGAAGTACTCATCCTGTAAATCGTGACACATACCTTGAACTCAGGTTTCATGTTCCTCTTCAGACGATGAATGCGAAAAGCCTTTTGGTTTCAAACTCCATCTACTCCAGTGTACGTATTGAAGGTCAGGCCAATGAATTGAAATACTAACACAGCTTTGAGATTCAAAACAAAATTATTGAACGTTAACCAATTCCTTTTACCGTTTGAATGTGTGTGTGTGTGTGTGTGTGTGTGTGTGTGTGCATGTACTGCATGTGTACACACTGACATGCAGAATATGAACTGATGTTCTTGGCTTAATAACTAGGGGTAGTAAAACTTTCAGTCATATTTTTTTCATTGTACTTCTCTTAAAATTAATGTTAAAATCTTGTATCATCTCCTTCTTTGACCCAATCTCATGCACCATCTCGTCTCCTGAGTCGGGTCGTCGACCCCCCCTCCCCCCCATCAACTCATTCAATACCAAAGACGTAGGCAATTCCAAATTTGAAAACTGTAGCTAGTTCATGGTGTTATATTTGTAAATAAATTATTTTGGGATAAAACAACCCCTTCCTTGCGTTGTTTATGTTGGTATAGTTGTTTAGATATTTGAGCTGTCACAAAAGCAAAAAAAATATTTGCGTCAAAGTGAAAGTAATGCTTGAAATGTATCTTTTCGCAAAAAGCTGGTTCTCTCCATTTCTAGTCAGGAGCTGATATTTTCCTGAAACTTATCAATGTTCTACTGCTGATTACCAAAACACGGAAAAAGGTAGAAACAAGCTCATTTTTTCTGATGAAAGACGGGAGTCTAATCTTTCTTTTGGTAGGCTCCATGTTTATGTAGCCATAAAACACAATATTCTGTGTGCCTTGAAAGATCAGACAAAATAATCGAAAATGGCCTGTACTGAAGGGGTTGTCTTTTGACAAATGGCTGGTATTGAATGACGAAGCCAACCACTTTTCGAGCTATCCAGACCTCCGGGCGCTACGTTAGCACCCACCCGACCCATGATCACATCTCAAGCCTTGATAACTCACCGCACCCTGCCAAGTGCCCGCCCCCGAAGTGTCGCACCAAATTAAAGCTTTTTAACGCGCCACCCTGACGAGACATTTTTTGCGACACGTTTTGCGGGGTGCAAAACTTCTGTCACTCTCACAACGACAGGTAAGTCCCACATGGCGGTCATGCTTCTTTTTGGCTTTGTGAAGGGAAAGTGGGCGGGAGACTGTCGCTATAGGCTGCATGCTGCAATCGGGGCGGATGTCATCGACGTTATAAAGCAAGTATCGGCACGTGCTTTTTGGCGGAAATCGGCCGATACTGATCGGTGGCCGATCGATCGGAGCACCCCTAGCAAGTTTTCTACGTCACTGAACCTCAGTGTGCAGCGTCGGCTCACCGTTAGAGCTGCACTTGCTGAAAAGAATAAACAATGCACAAATGCGTTTCCCTCTGGAAGAAAAAAAGCACATTTACACAAGGCAGAGCAGCACGACTTGATTGGTTAATCGTGTCTCATCAGACACACAAACCAAGCAAGCATCTAAGGGCTGTTATTTTTTGTTGTTCTTTTAGGCATTCGCTATCGCTCTCACACACAAACTATCAAATTATGTTTTTATTTATGACTACTACTTATTGTGAAAAAATGCAACCACAAAAACTGCGCATAGCACAGGACGATTGGTAAAAAACAGGAAAAATGTTTTGGCAAAACTTGTGTGAGCCTAACAAGCCAGTGTTCCACTCAGGGTGGGACCATGGAAGGTGATACATTCTAACTCCTGTCATCACCATCACCATACCCCCAAGTTCTTAAAGATTGAAGAGACACACACCAAAACACGCACGCTTACCCTGCAGATATATTCCTACCATTACTGGGCCAGGAACTATTATAGAAGTGCTGCGGTTGCATCTGCTCCTGAGTGTGTGTGCAGCCCTGAGCGTGTCATCTATTTCAGCAACCTTCCCCTCTCTTCAAGTCAACACAGCTGAACAACTCGCCGCCTCTGAACTCTACGCTACCGGCTTGAGAAGGACAGACCTTGTTGTGCAGCATGTGTCGGAACACATGTAGTGTGTATCCGCCTGCGCAACAGAAGGCGAGGGAGAAAGTGTGTGCGTCAGCATCCGCGAGCGTGACTGATATTTTGTTAACAATGCAACAACCACCGACAGATGTGTGATTCGATAAATTGGAGTTGGGAATGATCAAAATCACATGCTGGGTCTTTTTAACGGGTATGTGTGCGTGTGTGTGTGTGTGTGTGTAAATCCTCCTTCTAAGCAACAACGACAGAAACTAAACAAGGCATTCACACAATGTGTTGACAGTGACATTGGGAAACTGTCAAGGAGCTAGACGACTTCCTCGCAGCAGTTCTACCCCGAGAAATGTCGTACACGCGTCCAATCAAAGGCAAACACACAGCGTCAGTCAACACAACAACAAGTCAGTTGAGCACGGGAGTGTCTCTGTGCAGGTCACATACATGAATGATCAGGCGTGGTATACAATATTCATGTGTGTACATACGGTATCAGTTGATGGAGTGTGTTTTCTTCTGCGGTGTTACAGTGCCATCTATGGGGGCTCCTGTTCAGGCACAGAAGGACAAACAAACTGTGGCCATCCATTCACTCTCACTGTGGGACCAGAGTGTATTTCCTCTCAACATGCGTGTGTGTGTGTGTGTGTGTTTCATTACAGCAGCCACATTGTACAAACTGTAAAGGTGAGAGACGGAAATGAAGGGAATCATGAAGGGAGCATCTCTTGGCTGTCTAATCTAAAGTTTTCTTGTCCCTTCAAGGATCCCGCCCCCACCACGACTTTTCTCTCCCACCACCCATCCAAACGCTGTTCTCTTGACACTTTTACATCATTTAAATATCATATTCAACACACTTTTGTGTCTACGTTTATGTTTTTATTGTTTAACCTTGAAAGAAAAAACACTAATTTTTGGAATTTTGCCCATCATCCACAATCCTTACGCAAGACACATCTTGCTCTTTTCTGTGCGTTCTAAAGATATGAAAACAGATAAAAAGACACAGTTCATCAGTGCACGTAATGGTACACACCTATGCCGCCTACAAAGACCGCTATTAAAACACCTCCAAAAACCAAGGAGGTTTTATGGCTTTCTCTCCATGCTGTGAGCGTGTAGTAGCAGCTACATTCATGATAACATGTCATACTGACAGTATTTTGCCGTATTTTGGTCCTTTTAAGCATTAGCGGAACTTCATTCCTGGGCGCATTGATTTCACATCGCAACGTAGAAAGGAACGCTACACCTAGCGTTGACTTTTCCAAACTCAAAAATAAAAACACAGCAGCAGTGGCGGCAGCTTCGATATGTAGCGTTACCTTTTTGGTAGTGGCCGGAGGTGAAGCTAGTTGCTAGCCGTCTAGTCGCTAGCTGGTGTGGTGTGGCAAGGTTTCAATATGCCAATAACATAGTTCGATCGGCGTAACAGTGTTAACTAGAGAAGCACTCGCAGAGTGCAGACCTCCGCCAAGCACTATAGTTCCCATCATTTTGTGATCGACACTAAAATAATAATCTGAATTTGTGGATCAGTCTTTGATATTTTGTAGAACCTGTTGGAAAACTGTCCTGTATTTATTTTCCAAGTGCTCTGGCTATTTTTTGTGGAGTTATATGCACAAATGGCAAAAATGGTCCTGTTTTGCAATGTTAAAAATAATCCTTTAAAAAATTCCTGGATCCAGACAGTGATCCGGATCACCCCCAAAATTGAATCAGTTCTTCCTGGATCCAGACAGTGATCCGGATCACCCCCAAAATTGAATCAGTTCTTCCATATCCCATTTCCGACGATTCCTGAAAATTTCATCCAAATACATTCAGGACTTTTCAAGTTATTTTGAACACAAACAAACGAACAAACAGATAAACGCCAGCAAAACGGAGGTAATAATAATAACAACAACAACGACGCTCTAGCTTGGCTAATATGCATGTCACATTATATGTAACACAGAAAAGAGAAAGACGTATGTGTTCATGTCTCACATAAGGATTGTGGATGATGGGCAAAATTCCCCCCCAAAATGCCGTTTTCCTTTAACTTTATGTTATGATTTTCATGGCTCAAAATAAACTCAAGAAATATGCGTATTTCAACAAATGTTACATATTTTTGACCTAAATTGAGGCTTTTCAGGCATAAAAACAGCTAACTGAACTAAAACACAAATATAAGGCATTCAGAATACGCATTCAAAGACCATGTGATGATATGTAGTATTCCACACTGGTCACTAGGTGTCAGTAATGTTACTGTAATGTTTGTTGCGACAAACACCAGACTTTATCAGCAGAAAGGCAGACTTCTAGGTTTGAATGAACAGGCACAATAATAAAAATCCCTAATAAAAACAGAGGCTACTAACCAACGCTGAGCTAAAACATAACGTTGAACCCCCGACATCACTTCCTGTCCGCCCCACAATCAGCTCCCCTAGCACCGGAACACATTTACAGCAACGCACACGAGCACGAGTCTTATTTATGTCTTAAATGCATTATTTTTTCTTATTATTTTGTAATAGGAGTACAAAGGTGACTATACAGGTGTCATTTCATGTCTAGAGGGCTCTAATAATGTTAAAACCTGTATTTAGAAGGTTGTAACAATGAAGTGAACCCATTATTCTTTAACTCCTCAGTCACACACTGGGGCTGGTCATCTACATCTGTACCCACAGCTGCCCTGCGGTAGCCTGAAACTTGGCTGCCAATTTGCGCCTACGGCCTCTCCGACCACCACCGAGCATTCATTCATATTCATGCACCAGTGTGGGCAGCACTGGAGGCAAGGTACACAGGTTTCATATCATCTAATTATGAAAATATTCAATTTATGAATAAGGAATCCTTTGCAGAAATCACTTACCACCGTCCAATTATGCGATACACGATGACTATGTATTTTTTTTCTCCGAAAATAGGCCGTTATTTCTACAGAAAACATTCAGTATGACGTCACACTCCTTCACCATAAGCTGGTCATAATTTATGAATGTGATATTACAGGTCAAATGTACGGATGTAGATGTACACATGTTAGAAAGCCCACAGTCTTTATGCGTCACTGATGTTTTTACATCAAGTGTTGAGATTCCGTCCTTGAACACACCATAGTTGTGCGACTCCAATCTGTTCGCGGCTCATCTTGCGTTACCCTTCATTAGCGCTGAGCCGATACATTTTATCATTTAAATGTGTTCAATAAGTGTGTGAGGCATATTTAGGGAACGTTAACGTCCCTTTGCTGTAGATTGAAATTCCAACCAGGTCAATGAAGGGTGGAAAAATAGATAATAACTGCAAAAGTTTGACAGATAAGCAAAAAAAATTGGACACTGCACAGAGCTTCATTCTTGCAGGCATCTTATTTCCACAATCTGTTGATTAATTGTCTCCCGTGGAGACACAGGCTCATCTGTGCTCCCCGACTTCCTCTGTGCCTCTCGTCTCCCTCGACTTGTGTTAATACATGACATGGCAGGAGGCGGAAGCTTTTGCCGCTGGGGCTCAGAGAGGTGAGTAGACACTCTTCCTGTCTTCTCCCACCTATTATTCTCGCTCACCAGGCGAGCGCTGCCATCCTGCTCTGCGAGGAACACAATGCTTGTAGTTAATGGTGTTAAGGTGTACCCATGGCTTCTTAGTCTGGAAAGGATTTGAACTCAGCTCTGGTACAAACTGGTTTTACTGGTTTATTTTCACTTCAATAAAATAAATCTCTGGAGTACTCCATGGCGCCGTCTTGTTGAAGTACTCCTGAGGAAAATACTGAGCCCACAGTTGGTCCCAATCGTGCGTCATCACTGTCTGAATGGACTGCTTACATTCCTGTCTAGTAGGGCAGTTCAACTACATTGTTCTGGGGGGCCACATTTTCAGAAAGCAGAGGGCAGATTTTAGATTTATATTTTCTAGATAAAGGCAGGGGTCTGCTTTGCCTTACATTTGTTTTTACCTCACCTAAAATCAAAACAAAAGCAATATGTTTACGCCGGTTAATTGGATCATCGTTATGACAGGAGCTTTGCTGCTTTTCAGGACCTGCTGCAAAAACACGAGTCAAAGATCGCCTCCATCAGGAGTGTCCAAACTTTTTTCCACCGAGGGCCACGTACTTAAAGAAGTGAAAGGATGTGTGGGCGAGGAAGTTAACTCTACAACCTGAATTGGAACTTACTGCAGCATTGGAAAGTATCTCTCTGCTCAGTACAATATGGGGCATTCAACTAATTGTGTGAGTGCTGAGAAGCATTCACACTTTACCGCCTCATTTTTTATCCACTATCTCCTCCCACAGTTCTCAACCGTCCAGCCATCCATCTTATCTGAGGTCGGATTGCGGGGGCAGCAGCCTAAAAGCAGGGAAGCCCAGACTTTCCTCTCCCCGGCCACTTCGTCCAGCTCCCCAGGCAGATTCCGAGGCATTCTCAGGCCACTTGAGAGACATAGTCTCTCCAACGTGTGCTGGGTCTTCCCCAAGGCCTCCTACTGGTCGGACGTGCCCTGAACAACACCTGACCAGATGCCCGAGCCACCTCATCTGGCTCCTCTCAATGCCGAGGAGCGTCGGTTCTACTCAGACTTTCTCACGGATGACAGTGATTCTCACTTGATTTCTAAAGGAGAGCCCAGCCAGAAAATTTGCTTTGGTTAGAGTCCGTTTTGGTTTGAGTCTGACCTTCTGGAATGGATTAATGACATTAACTAAGGCACCAATGGATATAATATAAAAAACAATAATAATAAACATAGAATATTTTATGAATTGAAGTGCAGTTACGTGTTTGTTAATATCCAGTTATGAGAAGGAACAAAGACTCACACACTGGTATTAGATTTACAAAATGTATTGAAAAATAAATCAGACAGAATAATTTCACATTCTTCGGATATTCGGGCTAGCTATCTCTCCTAAATGTCCTCCTGCGGCTTCCTGACCAGAAGGAGAGAGAGGCACGCCAATCGCTAGTCCCCTTTGCCTTTTTATGATTGTTTTGCTCAGACCATTGGTGCCGGTGTCCCTCAAGATTCTCCCGGATTCTTTGATGAAGTTGTGTGACACCAGCAGGTGATAGTCGGAGTATTCGCTGACTTGTTGACACTTTTCTTGCACAAACAACACATACTTTTCAGTCCGTCTCAAGGCCTGTTTTGATGATTGTTTTTGCTCCCATATGTGGCTGTTTGTCCCGGCTGGCCTTCGCTGATTGTACACAGTATGTGAGCTCGCACTATTTCTGCTTGACCTTTGACATATTCAAACAGTTGTTCATCAACTCAGCTAATTGTTTAATAAAGCATTATTTCTATAAAGCACTTGTACTCACTCACTCACAAATAAGTATACCAACACAAACAACATCAAAATAACAATTTAGTCACAAATTCTTATTTACGATTTTGATATTTGGAACTGAACTATGTATGTGAATGTGTGTGCACATGCGTGCGTGTGCGTGCACGTGTGTGTGTGCACGCGTCAAAATGTCCCTACAATGCGTTGTTTTTTTTTGTACATAATGTAAGAGCTGCCTTTACGCAAGGGCTTCCTCTTCCCGTCATGCGTGCTTAAGAACACAGCTGGACGCACTCGGTGTATTAAGAGCACGCCATATCGTACGTTAAGCGGGGAATGCACGCAAACCGAGGCAAAACCGTGGCATAAATTTTCGACGTTAACTGAAAAACGTGCTAACCGGGGCGAACTTCTTCTTGTTCGTGTAAACATAGCTTCCTCCCTTCTGGCTCCGTCTTCTTCGCTTTAGGTACCGAAACAAACATGACACCTTTTGATTTTACTTGAGTCGGTGCTCGGTAGTACTGACGGAATTTGGTCAGTGCTTGGAAAAGTACGGTTTTCGGTACCCAACCGCAGCAGTGATAGCTGGGTCCTTCGATATCTTCACAAAGCTGTTTATTTAAGTGACCTTCACGCTTGCAGTAAGCACTGTCAGTAAGTGCCAGTGGCCATCTTTTCCACCTGTTGAGAGTTGTTTCAAAAGAGAAACTTCTCAGGTCTTTTGTGAATCCCCTAATGGCAGTTCACGCACTTAAAGCGCTAATGGCCGAAGATTTAAAAGCTATCATAATCCTTTTGGAAAAAAAAGAGCAGATCACTGGCTCACAAAAATGTGGCATTATTCTACCTGCAAGGCATTTACAAAAGGTGTGTCTGCAGGGGTCTCCCAAATGGACCTCAGAAAAAGCATCACGTTGAGCGAGAAGCAGCAGTGAAAGGACTCGGGGCAAAGTCACAAAAAAGATAAATAGGATGATTTGTTGCCTGATGGAGTACCACTTGTCGATTTAAACCCTTTTCAATGGCTGCTGTGCAAGAAAGGCGTCAGAACAGAGACGGAAAAAAAAGACACAAGTCACAAAGACAGACATGAAAGAGCAAAGTAGGCGGTAGAAGGAGGCCACCAAGGAGACAAAAGCTTTTGGAAACAGCACAAAAGCCGACATGTTAGTTGTCATTTGACTTGGGGGAATTTTAGAAATGACAACGCAGCCCCGAGTTGAAAGAGAAGCATAAACAAGAGAAGGGCTACAGTGGGCGACAAGGGAGTTCTGAAATATTTTGGGTGCACAAAAGCAAAGAGTGATGCTGAGGGGTGTGTGCATGTTTGTGTGTGTATATGCAGCCGTGAAACTCCAGCGTGACTGTTTCTCCACCCATGTCACCCAGAACAACGGTTGTCATGGGAACAAGCTGTCAGAGGAAAAGGCATATTTCCATCACAGAGACTTTGTTTTTCTTGTTCATGTGATACAATATACCCAATATACTGAATTTTTATTCTTTTCTCATTACAAATTTTAAGTAATCTTTGCGTATTTTTAATTTCCATCCCACAATATGGAATACATTCAAAAAAGTATGCCCTTTTTGTATGGCTATAATTGCTTTGTCCCCTACTGTGTATGTCTGAATAGGTTACTATAATAATAATAACAAAAACAACAACAACGTTAATATAATATTGAACCCCACTGTGATAAGTAAATTTCCGTGAAGTAGTAGTCCTTATTTATTAATAAAAAATTGCCCAAGTTAGTGGCTTGAAAACAGCTTACAACCTTCTAAATGTGTTTTTTTTAACATTATTAGAGCCCTCTAGACATGGAATAACACCCCAAAGTTAACGCGATAATGACGACTTAACGGAAATTCCCTTTTGACGTGTGCACGTCACAGCGTAGTTTGAGAAAGCGCAGCGGCGTTGCAGTTGATGTTGAGCCACAAGCGGGAACAAATATTGAGCAGAAATGGACAAATGGTAAGTTCGCTGGACTCAGCTGGAGAAACTGCTGGAGCACTGCGGTATTTTTTATTGTCATTTATACAGTGTTACCTTGGCATAAGTGTCCCAACTAACGAGTGTTTTTTAGATACTAGCCTTGTCTAGACTGATTCTTTGCTTTCAACTGGAAACCAAAATTTGGGTTACGAGCTGCTAAGTACAGGCAGCTATTTGGAAGGCTTGTGTCACCTTAGTATCTGGGGACAAAGGCGGACGTGAGCGAGCACACACACGCAGTGGGATGGCAGTAAAGGCTCATGAGGGACTTTATTAGCGTTATTATTATTATTATTCATTAGCAATTTAATTGGCTTCAACTGCTGCGTTTGTCGGAGACAACAGAATAAAAGTTTTATGTTGCGAGACCCGTGCTGTCATACTTCCACGTCGGTGAAGTGGCTCGACTAAGAACATTGTGATAAAGTGTATTTAAAAGAGTGTTGGGAGGTGAAGTATAAGCTATAGCCTGACTGCGCTACAGTAGATGGGTGGAGTCCTACTTCTGTAAACTACTGACTGTTCTTGAGCACTTTATTTTTGTAAATGGTCAATATTCATTTTTCTAACACCCTGTTTTCATTTGACACAATGATATTTTGTGAGATGATTTGCTTGAAGAGAATGATATTTGAGTGTCGGACAGTTCTTACCCATGTCTACTTGCTGTACATTGTGTTTGTTTTTATACATTTAAATCCATTTTGCACCACAACAAAAACAACACAAAAAAGGCTGTTTTAAATCAAAATAACAATTTATTTACAAATATAACACCATAAACTATTTACAATTTTTGCGATTTTTGCGATTAATTATGAGTTAACTATGCCATTAATCGCAATTAAATATTGGAATTGATTGACAGCCCTCATCAAAACATGTCTTCTGAATGCCTTATATTTGTATTTGAGTTCATTTAGCCATTTTTATGCTTAAAAAATTTGTAAAATTTGCTTAAATATTTATTTACTAATAATAGGCCGTAGTCAACCACGAAACAGCAATGATGTAAAAATATATTTTGGTTAAACGGTGATATTGTGAAGGTGTGAAATTCAAAGCGTGTAGAGACGAGGGACAACTGCATTCTGTTCAACTTGCATGTCATAAAAATAATAAAGCATTGTTTTGGGACAAAATTTTTATGTTTTCCCTTTTTTTTTAAAGTACTCATTCAGGTACTGTTCAAGCACTGGAACAGTTTCAAAAGTAAACGGCTTCTACATGGTGAAAACCCTCCATAAAATAAAACAAAACGCAAATAATAACAAAAAGCCTCAGGACAAACAAAGAACATTGTGCTTGTTCTCGTCACAGTTGCTGGTAGCTGAGGATTTCATCAGTGTGCAACACATAAACTGTGCTTCTTACAAAGCACAATTAACAAAGCGGATTCCGGATATCTGGAGTCGAGATTTGCATGCTGGAACAGCGGGTGAAGTGTGGAAATTGATAGGATGCATCAGGTGCTGCTTGAAAATTGGCAGAAAAGGAAATCATGCATTTGCTGTTGTCGTGGGATAATTAATTCATTATCTGTGGCAGCTACTTGTAGTCTAAATGGACAAAGAAAACAGATTGCACCGTTATGGCAGCCTTCACAAAGCACAACAAATTCCCTGCACACTGGGGACGACAATGTTTGTTTAGCTTGAGCACAAACACACGACTATTCCTACTTGAGGATGAGTCTGGTCACCATTCGTCAATTACACGCTGTTAGTTTTTTTGTGGCGTAGTCAAGTACAACCCCAATCTTTACCAAACTTCTCTAATTCCTTCAGTCCTGCACCTTCTTTCTCGTGGTCAGAGGCAACAAACCTATGAATCATATCACTACTTTCACTATACTGTATGCGCTACCATTATGGAGGCGATAGGACCTGAATGAGTCATCATTATATCCAAATTCCAATACAGGTGGTCCTCGTTTAAGGGTGTTCCCTGTTAGGACGTTTTATGGCTACACAAGCAGTGGAGGTACAACGGTCCATGTAACCCACGGTATGGTCTGTACCTCGGTATTTGGGCTATAGTTTTGGTTATAGGTGACAAAGCAGATTAGGGTAATTTCTAGGGTCGTCTTAGAATAGTTGACTATTTGATGATTGGATTCGGAGGAGTCTGATTCAACTAGAAATCTCACCATTGAATCACATAAAAATGTCATGAGATCAAGATTGTACTATTCTGACTATATGGGAGGTGTCCACGGCCTTATCTTTCATCTTATGCACTCGGAAATTAAGTGTTCAAAACCAGGTGCGCCGTACCTCGCCAGGAGGCGAGAGCACAGGCGACCCGCCGGGTCCAAGTCGCCTTTGCGTCGTCGCTTATACTCTCCGATGTATACGCTGTCCTGTACTCTGTCGCTGATAGGCTTGCTTCTCCGTTTCTATACCTCACTTGAAATATGTAGTGTGGGGAAATGGGACATTACATTTTTGCCAGCCTGGACAGGCATGCGTGCACACACACACACACACACACACACACACGCAGTGCAAAATGTATCACAAAACCGCCTGTCCATAAGTTGGATTGTCCCGTGCAGGACGCACACGGTGTACCGTTGCATCCCTAATCGGCACTTTCATATATTCTTAATACAGTACAAAACGAAAAAGAGAACTAGTTACGGGGGTGCGGCGTAGTGATACGTAGTCAACATTTGTTAAAATGAGGAAGCCCTTTTGTTCTTTTTATACAACTGTTTAAAAAGGAAAATGAACATGAAAAGACTTATAAAACCATAATGAGATATAAAGACAATTTTAGACATTTTAAGGCCTTAGATTCAACTGATTGGATTTGAGACTTCTTAGGACCTGCTCTCAATAAGCTTGTCTCTCTTTCTCTTGCAACGCCCTTTCCAGTTTACAATACTGATGAAAGATAAAAGTAAAGAGTCTTTTTTTAATTTTAATTTCAATTAATTTAATTAATTTTAATTTCATATGTACTTTTACATGTGTTCATTTAGGAAGGTCCCTAAAAGTCAACTTGCTTTGCAGTCTTAGAAAAGTCGTAGAAACTCAATTGCTGACAGGCTTCAATGATCAAACATGTTTTGCCTGAGTAAGAAAGGGTGCGCTCTTCCATGTTTTACCCAGCTTCCTTTGCAGAAGTACTTCGCCTTCAACATGTATGACATCTTTTTGCAAGCCTTTTGTCAGAGAACAGAAAAATATGCTTGAGTAGGATTACTTTTGTACAGCGTGGATATTATTTCCTGCCTCTTGACATGCTGCTGTTCACATTTTTGGGGGATAGGATTTGATCTTTAATCAGAAAGTTCCATCAGTTTTCTGTCTGTCAGCATATTATGCAGGTGGATGTAGCATCACGTTGAAATGTGTGGGAACTTCTCGTCGGTGTGGCCCTCTTATTGGTGGGAGACAAAGCTCAGAGATGAGCACAGAGGTCAGCATTTTCTATTTCTGTGACTCCACTTGCAGAAATAACACCGTGTCTGCACATTTACACATATGCATGCCGGAACACGCACACACACACACACACACACACACACACACACACACACAGAGTAAAGACGAGAATGTTGATTCTTGTCCCATTTCATTTCCTGCCAGTTTCAATATTATGCTACCATTGACAGTAATATGGGTTTTATTGTACATTTTTGTTCAAGCCGACTCAACATTTCTGAAGATGACTGGCAGATAAAACAACATCACTTGATGACTCAAGCAAGACTTTCCGTGAGCCAGACCGATACGGACACAGACAGATGTCGCTTGCATTTGCGAGAATGTGCCGTGTGCCTCTTTACTTGTACAACCCGTGTATTCTCCGTGATGATGAGAAACGTATTGGGAAAGTAAGTTTAATTCCTTTATTTTTCATGTAGACTGAGAACATTTGGGAAAAGACGAATATGAGACCCGAGAGCAACTTTTCAGCTTTTATTTCCAGGTATTTACATTTGGATCCGATGCACAACTTAAAAGATAGCACCTTTTTATTATTATTTTTTTTTAAACCAACCCATTTTTCATGTGAGCAAGTATTGGAAGATGGGACTGACAGGTGTGTTGTTGCCCAGGTGTGTGGGGGTTATTTATGATGACTGCTATTGGCCAGGGGTGCTGTTAGAGAATTCCAAGGGCCCTCGGCAAATAGGTAATTATAAAAATAAACTTTTGGCCGGATACGAATACATGGGAAATAAGGGATTCAACAATAAGGTCCAAGGTCAAAGGTCAAAGGTCGGGTAGTGAAAAAAACGAGAAATGCTAGGATGGGACGTGATGGTACAATGAACAGGAAAAGCAAAAGGGTATAAGTAGGGAGCAGGTAATCAGGGGTGATGAGGAACACCTGTGCAGAGTCAGGCAGGGGAGGGAGTTGCATGATGAGTGATTGGCAACAGGTGTGACGATTTGTGACTGACGATGTTTAAATTGTACACTACTTGATTTACCAAGCAGCTCTCCACCCAAACAGTGTGGCCATCGCCTTCGTGCTATTTTGTGCTCATTTGTCATTATATAAAGCCTTAAAGTCTGAACCCCTGGGTCTTCCCCGAGGCCTCCTACCGGTCGGACGTGCCCTGAACACCTCCGCAGGGAGGGGTACGGGATAAACGTTGCCTTTCAGCTCACTGGAAACGATCTGACTTATTGCTGGCAATGCGGACCAAGCTCTGACTGCAGTCATTGAAATCTGTGGTTCTCAATTACTTTCTGCCATGCCCCCCTCAGGGGACGGAATTCTTTCTCGCACATCCCCAGAATTGAAATACTTTTAAGAACTTGATCATATTTATCTGTTTATCTGTACAAATCACTGTATGAGTTGCTGGCATTGGCATTCTGCATACAATGGCCTGATTACCAAAATAGACGAATAAAATGAGCTGAGACAACATCTGCAAAGCCTTCAAATAATGTCCAACAATTTCCTGACACCTCACCACGCCCCCCCACTGTTTGAGAAGCACTGATTTAAACAGATATGTTTCCCAGGTACAAGTGTTACCGGGCAACGTTCTACAGCATTACAAGTCGCGGTGTAGACCACAGAACGGAAGGGAGAGAGGACAGATCCGAATAACAAAGCAAAACAATGCCTTATTTCATAACAATATTCTAGAATCTTGTTTGCCGCTGATAAAGCAATTCATATTCGCTCTCCCAACAAATGTGACTCCCAAATGTAATAAACCTCTCTAACCTTTCATAAATCTGTTTTTTTTCTTCTCTTATCCTTTCATTCTTTGCAACACTCTCTTCATTTTACAGCCGTGCTTCTGCTTATGTATCCGGATACATTATGTCGAGCAGGATTTTGTCAAGCACAATAGACTTTAGTTCCAACGATGGGGGGATTAGTGTTTGAGATTACCTCATTTCATCTCTGGTTTACTATAAAGTCACATAAGACCTTTAAAAAAAATGCTGTTCTTGTGTTCCAAAAGAACTGTGCATACTTGTATTTCTTCCTAATTGTCTGCGTGCATGGTCATGCATTGCAAGATTTTGTTTTTGCACCCATCCTTCCATCTTTCATGAGCAGATTGATCTAAAATGTGTTCTATGTACACAAAATGAGTATTTCTCATGGGCAACAGCTCTGGTAGACATTCCTGGAGTCAGCATGCCCATTGAACGCTCACTCAAAACATGTGCTGCGTGATAAAACAGTACATTTTGGAGTGGCCTTTTGCTGTGGCCAGTCTAGGGCACACCTGCGCAATGACAGTAATAACAAATATTTAGAAAGATTTGTTAAAGAGATTTTTTGACATCCCCATCAGCAGTGTAGTGCATGAACAATGACTTACCCCGCCAACTGGTCCCGTGAGCCCAGTTCTGGTCGGACATCCGTGACAAGGAACGTAGGGTTTAATCAGGGCTGAGGCTTTAATTGTCGGACTTCACTGTGGAGTTATGATGCTCGTCACGTCCCTGTCTGTTTGGGCTTGATAGATGATGGACCGAAAGAGGCAACAAGACAAACCGAATGACCTTTGTTTGTGTTTTTGTGAAGTCTGTGCGTGTCCGCAGTGTCGGCAAATACTATCCCAGACGCCAGATTCTCCTGTTATCTCTGTCCTGTTTGGCACAGCTTTCCTGGGGAAAATGTGTCCCCAAGCATGGCTCTATCATCATGGCCATCTTCCTCCTCGTTGAGAAGCTTCCCAAACCTCTGAATCGTTCAAAAGTTTGATATTCTTCTCTCCTGCTTGGAGTCTAAAGAATACCTTCATCAATATCTCCTGGCAAAGACAACCCCTGAGGTCATCTATGTATTGACAGAGAGGTAATAGACCTTTTAATTTGCTACAGTGGCGATAAGAAAGGCCCTTGGTGGAGTTTTGGAGTGCCTTTTTATGCATACAATAACCTTGATGAGGATTATCAGGTGTTGATGCCCAATGGAAAACTACAAAACGAGCGCAGACACAAAATAATCACTGATTAGAAAAATCTGTTGAAATTGGACAAGGAATCTTTACGGATGTGGACAGCATATGCAATGGATGATGGATTCATGTGTTTATTTTGTGTAATTTTTGTTCATTTATGGTTTTGTGATTTTTTTCCCTGACAAACCTAGATAAAAATTATGTTAAATGTTCAATTGTCCATTCAGTTGTCATTTGTAATGATTTTTGCATCATTTTCTGCATGTAAAACTATAATTATTGCCGTGATGTGTGGTGCTGCGTTGCTGCCGCCTGCCTGTGTCTTGTTGCAGCGCACTGCAGATCGGCCTGGGAGGAGCCAGCTGCCAACACCTGCAGCCCAATTTACCTGGGACTACTTTAACTGTGCTGTTTGATGTACACGTTGCCAGATTGTTCCCTGCTTCTCGCCTGTCTCCTGTGTACTCCCGCTTCGTATTACCTCTCGGTTGTTGCAATCTGGTCCTCTCTTGTCGTTTGTAAGTACTTTGTTCCCTGCTTGGCTTCTCCAGCAGCGGTGTAGCTTTTTGGTTGAATTTTTGCTATAGCTCACGTGCCTGTCTGGTTTTCAGCAGTGCCTTTGCTTCTTGAGTATTTTTCACCTGCTTAGTTCTTCAGCAGCGACTTTCGTTACCACCGTCTTTTCCCCTTCCCTGCTATCCCCGGGTCGAGCAGCTTTTTGTGTTATTTAGTATTTTTCCCGTGGCTGTTTCTGTTGTGCTTTACTGTTTGTGTTTTTCTCCTTGTGAGACACTTTCTGTCAATAAACTTTAGTTACACGGATTGACAATATGGGAAAATTTGCTTTGGCTAGAGCCCGTTTTGTTTTGAGTCAGACCTGGAAGGGATTAATGACGTTAGCCAAGGCACCGCTGGAAATCCAATGAATCCTTTCCAGAAAGCCGAAAAATGTTAACAGATGATAATCTTGTCTTTACGCTTAATGGTGATGTACTTCCCCAGCGTTCCTTCAACATTTGTCCCCCATTCACGTGAGTTGAAAAAGTGGCCGCACAGCTCCAGTATGTTATATGGCATCACGCTGGTGTACAACTTCCAATGAGAGCTTTAATAAAATGATTAACACTCCCTCCAACGCCATCCTCGTTGGATTAACATAAATATGGACAAAACAATGTGAGCATTGAGCATTGAAACACTAAAACGTGCCAATGGTAAACTTCTAATTTACCGCATGAGTGATGGCATGGATCCAAAAGGTCTGAATTATGAACACTGTGGAAAATGGCTGGCAAGACATCACGTTAAAGAATGGGAAGAAGAGTGAGTGATGATGGGAAAGAAAGAAAAACGAGAGCGGGTGTGGTGATGGAGAAGAGGAAAAAGGGAAAAATGGTCCTGTCCCCAGGTTTGGCTTAGAAACACTTATAACTCAGGACCATAGATTATGACAGTCCAATCTTCTGGGCTGCTGCCTGAAAAATAACCACAAGCGTCCAGCTGCCACACACACAAATACTCAGAGAGGAGAGGGAGACGGGCATAGGGAAATGAAGGGCCTGATGAAAGAGAGAAGGTGGGGTGTAATTGAAATGAAATGAGGATGGGTGAATGGAGAAAAGGCTGAAGCAAAAAGAAATCCCCAGTATAAACTGGATTGATGACAGAATAAAGAGTGTGGGGATTTGGGATATTGTTGGGGAGTTTGTAGAAGGAGCACACGGAAAATAATGATCGAAAAAACTTAAAGGTACAGAGCAGAAAACAAACAGGAGTGTTACTTTGTGTTAGAGGACATATTTTGTTCTGCAGCATGTTCACAACAACACCCCTGCTCGCATGCATTGGCAATACAACGGTAGATCCGTATCACAGAGACGTATTACTAGACATTGACTACGTATTACCTGACGAGCTCCACTATGTGACAAAAATGACTGGGACACTTAGGCTGTACGGAACTGAAAATGGAAAGAAATACCGTAGAGTACAGCAGCCAATTTTGAAATTTACAAACCGATAATGAAGTTGGTGATTAAAAACCAAAGACCAAGACCAAATTAGGGGCCCACCATGCTATTTGAGAAGCACTGCTCTAGACTGACACGCGTTGGACCCAGTTCAAAGCAGACACATAGCCACACCACGTATACACCTAGGCGAGCGGTCCCACCCCTGCAAGGGTGGAACCTGAGGGGAGGATATAGAGCAGTTACTTCCTAGTTTGGGGCTTCTTCCTCAGACAATTACGGTGGATGGACTGAAGCCCCAGCGCTGAGCTTTGTGACATCTTCCGGACAATTGCTTCACTAAAGGTTGAAAGTATAGACAAGTGAGTGCGACCGGTCTCTTCTAGGAAGAAATGCACTCGAATGTTACATAGACTGTGTACTTTCATTTTGGGCTCTTTCCTTGACCTTCTTCATCGATCCCCCGTAACCAAATATATACCAATATTCTCTCTCATTTTTTATTCAAGTTTGAAAACCTTTTATATTGTGTCATTACTGACTACTTCTCCGATAGCAATGCGGTCCAAAGAACCAGAAAAAAAGGCTAAAGAAAGAACAACAATGATTTTACTTTCTTTTCTTTTCTTTTATTTGAAGACATATCATGAAGACTCATTAAGACAGCATAAAACTCACTCCGCCACATGGAAAAAAAAAACAAAACAAAAAAAAACAGTTCTAATACCACCTACTGGGATCAGTCAACCAAGAAAAGACAGCGTCTAATTATGGAAGTTGGATGATGCCAAAGGCAAGGTAGATAGACATGACCAAGACAAGGTCACAATATGTACTTATGATTGACGGGAAGTTTATTTTAATATCATACTTGAGGTCGACAGGGATCTGCTTGGCATCATGAAAAGCAGAGCTATGCTGGGGCTGCATTTCAATAAAGACAACAAAACTTTGACTGTTACTCCAAGATGCAATTCATAGTAATATGTTTAATGATGTCATCATTGCTGCTGTGCTGCTTGCAGTAGGATGATTTATATGCTGCATTGAAAGTAAGTTAGTGTGCAAATACACTCAATAAATTCAACAAATGTTGTTGTTGTGTGAACTTCTTTGCTCTTTTTCCCCCCATTTGTGCTGTTTTTTGTTTTTAGTTTTCCGAATATTTCAACTTTTTCTTAAATAATATTTGTAGATTTTCTTCTCTGAATATTTTGACTTTATTCCCATAATATTGTAACATTTTTCCCCAAAAATACAACGTTATGTTGCTTTGTTTGTTTCTCATAACATTCCAACTTTTAGAAAATAACATTTTTTTCTTAACTTTTTTTCTAACTCAGAATTATGACATGACGTGACAATGAGTTTTTGTTGAATTGTGACTTTTTTTCTTATTAGAAAATGAGAGAAACATGTTTTTCCTCTGAATATTTTTTGACTTTATTCTTGTAAAATTACTGCTGCTTTTTTTCCAATTCTGCTGGGTTTCAGCTTTCTTCTTGTAATCATTATTTTATTCCCATACTTTGACTTTATTCTCATAATATTAACACTTTTTCTGCAACCTCATTTTCCAAAAAACACTACTTGTTTTCACAATATTCCAACTTTTAGAAACGAGCCTATTTTTTCTTAAATATTTAAACTTTTTGCTACTAAAATGACATGACATGTTTATTTTTGTAAAATTGTTTCTCATTAGAAAATGAGCGATAAATGTTACTCTCACTATATATATATATATATATATATATATATATATATAAATATAATTACATTTCTTCTTGTAATTGTTAGAATGAGAATCAGAATCAGCTTTTTTGGCCATGTGTATTAACGCACGAGGACTTTGACCCCGGTTAACATCACTCTCTGTTACAAAGTACAACAAAATAAAGGTGTTTACATATAAGGAGAAGAAGGAGAACAAATACTACTATACATATTTACATAGAATGTTATAGGATGATTAGAATTGTGGTATTTACAATGTTACAGGTTACAAATTCAGTGTTACGTCCACGACAGCATCTAGTGCAATGCATACATGCTGTACATACACACAGTTTGGAGAGGGGGCGTCCGCTGTTGTCCAGTTTGGTAGCAGAGCCAAGTCAGGGCTAGGGTTAGGGCTAGAGGGCTAGGGTTAGGGTTTGAAAGGGTTCGAGAGGGTTAGGGTTAGGGTTAGGGTTAGGGCTGTGCCGTTTTCTGAATCGTGTCTGGAGTACACTGTAGACACAGTGCTGTTGAGGATTGTGAGGAGGGGAAGAGGGCGGGGTGATCACCTGAAGTCCACTGTCATCGCCGCAGTCTTAAGCGGATTCAGTTCCAGGTTGTTTTCACCACACCAGGAGACCAGCTGATCCACCTCGCATCTATAAGCAGATTTGTCACCGTCACTGATGCGGCCAATGGCAGTGGCGTCACCTGCAAATTTCAGCAGTTTCACAGCTGGGTCGCCTGAGGTACGTCATTTGTATATAACAACAAAAGCAGAGGGGAGAGGACACACCCCAGGGGGCCACCAATGCTGGTGGTCTGAGTCAGGAAGGAAGCCGTCGATCCACTGAGCACTTTATTCCTGTAATCTTTAGACTTTATTCTTGTAATATTATAACTTTTTCTGCAAACTAATTTTCCAAAAATTACAACTTGTTTTTCATAATATTACGACTTTCAAAAGATAGTCTCTTTAGATTCCAACTTTATGCTACTGAATGTTATTTTTCCTCATACCCGACAATATTTTTGTAAAAGTACGACTTTTTCTCGAACATTTTCTCTTAATATTTTTGGCTTTATTCATGTAAGATTACTGCAGACTTGTCCATCTTTACTGTTGTTAGTTGTTTTTTTTTTTAGTTTTCTTGCTAAATTCTATTTTTAGAATGTGCCAGGAGCCAATAAAAAAACAGCCGCGGGTTGTAAATGGCCACCGGGCTGCAGTTTGGACACCACTGCTTTAGCTGATGCAGTGAGCTGAATGCCGATGGCAGGGAAACGAGCACAAGTCACAAACAAGCTCAAAGTTGCAGCGAAGGTGAAAATGAGTGAAGAGAAAGTAAGGCAGAAGTGAGAAAAGAAAGAGTTAAGAGTAATAGAGGTGGCAGGCCAGGTGATAAGATGATGGACGGAATGTGGCAATGAAGAGCAAAAGAGCTGCAGGACTGTGAGAGGTGTGTAGAAGGTGCCGGCGGAGCTCATTATGGCTTATCTCTGTGGTGGGGCGTAATATTAAGTGTGTGCGTGTGCGTGTGCGTGTGCGTGTGTGTGTGAGAGCTCACAGTCTCCTTTATTGGAATTTTCACCACAATCAAAATGATTTGAATTGTAAATTTGGTCGAAGTGGGTTTGGTGAACATGCTTGCTGCAGTAAATACAGTACATATCCCAGCATGCATGCATGCATGCATGCATGCATGCATTAGCGGTGAGGGCTGCATACAAATGTAAAGCCAGATGCGTGAAGTGCAGCCTGAATATTTAAATGTCTGTGTTGCATTTTTTTGGTGATCCGCCTCCTTTCTTACTTGTCTTACCTTCGCAGCTCATCTCTGCTATCAATCTGTGACAAGCTCCCTCAACCATCGCCTGGCTGGCTGCGGACCACACCCCATAACACTGAACTTTGCAGCTCTTCCTCGTGCCCCTAACTGCTCCCTCTCTCACCTTCTGTCATCGTTCCCTGCCCCGAGTCGCACCTTCCATCAGCCAAGCATCCAGCTCACGCACCGCCATTCGGGAGCGCTCACTCACACACCCCCACCAACTCCAGACACCTCCATCAATCTCTATCAGCTATCTCCTTGCAGTAAGCCAGACCAGAGGCAGACTTCTCTCTCTGCTTCTTCTTTGTCCTCTTGCTTTCCGTCCTCCCTCTTTGTCTTCACTTGCTCGCTTTTGCACTGACCCCGTAGTGTAGCACGTCCCGGAACAGTGGAATGTGATTTGTGTGAATCACATTACCGGTATTAGTTTATTTTTGAGATTTTGCACTTTGTCCTGTAAAAGGCATTTTTCTTGTTTAGCTTTTTTTCCCTGTTCTTTGGACCGCACCGCTGTAGGAGAAGTCGTCATTGATGACACAATTTAAAGTGTGATGATGATGATTGATGAGACAATAACCAGAGCAGGAAGTACTGTACAGAAACCAAAAGTCAAAAAAGGAACAAACAAGGAACTGTCCCAATGCTACGGTGTGAGTTTATATTATGTCTTATTTATAGGGATGTCTTACAAGATTAAAACATGACAAGATTTCTCATTCAGAAAATTCATAAGTAATCACACAATAAATGAAATTAAAGTGGATCATTTTGCCGGTCTCGATATATTGCCATGTGCATGCGTGTCCGTTTTCAGGCAGGACGAGGTTCCACTCTGTGCATTGGTTTCAGCACCTTGGCACCTTTGTTCCATAGAACAACGGCGTGATCGGAGTGAGTCCTCTTGTCAGTCATACAGTCTTTTTGTCTTGGTGGGTGGAGGCGGGGCCGCTAGCATACACACACAGTGCAGCAGAGTGTAGAAGAGTGAGGAAATAAAAGTAGACAATTACAATATATTGTCATATATTTTTGTCATTGTACTTTTCATGAAAGTAATGTTAAAACCTCATCTTGTCTTATTCTCGTAGACCCAATCTCGTGTCTCGTGAACATAGACACTGCATGACATCGACATGAATGGGGATTGATCTCACACACACACACACACACATCTCCATGGGCTCCAAAGGGGCCCGTGGAGATGCACAGGGTCTGTAGGCTGTGGCTTCATCCATCTCCACTAAGACCACTCCTTCATTTCATCACACTCCATCCATCCATCATTCTCCGACTCCCTCTCTCCCTTACTTTGCCCCCAGAGCCCACCCTCTCCTCACCTTGTGTCATGTCTTCAACCTCCCTCTTTTATGCTTTCACTCCCGTCTTCCTTTCTAACCTTTAAGCCAACCTCTGACTCGGAGTGTCATTAAGCGCTGCAGCCTCTATCCATCTTAGCCATGCCTCTCCGTTCCACTTTCCTCCCCAACCGTCTCTCTCTACCTGAAATGTCCTCTTGCATGTTTGTCCGCTCGCATCACCGTCCGCTCAATTTATCCTCCTCTACCGCTTCTCATCTTCCACCTGTCGCTCATCTAGCATTTCAGGACGTTCCCTTTGAACGTTCAGTGTTTCCTTCTGTGTGTCACCCCCCCAGCCCTATGTCATCATTTCATAACATTCCTATTCATCTCCTCTGAGATAAATCCAAGGCTTCTTGGCAACTCTAATATTAAGCTCAGCAGTTACGAATGCCTCAAAGTGCATTGTAAGGCTGCGAAGCGATTTTCCTTCACTGATTGTTAAGTTTAATTTAACCTTTGATTTAAATTTGAGGACAATTGCAGACCTGCCAACACGTACACATTTTTTCTACTCAGCACGCATTTTGACCCTTGATTATGCACATTATCGCAGACAAAGACGTACGTCACAGAAACTGGAGAAATAAAATCACACAAACAAAAACACGGCATATTTATGTGGATATATATATATATATATATATATATATATATATGATGTCTTCAAGGTTGGCAGGTTTGAAATTGGGGCAAAACAATTTGAAAAAGCCTTCACCTGCACCTTCTTTATATTAATATACATTGACGGAACCGATTTTTTGCGTATTTTATTTCGCTATTTGTGGGTGTGGTGACTTTGGATATGTGTGTGGTGTTGGATTTAATATTATAGTTCTCCCTGGTGTGCACGCCACTACACACACCCGGTCTAATTTCATTGAGGCCTGCAGCTGTCGGAACACAGGCCAAATAATCCATGTGAAATGAAGAGGGGCAGGAGAAGAAGAGGGGCAAGGTGAAATTCGTAGCAGGCTGCTGATATTAAACAGCGATTGGGCCGATCCGACGCAACCGTGTGTGTCCACGCACGCACAGGACCATAACATGCTCAGAGGCATATACATGTCTGCATCCTGCACAGCTCGGAATTAAAAGCTGAAAGATGTTTTGCCTCTTTAACCCATCCACATCCCATCCCACTATCTTCCTCTCCCCTCCCACTTCCTCTCACTCAGCAGGAATGATAAGAAGCTATGATTAATCCCCAAGTTTTACCCACTGAGTAACAGCCACTTGTCTTTGGGATATTGCCTAGGAGGAACACCGACAATGATTATGTGTTGAGGATGGAGATGTAAGAGAAGTTGAGGTGTGCGGAAGGATGCGTTTAGTTTATGCTGATGGAGTTTAGAGGAGATGGAAAAAGAAAATGAGAGTGCTTAAGGGCAAACAATGGAGTAAGGACGCAAAAAGAGTGATTACAGTGGAACATCTTCAGATGACCCTGAGCCTTTTCTATACTGCTTTTCCTCACTTGGGTCATGGATGAGATGGAGCCTGTCCAATCTGAGGTGAGGTACTGGTCGCCAGTGGATCACAGGGCACATATGGACAAACAACCATTCACACCCATGGACAAGTCATTTATCGCGGCCGGGTCTGGAACCACATCACACGAGGGACGACTGTAGTAGTTAGCATGCATAAAAATGGTGGGAAAAAAATGATAGATTCATTCTATCAAGTGCATTAAGTGGTAGCATGAGAATGTCTTACTAACATATTTCTTCAACAGCTATAACTAAGTAAGACTTAGTAACAGCTGATTCTATTCTCTGCACTGCTGAACCGCACCAACTTTGTTTTGGAAAAGTCAGAAAATATAACGTGTATTTTTATCTCCTTCGCCAGCGATATGCTATTAAAATCCATATGTTATTAACATTGTCTTATTTTTATTGACAAATGAAGACAGGACGGTATCGCTCAAAAAATGTAGAAATAAGGTGAGCGTGTTCTAACCGCCTCCGCGCAAGTCAATATCTAGGCTTTAAAGTTCAATTGTGAGCAAATCCCTCATTTTGGACGTGTAATCCTGTTTGTGTTGTGGCCCGTCCCTCATTTAGTCTTTTTCCTGTCAGACAAGGCAGGAGCCAGATTTGGCATTTGACTGCCATAAAAAATGCAGCGAAAGAGGCGAGCCTAGTGAGAAAATACAAATGTAAGCCTCGTCCATCCATCCATCCATCCATCCATCCATCCATCCATCCATCCATCCATCCATCCATCTATCCATCCATCTTCAGCTTATCCCAGGTCGGGTCGCCAGGGCAGCAGCCTAAAACGAGAAGCCCAGGCTTCTCTCTAACTCAGCTGTTCTGTCCAGCTCCTCAAAGTGGATCCTGAGACGTTCCCAGGCTAGTTGAGGGGCGTAGTCTCGCCAACGTGTCCTGGGTCTTCCCCGTGGCCCCCTGCCAGTCGGATGTGCCCTGAACACCTCCCCAGGGAGGCGTCTGGGAGGCATCCTGACCAGATGCTCCAGCCACCTCATCTGGCTCCTCTCAATGCAGGGAAGCAGCAACTCTACTACGGGTTTCTTCCAGATGACAGCGCTTCTCTCTAAAGCCAAGGTCAAAACTGGTCGTACGGACTTCTACAGGCGGTGTACGTGCAAAAAAATGCAAGAAACGCACGGAGGGCGTGTGACATGCTGATTTTCGAGCCGTAGATCGGCCGCAGAGGTTCTTTGTCATGTCAAACAACCTCTATGGGCACTTATGCACTTTGAACGTCTTCTTGCGTTGTCCGTACGATCAACGTGTGTCTTTCGTACGTGTTGCTGGTGTCAGGTTTAGGCAAAATGTCAAATTTTTTTGTGTCGTGCGCCACACGTGCACCCCACATATGTAATTAGTGTGGCCAACGCACGTTCAGATGTTTCGTACGTCCTCCGTGGGTGTCAAGATCTTACTCTTTCATGGTCACCACAGCTACAGTATGTTCTCCACGAACAAAAAAAAAAACATAACGATTTGGGTAACGCTAAAAATCGTGCGGCGAAGTATTGTACGTCCGGTTGTGACCAAGGCTTTAAGGAGAGCCCAGTTACCCTACAGAGAAAAGCCATTTTGTCCGCTTGTACCCGTGATCTTGTCCTTTCGGTCACTACCCAAAGCTCATGACCATAGGTGAGGGTAGGAACGTATATCTACCGGTAAATTTAGAGCTTTGCCTTTTGGCTAAGCTCCCTCTTCACCACAAAGGAGAGTTGCAGAGTCCGCATCACTGACCAGGGGTGTCCCGAGGCATCCAACTCACGAGACGAGACGTTGTACGTGATTGCGTCCAAGAGAAAAGAAAAGTACAATGTAAAAATGAGCAGACATGTCCAAACATCTACTTGTTTTGATCTGACACATCTTAAGTAACTTTGATCAAATGTGGCATGACTAGGGCTTCTGCTTCAACACCGATGGAAAAAAACAGCCACACATCACTCGCCGAACACGGAGGTAGGTTGGATTGCAAGGTTTATAGTGTGTGTAAAGCACTTAATGTGCGGTTCTAATCATGCCTTGTGCACTGCCACTTCCATATTATATTGTATTATCATTCATAGCAGTGATGCTATACTTCACAGTCTGATTGGCTTCTGGCTGCCCTGTTCTTGCGAGAGCTTCTCTCCAAACGAGAAATCTTGCCACGGTTTAATCTCACGAGATCTCGTGACACTCCTACTGAAGACGCTGCACCAATCCTCCTGTCGATCTCATGTTCCATCCTTACGTCACTTATGACTCACTCTACATTTAGTCTAGAGTGGTAATCTACAGCTGTCCTATCTAGTCTTCGAGAAATAACTGATGCAGCCTGCTCAGATGAGAGGCGAAACATTTTCTAAGACAACCTGAACGGTCCAGCAGCAATGGATCCAATGCCCTGAGAATTGTCATAAGGAAAACCCTATGAGTGGGAAGGATAAATTGTCTTTGACCTTGATCTGGACACTCATTACGGCAATTAAATAAACCAAATGGGCACTGTGGCTGCTGACAGAGGATAGGAGGGGGAATAGGACGAACCGCAGAAATGATATTTACTACACTGTGACATATCACCTTTGTGTGAATGTGTGTATGCTAACCTGTGTGTTTTGACAGCAGGGATTGGTGAGTTTAGTCCATCTGTCAGAAAGCCCCCAGCCCAAGGCTAAAGGTGCTATCTGTCATACCAGATGACACTGAGACTGGGAGTCCATGACAGGGTGGTAGAAAGTGGGGGTTATCACACCACAGCAGCTAGGATGTGTAAAGTAAGGCAGGTTCAGTGATGGTGGAAAAGGATGCGTGAGGATTTCCAAGGAAAGAAATTTAAGAACTAGAGGGATCATAGTGAAGGAATGTTAAAATTAAGCTAAAGTTTGGGAATAGGGCAAAACAAGGATGTGACAGATGGGCGTTAAAAACATAGAAATAATACATGAAAAGAGAAAGAAGCAAGCCTGGCTTTAAACCGCGGAATGAAAATCAGTTAAGGCTCAGAGAGGACGGCCGTGACTGGAGCGCAGAGCGCCCGGTGTTAAAATCAGAGATTTGTTTCATGGTGCTTTCAAACGCACACCGCAGAGGTGTAACTCTCTTTTCAATTACGCGCGACAGCCGCTGTCCCCCTGATCCATGCACTTACTTTGACAAGAATGATGGTGGAGCAGACAGGTGAGTCGCAGCGAGAGAGAGGAAGGCAAAGGCTGAGTTGAGAATGCGAGTGCTGGAAAGAAAGCATTCCACACATTTTCATTTACACTACAGTCGTCCCTCCTTTATCGCAGTTAATGGGTTCCAGACCCGACCGCGATAAGTGAAATAGGATTCAATATTAATAAAAGGAATATTTTCGTAGTTAGAGCATAGAAAAGCTGATTATGACTTTTTAAATACGGGGTTTGAAGATGATTAGATCCCTGTAGACATGAAATAACACCCATACAGTCACCTTTACACTTCTTTTAGTCTTTATTTACATCACATTGCCCAGACTACGGGATCACTGCAGAGACATAACGCTAGCAAGCTCACTAGTTTGCCTCTCCAATTTGCATTTTCACAATTTACAAATTCTAAAGGACAAAGAAGCCAAAAACATACCACTTCCACATGGAATGAGAGGAGAATCTTTTTCTCCACTCGATCTCAGCCATGGGGTCATTTCTGGCCTGTGGCTGTTTTTTTATTGGTCCACAGCACATTTTAAAAATATAAGTAATAAAAAAAAAAGGAAAAAAAAATTGGTTCAAAAATACAGCAAAAATTTTAAAATCATTTTACAAGAATAAAGTCAAAATATTAAGACAAAAGTTAGATTGGGGGAAAAAAGAGATTAAAGTCAAAATATTATGAAATAAAGTGATAATTATGATTAAAAAAATGAAATGAAATAGCTGGATTTTTTTTTTCAATCCAGCAGAATGGAACAAAAGCAGTACTTTTACGAGAATAAAGTCAAAATATTAGGAGGAAAAAGTTCTATACTAATGAGAAAAAGTCGTAATTTTACAAGAGTAACATATTTGGAGGAAAATAACGTCATTTTAGTTGCATTAAGGTGAAATATTCTGACATAATAAGAAAAACAAGTTTTTTTTGGAGTTGTACTATGAAAAACCAAACAAAGAAAAGTGTTTTTTTTTTTTTTTTTAATTCGGCAGGGGAAAAGGTTATATTATGGAAATAAAGTCATAATATTACAAGAAGATTTTCGAAAAGTATGTTGAAAAATTTGGAAAAAAAAATAAAAACAGCAAAAATGGAAAAACAGCAGTATTTTTTTTTTAATTGTACACATTTTTTATAAAGTGATAACATTACGAGAATAACATCATAATTACGAGAAGAAAATTTACAAGAAGGATATTAAAATATTTTGAAAATTAGAAAAAAAAACAACAGTAAAAAATGAGGGGGGAACCAAAAACTGAAGTTGGTACGAATAAATAGACTTTTTCACCTGCATCACAAAGTTGATACGCAGGGTTTGTTTTACTTTTACACTTATATAACTTCTTGGCATGGCTACATGTGTTGCTTTACAAAATACCAAAGTGGCACAGTCGCATCCTTTCATTTTCACTATGTGTCCCCAGCTGGACAAAGTGTGGACACGCCTGCTATAAATGTATTAACTCTGCAGAAAAAGCAACAATGATCATTTCGCTCCTAACAATGTCTCTGCAGTTAACATTGACTGGATTTGTATTGCAACAATAAAGCAACGTATATTTGTTACTGCTGCTTTACATACAGTAAAAGGTCGATTATTCGATTAGTCATGATGTCATGGTGAGCCTTGCACCGTCCGCATGACATTTTGTGTCATAACATAGAGATTGTACTCTGCATTCCTGCCTTCTTGTTTGTTCCTTAGGGTATCTTTGCCCTTTTACCACCCATCCATTTAAAATTATGAGCCTACATTACCTGAACATGAAGCCTCGTCTCCCACCAACTCTGCGAAACGGTCTCTTTCATCACATCGAGCCAGAAGCGCATGCAAGAACTTTTCCTCCTCTGCTTGGCCGATAATATGCGACGTGTCAAACAGTGGGGGGAAAAGACATTATACCATCATTCCATTTCAGCAAATCTTCACATGGTCTTCCCACCAACCTGTTATGAGCAATTTTAACATCTTTTCATTTGCAGAATTTGTGCAATAATAAGCATAGTCATTGCTCGAAATCTTGGCTTTGCTGTCAAGGACTTTACAGTATTTATTGATTTATTCTGTCTTGGTAGGTCAAAGGATGGCCATTAATTTGCTTTTTTTCCAATAGGAATACGGTGCAAAAAAGGGAAAAAGAATAAACTGATGTTCCCACATGGCCCTGTCACAGAAAGTTCAATGGCATGCAAGCATGGGGCTTGTTTAGAAAGAAAAACGATGTCATCTCTGCTTTTGGTTTCTGATTGTTAGAGAACAAAATTGTGTACCAGCAGGGACAGTCCGAGCTGGATACAGAAGGCAAGGTTTAAAACGGAAAGCTTTGTATCTGTCGGGCCTTCAACTTGCTTTGGGAACGTTTGGAACAGCACAGTGCTGTCATGGGGTGGGCTTGGTAGATGGCAGCTTGCCACCGGTCAGAAGAAATACACATTTATAGAATTATTAGCGGGACCACACCACATAATCACACACAGACGTTACCCTGCTTTGCGGATTGAACTGGCTTGTGCTGCAACCATCATTTGCAGGCTTCCTTTGCAAGGGTAGATCACAAGAAATAAAATATACAGATTATGTTTTTAATCACCTTTTCCAAGGGATTCAAAACGCAAATAAAGTTATTTCTTCAGACTCAGCAATGGCAGCCACAGTAAAAAAAAATAAATCCTGTCTGAACAATGAACAATAGGAGTGTAAAGGTGACCATTGGGGGGTTATTTCATGTCTCCAGGGCTCTAATAATGTTCAAAACTGTTTTTAAAAAGTCATAAACAGGTTTTTGATGCCTGGCTTTAAACCGCGGAATGAATGCAATAATAATAAAAATATTGCATGTATTAACATTGAATTCTATATCACAGAAATTCATTTGACGTGGTCGGGTCTGGAACCAATTAACCGCTATAAACTATAAATATGCTAACTGGAAAATGTACAAAAATGGAGGCATTTTGACGTTAACCAAAAAATCCTCTAACTGGGGCAGAAACTAACCGAGGTTCCGCTGTACCAGTAATGCAATTACTAGAAGACATTGACAAAGACATTGTTGACAGGTTCTCAGGGCATTGGAGGTGAAATGTCTTAAGACAACCTGAACAGTCCAGTTGCGATCAACAGGACTGGAGTTGTCCTATCTAGTCTTTGAGCATGAACTGAAGAAACCTGCTCGGATAAATACTGCACAGAAACCGGAATTAAAAAAAGGAACAACAAGAAAGAACTTTCCCAATGCTGATACGTGTAAGTCTATATTATGTCTTATTTTCTCTTATTATGTCTACTACTGTATATTGGGTAATAGGAGTGTAAAGGTGTCTATAGGGATGTTATTTCATGTTATAATAATGTTAAAACCTGTATTGAGAAGGTCATAAACAGGTTTCTTATGCTTTATCTACAAAAATATTCTATTTTTAAATAAGGAATCCTACTTCACAAAAATTCACGGTCACGTCTGGAACCAATTAACCGCGATAAATGAGGGATGACTGTATGAAGAACTATTTTTTACCCAACACTCACCAAGCTGCCAAAATGAGAGTGACTTAAATTTCTGCTTCAGTTTTTGTTTTTGTGATTGTCACAAAAATGACTTGTTTTTCAGGACACAACAGACACGTAATACTGTTAGTCGTGCAGCTGTGCATGTCATTGCATGGTCAACATGATTAAATCCCCTTGCAACAATGTCCTGGCATTTCTTCTCCACTGGAATTGCGGCCACACATCCCGGCTAACGACCTATTGTTATGCAGGCTGGTCACTCACCAGGCACACCCGGCAACAACCACAGCAATGACCCTACTGTGACACACCCACCAGGGACACAGATAGGGAAACGCTACACTTAAGACTGAAGAAGCAAAACTTTTTTCTCTCGCGTAGAATTTTTTTTTCTCTGTTGCTTCGCTCTATCGTCATTTCATACTTTCTCTGCTTTTGTTCTTCTTAATATTTCATCTTTGTCTGTTTCTGAGTCCTATCTGCTTTGGGGCCACCCCCTGAATGACTTCGGCACTTGAGCTTTCTGTTCACAGATTGCCTATTTTTCCTCCAGTGGCCCCCTCTCGCTGTGTAACTGGAGGTGTGTTGTGTGGACTTAACCAAACCATTTTCAAAATTGTAACTACGCAGCTGGGGTCTAAGATGAAGCAGAGGAAAACTTTTGACTCTGCTGCCACATCGGGTTAAAAAATTTTGCAGGGGAGCCGGGCTGTCAAGCAGAAACACAGCAACACAGCCGACACAAAAACAAACAAAAAACAGCCATAAAATATAAAATATCCTCTTTCTGCTGAACTTCTTTGTACAAAGCTTGCCTTCGCTGAACCTCTTCATCGCACAGGTGATCTGTGCTTCTGCTTTGTATGAAAGCCTGCTCTTCTTGGACATACAGGTAGTCCCTATGATTACCATCAGAAACCATTGCAATAATTTCTATAGTGAAGACTAAAAATAGCATTGCAAATCCTATTGCCAGCTACAGCTTCCATGTTAAGGTTGTCAAAAATGTAGAAATGACCAATGGACCGGATTCAAAGTCTTGATATACAGTCGTCCCTCGTTTATAGCGGTTTGTTGGTTCGACTGCGATAACTGAATTTCCGCAGTACAGGATTCAATGTTCATAAATGGAATATTTTCGTAGTTCGAGCATAGGCTGCAAAATGTGACTCAGCGGGCCGCAAATGGCCCACGGGCCACAGGTTTGAGACCCCTGTATTACAGGGACTCGAGACGGCCACTAGCTAGCAAGGTAGCATGCTAACCAGTTAGCCTCAAATGTATTTCTTCGAAACTTAAGAAGACAAAAATTTACCACTTCGACAAGGAATGGGAGGAGAACTTTTTTTCACTTTCACGTCGGACGTTCCATGGCTGACTTCATGACTTCATGCAGTGTTAAAGTAATGTAATATCAACCTCTCGATCCAGCCTCCACACTTGGATCTCGTCCACGACCCGAAGATGGCACTCCACCCTTTGCCGGGCGAAAACCACAGACTCGGGCTTGGAGTTGCTGATTTCCGTCCTGGCCGCTTCACACTCGCCTGCGAACCGATTCGGCGAGAGCGAAAGATCACGGCACGATGAAGCCAGCAGGACCACATCATCTGCAAAAAGCAGAGACGCAATCCTGCAGCCACCAAACCCTTCATCGCATTTTTCTTATTATTCCATCTAAAGCTATAACAACATTTTGCTGCGCAAACAACCCAGAATATCCACATTGGGTCATAGGAGATAATTATTTTTCTCCATTCCTTAATGTTTTAATTTACATTTAATTGTTCAGCTAATCCAGTTCACTCTGAGCAGAGTTAAAATATTAGGGCTGCTACGTCCTATCCTCTCTGTGAGCAATCAAGAGGAAAATTACATCCTGTGACTCTACAGCTTATCATGATAAGTGCGGCGTTTCTTTGGAATTTTTGATCTGCCTCCAACACTCCTGAGCCTACCCTGCAAAAGGCAGGTTAAGGCCTTTGCTTTTATTCCATCCAATCCTCCGTGGAGCCGAGAGCTTTGTCTTTCCATTATTTTGGTATAACTCTACTCTGTTCTTTCACTGTTCTCCCTGCTTGTCTGGGAGATTTCAATTCGACCCACCCGAGTAACATATGTTACAGTATATCACCTTGACTTCAGAAAGGTAAAACAACAACAACAGAAAAACCCTCCAATAAAACATCTATGGTCAGTTTTTGTACAGGTCTGCACCTTTAACTGGAAAACAGTTGACTCAACATTCCACTACTGTATTTCCTTATAATGAGACACGTACTATCTGGAAAGCCAATGTGAGAAGTTTAGGAGGTTTCACAAATGACAGCATTTACCATTCAGGAAATAGAGCCACTTCATGGAATGTGTCAGTTTTCAGGGGCTCAAAAGTATTTGGACTTTTGGCAATGAATGAAAATGTATCAGTCAAAGACTTCCAGAAATCTGATGCCCATGGACATCCCCAAACCTTTTCCCCAGAGATGCTTTGTCAGGCCTCTTCTGTTGGTGTTTGGTTGCCTGTCTTCAGTCGGGCAAGATGGGAAAATATACTGTGAGATCATTTAATGTTAATATGAAATGTGGGGAAACTGAATATTTTACAGAGGATAAACTAAAAATATTCATACGTTACTGTTTTAATCCCAAATTGTGTCCCGTTAGTGTTCACGACACCAAAGCTGATGTTAATGTATTTTTCGCAGTGGGAAGTCACATTGAAAGGCATATTTTTCTGTGTTAGATGAGTGCCTGAATCTTGACTGATTGACCCTTTTTTACATGTTTCACCATTGACACACAACCCAGTGGAGAGCTGGAGAAGAAGGACGACGTGACGTCACTTGGAGATCACGCCCTTTTGGAATTATGCATGGAATACTTTGTTGACATATTGTTGTGGTGCATTTTTTGTTGATTTTCTGTGATTATGTAGTTTTTGATATTATAACTGCTCGTTGCGTGCCAGGTTTTTGCTCGAACACTAGATAGACGCAATAAGCCTGGTCACATTTCCAAAAGACGCCATTTGCCACGTCAGAATCTTCGGTATAGTGTTTGGCACATTTCGAGTTTTGATGCTGTGCCTCAGATACAGAAAAGTTTGGGACTGCATGTGTACTACTGGAGGGTGCGCCTACCATCAACTTTCCTCAACCCAGACTGGGGGAAACACAAGCACTGACATAGCTGGAAATAATCAAAAAGTCAAAACACCCAGTAGACTTTCGACCGTGGAAAAGCATGCCAAGATGGCATTAATTAAATTCACATTTTTTCTACCAGATATAATTCTACGAATCTTAGAATAATATTTGTTTCCGTTGCTGATTTCAAGGCTAGCTAAACAGGGACGGTTGCTCACTCGTCTTGTATCTTGCAGTCTCTGCATAGATCTGTCAGTGTCAGTCATACCTGTTGTGGCCGATTGTTTTATATCTGATGCGCAATGAATTGCTTTGTCAAAACGAAGGCAGCTCTGGCTTCCAAAACTGATCCGATGTTGGTCAACATCAATCCAGTCAACCCTTCATCAAATACATCGTCACTGACACGCCTGAGTTTCATTCCGCCGATCACCAGCGGTAGCTGCCAGTATAGTCGGCGCTCTGCCAACTGGAACAAGCAACAGACAATTCCAAACCTCTACACTACAACATCATCTGGAGCTGTTCTTGTCAGAGTGCTCGTAAGCACTAGTCTGGAAGTCCCGAACAAGCCCTTTCCCCAACTGAGACAAGCTAGCTAACTTCGGGGTTGGCCAACCTCTCCTTACGATGTCGAGTTTGTCTGCTTTTTCCCCATCAACCATTGTGGGCGTTATTGTGTGCAAATTGCTACAGACTATTCTGCTTTGTTGCGCTCTCAATCAGAAAATGATGACGTTATTAGTGAGGCAAATCTGAAATCTGATTAGTTACAGAAACAGACCAAAGTGACATGGGCCAGCACGACTGATTTTGAAGGCCCAAGGCAGATTAGACTGGCATGGCAACACCTAGCAGCTGAAATCTGATTGGACAGAAAAATCTGGCATACACATACGCTACTGGAAGCAGTGCAGCCAAGACACACGCTACGAAGTGAAAATAATACTTTTGGGAATAATGGCCGTTTGATCGTCACAAGGTATTTTATAGTTTTTTACTGGCAGACGACAGCAGAATGACAGAAGGTTTTATTAAGTGAATACTTAATACTTAGCACACAATCAGTTGTGATTAATGCTGGCAGTTTCACCTCCATGTCTTGTTTCTTTCTACGTGTGAACAGTTCCAATCCTGCTGCAGAAAGGATTAAAAAAAAAGATGGAAATTGAGGCGTGTTGCAGAGATGCTGGTACGTCTCCGCCTGGATGGATGGATGGATGGATGGATGGATGGATGGATGGATGGATGGATGGATGGATGGATGGATGGATGGATTAGAAATGATTCACTCTCCAAAGATGGCACCCCCTGGCGCCTCAGCATAATGGTGTGAGGTCTGGTATTATTCATAATTGCAATATTTATACCAGCATAATTTTTGGCCAAGGTTGACATTTTAGATTTCACTTTCACCTTTGGTTTCTATTCATGATGGAGTTCCAATGAAGCATTTTAAATACTAATGTCTTGGACCAAGATTTGGATGAAATATGCAGTATGTTCTCTGCAAGACACGCTGGTCCAAGCTTATCTTGCTAAAAGAGGAGAGACTCCTCAACGCTAGAGGGACAACAGATCATATCTCACACTCAACCACCGAGATCAATATTGAGTGATGCAGATGATTTTGATGCTATTAGGCAGTCTCACCTTTACTGCAAAGGAAATCACACAGTCTCCCTTTAGAATTGTTATCCACTGAACTCTCTTCCTCTCTCTCTCTCACACACACTCTTCTTGAGAATAGGTGTTTCCATCCATCCATCCATCCATCCATCTTCTTCCACTTATCCGCGGGGAAGCAGGGAAGCCCAGACTTCCCTCTCCTTGGCTATTTTGTCCAGCTTTTCCTGAGGCATTCTCAGACCAGTTGAGAGACATAGTCTCTCTCACGTGTCCTGGGTCTTCCCCAAGGCCTCCTTCCGGTCGGCTACCTGGCTCCTCTCAATGTGGAGGAGCAGCAGTTCTACACCGAGTTTCTCCCGGATGACAGTGATTCTCACCTTATCTCGAAGGGAGAGCCCAGCCACCCTACGGAGAACATTCATTTCAGCCGCTTGTACCCGCAATCTTGTCCTTTCGGTCACTACCCAAAGCTCATGACCATAGGTGAGGGTAAGAAGCAGATCCACTGGTAAATTGAGGGCTTTGCCTTTTCGCTCAGCTCCCTCTTCACCACAACGGACCGATGCAGAGTCTGCATCACTGCAGGCGCTGCACCAATCTGCCTGCCAATCGTGCGTTCCATCTCTCTCTCACTCGTGAACATGATTCCGAGGTACGTAAAGTCCGAAACTTGGGGGAAGATCTCATCACCGAACCACGGAGTCTGACTTGCAGGTGCTGATTCTCACCCCGGCCGCTTCACACTCAGCTGCGAACCGATCCAGTGAGAGTTGAAGGTCATGGCTCGATGAAGCCAGCAGGACGACCTCATCTGCAAAAAGCAGAGATCCACCAATTTGGAACCCCTCGACACCCTGGCTGTGCCTAGAAATTCTGTCCACAAAAGTAATGAACAGAAAGGGTGAAAAAGGGCAGACCTGGCGGAGTCCACCCTAACAATAAGTGTTTCGATGACATATATCGTGTTTGCATTTTTCATAAATACTTCATATTTTAAAAATCCTAATGAGAAATATTTATGCTGTTTTATTTGTGTTTCACAAGAGTCAGTAATACCAACCACTACCAGGAAAAAGACCTCTAAAAATCCTGCATTTATCTATCACAGATTCAAATTATTTGAGCACCTTAGTAAAAAGGTCAGCTCTTACGTGACTTTCTTTTTATATTTGAATTAATTCTTAACCAGCATATCTCAGAGCGGAGGTCGTTAGCAGTGGACAACACCAATAGTGTGTCTGTGTGTGTGTGTGTGTGTGTGTGTGCATACTGTATATTATACCCTGCTATTTCGGGAGTTCCATAATGCGATATGAGTTTGATGCGAGGTTTATTTTTTCCATTTCCCATTGGTGCAATGTTTTCCATTTGAGTGTTTCTTTGGCAGATCCAATCTGATTTATTCAACATTTGCACGCATCAAGGTTACAAATCTATTTCAATTTATTTTCCCAGGACTGATGCAAAGAAAGGTCTAAAGAGGGATTCTAATGTACTTGGATTTGTTTGGCTGCAAATAGCAGCAACATGATAGCAGGGTTTAGAGTAGCTGTTATTGTCTAGATTACAAGAAATGATAAAACATAGAATTAAACATAGTGCATCTGCAAAAATGGCCAATAGCCACTCTTTGGTTGTTATGTGTATTGTGTAATCCATCCATCCAGGGAAGCCCAGACTTCCCTCTCCCCGGCTACTTCATCCAGCTCCTCCCGGAGGATCCTGAGGCGTTCCAATCCAGTTGAGAGACATAGTCTCTCCAACGTGTTCTGGGTCTTCCTCAAGGCCTCCTGTCGGTTGGACGTGCCCTGAACACTTCACCGGGGACGCATCCAGGAGGCATCCTCACCAGATGCCCAAGCCACTTCATCTGGCTGCAGCACCGTTACTCCGAGTTTCTCCCACATAACGGAGTTTATCAATGGCTGACTCAGGTGAAGGAAGCTGACATCTCTGGTGAGTAGATGTACTTTACTGAAAAGGTTTTATCGTTTTGTCATGTTATTATATAAATATTGATTGTGAACTGCTTCAGATGACGTTTGGAGCTGTCTGAACCTTTAATCACCGAGCCGTTCTATTTATACACTCACATTTGGCTGAGCGCCAACTTCACAAGCGCCGGTGTGCCGCCAATCACAGATGGAAATTAGTCACTAACTCAAAGTTCCGAGCAGTCATGTAAGTCTGGCATATTGGTGACTGTATCCGAAGATAAGGGGACTTATATCATTATGATTGGTGTTGGTATCTTGGCAATCTTAGTTACCTGTCAACACCTGGTTTGGCAGATCATTGTCGTTATTGCTTTTCTTTCTGATACAGGCTCTCACGGTGTTTGGCCAAAAAAATTCTGGTCGATCCACTGAAGGCCCAGGTACCAAATGGACTGCCCGGCACTGCAAGCACCCCCCTTGTCGAGGTCTGATTCCAAGTGGAGCTATGTACCCGATACTGACCCAGCCACATGCACGTCCATCTGTTCCATCAGCAGTCACCCTCATCTCATCACTCCATAAAACCTTTGAAAATCTTCAAATACTTCTTGGCCCAGTCTTTTTCAGTAGTAAGGGGTTTCGTCCTTACCTTAGGTATTCCTTTACCTTACCTTGGTCATGCCTCTGAGTACTGAGCGCCTTGTACTTCAGGCCTGTCCAGGTAGGTTGCAGCTCTGGGATATGACAGCAATGGAGGATAATGGATTCCTGGTAGCTTCACATTTGTACAACAACCAGCAACCCTGCTGACTATTTGCAACCAAACTGTTGCTGGTTCTTTGAATCTGCCCCAGTATGTATTTTTGCATGATGAAAGCTCTTGTAAGTTAGGAATTTTTAATTTTAATAGATCACTTGCGTTGTCCTGAATGCACCATAAATATTAAGGGCGAAGCAAGAGAGTGATCCTGGAAGGCTGAGAATCACCCTTCTCGGTGTGTTGGTTTATGTCTCATAAAATTCAGCAAATTGTTGTCTATTTTAGATCCGTCTTTGATTTTGCAAAAACGTACAATGTAGGGCGGCCTTCTCGAGAAGGGAGAACCTTTCGGCACCACAACATTCTCTTCCACCAGGTCTGTCCCTGGTCCCTTCTCCCGCTCGTGTCAAGGAGGAGGGACAGTCAATAACCTGACTGTCCCAGCTCTTATCTTGGGATGAAGAAACTAACTTTCTGGTCTCTGTGCCTGGGATGTTTTTGTAGTGAGAGCATAGAAAAATTGTTTATGGGTTTCTAAATACAGTTTTTAACATTATTAGAGCCCTATAGACATGAAATAGCATCCCTATAGTCGCCTTTACACTCTTATTATTCATTGTTTACGCCATATTGCACAACTAACCAATGAGTCGCGAATTTATTTCTTCTAAACATAAGAAGCTAAAAACGTTCCACTTCCACATGGGATGGAAGGAGAACTTTTTTTTCCATCTATCATGGTGGACATGCCATGGCTGACTACATGCAGTGTTAAGGTCATGTAAAGTAAGGTCATGTCACTTATATTTCAATATGTTTGGACTAATAATAGACCATAGTCTACCAACCCTATGTTCATTTCATCAATGCGTTATACATTAGCATGTAAACATTGAACTAATATATTGGTCACGTAATATCGATGCATTTATTGCACACGAGCCAATGACACACTTCTTTTTATCACACAGTCACATGATTTCATAGCTGATATATAAAGGTTAAATTATTACACCGTACATCCGTGAATGTGAAAAATAGTTATTTCTACCAATTACACAGTCTATTTGGTTTACCGGAGCTCAGTACTCAACTATGAATATCAGAAAATAGCATTGTTCATCATCTCCCGCCAACGGGATAGCATTCCCTTTATTTCACATTCACACCTTTGCTCACATTTGAAATTGGTACACTCACTCTTTCTGTCGCGCCCCCCCCATGCCTCGTTTTCTTTCACACGCACACACGGGCTGATACTCTGTGGCCGCTCGTTCCGCAGTTGCTGAGCTGCTCGGTGTGGACAGCTTCATCCACTGTGTGTGAATAATGTCCAAGGTCACTGTGTGCTCAGAGGGCGATCATGAAAATCCTACTGTTGCTAACCACGGGCCCCACCGCCAAATTTGACAGACGCTGGGTGTGACGGGAAAGGAAGAAAAAGTGAGTAAGGTGGAGGTGGGGGCAGTGAATGTGCTGAGCAAGGACTGAGGCGGCTCGAATGGAAAGCACATGAGAAGCAGAGGAAAGGAAGATATGAGGGAGTAGGTGGGAGTGGGAATGGGTAAGGCGGAATTAGGTAACAGAGTTCTGTCTAAACACTCACACTGGAAGGGTGCAGCAGACCTTTTCTTGATGCTCATCACTCACTATCCAGGTGGTCCTCGAGTTCTGCTCTTAGTAGGAATTCTGGGCCCCATGAAAAATAAAAATCACATTCGATCCCCCCGGGCAGCTGTGGTCACTGCATCTCGAGGACTTAACTGACCCATAAAAGCTATTTTTATGCTATTTCACTCAAACCTGAATTTAGTAAGATGCATGAATATGAATGCATTGTTCAATAATTTCAAAATAACAGACAAAAAGAATCATCCCGTCACAGGTTGGGTGCGGGATCAGCCTTTATAAGTCCCCCTTGGGCACTATGATTAGAAAACACTCCACTTATCAATGAAACCGAACCAAACTAATCAGCTGTCCAAACTCCAGGTGAGAGCTGGATGACCTCAAACCTTTGACTATTAAACTCAGACAAAACTGAGATCATCGTCCTTGGTCCCCAGCACCTCAGAGACAACGTTGCAAATGATATTACTGCCTGAGATGGTCTTGCCTTCACCCCCCCACAGTACAGCCAGAAACCTTGGTGTCATCTTCGATCGGGATCTTTCCTTTACTTCCCAAATGCGACAAATGTCAAGAACAGCATTTTTTCATTTACAAAACATTAAAAAAAATCTGAAAATTCCTGCCACTACCACTTGTTCATGCCTTTGTGACCTCCAGGTTGGATTATTATAACTCTCTGTCAATAGGTTGCCCGAAGAAATCTTTCAAGACCCTTCAGTTGGTAAGCGGAACCAGAAGAAGAGATCATATGTCACCCGTATTCGAGTTTAAAATTCACCTTCTTCCATATAACGCATGGTGAGGCACCCGTATATCTTGGTGTTGAATTTCACGTCAAGCACAAAGTCATTCATTAATTCCATCGACATTTTACAGACTATTTTTAATTCTCGCGGCAATTCTCGCTTTCCTTTTGAAGTCAAAACGGGACATGAACTTGTGTTTGTAAATACTGCGCGATTCCGTTTTTCAACGCAGCCCTAGTCGTGCTTTCCAATCTCCTTCTTTTGCCTTTCATCCCTCCCCTTTCTCCCTTTTCTATTTCATTATTTTCGTACTTGGCAACATTGAATCTTTCTGGCAGCTCCAAAGCCGGCGTGTGCGCTCGCTAAGGTCGAACCAAACCATTTCATGCGGATATCGGGGGTGGTTGGTGAATATGGACGTTTACTTCTTGGTCAATGTGGATTTAACTTTTACTGCCAAAAACAAATACATCGTTTTTGATCGTTTTATGGCTATATTTGAAAAAAAATACATTTCTACCCAGATAGGAAAATCATGTTTTAATTTGTACATATTTTTTTTGCAGAGACACTTGGAATTGTCCTGAATTTGTTTTCACTGCTATTTCACTGAGCAAGATGTAAGAGGGTTTTTTTTCCTCTTAATTGGGGTGATGCTTAAGGTCAGGACAAGCCCTCGGGGGACAAGTAGAAGTTGGTGCTGTGTTTGCTAAACTCTTTGTGACTGCGTCTTAGGGCACTGAACGGACACTGAAGCAGACGTATTTGAAAGCGCTGATTTGGGGGTCAATACGGGTTCCGGCAAGCCTGTTTTTGTTGTTTTCCAAACTGGTGAAGATGAACAAGTTTGCTCATACTTGTACACTACAGTACATCAACCTGTAAGTCAACCAGGAATACAGCTTTGTGGAAGTTTCCCTCATTTAAATAGCGGTATTTACATTTCATCTAATTGGGATGCACATGGTGTTTTTGGCTGCGCGTGTGTGCATTAGCCCTCGGCTCCCCGTGCACCTCCATAATTAGCGAGCGCTTGATAATGTAGTCTAATGGCTTCACGGGAACATTCTGAAATACTGATGAACATCTGCTTGGCAGGAAACGCACACACTCGCTTCCATTTCCTCTCAACCTGACACGTATCCTTGAATCTATGTAAAGAATACACAGCAAGTGGGATGTACCTTGGAGAACCCATTTCAATCTCAAACTAAAACTCCCGTAATTAAGGAAAAGTGTTGGTTTTAATATTGGAAGTATGGATGAAACCAACACCCGTGAGAGACAAACTGCCTCAAATTGTTCATCTCTGCTGTAAATAACTCAAGTCTAATTACACGGGATGTAACGGGACGTCTACTGTGGACCACCGCACGTCCGCGATTCGGCATTCACAGCCCCGCAAATTTGCTGATTTTTGGTCAAAAAATGTTTTTATTTTCTTTATGGTATTTTTATTTGTATTTATTTTTTATTACATTTTTTCCCATTTCAAATACTCGATGATAATTTATGACTGATTAGAAATACAAATTAAAACGTATTAATACGTAAACAGGCAAAGACAAGTGGAAAAGACGGAAGCAGGGTTCCGCCATTGTTCAGTCGAGATGGGGAGTGCGACTACAAGCTGGAACCACACAACTGCTTGGGGCGGTGAGATTTCCAGGGGCCCCCAAACGTCTCATAAAAACTGATTTTTTTTTTCTTCAATTTAAAGTACATATGACTGTTTTAGTCTTAATTCACGTGCTTAAAACTACATCAAAATGCGTAATCTATCATGAGCGCTCCCCCGCTGCTCCCCCCCTCTGTTCTCATGCGATGGACTATTCCATGTTACTGCACATGTAACATGTTACATGTTACTGCACATGTGCAGATTGTTTCCGGAAATGGAGTTGAGTAGAGAAGAGGAGAAGGCAAGAGGGAAACAGTTTTTTTAATCAAAAGTGATGAAGGTGCGACAACAACGGACGAAGCAACTGCAGAGAACCAGAGGCAGATGGACGCCCACCTCTGGGTTCCTATCGTGGAATATTGTTTAGAAGACATTATGTAAACAAGATATAACTTCCTCTCTTGTGTCAACTTTGACGTAGTGGTCGTTCTTCTTGTCTTGTTTTTTTTTCCTGTGTACCGGCAGAATATAAACTGCGTTTATACCGTACTTTCAAGCCAAATGCTTCTTGTAAAAGTATTCCTTCATAGTAGTCATCAGTGAAATGATCACTGCAAAGAACAGAACTCGAGGTGGGCGTCCATCTGTCTGTCGTTCTCTGCACCTGCTTTGTCCATTGTTGTCTTAAGCTTTCCCAGCCCACACATCCTGCAGTCAGTGAAAACATAAGCAAGGCTTCGGCTTGCCCTTCCTCCTTGTGTCATTCAATCAACGTCTGAGAGTAACTCACGTGTTTTATATCCGACATTTCCGTCTCTAGCGTAAACAGCGCTGACTGAGCGCTGTGATGCCACAGGACCAAGAATTTCATTTTCTTTCTTCATGCTCAGCCTGCAGGATGGACAGATGAAGGGACAAAGTGATGGTGTGTTGAAGGACCATGTGAAGGCTGCTCCAACAAGCCACCTAATTGGACACAAGAGGACTCGCAAGTTTAGCGACGAACGGTTTAAAAAAACACTTTGGAAAAAAAAATATATATATATAAATATGGAAACACATCACAGAAAACATCTTGAAATATGAACGCTAATTATACGATTGCGTATGTGATGTGTAGGGATGTTGAGAAGAGGAAGAGAAATGATGGACTCACTGATGTATCGTGGAACCCAAAAGGGGAACATTTATATCCTTTTACAGCAAAAAGAAAGAGAAGCCTTCTAAAGGACACACAGACAGACATTTAATATAATCACAGTCCCTCAGATCTCAAAGCAGTTGCATTATTTAACAGCAGGAGTAGGATACCCTCCAGTGTGTGTGTGTGTGTGTGTGTGCGTGTGTGCATTGCCGCTATAAATACACCTGCATCTGTGGCATGCTCACTCAGTTGCCTACAATCCCACTCTCATTTTCTCTTTAGTAGTTTCTACCCTCATGACGAGGTACTCGAAATTCTGTTGAATCCTCTTTTTTGTGTTTGTCCGCCACAGCGGATCACGTGTTTCTATCTCGCCCTGTCCTTTGCATCTCCAGTCCAAACACTTGCATGCTCTCTCGAAGCCTCCTCTTTGGTCTTCTCCTGCCTGCCAGCTCCGTCTCCAGCATCCTTCGACTGGGATGCTCTCAATCCTCCCTTCCAACAAACCATCTCAGGCTGGCCCGTCCTGACCTCGTCTCCCTGACATCCTCTGATCTGCTCCTTTCTAATCCTTCCATCCTCCTCACTCCCAAGGAACACGTAAGAACAGGAGTGGACTGGGACGAAAATTCGGTTCTGGACTTTTATGAGAACGTAGGAGAATGTGCAGAGTTGGGATCGGACCTGCAGCTTCTGCTTTGAGCACGGCAAAAACAAAAGTTCAAGAGAATAAATAAGTCCAATTTTAAGCAACCGTTTCTTAATCAGAAATGAGTTCTTTTCTTAAAAATCAAGCTAAAAGCCTTATTTTTATTATTCTTCGATAACAGATTAATACAGATTTGTCGGAAATGAAAAATAAAAGTGGTTTCTAACCTTTGTAAATTTAAGAATTGACTTTGAATTAATTGGCTTTTGAAGACCGTGGTCTGGAACATTTGATCAGCTGATCAACAGCCGGTCTCATAAATTGCTACTGGAATTTCTTTGTCTCACTCCTGTTTCTTCTTTTTGCATCTTGAAGCTCTGCTTCGAACCTCCTTAAGATCCAACAGCGCAAAATCTTTCAATTTTTCAACTGGTTTAAAAATTTTGAGGAGTGTATTGTTGAAATGATTTAGAATTCCTCCTCATAAATGTCATGGAAGTGAAATGCAGCCAAGCATGTCATCACTAGCCTGCTACGTTCCCAGCAAACCAGCACTCTCAGTTTTGTACAAGCAGTCTTCTCGCTCAGGGAGAGGTGTGATTTCATTTCTGCGAAAGTGAACTAAAAAAGGAATCTCCCTTATGAGCAATGTGGTGTTACAGCCTGCACTGTATGGTTGAGGCACCCATTCTTTTGACTGTGTAAAAATATCCTGACATTGCCTCTCCAACACGCTGGCGGGTTTTTATATACAAATTGGTAAATTTGCTGTTAATGCAAGGCCCAGAATATACAAAATCGTCGACCTCGTTGATAACCATTTTGCTCGATCGGCCTACGAGCCACCCTGTACTTATCCACTTCTGTAATCTTAGTCTTGTTGACATTTAACAGGAGCCCCTTTGTTCCACTTAACGCTCCGTACCATGCTCTCATGATGGTACCGAGTTCTCATGACGTGTTCCGAATAAATGTGGATGTTTTGCTGCTTTGTCTCCCTGCGCGTTCAATGCTGAACCGCTCTGTGTCTCCTAGTGATGTTCCCACTACTGACTACTGATTGGCATAGAAACTACTGATCAAGACGAACAGATGCAGAGGAATCCCCATGTTCTTCGTGATGCTCCACAGGTTGTGGTTGACAGCCAATGCCTTGGAGTTCGCAGAAGCCGCAGAAACCGGCTTGCCAGACTTCGTATTGGTAGCCATCCGGTGGATTCCGGCTGGTGCCAAGTGGTCAGTGGTTTCTTCTTTTGAGGGCGGTGTTAGTGGCCAACAGCTCCATAGGCGGAGGAACCGACATGAGCGTTCGGGAGCCTACCTCTGATGTGGACAGTAGTGACGACCAACCACCATATGAGGTCAGCAACCTGAGCGTCATCTTAGATTTCACTCTCTTCTACCTCTCCACATGAAGTCCATCACCGAAATGTCACTAGGCTACGCCCCCTCTGGACCCTAATCCCAGCCTTTATCACCTCTCCCTTGAAGTACAGCAGTTGGGTTTTGTTTGGGATACCAAGCAGTGAACACACTTGGTATGCTGACAACTCCGGTACCAGGGTCAATAGGGCGAAATTCCTGAAACGGGTGCTGAGTGCAAATGAAACAATGCTGCTGAGACTTTCTAACGAGATGCTCAAGTTGCTGAATCTTTAAATAACCCCCTGCACTCTCGTTCAATCACAATGTTATTTGCTTAAAACACCCAAATATCATGAAAAAAAACCATGTGTGTCACATTCTTAAACTGGTCTTTGTTAAAGGTGATAAACAAATATAGCAACAAACTGGAGCCTTAAAGGAAAAGTGCATTTTTTGGGTATTTTTGCCCATCATTCACAATCCTTATGTGAGGCATGAACACACGTCTTTCTCTTTTCTGGGTGTTCCAAAAATATAAAAAAGGTAAAAAGAGGCCGCTAATTAATGCACGTGATGGGATTCAACTATTCCGCATAGAAAGCCTGCTGTCAACTCACCTCCTAAAACCTCCAACAAGGTTTTATGGTTTTCTATCTTTAGAACTCACAGAAGAGAAACACGTGTTCAAGTCTCACATAAGGATTGCGGATGATGGACAAAATTTCCTCAAAAAGTGCAGTTTTCCTTTAATTGACTTTTCTATCTCATAATTATGACTTTTTGTCTCATAATTGTGACTTTTTATTTTATAATAATGACTTTTAATCTCATAATTATCACTTTTTATCTCAGAATTGTTACTTTTTATCTCATTATTATGACTTTTGTCTCTCATAATTATGGCTTTGTATCTCATGATTTCGACTTTTATCTCATAATTGTGACTTTTTATCTCATAATGTCTTTTCTGTCTCCTAATTATGACTTTTTATCTCATAATTTCTACTTTTTATCTCTTAATTATGACTTTTCTCTCTCATAATTATGGCTTTGTATCTCATAATTTTGACGTTTATCTCCTAATTATGACTTTTTATCTCAGGATTTCTACTTTTTATCTCATAATTGTGAGTTTTTATCTCATAATGACGTTTCTCTCCCATAATTATGACTTTTTATGTCAGAATTTCTACTTTTTATCTTATTATTATGACTTTTGTCTCTCATAATTATGGCTTTGTATCTCATAATTATGACTTTTTATCTCATAATGTCTTTTCTCTCTCCTAATTATGACTTTTTATCTCAGAATTTCTACTTTTTATCTCAAAATTATGACATATCATCTCATAATTGTGAGTTTTTAGCTCATAATTACTTTTCTCTTTCACAGTTATAACTTTTTATCTCAGAATTTCTACTTTTTATCTCATAATTATGACATATTATCTCATAATTGTGAGTTTTTATCTCATTATGACTTTTCTCTCTCATAATTATGACTTTTTATGTCAGAATTTCTACTTTTTATCTTATTATTATGACTTTTGTCTCTCATAATTATGGCTTTGTATCTCATAATTATGACTTTTTATCTCATAATAATGTCTTTTCTCTCTCCTAATTATGACTTTTTATCTCAGAATTTCTACTTTTTATCTCATAATTATGACATATTATCTCATAACTTTTCTCATAATTATGGCTTTTTAATCTCATAATTGTGACTTTTCTACCTGACTTATTATTGGGTTATGGCCTTATTGTGATGATCTTTGTGGCGCTCGCGCTCCTTCTCTCTCCTCCTACGGTTGGGCGCTCGGCTGGAGCCGGGACAGCCGGACACACCTGCTCCTAATCGGGCCACCCGCTACTTAGGCTGAGTGGAGGCAGCTGGGAGACGCTGGTTCTTCTCCTTTTGCACCGAAGGCCGACCCATGCCACGTTCCGTTTGCTACCTACCAGCTACCCCATCTGCATTCTGTGGTCCACCGCACACCTCGTAACACTTGTGGCCTTGGACGGACCCTTTGGAACGGATTCATCACAAAAACTGAGCTAGCACTGTATCGTGTTTTAATGGACACCTTCTGGCTGGTGAGGAAAAACTGTTGGAATTAAATGTCATTTCACCAGCACAATAAAAGAATATAATATATATTGTTTGGAAATGACACATACTTCACAAGGACCTCTATTTTACTTTGTTAGCAGACCCCCTTGGTTCACAGTGTTCTATTAGTGCACAGTCAAACAGTGCATAAAGGGAACAGCAGCGCCGCCCCCCGCAGCATCTGAGGCCCAGTATGGGGTTTGCAGCAATTACAACCTTATAGGGTCAGAATTCCGGTATTAAAAGATCCGCTAAATATGTCTTGGATGTTATTTTTCTATCCAAACGGCATTATGTTTCAGCTAATTAGCGAAACCTTGTGTAATCACATCAGCACATGAAATAAAATTGGCCTCTCGTCGACAAGTTGAGGAACAGGAGCGTCGATGTTTGTGAATTTGATGAAGTTTCCAAACGGCCATTAAAAGGAATTCATGAAAGCTGTCAGGTTATTTTTTTTTTGCCAGAAAATGATATCACGCTGTGTTGTGTACTACTCCTTTCAAAACAAAGTCAGCAGAACGTGACAGCGACAAACAAATAGAAAAATACTGTCAATATCCTTCAAGCTGCCATAATGCAAAAAATGCTTTGATGAGCGTGAAAAAAAACTAATTGGATAAGAATTTACTTTCAACACTCAACCTAAACAGGGTGCATACAGATGTGCAAAGATTCATCATTTTATGGCATCCTCCATGTCTCCCTTCTTCCTGCAGGGACGTTGTTGTCCTGCTGATAATGATCCGCACGCTTATTTTCTTTGTGCTTCGATAGAAACAAAAAACACCGAGCAACTTTGTTAGAGAGCCCCAAAAGTTTGACGGGGAGGAAAGAGGAAGTGAGGGTGCAGTCGTGGGGGAGGGGGGGTTTCGTAGGACGACATCTGAGCAGACAGACCAAAAGAGAGCAAGGGGAAATGATAATGATGTGTGCGGATGGACAGCGGGAATTGAATCTTTTAATCTCCCAAAGTGTGAAGAAAGCAACCTGAGGCATTTTTGACCAGATGTTTGTGAAGTCCACAAGTAGGTCAATAATATATTTATATACGTAACATCATATCGTGTCTCATTAGCACAAGGCTGGAGAGCAGGAAGGGAGAAAAGTTTGGTGTGGATGCAGGGAGCGTCATTCATTTGCCCTTACTTCAGAGGAAGGAGTTTGAGCAACTTATGGGAAGTTGGTGTGGCTTTGTTGACTGCAAAGACTGGAGGATATGTTGGAGCAGGTAGTGAATATACAGTAGTGGAAAAGCTCTGCAAAAGGAGCACTGGATAACAATGATGCGCCTTGCAGGGGCAGCCTTGTTAAGGCAAGCAAACTTGATTGGGGTTCCATCTGTCTTTCAGTCCCTTGCATTGCTGCTGCAGCCATACTGGCAGCCATACCGGCAGCCCACGCAAAACTCTACGGTAAGACAACCTCAAAGGCTTGTGTGATTGTGCTGCTTTATGCCCTTAGAACGATTGTGTTTGTGCTGATGAGAATATCTCATAATTATGAGGTAGAAAAGTCATAATGATGAGATTAAAAAGTCGAAATTATGAGATAAGAGGTCAATTATGAAATAAAATGTTGAAATAATGAGATGGAAAAGTCAAAATTATGAGATAAGAAGTCATAATTACAAAACAAAATGTCAAAATGAGATGAAAAGTCATAATTATGAGATAAAAACTGATAATTGTGACATTAAAACGGAATGATGCGATAAAGGCTCAATTATGAGATGAGAAGTCATAATTGTGAGATTAAAACTCATAATTATGAGATAAAGTCGAAATTATGAGATAAAAAGTCATAATAATAAGATACAAAGTTGAAAAGTCATAATTATGAGGTAGAAATTCAAAATGATGAGATAAAAACTCATAATCATGAGATAAAAAGCCGAAATGATGAGATAAGAAGTCAATTATAAAATAAAATGTTGAAATAATGAGATGGAAAAGTCTTAAGTATCTGATAAAAAGTCGAAATGATGAGATAAAAGCTCAATTATGAGATGGAAAGTCATAATTATGAGATTAAAAATCGAAATGATGAGATAAGAAGTCATAATTATAAAATAAAATGTTGACATAATAAGATGGAAAAGTCTTAATTATAAGATAAAAAGTCAAAATGATGAGATAAAAACTCATAATCATGAGATGAAAAGTCAAAATTATGAGATAAATCATTATTATAAAACAAAATGTTAAAATGAGATGAAAAGTCATTATTATGAGATAAAAAGTTGAAATGATGAGATAAAAGCTCAATTATGAGATGAGAAGTCATAATTGTGAGATTAAAACTCATAATTATGAGATAAAGTCGAAATTATGAGATAAAAAGTCATAATAATAAGATACAAAGTTGAAATAATGAGATGAAAAGTCATAATTATGAGGTAGAAATTCGAAATGATGAGATAAAAACTCATAATCATGAGATAAAAAGTCGAAATTATGAGATAAGAAGTCATAATTATGAGACTAAAACTCATACTTATGAGATAAAAAGTCTAAATTATGAGATAAGAAGTCTTGGTTATAAAACAAAATGTCAAAATAATGAGATGAAAAGTCTTAATTATGAGATAAAAACTCGAAATGATGAGATAAAAGCTCAATAATGAGATGAAAAGTCTTAATTATGAGATAAAAAGTAGAAATTATTAGATAAAAACTCATAAGATAAAGAGTTTAATAATGAGATGAACATTCATAATTGTGAGGTAGAAAGTCGAAATGATGAGATAAAAAGTCAGAATTATGAGTTAAAAATGAGATAAAAAGTCAAAATGTTCTAATTATACGATAAAAAGTTGAAATTACGAGATAGAAAGTCAAAATGATGAGATAAGAAAGCCATAATTATGACATAAAAAGTCAAAATATTGAGATAAAAAGTCAGAATCATGAGAAAGTCATAATTACATAAGAAACATTTAAGAAATGTTTAAATATGAGCTAAAAAGTCACAAGTATTTTAGACTTTTTATCTCAGAATTATCATTAGTTAGCTTTCGGATGGTTTCTCTTTCCAATTCCAGATGTTGTTTTTCAGCAATCCCTTGCGTTGTCGTGTTGTTCTTGTCATATTTTAATGACTTGAACTACGTCGGCCTTTGTGTGTCGTGCTTTTCCTTTTCCTTGCAGTGGAGATGATGTGACCTCAGTATTTGTCCAGTTCCGTCATGTCTTGGAGGACATGAGGAAGTCTTCATTTAGCAATGGAGATTTTGCAGTCGGCGCTGCGGTTGCCTTGGATTTTTGGCATAATTGGCGCAATCTTTCCTTAAGTGTATAAAAACAGTGGAACTAAACGATGCGTGTGCACTTTCGACTGACGTGCCTTCATGTAGCTGTCTGTAAATATTTTTGGGTGTCTGGAAAGGATTCAGTGGGTTTGCATTACTTCCTATGGGAAAACCTGCTTCGGTTTTCGCACGTTTCGGTTTTTGTCGGACCTTTCGGATCCAGTTAATAACGAAAACCACTGTGTGTCTGTTTTTGTGACCTCAGACAAAAGTGGTATGGAAAACAAGCACACATTTGCATGAATAAGCTCGTGCGCAAATATTCCTAAACATCTCTGGGTGATACGCAGGGAGAAGTTGCTTGCCGAGCAATTTCAGCTTCTGGACTGGAGACAGATGATGGATGGAAGAGAGCTGATGACTGTGTTGGGTGACTGCTCACCCTTTACCTTCTCATTTATCCCCGTCCTGCTCCCTTCCCGTTCTTCCCCTTCATCTCTTTCGATGTTTGTGCAAATCTGGCTCCTTGTTTCAACTGATGAATGATAGATGGAAGATCTGCCTTGACACATTTCTTTGTTCCTACCTGCTAGATTGTCAGCCTCTCTCTCATCTTTGTGGCTGTGGACGCGTGCGATTTATATAGAAGCGCTGTGGCAAAGATGAGGATGAGGGAAGGGGGGGAGGCACACAAACAGATATGCAGTGAAACCGCAAGAAGGAAATAAAAAAAGAGATGGAGTGACATTTAAATAGGGACAGAACATCGAACTGAAGAACTAAGTAGCTATCGGTGCCTCGTTTGTGTGCTAAATGAATGCAGACTGGAGCCACCTGCAAAGCCAGTCACAATCACAGCACGGTGCATTCACGAACGCGCGAAATTCTCAGCATCAACATTGGCGCGATCAGTAAGAAAAGCCGAGACTTGTGGCGGTAACTGTGTTATTTCGCCAAAAACTACAGTCAACCGCTGATGACATCACAGACAGGCGACGGAGCTGCGGAACTGTGACAATGACTCCAAGCTTTGTGATTACAAACACAGTAGGACTCAGGCAGTGTATTAATAACGTAACAAGACACGCGCTATATTGTACGCTAACCGGAAAATGTACGCCAACCGAGACAAAATTTTGCCATAAATGTTCGACGTACAGAGATCCCTCGCTACATCGCAGTTCCAACATCACCCCCTCACTCTATTGTGTTTTTTGCTAAATGAATTAACTCATTCAATACCAAAGACGTAGTTATACGTTCTTATAAACCCAAACGCTTGACGCCAACAACGTATTTATATGTTTTTTACATTTTTTTGTTTTGCTGACGGAGGTGATGATGCAACTCCCCACCAATGGACTTGACTTCAGAGCAACTTCAAGCCATAAAAACAGAAGTGCATTTGAAAAGTGCTTGACAGAGACCATGAGGACGGAAGAAACACACTTGACAGGAAGGAGGAAGCGGGAGAGCATGGATGAGTGTAGCGTGCAGAAGGCTCCGCATCGTAGGGAGACTTAAGCGCTGCGTCTTTGGTACTGAATGAGTTAGCGTGAATGTCATAACCTAATAAGTTGCAAACGTCACCGTTTAATCGCTTGTACTGTAAACAAACGTGTTGACGCGTCACATTGCATCTTAAAACGTATCGTAAACAACAAAATACACAAATATAGCATTATTAAGTGAAAGCATTGTACTCAGGTGACACATCGAGGGTCACCAAATGTGGAGATGTGATTCAGAACGAGACAGAAGCCGTGGACAAGTTGTCTCAACCGTTGTCCTCTCCACTGAACAACAAGCAACAACCACTTAGCAACAGTTGCTAACGACAATCACATGACCCGGAAACGGAAGTGAAACTTGGTGACGCAAGGAAATTAATAAAAACTCCGCAAATACGCAATGGGCGGAGCCATCAGGTCACACCTGGGAGCAATCATCTCATTCAGTCTTTATTAGCTGCGCTTGGACTCGCCTTCGTCCTCAGACTGTTGTGTTTCCTACACCTGCTTCCAGCATTCAGTCCTGTTCCCTTTTTGCTGTTTTTGCTCGTGTAGGTACCTTTTGGCCGACCTTTGTTAGCTTTCGCTATTCTTGCCTTTTTTCTCCCTTACTTCCTTTTTTCCTGTGGCTTTGCCCAGCGCTTTTGTTTTTCTCGTTTTGCCCGTTTTTCCACTCTGTGTAGTGCGCGTACTGTTTTTACATTTTGTAAAATGATCCTTTTTGTCATCTTTGCTTTGGGGACCAATTCTGGCTTCCAGTGGTTTCATAACATTTTAGTTTTTATTTATTTAGAAATAATTCCGTTTTATTGTAAATATATAAAATAAATATATTATTTAAAAATACATATTCAGCAAAAAAAAAAATCCTCTTCTTTTCAATAAAGAAATTTTTAAAATGACACATTTTTGAGCTGTAATTATAATACCGTGATTTTTTTTTCCAAGGTCATCATACTTGTCAGACTCCCATACTGCCTCCTCAGGAAGCACTATGCTAATGTGAGAGTCTGTCTTATTCATGTTACTTATATTACTTATATCTAGGAAAAGGCTTCTTGAGACGTCATCTGTACTTCTGTGAAGAAGGTGTCGGACGTTTCGCTCCTCATCCGAAGAGCTTCGTCAGCGAACTAATAAGTGCTGGTAGCCTAGGCCTTAAATACAGTAAGAGTGGGCGGAAATGGTGTGCCAACACCCTCCTCCTATTGGTTCCTTACACTAAGCCTGGGCGGAGTAGTGGTATAATCCTATCCTGCTGTTAACACCTCCGATAAAAGGGAAGTGTCGCTCCCTGAATTGGGTATGAACGACTCTGATACTGGCTCGTTAGCATCTATTGTTCTGGCTCGGCCCTGGCTTCACCTCATTTGCAAGACTAAGAGCTGTGGGTTTTGGTCTCAGTAACCTGCTGAACACAGGGTCCAAATTAAACCTCAAACCACCATTCCGATTCAATGATGGGTTCTGTTGTTTGACAAAAATGGCTTCCTTTACTCCTCTTTCAAACCATCTGTTTTCTTTGGCCAAAATCTTTACATCGCTGTCCTGAAAAGAGTGATTGATAGCTTTAAGGTGTAGATGTACTGCTGATTGAGGACCACTAGAATTGTCCCTGCGATGTTGATAAAGCCTTTTTTGGAGCATTTGCTTAGTTTCCCAAATGTAGTGCTCTTTGCATTCCTCATCTTTACAGTGGATGGAATAGACCACATTGCTCTGTTTTTGGTTTGGAGCCTTGTCTTTAGGGTGCACTAATTTTTGTCTCAGGGTATTTACTGGTTTGAAATAGGTAGGAATTTTGTGTTGCCATAAGATCCTCTGGAGTTTTTCGGAGACCCCCGCTACATAAGGGACTACCACTCCTCTCCTTTTTGCTTCTGTGGGCTTTTGGGTTTCTTTCCCTACGCTCTTCTTTTGACATTTGTTAAAAGCCCACCGCGGGTACCCACAGGTTGAGAGCGCTCTCTGGACATGTTGTGTCTCCTTTTTCATTCCCTCAGCACTAGTTGGTATTTGTTCCGCTCTATGTTGGAGGGTCCTAATAACCCCTAGTTTATGTTGTAGTGGATGGTTTGATTCAAAAAGCAGGTATTGGTCAGTGTGTGTGGCCTTTCTAAAGACCTCTGTAAGTAGCTGTCTGTCCTCTCCTATAATTACCTTGCAGTCTAAGAAGGCTAGTTGGTTCTCTTTAGTGTCCTCGCGAGTAAATTTGATATTGGTGTCCACCGCATTGATGTGATTTGTGAAAGACTGAATTTCTTGTTTTTTGATTATGACAAAGGTGTCATCCACGTATCTAAACCAGTGCCTTGGTTTTGTCCCTGAGAAGGATGTGAGAGCCTGTTTCTCCATCTCTTCCATGTACCGATTCGCCACTATGGGTGAGACTGGTGAGCCCATAGCACAACCATGGATTTGTCTGTAAAATTTCCCTCTAAACTGAAAATATGTAGTGTTAAGGCAAATTTCCAATAAACAGATGAAAGAAAACAGATGGTTTGAAAGAGGAGTAAAGGAAGCTATTTTTGTCAAACAACAGAACCCATCATTGAATCGGAATGGTGGTTTGAGGTTTAATTTGGACCCTGTGTTCAGCAGGTTACTGAGACCAAAACCCACAGCTTTTAGTCTTGCAAATGAGGTGAAGCCAGGGCCGAGCCAGAACAATAGATGCTAACGAGCCAGTATCAGAGTCGTTCATACCCAATTCAGGGAGCGACACTTCCCTTTTATCGGAGGTGTTAACAGCAGGATAGGATTATACCACTACTCCGCCCAGGCTTAGTGTAAGGAACCAATAGGAGGAGGGTGTTGGCACACCAATTCCGCCCACTCTTACTGTATTTAAGGCCTAAGCTACCAGCACTTATTAGTTCGCTGACGAAGCTCTTCGGATGAGGAGCGAAACGTCCGACACCTTCTTCACAGAAGTACAGATGACGTCTCAAGAAGCCTTTTCCTCGATGGACAACTCCTGTACGACTGAGAGCCTACACAGACGTATATTACTTATATGAAATATTGAGGGTAAAAGTGACTATGGGGTGTCCAAAGGGTTCTAATAATGTTAAATGTGTGTTTAGAAGGTCGTAAACAGGTTTTCTATGCTCTATGAATATATTCCATTTATTAATATTCAAGCCTACTTTGTGGAAACTCACTTATCACGGTCGGGTCTGGAATCGATTAACCGCGATAAACGAGGGATGACAAATACGCCAACCAGGGCGTACCCTAACAGGGGTTCCGCTGTACTGTAAAATCTTGCAAATTGCTGCTGGTTTTGCAGAATCAATTTTATTGATGCTACTAAATTGCTATTTTGTACGATGGAATATTAGGGCCGCGTTGGAAAAAACAAATCTGTGATTTTGGGAATAAAGTTATATAATTTACCAAAATTATGTTGTGAATTTACGAGAATAAAGTCGTAAATTTAGAAGCATAAAGTCGTAAATGTACAAGGGGAAAACAAGTCTTAAATTTACCAGAATAAAGTTGTAAATTTACAAGAAAAAACGTCATACATTTACGAGAATAAAGTTGTTAATTTCCGAGAATAAAAGTTGCAAATTTACAAGAAAAGTCGTAATATTACCTTTTGCCAAGGCCAACGGAAAGTCCCCTCTTTTCATAGCTGCCTCAGGCAATGCCTGTTACGATGGAGTATTAAAATAATCTGAGATTTCAGGAATAAAGTCGTAAATTTACGAGAATAAAGTCTCACAAATTTATGAGAATAAACTTGTAAACTCATGAGAAAAAAAGTATGAAAATTCCTTTGCCCGAAGTCACAGGTCTCGTAAATTTACCAGCATAAAGTCGCAAATGTACAAAAAAAAGTCGTAATATCACCATTTGCCCAAGGTCATAGGTCACATATGTCCCCTCTTTCAAAGCTGTCTCAGGCAGTGGCTGTTACGACGGAGTATTAAAATAATCGGAGATTTCGAGAATAAAGTTATAAATTTACGAGAATGAAGTTACAGATTTATGCCAAAAAAAGTAATAAAATTCCTTTGCCCGAGGCCACAGGTCTCGTAAATATACGAATCTTTTTCTCGCAAATTTACGAGCATAAAGTCACAAATGTATGGAAAAAAAGTCGTACATTTACGACTTTAAAAAAACAGTCGGAATATTACCTTTTGCCCAAGGTCATAGGTCACATATGTCCCCCCTTTCAAAGCTGTCTCAGGCAGTGCCTGTTACGACGAAGTATTAAAATAATCGGAGATTTCGAGAATAAAGTTATAAATTTACGAGAATGAAGTTACAGATTTATGCCAAAAAAAGTAATAAAATTCCTTTGCCCGAGGCCACAGGTCTCGTAAATATACAAATCTTTTTCTCGCAAATTTACGAGCATAAAGTCACAAATGTATTTAAAAAAAGTCGTACATTTACGACTTTAAAAAAACAAAAAAAAAATGTCCCCCCTTTCAAAGCTGTGTCAGGCAGTGGCTGTTACGACGGAGTATTACAATAATCGGAGATTTCGAGAATAAAGTCGTAAATTTACGAGAAAGTTATAAACAGTAAATTTACAACTTTTTCTCGTTAATTTACAAATGTTTTTCTCGTAAATTTGCATATTTGTTTTTTCTCGTAAATTTACAACTTTTTTTTCTGCTTTACAACCTTTATTCTTGTTATTTTACAACCTTTTTTTTTTGTAAATTTACGTAATATTGTGACTTTTTTCCCCCCGTAAATGTACGACTTTTTTTCTCGTAAATTTACTGCCTTCACTCTCGTTAATTTACAACTTTTTTTCTCGTAAATTTACGACTTTATTCTCGAAATCTCTGATATTTTTTTTTGTTTTTTTTTTGCAATGTGGCCCTAATACGCCGCCATTATAACTTGCGTGTCACTGAATTTCCTAATAAAAAAATAAAAAGGCATTGTTTTTCTTTCTTTTTTTTAAGCATCGGTTCCAGCACCGTACAGATTTGACACCGGCGTCACACAATATGTAAATGGTACCCAGCCCTACTTCTAAAAAAAAGCTCAAGCAGTGAAAGAAAAAGGAAACGCCACTCCAAAGGCCCAGTAATATTCAATCATGAGCAGCTCCAGTGATGAACAGTGGCCAACATGTGACTATTTAACCAAACTACCATCAGTCCCCTGGGAGGCAGTAAAGTTGTGCTCCGACCAGAAAGTGACAAGCGATTAAACTGTGTGAGATAGCTATTAGGATTAGCAGAGAGCAATTAAATGCTAATGATATACTGAATAATGAGCCCCGGCTCTCTCTCATTAGCAAACTGTTGTCATTTGTGGAAGAGGCAGCGGCTGCAAGGAGAGGGAAAGAAAGGAAGACCAATAGGAGGACACAAAGGGGCACGAGGGAGAAGAGAAGTTATGAAATGTACATTTTATAATTATCACGTGTGGAGTGGTCCAAAGTCAAACGGGCATGCCTTGGTATCCTCCCTGGCATCGTGCATCAGCCACGAGCGGGATGGAGAGCGCTTGCTCAAGCGGCACAAAATCTCTCATTTCCTGAAAGCGGATTTTTTAGATTGCGCTGATGAGAAATGTATTCTTCTAAAAAAAAAAATAATAAAATAAAAAGGATTTTAGTAGAGTTAAGGCCTGTTTTGCAGATGTATGTACATTTTTTTTGTCTTTTTATGGATAACCTATTTAAAGTAGCGAGCCAGCTGGAAGGTTGTTTTTTATTTTTTTGCTATGTCAAGAGCGCCTCCACGAGGCGAGGAGGCAAAAGGCCTCACTGTCCAAAGGGATGAGCATCACTTTGGAGACCTGCCGGTGCACCGGAGTAGATTAAGCGAGGAAAATTATTTATACATTTCTCCTCAATTATTTATTCACCTTGCAGTGTTTACTCAGGGGTTCTTAATTTTATGCTGCTAAGCTCCTCAAAAGACACAGAGGACATCCCTGGATACATTTAATTTCAGATTCCAGGGCTTCCAGCGGGATACAATTAATAAAATGCTTCTTCTGTCAATTTCCTGGATATTTTCATTCTTTACATTCTTTTTTTGTCCGTCTGTATTTGAGGCTTACGGGTAATAGAATAAATGTGACTCAGCTAATCCTTCTCTCTTTTTCCATCCCCAACCTCAGTCTTCTTCTCCGTATCACGCTCTCTCAGTACATTGCAAGGCGGTGTCCTGTCTGCTCGCTTGGGGCCTGTCAGTAGTTTGTCCAGATAGGAACGGCAGGCTTAGCCCGGGAAAGGGAATGAAGCCTTGGATATGTTTTTTCCCCCCTTCTTGGCTTCCATGACAGCCACCTATAAGGGCTCCTGCACCTTTAATGGACAGAATATGAACATTACACTGCCAAAGCCATCCTGGCTGGCTCTGATAACACACACACACACACACACACACACACATGCATTTATATTATTTATTAGTACTTGTCAGTCATGCATATACACCAAACGTTTACACAAGAAAATATGCAACCAAAGTGAATGCACCTTCATTGCATCCTGACTCAGGAAAGTCTATGTCGGCACTTCTTAGGAGGCTGAGAGTGTTGGGAAATGAGAAAGTGAGTTTTTGCCCCAGGTGACTCACTTTGCAGGAGGAAAAAAGGGGGGAAAAACACAAACCAATGTGATCTTCCTTTTCCAATCACACTCCAGATTCCAGTGTCTTGGCTATAGAGTATGTAATGGCGTTTGTTGCATGTTTATAGCTTCATTTGCTGGCTTTCCATGATGAAAATTCCAAAGGATCCCTATTTTGTCATATCCTGGATCACAGTATCCGTAATTCTTCCATCATCTGGATCAGTCTTTGATATTTTGTAGAGCCTGTTGGAAACTTGTCCCGTACTTCCCGTGCTCTGACCATTTTTTGTGGCGTCATATGTACAAATGCCGAAAATGCTTCCATCTCGCAATGTTAAAGAATCCTTTCCAAAACAGACGGTGATCCGGATCGCTCTCAAAATTGAATCAGTTCTTCCATAATTCCATTCCTGACAATTCAATCCAAACCCATTCAGACCTCCACACTGCACTTGGCGGGGGTAATAGCAAATGTAAAAACACTGAAAACATATCATTAAATGGCAATAAATCATAAATATGACCAAATAATACATCTATTATATATGAATATAAATAATATATATTAGGATAAATATCAAACTATGACAGCACGTGTCTTCACAAGGTATAATTACTTAGAAAGAAGAAATAATAAACATAATAAAAATGTAAGATGTCTTTCTGTCCTCACAAAGTATCGTTAAATAATAATGACTAATATACATGATGAAGTAATAAATTATAAACACTGAAAATCATATGTCTTCACAAAGTATCATGAAAAAATAATACATATTAAGAAATAATAAAGGTAATAAATAATAATACACATGTTGTGGCCTCAAAGTATCGTCTATTCAAAAAAAAAAAATGAAAAAAATGTGTCTGTGTCCTCAGAGTATGATTAAATAATAATAGATAACGCACATGAAGAAATAATACATGTAAAAAATAATAAGCTATGCAAAAATGTGTCTTCACAGGGTGTCATTAAAAATGATGTATATGAAGAAAGACCAAATGTAATCAATAATAATGAACATTGGAAAAAATGTGTCTTTCTGTCCTCAGGGTATGATTGAATAATAATAGAAGAATAAAATATAGTAATGGAAAAAATGATTAGACCACCCTTGTTTCTTTCATTCACTGATCCATTTCAGTGCTGGTACAACTAAAGGTACATTTGTTTGGACAAATACAACGACGGCAACAAAAGTAGCTCATAAGAGTTTCATTTCAGAAATGATATCTAGCAACTTCCGTGGTTTTCTTCATAATAACCAAAACCATTAAGTTCTTACATGGATAGCTGTAGCATTGTACTGCCAAGAGCTATTTTTGTTGCCGTTGTTCTATTTGTCCCAAAAACGGTACCTTTAGCTGTACCAGGCATTAAAGCGAACAAGAAACAAGGGTGGCCTAATCATTTTTTTCCATGACTATATATATGAAGAAATAAAGAACTTAATTGTGGCCTCACCAAGTATTGTTTAATAATAATAAACAATATAAATTAAGTAATAAATAATAATAAACAGTGAAAGAAATATGTCTTCACAAAGTATCCTAAAAATATATATATATAAAAAAATATATATATATATATATATATATATATATATATATATATATATAAAGAAATAATACACATTAAAAAAATCATACATGTAATAAATGATTTAAAAAATAAGCAGATTAAAAAAAAAAGCCTGACTATTGTGAAGACAAATTGTCTTCTGTTAATTGGTTGCTGATTTTATTTGTACTACTAATTACAGGTACATGCATGGATGTGCGTGCGTGTGCATGTTCACAACGTATGTTCAAAAATGGCTCAGTAGGCGGTGGTCTGTTGTTTCTGTGGTGCAACAGCGACCCCTACTGAACGTCATGCCTATTTTTTTCTATGTGTGCACAGTAGCTGCTGTGTATTGAATGAGAATGAGTCCACATACTTTATGTATTGTAGCAGCATCCTTGACTGGACGCAGTTCCTAAAGAGGCTTACAAGGGAAAGAAACAATTATCAAATCATCAGGAAAGCAAATAAGTGCGTGAGAAGAAAGAGACAACATGCGTGGTTGATGGTGTTTTTTATGTGGAAAAAATAGTTTTCAGGATGCAGGATGAAAAAAAAAAAATTTTTCCTAAGCCGAAGACGACCCATTTAAATGACAGGACTGAAAGTAAGAGGAGTGAGTTTTTAGCATAGAGAATTAGCATATATACTAGTGTTCCCTTGTTTATCACGGGGGATAGGTTCCCAAAATAGCCCGCAATAAGTGAAATCCGCAAAGTAACCAACTTAATGGCTGTAAAACCCCTGACCATACACTTTATACACTTTTCTCAGACGGGCATTAACGTTTTCTCACATTGTTTTCTTGTTTAAACACTCTCCAAGTTCAAATTTTGTTAGAATTTTACTGATCAACCTACTAGGTTGGACACAAGTAATTAAGTGACTCGTGCGTATTTCACTCTTCTGACCGTGCCCATTCGTCCTGGCGCCGTTTGGCTGTAGCGTTTTTGTATCCTTGTTAAAAGATATTGCTCCTGTCGTCGTGTTTTCCTCCTCATCCTCCATGAACCGAATATTAATTTACAGTATTCCATAATGGCGGCCTACAGCCGCGACTTCGACCTTCCTTCAGCATGTCAACAAGTCCAGCTTTTTGTGTGATCGCTGGCTTCGTCTGCCTTTTGGGTGCAGAACGTTTCGTCGACATTGTGGGTTTTGTCGGGGAGACAAACATACAAAGACTGTAAGCCGTTTGCTAGCATGACACAACAGGAGACACGGCAGGGCGACACAAAGGAGATTGATTTGACAATGCTCTACAGCCAATCAGGATGCAGAAGACAACGGGCGGTGCAGACAGGAGAGCGGGAAGAGAGAGACAGCCCATCCATCCATTCATCTTCTAACTAAGGTTGCGGGTATGCTGGAGCCTATCCCAGCTGACTTCGGGCGAGAGACGGGGTACACCCTGGACCGGTCGCCAGCCAATGGCAGGGCACATATAGACAAACAACCATTCACACTCACATTCATACCTATGGACTATTTAGTCTCCAATTAACCTAATATGCATGTTTTTGGAATGTGGGAGGTACCCGGAGAAAACCCCTGCACGCACTCAACAGAGATTCTAACCCTTCCCGACATGCTAACCACTAGGCCACCGTGCGGCGAGAGAGACAGCCACCTCGTGCTAAGCACAGAACTACAACACTCAATTTCCCGCAATGCAATTCTTCTTAAACGGCCCTCTTTGCACACACACAAAAAAACGCAGGTGAACTGCGATGGAGCGAAAGAACACCGTACATGAAATGTAGCCGCATGGCATTTATGCTAACAGTGTATTGTTGACACTATGCACATTAAATTGATTCAAAAAAATTGTGTATTTTCAAAATAAATGACATCAAAAAATAACTTGGATAACTGGACTGTGCTGAGATTTTTCAACTTTGTTTCAATTACGTCGCCATGGTTACACAGAATGTTACCAAATACAGTCGTCCTCGTTTATCGCGGTTACTTGGTTCCAGATCCAACCGCGTGCAGGTCTCGTGCTTTCGTGTCAGATGCTCATTCATGGAGATGTTTGTGCCTTTCAGATTCTTCCCCTGTTTCAGCAGTGCAGTTTTGGATTCCCTGCTGGTGAACTTAACGATGACTGCTGTGAGATGCAAGTATCGATGGTGTCGATGTCTACAGCCACCTCCACTGATTGTGGGAAGATGGCAATGTGTTGCTTTGCTGAAGGAACATCCATTTCATTTGGTTCTCCTGTTTTGGACTGCCCTGCCTTTTGGGTGTGTGATTCGGAGCCCTGCGGGGATCACATCGTTCATTCATGCATTCTGATCCATCTCATCAATTGCTTCTCTCTCTTCCTCAAGAGTGGTGTGCAAGGCAGCATTATCTTCCAATAGTGCCTTTGTCATCCTGTAGAACCTTGATATCATTGCACGATGTCCTATTTTCTTCCATGGGGTTTTTAACTTCCCTAAGAGCAGTGTGCAAGGCATCATTATTATCCAATAGTGCCTTTGTCATCCTGAAGAACCTTGATATCATTGCACAATGTCCTATTTTCTTCCATAGGGTTTTTAACTTCCCTAAGAGCAGTGTGCAAGGCATCATTATTATCCAGTAGTGCCTTTGTCATCCTGAAGAACCTTGATATCATTGCACAATGTCCTATTTTCTTCCATAGGGTTTTGAGCAGGTTGCAAGGCAGCATTATCTTGTAATACCTTGATATCTTCTCGTAGAGACTTTGCATCCTTCCTCAGTGCTCTATTGACCTGCCTAAGGTTTATGGCTTTCTCATGGATCCACATGAGCATTCAGAAGAAGGTGTCGTTCTGCCATTCTACATATTCAATATGTGATCGCTGACAACTTGTTTGTGCTGCAATTTGCTCTTGTATCTCATCTCCTGCTTCGTAAAACAGCTTTTTTAGAAAAGATAAGTTTGAAGCATAACTTTCAAATGTTTTGCTTTTGTGACAGCTCAAACATGTAAACAATTATACCACAGTATAAACAACACAGAAAAGGGTTGTTTTACATCCAAAATAACAATTTATTGACAAATATAACACCATGAACTATTTACAATTTTCACATTTGGAAGTAAACTGTGTGTGTGCACGCGTGTGCGCGCGCATGCGTCCCCTACAATGGGTAACCTTCTGCACACTACATTCCTCTATGCTCTTCCATGTCCTCCTTGCTGTAGAGTGTGTTTTTACGTGCAAATGATCCATGCCGAGCTCTTATCAAATGCATTTCTGCCACCTTGTGGCCCGTTTTCATGGCTTAAAACTGCTCTAAAAGTGACATCTATTAGTGTGCAGTTGCATAATCAACTCTTTTTTCCTCTTGAGGAAAAAAAAAGTGAGAGACGTATAAATACGTCTTTGGGATCGGGTGTTTTGGGTTTATGAAAATGTATAAATATGTCTTCGGTATTGAATGACTTAATATTTTGACTTTATTTTTGTTAAATTACTGCTGTTTTTCCATTTTTGCTGTTGATTTATTGTTATATTTTAGTTTTCTTGTTAAATTACATTTTTAGAATGTGCCGCAGGCCGCAAATGACCCTCGGGCCGCACTTTGGACACCTCTGTGTTAGTGTATTTCTTGCATTGCACCGCATTAAGCACTGCTGACATTTTCATATGGCAGTTTGGGATTTGGCAGCAGTGGGTCTCGGCTGATTGAAGCGCTAATGTCATTCCGGTTCTGTGCAATAGTCCAAGTCAGACAGAGAGATGGCTTTGCGAAAACACAAGATGAATTGAACAGCAGATGGGCCAAGGGAGGGCGTGAGAGAATTTCAATGTCTTTTAAATCAAAATGTTGTGTATGTAGGAATGAGTGTGCATGCTGCATATTCACATACACACTAAACTACTTCACAAAGGTTCAACACTCGAACCGTAAATGGCATCAAACCACATTCTATTTGCGTTACCATTAAAAACAAACTAATTATTTAGAATTTAAAGCAGAGAAAAGAAATTGCTACTAGGCGGGGATCTACTGTACTGAAGTCTGTGGGTGTGTACACGCCTCCAGCTAAATGAGGGGAAATGCTGAGGCACCTTTCCATGCTCCGGGTCATCACATCGCTGCTTTGCAGGCTCAACATTTGCAATCCCATGCTTGGGTGAAAATGTCACGGCACAGGATGTGCAGCTTGTGCGTGGGGCAATAAATGCACTGATCAACACTCTGAATTCATGGGCACACAACCCGGGTTTAGCAATGATTGTGGCACAATAGACAATAACACTTTTTATTGTTAAGAGAGAAAAAAAATATCTACAAAATCCAAACCTACATGGTCCTGTCTGAAAAAGTGATTCCCCCCCCCCCCCGTTAAAACATAACTTAACTGAGAATAATTGAGATCTATCAGTCTAGAAAAGGTTATAAAGCCATTTCTAAAGCTTTGGGACTCCAGCCAACCACAGTGAGAGCCATTATCCACAAATGCAGAAAACATGGAACCGTGGTGAACCTTCCCGGGAGTGGCCGGCTGAACAAAATGACCCCAAGAGCGCAGTGACAACTCATCCAAGAGGTCACAAAAGACCCCACAACAACATCCAAAGAACTGCAGACCTCACTTGCCTCAGTTAAGGTCAGTGTTCATGACGTCACCATAAGAAAGACACTGGGCAAAAGTGGCCTGCATGGCAGAGTTCCAAGACCAAAACTACTGCTGAGCAAAAAGAACATTAAGGCTTCTGAAGACCTTTGGGAAAATACTCTGTGGTGTGACCAGAAAAAAGTTGAACTTTTTGGAAGGTGTGTGTCCCATTACATCTGGCTTAAAAGAAACGCCGCATTTCAGTAACCAACAGTAAAATGTGGCGGTGGCAGTGTAATGGTCAAGGGCTGTTTTGCTACTTTAGGACCTGGAAGACCTGCTGTGATGAATGGACCCACGAAACATATACAATGGAACCTTGGTTCCAGGATCCAAAACGGACGCGAAACGAATAAAATTTTCCCAGAAGAAATCATGTAAATCCAATGAATCTATTCCAGACAGTCAAAAATGTGAACATAAAGCACGTTTTTATAGTTTTACAATTATAGTTTTACATGTAGAAAACAATTCGAAATGCATATAAATCCATATAAATGATGAATGAAAGTGATAAATGTACATTTAAGGTTACTTTTACTTTCACTGAAGACATGATTGTTGACAAAAATCAACATGGACACCACCTTCGTGTTTTGCTATGAGTTATTTCTTGAATTCAATACTGTTTTTCTCACCTCAAGTCTCTGCTTTTCTTTTGATCATGGCTGCAAAAGAAGCCAAAATGGAGCCGGCAAAGGTGCCAGCATTTTAATAAAGAAGATGAGAAATACTATTGAATCCAAGAAATAACTCGTCCCAAAACATGAAGGTGGTGTCCGTGCTGATCTTACTGCCACGTCGTGTCTTCAGCCACAATCACGTCTTCAATGAAGGTAAAGGCAACCTTAAATGTTCATTTATCCCTTTCGGTCATCATTTATATGCATTTAGAATTTATTTTATGCATGTAAAACTATCATTGTAAAATTATAAAAACATCATAGACGAGTGACGGAGCTGCTAAAGGTTCCACTGTATGCCATAAACCGAGGCGCTCCTATACAGTATCTTCACTATGGCTGTATTGGAAGTTCTATCCCATATTAAAGCAGCACTTAATGCTTGTCTTAGAAAATAAGGATGACTATAAATAGTGTTCACATTTAGCCTGACACTTGAGCCCAATATGGCATTGGCTTCTGGCTCAATGATTCATTACTGCCGGAGCGCTCGGGTAGGAAGCAGTGGTGCTCAGACGATTTGCGTTTCACACTCGTTTCACACTGCACAAGAAAAGTGAGGGTGAGAGGGAGGTCATCTTCTCTGCTTGCTTGTCTGGACACATTGGAGTTGACCATGATCAAATGGGTCACGTATGGTCTGTTTCGCCACCTGCTGGCCCAGATGCTTCAATGTGACATATGTCCATGCTTCCCCTCAAAGTCCACCCCAGATGTCCCAGGTGGCGTGTGTGGCACGCATCCTCTCTGCACCAGTAAACATCTGTCTAGCCTGTCAGGAGATGCGCCCACAGGAGCCCCGTCACTCCTCACTCACCACTGGCTCGTCTTGTTGACTTGGAATAATACTTTAAGACCAGTTCTTGCTATTTATTGTTGACTGTCAGTTTTGTGGATGTTTTTGACAGTAGGCAAAATATGTCAGCTGTGAAATGCATACCCTTGTCAACTAATGCAAGGGAGTAAGCACCAGTGTTGTGCAAATATTATACTTGTAGCCACTACTAATTAATAAATCATTGCTGTTTGCTGGTTGAGTACAGCCTATTATTAGTCACAAATATGCATATTTCAGCAAATGTTATGTATTTTTAAGCATTTTCAAGCACAGAAATGGCTAAATGAAATAAAATGCAAAAATATAAAGCATCCAGAAGACTCATTCAAAGACATGTTGTGATATGTAGTATTCTACACTGGTCACTAGGTGTCAGTAATGTTACATTGATGAGAAAATAGCTACCGCAGGAAGTACTGTACAGAACAGGAAGTTTAAAAAAACAACAAGGAACTCTCCCAGTGCTAGCATGTGTGAGTCTATTGTATATCATGTCTTATTTTCTCTTATACTGTCAACTATAAGGTGACTATAGGGGTGTTATTTCAAGGCTCGAGGACGCTAATAATGTTAAAGACCACATTAAGATGGTTGTAAACAGGTTTTCTATGCTCTACGAAAATATTCTATTTTTAAATAAGGAATCCTACTTTGTGGAAACTCACATAGCACAGTCGGGTCTGGCACCAATTAACCGCGATAAACGATGGATTACTGAATATTAGTCACTCAACTCACAAGACGACATGATACACGAGATGAGACGATATTTTAACATATGTACAACAATGTATATAACAATATAATGCAGTCTCATATGTTCATTATTTTTATGGACAGAATTGTTGCCGCCAGGATCTTAAGGGGTTCCGGTTTGGTGGCTGCAGGATCGGGTCTCTGCTTTTTGCAGATGATGTGGTCCTGCTGGCTTCATCGAGCCGAGACCTTCAACTCTCACTGGATCGGTTCGCAGTCAAGTGTAAAGCACCTCCAAGTCCGAGTCCATGGTTCTCCCACAGAAAAGGGTGTAGTGCCATGAGACCCTGCCCCGAGTGGAGGAGTTTAAGTACCTCGGGGTCTTATTCACGACTGAGGGAAGGATGGAACACAAGATCGACAGGTGAATTAGCTTGGCATCTGCAGTGATGCGGACTCTGCGTTGTTTCGCTGTGGTGAAGAGGGAGCTGAGCCGAAAGGCAAACCTCTCAATTTAGCGGTCGATCTACGTTCCTACCCTCACCTATGGTCATGAGCTGTGGGTGGTGACCGAAACAATGAGATTGCAGGTACAAGCAGCCAAAATGAGTTTTCTCCGTAGGGCGGCTGGGCTCTCCCTTAGAGATAAGGTGAGAAGCACTGTCATCCAGAAACTCGGAGTAGAACCGCTGCTCCTCCGAGACGAGCCAGATGAGGTGGCTTGGGCATCTGGTCAGGATGCCTCCCGGACGCCTCCCTGGGGAGGTGTTCAGGGCACGTCCGACCAGTGGGAGGACTCTGGGAAGACCCAGGAGACGTTGGAGAGACGATGTCTCTCAATTGCACTGGGAACGCCTCGGGATCCACCGGGAGGAGCTGGATGAAGCAGCCAGGGAGAAGGAAGACAAAGAGACTGTGCGACTGACAAAAAGGCTGACTCCATTCAGTTCTACGGAACAAACAAGCCAAGGTGCTGAAACTAATGTACAGAGTGAAGGCGGAAGACCAGGAAATATATTGAGGCCAGCAAAATGACCCAGTTCATTTGAATTTATTGTGTGATTAATTCATTTATTACCGTCCCAGGCCTAGTATCAAATAAGAAATCCTATCACGTTTTCATCTCCCGAGATCTTGTGACACCCCTACTGTATAGTCATTATTTCGATTTTCTTGTCAGGCGTTTGAATCACACTGGAAGCTTTCTGACTCTGAATTGAAAACGAGCAGCCAAAGCAAAGCCGAGAGAAGTTGTTTAAAACTTCACGGGTATTCTTCCAAAGACGGAGATGAAGGAGGTGAAGCTGAAGGACTTAATTAGAAATGTGCTCGGTGCTCCTACGACAAATGGGAATCAAAGAAGAATGCATCAAAGTTGAAGTACCTCTGCCCGAACTGCACACAACAATGAAATAAAGCACCACGGCCTTGCATCGCTTGGCCCAAACGTTCTATGGTGCTTTTTGTTTCACTCCATTCAAGTAAGAACTTTGTTTCCCAGGTCCTGTCATGTTTGTGGTCGTGGTTTATTTGTTTTAGACATGAGTAGGAGTAAGCACAGCTTATTTAATCCTACACCCTCTCCATGTCTCAGCACCTCCTAATAGGAACAGAAAATAATCATGTGTAATGTCCAGACACTGTAGCTCATGCACAAAAAAGGTGAATAAATCAGAAGTAAATGGAAATAAAATTAAGAACTCCATTAAAAAAATAAGAATAAATTTACAATATGATTAGAATTTATTGACTATTTTAACTTTACTACTCTATTTTTATAGATATATATAGAGTCGTCCCGAGCCACTTTTTTTTCACGGATTTCGTGGCTTCACTGTCACGGCGTGTCAAAAATATATTAATAAATCATGCTGTTTTGTGGTTGAATACAGCCTATTAGTAGTCAAAAATATGCATATTTTAGCTCATTTTACATAATTTGTTTACAAATCTATTGTAATTGCTGTTGACAGTTCCGCCCCGCCCAAAGGCAGTCACAAGCAGTGTACAGTCAGCTCCCGTGGCACACTGCCTGGATGGTTCTATTTTATTGTGAGTCTATTGCTACTCTTTATTTGCAAATGAAGGGGATTATCTCACAATTCTTGGGGTAACTGTAAGTCATTGATAAACAGATGCTATTACAGATATTCACCAGAAGAGTGTGCTACTCACGAACCACACTGAGTCATGTTCATGTGAGCCATAGAGTAAACACAGCATAATCTGTTATTTGCCGTTCAATTGTGCTAATTTTAAAAAGTTCTCAATATTTTAATTGTGTTTTTTACTCACTTTTTTGGTCTCTCCTACAAGGTTATACTTTTTTCCGACAGTATTTTACCACCTTGTATGCAAATGAGATGCAAATTAGATTATGACATCATCCAGCGACAGCCAACAGGTACTTTTCTTGCAGAAAAGTTGGCAACAGTGCGGACGCCAGCCAATTGCAGGGAACGCATTCAGAAAACAGACAACGGGGACAACATGCGGACTCCACACGGAGCGGTCCAAGCCGGATTCGTATGCAGAACCTCCTGGCTGCAAAGCAGACGTGCTAACCACGTTTCCTGAGGGGAAAAATAGATTTCCCTTAAGTCGTGATAGCATCTACAACAGAGGAACTGCTTTAATCCACATTCCTCTTCCTATCACTTTCAAACACACACCCCCCCCACACACACACACGTTATTTCCACCTTTTGAAAATAAGATTAAAACGTTATCAGCTCCAACACCTGCTCGCTCAAACTTTAACTCCATTTTCATCCGCTTTAATCCTGCACAAACCACGTAACGCACTTGTGATACACTTTCAGAAATATTTACACACAACCTGCTTTCTAATTAGGTGATCAGTTGTCTTTTGCCTTTTTGTTTTTTAAATGAGCATGTCCGCCAGTCTAGTTGTTTCTGTCGCTTTCATAGGAGCATCCTCGAGGAGACCATCTTTATCCTTGGAGGAAAACTGCACTTTTGGGGGGGAATTTTGCCCATTGCTCACAATCCTTATGTGAGACATGAACACACATCTTTCTCTTTTCTGTGCTTTCTAAAGACAAAAAACTGATTAAAAAAAATAAGAGGCAGCTAATTAATTCACATTATGGGCCACACCTATTCTGCAGAGAAAGTCCGCTATTAAAAGACCTCCAACAAGGTTTCCTATCCATGCTGTGAGCGTGTAGTAACACGTACATTCATGATAGCATGTGATACGTACAGTATTTTGACGTATTTTGGTCATTTTTAAGCATTCCCGGAACTTCCTTCCTGGGTGCATTGATTTCACATAGAAAGGAATAGAAAGGAACGCTACACCTAGCGTTGACTTTTCCCAACTCAAAAACACAGCAGCAGCGGCGGCAGCTCCAATATGTAGCGTTACCTTTCGCTGGTGGCCTGACGCCTTTGCTGCAAAAACAACATTTCAAGAAAGTAAAAAAGTCCCATTTAAGCAACCATTTCTTATTTTTTTCCTAAAAAGACAAAATATCTTGTCTAGCAATTTTCACTTGAGAAAAATAATCTTATATTAAGAAAAGATCGCTAGACTTTTCTTAAGAAGATATTTTTTGCTAGAAATTCATTCTTTTTTCTAATAAAAAGCTCATAATTTAATTTTGATCATTCTTCCGCAACAGATGAATATATATTTGCCTTAAATTAAGAGCAAAAACGGCTTACCTAACTTTCTAAATTTAAGAACGGACTCACTTGCTAGCCAATTCTTATGAAAAATGTTTTGCCAGTAATTCGTTCTTTTTTCGAGCTAAAAACCTTACTTTGATTATTCTTCAAAAACAGATGAAGAATATTTGTCCTAAATTAGGATTAAAACTGGTTTCTAAACTTTCTAAATTTAAGAATGGAGTCACTCACAGAAAATAAATGTAAAGATTTGTTAATTTTCGGACCAATGTGAAGGTTGCACAGCAAATTTCATAGATTTATTAAATTAAATCTAGTCATAACATCTGTGTAAATGTGTCAAATTAATTCAAGAAAATACTACTCTCTTTTGATCTAGTTTATAAATGGAAAGACTAGTGAATTTACATGCAAATCAAGCCAAAACATTATTCTGACAGTTTATGACAATAGGTTTTGCTATATTATGGGAATCTTGGATACAATCACACCCTTTTAAATAAAAAAAAAAAAATCCATCCATATAATTTGCTTCCTGCATTTGGAATATGTAAAAAAAAAAATTGCTTAAATCTAGTCTCATTAAAGCAAATTTTGTCTCATTTTAAGAACCTTATAAGAGCATTTGTCTTACTTCTAACCTTGTAATAAGAACATTTGACTTAAATCTAGTTATGTGATGAAGAACAACTTGCTTATTTTAGGACTCATTTTATTCTTAAAAGTCACAAGAAAAATATTCTAGTTCTAAGAATTCTAGCCAGGCAACTTTTGCTTACCCCATTGGCAGATTTTTTTTTGCTTGAAATAAGAAAAGTTGTCTCATTTTAATATCACTCGGTTTCTTTCAAGTATGGCTGCAGTGTAGCCAGCTAGTAGTGAGCAGGTGTGGTGTGTAAGCCACACCCTCATTGTTTGTTCTTAAACCTGATTGGACATTAACATGCATTCAATGAGGCAAAGTAAAAATGCTCTGGAGCTGCAAAACATTACACAGCATACAAACTTGTAAAAGTTTTAATCTTTTTTCAATTTTCCCTGTTCCAACAACATAATTCAACTAAAACAGGGGTCGGCAACCCGCGGCTCCCACATCGAGCGCTGTGATTTTTTTTTTTTTAACAACAAAGTGGAGGAAATGTTTGAAATGGCTGACTCACCGCAAGTCTGACTCATCTGCAAGAGTTTAATTCTGAATGGACAAATTCCTTTTACGTTCACTGCCAGGGATACCAATTTTTATTTGTACTTTTTTTTTTTTTTTACTTTTTAATTACAGTATTTCATTTCAAAATGAAACTCTCCATTTTCTTTTGAGATTTTTCCTTTTACAGACGTATTCATGGGTATTTTACCACGGAGGTAGAACACTCACTCAAGATGTGTTTTTCGTGTCTCACTGCACCCACTGGCCCCCCTCACTTACTCATCCAATCAGCAGTCAGAACGCAGCGAAGATGCATTCACAGATTTGCGGTGAGTCGGATATTGCAAACTCTTTTTGAAAATCCACATTTCCTTCACTTCGGTCACTGAGCTAAGGGAGCCGCAACAAGGAGATTGAAGAGCCGCGGGTTGCTGACCACTGCCCAAAGGGGACATGATGGAAAAAATTTTAAAAAATGTAAAAAAAAAACTTTTACAAGATCCTGAGACATTGTCTTTGTTTACTTCAGGTATTTCCGGGTCAGCCAGTGTTTTTTTTTTCCTGTGTTCTTTATTGTAAACATGGCTTTTATGCGAGTGAAAGACATCTGAAGATGATTTTACGATGCTGAAGCGAGCTTCCGGTTCGTCAGCCTTAACTTAATATGCCGTGTGGCTGCCACATTAGACCTGGTCCTGTTGGAAAACCACTGGACCGATACTTCTCATATCTGGACTTGATTATCCTACAGAGGCTAAGCATTCATTATAACAGTTTCAGATTTGTTGAAACTTTTCTTCGATTTGTCAAAATGCAATAAAGGCAAGAGGAGGTTTTTCAGCCTCTAGATGCTGAAAACACACAGAAATGTGCTTTTATTGCATTTTCGCAAATGAAAAGATTCACCAAAACAAAAGTGGGTGTCAGGCAAAGGTAATGTCTTGCCTAAAATGCTTTCACAATAAATCCCGTCACAAGAAACAGACGGTCACACTGCACATTAAGTTCATTCCCCCTTAAAGGCTCCCTGACATGACTCATCCACTTTGCTTAAATATGTAATATATTGTTTGTAATTATGTTCTACATTGTTCAGTTTTTGAAAGCAAATGATAAATTCACAAAAGTGATATTTATAGTTCATGGCGCCACCCATGACAACAAGTTCAACCTCGTTTCCGGAAGTGACGCCATCGGGGTAATATCGCTCAGGTAAACAAACATGGCGGCGTACCAGACAGAGGACGTTTACAATGATTATAGCCAAGATTTGACTGATGTGTCAATGGTTTTCGAGGAGGAAGAAACATTTGGAGATGAAATGGAGACAATGGACTTAAGTCTTAAGACACGGAGATGAAGACTGGTCCCCTTCAAAACACACAATGGTAATTACTCTGGAGTTGCTTATCCTTTAATTTTTGTCTAAATCGGCTTTTTAATGAGCATAAAGGGGATTTTATAGCCAGTTTGATTGTATATGTGGCCACCATCGCCCCCACAGTAAACATATCGCTGTCAAAAGATGTTTATATAACATGTATAATGCTTTGCAGCCTTGTCGCTATTGTGGACTAGTGTTTAGAAGCCATTATGTCAACAAGACACGACTTAAGCTATTGTGCCAATTACGACGTAGTGGTCGTTCTTTGTGGTCTTGTTTTATTCCTGTGTACCGGTGGAATAGCAGCCTTTTTCAAAATGCACTTACACCGTACTTTCAAGCCAAATGCTTCTTGTAAAGGTGCTGCTTTGAAGCAGTCATCAGTGAAATGATCACTGCAAAAAACAGACTCGAGGTGGGCGTCCACCTGTGTCTCGTTCTCTGCACTCGCTTCATTCATTGTTGTCTTAAACCTTCCTCTTTTGGAAAAGAAACCAAACTTACAGTATCTCTCGGATACTATGAACATCCAGCAGCAGCACAACTTTTTGACCTGACTACTATTTCGATAACAAATATACTGAACCACATCAACCATCTACCTCGAGAGAAGCGTTTCTTTACTCTATTTTAGCTGAGGGGTGTCACCCCGATCACGTCACTTTTGGAAATGAGGCTGAGCTGCGAGCTAGTTCATCATGTGTGGCGCCATGAACTGTAAATGTCATGTTTGCAAATTTACCGTTTGCTTTAAAAAAAAAAATCTAACAATGTAGAACATAATTACAAAAGTACATAACCTATTTAAGCAAAGTTGATGAATCATGTCAGGGACCCTGACAAACTGGAAGCTGGTGAATCAGAACACAACTTCAGCTGACCCGGAAACACGAGTACAGTAGTCCATAAAGGTTAGTTTAGTTTTAGCTTCCCCCCTCCCCCGCTTGTTTTTTGAGATAAAAAGCACAAATGGGCGGGTTCTCCCACAAATAAAAAAATAATGTTTGATCAAAAATCATCCGCTTTACATACAGTGTAGAAAAATTGCAGAATAGGTGTATGAATAAAATCAATATTTGACCTGCCTTTGATGAATGACACCTTTAACAACACCCCGTTTGTGCTGTTTAGAACACGGGTAAATGCTATTTTAAGAATACAGTGGAACCTCAGTTAGTACACAACCCGGCTAGTGTGTTTTTCCGTTAACGTAAAAAAAATGTACACCAAAATTTTGCTTCGGTGTGCATACATTCTCCGGCGAGCATACAATATGGAATGCATGAGTCCGACTGTGTTCTTAATGTACTGTATTTCTTAATGTACTGTATTTTTTTTAAATCACAAAACGTCCTTTTTAGCAGCATATTAGCTTGTTACTTCATGGAAACAGGAAGAAGAAGTCCGCTCCGTCGCCCGTCTATGATGTCATCAGCGGTTGGGTGTAGTTCTTTGCTACCGAACACAGTTATGCCACAAGTCTCTCTTCTTTCGATCACGGCGGCAAAATAAGCTGTAACGGAGCCAAAGAAAGTTGCAAGTGAGAGCATTTTGAAAAAGGCTGGAAACACTTTCTCAATTTTTCCACAATTCCGGAAATAACTCGGAGCAAAACATGAAGGTAGCGTCCCTAGTGGCTTTTGCTGCCACGTCGCCGTCTTTGGCAACAATCACGTCTTCGATCAAGGTAAAAGTGTTGGTCATTTGTATGCATTTTGAAGTGTTTTCTGCATGTAAAACAATCATTGTAAAACTATAAAAACATGTTTTGTGTTAAGGCTTTCTGGAATGGATTCATTGGATTTACATTATTTCTTAAGGGAAACATTTCGCACCATCTGGAATGGGTGAATGACGCTAACCAAGGTTCCACTGTACATGTAAAAGACTCCCAAGAGACAAATACAGCGTATTACCCGAACTGCACAACATGACAAAAGACACAATCTCAGACATTTACACACACACGCACACAACACAAAAAAAACGCTGTGGCGTCACAACTGCCATCATTCGTCCACGTGTATCCTCTGATGCCGTTTCAGGTTACATTTCTGTGTGAAGCGTTTGCCGCAGGCTAAGCAGCAGTATGGTCTCTCTCCGGTGTGGACTCGCCGGTGGGCTTTGAGGTTGCTCAGTTTGGTGAAGCTGCGACCACACAGAGAGCAGCAGAAAGGCCTCTCGCCTGTGTGAGTCTGCAGGTGGGCCTTCAGGTTGCTGAGATGGGGGAAACATCTGTCACAATGGCCGCAGCGCAGGGGGTGCCTGAGGACGCCATCTGGGTGGGATGAAGGGTGTGCGTGGTGGGAGGTGGCACACTGAGGCTGTGGTCTGTTGGTGACACATGGGGGGCCAGTTCGACTAAGGGTTACTTTATTTGCGGGGTGAGTCCGTGGAAGGGCGGCAGGGGGCGTGGCTTTAGATGTGGAGGGATTTCTGTTCAGGGGATCCAAGGCCTGAGAGTAAGATGTGTTGCACAGTGCGGGCGTGGGCTTTTTCACGGGCCGAATGAGATGCTTCATAGCAGCCTGCAGCCTGTCACACGTACCTTGTTTGGAATTCACCTTGATCCCCTGCTGCGCCGTGGGTTTACAGGAACTTGTGTTGTGCTTTGGTGCTAAAGAACTCAACCTGTTCCTCTTTATTGCACACGAGACGGATGCAATCCCTGAATTTGTCGTCGCTTCTTTTCGCACCTGTTTGATGTCCTCAGCCCCGTGTGAATCCACAGTCATCTCCTGCTTGATTGATACACCGAGCGAGGCGAGGTGTTGCAGTCTTGTCTTGGAGGAGGAGCTACAAAGCCGATCTCGAGTAACAGGACTCATATTACCGTCTGCAAAATAGTCTTCCAGCTCCTGCCCCGCTCGCTGTGGAGATACTTTGGCTTTGGTTGGTTCGCACTCTCTGTCAGTTCCAAGTCTCTGATGATGCAGTGTTTGGCCAGTCCAACCAGCGTCCATCTCCACGGACAGAGGCTTAGCCGACGTCCTAACGTCCTCCAAGCCTTCAGGAAAGTGGTATGCGTTAGACATCATCCGTACGCACTTCCGTCCTCACGATTACACCGCGAGTATCAGGTACTTCTTCGTCAAAACCAGTGTTGGTGGGAAATCGGGACCGCCCACAAATAGATTTGGCGCCTCGCTCATAAAGACATTACAGTGGTCCCTCGCCACTTTGTGGCTCGAATTTTGCAGCTTCAATCTACCACTGTTTTTCTACATAAATTAATAAATTATCGCTGCTTCGTGGTTAACGACGGCCTATTATTAGCAAACAAATACACATATTTAAGCAAACTGTATATATTCTTGGCCTAAATTATGCATTCAAAGAAGTAATGTATATTATTTTACACTGGTCACTAGGTTTCAGTATACCGTATGTTACTTTGATGAGACAATAGCCACCACAGGAAGTACACCATCCAGAAGAAAACAAGGAACTCTCCCATTGCTAATGTGTGAGCCTATGTTATGTCTTATTTATGCTTAATATGTCTTATTTTTGTCATTATGTCTACTATATTGGGCAATGGGAATGTAAAGGTGACTATTAAGGGTGTTATTTCATGCCTAGAGGGTTCTGATAATGTTACAAAAGGATTTAGAAGTTGTAAACAGGTTTTCTATGCTCTAACTGTGGAAATCTTCTATTTATAAATAAAGAATCCTACTTTGTGGAAATTCACTTATCACGGTCGGGTCTGGAACCGATTAACTGCGACAAACGAGGGATTACTGTATAACGTACCTGGGGTCTCATCTAGAGAAGAGTGCATAGGATACTGACTAAAAGTCTCCGTTCGCCGGAAACCTAAAATGTGTGTGCGAGAACGTTCAGACTTCAGGAGAAATTTGTGTTTTGTGACCTTTGGTCCGCCAAGAGAATAAGATGTTGCAGGAGGGACGGGTGTTGCCAGCTCGGCAATTCTGTTGCTCTATTTACCGAGTTATCAGACACCTCCCCTCAAAACATATTTGTTTTGCTTGTCATGTTTTTTTAATTCACTTTTTGCAAATGCGTAGTTACACTGAATTGTTAAAATGTAAAAAATCTACTAAACCAGGGGTGTCCAAACTTTTGGCAGCAAGGGCCATGTAGAGAAAAATGAAAGGATGCAAGGGCCACTTTGATATTTTACGTATGCATACCCTAAATATTTCATGAAAAAAATGCATCTCCACACTTTGTGATGTAGGGCTCTTTTTTCCCCATGTTTGCTGTTGTTTTTTAAAAAATATTTTCCAAATATTTCAACATTCTTGTTAAAAAATCTTTGTAATGACTTTATTGCCATAACATTTTGACTTCATTTCCATAATATTGTAATTCAATTTCCCCAAAAATCACAACTTCAATTTGTTTATTTTTTCATAATATTTCGACTTAAAAAAATAACACATTTTTCTTTAATACTTCAACCCTATGCTCCTGGATTGACATTATTTTTCCTCATAATATTAAAGTTTAATCTCATAAAATTATGCCTTTTTCTCGATACAATACAACTTTTTTCTTGTAATATTCAAGCTGTGTTTTTCCATTTCTGCTGGGGGTCCCAATCGAACCAATCACAGTGAGGTCTATGGCTCTCGAGGGCGGGACCTCGGCTGAACGAACCAATCACGGTGAGGTCTATGGCTCTCGAAGGCGGGACCTCGGCCGGGCAGTACGTCCAACGCCTCACCGCCTTGACTCGTTCGCTCACTCATTCATGCATTCCTCGGAGACAGAGCGGAGTCAGCGGCTTCACGGCTTCTCCTCTGCCCAGCTGAGTGGAGGAATGAATGAATGAGCGAGCGAATGAGTCAAAGCGGTGAGGCGTTGGACGTCCCACCCTCGAGAGCCATAGACCTCACCGTGATTGGTTCGTTCAGCTCCGCACACGACAAGTGTCATTCATATCAAACTTGCGAGCCACACGAATATTAATCTTTCATATTAAGACGGGGGCCGCAAACTATCGTCCCGTGGGCCGCGAGTCTGAAACCCCTGGTGTAGGCTGCATACGCTACCCTCATGGATTTGTGACTCGCTAAGGCATTAATAAAGTTGATAGAAAATCAAAAAAAGCTGGTTCCATTACCAGTGTCAGAGTGCCCTCTACTGGTCGAGCTGCAAACTTACCTGCAAATGCAAACACAACAGCCTCCATCTCCATCTCCCCTCGCCAAGAAGACAGTTCTGTCTCAAGGTATGTTGACGTATTACGACTTGTACGTAACTTACAAATAACGTGTGTGAACAGGTGTCTTATTGCCCGCGGATGCGGGACGTATGAATCATACGTTGACATACGTGGAAAAGTTTTATGCAGGCACAACATTTTTGGACGACTTAGACGTACTACGACGTAGGCCAAGATTGCCATCACCCTATCATCCATCCTCATGACGTTGGTCACTTGATTGATATATTCATGCCAGCCTGACATCTGCCATACATACACGTGCATTCCAACAGTACAGCTAGCTTGATACGGCATCTCTGAAGTGACACAAGAGCTGACCGCTGCTTTAAGCTTCGCAATACTGCATATCGAGCTCACTAGTTAGCCTCCAATTTATTTATCCTAAAGCCAAGAATGGGTTTGAAAACTGAGTGGGGAAGAAGGACACAAAATAAGCAGTCAAAATAGTACCACTTCCACACGGAATAACAGGCCATAGTCAACCACAAAGCAGCGATCATTCATTAATACATTTTTGAAAAAACGCGATAGGGCGAGGGAGTGATATTCCAACCGCGATGTAGCGAGGGACGACTGTATTTCAGCTTTGTTCTTGTAAATTTTCTTCTTGCAATTATGACTTTGTAACATTAGACCTTTTTCTGCAACCTGACTTTCCAAAAATTACAACTTTTCTTTTCTGTTCCTATATTACGACTTTTAAAATGTCTTTTTCTTGAATATTTTAACTCTGTGCTCCTAAAATGATTTGAAAATGATAAAATTGATGACATTTCCCCCACATATTACAATATGAAATTACAATTTTGTATTTCTCATTGGATTTCAGCTTTTTTCTCTCAATATTTTGACTTTTTGTAAAATTACTGCTGATTGTTTCATTTTTGCTGGGTTTTTTTTAAGTTTTCTTGTTAAATGAAGAGTTTTAGAATGTGAGGCGGGCCGCAAGTGTCCCCCAGGCCGCACTTTGGACACCCCTGTACTAAAAAGACTACAGCATATGTGCTGCATGTACTCAAGGGTACCACTTTACTCTCCCACGCGCACGGCGTAAAATGACAACTTACCGACTTCTTCCTTCACCACTGGCATCCCATCAGTATGTTTCATTGTCTATTAAAAAAAAAAAAGCACATTGTCACATTTTACTCACTTAATTTCATGTTTGCATCCACAAGGATCCTCAAACAGACCAACATTTTGGCTCTTACGGAAGATTTGACCCCCGACAGCGCACTCTAGTGATGGGTCCTTCACAAACCATTCGGTTCTTTGAAGTGAACAACGGGAGCAAGCTCTATGACGTGAATGAGCCGTCATTTGTTTTTTTCTCTTGTCCATTTTTTCCTGTTAAAGCCGCACGTGATTGCTAGTGGGAGATTCACTGAAGATTCATTTCATGCACGTTATTTCTTAATGGGAGAAATTGCTTCGGTTTACGTATATGTTTCGATTTTCATCTGACCTTTCGGAACGGACCAACGATGAATACCGGGGTTCCACTCTAAATCGATTTAAGCCATCCGGGAGCCTAAGGAGCCGTCTCTTTTTAAGGAGCCAAGGCAAAAGAACCGGCTCCCTCCATAAGAGTTGAAATTCCCATCACATGTGCACTCTTATTATTACTCTTTATTGGGGGCGTCACGAGACACTCGAGGGGATACACTGAGAACGACACGAGACAAGATTTTAACATTACTTTAAAGAAAAATGCAAATGTTTACTTTAAAAATAATTTTAAAAATGACAATATGTACTAATTTAATTTCTATTATGTTACACTCTTCTGTACTGTGTGTGTATGCTAGCGGCCCCGCCTCCACCCACCGAGACAAACGGACTGTATGGCTGACAAACGGGCTCACTCCATTGTGCTGTTGTTCTATGGAACAAATGCACCAAGGTGCAGAAAGCAATGCACAGAGTGAACCCTCTTCCTGCCTGTTTGGAGGCGGTAGACAAGGAAAACAGACACGCATGCGCATGGCGATATATTGAGGCCGGCAAAATTATAGAGTTCATTCTCATTTATTGTGTGATTAATTTACAGTGGTACCTCGGTTAACGTCCGCCCAAGTTAGCGCATCCCATAATTTTTTCTAAAATTTTGCCTTGGCTTGTCAACTACGGTGACACGCAAAATATTCAGATAGTATGTTGGCTTGTCGTCAAAGGTGACGGCGACGAGTCGCTGACGTCATTGTTCTAACAACAGCAGCGGATCGCTCGTCTACACGGAAACGACAAGCTGGCGTTTTCCCACTCTGGAAGCCGTTTTCAAAAAATACCGCTTCAGTGCACTCGCAACACCGTTTCCATGTGGATGAGAGGCTGAAACAATCAAATACTTTGCCGTTTTGACCTGAAAACGTGTGGATAGCCCCTTAATCTCGCAAGGTCTTGCACCAGCCCTACTCTTGATGGTTGTGAGATACTTACATGTGTGTCCTCCTCAGGGCTGGGGAGAACTGCTGGAGCCTCGTCGGATTTCATTTCACATCTTTGGGTCCCTACTGACCTTCCAGTGCTGTCTCGCTCTCTTTCCACACCGCAGTCCATCAAAACATCTGAAAATGAATGCACATGGTAGCCCTAGATTATTATTTCCAAATGATTAAATGCCTTCACGCATGTTCTTACCATCTTGCAGGTCCTCTGAAGCGTTAACAGTGTCATTGCCAGCAATATCAACGCACACGCCTCCTTCTTTCACACTTAATTTCCTCTCAGCACATTGCAGCTTCATCCTCAGGGTCTCCACCTCCCGGTTCTTGCGCTTCATCTCATCCAAGAAGCCGTCCTCCACCAACTGTGTGACCTTATACATGGCTGTCTTCACCACAGTCTCCATCACGTCCAGGAGCTGCGTCTGGAAGGTGACAACAAGGGTGTCCAGATCTGACATGATGGCGACTCCGCCGCTACACTGATATTTTTCTTTTTAAACCCCGTCAAACCAAAGGAAAGTACGACTTTGTCTTTGTTTGTGCCACCGCTGCTCGATTACGATTTTAGCATCTCTATGCTAACTACAGACAACAGACACCGCTTTCATATTTGCCCCCAACAAGAACTACATGGTACGGCAACAGCAAACACACAACCACGCTTGGTAAAACCTTTAAACTGGGTTGTTACCAGCTTGGCGACCGACATCTTGTTTTTGGCAGTGACGTCCAGCAAACGCACTACGGTGGCTGCGTGGTAGCCAAAGCGTGAACCCAAACGCGTTTGAGTAAAGTGAAACCCATATGTTGCACTACCTTGTTACTCGTGTGTGAGTTTTTAACCTTATGGCTTAACTCCCACGGCGTTACACGTACGTATTCGACAGATTTGACACTCCACATTCATTTGGATGAAAATAAATAACTACACATAAAGGAGTACTGTCATTTTCCTACTTATAACATCTAAACATGTCTTACACGTAATTACGTTGTTTTACAATATTGCAATGGTGGTCGACTGTGTACAGGTAATGTAACGCGTTTAGCTCCTTTTCATCAAAAACAAAACACACATTTTAAAAATGCAATTAAAATAAAAATTGATATTGACCACATAAAAAATTACATTTTAATAAACTACTATTTTAATTAGTTCCAAAAGGTCTGTCTCTAACCAAAAAGAACGTTAACTGGAATAATTGTTCCCATGAAATAATGTGAATCCAATTAATCTGTTTCAGAAAGTCAAAAATGTTAACACAAAACACGTGTTTATAGATTTATTTGCACAAAACGATTGCAAAAATGCATATGAATGATGAATGAAATGGATAAATGAACATTTAATGTTAGTGTTACCTTCATTGACGATGTGACTGAAAACAGGAAGGTGGTGGTGGTTGATCTCGTGTCTTTGGGAGGATGTCAAGTCTTCACTGAAGGTAAAAGTAACATTAAATGTTTATTTATCTCTTTCTTCCTTAATTTATTTGCATTTATAAATGTAAAACTATAACAAAATGTTTTGTGTTCACATTTTTCAGTCACCCGCTGATGACATAATCGACGAGCGACATAACGTAGTCACTTCCGGTTGCCATTTTGTTTAGCCAGCAAACAGGACGCTAACAAGGAAGGCTTTTGTGATTTTATATATATATATATATACATACATACATATATACATGCAGTTTGACTCATGCAGTGTATTAACAACACCACAAGACGAGCGCCATATTGTATGCTAACCGGAGAATGCATGCAAACCGAAACAAAATTGTGGACATTAACCAAAAAACACACTAACCAGGGCGACCCCTAACCGAGGTTCCACTGTATTTCAAATTTCCGGTACATAAACTCATTCTTATCACAGGCAGCTAACGTTCGCGCATGCTATGGTCCTGCCACATATAACAATGGTAGTTTTGAGAATGTCTGTTTTCTGCATACATTTGAATGAGGACATTATTTTGTTTTCATTCTCATATTAGAATAAAAAAACACATTTTTTCTTTAATATTTCAACTTCATGCTACTAAAATTGCATTATTTTACTTCATAATCTTACAAGGTTATTCTTGTAAAATTGCAAAGTATGACTTTTTCTGTCAATATTTTGACTTTATGCTTGTAAAATTACAGCCGTTTTGCCAATTTCTGCTGTTGTTTTTTTCCCCAACTATTTCAGCTTTCTTCTTGTAATTATGACTTTAATTCCCATAATATTTTGACTTTATTCTCGTAATATTATAACTTTTCCCACAATCTAATTTTCTAAAAATTACAACTTTGGTTTGTTTTGTTTCTCACACTCAACTTTCTGTGACTAAGATTGGTTTTTTTCCTCATATTACGACATAAATAATGTTCCCAGAATAATTCTTATTCTCATAAAATTCCGACATTTTCTTGTTAGATTTAAACTTTTTTGTCTTAATGTTTTGACTTCATTCTTGTAAAACTACTGCAGATTTTTTTTTCACTTTTGCTGTTTTTTTTTTTTTTTTATTAAATTTTATTTTTAGAATGTGTCATGGGCCCGTAAAAACAAGCCGCGGGCCACAAATGGTCCCCTTTAGCATTCAGCCATCCGAATCCTTAATGGCGGTCGCCAGTCACGGTTGAATCCAGTATTTGTGGGCGTGTCTCCTCTTTCTGAGCGTTTTATGATGTTCATTTTCACTTCCGTGGGTGACGGGTTTCCTTTTTTTTGGCGCACAGCTGCTTGGGAGACATAATGATGTGCAAAAAGGGAACCGATAAGCGATGCTATTCTTCAGTGCCGCACGCTGTGTTTACGGACCAAGATAAATGTTTAAATGAATTTAGAACCATACGTTCATAACCACACAAGGTCGTAACATGTAAACCGAGGACCACCTGTATTCGTAAAGCCCAAAATGCTCACTTGCAGACATTTTTTTCGTTCTGTGTTCTCTAGACTGTAGAAAATGTTGTAGTAAATGCTGAAAACACATCTCATTCACCCTGCATCTTTACTAATTTATGACTACGGGACAGTTTCTTTCAAAAAAAAAACATATAACATAAAAAATAGACATTTTTAGGACTCTATCAATTACTCACGCATTTTGGCCCGGAATGGAACCCTTACAAAAAGCGGGGCTCTGCTGTATGTGGGCAAGAGTTTCTATAATAAATACAGCCTGATCTGAAATTGGAATCATGAGGACAGTTTATTAATCCTTCTGTTACATTTTCAAACAAATATTATCATTGAAATGTTATTGAGTAGAAAAGAGCAAAAAAAAATGAAGTGACCAGACGACATCATTCAGATTTTCACTCATGAAAAAAAAAGCAAGCAGCTCAAAAAGCCTTTAACTGTATTATTAGATGATTAATGATTAATGATTAATTGTATGATTTTCTATGTGTATACCTCTACAGATGTGTCAAATGTTTGCGTTGGTGCGATTTCAGATGATCCAGGCGCTTAAAGCTGAGGCTGCACACGGTGCAGCAGTATGGTCTTTCTCCTGTGTGGGTACGCTGGTGCACCTTCAATATGTCCGCTCGTGTGAAGCTCTTGTGACACGTGGCGCACTGATGAGGTTTCTCCTGGGTGTGGATTCTCTGGTGCAGCTTCAGATTCCAGAGACGGCTGAATTCGTTTCCACATATGGCACAGCAGTAAGGCTTGTTGCCGGCCTGGCCGCACCTGTGGGTCTTCAGGTCGAAGAAAGTGGGGAAACCTTTACCGCAACGGCTGCAGAGTTGAATCCCCTGCCCTGAGTGGATCTTCTGGTGGACGTTGAGGGGACAGGCTTGAGTGAATGTTTGCTTGTGTGCCTTAGGAGCGGCAGGAGAAGGAAAGGGCTGGTTACAAACGAGCCCCCTCGCTCCTCTCCATGCTCTCGGGTGTGCATTATCACATGCGTGGAACGCCTTTGAGGGTCCATACAGATCTCCTGCGCCACCCAAGGATGCGTGAATGTCAACACTTTGGTCCTGGTAGCTCAGTCTGTCACTTGAAGCGTGTGTAGGGTGCAAGAGGCTCTGATTCTGAATGTATCCTTCCTCATTGATCAGTAAACAAGGGAATTCTCTTAAATCAGCGCTAGTCCTGAGTCCTGTCCCGCCTCTGTATATCGCTTCACCCGTTTGGAACGTTTGTTGCTCGGCCTCCTCCGGTGCGTCTACCTCACCTTGGTAGTGACCGGTGTAGGCAACGTCATCGCCTGGTTGTGATGACCCTTGCACTTCCAAGTTAGCGATGTCTATCATGCTCGTGTCCCCGTAGCCACTGTTTTTAATGTCGTCCATGACGTACCTGCTCTGCGGAGGTGCTTCCGACTGGTTGCCCGAGCCAACGGTTTGAGACGATTCCAGCCTCTGGTCAAAGGCTTCCCAGTTTATGGGAGACTTTCTCTGTAATCTGGTGTGTTTACTTGGCCCTGGCACAGCTGACGTCTGTGTTTCTGATTAACACAAACAGGAGACAAGAAGCGATGTAAATAAAATAGATGTAATGAAGATTAGGGATGCTCTGATCAGGGTTTTATGCTGCCGATTACGATCATTCATGAGTGAAATCGGCCGATACCGATCACATGGATTAATTATACATTTTTCAATGTATTTCTAATGAGTCTATTGGCCAGGGGTGCTGTATAAACGGAGAAAAGTCAGGGCAATTCCAAGGTCTCCTGACTGCCAGGAGGCCCCAAAAATAGTAGTACGGTGATCCCTCGCACCATCGCGGTTCACCTTTCGCGGACTCGCTGTTTTGCAGCTTTTTTCTTTCTTTCTTTTTTTTTCTTTTACAGCGTATGAACTGTCTCAGGCAGAGCCTGGCCCTTTAAGAAGAACTGCACTGTGGGAAGTTGAGTGTTGTAGTTCTGTGCTTTAGCACAAGGTGGTGGTGTCTCATTGCCCATTGTCTTCTACGTCCTGACTGGCTGACAATGGTCTACAGCCAATCTCCTTCCTGCCGTCTCCTGTTGTGGTCATCGCTAGCAAACTAGCTAACCGTGTGAGCTCCCCGCCAACATGTAACAGAAGAAACAGAAGAAGTCAACCGTGCAACCCTGAACGCTGCTCGCTTGCAAGTCCTCCCCCCTGACAAAACCCACAATGTCGACGAAACCACTCTGCACATTCTCGCAGCCAAAAAGGCAGAGGAAGCCTGCAGCCATCGCACAAAAAGCCGGACCTCTGGACATGCCAAAGGAAGGCAGAAGTCGCGGCTTCAGGGCCCCACCGTGTGACAAATGAACCCTCGGCCCATGGAGGATGACGAGGACGAGGACAACACGACGACAGGAGCGACACGTTTCAACAAGGATACAAAAACGCCAGGACAAACCGGCACGGTCAGATGAGTGAAATGCGTGTGAGAATTTAAACAAAATTTGAACTTTGCGAGTGTTTAAACAAGAGAGAAATGTGAGAGAATGGTAATGCCTGTCTGAGAAACGTGTATAACGTGTATGGTGAGGTGGTTTACCGAAAAACATATGTCAGAAATTTAAACAAATAAATTTGGCTATAAACAAAGCTATTTTGGGAATCAATCCCCTGTGTTTAATGAGGGAAGACTGTATTTTAATTACTAAAAGGGGCATGATTATTTTTTTCCATGGGGCCCACAATTCCTGGCTGCACCCCTTCTATTGGCTACATGACCTCAGAGTCAGCTTTATTGCCCAAGTTTGCTTCCACAAACAAGGAATATGACTTTGGTTAAATTAGCTCTCACTGTACAACTTTTTATTGCTACGAAATCCTCAACAAACAATCATATCCGTGCTTGTGGTCAAAGAAGGCGTAGTTGCAGATGCAGTTTTAATGGTTTTATTACCATTAATGTATTTTTTAAGACACCCTTACTTTATTCCCACAATTACACAGGATGTGTGCCGCCCTTATTTTGAAGGACAGAGGGTGTGTGTGTGTTGAAAATGTGTTTTGACTGTTGCTAAGTGAGATAGCTAGGCTGGGTGCCTCTTGCAGTCGGGGCTGTCATCCTTATTTCACGCACAAAGTCAGCGGGCATCCAAAAAGGCTCCGTTTACGTGACCTAAAACACACCTCACACACACACACACACACACACAGCCGCACTAGCATGCTCCACTAAACTAAGCCAACCCAGCCAGCTCCCACCGGCCACTGCCGTATGTGAGCTCGTGCTCACGCTCGGTGACAAGTAAGAGCGTTTTCGCCAACTTACCGGGTGTTTTAGTTTTCCGCCTCGACGTGTTTATCTCGGGATGGGGCTGGATAGTGTTTGTGAGGACACGCCGCTATGAATGGTTCCTTCTCCTCGCGATTACAGAATTTCATTCACGTCATGTCAATTTCCGCAATATTCCGCATTTAGCAGTATAGGCCATTTCCGCGATTCCGTTAACGTGGAAACTGTAGGGCTCTATATATCACTCGTGAAACTTCCAGAGGATGAGACGACTTCTTTTAACTCATTCAATCCCAGCCCCTTCATTACCGGCCATTTTAGACGATGCTGACTGATCTTTCAAGGCACACAGAATGTGTTCTATGGCTAAATAAACACAGAACCTACCACAAGAAAGATTACACTCTCGTCTTTCATCAGAAAGAAAAAGTTTTCTTCTACCTTTTTCCGTTCTTTAGTAATCAGCGGTAGAACGTAGGTAAGTTCCAGGAAAATATCAGTTCCCAACAACAACAAAAAAAGAGAAAACCAGCTTTTTGTGAAACGATACAATTCAAGCATAAATTTCACTTTGACACACATTTTCTGCTTTTGTGACAGCTCAAATATTTTAACAAATACACCACAACAGTGGTGCCACAAAAAAGGGTTGTTTTGAGCTGAAAATAACAATTTATTTACAAATATAACACCATGAACGATTTACAATTTTCACATTTGGAACTAAACTGTGTGTGTGCATGCGTTAACATTTCCCTGCGCAACCTTCGGCACGCTACACTCCTGCACGCTCTTCCACTTCCTCCTTGCTGTCGAGTGTGTTTTTACATGCCGAGCTTTATCAAATGCACTTCTGCCACCTTGTGGCTGTTTCTATGGCTTAAAAATAGTCTAAACGTGACATCTATTAGTGTGCAGTTGCGTCATCTCCTCTTTTTGCCTCTTGTGCAAAAAAAAAAAAGTAAAAGACGTATAAATACATCTTTGGGACCTTCTGAGTGTCACGCACATGCGGGTGAGTGTTGTCCAGCGTTTTGGCTGCCATTAGACTGATGGGTCACACCGTGAGCCTCGACAACTCACCATACTCCGTCATGTGTTTGTTCTACAAAGGCCGTATTAAATTAAAGCTTTATCACGTGCTACCCCCCCGCATGAGAGTCTGCGTGGCATTTTTTAACAGGTAAGTTCCACACTGCAGACATGATTGTTTTTGTTTTGTGCAGCGTGACGGAAAGTGGGAGGAGGGCAAGACACTACACTGCATGCAGGGATCACAATCGGAGCACCCCTAATAAAGATAGATACGCACCATCCAAATCCCCCGGATCATTTGCTTCTGGTGTGATGCCAAGGGCTTCCTCCTTGAGCAGCCGGTCTACATTCTGCACATTTGAAGACTGCCGGCAAGCAAAACAAAACCAACTTTGTCATCCAACAACGTTTGTTCATATACAGCAAATACCTGTGATGCCTTCATGTCAATGCCGGCCTCCTCTTCCGAACGAGATGTTTGTCCATCAACTCTGTCTTGGCTTTGCATATCTTCTTGCAGCCCACACTCTTGCTTAAGATTATGTTCTGCAGGGAAAGACAATGAAAGTATTTGGGATTTGTGTTGTGCAAAACATGCTTTAAGCATAAATGCAGTTTTTAGTCGCACATTAGACTATTACCGTAACGGCCTTCTCACCAGGCTCTCAAAAAGGAGCTGTAAAAGAGCTGCAGTACATCCAGAATGCTGCTGCTCCAGTTCTGACTACAACCAGGAAATATGCCCATATTAGTCCAGTGCTGAGCTCACTGCACTGGCTTCCTGTCGCTCAGAAAACAGACTTTAAAACAGCTCTGTTTTTGGACAAGTCTTTTCACTATAGACTGTGTCAAATGTTGCAGTCGCAGTCTGGATCCCTGCCTAGTGACCAGCGTAGAATTCTACATATCATCACAACGTCTTTGAATGTGTCATCTGTACCGTGTGTCAAAAACAGGTCCTGGAAGGTAACACCACACTTCTTGATACCGTAGCTATTTTTTTCACTTAACAATTATAACTCTCCCATTCGTTTTCACGTCAGATTGCAAAGAAACAAAAAACAAGACAAAAACAATAACAAGATAAACTTAACATAGCATATCACCTGGCTGGATCACTTCCGGCTTCTCTTCGTTTAGCATCTCCAATCCACCGTAGTCAGCACATTTCAGTCCCCCGTCGCCCAACTGCATCTCCTTGCGTCGGCTCTCCGACCATTTCAGCCTCCTCTTCAAACGCTCCACCTGCTGCCTGCACCGCGCAACCTCCTCCATGAAACTGTCCTCCACAAGTCTGGTGATCTCATACATGGCAGCCTTGAAGACGGTCTCCATCACCCCGGAGAGCTGCGACTGAAAGGTCACCAGTGGGTCGGCCATGGCGATGCCCGTTGCGGTCCTAAAAAACACTGAACCTCACGCTTTACAAAAATGTTGTCGAGCTAACTGTCAGTTAATTTAACTCCATTCAGCGCCCCATTTGCAGGTGATGGCTTAATTACACTCACAACAGAAATAGAATTTGGCATCTACAACTAACCCTCTATTTTAGCTGGCTAACGTGAGACTGTCGGGGAGGTTTCGATTACCAACATTAGCCGTGATTTTTGCTCCGGGTGCACATGGCAACAATATCCAAAGGTAGTCACGAAAAATAACCATCAACTATGATGAAAAAATCAATTGTACTTCATTTTGTGCAGCAAACGAATTTCATCTTGGTTCCGTCAACAATCGCCCTTCCGACATTTTGACTACGGCGAGGAATAAGGGACAAAATGTAACCAAAAAGCAAATATAAAAAACTCCCTATAAACAGTTTATTTTGCACATTAAACAGGGGATTCTTGAAATATAACCTGAAAAATGTGATCTCACTTTTGCTTAATAATATGCAGAAAACCAAATTATTTTTGTTCCGTAAATAGTCGCTCTGCCGACATTCTGACTACGGCGAGTAATTTGGGACAAAACGGAACAAAAAAAAACAGTAATATTATTGCCCTGCGTTTATTGTTTGGCTTCCACAACTACTTTGATATACACTGAGGTTTCGGTGGTTTTAGACACAGAAGCTTTGTTCGTAATTACAAGGAATGTAGTGGGGAACTCGGGCATTCTTTCCTCTTTGTTGACGTCCACGCATGCGCATTTGTCGTCTGTTACTGACAGAGACGACCGCAGCAGATGTGCGTCACGTATGCACGTACACACAAAGCCAGGACGGTTTCAGGAAGCCATGTTGACGACGGTCGTCACGCCACATTTCGACTAACGTGGAAATACTGCTAAAAGCGGGAACCTAATTACAAACGCGAAGGAAAGACCACCACACTACGATGTCTGCGGATGATTTTCAGACCAAGTACGCCTCCTTTATGGAGAGTATAGTGAAGAGTACCATCGCGGAAACTAGGAAACTTTTCGAAACTATGGTCGACGAATTAAAGTCGGAATTATCCAAGGTCAAGAAGGAGAACGAAGCCCTCAAAACAACATCTAGAGAAAAAGAGAACGCCAAGACCCTGTCAACCACCGAGTCCTGCCAATGGGACGGCCCTGACATGCGGGATTCTGCCGTGCAGTGTGGTGAGTTTTGTTTGTGAGTCGTCAAATGGAGCTTGTTTAATTTGTCAAAGTTAGTCACAAATGTTGCAGTATGTATATGTATATTACATTATATTCATCTAGTCAACGTGGGACGTAAAATAGGAGGGATACACCCTTGCGTAATGTTACAGCTATGCAAACGTCCACCCCAACATGTTGATATCAACCAATATCAATCGGCATAAAATTTTCTATATATTATAACTGAAATTATGCAATTCCACTTCCGGTAGCGATCTTTGTGTCATGCCAAAGGCCGCACCTTTTCCGGCTACACTCGGCGGTGCATTACTTGAAGGCGACACAATAGGTCACAAGAAAACGGTCGACGACCAACAGCGGCTTGCTCAAAGGCAAGCCTGTCAAGCACTTAGGGATTAAAGCTCATAAAGGCCACACAGCATCGGTGACCGATTACACAAGGAAAGATGGGAGCACGTTTGAAACTAGTGTAGAAAGTCGTCTGCAAAGTGTAGCGAAACAGTGAGACTCCCTTGTAAGATCTATGGGTTGAAATGGGTCATCGGTTGTAAAATATAACAATACTTGTGTTTCTGTAACGTATGTGAAAGGTACGTTGTGACAGTATGATATTTGACAAGATATATGGAATTCATAGTGTGTGTGTGAAAATTAAAAAAGGATAGTCTTGGAACACGTGGTCCTTGTGATTAAAGATGATTTTGGTATAAGATGAATCTCATTCCTTAATTATGCCTAAATGAACACCTAAGTCCCGCTGCACACAAAACACATTAAGAACATGTAAAATACAGTTATAAAAAAAGCAAATACAAGAATAAATGAACAGTGATTGGTAGGTGGAGGTAAAACGCAGAAGAAGAAAACAACCTTTAATCCTTCTCGTGAACCAAGACAAGGCTCACTCGGGGTATGTATTCTGGTCCTCCAGCACCAGCAGCCTTTCCATCTCAATAGTAAGACCACTATGCTGCTTAGTTATTACTGTCGCTTTCATATGAGCAGATGCTTCAACGTGCTCGAGAATACCATCTTTATTCTGAATGAAGGTCGTGATAGTTGAAGCATGAGCTTTTTTCCTGGAGTTCAATATCTTCATGGATGCGATACGTAGTGGTGACGATACATACCCATGCGGGAACAACGCACGTCGCGTGTAAACAGCAACAGTTGACCATTTTCGGTCACAAATTGCATGCCAAGTGCGTAATTTATGCGTGCGCAAACCAGTCTTCATGCTTTTCAGGCGTGCCATAATTAAATGACACGTATTGCCACGGCAAATTGCAGGACAGTGCGGAGGCAAAAGTGCACAACACCACGATACACTCTCTCCAAGGCATACCCTTCATCCTCTACGCGTGCTGTAACCAGTTCTTGAGCCAGTTTTGTGTTTCCAGAACAAAATTACGTTTTTAGTTCACCGTAGCAAGTTTGTAAGCACGAAACACCGTTAACCGAGGGCCACCTGTATTATGTTGCTGTCTTTAAAAAGTCCACTGATGTGTGTTTTTATGTAATTGTTGAGCTTGAATTGGAAAACAACCCGCAAAAGGAGTTAAGCATATTTAATGTGCAAATGAATGCACTGATTCAGGGATTTATTGTGCTCTCCCTTGCTGGCTTCATCATGCTCGGCTTGAACTGAACCGGCTGCCATTGAAGCCGGTCTGACTGCACATGTTCATTCTCCCGCCCGTGTGTTTTCCTGCGCTTTCTTTGAGTTCTGGATGGATCACTTTTGTCAACTTGCTTGTTTGTGGACGTCTGACAGAAAGGTATTTAACTACACACTTTTAAGTGAAAGGAATTGGTGATACACTCGTGATTGGGACCAGAGAAACTGCTACACTGCTCACCTTTGATTTAGAATTACAACATTATGTATCTCACTTAACCTCTCGATAGTCATTTGTTTGTGTCTTAATCCATTGTGCAATACCGGCTGTGGAATTTAACATCACCTCATTAACATAACGCCCTGAAGAGCCACAGCGAGCGTGAAAATGAAAAGTGTCTGAATTCATTGCCGTCCCATTTGCTGCTTTGTCTGCTGTGGAGAAATTGTGTTAGTTTGTAAAATGGGCCAAAATTGATTTGTCATTCTTTAATTTAGATTACGTTTTTACATTTTCCCTCAAATATCAATGTCAAACAGATACCTGAAACTCCTGAACATATTGAGCTTTGTTTATGGGTTCTGCTGCCATGTCATACCTGTGGTCTGTACGTATAGGACTCACTCCCACTGACGCTCCATCAAAGTTCTCATCCAAGTATGGAAAAGTATGGAATTTGATTTTTATAAATTCCCAGGTCTGGAAAAGTATGGTAAATGGAAATTCAAGTATAGAAAAATACTCATGTTTCCAAGGCTGTTACCCCTGTTCTGTTTGCTAAAAGAGACAATGATGACAGAATGGGGAGAAAAAGAAATGGATCGATGTGTTTTTCTAAAGTTCTTGCTAGGGCAACTAAATTGTCTGTGTGAGAGCACACAGTGGGTGACACTTCCCCAAAAATATTAGGCATTTTATTGAAACTGACAGATGGATTGCAAGGTAGGCTAGAAAGACGAGGGACTGCAATCCATGATAATTATTGGATTTTTAGTAAAGTTCTTCTACCAGAAGTGCAGCATTATTAGTTACAGCGTGTATCTCTGCTTTCATCTTATCTTGCTCCTTTCATCTTATGCACTCATCTTTTTCCGTTGACATGTTTCACTGGATGGGAAGTGTTCTGAAGCAGGGCAGAACGAACAGTCCCGTATTTTACCGTGTACCGTCGCGTCCCCAGCGTATACTTCGTCTTCGACCATTCATTTCTGGTTTGACTGTGTATTATTCTTGTTTGCAGACCTTCTTCCCGGCCACCCCTTGCTCACTGTGCAGTGTCAACCAATGGGACAAAGCGCAGATGATCAAAAGCATCAACGTGATCAAGAGGAGCTGGTTTACACCCTGATGAAGGACCATGACTATGATGCTGCAATAGGACATTCTCCTCTGACAAAACCTGAGGTGTGTGTAGTAAGTTTCATGAAGTGCTCACAAAAGAAAAAACAAAACCGTAACAAAAATGAACGTACTCACTTAATAAATTTCTTTGTCATACTGCTGGCGTCCGCCAATAAACAACCATAAAATATGAGTGAAACAAAGTTGCGATTTTCATAAAAACCATATTTAGAAAGTCATAAGCAAGTTTTCTATGCTTTAACTGTGAAAATATTGCATTTATTAACATTGAATCCTTCTATCGCAGAAATTCACTTATCACGGCCGGGTCTGGAACCAATCAACTGCTATAAACGAGGGTCGGCTGTGTACACAATAATAACACAATTCTAACATTCACTGATATTGTGCTGTGATAAGTATGATACAACACACATTTCAAAAATGGGTCACAACAGGTATGTTGTCTTTGACACTGACAGATGGGCTGCAAGACACAAGACCAGTGAGCAGCTCGCCTTGAAATATGGCATGAAAACCCATATTATTATTATTATTGTTATTATTATTATAAGATTTGTAGAATATAGTCAGTAGAAAAAATGTAGATTTACTTTGGCACGCTTACACATCCATGGTCGGACGTCTTCTGGGTTTTGGACTTTTTGACCGTCTTGAAGAAAGATAGCCGGCTTACTCTGTCTCCTCCACTGTTCAAGCAAAAGCCTTGCACACAGCGAGCAGGCGTAATATTAAAAAAAAAAAAACAACTAGCAAACAACAGAAATTCAACCAAAGCTGCACCACAACAATATGGAAACCGATATAGTTCTTGGGCAGTTCCGGGTGGCAGTTAAGCTGATGAAAACTCTTAAGTATTTCAACGTTTGAGCACATATCTAACTCATATTTCACAGTGAAAGTAACAAGATTAACATGTTCCGGTGGCACGAGGACAGTACGTGAGAATGATTTTAAAATCGACCTTTAGTTTTATGTCATCATTGTACTGAGAAGAGGTGATATGCTTGAGAGGTTTGGTTTATTCTTTATGCATTGTGTGTCGGTTGCTGTCAAATTTCATAATTTTTCTTCTCCACTGTATATTTTAAAGGTCTCCGAAGCCACCGTCGGCAGCAAGGAAGTCTGTGCTGTCACGGGTAAGAACTTAAAACTGACTGACTAGGGATTTTTGCTATTCTGTGCAAATGATCCTTCAATCAGGCCATCTATTAGGAAATGTTTTCTCGTTTACCACCCACAGATTCTGCATCAAGCTCTCCTGGTGGAACTGAAACAGAAGGCCCCCAGATTGACCAGCAATGTTCGTACGGAGTGCTCAGCAAATGTGATGAGGGCCTCGTGACCACAGTTCAACCCAGTCTGGAATGGAATTGCAATTTACACCAGTCACATAATCAGTCAGTAAACTCACTTTCTGCACTAAGTAATAGCATGGAAGTGGCATCCCTCGCTGATCAGATGTCATCAGACTTTGGGATCAAAGGATGCAGTGGTTGTACAACCTTCAAAGAACCGTCGGCAGCACCACAGGCTCAAATTGAGCGACGATCATTAAGTGAAACACCAGGAAACGAGCAAGCGAATGTCACTGTGGTGCAGCACAGTGGTGTTCCCCTTGCAGAAGAACAGCAAGCGGAGCCAACACTGCTAAAGAAACAACTAGAGGGGGCACAAATTAAATGTGGCTCGACTAAAGATAAGACCAACATTGAAACTGGCAAATTGCCAGTAAAGAAAAACAGAAGAGAAAGAAAACAGCCCTCAAATAAAGTGAAACACCTGCAAAAGACTCCATCAAAGCGCGGTGCTGGACATGATGAAGCGAAGAGTTCTCCTTCAACTTCACAAAACAGAGCATTAGACATGGAAAACCCTAACGCTGCGCCTCCGATTGTTTCAGTCGTATCTTTGTCAGAAACAGGTGTGTCCCCTGAATCTCAACAGCCCTGCATGGAAATGGACAAGGTATCCAGTCGAGCGACAAGCGGCGACTTCCCATTACACAGCCATACAGCAGCATCACTGCCAGCGCCATCGTGTAAGCTCAGGGAACGCAGCACATCCGTAACGCTTCAGGATGCGATGCTGCTGGTTGAGGCGATGGATCAGTCAACAAAGAATTGTGCCTCCCCAGAAGAAACGACAGCCCAATCCACGTGTACTCTCCATGTTGTCACCTTACCATCTGAGGCCCAATCTCCATTACCTCCTCAAGCGTTGTCACCACCAACCCCACAAGTTTTAGAAGAGATACCAACAGCAGAGCAGTCGACAAACACTTCCAGCGATTTCCGGTGTGACACGACAGTAGTGCAACAACAAAACTGTGTTACCCCGCCAAACGTTATTACATCCGTATCATCTTTGACTTCTACAGTAGGAGAGTCACTTGAGCGGCACTCACCTTCTTCTCCAGTTCCATGGCAGGCATCCTTACAAACACAGAGAGACTCAGTCCTGAATAAAATCATTGTGGTCCCTAGGTCATCATCATTATCGTTACCATGCAGTCATCCACCACGTACGATTGCCCCACTGTCCCCAACTCAGATTTCAGCTGTTGTGTCAACTGTCGCTGCTGCACAGAATAAATATTCTTCATCTTTGGGACTCTCCGAGAGGAAGAGCGTTACCTACTCAACAACCGCTGAAACGACAATCAGCTCAATAGAACCAAAGTCACACACTCACACACAAATAAAAATAATCATTCCGAGACCTACGTTAGCTGTTGTGGCAAGCCAGACACAACCGTTAGAGGCAACAATTCTAATTACCCAACAGAATTCTGTTGGACCAGCTTCTGATGACCCTATGTCGACATCGCAGTCAACACACGTGTGTCGAAGTTCTCAGATTATCTCCGATGGAAAGGAAAAGTCATCGGCAACTGCGCAGATACCTTTCATTTTATCGCCCGTGTCACCCCCACAACTGGATTTAGAAGTAACTCATCCCGAAGACGCAGAAGCATCTTTGACTGAGAGCGTTCCAATCTGCTCTTTTCCAGTGACGCTGGCGATGGCTGGATCAAAAACGCCGCCATTGTCCACTAAACCGGCGGTGGTTCCAGAACTGCGATCGCCCGAAAGTGAGTTGTCTGAAGTTGCCAAAACAGGCGACACATCCTCTGTTGTCGACGCCCAGGCATCAAACCCAACCCCAGAAGCTTCCGCATTATCAACCAGCCTTGGTCCCGCTTCAAAAGAAACGTCTGCTGCCGGAGGTCTGAGCGAGTCTCCAGTGTCAGAGAATATGTCATCACCCGCCATGTTGGAAGAGGAGCCAGCCACTTGTGTGCCGCCTTGTTCGCCTTTCAGTGAGCACCAACCTGTCTCGCCGAAATCAACAATAGATATTGACGAGGCTGAGTTATCACCTGTACCTCACCAACCATCTGAGGCTTCTCCCAACATGAATGAAGAAATAATGAGCAATGTAAAGCAGGCACCCCCCATACAGTTAACGCCCATCACACCCAAGGACTTGTCTGACCCTCGTTCACAGTGGACTAAAACACAGTTCCTTGCACAGTTGGCGGTGATACCTGTAAACCAGGACCCCCAAAAGGTAAAGTGATTGTAGCCATCTGTTGCCCACGTGATTATAACTTGACATTTTACTGGTTATTGCCGGGGATGCTCCGATCAGGGTTTAGGCTGCCGATTACGATACCAATCACCCATGAGTGAAATTGCCCGATCCCGTAGATTTAGTGTAAACGTTTAAATGTATTTATGATGAGCTCTATTGGCCAGGTATGACGTATAAGGGCCACATTGAAAAAATAATCATCTGAGATTTCGAGAGTAAAGTCGTGAATTCACAAGAATAAAGTATTACATTTGCGAGAAAAAAAAGTTGTAAATTTATGAGGGGAAAAATGTCATTAATTTACAACTTTTTCTCGTAAATTTACGACTTTATTCCATAAATGTAGGACTATTTTGTCATATGTGTCAGAGGGAACGTACAGCATAGCTGTTCAGGAAGGAAACCTCCTCTTGCTTCAGGCAAGTTTTTATTTATAACGTGGCAGCAAAACGCAAAAAAGCATTTGAGCACAAACAGATTAGCATGTCTACCCCTCTTTACCCCGCCCCCCAACATGCCCAAGGCCAAAGGTCACATAAGTTCCCCCTTTCCTTTTCATCGCTGCCTCAGGCAATGCCTGTAGCATAAAGTTACAAGTTTTTTCTTGTAAATTTGCGACTTTATTCTCGAAATCTGAGATTATTTTAATACTCTGTTGTAACAATACTCTGTTGTAACAAGCGTTACAACAGTCATGAGACTGTCCGAGACAGTCATGAAAAAGGGGGGGGGGTATGTGACCTTTATTCCGACTTTTTTTCTCGTAAATCTACTACTTTATTCTCAAAATCGTTTTGGGGTATTTTTTGGGTTATTTGCTTTAGACTTTCTGACTGTCACGCACATGCGAGCGAGTGTGATCCAGCTTGTTGCTGACATTAGCTGCCCTTTGACTGATGATAACATCGTGAGTCTCAAACTTACAAGTTTGTTCTTCAAATGTAGAAATAAATTCAAGCTTTTTAACGTGCTGCCCCTGCCAGATGTTATTCGTGGCATGTTTTGCAGGATGCAAAATTGATATCACAAACTATTGTTAAGTTCCACACGGCAGACATGATTGTTTTGGGGTTGGCATGCCTGCACATATTTATTTTTATTATTTTTTTTACAAGCAGGTTCAAGGCGTGGTGGAACCATCAAATAGATGAAAAATGTCCCTAAAATGTAATATATAAATAGCCACAACACAAAAAGCCAATTTTTATTTCATTCAAAAAATATGCATTAACTGCTGACATGACAAAGTTCTTGTTAGGAGTCTCTGGACACAAGGTTGGTGGGACGAAGTTCCACAACCTAGTTGTTGTTGGGATGTAGGAAGAAAGAAACACGGGGTGTTGGACTTGGGAATATTGACTAGGTATGGGTGACTACTCGCAGCAGATGGAGTCATTGTTTCATTGTTTCATTCGGCGGGATTTGAATGGATGGTTTCATGTAAAAGTCTGTAAAAAGTGCAAAGGGATGCAACTTTCCTTTGATGTTCAAGTGGAAGAATTCCTGCTCTGGGTGGTTCCTCGATTTGTAGTAATCGGAGAGCTTTCCTCTGCAGCCTGTCTAATAGTGTTACGTGCTGTCCTGCCTGCTCCACTCAAATAGGAGAAGCATACTCCACAGGTGGTTGTATGTATGCCTTGTAGATGGTGATTCGTGCTCTGAGAGGCAGGAGGTTTTTAGTACGTCCCAGGATCTACAATCTAGCAGTTTTCTAAACAGTCCTTTGGTGCAAGGAGTTCATGTGAGTGTGTTGGTAATAATGACCCCAAGGAGAGTAATGCTTTTTGTTGGTATCAGCTTCATTTCCATGAAGCGGAGAGGAGGGTGATTCTGCTCTCGTGTCCTACTGATGATTATCTTCTCGGTTTTGCCGGCAGTGAAAGTGATGCACCAGTCAGAAGCCCGTTTCTCAATGGCGTCCAAGTCTCACTGCAGACATGTCTCTTGAGCTTTGAGTTCTTAATGGTAACATGAAGAGTTGAATCATCTGCAAACAGGTGGAGGTCGTTCTCGAAGTGTGAAGCTAGGTCATAAATATGCATCAGGAAGAGTAACGGAGCAGGTACGCTCCCTTGTGGAACACCAGCAGATAAAGGTAATGCTGAAGAAGTGAGTCCGTCGAGAACACGCTGTTGTCTATCAGTGTGAAGGAAAGTGGGCGGGAGACGCTCGCTACAGACTGCATGCTGCAATAGTACGTGACGGAGGTGACGGACGGGCGTTGAAAGGCATTTATCGGCATATGCCCTTCACATGCTTTTTCACGGAAATCGGGCGATTTTGTTCAGTGGCCGATCGGTTAGAGCATCCCTAGCTATTGCAAATTCAGTGTGACATTCCGAATGTGCAGCAAAACAAGTAAATGGATGTGTCCCTATGTTCTAGGTATCAACAAATCAGTTCGCAGGAGGCCAGGCTACTGAAGACAGGACAAGCGCAGATCACGGGAGAAAGTTTCAGAAAAAATCAATTGTCGCCCGTCTTCGATCTCACCTCAAAATGCACTCGCTAGCTAAAAGAACAGTAACAAACGCTGAGCCACTTACAGGAAAACAGCATTGCCCTGTAAGCACCAAGGAACCTCCATTAGAGAACGTTGGGACTACTGACCCCGAGTCCACTGAGTCCATTCCTGTTTGCACAAAAGGTCCCTCAGAGCTACAAACGGAGACGGGGTATTCCCAAGCAACTCTTAAGAAACAAAGGAATACAGATATCAGTCTACCCGAAAGGACTACTATCCAGACTGTTCCTGTTTGCCCCAAAGACCCAGCTGTGAGTAAAGATGTGCGGTCTCTTAAAAATAGGACTAACAGCACTTTAATTATTTCCCCACTGCCAGAGACTGAGGTAAACATCACCCAGGGAAACCCAACACAACTTCCACTGGACAACGACCGTGTGAAAAAAGGAGCTCCTACTGAAGCCAAGCCAAGAAACGCTCAACAGCAAATAATTGCTCAAGAATGCGCAAGCAAAAAGTTAGAATGCTCCGTCTATCTCAGTTCAATTCTAGATAAAAACGGCAGGATTAAGACACATTTGCCTCCCCTGAGTGGTTGTAGGTCCACCCCATGTAACAATAATGCTACCTCTGAAATGTCAGGAGATGCCAATCTGGGTCCAAAGTCAGTTTTAACCGAAGAAATGGAAACACCATTCCCAGCCATGGTTAGCGGAAAGTCTAGCACGAGCAAAGATGAGCTTAGCTCAAACAAGTCGAAAGCTACGACTGTGTGTCTGAGGTCAAGCACAACTAAAGACTCCAGCAGTCCTCACAAGACTGCATTCCCACCTGGGAGTCGAAAGAGGTGTATCTCCGCTCAGGAAAATGCTGTCCCCAAAAAGACCCAAACAAATTGCCCACACCAAGATAGGTCTGCCCATAAAAAGACGGAGACCTTAAGGCCAAGGCCAACTAGAGATTATGCTCGTTCAAACAAGTCTCATTTACCTGCTGTCACTCCAAAAGAGTCCAATTTCATGAAAAATGGTTCTAGATCTAAAAAGTCTTGCAGTGAATCGCTCGGCGGTCCCAATTTAACTAAAGAAGAGCACACCTCTAAACAGTTAAAAAGAGAATCCAGTTCGATATCGGGGAATACTGGACCCGCAGGTCCTCAGGCGGCCAAACTGCCAGCAAATGATACCAGTCCGAGTAAGACTGGTGAAGCTATTGCTAAGAAGTCCAGACTCGGTCAAAACTGTAGTATTTCAGAAAATGTCAAATTACGTAATGCCCTGAAATTAGCTACAGCAGCAAAAGCAAAGACTGAAAATGTCAAATTGCGGAATGCCCAGAAATTAGCTAAAGCAGCAAAAGCAACAACTATTGCAAAAATGAACAAATCAAGACAATCCAAATTAAACAAAATGAGCCAAGCGGCCGACCGTTGTGCCAGCGAAGAGACCGGAAACAAAGGAACCATGGAAACTACCTCTTTAAGGGGAAAAGCCTCTTTGTTGTCACCTGTCCAGAAAGAGGCACGGTCCCCAGGATCGCAGAATCACACTGTCGTTTCTCCCCCGAGTCTTCCCCACCAGCCAATACCTGTCAGCGCAGCATCAATTGCATCGCCGCTGCAGCCTTTAACCCTCATTGGCTCTCGTCTGCTCAAGAACCAGTGTGGCGAGTGCGGTCGCGTTCTCAGCAGCGGCGCTGCCCTTGAGAGCCACATCAGTCTCCACACGGGCCACAGACCGTTCTGCTGCGCCCTCTGCGGGAAGAGCTTTCCTGACGCCAAGGGTCTGAGACGGCACGGCAGAGTGCACCGCAACGGTAGGATCCATATCTGCCAGCAGTGCGGGAAGGGTTTCGTCTACGGATTTGGCCTCGCCAAACACGTCCAGATGGTACACGGGAAAATTAAACCCTTTGTCTGCCAGATCTGCAACAAGGCGTTCTTCACAAAGCGAGATGTGGAGGACCACATACGCATCCACACGGGGGAGAAACCATTCCACTGCCACCTATGTGAAAAGAAGTTTGTCAGGAAAGTCGAACTAAAGGTGCACCTGAGGTGGCACAACGGAGAGAAAAGACACTGGTGCCCGTATTGTGGGAAAGGATTTTTAGACTACAATAACTTGAAAAGACACAAGTTAATCCACACGGGAGAGAAACCGCATTCTTGTCCTCACTGCCCGAAACACTTTACACAGTCAGGTCACCTGAAAAAGCATGTAAGGAATGTACATAAAGTCCAATGAGAAGAGAGAGTCTACAAGTTGTTTCCCTCCCAAATGTCTTTATGTGACGCATTTGTGTTGTCACAGTTAATTGATAGAGAAGATGAATATAATAAAATAAAAAAACATCATTGATTTTCTTGGAATGGTTTTTATTAATATCGAATGAAAGGAACAAAACACATTATGACTGTTGCATGTTGCTCAGTAGTTTATATTTTTATTATGTTATTGTATCCACACGTGAAGATCCACAAGTTTTATCTGATCAACAGACGCCAATATGCTTCACAACAGGGGTCTCAAACGGAATTGACCTGGGGGCCACTGGAGGTAGGGTCTAGGGGGGGCCACAGTACGGTATGATATATGTCCGTACAGTGACAGGGTGAAACAAAAACATTTCAGTTTGTATTTCGCTGCATTCAGCTGGGATAGGCTCCAGCTTACCCGTGACCCGAGTGAAGACAAGCGATAGAAAATGGGTGAAAGCAATGGCGCAAAAAGAATGAGGATGTTTTAGTGCAGCAAAAGTGTAAACAGGATTTTAGTTTAGGCGTCTGAAAAACAGTAAAGCTATTTTAAACTCAGAAAACACAACATGTCATGTCTCTCAAGTAGAAGCGTACACGTATAAAACATAAATATCTGTTAGCGCGTTTACACTACTCTTCCATGCCTAGTCAGAGGCCGCAAAATACGAGCCGGCGGGCCACAAGTGGCCCACGGGCCGCGAGTTTGAGACTGCTGATGTAAAGCGACAAAGTATTGAGTAATCTAAACATTAAAAACCCAAGTTTTACCTTCTCAACATCAGGCCAGCTATTCTGACAAACGTGACCTGAGTCAGAGAAACCAGATTTATGCTCCTTGTGTTTTTTTGTAATGAAAGGCACCGAGACGGGACACTGAGGTCGTAAAGCAGCAAGTCCAGCAGCTCTTACAGTGCAATGAGAAATACTTCACCACGTTCCCAACTTAAATCAACACAGTAGCTGCGAACCCAACAACCTGCGACCAGCAGGAGGCGTTATAGCGCACCTGGAAGCCTTCTTTCCATCCGCAAAGTAGTCCCGACAGCTCCAACCCGAACACAATTCTATTTTAATTTACATGCTGGAACTTGGCACCAGCGACCGGCAGTACGTTATCAGGTGGAATAATGCCACGTGTTTCCTCAGGAGAAAGCAGCGGCCTGGAGATGCGCTTCAGGATTTCACCTGATTGATTAAAAACGTATTTACTTTCTAGAAATAATGGTTAAAAAGTACTTCTATACTGGATATAACGTGTCTGTTCGTATATGCCAGTGATGGAGAGCGACAGGCAGAACGGCTCTATGCTCTTCCACTAGATGGCAGCAGCTACACAATGGATCCACGTGCTGCCATTCATACGACAGAATAAACAAAGTACACTCCTGGCAGAAAGTAACATTTCAGCATGACGCGCAAATGCACGATAAACATTACAGGTGGGCTTCATTTGACTTTGAATGTGCATGCGGGGAGGTTGCCAGGTGCGTAAACGACTACTAGGCCTGTCACGATGAAGCCATTGATCGAACGATTAAAAGAAACAAAAACGGGTCGTTAATTGTGACGCCCTTGATAAATTGACATGGATTTCCCCCCCCCCCCCCCCCCCCCCCCATAATAAAAAGTTTCATTTAAAAACTGCATTTTGTGTTCAGTTGTTTTTTTTTGTTTGTTTGTTTTTTGATGATCTAAAACATTTAAGTGTGACAAACCATCCATAAAAATAAGAAATCAGGAAAGGGGAAAACACTTTGTCACCCGAGTGTATCGGGATACGGAGGAAGTATATCATGACATTTCATTAGATATGACTCGATGTGACGCAACAAAGCCTGCGTCGCTCCTTGCAGCTTTCCGGCAGCCGCCACTGGAGGTCGAGTCAGGGTGAGGCTGGGCCGCATCAGCTATCGGGTGTATGGCTGGGAATCTCAGGAGACGTCACGATACGGTACAACGTGATACGCGATACATGGCTCACGATAACGGTAATATCTTGATCTGAAAAGTTGTTTATGATTCCCCATAGTAGTAGTTGCCCTATTCTCCATGTGACATACTCACTCTTAGTTCACTGGCAGCTTATGCTTGCACTCTATCATTGGCTTAAACATTTAGCATTTTAGCGTTGCTAATATGTTAATGTTAGCATTTAAGCCATTTTTATATGTATAATTCTATATAAAGAGTCAATGCTATTATGCTACATGTTATCATGCAGCTAGCGTGTTAGCATTATTAGCATGCTAAAATTAGCATGTTACCTTTTTTGTTATTTTCAAAATGATAGACTTAGTGTTTTAGTGGGCAGTGTTAGCATGCGGACAGTTAGCATGTTAACAATACGAGCATGCTAAAATTAGCATATTAGATTTTTTGTTATTTTCAGAAGTATACTGAGACATTTCGTGTTAGGTGCGAGCATGCTACCAGTTTGCATGTTAGCAAAGCTAGTATGCTATTTTTACCATGTTAGCATTTTAGCATTTTTTTTTTCAGGTATTTATCTTACAGTGACACTTTGCGCTATCATGCTAGGTGTTCACATGCCAATAGTTATCATGCTAACTACAGCATTTCAATCCGGTGTCAGCTTGTCAGGGCTAGGTGTTAGCATGCTAGCTGCAGCATTTCAGTTCAGCGTCAGCTCGTCAGGGCTAGAAGTTAGCATGCTAGCTGCAGCATTTCAGTTCGGCGTCAGCCTCGCCAGCATTCACACACAATTTCTCCTGAAATTGCACATGCCGCCACTGCTGCTGTGTTTTTGCTTTTGAGTTTGGAAAAGTTAGCGGTAGGTGTAGCGTTCCTTTCGATGTTGCTATGTGAAATTATATGTATCGCGCTTTTCCACCTCCAAGGCACTCAAAGCACTTTGACACTGCTAGCACCGTTACCTGCTGAGGAGCAACTGGGGGTTCAGTATTTTGCCCCAGGACACTTGGACACGATCACGGGAGGACGGAAGATCGAACCCGCAACCTTGAGGTTGGGAGATGACCACTCTGCCACCTGAGCCATGCCGCATGTGCTTTTTGCACTTTACGTCCAACGGAAAAGTAGTTTGTTTTAAAGCAGCAATTAATTTTATCTTCATGATTAACACGTTTATTTACTTTCCAACAAGCAAAACAACATTCCGCACGCATACGCCTACAGCCGTCCCTCCCACGCCAACCAAACTAAACATAGAAGCGCCCTCCCTTTTCACCGCGCTAAGTACCTCGTAACAAAGCCTGCTTGTGTTGTCTTCCTGTAATCCTAACGCAAAGTTCTAGAAATAGACATCCCGGACAAGGAAGTTCCTTGAAGCATTCGTGTAATACTCCAAAAAATCCTCACGTGTCATTCATGTATTTCCCGCCTGTAACGTCTACGAAGTAAAAACATGATCTTAACCGCACAACCATCACCTGACGTTACCATTTTGAATTCTTTGCAGCAGCGCAGTGGAGCATGTGGTTAGCACGTGTGGTTAGCACGTGTGGTTAGCACGTCTGCCTCGCTGCCAGGTGGTTGTCCGCGCTTCTGTGGGATTATGAGTGTTTAATTGGAGACCGGGATGGTTGTTTTGGGTCAGGGGTCTGGTTTATGCCCCTGCGTGGTCACGATGCCGTCGCTTCCGACGCCCCTGGGATCCTTTCAGAGTTCTTGCCCCCGGAAAAGGGTGGAGTGGCATCTCTGGGTCGGGGATGAGATGCTGCCCCAAGGGGAGGCGTTTAAGCACCTCGGCGCCGTGATGTAATCATGTTATTTTCCCTCATTATACTGCATTATTGCACTTTTTTTTTTGTTAATTACATTTTTTAATCTGAATACTTTGACGTCATTCTTGTGAAATTACTGCTGATTTTTCCATTTTTGCTGCTTTTTTTTTGTTTGCTTTTAGTTTTCTCCTTAAATTCTATTTTTAGAATGTGCCACGGCCGCTCTTTGGACACCCCCGACTTAAAACAATGAGATTGTGCATCTTGTGCAGGATGAAGAAAACGTGTTCAAAATAACAGTGAAAATAAAAGTCAGCTTTTTGAGGAAAGATACACTTCAAGTATAACTTTTAATATAATTTGACACATTTTTTTTTGCTTTTGTGACAGCTCAAATATCTAAACAAATGCACCACGACATAAAAAACACAAAAAATGGTTGTTTTACATCAAAAATAATAATTTATTTACAACTATAACACCATGAACCATTTAAAGTTTTCACATTTGGAACTCAACTATGTGTGTGCACGTGTTTGCCTGCGTGTGCATGCGCGCACGTGTGTGTGCACGTACTAAAATTTCCCTCCAGCGGTAACTTTCTGAGCTCGGTGCACACCAACTTCCTCCTTCCTGTCGTCTGTGTTTCCTGGGTCATCTTATCACGTGCACGTCTGCCACCTAGTGGCCGTTTCCATGGCTTGAAGTTGCTCTTCGGTGGTGCTGAGGTGCATCATCGCCTCTTTTTGCCTCTCGCGCAAGAGTGGAAAAAAGAAACCAAACCTTTTACCAGAAAGTTGGAAGCATAAAGTTGTTCAAAAAGTCTATCATGAGGAGTTAAGCTTGAACGGGAAGGAAGGTGGTACGTTAGCCCCCAACTGGGGCTGCCAAGTGATCAAAAGATGTAATCAAATTAAGCAGTTTTCAAACGAATCACCATTTGCAACTATGGGCGCAATATGCCCATTTTTAATGTATTCTATGAACAACATGAGAGGACATAAGTATATCTACATTTGTCTGTATTAACAGCGCCAAATGATCTGAAACATTTAAGTCCGACAAACATGCAACAAAAAAAGAAAGAACTCGTGAGGGGGGCAAACACTTTCGCCGTATGTGGTTTGTGTTTACCACCACCAGATGGCGACAGAGACGCTAGCATTGTTTACCTTTTCCTGGCGCATTTTTGGACCGTTGCTGTGGATTTCTTTGAACATCATCAAACAAAGTACTAAGTATTAAAACCATTGCTGGCGGTATACAAATACTCATCATGATGGTCACACAAGTCCCGGGCTGGCGTGAAGATCAGAAAAGAGACACGCAGGCAAGCAGCCATCATATTTCTCTTCCTTGTCAACGTCTACGCCACCTTTCTGCCAGTCACATTTGCATCTGTGTTCCCGCCCTGCTGTCCCGTCAGTGTTTAGGGTGGAGCGATCAAGATATGTGTGTACCCACGTCACGCAGCCTGAGATGAACACGACCTGACAGAAGGAAACAGTAATGGGAAAGTGGACCTCCTCGCTCGTCTGCAAAGTCTAGGTGAGTCTTAGCTCAACTGCCAAAGGAGGCAATCGTATGCATGTGATCTCTGAGGCAACATGGACGGTGTTGCTGAGCGTTGCGGGGATGAACGCAAAGTCATTCTGACTAGATTGGTTTGGGACGAAAGGACTGATACTTTAGGGCCGGGCCCATTCTGAAAATAGAACTTAACAAGACACCTAAAATGTTGTTTGTTTTGTTTTTTTTGTTTAAATCAAGAATAAAGTCCAAATATTAAGAGAGAAAAAGTTCTAATCTAACAAGAAAAGGACCTAATTTTTACCAGAATAACCCCGTAATATTATAAGGAAATATAACATCATTTTAGCAGCATAGAGTTGAAATATTGAAGAAAAAAGTCGTGAAATTATGAGGAAAAACAACAAATAAAGTTTTGATGAAAAAACAGGTAAATAAAATAATAAATTCATAATTACAAGAAGAACATTTTCAAGAAGAAAGTTTACATAGTTGAAAAAATAATTTTAAAAAAACATCAGAAATGGGGGAAAACTGTCATTTTACTTAAATAAAATAGCCTCGTAATATTATGAAGATAAAAAAAAGTCATTTTTAAAAAGCTGTGTTACGAGACACAAACAAAACAAAATAAAGTTGTATTTTTTATTTCATTTGTTATTTTTTTATTTTTTTTTGCAATATTACGTTACTACATATTATAAGAGTAAAGTCCAAATATTATGGGGATAAAGTGATAACATTCCGAAAAGAAAATTTCTGAAAGTTATTTAAGAAGAGAGTTGAAATATTTGGAAAAAATAAATAAATAAAATAACAGCAAAAAATGGGGTAAAAAAAGAATAAACACCAAAGTTCATGTTAATAAAATGCTTCACATCATAAATCTGAGATGTACCTTTTTCCTGAAATAAATCAAAGCTCTTAGAAAATATCAAAGTGGCCCGTACTTTGCTGCACACACGCATGGCATTGCTACACTGCAGCCAATGCAGCAGTCGACGATGCCAAAGTGAAAGTGTTCAGTGGGCTGCAACTAAAAATGATTTTCTTAGTTTGCTGGTTTCGCTTCACGGAGTCATCGGTTGGGCCCTCCTAGGTGGACCGAATCAACATGAACCAAACTAGAGCTGCAACAATTAGTCAGTTAATCCAATTAACCACCGACTATTTTAGTATTCAATTCATCTTTTTTGTTTATTTAAAGATGGAATGTCCTCTGATTTCACCCTGGTTCGGATTGATTTCGTCCATGAAGGGCCTACGCAAAATAATTCATACATTTTCTTTTTGTAATTTTATGATTTATTCCCATAATATTTTAACTTTATTCCTATATTCTAAAATTCCTAATATTCTAAAAATTACAACTTTATTTTATTTTGTTTCTCATATTATTATAAAATATTTTTCTTTGGATATTTCAACTCTACGCCACTAAAATGACATTATTTTTCCTCGTTATATATCAAGTTTATCCTCGTAAAATTGTGACTTTTTTCTCATTAAATTGCAACTTTTATTCTCTTAATATTTCGACTTTATTGTCGTCTTTTTTCTTATTTCTGCAGGGTTTTTTTCAACTTCCTCCTTGCAAATGCTCTTCCTGCAATTAAGACCTTATTCCCAGAATATTTAGACTTTATTCTTGTCACGTTATAACTTTTATAACACCGTCTAATTTTCCAAAAATGACAGCTTTATTTGTTGTTTTGTTTGTTTCTCATTATAATATAATTAAAGGAAAAGCATCCTTTTTCTTTAATATTTCAACTTCATGCTACGAAAATGTTATTTTTCCGTGTAATATTACAATCTTATTCGCGTAAAATTTTTAAAACTTTTTCTTTTTGGATGACAGCTTTTTTCTCTTCAATTTTTTGACTTTATTCTTGTAAAATGACTGCTGATTTTTCCATTTTTGTTGATGTGTCTTTTTTATTTAAAAAAAAAAAACAGCCACAGGCCACAAGTGAACTTTGGACCCTCCTGGTGTAGATTGTCTGTCATGCAGCTCATGATGTTCCACAACAGCTGAATGGGGGCAACTGGACTCCTTGAATCCAAAAGGCTTGAGGGTGTGTCACCCGAGGGTCACAACCTCAGGTCACGACCACCCTGCATAACAACAGGTCGCTCCCCTGGCCGGTGGGAGAACAACTTGTTATAGGCCACTCTTCCCTTGGAATGAGACAATCTTTGTGTGGACACAGAATGCGAGGACACTGTTTGACGATTTCTGTGTGCCTTTCAAACCAGCCTTCCCTAGAGGTCAATGACCTCAACATTGGAGAGACCAAGCAAGCCTAGGTCACAACTGGGGTTGGGCATCGAGCATCGATGTGAACTGGGGCTGACGTTCCAAAAAATATATTCCTACTTTCGATGATCGACGGGAAAAAATGGCCACTTAACAGCAAGGAAGAAGAAGCCGGCAAACACCAACGAAGAAGAAGCGTCAGGAAGCGTTTGTGTTCATCCATGTCAACCATGGATGGTGTGCGACTGCGCTCGGAAATTTGGCTGAAATTCCGCAAAAAAAAAAAAAAGAACAGTTGGCGCAGTGCGACATTTGCAAACAGGACGTGCGTCATTGTTTTCCGTGAGGTTTGTGAACGTGCCTCGCCACATCGCGCTTCACCTTTTGCGGACTCGCAGTTTCGCTGATTTTTTTTAAAGTGCAGCTTTGCATGTTTTTTTGAACCGCGTATGAACGCGTAATTCTGTTCTGCGTCCGTGCGATGCGTTCCAGCGATCTTACCACCAGGCAGCTACGCGGGACGGTCGTTCACCAACCCCTGCGACCAACCAACGTCTTCAACAAACAAGCAAGAGTCGCGTTGCCTTCGTCCAGCCTTTGGGAAAGACCCGCTGTCGGCTCCATCTGCGAAACTAGCCGCTATGAGTCGTTGCATGCATGCACGCTGCGTTCTTTTAACGTCACTCTTTTACACGTACGAGACACAAACGCTGGTAATCGATTCCATTCGCATCTTCTTCCAATCGCTCGTTAAC